>NC_056578.1:26910485-28207985 GCF_018340385.1 Cyprinus carpio | reverse complement strand
CTTATTGCTGCTATGGTTACCTCCTTAATCAATCTTTTTGCAATTATCTATTTATCACCAAGTGAAAATACAAGCTTGAACTAACTGTATAAACATACATAACATAATGTACACTGAACAAAATTATAAACGCAACACCCCCCCCCCATTTTTCATGAGCTGAACTCAAAGATCTAAGACTTTTTCTATGTACACAAAAGGCCTATTTCTCTCAAATATTGTTCACAAATCTGTCTAAATCTGTCTTAGTGAGCACTTCTCCTTTGCTGAGATAATCCATCCACCTCACAGGTGTGGCATATCAAGATGCTGATTAGACAGCATGATTATTGCACAGGTGTGCCTTAGGCTGGCAACAGTAAAAAGCCACTCTAAAATGTGCAGTTTTATCACACAGCATAATGCCACAGATGTCGCAAGTTTTGAGGGAGCGTGCAACTGGCATGCTGACTGCAGGAATGTCCACCTGAACTGTTGCCTGTGAATTGAATGTTCATTTCTCTACCATAAGCTGTCTCCAATGGCGTTTCAGAGAATTTGGCAGTACATCCAACCGGCCTCACAACCGCAGACCACGTGTAACCACACCAGCCCAGGACCTCCACATCCAGCATCTTCACCTCCAAGATCATCTGAAACCAGCCACCCAGACAGCTGCTGCAACAATCTGTTTGCATAACCAAAGAATTTCAGCAAAAACTGTCAGAAACCATCTCAGGGAAGCTCATCTGCATGTTCTTGGTCCTCATCGGGGTCACCACCTGATTGAAGTTCGTCATCGTAACCGACTTGAGTGGGCAAATGCTCACATTCACATACAGTGGGTATGGAAAGTATTCAGACCCCCTTAAATTTTTCACTCTTTATTATATTGCAGCCATTTGCTAAAATCATTTTAGGTTCTTTTTTTTTTCCTCATTAATGTACACACAGCACCCCATATTGACAGAAAAACACTGAATTGTTGACATTTTTGCATATTTATTAAAATAGAAAAATTGAAATATCACATGGTCCTAAGTATTCAGACCCTTTGCTCAGTCTTTAGTAAAAGCACCCTTTTGATCTAATACAGCCATGAGTCTTTTTGGGAAAGATGCAACAAGTTTTTCACACCTGGATTTGGGGATCCTCTGACATTCCTCCTTGCAGATCCTCTCCAGTTCTGTCAGATTGGATGGTAAACGTTGGTGGACAGCCATTTTCAGGTCTCTTCAGAGATGCTCAATTGGGTTTAAATCAGGGCTCTGGCTGGGCCATTCAAGAACAGCGTAACATTAGCCATTGGCAAATAAATTCTTAAATTTTACTCACCAGCGTGTGAGGTGGAGGCTAAGTACAAGTTTAGCACAGATATATTTCCACTCGCTCATCTGACTGAGCGCTTGAGAGTTTCATTTCATTTTTCAAAGAAAAAGAGACAGAGAGAGAGAGAGAATTACATAACATGCAGATTTTACATGCTACATTTAAATAATATTCTTTGTTGTATTTTCCTGTCAAAATAATGGTCCAGAGTTCATTAGGAATTCTTCAGCTTTTAAGAACAACCATAACATACTGCCAGTTTCTCCGGAAGGAGGCAAGGGAGGCAGTGTCTCTTCAAAATATTGAATGAGAAAAAAAAAATTGTAGTACAAAAATAAAACAATGCCCATATTACAAAGTAAAACATTAAAAAGTGTATAAATCACTCACTTTTCTAAAGTAACACTGTCCAACAGCAACACCTGCAGGTAAAGATACAGCCTCCTCTGAGCCGACCCCATAGTGTGACGTGACTTTACTGGTGTCAGAGAGTCAAAGTCACCTCTGTCACCGCAATCTACACAGTCTGCAGCACCTATGTTCACAAGATCACTTTCACCTGCCTTCTAATTCCCCGCACCTGCCACAGCTCATTAAGCCTTCCCATATCAGTGCTCACAACTCTCATGCTCATTGTCCGGTCTACCGTTCACTTTGAACCTAGCTGAATTCTCTATTGACTTACCGGTGCGTTTCCTTACCTCAGACATTCCAGTTTCTCCACAAGATCACTGCACGAAAACAAAGAACTGCCAAAGCAAGCTAAGCCTTCAGTACCTTTTCCTCATGCTCCACTCACTTCTCGTCATTACCTGGCTCACTCTACAGTCTTCTCAATAAAAACCCTTGTTTGACCTCTACCTCTGTGTCTCCTAGCCTGTGTTCGTGACAGAAGACTGGACCAGGACTGTATCGCATATCATGGAACCTCGGCCTCTCTCGGTGGCAGACATGCTGGAGAAATTGGTCAATACACTCCAAACGACACTCATGCCGACACCAGCCCCGGCACCCTCCTCTGTATGTGCCATGGCCATTCCGGCTTCCTACCCGGGTGACGCAGCTGGGTGTGGTGGCTTTCTGCTCCAAGTCTCACACTTCTTCGAGATGCAGCCTCAGAAGTTTACCACCGAGTGATCAAAGGTAGCATTTCTCATCTCCCTATTAAGCGCTAAAGCTTTGCTGTGGGCAAAAGCAATCTGGAATGCCATGAAGAGATGAAGTTCTCTAACGTCTTCAAGGAAGTCTTCGGTGTTGCCACTGGTAGGCTGTCCACACAAGACCAGCTCCTGCGATTACGTCAAGGAGAATTATCGATTGATGAACTCGACTCAGCCCACCCTGTAAGTGGCAGCCCCGGGAGCTCCGAAGTCGAAACAATTAAAGGAAAGCCGCTCATCTGAGGATGAGAGTTGGATGCCTGCATGAGGAAACCATCTCATTTTTGGTACTGGAGGGACCCACGGTGGATATCATCCTGGGTCACCCCTGGCTCAACCAACATTCTCCAGAAGTCAGATGAGATCCTTGTTGCCCTGATGCCCACAAAGCCTTCCACCACCTTAAGGAAGCATTCAGCATGGCCCCCTTCCTTTGTCACCCAGATGCTCAAGTCCCCTTTGTAATCGAGGTGGACGCCTCGACCATCAGAGTTGGGGCTGTGCTGTCACAGTACCATGGTGAGCCTCCCCGCCTCTATCATTGCGCATACTTCTCCTGGAAGCTGACCCCTGCAGAGCAAAACTATTATATTGGAAACTGGGAATTGCTGGCAGTCAAGTTAGCCCTGGAGGAGTGGCGTCATTGGCTTGACCACAAGAACCGTCAGTACTTAAGAGATGCAAAACAGCTAAACCCCCGTCAAGCCCGCTGGGCCCTGTTCTTCACACTCTTCCATTTCATCATCACCTACCATCCCGGAAACCAAAACCCCAAGGCAGATGCACTCTCCCGTTTACACACTCCAAATCTACCCTCATACCCAGAACCCATTCTCCCTCCAGCCCTCACTGTCAGCCCTATTCAATGGGAACTCACCGATTGCATCTGTGACACCACCCGCACTGAGCCAGCCCCGCAGGGAGGCCCCGAAGGAAAAACATATGTTCCATCCTCCCAGCGATTAACCCTTCTGGGCTCAGTTCATGAAGTACAGGGCTCTGGATGCCCAGGCAGCCAGCAAACGCTCTCGCTCATTCAAGCTCGGTACTGGTGTCCCAGTATGGCCAAGAATGTCATCAGGTATTTCCGCACCTGCACAGTCTATGCCATGTCGAAGTCCCCTCGCCATCTTCCATCTGGAAAACTGGTTCCCCTGCCTGTTCCCCAAAGACCCTGGTCTCGCATCGTAGTGGACTTTGTCTCTGATCTCCCAAATTTGGAAGGCCACACATGTGCTCGTGGTTTTGGATCATTTCTCCAAGGCATGCAAGTTGATACCCCTAAAAGGCCTTCCCACTGCCCTTGAGACTGCAGAGAGTCTCTTTTACCATGTGTTCTGAAATTACAGCTTACCAGAGAATACTGTCTCAGACCGGGGTCCCCAGTTCATTTGACATGTTTGGAAGGCATTCTTTCAGCTCCTAGAAATTAGTCAGCTTATCTTCCGGATACCACCCCGAGACAAATGGCCAGACTAAGCAAAAGATCCAAGAGCTGGGACGCTACCTTAGGTCATACTGCTCAGACGATCAGCACAGCTGGAGCCCCTTCCTCCCCTGGGGCGAATATGCCCAAAATTCCCTCAGGCAATCCACCACCAGCCTTACACCATTTCAATGCATGCTCGATTGCCAACCCCTGCTCTTCCCCTGGACGGAGAAGCCCTCAGAGGCTCCAGCTGTGGACTACTGGTTCCAAGAGAGTGACAGGGTATGGCACTCAGCACACATCCATCTCCGGTGTGCAGTGCGGAGGCACAAATTCTTCGCAGACATCCATTGGTCAGAGCCCCCTTGTTTCCAGCCAGGCGAATGGGTCAGGCTATTGACCCGAGACCTCCGCCTGCCGTGCAAGAAGCAGGGCCTTTCCAATACAGAGGCAGGTTAACGACGTCACATATCAACTCCAACTCCCGGCAAGGTACAAAATGCATCCCACGTTCCACGTCTTACTTCTAAAACCTGTCTCACCTTCCACCACAGGATTCCCCGAACCGGATGCACCTCCTCCCCCAGAGTTTTTGGAAGAAGCTGCAGTCTATCAGGAGAGTGACATTCTGGAGTCGTGGCGACGTGCCGGCTGGCTCGAGTACCTGGTGGACTGGGAGGGATATGGACCAGACGAAAGATCTTGGGTGGCCCGGGACGATATCCTAGACCCCTTACTTCTGGTGGGATTCCATACCGTGGCCATCCCCGTCGGCGTGTAAGGGCGTTAGGAGCCACAGTCACCTCTGTCACCTCAATCTATACAGTCATCAGCACCGACATTCACAAGATCACATTCACCTGCTTTCTAATTCCCCGGACCTGCCGCAGCTCATTAAGCCTCCCCATATCAGTGCTCACGACTCTCATGCTCATTGTCAGGTCTACTGTTCACTACCCTGAACCTAGCCGAACTCTCTATTGACTTACCTGTGTGTTTCCTTACCTCAGATGTTCCAGTTTCTCCACCGCTCCACTTCTCCTTCTCTCCACAAGATCCCTGCACAAAAGCAAAGAACTATCACAGCAACCGAAGCCTTCAGTACCTTCTCCTCACGTTTCACTCACCTCTCGTCATCACCTGGCTCACTCCACAGTCTCCTCAATAAAAATCCTTGTCTGATCTCTACCTTTGTGTCTCCTAGCCTTTGTTTATGAAACATGGGGGTAATTGAGAATGAATCTGCCTCGATTGCGATATGATTGGAAATGACTGGTTATGTTTGGCTGTGATTGGTTCATGCGATAAATCTCGACTCTTTTTTTTTTGTGAGTTCCGCGTTCGTGAATCAGTCTGAATGAACAGTATAATGGTGTTAATGGGAAGACTAATTAAAAAAAGTACACCTCTTATGTTCATGTGTATTATGAATTCTTTGTTACGTAGTAATAAGATTTAAAATTTAGTTATAACATGTTTTTTGGGAGTTTTTAGTGAGCAATCAGCTTGGTGAAATTTGATGACTGATGATCTGAAAAAGTTAAATATTAAAAAGAATAACTGAACATAAGTTCACAAATAAAATATACTGTTTAAATTATACTGCTGTGAGTTATTTTAATAAATGTAAAATGCCTAAAAACACTAACTTGATGAGATTAATACATGGCTTTAATAAATAGAATATTGATTATAAAAAATATAAAACAAAATTTTATTTTTATTTTATTTATTTTTTTGATAGTGTAAGTAATGTTTATGTAACCAAGAAAATGTGACTGGGACATGAATTTATATTTGATTAAAAAAAAAAAAAAAGCCTTTGAGGACGCATTTTCCGAACACCATATCTTCACGGCAAATTCCAGAAGATCTGGCCGAGGTGAGGGTGCTCTTGGCGGGTTCAAGAGAGCTGAACAGCAGCTCACATCTCCAAAAACATCAGGAAAACTTAATTTTTATTAACAAACCGCATATTTGAAGTCTAAACAAGTACATTCTCGCATAAAAAACTCTTAAAATTACATTCTGTGACACAAAAACAGTATTATTTTAAAATTTTTGTATATTTGGGCGTCCGCCATGACATTCGCTGTGAGAAATACGGGAAGTGGAGTGATATAAATGGTGAAAGGGCATTCCTGTAGTGATACCAGTACAATATCTTGCAGTTCTCAACCAATCAGATTTGAGGGGGATTATTGTAGTTATAAATTTATAATGTCTTTGGAATACATATAAATATATAAAATAAAAAAAATTCAATAAAAAAAATTACTAGCCAATGGTGAGTCTATTGCCAAGGATATGGTGAAAGAGCAATGTTCCCTCTAATTTTTTTTTCTTGCTGAGTAAAACTTTTCTCAATTGGGCGGACATTTTAGCCACCTGAGCAAAAACATTCTTTATACCAGACCTGTTCAGTGCGCACACAAAAAAGTGTGTAACTTTTAACTTTAATGTGTTATTTGTATTAAATTTAACCCGTGACTAAATGATATACATTTTAGGTTACCTGAGAACTTTTTTTTTTTTTTTTTTTACAGTATAATACACTTTCATTCAAATGTTTGGGATCGATAATGTTTATTGAAGAAGATTCTTATGCTCATCAAGGCTATCTATTTGATAAAAATACTGAATATTATTTCACAAAATAATACTGTGAAATATTATTGCAATTTAAAATAAAAGTTTTCTATTTTAATATACTTTAAAATATAATCTATTTCTATGAAGCAAAGCAATTTTCAGCATCATTACTCCAGTCTTCAGTTTCACATGATCGGTAACACTTTATAATAACGTTCTGTTATAAGTCATTTATAAATTATTAGTTAATGATGAACTGATCATTTACAAAACATGACTATACATTCATTAATGATTAATAAGTAATAAGTTAACATTTTAGTAATGTTTTATTAATTCAGTTATAAGTAACTTATAAGTTATGAGTTAATGATGAACGAATCATTTAGAAAACATGACTATATGTTCATAAATGATTAATGAGTGGTATGCTAACAATTTACAAATGTGTTGTAAGTTATCTTAAAAAAAAAAGTTCAAATCATGAAATAAATCAAACGGATCATTAGTAGATGGTTTATAATTTATTAGTTGATACATTATTTATCACTTATAAATCATTGAAGTATTTCTGTCAAAATTTTGTATAATTTACACATTTACAAGTGATGACTAGTTTACACTTTAGATTAGGGGATGCAGAAAGTGTTATAAATGACTTGTGTACATATACAAATAATTGGAACAGGTAAGAAAGGTCTACAAATGATATGTAACACATTTACAAGTGATGAATAGTTTACACTTTAGATTAGGGGATGCAGAGAGCTTTGTAAATGATTTATTCATGCGTTTACACATCATCTATAACAGGTGTTGAACACTTTGTAGTGTGTACTACTGTAAGTACTGACTGGTGAGGGTATAGACAGCTGTCTTCTCTGACACACATGGAGTCTTTAACTCTGTGCACCTGATGTGAGCTTCAGTGGAAGGTAAACGTGGTTGAGAGGTTCACTTCATCACTAGATCCCACACACTCCACACAGAACACTAGTCTGTGCTGATGAGTGAAAGGATTTAACACAAGCCCCTGGAATCACCTGACTAAGGCATTTATAAATGTTTATCCACTTCAAAACAAATGAATTACTCTTCTTAAAAATAGTGCTTTAACATACCTGCATGTTTGTGCTTTTGAACACGGACCAGCTAACAAATTTGCCAATAAATCATATACTGATCATTTACTAATGGTTTATTCATCATTTGTTCATGATTAACAATTGTTTATTGAGATAATTATATAAAACAATTTTGAAAGAAATACTTCAATGATTTATAAGTGATAAATAATGTATCAACTAATAACTTATAAACCATCTACTAATGATCCGTTTGATTTATTTCATGATTTGAACTTTTTTTAAGATAACTTACAACACATTTGTAAATTGTTAGCATACCACTCATTAATCATTTATGAACATATAGTCATGTTTTATAAAATGATTTGTTCATCATTAACTCATAACTTATAAGTCACTTATAACTGAATTAATAAAACATTACTAAAATGTTAACTTATTACTTATTAATCATTTATGAATGTATAGTCATGTTTTGTAAATGATCAGTTCATCATTAACTAATAATTTATAAATGACTTATAACAGAACGTTATTATAAAGTGTTACCACAATGTTTATTCAAAATAGACATTTTGTGTTACAATATGCACTACAATTCAAAAGTTTGTGCTTAGTGTTTTTCTTTTTTTCCCTTTTTTTAAAAAAAAAGAAATTAATACTTTTATTCAGCAAGAATGTTAAATGGATAAAAACTGGTAGTAAACACTTATATTTTTAGAAAATAATTATATTTTGAATAAATGCTGTTTTTTATTATTATTATTATTATTATTATTATTATTATTATTATTATTATTATTAATGAAAGAATCAAAGAAAAAAAGTATCACCTGTTCCAAAAAAAGATTAAGCAGCACAACAGTTTCAACACTGATATTAAATCAGCATATTAGAATGATTTCTGAATGATCATGTGACACTGAAGACTGGAGAAATGATGCTGAAAAATCAGCTTTGCTTCACGGGAATAAAATATATTTTAAAGTATAGGAAACCAATATTAGAAATTGCAATAATGTTTCACAATATTAATGTTTATATATATATATATATATATATATATATATATATATATATATATATATATATATATATATATATATATATATTTTATTTTATTTTTTTTGTAGGCCTACTTTCGATCAAATAGGCCTAAATAAATCCTTGATTAGCATAAGAGACTCCATTAAAAAACGTTAACGTGAATTCTTGTATAGCTATCTAAACATCCCTATGAAGTACAGTTTGCACAATACACCTATGTGTGACTGTAAATGTCTCTACGTTTTGTTACCGTTCTGTGCCCATCATCCGCTGTTTCCAGCACTTAATCAAACCACTCTTCGCTAATACATGATGACGTTTTATTTCATGTCACTGCGTTTGCGTTGGCTTTCGATTTGAGCTATTTCGGCCGCAGCCATTAAAATATTCGGTTTCTACAGCGACTCATTTGACGCACTGCCGCGCACATCATTCTCTATGAAACCTGTAAACCGCATTCACCGGTTCTAACTCTATAGCGATATCAACTCTACAGCGGTTTACCCGAGCTTTGCGATTCAGCCGCTTTCGCAAATGGCTTTTCCAACTTATTTATGCGTGTGCCGTGCGCGACACATTATTTCTTCTGGGTAGAGGTTTCACTAATGAAACAGACCATGTAATTAAACATACCATATTGAAATACTGTAATGTTTAAAATTTCAAACTGTGCCTAGCAATATTGTAACTTACCACAGTACAAGAAAATGTGTTAAAAATGTACATATAGTCCTTAAATAAAAGAGCCATGAATAAGGAATGATAATGGCTCCTTTACAATTGGCCTGAGGCCATGCAGAGCACATCTTTACCCCTAGAGCCAGACCCACTGGTGCCTCCAGGAATACCAATGAGAGTTTGAGGTGCCAGCAACTGAAATCAAAGGCAATGAGATGCAGGCCATTTTTTTTTTTTAGGTTGTCTATGAAACATGCTGTACTGCTTGAAGGCACCAAGACCCAACCAGTCCAGTAAGAGCTTCATCTGTGACCACGGGGTTATCATATTATGCTTTGAAAGGGCTTACACACTCCAAGCATTAGTAGTTTCACATCTGTGATATCTGGCCGAAGAAAGAAGCGGGCCTGGCACAGATGGGCTTATCCATTTTGAGTGCGGCCCAGTGGCTTTACACCTGAACATAACCCAAATAGGTTGGTCTCAGTCTAAACTTCATAGCAGGTGTAGGCGACACATGAATTGCTCTTCGGATATCAGCCGACTGCCTCCCAATTAACTGAGTGGGTGATAGACAAACTGCACCATCAGGCAGTGGGAATAAAGAAGCTGCAGACATCTATGAAGTGTTCTGTGTGGTGATACTTGCAGAAGCAAAGCAGTGCAAGCCAGAGGGCATCAAACAGCAGACAATCTAGCATCAAGCATCAAGCATCAAGCATGCGTGCACACACACACACACACACACACACACACACACACACACACACACACACACACACACACACACACACACACACACACACACACACACACACACACACACACACACACACACACACACACACACACATATATATATATATACATATATATATATATATATGGAACAAGATTATCCCATTCAAATCAATGTGATAAACAGTTTATGTCAAATGTAACCTAAAATTAATCAAAAAGTAGTTAGACTATATTACCTAAAATATGTAATGTAACAGATTACATAACTTACTATAATTCTTATCATGTAAATTGTATTCAGTAATAGACTTCAATTTGTAAGTAATGTACCCAGTCTATAAATGAGCTAAGAGTAACTGCAAGAAAGAAAATGTTTCCAGTGTCTCTTCAAACTAGTCATCTTGAAAAAGATTTCATATTTCAAAATGTGCTTCTGCCTGGATTCTCTGACTGGCAGTATGCTCATCAAAATCTTTATGCTCTTCCTGTCTTGGTGCTGAGTGGACCACCACCTGCTCCATGTGTCCTTGTCCCAAGCCAAGTCAACAGACAACGAACTGTTCAGTCACCTAAACATAAATGTAGGATCTCTCACGCTGAGGAAAAGAGGCACATTCAAGATGCACAGTATAAATGCAATTCAGAGCACTATGCTTGTTGAGATTAATAATTTAAAGGGGTCATATGATGCTGCTAAAAAGAACATTATTTTGTGTATTTGGTGTAATGAAATGTGTTTATGGAGTTTAAGGTTCAAAAAACATATTATTTTCCACATACTGGATTGTACATTATTGTTTCTCCTCTATGCCCCGCCTTCTGAAACACTACAAAACTCATCGTACTGAAAAGCGAGTTGTGCTGTGATTGGCCAGCTATCCAGTGCATTGTGATTGGCCAAATACCTCAAGCATGTGACGGAAATGTTATTTCCCTTAACATATTATGATGCCCTGTCCTTCCAGAGTGACGAGACATAAACATTAAAACCCATTATAAACGTGATATAAACATGATTTCTGGTTGTGTAGTCTTTTGGAAGGCCAAACAAAGTTTGGCTTTCTCAATGACAAAATGACATTTTTGTCGCTTTCTCAACAAAACAGCGTCACACCCCAAGGCCTTGAGTGAGCGGAGGCGGGCAGGCTTGAGAACGGTGCCGCCGGCAGATTCTATGAAGGAGCATCCGGCGGGCTTGTGGCAACCACATGTGACGACCCTGGGCTGGACTCCGCTTCATCCACGGTGAAAGCCGATCCAGCGATCCACAGTGCAAAGTGGATGTATTTCCTCAGTGACCGGCACGGATCAGCTCCAGGCATGACGAAGCGGATATCGTCCTCTTTTGGAAGGACAAACAAAGTAGTTTCGCTTTCACAGTGAAACACACAGCGTCTATAGGACATGACGGCAGTGGCGACAACAATACTACAGCGAGAATAAAAGGTACGCCTTCTTTCTTTGCGTGAACATCTGGGCAGCGTTATGCAAATCTTCCCACATAGTGATGTAGAGATGTGGGGGCGTGTTAGAACGAGCCATTTTGGGGGGGTGTGGTTGACTCTAAACTTTTATAAAGAATATCTCTTTGGATTTGAGACTTCACAGATCTTCTTTATGCACCAAGAGCTTGTAAAACTCCAAAGAGAAATGAAAAATTTAAATCACATCATATAACCCCCTAAGGGATGTACCTTTTGTCCTAATTACATAACTTATGTTTGGACATTTTTATTTTATATTTATTTCAGTGTAACAGCAATTGTGTCTCAAAAAGGCCTTTGTCCACAGAAATCAACATGTCCTCCGAGACGTTTACCTCCCCTCTGACTAATTACTAACTGGGTGGAGAGATGTTGGAGCTCAGCCCTCTTACTTCCCACCTATAGAACACCTCACTTGAGATAACAGTGGCATCTGTCCAAAACACCCATTTACATAAGCATCAGCTTGTGTGTTGAGAGGAGCTTAACACAAATTTCATTAACCTATGGGTTAAAAGAGTCTGCACCCCTAATTTCTCTCCCTGTCAACTTCGGCCACATAATTCAAAGCAACTAGCTTCCATTTTTAAATCTCAATCAGTGGAAGACCAAAGGGGAAACAACCTTGAGCCTTTATACTATAATTAGAAATATACAAATTTATTTCTCTCTCAAATACAGTCATGGTTTATCACCTAATCCGCAACAATTACTTCACCTCTAATAACAAAGGACATACAGCCTCAAGGTAAAAGTTAATGAGAGGCTATGATTTTAAAAAATCCAATTTAGTTGGACTAGAAAGCTAAATTAGAAGTTGAAAAAATTTCCTCAGAACAAACATGAGGTATTAGAGAGGCATTAAAGAGGATATGGGTATGGATATGGGTAGTGTGTGCACACACACACTACCAAGTATAACAGGAACATGTGTAAAAGGCCACTTGTGCTCTTAGAATTGTGTGTGGTAAGTGATTATTCCTGACAGTAATTAAAGGAATGGGAACTCTTGTCACTGAATTGGTACCTTTCAGGAAATTCATCAAATTGTGCCTGTGGGTTTGACTTAATTTCTCTTCAAAAAGCATAAAAGTAAATCATGTTTGCACAGAGCCGCTTTGAGTCTTATCTGGAGTACTAATTGTTGTACAAACCAGAGCACAAATTAGTTTAGTAATCATTAGCAGTTAGCTGGGCAGAAATAAGTGATAATTAAACTTTAACCTAAAGGAAAAATCATCATTTAGATCATATACTTTATCAATGGACCGCTCAATTTTACTGCACTGCTTTGCTCATTAACCTGCTTCTGAAATAGAAAGATTAAATTGATATGCACGAATAGTCTAATTTCCACAGACAACTTCACACTATTGAATTTTTGTGCACAATCCCATTTAAAGCTATTGGAGATATGTTTACTATGGCTTCACTAACCATTACAGTCCTGTGATGTGAAATGTCCCATGCTCCATTCAAGGCTATAGTGCAGTTTTATTAATACTGACCTTTCCCATAGTTGAAGTGGAGTTTGATGGCTTTGCCTTGGTTGATGTGAAGATACGTGAACCCAATGGCAAACATAAGCAAAACGAGCAGCAGAAGGAGTTTGAACTGCTTGCGGATCTTCTTCAGAGGAAAGCGCATCCTCATCACAGCAACATCACCCACTCAGTGGAAAATTCAGACTTGTGCCCCTTCAGCACTGATCCTGTACAGCTAGAAGATATTGAAATGATGTTTCACACTCACAATACTGATAACAGTTTCCATATTTTAAAAAAATGTTTTCTTGATGAGCATATCTTTCAACAATGATATTCTAAACTTCCGAGTCTGATGTATAGCCTACTGAAGGGTAGTCTATTTTTTTTATATATAAATGACATTTCCACAGCTACATGTAGCCTACATTCGTCATAAATGTCACAGGCAGTTATTATTGATGTAATAATCGTGAATACTTACCGCAGACGTGTTTTTCTCAGTAAAACTGGCATGTCTAACCGGTGTCACCATAGGAGATGTGTGTGTTGCCTGATGCTGCGCTGCCCTGTGTCTATCTTGACTGCTCACTTGAGTCCAGCCAGAACAATATTTGGTATAACAAGAGAGGCACTTCATAATTTCTGTTATTAGAAGTGTCAATACAGGAAAAACAGACACATTACCAAACAATGACGGGATTAGTGATGCAGCCGTCAAACTTACTGTACACACTCATTTCCTTTTCGATATGTCTTCAAAAACAGAGGCTTTCCTCTTAAAGTCCCGTTTTTGCAATAAGAGTTTTGTCCAAATCCTTATTCCAAGCGCGTTATTTGATAAGCAGACAGTGGAAGTGTTAAAAATATTTGTTTTTCACGGTTTAGTCCCTTATTTATTGCAAAAGAGCGATGAAGACAAATAAAGCTCTGTAAACAGAAACGAAGCATCGCTGTTTTCTGGTTTTGTCTCTCGCGCTGGTAATCACGAGCACGCTTTTGCAAACATATTCGTGTGGTTCCATCGTAAATCCTTGTGTTGAGTGATTTTCTTTTGTCTTAAGCCCTTTGTGTTTTGGTGTTCTCATCTATGAAAGAAAACTGAAGTATTTTCCTCAGCAAGCAGCATCAGCGCACTTGTCCGACCGCATCCCACAGCTGCATCCTGGTCTTCTTCATCTGATGGATAGAGGGAGCTGTACCTTCCTGTGCGCATAGCCACAGTGCTTTACCTGAAGGGCCGAGAATGATCACTGAACAGTGCTGAATGCTCCTTCATTCACTTTACACTTGACGTTTACGACGTACAAGCTCTTAAAAGACGCTAATTAGGTCTACACTAATTTAAACAAATTACTAATGAGTAGCCTAATGGTGTATCGTAAGGTTCTGAAAATTAGTGCAGAGGCCAAGTGAGTTGTGTTTCCTTCAGAATGAGACTGCTGTTCATTAGAATAATGAATCATTTATGTAATGATTTGGGCTATAAAACATTTAAGGTTATAAAAGTATCCACATGGGCAAATGAATAATAGCCTAATAGTCTTCTACTATAAACTTGAATACTTTTAATCAGATGACATTGTGTCCCCTGATCTTATCTGATACCATAATATTTTTTTATAATATTAGTGTAACTTCATAATATGTCGAAAATCTCAATTCTTGTGTCAGATCTAGGTTTTAAAGGACACACTTAAAGCATTATTTTTGTCGTTAATTTACATCAAACATATGCGTATTCATTTTATTACTAAACTATGAATAAAATATCCCTGCACAACAGGCTGAACAATTTATTTATGAATATATTTTATTTATAAATATGTGGTATTTAAAGTGCTTGAATAAAATTGTGTATTTCAGATAATTTTGGATAACTCCTATCATCATTAAAACTGGACTGATCTGAAATTAAAACATAGCAGTTATTTTTGATTGTAGACTGTAATAGCTTACTTTTTATATAACAAATCATACAGTCTTATTGTGTACAATATATACAGTATCCTAATCACAAGTTTGGGTTTCACTTTATTTTGATGGTCCCTTTAACACATTGTGTTGACTACAGGTAACGTTGCACATACATGTCTACTAACTCTCATTAGAGTATTAGTGGAGTATTAGTAGACTGGTAGGGTTAGGGTTAGAATAAGTTGACATGTACTTGCAAAGTTACTTATAGTCAGAATGTCTTTTGTGACACCATGACAATAAAGAGTTAAGCAAACAGATATTAAGCAAACAGTCTACTAATAAATTTTTTTTTTTTTTTTGTCAACATAATGTTCAAAAGGGACCATCAAAATAAAGTGTTAACCAAGTTTGTTCATCTTATCATTTATATAAAGGGACAGACTATGTTTTTATGTTTGTTTTAAGTCTATTTTAAGTAAGCATGATGATATTTACAGTAGTTTCAGTTTTAAACCATGCCTAAATCTCTACCAGAAGAGTCTACTATGAAGCATCCTTCAGAAAAACCCCGGGTATGTTTGGATTAAAGGTGCTCCCTTTGGAAATGATTCTTATAGGCACCTAACCTTTAAAAACTGATGTAGGTCTTCTTGTTTTGGATGCTGAAACAGCAGTGGTCTTTGTAACTCAGGCACAAAGCAGGAGGAGAAAGAGAGGCAGGTGTAATCACAACTTTTCCAAGTGTGTGGTTTGAGTGCTAATGTTTAGCTTTTAATGGTTATAATATAAATCCTGAAAGTTGTCTATCTCAGAGAGAGAGAGAAATTTTATTTTTTTCTTAAAATATAGTTAAAGGCCAGTCACACTGGCTGAATAGATCACATTGTGGTCTAATAGTAGTATGAAGTGTTGCATTGCAGCACAGATGAACGCATTAATACCTGCTCAGTTATGATTATGAGTGATGATGTGTCATCTTTTTTGCATCTGCTCTATTTCTGTCAGCCCTTCTCTCACTAAGGCTCAGTTATGATGTATGGCATTGGCACTCACAATATGCCAAGGCGTGGCATCCATCACCCAAACCTGTGTCACCACATGCTGTCAGTGTCCTCCGAGAGCAGAAAACAAACAAGAAAGATCCTCATATTACAGGTAGTCTGATGATGCAAGCAAATATCTCACTGAATGTTGAATCTCTCATGTGTTCTCACTGGGAAGGAAATCTAAACCATTGCTGTTTTTACTCTATAGCTAACCAGAAGACTTTTCCATTACAAAATACGAATGATGACTAATAAGACCTTTTGCTGAGAATATGATAAGGAACTAAAACGTGGCATATAGTGCAAATGATACCGAATCAGAGAGGATCTATTGTAAACAAACGGTGTGTTTACAGAGCCCTCTTGTGGTCACACGGAGCATTGCCGTGATTTGTTGTTTCTTGTGTATTTCGAAATAAATTTGCACAGTCCAATGAAGATTAGAAAACTTCTATTTATGCAAATCTAATTCAAACATAGAATAACAAAGTAAATAGGTATAGCCTATATTTACTATATACAGACTGAATAAAACCAAAGCCTTTTGGTTGGAGTTCTCAAAACTCCTTAAAAAGGAATGTACACTGTCCATAACTCAAATACTGCGCTGATAACCATGACATTACAGAGGCATCTGACAGAGTCCATACTGTAACAGAATTTAAAACCATCAATGTCTTAATACAATGGCATAATAGCAATACAGTGCTCGACTTAAAATAGGTTTACACTGTTATTCTGAGAGACAATAAAGGTGCTTGAAAAGATGCTTAGATAACCTGTTTAAAGATGTGTTAAGTAATTAATTTATAATTACCTGTTTAGAATACTTATTTTCACTGTTTCCAAGCTATTCTCTTATAGATTAAAATTGTACTGGTTTACACATAGTAATAAGAAACATGGTTTGGCAAAACAATTCACGTGTAACCTCAAAGCAGAATCTGAATCTGTCAAACCAGTTAAAATTGTAAACCCGAAGCACGTCCTGGGCACAGCCTTCTAAGACCAGTTAACTGTTTATAAAAAGTAAATCTATGCTAGATGCGACCACCAGAAAGCAAATCTGACATTTAAGTCATTTATGTTACAAATACAAAATCCTAAAAGCATTAAAATACAATACTCGAAAAAGCGAAATGTATAAAATGTTCACACAAATGAAAAACAAGTTCAAATACCAAATGTACAGAAGGTTGTGTTTAGAAACAACCAGGAAAATATTGTTTAATCTTATTAAAGGCCATGTTTAATATTGCCATCAGCTGGGAAGTTAAATCACAAAGACACTGCAGCTGTCTCAGTGAAACTGTGCCAAATCATTTTGAGACGACAGACTGCTGCACATTCCATTAAACTATTTTGTTATTTTTTTCTATCAGAATAATAAATATTGGCTTGTGGCATTATTGGCATCCTACCATAAAGCTGGTATCAACAAACAATTCACATCACAAACGGAGCCTATTTGATCATGAGCATTCAAATTACCACAGACTACATCTCTCTACCTTCTAATCAGAAAGGATAAGCTACTGTATTATTTAACACGGAGTGGTTTGTGATATTAACAAATAATTACAATATTCTGTCAAACCATAGCATATTAACTAATGGTTGATTTGAATTTGAATGTGGAAAATCGCTGTAATGAAAATCAGACATATTGCAGAGCGTGGTTCAAAACATATCTTTTCATTACAGCTATCACCATTTCATTAAATTTGGAGACAGAAATTGCAAAGACATCAGTGGTGTTGTGGTCTAATTGAGTGGCGGTTCTGTACAAACCCGAAGAGTGCGAGAGAACAGTTGGAAGGCAGTTGTTCATTAAACAATTGGCTATATGCTGAGTTGTGTATTAAGCAGTGAGCCAGCTCACTTTTGTTATGAAGACTTTATCTCTGTCATATGTGGCAGCTTGAATAAAAGTCAGTTGGCAGCTTAAAATGTCTCTGATTTGGGAATGTTCTGGCTGGAATGAGGCGGGTGCTGAAACAGAGGGTCTGAATGCACTGTGGGGATTCGTTTGGCAGGTAACTCTGACAGCTCACAGGATCTTGAAGAGATCTCACATGATATGGAGAGTCTCTCTGAAAAACTGTCCATATTCTGACTTTCAACATCCCCTACCTGTCCCTCATAATTTTCAGAACTGGAAACACCAGAAGGCTGCATGGAAACAGATTTGAAATTGTCTGAGGGTAAATCACCCGCCACACTGCCTCCTGCTGTCTCTGAAGTGTCCTGCTCTAAGTTCTGAGATGTTTGTGAAGGCTTTTTATCATCCACAATTGGAGGTGAAGTAGGGTCATACATCTCTCGTTGGTTTTGGGTCTCATTAAGCTCAGGTACAGGAGGTTCATATGGAGGAGGCCATTCTCCACCGTCCTCAGGGGCTCCTATCATTCCGTCAGGTGTGAGGGGAATCTGGGTGTGCACTAGAATGGGGTCGGGTGAGGGGAGGGGAGACATGCTGTCGGTCCCTTCGTCTTTGTAAGGCTTCTTTTCCTGTGAAAGGCTGTCATCCAGTATGATGGACTCCTGCTGTAGAGAGATGTGCAGAGAGGCAGGTGGCCATTTGATGAGCTGGGCTTTGTTGGGCGTATCTTCTGAGGGGCTCGGTTTGGGGCATTTGACCGGAGTCAGAACAACGGGCAGCTCCAGACCCAGAGGCTTCCGGGGAAACTCATCAGGCTTAGCTGTGAATACAGAAATACTGAATTAGAGTGGACTGAAAATGTAGGTGACCTTACATGAACTCATTAGCTGTGGCCAAAAATATATCATTTATGCTGTGAGGTGGATGGAGCACTGCATATGTTTTAATGTTTAAATATACAGTATGAATAATGAAATAATGAGTATTTTACTGTTAAAATGATCAACAACAACTATAATGTGTCATTCTATGACACAGGTGCTCTTTGGACTTGATTTTAGAATTAATTTCAGAACAAGCTGATTAGGTAAACAATTTGTTAAAGTGCTAATAAATTGCATTTTGCCATCACAAAAAAAATATTGCATTTTACTATATGTTGTAATTATGCCTTGTCTTAAGAAAGGTAACATACAGTTAATTTGACACTTCTGTTGTATAATAAAATGTTTATTAGAAAGATAATTTAATATCAAGAAATCTCTTATGCTTACCAAATTATTTGATAAAAAATACAGTAATAATAGTATTATTGTGAAATATTAATGCAATTTGAAATATCTGTTTTCTATTTTTATGTTTTAAAAACATAATTTATTCCTGTCATGCAAAACTGACTTTTTAGCAGTCATTACTCCAGTCTCACATGATTCTTCAGAAATCATTATAATATGCTGATTTGGGCTTGGGAAACTTTTCTTACTATTATTAACATTGAAAACAGTTGAGCTACTTGAGTAACATTATAAATGTCTTATAAATGTCACTATAAATGTTACTTTTGATCAATCAAATGTGTCCTTATTGAATAAAAGTATCTTTAAAACAGGGTATTGTATCATTCAATGTTATCTTATGAAATTATGTCAACTAAAATCTAAAAACATATTGAAGTAATTTCATATGCATATGAGGGATACAAATGGGGTATGTTTCATAGAATGATTCACAGTGAGCTTTCCTAATTGATTAAAGAATTCAAATAACAACACAAGCATACAAGCATCTTCATTCAGTTACATACAGTATCGTGCAAAGAAAATGACTGAACCTGGTGGTGGGAGGTCAAGCTTCATTTTGCGAAGTTCAGACATGGAATCCTTAAGTTGCTCTATGACAATGTCATCATTGAGGTAGATGGACTCTCCTATCTTCTCCTGCAGGAACTCTCTCAGGTCCTCCAGAGACATCTTAAGCAATCGTTCTGAACATGATTAACTTCAGTTAGTCATTTTACACAGAAGAATCTAAAGTCAATAGATTTCTATAATGTGCTGAGAGGGTTTCATTTATGGCAAGGCAATCTGGCCTATTAGCATTTGAGGTAAATGGCACTATGAGGCTGTCTTTATACATGGTGTAGATTTTGTAAATTATTGGATTAAATTATTGTTAATGTCAGTACTGTAAAAAGAGGAACTCACTTTTGTGGAGCTGAAGGATGGTGTAAGCCATGGCTGTCAGAACTTTCTCACCCTCTAGGATGAAGATGTCCCACAGACGTAAGGTCAGAGTGAATGGGGTCTGGAAAAGGTGACAAATCCGTAGATTAACCTTGACTGACTGTTCAGCACAAAGGTCCTCAAAGCATAAAGGAAAACGTCCCAGGTTACGTATGTAACCATGGTTCCCCGAAGGGAACGAGACGCTGCGTCCGAAAACGCTATGGGAACGCCCTTCAGCGTGACCGGCTCTGAATAACATGTGTAATCAGTCCCATGAATGGGCGAGATGTCATAGGCGGGTGACGTAGCGACCAGGAAGCTATAAAAGCACGTGAGTTGTAGCGAGCATCAGCTACTAGGAATGAAGCAAGCTCTGGCAGGGATGCCGGAAGTATGGCCTTGAGACGCAGCGTCTCGTTCCCTTCGGGGAACCATGGTTACATACGTAACCTGGGACGTTCCCTTCAGGAACTCGAGCTGCGTCCGAAAACGCTATGGGAACGAGAATGCCCACGCCGCCAGACTTGCAAATCCCTGCCTAGTGTGTATAGGAGGAGCACAGCTAAGGCGAGAGAACAGAAGAGCCTGGAGTGGCTCGCAGGTCTAGACCATAAAATCTGACAAACGTGAGGGGCGTGGACCATCCAGCTGCGTTGCAGATGTCCTGCATAGACACACCTGACAAGAAGGCCTTGGAGGCCACCATACTTCGGGTCGAGTGAGCCTTGACTCCCAGTGGTGAGGGGAGATCAGAGGACTCAAGGTTTTAGGATAGCATCCTGATCAACCGCTTAGCATAAGCTTCTTCTGGCCGGAGGCCTCAGCCTCAGCGTACCGCAGAGGAAACATGTAACCAGAGGGTGTCTGCCCACTGAATGGCCACCAAGAGGGGCGCGGTAGGCCACAATGGCCGCCACGTAGACCTTCAGGGTGGAGTGGGTCAACCCTGCAGAGAGAAGGGCCTGCAGGAACTCCAGAACTGTACCAACTGGGCAATTAACTGGGTCGAGCTGGCAGTCTTCGCACTAGGAGGTGAAAGGTTTCCACCTCAAGGAGTATAGTTTCCTCGTGGACGGAGTTCTGGATTGGAGGATGGTCTCAGCAACCTCGGTTGAGAGACCAGAAGCTACGAGATGTGCCCCCTCAGGGGCCACACCCATAACTTCCATAGCTCCGGGCGGGGATGGAATATCGTGTCCTCCGCCTATGAGAGGAGATCCCTCCTGACGGGAATCTCCCATGGAGCGCCGTCGAGGAGAGAAATCAGATCCAAGAAACATACTCGGCCCGGCCAGAACGGGGCTACTATTAGAAGATGGACCCCGTCCCGGCGTACTCTCAGCAGAACTCCTGGGAGCAGAGCAATCGGGGAATAAGCGTACAGACAAAGCCTCGGCCAAGTCTGCACCATGGCATCTAGCCCCAGTGGAGCCGGATGAGTCAGAGAGAACCAAAGGGGACAGTGCAATATCATCTGAGTTGCAAACAGATCCACCTGACCAAATATTCTCCATATCTGCTTCACCACCTCGGGGTGAAACCTTCATTCCCCGGGCCTCGGCCCCTGCCTCAACAGGAGGTCTGCTCCCATATTCAGATGCCCAGAAATGTGAACTGCTCTCAGCAAGAGGAGTTTGCCCTGGGACCACACAAGGATCTGGTACGCTAGTTTGTACAAACGGCGTGAGAACAGACCCCTTGGTGGTTGATATAAGAGACCACCGTTGTGTTGTCGGTGCGCACCAACACATGGTGACTTCTTAGGTCTGGGAGAAAGTGTTTTTAATGCTTGAAGTATGGCCAGCATCTCCAGGCAGTTTATATGCCTCCATAAACCGCGGGCAGGGTGGCCACTCATGACCGCACCCCAGCCGGTGAGGGACGCATCCGTCGCTAGCATCACGCGGCAACAAGGAGCTCCAAGCACCGGGCCCTGAGACAAGAACCAAGATTTCCTCCACATGTCTAAGGCACGTAGGACCCCTGTGTGACCTTGAGTATGCGAAGCGGGTTTCCCCTCGGGGAGAACCCCTTGGTCTTGAGCCACCACTGTAGGGGTCTCATGTACAGCAGGCCAAGAGTTATCACGTTGGACACAGCTGCCATCAGACCCAGCAGTCTAGAACTGCTTGACAGTGAGTGACCGGCCTTCTCTAACTCTCACGACGGTGGTGAAGATCGACTCGATCCGAACAGGGAGACATCTGTGCCTGCACCGTGGTCGAATCCCACACCATGCCCAGATAAGTGGTTCTCTGTACTGGAGAAGCACACCTTTCTTGGCATTAAGTCTTAACCCCAGGTCTTTCGTGTGAGCGAGAACGACATCTCGATGCCGAACCGCCATCCAGTCTGATTTGAGCTAATATCAACCAATCATCGCACCGTGTGCTTGAGTCGTGAAAGTGTGGGGTGAGAATGCAAGGCCAAAGGATGAACCGGTATTAGTAGGCTTTTGCCCCCAAAAACCAACTTCCTATGATGGGGAAGGATGGAGTATGCATCTTTCTAGATCGATCGTGACACCAGTCCTCAGACTTGATCTGAGATACAGCCTGTTTGAGTGAGAGCATGCTGAACTTCAGTCCCCTGACTGAGCGGTTCAAAGACGCAGATCTAAAATAGGACGCAACCCTTCATCCTTCCTCGGAACGGTGAAGTACTGGCTGTAGGACCCGGACACCACTACGCGAGGAGGGACCACCTCGATGGCCTCCGTCCTCTGAGAGTGTCTACTTCTGTTCCATTACCAGAGCCTGCTCGGGGCCCACCAGGGTGAAAAAAAAAAAGCCCCATTGAATTGAGGCAGAGGAGAACCGAACTGGATTCTGTGGCCTCTCACTACAGTGTGCAGGACCCACTGAGACATGTTTTGGCAGTAGTTTTCACGCTGCTAAATAGTCTACTAAGGGAACCAGTCTCTCGAGACTGACCTCTGGTGTAATCACAGCTGCTGGCTCAGTGCCTTGATGCAGCGAACCAGCAGGGGGCAGCTGAACTAGCTGCTCAAAAGACCTCCGTGGAGGTCACGAGCCTCTAAGCACCGCTACGTTTCCGGGCAGTAACTGAGAGAAGCGCTCGCCGGAGACCGCTGCGCCCTGGAACACCGGCAGGGTTGGCAGATCGATCTCCTGAGGGCACTGAGGAGAGACGGGCACCGTGTAATGGGGTGTACACCGCTCTTCCCCAGAGGGGCCTGCCCTCCGAGGTCCTGAGCCACAGCATCAGGACTCTCATAGCTGAAGTCTCCTATTAAAAATGACGGTCCTCAGACCCGCGTCATCTGCTAGGAAGACACCATGTAATGCGGAGTACACCGCTCTTAGTCCTAGCCCTTAGGCATCAGGATGTTACGACGAAGGCTATCCAACGAAAATGACGTACCGCAGAACCGTTTTTTCGCTAGAAGCCTTTGGCCTGGGAGCGCCACTCTGACTCTAGACTCTACGGAGTACGAGAAGTGACACCCCTAGAATGAGGAGCTTGAACACGATAGGTTGGGACTGCCCCGCCCAGCAGCCCCTGCTGACCGCCTCAACCTCCTCGGAGGAAGAGAGGTAAACGTGTTCTTACTCAAATATTTTATCTTGAGAGCTCCTGTATATCTAACTTCTCAAAGTGAGATAAATGTCATTATATTCCTCAGAATCAAATGCAATCAAACAATCAGACGAGTAAAGACGGTCTGGTGTGATACAATTCATATCGAAAAACCGAAAGTGACATATCTAACTTCTCATAGTCAGATAAATACTGAATTTAATTCCTCAAAATTAAATGCAGCTAAACACCCAGACGAGTATATGGTCTGGTGTGGTAAGAGTCATTTCAAGAATCAAAAATTCTATATCTAACTTCTCATAGTCAGACAAATGCCTCATTTAATTCCTCATTATTAAATGGAGCCAAACAACCAAACGAGTAAACATGGTCTGGTGTGGTAAGATTACATCAAAACTGAAAATGATGTAATACACGCGTTGCCTCGGCAGCGCGCGAGCCGCTTAGTCACACAAACAATATTAATCTCCTCGGAAATAAATAGCTGCAGCAACGAGTTCACAGTCCGAGGGGGAAGAAACCGCTTTTTCTTTTTAGCGCGGGCTTCCGAGCCTCGAAAACGAGATCTAGATTTTCTTAGGACCGGAATCGCAAGATTACAAGCAAGGACACACTCCTCGGAGCGTGCCTGGCAAGAGCGGGAGAAACACAATCAGCCCCCTTATTTTTTTACGAGAGCCGACCACGCGAGCAACGCTCCTCATTAATGCTGCTCGTTATAATATTAGGCATAATATGCTTGTGTAACTGATGTTTGTGCAACTGATGTTTATGCAACTGCGAGCTCATCGACGCCCTCCGTGTCAATCTCCTCGGAGAAAGACAGGCGGAGTGTCACGCCCTCTCTAAGCGGGGGGAAGGACCGCAACACGGGCTTCTGAAACCCCGAGAGCGGGCGCCGCAAAAGCGAACCCCGCGAGCACAGCCACTCCTCCGCCTCGGTGAAAGCAGGACCGGCACCGCGAGAAACGCTAGTGAAGACTCCCTCCTCGAAGAGAGCCTTCTGAGAGTGAAACAAAGCAGTAACAGACGGTCGCATCGCGGGCCGTCATCTCCCTTTTTCCGAGAGCTGATTCTGCGTGCTTCGCTCTCAAGCAGACAACACACTGCGTGTGTCCCTACCCCAAATATTTTTCTCTCTAGGGCAGGGAAACACACAGCCTGAACGCTGCCTGCTTTAGCCCAAAAAACTTCCTTGACTGAAGTTTGAAATAATGGAGCTTATCAGTGAACAAACAACACTAAATAAGACTCACAAACAAATAGCGACTGACACACACACAGAGCTTCGCTGAATGACAAAAAAGCTGATGCTCGCTACAACTCACGTGCTTTTATAGCTTCCTGGTCGCTACGTCACCCGCCTATGACATCTCGCCCATTCATGGGACTGATTACACATGTTATTCAGAGCCGGTCACGCTGAAGGGCGTTCCCATAGCGTTTTCGGACGCAGCTCGAGTTCCTGAAGGGGAAGTTATTTGGGTAGGATATTTTTGTAGTGAGTTCCAGTTTTTAAACCAGGGCCTCTGCTGGTCTAAAGCTAATCTCCCTTAGCGAGAATGCTGCCAGGCCACAAGCACAGCTCTGAAACTGAGCTGGACTGAATTCTGCAGTGCTGACAGTGTCTGCTCTCTTTCCTCCTCAGCCAAACCCACAGGATTGTGTCTATGCGCAGAGTAAACAATGAAACACCCTTGTCTGCCTGCTCAAGAGTCACTGACAAAGAAAGAGAGAGGAAGAAGTACTTTTAGACTATTTAAACCATTGGAAACTATTTACCATGTGTTCATCCTTTATTTTTTTGTATCACTTTTTACTTTTTTTTAGATTTTAATGTTTTACCCTTATATTCAATACCTTTAATATAATATGCATATCTATTATAAGAATTATTATGTAAAAATAGGTCAAATAAACCTATATAATTTCTGTTTATTTTAAATTATATTATATAATAGGAATTACAAAGACATTTTAATACAATTATATAATTATACAAAACATATAAATTACTTATGTATGAAGAAGACATTTTGAAGAATGTAGAGATCTAAACAACATTTGGACCTTAATGACTTATGGGGGAAAAACTATTTTTCAAAATATCTTCTTTTGTGTTAAACAGAAAAAAGAAAGCTATACATGTTTGGGGCGACATGAGGTTGAGTAATTAGAGAATTTTCATTTTTGGCTTTATATTTTTCAACTAGCCCAGTGTACATACATACATAGTTTATATACATTACAAAAAATTAAAGCATTTTCACACAATAAAAAAATAATGACAAAATGTTCATTTTGGATGGACTATATGCCTAGTCTATTTAAATAAACTAGTGAGAGTGTGAAAAGTGTGTTATATGTGAAGAAACACCCAATGATCACAAAGCTAGAAGAGAGGGTCATATATTATAGTTTCTCCAGATAAGCAGTTTCTTTCCTTACAGGTGCCTCTTACATGGATCAGTGCTTGGCTTCAGACTTTTCTGTATCTACGCCTGATCTTTTATATTAAACACTTATCAGTGCTTTGCTGATGACATCCATTCCCAGTTCCCCCTTCTGTGTCCACATCTACAATATGAGTCAAAAATCTCTGCCTGTTTAACCTGAATGTCCACTCAACACCTCAAGATAAAGTTTTTAGCTAAACAAGTCTGAACAAGTCTCACTGCCAGCATATCTTCATATAAACACCTCTCACTTGAGCAAATCCAGAAGTGCTTCCATCCCTCGATGGTTGAACATAATCACAGTTACAGAACAGCTGACTCAACAGTTACATTCAAAGAAAGCCAAAACTCCACCTCCATTCAGCTCATGAATCACCACTTTTAGGACTGTCTACAGTGACCTGAACCAACACTATAAAACACACAGTTGATGTATAATTTCTTTGGCTTTGAGATCTAAGCTAAGCATATGATTGATCATGTATACCTATCTACTAATCACTGCTTACATAACACCCTTGTCAGTTTGGTTACAATGCATCTGCACAGATCAAACACTTACCCTGTCAATAAAACATTGAAGGAACCATTTTGTGCTGTAAATCCCACTGGACATCTGCTCCTTATCCTGAGGAATGAGAAGGGAAGAAAACTCAGCATTAGAGAAACGGACACACATTAAGTTAATAGCTATATTTACTGTAACTTAACTAATCTCATAGGTTCTGAGTTCATTTTGCAGTCTTGCGTGTGCCACAGCAATCTTACCAAATGCTTCTTAAGTTTGGGTAAAAGTTTGGAGAGAATCTGGTCGTGGTGGTTTTGGAAACGCTGAAGTTTGGGAAAACCAGGAACAAAGAATCCTATCATGGGTTGAAAATGTCAAGGCATGATAAAAATGTCACGTGTTTCCCAATACTAGAACTGCAACAATAACCTGTGTTAAATTCACAAGTGTTCTGTACACTACCATTCAAAAAGTTTGGGGTCAGTAAGACTTTTTGTCTTAAAAGAAATCAATACTTTATTAAATTGTTTAAAAGTGACAGTAAAGGCATTTCAAATGTTACAAAGATTTTTCTAATTCAAATAAATCCCTTAAAAAATATTTTAAACTTTCTATTCATCTAAGAATCCAGAAAGAAAAAAAAATCAGCATGATCAGCAGTTTTCAACTTTTATAATAAGAAGAAATGTTCCTTGAGCAGCAAATTAGCATATTAAATGATTTCTGAAGGATCATGTGACACTGAAGCCTGGAGTAATGACTGCTGCCATTACATGAATAAATTGTGTAACAGTTTTTTTATTTTTATTATAATGACACAATTTTACAATCACAATTTTACTGTTTAACTGTACTTTTAATCTAAACTTTTAAACTGAATGTAGCCTTGGACTTTTTTTAAAAAACATTAAAGAATACTGACCCAAAACATTTGAATCAAAGTGTATCTTATCTCGTAACTGGCCTCATGAAGCATATATAATATGTTAAAAGAAATTACATAAACATCGAAACTCATAGTCAAGAGCAGAATAAATGAGGAGGGCTCACCATGCATGGCATGTTTCTGATTGGTTAAGAGCTGTGACAAAGCCCAGAATGCATCTTCTTCATTCATGAACATTAAGAGCATGGCAGCAATCTGACTCATGCCCTGACAGTAACTCACTTCCTGTGGACAAGAACAGACAAAGTCAGCAATTACGTAACATCTCTTTATTAAGAATGGATGTGATTGCACACATACCGTATTGTAAACAGAGTACGCTGAGAGCACATGGAACAAAGACTGTTGCCTGTTAAGAGAAGAAAATGTTGTCAGGCTCAAACTCTGTCTTTTAGTTAAAGTACACACTGAAACAAAAATATATCAGCAACACGTGAAGCAAACAACCATATTTTTCCAGAAAGATGCATTCGTTCTTTCAAATTAAAGTTGAGCCCCTCCCTTCACGTGTGAGCATTAATGACACCCTTCAGCAAGACTTTCCACTTGGCTCTCTAAGGCCTGCAATCTATTAAATCCTCAGTGACATCACTCCCTTTTCTGGCCTGCTTGGGGAACAAGCTATCAAAATTGAGAAACCAGCTCCAGAGATTGTATGCAAAAGCAGTGAATAGAGACTAAGATGTTGATGAACATACACTCTGGCACTTTTATAAAGCACATACACAGCTGATAGAATAAATCTTTGAGCAAGTTTGTGAATTAATTTAGCAATAAACACATGTACTGTAATAAGGTAGTTGTTAAGGTATGGGGTAGGGTTAAAGGTATAATCCACCCCAAAATGAAAATTTTGTCATTAATCACTCCACACTTGTTCCAAACCTGTAAAAGCTTTGTTCATCTTCGGAACCCAATTCAAGATATTTTGGATGAAAACCGGGAGGCTTATGACTGTCCCATTGACTGCCTAGTAAGTAACACTGTCAAGGTCAAGAAAATTATGAAGCATCGTTAGAATAGTCCATCTGCCATCAGTGATTCAACCGTGATGTTATGAAGCGACGAGAATACTTTTTGTATGCAAAGAAAACAAAAATAAGGACTTTATTCAACAATTCATCTCCTCTGTGTCTCTCTGCATCACCGTAGTGCCATTTTGGAGAATATCCGCTGGACGCAAGCAGCGTACGCTCTTCTGTGTCAGCCGCACTGCACTGATGTGCAAATCAAAGTGTAAATACACGTAGAAAACATATCCTTGTGTCGCGGCTGACACAGAATAGCGTACGCAGTTTGCATCTAGCAGATGTTCTCCAAAATGGTGCTACGGTAGAGACACAGAGCAACCCTCTACATTGCGAGTAAATCACTCGCATATATGACTAAATCTTCATTCTGGCGACTAAATGATGTCTAATATTAGCCAATGGCTAATAAATTCTCAGATTTTACTCGCCAGTGTGTTAGTTGGAGGTTAAGTATAAGTTTAAGTCTCTGACTGAGGGCTTCAGAGTTTCACTCTCCGTCAGGCGATCGGTGCTTTTTTTCAGTTCATCTCAATGGATGCGCAAGCCCACCTGCATTTTAATGTACCGTAAACTCTAGTGTGAAGGCGCACAAATCGCCGTCGCTTTCTCTCGCACACACGCAGAAAAAGAGAGAGAGAGAGAGAGAGAGAGAGAGAATTGACGCGCTACATTTAAACAATATTCTTTGTTGTATTTTCATGTCAAAATAATGGCGTTTTTATGGAAGTCTTCAGCTTTTAAGAACAACCGGGTTTTCCGGTAGTGGGTGGAGTTAATGCGCAAATGGCATTCTCATTGGCTGGCGCTCACCTATTATCGTCCCTGTTTTGATTTCAGCAAATCAGTTCGACACCGGCGAACGCACAAAAACCTGATTAATATTCATGAATCCAGCAGCTCATTAATCCTTAGTAATCCTTAGTGTGTTTTATAGTTTTTATTATTCGAATTCGTATCATTATTATCGTATCAGTATTTTTGTTAGTTTTTTTTCCTATATATATATATATATATATATATATATATATATAAATGTTTTTTTTTTTTTTTTATTTGTTTTTCCAATATTTTTTTTTTTTACAGAAACACTGAATGAGTTAAAATGTTAAGTTAAATGGTTAATTTGAATTGTAACATGGTTATCAAATTTACTTCTAATTACTAAAGTTCTATAATTAAATAATACTATATGTGTGTGTGTGTGTGTGTGTGTGTGTGTGTGTGTGTGTGTGTGTGTGTGTGTGTGTGTGTGTGTATGTATGTAAGTACATATATACCATTATATATATATATATATATTTATATATGATTTATTTATTTATGTATCAATGTAATATTAAGCTTAGCACATCTCTTTTAATCTCTTTTAATCTCTCGTCATGTTTTTATTTTAGGGTTTGTTTCAATTAAATATGGGATCTTTTTTTCTTATCCTCGTTATCGCACAGAAAATCTTATAACCTAGCTCTTCATCGGTTCTAAGACAAAAGCTTATTCAATATCAGTTAATGTGGTGTAGGCCTATCAAACTATCATTAAGCAAATAATTAAATATCTACCCATAGGCAGAGCGTGAACCAGCTGCAGGGTAAGGCTAAAAGTGGCCTGTAAAAATGTAGGCTATAAACTACACATATCATAAACTCGCCTATAGTTTAGAAAAGTCGTGGGGAAGTCGTGGCCTAATTGTTAGAGAGTCGGACTCGCAATGCAAAGGTTGCGAGTTCGAGTCTTGGGCCGGCAGGAATTGTAGGTGTGGGGAGTGAATCTACAGCGCACCCTAGACCCTCTAACTATGACTGAGGTGCTCTTGAGCAAGGCACCAAACCCCCCAACTGCTCCCCGGGCGACGCAGCATAAATAGCTGCCCACTGCTCTGGGTGTGTGTTTACTGCTGTGTGTGCACTTTGGATGGGTTAAATGCAGAGCACGAATTCTGAGTATGGGTCACCATACTTGGCTGTATGTCACTTTCACTTTCACTTTTTTTCACAAGTACCTGATATGATGCCAGGAAATATTTAAATACGACTGGATTTGTATTTAAAGTTATCACAACCCAATAAAAACACTGTAAGTTACAAATTATAACACTTTAATTTACATAGTTATTCAAACAGCAAGTAAATAATGGAAAAGCGAGCAAAGAACATTTGCATTAAAGAATATTATCACTGACTTCAGTATAGTCAGAGTTTATGCACTCAAAATTCCTGTTACAATCAATGAAGCTATCCATTCACTATATGATATGATATATCAGTCTGGCGAGTAAACTAAAATATTTACTAGCCAATGGCGATTCGGTTGCCAAGGTGTCCATAGAGGGTTGCAGAGGAGACAAATTGTTGAATAAAGTCGTTATTTTTGTTTTCTTTGCGTACAAAAAGTATTCTAGTCGCCTCATAACATTACGGTTGAACCACTGATGGCCAATGGACTATTCTGATGATGCTTTTCTTGACCTTGACAGTGTAATTTACTTGGCAGTCAATGGGACAGTCATAAGCCTCCCGGTTTTCATCCAAAATATCTTAAATTGGGTTCCAAAGACGAACGAAGCCTTTACCAGTTTGGAACGACATGGGGGTAAGTGATTAATGACAAAATTTTCATTTTGGGGTGGAGTAACCCTTTAAGGAATCTAAAATACGGTCATGCAGAATTAGCCATTAACATGTGCTTTATAAGTACTAATAAACAGCCAATATGCTAGTTACTAGTTAATAGTGAGAACTGTTCCTTAAACTAGTGTTTCCATTAAAGGATGTTATTTCCTTTAAACTGTTTTCCAGAGACATTTTTAATCTTTATAAGGGCAAATTTTCTAACCTTACTATATGTACGCATTAAATTTAAATATATGTAAATTCATATATATATATATATATATATATATATATGTATTTATATATATAAATATATATATATATATATATATATATATATATTAAATACATGCAATTAGAAAAATAAGACACTATAGGACTATTACCATTCAAATGAAATCATTATCAACAAAATACTGTATCAACATCTTTGCACTCTAGAAGTGGTATGCAAGCTGCACTTGAAGTGGCATTTAGATGTATTTACGCAGACTGTTTAACGCTGCTCAGAGATTCCACAGATGCATTTACACTGCAATTACAATAGCATAAAAAACTTTTAAAATCAGTCCAAGGACAAAGTTTCCTACATGACAACTGTATGAAAATGTCATAGGAAGACAATAAAATCCATATACTCACTAACAGACAAAAAGTGAAGGTGGGCAGTTTGTAACAGGTTATATGAGCCATTACTGTCATGTGAAACTTCAACAGCTAAATGACTTCAACTGGTCAGAGTAAGCCTGAAAGCATGTCAGAAGAATCTGTTCAAATTGTGGTTCTTTGTTAGAGTGCTTACAGATAGTAGTGTTTTTTATTGCACATGTAGGAAAGGAACAGAAGCAGCAAGTCATGTTTAGCACAAGTATCTATAGAACACACATTCTATCTGTAATTTTTATTTCTATGAATTTTACTGCAGAGCTGCAATGCATCAAGGCATATAATTACATTTATTTAATTATAGCACATTTTAATGCATGCATATGTTACTTACTTTACACCGAACCGATCCATAAACATGATGTGGTTTCGAAAGGTCCTGTTGATATCAAGGTCAATCTGTTTGATTTCTGGAGAGTACAGCTGGGCTTGCTCCTTCATTCTCTGTCAATAAAACAAATTGCTTCATCAAAAACAGATTCCAATGATGACAAGCTACTGTGCATTACAAAATGACATTAGAAGACAACCATTTCTAGATTTAATTATGTAATATTATACCTACAATACTGAGTGTTTTTTTTTTTTTTTTTTGCCAAAATTAACAGCTGACTTTACAGTATCTCATTTATTACATACTGTAACTACTTTTGTTTATTTTTTCTGCTCATGATATACACTTCCTGGGTCAGATTTAAAGTTTAAAAGAACAACACATATTTGGAAATATAATTATTTAGTAACATTATAAATGTCTACGGACACTTTTAATCAATTCAATGTGTCTATGCTGAATAAAACTATTATTTTCTTTTAAAAAAATCTTACTGTCGCCAAACAGTTGAACAGTAGTACAGTATAGAGAGAGAGAGAGAGAGAGAGAGAGAGAGAGAGAGAGACCAATCAAAATCAAGTATTCAAGACAGCTTTGTAATACATTTACATAACCATTGTGTAAAACATGCAATAAAGGATATCACCACCAGGACACCTTACTTAGGGACAAGGTGGATGCTACAAATACTTTTTGCTTGTTGTAAAATCTCAGCAGCTCTGAAGGTTTCTATTGCTTGTGTTTTGTTCTCTTATGTCTCTTTCCATGCCTTGTATCAGCCACCTGTCTGTTTTCAGATCACACTCTAATCCCTTTAAAATAGCTCTACCACAACAATACTCCAGTAATCCCACTCTCACCAAACAGCCGGTTTTAGGCCAGCGGAGACTTGCAAGCAACATAGTGTCCATAGGTCCCAGCTAAATCTGCTGAGCTATTGTGTGTGAATGTGTATGTATGCAGGTTTTTATGCTGTACCTCATATTTTCCTGCATTGTCGCTCCTGACTTTCTCGATGTCCAGTAGCAGGGCCCAGGTCTGTCCTCTCAGCTGTAGTGGGATGCCTTTATACACCCTCTTAATCATCTGCACAAGGACACCAGGAGTAAGTGCAAATGAATGTGTTTTAAGCATTACTCTGGTTCCCCATGGAGCTACATCACAGTAAGAAATTTTAGAGAAATTATAACAACCTCTCAAGGTGAAGCTCACCCGGTCACTGTTCCTGTACTTGCTCCAGTTCTTCAGCATCTTCAGCCATTTCTGCACCCTCTCAATCTCCACCTGTTTTTGCTACACAGGAAAAAACAATGATGAAAAATCTGTTGAATAATGATTTGCAAAAAAATAGATTTGATTAAAAAGTTCATTTTCTGTTTAATTTTCATTATTTTCCAGTAAATACAAAATAATCATACATCAGTCACCAAAAACATCAACAATAATAACACACTCATATCAAATAACCATAATGCACTCATTTTATGTAATAATCGCACTATTTTTAGCCTGTGCCAAGTTTTTAGCCTGTCCTGTCCTGAAATATTTGAGAATTCATTTGCAGGTTATATATCATTTCAAAAGAAAAACACAACCTTTCAGAGGTTTGGGGTCAGTAAGATTTCTTTCTTTCTTTCTTTCTTTCTTTAATTAATAAAGTAATTAATAGAAAAAAGCTGAAAGAATATGGTACAGTATATCACATATCACACAAGCTTACAAGCCTCAGAGTCGATTAACAGACAGGCAATTATAAATATCTGCTATGCAACACAAAAAACCCTCTTGTGTTTTTGTCTAGGGAAGACATATTTCTTTCCTCGTTTGTACAAGTACTCTGGGATTAGATGCCGTACAGGCATTCAGATCATCCTGCTGCTCTTAACATCTGTTCTGAGGACAGCTTTCACTCTTTCCACCCCTAGTCTGTAACCTTTATGTGCCACAACACAACTGCACAAATGTCAGCTGAAAATGTATCAGCCATCAAGCTGTGAATATGTCACATGAGAGAACACCTCCAGACAGCCTAGCTGTGTCTGCCACACACTTTTGTATACTAAACGCTCATGTCTGAAGGTCACCATAAGCCTGTTTATAAAAGAGTCTCCAGACTGCAACTGATTCAATCTGTAATCCTTTGTGATTTATTTTGTGTTTTTACAAAACATTATTTGAATACTATATTCACATGCTGTTTAAATACACATCACCTGTAGAGTATATTTATATGCTTCATTTGTGTGTGTCTCCATTACCTTCTCTTCAAGCGCACTGGGTGTGGGTAATTCTTCTTCACTGTGGGAAAAACAAATACGCTGAAAAACAATATAATTCTAACATACAATAACAAACATTCCTGTCTGGCTGGGATTAGGTTTAGACCTTGAGAATTAATTAATTAATTAATTAATTAACTAACTAACAAATAAATAAATAAAAAACGGCAGTTGCTCTTTAATTTGTACTGAGGTTGTTGTTTGATTCAGACAGAATTAAAATCACAATGTACACTACCATTCAAAGATTTGGTCTCTTACGCTCTCCAAGGCTGCACTTGTTTGATCAAAAATACAGGAAAAAATAAATTAAACATTGTAAAATATCATTGCAATTTACAATTACTATTTTCTATATGAATATAGATTAAATGTCATTTATTCCTCTGATAGCTAAGGTGAATTTTCAGCAGCCATTGCTCCAGTCATCAGTTTTATATGATCCTTAAGAAGTCATTCTACTATGAAGAAACATTTCTTGTTATCAATTTTTGTTATCAAATCTATCTATCTATCTATCTATCTATCTATCTATCTATCTATCTATCTTACAGACCTGACTCTTTTGGATAGTAGTGTACATGTGTACCAAAATTTACTGTACCTATCTTGACAGTGAACACTAATTCAGTTCCAAAAGCACACTCCTAAAATCAGATTGCTTCATATGATTAAATGTGTTGACATACAATCCATGCTGATAAAAAAAAAAATAAAATACAATGAAAGAAAGACACTGTCATTATGAGTGACTGTTCAGACAAAATAAAAATAGTCTTGGAGGGCTTTGAAAACCAATGAACAAATGCATCCTTCACCTGCCAACATGCCAACTGAGAGTTGGGTTTTAACCAGGACTTACTGAAGAAATCCAAAGCGATCTGTGACTCTGTATATGCTGTAGTCTGCATCCTCCCAAGGATCGATCTGAACTCCTGCGTCTCTACCCTGAAATATACACAAGTGAATACTTCATATGACTCATCTGAACACAAATCATGTAGAGTTTATCAAAGATGCAACACACAATTCCAGGCAAATTTTAAGCAACTTTAAATGCAGCAGTTCTGAATTAGATTTGATGATAATATAATAATATAATTAATATAATTATAATATAATAATATATGGTATGTTATGCTTTATAATGATAAAAGAATAAAATTAACATCTTAATAATATTACATTTTATATAATATTAAATAAGGTTATGCAATACACTTGGGTAAGTTGCAGGTTTTTATAAACTGAAAAAGAAGTTGAATTAAACAAATAAATATATGAAACCAACATATTTTTGTTCAGTGGAAGCAAATTAAATGTCTTGACATGTCCAGTAGATGTCTGAATATCCACATTATCAATGAGTACTTCGGTGACCTGGATCAACGTCCCCATCACTTTTTGCCATGACTGATTTTGTCCATATCCCACTCCAGTGATGCATCTACTGTAATACTGGAAGCATTTCTAATTGTCGAGCAGAAGCTTTCATTTTGTCTGTGTGTTATAAATGGAAGTTCTCTGTTGAAACTAATTTTCAATGTGCTGCTGAGTGGTTGATGTAGTTATGTAAAGTGTCAGCAGCAATATTCTCTCTGGTGCACAGCTCTCCACATTACCCATTCGCATTTCTGTGGCTTACTAACCATTCTAGTGAAATTACAAAATGCAAACAAATGTGTCCCAACCCCTGTTACACATCCAATGACATATAGCTGTAATTTTGATTCATGAGCAGAGAACATTTTAATGCTCAGCACGTATTTAAGAGAATTTGCACCCTGTCAGTACTGCTGAATTTTAAAAGCTTTTCCAGTTGGTGTGGATTGATTCCCTGAGGGGGGATGGCTGCTGCTCTCCTGCCCTCTTCTCAACCCCATGGTGGAGAGAAGAGTGGAAAGAAAGCAGTGATCCGTGACAGACAGTTGAGGATTACAGTCCCAGTATTCCCCAATTTCAAATGAGTCTGTAAGAGAATGTCACGGTGTCATGTTCAAATTGATCACCATGGGGGCCATATATTTCACAAACACTTTGTTGGTTCAAAAATCATCTGTCTGCTGCCCTAGCACATAAAGCTGCCTTTAACAGTTTTTACACATTTTAGAGAGTTTTTACTTGCCACAATATGCATTGCGAAAAAGCCCATACAAATAAAACTGACCTAACTCAACAACCACAAAGGCCACAGCATATTTGAACACCTCCAGATGTAGACCCAATGGAAAATGAACAACATCCACATTAATGAATTAATAAAATGTCAAACTGTAATACAGCAACATTCAGGACAATAATACATTTCCCCTGCTGATGCTTTTTTTTATTTTATGCTCACCAAAGCTGCATTTATTCAATCAAAATTCAGTAAAACAGTAATATTGTGAAATAGTATTACAATTTAAGTTTTCTTTATTAATATATTTTAAAATGTAATTTATTCCTGGGAGTGCAAAGCTGAATTTTATAATATGCTGATTTGAAACTTTTATTTATTTAGGAAAACATGACACAATTTACCTTATTATATTTAGAGATGATCTCAGCACGTTCCTCTGCTATCAGCACCTCTATGTCCTTCTTCATGTCAATATCTAGAAATACAGAACATAAAGAACAATTAATGACAAAGAGAAAAATGAATACTGACAAAAAGCTGAACAATCTGGAAGACAGATTTTATGTTCTGTTAAGGACTATACATTTGTACAGATGAATAATAAATAGAGTCACTTTGTCCTTTGAAGATAGCTCAGCAACAGAGAAAAAAAAAACACACACACTGGTCATGAGTGCAACATATTCATCATATTCAGACTGAGAAACTGGTCCAAAATCAGCTGTTGTTGGCACTGGGTAACCTGAGCTCTCATAATGTTTTGAAGGTCCTGTTGGTCATATGAAGGCCTTCACTGTCTCAGAAACATTAGCCCCATGGGAACCACAGAGGCAAAAGAAGGGAACAAAGGTTCCCGCCAGGTTTCAACTGTCTGAGAGCACTGTATGTCTGCTGAGTCTGCCACACACACAAAAATATAATCCCCTCACTTTGGGACACAGCCCTGCATGACACACCATCATGTGCCATATTCAATATTTCCAGCCCATCAAAAAAATCATGCCATCTGACATTTAAAACTTCAATAAACAGGAGAGACTAAAAACACAATGCTTTATTTTTTTGAATGACAAGTCACTTGCCCTCACTGCCACATTAACAAGTGCATTTGTGTTTGTATACCAATGACCCCCCCCCCCAATGAAGGATAATAAAGTGTTTATAGGCATCTTCAGGCTCACTCATAGTTTGAGAGAGATTGTGATTCCATGGCTTGCAAACCAGCAGAACCACAGGAAATAATTCTGTGCTTATGAATTTTGTACTACTCAATGAGAAAATCATTTACTCAAAACCCCAAACCACGGTTTGTAAAACTGAAGAAAAACAAAAGACTTTACTAAGCATTTTTCTCATCACCCACTGGCATTATACTATATTGTATATCCTCTCACTAAAATCTCAGTTTAAAAAAAAATTGGTTACAATGGCTGCTGAGGTAGTCTACGGTATAGCCATTGCAAGAAACAGTAAAACCATGTTAATGTAGGTTATATGTAATATTTCTGGCAAAACAACACTTAGTGATCTGAAAACTCCCAAAGCTTCCAAATAGTCCAAACGGTTTTTACAGAGAAACCCAATTTTTCATTGACGCTGAAATTTAAACAGGGTTTTGTAGTGATGCACCAACATTTTTGCAATTGAATATTTGAGTGTTTATTATTTAATACATTTGATCAATTAATTGATTATTAAATACACTTTATATCCAGCTTTTGATACTTCTTTTCGGTAAAATAATTTCTGTGTATAACTAGTTTTGTTGATTTTTGCCAACCCGTACACAAAAGGGTCACCATCAAAGAAACTGATCTGAAATCTGAATAAGCTGGCCTTATCCCAACATTACATAAATAAACCAAGACGTCAAAAAATGTTTCAGTTAATATAATCCACTTCCATAAGGATAAGCATCAAAATCCTTCTCGAAATCAGTCACGTCATCTGTCACCCTTGCAGTAAATGAGGCAAAAGCATTAGGTTATGCAGTCTTTGATTAAACCTCAGATTATAACCTCAGATAAACCTCAAGACTGTCATTCTAATGTACAAGTGCTCAGAACAATGCATATCTAAAAACCTTTACATGTAATCATCCCGTCAGTCATACCATATACACTATAACATATACATATAACATGCACTAATTTAAATTAATTAATAGCTTCCCAACAGGAATTCTGAATTCTGTGAGGTATTTCCTCTCCAAACCTCAGTTTGTGTGTATTTTTTTGTTAGTGTAATCTGTTATGCATGTCACAGAGACTCAGCTAGCTTTATTCTTATATATTATATTCACCATTGCCTCTACATACAATCCATCTTTGTGTGCCTTAAAGGGACCACATCATACTTTTTCCCTTGACATCCACTGAACTCTTTTCCACCCTCTCTCTCTCTGACCTATAAATTAAAAAAATGGTTTTGTTTGTTTCTTTCTTTCTTATTAGAAATATCATAAAACATCTTATAAGTAAAATACCTTTTTTAAATGTTGTTTTTTTTTTTTTTTTTTTGCAGAAACCCACAAGGCATTTAGTGAGAGTGTAACCTACAATAATCACTACTACTTTCAACAGAATATCTGAGAAATGCATTTCCACTGCCACCCATTGTGAGGTGTTAACAAGGCAATGGCAGATGTTTTCTGAGGGGCTTGCGGGGTCTGTTTGATTGACAGTAAACGACGAGGGAAAGGGAGGGACAAGAGACCCTCAGAGGAACATTGTTGCAATATTATTTAAATAATCTTAAATATAACGTTGTGACATGGAAACTATCTGCTTTTTAAGTTTGGGCTGCTTCATTTGACTTGAGACTGAGAGAAGAAAAACTGTGGTTTAGTACTGTAGCTCCGTTGGTCGGTTTGCATACCAACCCCCTTTTCAAGGGGGGATAGAGAGAGAGGGGGGCGCCTTGCTGAGGACAATGATGAGCAAGCATTTCATACAGACCAATCAGCTGACAGTACATCATCCAAACTATTTCACAGAAAATATATACATTCTGCTGTACTTTATAGTACACTATTTTTAAAATGTACAAAATACAATATGGGAAATTTTCCTGCTGGATTGTATCCCCTGTAGCACTTATGCATGTGCGATATCTGTTCATTCAAGTGAGATTTCAATAAGATCCAACCTATAGGCTCACTGGAAGAAAGCACCTCTACCCACACTTTTGCACTCCAAAATCGTACCAATACATTTCACTGCAATTTCCAAATTAAATGACCATACAAATTATGTTTACGGGGCATATTTTCATTTATTTAAAAAATGATAATTTGTAAACTTAAACATTTGCATCACATGTAATCAGCTCCATACTGTAATCAAAATCCATTTCATTAATATGAAAATATTAAAAACATTTGCTGAAACAACAGAAGCCTGAAAATCTAATGCAGTAAGTTGCTGAATTCATTGGATCCATTGGTTTCAATTTTTCCTGAAGAACAATGGCAGAAATTAGGCCAAGACATTATGTTCTTGTTTGAATGGAGACTGGGTGGGGTTTTTATTTTGATTACTTGTGTCAGTGTAAAAGTGCCTATTTAATTCATCTGGATTTTCCATTTTAGGCCTGCTGATTTCTTCCAACTCTGTTTACACTTACACAAGGTGCCATAAATAGCCATTTCTCTAGAGAGCCAGAGTCTAAACACTGGCTTTCTAATCGTCTCAGTTCTCACCAGCATATGGAATGACGGGCCTTTCTGCCGAACGTCTTCCCAGCTGGATGTGAAACTCCATGCCTGACCTAGGAATTACTGCCCACTGGCCTCCAAAAATATAGACACTGAGGAGAGAATAGATTCTCACAAAATCTAAAGTATATTTTAGAGCAGTGAGATGTTTTACTGTATGTTTATTAAAAAGTTCAAAATAGCAAATTAAATAATGTAACATTATTTAATATGTCATTAACATTAACATTAAAATCCATATTCTGCTGTACATTACACAATATAATGAAATGTAATAATCTTTGTTAATATGATAGACAGTTATTATAAAATGTCCATTTGGAATCAGTTTCAGCATGCAGTGATGTCACAGTGGTGTTTGTTGTTCACTCACAGTAAACATGAGTGGATCACTGTGGGCTGAAGCTATGAATTATTCATGTGTGCTGAATGAGGACTATGTTTGTTGGCAAACCGACATAATAAGAGGGGTCTTCAGCATTTTTAAAGAGCAATATGCATACATGACATTTGAGCTTTTTGACATCCCCCAGGGCAGTTTTGAATGTCAAAATCATTTGTCTTGATATATTTATGTGAGATTATTATTATTAATAATAACAATTTAACTCTAAAAACCATTACTTTTAGTTATTATCATACTGCCTTTATTAAAAGTGTCAAAAAGTTGAAAGAATGTCAGAATTCTATATGATAACTTGTCACTACATCTTTACAGCTTCCTGGCCAAGAGATGTAGGCAGAAACTTATGTAAGGTTTAAAAAAAAAAGAAAAAAAAAAGCTTGTCACAAATTCATTGCATTAGTTTGGCGGAGGAGCTTAACAATCACATCGGCTCGAATAGTTCTCATTCTCAAAACGTTGCACTTCACCTTCAAGACTAATTTCTAACTGTGACATCAGGCCTTGGTGGCCAGGCTCCTGGGTGTGCACCGAAATCTAAAGACCAAACTGAGTCTAGCGTGGTTATGGAAAAAAAGACTACAGTGACTGGCCCCCTTTATGAGAGAAAACAAAGAGGTCAAGGTTTAAGCAAAGCCAAGAATGGACGGTATGATGCTTTTTGTTTGAGGAAAGAGTTCTAATTTGAATAATCATATAGGTTTGCTCTGTTGACATTTACTGTTCTGACATGAAAGGGAGAAGTTAAACATTTAGAGCTGGGGAGAGTAACAGTCATCAGGGGGAGAGCAGTTGTCAGTGGTTAAGCAAGGACAACTGGCATCACTCGCACCGCCATCTGGGTGGGCCGTCACTGCCTCGTACTTGCTCACAGATGTAGAGCACTTCAACACACTGAGGGGAGCCTTGTCCTGACTGAGAGTCTTCACACACACACACACACACACACACACACACACACACACACACACACACACACACACACACACACACACACACACACACACACACAGATACAGTGAAGGCAACACTGAGACCAATCATTAATGTGGCAAGTTGTTTGGATAATGTACTGTACATGAGCTCAGTGCTGTTATTTTGTTTCAGCACAAGCATATGGTAGTAACATGTGTTTACACAGAATATAAAATACATTTTTTTTAAAATAAACAAAAAAATATATAGTATAATTTGAATACCTCCCAACAAAGCTCTGAGGAAAGAATACCTTTGATGGATAGCCAAATCCTGGAGAGGAAATGCTAATAAGAATCTCCAAAACCTGAAGCATGCAAAAAACATCTGGTAACACTTTAAGTGGTCGAAGGAAAGAAATGTGCAATACCAACATTCATATGAACCAAACTGTAATGAAAACTATGTCTCATTTTGGAGCCATGTCCTAATGGTAAATGCATGTCCTCTACATGTAATATTAGTACAACTGGCTTCTGCACAAAATAATGCAATTAGACAACTGATAACAGGACTGTAAAGTGCAGCATGTGGTCGCACATGCTACAAAAGAAAAAAAAAAAAACGCATGTGCAATGAATAATTTACCACATTATGTGATAAATCATGTGTGTGAGGGACAGTGCTGCTTGTTTGTTTGAAGCAAGGATTTCTGTCTGCATGTCTGCATTTCCCCCCCTAACCTTATTAAATGTGTCATCTTCCACATTAAATTCTTACATTGTTACAATTCAGTTCATTCAGTTAGAATAATAAGAAACTGTTGAGTTGTTACAATTCAAATTAAATCAGTATCAACAAACTCCATCTTTACACTGTGGAGGAAACACAGAAGCTGCATCTGAAGTGGCATTAGATGTATTTACAAAGACTGCTTGATGAAGTTGAGGTGCCATAAATGCATTTACAACGCAAAATGGCAAATTCATAAATAATTGTATAAGATCAATGTTTTAAATATTTTTTGAACATGCAAATAAGAAATGTTGGAAAAAATGCAATGATAGGCTCCTTTTAAATATGAAACCAAACAACCAGTAGGTGGCGGCAAATTACTGTTTTAATGAGTGAGTCATTTAGCCATTCATTCAACCGATTTGTTCAAATGGATTTGTTCAATTGTTTGTTCATTCAGAAACGAGTGACTTAGGTATTTATGAATGGGTTACTGAATCATTGACTCACTCCATTTGTTCAGACACCGCTGTGTGTTTCTGGGAGAAATTTGAGCAAAATTGAGCAAAACCAGACAATATTGAGTCTAATTTTAACTTCTTGTTTATTAAACTACTATTGTATAAAATCAGCATCACATTGCAATTGTGTTGATACTCAGGGAAACATCTTGGTTGTGTAATGTTGCTTACCTATATCATATATTATAAATATATATATATATATATATATATATATATATATATTTTTTTTTTTTTTTCTACTGCAGTATGTAACTTTCTGTGAGTGCTGTTGCGCTCACTTGTTTTGGTTTCTGCACAAGCCTCATCAATACATCAATACCTTATCAGTCCACGTTTACACTGAATGCCATGCAATCACAACCATCCTTGCGCAAAAATTTTTGGTGGCCAATTTTCAGTGCTTCCCTAGTTACGTTTGTTATTGACATTTTAAAGGGCACCTATAATGCAAAATCCACTTTTACATGGTGTTTGGACATAAATGTGTGAACACAACCACCTTACAATGATAAAACCCATTCCTAATTTTTTTTTAATCCCCATTAAAAACAAATCAGTCTCATTAGACACGCCGTTTTGATTCTCTGAGCAATGTGACAACTCATTACTCAGGCCATGCCCACGGCCACTGACTGACACTGCCGTATTAGCAACTCATTTGCATTTAAAGATACAGGCACGAAAATGGCGTGTTTCTGCTTCCACTCAAAACAGGCATTTTCATAATGATATCATAAATGAGCTGAAATTTTGAGCTGAAACTTCACAGACACATTCTGGGGACACCTGAGACTTATTTTACATCTTGTAAAAAAAGGGCATAATAGGTGCCCTTTAATCAGGATTCTTGTCCGGTCGGGCAAGTAAAACTCTCTCTCACTTGCCCTTTTAAAAAATCTGCTTGTCCCAGACAAGCGTTAAGGGAGCCGTGTGGATCCCCCCCAGTTTACTTCGGCCTACATGTATTACAAATTGCAAACTTTATGTCTTCATCACTCACAGTGAAGAAATTCCACACCGACGACATGTTTACATACGGATGTGAGCGTAGCTGTGACATCAAAACAGACCGGCTTGGAAATGGCACACTGGTCACACTGTGACCCTTGTGTGAGATCAATACAGCAAGCACACAAAGTAATCACTTTAGTGAATTAAAAAAGACTAAAGCGAGGTCAGTCATGGCAAAGCAGCCAATGCATTGAGCTATGCTGCTCATTCTGAGGATGCAAGTTTGTGTATGATGAAAGTTTGAAATGATTTCAACCTGTTCTCCCTTGTCATTTCTTGTCTCACTTCTCTACCTTAGCTCTCAATACTAGAGGGAAACGACCAAAAATAAAACTTAATAAAAGAAAGACTTGAGACTAAACTAGCTTATTTAAATAAATAGATAAATCTCAGTGAAAACAGTGTGGTTTAATGTCACTGTAAGAGGCAGCCACTAAATGAAAAAGCTGTGGCCATATGGATAACAATTATGGGTGATGGTGGTGGATAAAAAGCTTATATGCAACATTTATTTACAACATTTGCAACATTTACTGTTAAAACAATAGCTGGCACAATTGTCTTTCCACAGAGCTCTATTGCAAAAAAACAAAAAAAACAAAAAGGCCTTTAGGAAATGTTTAGTTCAATAGGGTCTGACATCAGAGTAGATTATCTCATCCTAATGACAAATTATTACTACCATTATTCTCAACAGTCAAGAGTCAGCATTGCATAATTCAACAGCAGAAAAATGTGGTGCTTAAAAACATATTATTTGGCTTAAAGGCCTAGTCTATGTTCATTTACTCACCACCATGTCCTTCCAAACTTGTATGACTTTTGTTCCTCTTCAAAACACAAAATGAACATATTTTTTAGTAAAACTCGAGAGATTTCTGTCCTTCAGTTGAAAGTCTATACCACTTTTGAGCTTCCATAAGAACCAGTAAGGTTTGTTCTTGTGTATCAATCGAGTACGTTTGAGCTTCCATGTTGACAATATTTGATGAGCTCAAATTTGTATGTTGACCAATAAAAGACTAAATTAAATCTGTTCAACATATAACACGATAGAATCTCTTCAAAAGACATGAATCACCCAATTCATATTGATTACTTTTATGAAGTCTTTATGAACTTTCTGAAATGTCAAAGTTTTGTTTGAATGGACTTCAAAGGAGGGACAGAAATTTTTCATTAAAATTTCATAAAAAATATCTTAATTTGTGTTTCGAAGATGAAAAAGTGTTTGGAATTAAATGAAGGTGAGTAAAAAAGATGACAGAATTATCATTTTTGGGCAGTGTTTGAATCGAGTGGGGGGCTGGGGGGGACCCCCCATAAAGCTAATTTTAAAGATTCATTTATCATACAGTGTATGGACAGCTTCATTGATTATAACAGGAATTTTGAGTGCATAAACTCTGACTATACTGAAGTCAGTGATAATATTCTTTAATGCAAATCTTCTTTGCTCGCTTTTTCCATAATTTACTTGCTGTTTGAATAACATTGTAAATTAAAGTGTTATAATTTGTAACTTAGAGTGTTTTTATTGGGTTGTGATAACTTTAAATACAAATCCAGTCGTATTTAAATATTTCCTGGCATCATATCAGGTACTTGTGAAAAAAAGTGAAAGTGAAAGTGACATACAGTACAGCCAAGTATGGTGACCCATACTCAGAATTCGTGCTCTGCGTTTAACCCATCTAAAGTGCACACACACACAACGTGAACACACATCCGGAGCAGTGGGCAGCCATTTATGCTGTGGTGCCTGGGGAGCAGTTTGGGGTTCGGTGCCTTGCTATGCTCAAGGGCACCTCTGTCATAGTTAGAGGGTCTAGGGTGCGCTGTAGATTCACTCCCCCCACCTTACAATTCCTGCCGGCCCAAGACTCGAACTCGCAACCTTTGCATTGCGAGTCTGACTCTCTAACAATTAGGCCACGACTTCCCCACAACTTTTCTAAACTATAGGCGAGTTTATGATGTGTGTAGTTTATAGCCTACATTTTTACAGCCCACTTTTAGCCTTACCCTGCAGCTGGTTCACGCTCTGCCTATGGGTAGATATTTAATTATTTGCTTAATGATAATTTGCTAGGCCTACACCACATTAACTGATATTGAATAAGCTTTTGTCTTAGAACCGATGAAGAGCTAGGTTATAAGGTTTTCTGTGCGATAACAACGATAAGAAAAAAAGATGCCATATGTAATTGAAACAAACCCTAAAATAAAAACATGACGATAGATTAAAAGAGACATGCTAAGCTTGATATTACATTGATATATATATATATATATATATATATATATATATATATATATATATATATGTATATATGATGTATTTATTTACTTGTGAAGAGAGCAGGGGTCTGGTTGGGGGACCCCCCAAGAGCTTTGATACAACTCGAACACTGTTTTTGGGTGAACTTCTTATTTACAGGCAATACTGTATACAGTATATGAAGGTTTTAACCAATGCAGTGACAGCAGCAGGTTGTCAAAGTCTGTGCTGAGTAAACGAATTGAAAAAATAGCATGTCTTTAATGTTTCAGGACAAAGACTGCGAAACATACATAAACAGATTCATAAGAATTACTAATCCCTATGATGTCAACAAAGAACAACGGAAGATAATGTTCAGTATTCTAAGCCTCAGACGGCATACTCACAGATCTCCCACAATCCATTCACTGAGTGTCTGATACATATTGCACCCAAAAATGACTGAAATCACCAGTTAAAATCTAGAAACAAAGCCGAATTATATTGTATTTTGTCCTCACTCAGAAAGTCAGATATTTTTCTGTTTTCTTTCTTGAACAGTTTTTGAACAGATTGCAATAAGGACCAGACATTACACCACAGTCAAAAGTCTGTCTGCATACAAGTACACCTACAGTATCAGTGAACAGTTTATTCATCTGCCAGATGAGCAGTGTTATATTTAGTGGCTCAGCAATCCATAAACAGAGCCATAGCAGTTTGTTATCCTGGTTTGCCCATCCATCCAAGTACAAATCCTGAGATTAACACACAACGCTTCAGTAATATTGGACACAGTTCAGGCAGGAGACACACGTACAGTAGGGATGCAGTACACCGGACAAGTGAACACAGGACTGAACACAACTTATACATTGGTAAATGAGGATAATTAACAAGACACACCTGAACCAAAAGACAATCAGACAACTGGGTCACACAGAGCACGTGGGGTTTGGAAACACAACAAACAGTCCTGGGGTGTGACAATGAGCAGTATATGGGCAAAATGACTGTAATATACATCTGTGAAGAAGCCCACCCAAAAGCTTACACAGAGATCTGTCATTGGCCTACTTCCATCTACTGAACATCTGTGTGCGGAAAGGCAAAAGCAGCATGATTTACACCTAAATATGTGTGCATGTTTGTGTATGACAAAAAGAGAGAAACACTGACTGACCATGCTGTCTCTTATGGAAATACTGGAGATGTTGTCTCTTGATTTACTACTCTGTATTTTATTAAGTTTGGATATTATTTAATTGCAATATAATTTAAAATGTAGGCATTGAGACCACATAGTCTTTATATATTGACCAGAATTACTTTTTTTTGATTGCACAAATATAAACATTCAGTTATGGTGGATATTCTAAAGAACACCTGATCTCATTGCAGTTAACACATAAGAATCTGACTACGTACTGTAAGTGTTATGTGTGTAAATGCATAACCATATTAAACCAATAGCCTTCTAAAGCTTCTACATTCTACTTATAGAAATTTATACCACTCTTGTACGCAATTTTTAAGAACATGGCTGACAATTTACGAATGAACGCATTTACCTCCAAATAATAGGAATTGATTCATAATATTCTGAATTATAAAGGAAGATTCCTCTAAAATCAGAATATTCCACTATAATGAATGAGTGCTTCTCTAATACGTCCAAACAGTAAAGCACAATAAAGAAACCATTATATAAGCACCAAATCAAAATCATTAAAAGCAAATGTGCGTGTAAACATGGGCATTAAGAAAGAAGAAAGAGAATATTAGAAAAGCAAGAAACAAAAGAAAGCATCGGAGATGTGTCTGGAATATATTCCATAAAAGCATCACCTGAACTGCACCATACTGAAGAACGCATTTCAAATGTGTGATCAAGAGGGAATGTTAGTAAACAGCTTCGATGTAAATGCGCTGAAAGTGAATGAGCTCTGTTCCTTTCTCTCGTGCATTTTCATAAACTGGTACTTACATTTTGAATTAAGTCGACTAAATTAAAACAGGCGACAAGACATAAATAACCGAGATGTTGTTAAATAGCCTATGGTGGATTTCAAATCGCTCTCAGTCGAGCTGCATATTTATAATATATTTAATTAAAAAACATATAGGCCTAGTTTATTATGACAATCCCCTAAAATGACACTCTGTTGTGTCGTTGCAGTTCTTTCTGTGGCTATTTTGAATGTTGCATAATATCACTGTTATGGTATGCAACATTCAGGAGCAGTAAGAATAAACAGAATCGAATGTCATTATAGCGAAATCCTAAAAATATATGTATATATTCCCATAAATTAAAAAACATATATATAAATAAATATATATATTACCGTTTATTGCAAAGACTCTTCATTCCTTCGTCGCTAGAAACATGGGAGGTAAAGCGAAGCGAACAGATAAAATCCCGTGGCGAATACAATAGCTGCATGTAACAGCATTGAGAGGAGCGCAAAGCAGCACGTCAGAGCGCACAGACTGTAGCAGCCTGTACAGTTCGATTCTGGCTGGCAGCTGGTCACGTGATCTGCCAGTAAAGCCTACTGTCTGCCCGGGAAGGCAGGGTAGGTCACGTGACAAGGTACCAAATGGTGACTGTGCATAGGCACCTACTGAGCAAGCGCATCTGCACCTCTCAGTGTTTAAAGAATATTATACAAACTTTATACAAAATATCTAATCATTTTGTTATGGTTTGTTTGTGAGATTTAAAGGGATAGTTCACCCAAAAATGACAATTCTTTCATCATTTATGTATAAGTTTCTTTCTTCTGAACGCAAAAGAAGATACTTTGAAGAATGTTGGTAACCAAACAGTTAGTATTTATAGTAACAGATAGTTTCTCATTCTTTTGAACAAGTTGCGATTGCTTTGGTACATTCATGCAACTGATTATGTACATTTATCTGCGGTTTCCTACATTATCAGTTGCTAAAATCATGTTGCTCATAATGTACTATATAGTTCTCTGTGCAACAGTCTCCCAAAACATCTAGGCATTAGTTCATTGTATAAGTCATTAAATGCAAAATGGTTGATCTAGTTGTCATAAACTGCCAAGCATATTTTCTACACATTTCTATTAGACTTTTTGTAAATTTGGCATGAATTGTGCAGGTGAATCTTGACTTTCACTAATGAAGAGAATGTAGATTAACTAATGATGAACCAGTTCTCTGAAATAGCTCAAAGGTGCATCTCATGACATGACAGGGTTTTTCAGGTAATCCATTGATTGGTGCTGTTTGTACAAACTGTTTTGAGAAATGCACATACATGCACATTGCAAATATTAAGGATGATTCAATAAATGCACCAAAGCGACTAAGAAAAACTGTTATATTCAGGGTATGAAACAGACAGGCAAAAAGACAGACAGACAGACAGACAGATGTCTATTGTCAACAAATTTAAGAGAAAAATAGTGCAATTGTGCCCTCTGTTGGTGATTGCGTGGGTTTTACAGTAAGGATGATTCGAGAAATGCACCAAAGCAATTGAGAAAAACTGTTTAAATATTGAACATAATATGTTACATAAGGTCTACTAATTTGAACGCTTGACTATAGTGATGTTTTACATTTCATTGCAAGGTTCTCTCTGTTATCAGTGACATACAGTAATTTAGATAGATAGATAGATAGATAGATAGATAGATAGATAGATAGATAGATAGATAGATAGATAGATAGATAGATAGATAGATAGATAGATAGATAGATAGATAGATAGATTTCGCCATAGGATCTTAGGTAAATTCGACTGAAGCCACGACACGGAGTCATGCAGCATCATGGCACAGAAAGGAACTGTAAGTAACAGAGTATGTTCCTTTTTGATACTTCACTCGTACTGCATTGCTAGACACTATGGGGAACCAATACAATCCCATCGTGTCATGAAAGAGGAACGACTGACATGAACTGAACCTTGAGCATAAAAGGCTCAGAGGGACCAATTGTAAGCAGGGTGAACCCTGCAGGAGGCAAGAGGCTGAACTCACTGAGGTCAGCCCAGCCTTGGATAGTCGTTCCAACTGTTTTGTACAGCCTCAGCACTACTGAAAGGGCCAAGAGCATACCTGAAAAAAACAGGCAATGCCTGAAGTATTAGACTGCCTTAGGCAGGTGTGTATCCATTTAACCAGATAGAATCCAAGCCTGCAAGGCCGGAACATCCAAGTTATAGAACCTGGTGAAAGTGGACGGCAAGGCCCAGCCCGCCAACGCACAGATATCTGCTATGGACACACCGCTAGACCATGCCCACGATGAGGCCACGCCCCGAGTGGAATGGCCTCTGACTCCTATGGGGCTCAGAAGACCCAGGGAGGATTATGCTAGCACGATAGCATCAACTAAGTATCGAGAAATCCTCTGCTTTGTGACCGGGTACCCTTTGGTGCAGCCACCAAAACATACAAAAACTTGTTTCGACTGCCTGAATGGGGCAGAACACTCAATGTAAATTTTCAGCGCCCTAACCAGGCAGTGAAAGTTAAACTCCTGGTCCTCCTCAGAAGGAGGAAGCGCAGCGAGTGTAATAACCTGGGCTCTAAACGGGGTGTAGAGCACCTTAGGAACGTACCCATTTCTTGGTATTAGGATGACTTTGGAGTCATTAGACCCAAACTCAAGATAGGCAGGACTTACTGAGAGAGCCTGCAAGTCACCTACTCATTTAAATGATACAAAAGCCAGTAACAGAGCGGTTTTCAAGGACAGGGTTTTCAAGTCCGCAGACTGTAGTGGCTCAAAGAGGGAGCCCCTGAGGGCTCTCAGAACTGTGGGCAGGTCCCAAACAGGGACTGTGGGGGATCGAGGCGGATAGAGCCTCCTGGATCCTCTCAGGAAACGGACAACTAAGTTGTTTCGGCCCACAGACTGTCCAGCAATAGGACCATGGAAAAATGCTATAGCTGCCACACAGACCTTGAGCGTGGAAGGGGAGTGGCCCTTGTCCAACAGCTCTTGTAGGTAGGACAATATCACCAATATGTCACATGAAACTGGGTCTTTGCCACAGGTTGTGCACCAGGTGGAAAAGACCGAACACTTAAGGGCATAGAGGCGTCTTGTAGATGGTCTCTAAACTGTGAGATATTATTCAGGACTCTCTCAAGGAGATCTACTGATTCCCATTGAGAGCCCAGAGTTGCAGAGCCCACAGCTCAAGCTGGGGGTGCCAGATCGTCCTGTTTGCCTGAGAGAGAAGGTCCTTCCTCAGGGGAATAGGCCACAGGACTGCTGTCAGTAGCTGAGACAGCTCTGAAACGCAAAGCTGGTTCCTCCAGAGCGGGGCCACCAGAAGGAGTCTGTGTCTGTGTTCCCTGACTCTTCTGATTACCTGAGTGATCATAACGATCAGGGGAAAAGCATATAGGAGGAGGTTGGGCCAACCGTGGGCCAAGGCGTCCTCACTCTTCAAAAAATAAGTTGGGCAATGACAGTTGTCTTTTGAGGCAAAGAGGTTGACCTCTGCCCTGCCAAAGATCTCCCAGATTTTCTGAACCGATTGTGGGTGGAGCATCCACTCCTCTGAGGCGATGTTGCTTCGAGATTGCATGTCTGCTCCTCGGTTCAAAATGCCAAGCACATGTGCTCTCTTCAATGAACGCAGGTTGAGATGTGCCCACGCCAAGAGGCATTTTACCATCTCGAAAAGGCATTTTGAGTTGAGCCTGTCCAGGCAATTTATGTAGGACACCACTGTCATGCTGTCCGAGCGGACTAGCACGTGGTGTCCCTTCAGGTCCAGTAAGAAGGTTTGAAGGGCTCGACATACTGCCATCATCTTGAAGCAGTTGATGTGTAGCCAGCCTTCTGTATTCGACCAGGAATCGAAGGTCAGTCTGCTTTCACACAGAGCTCCCCAACCCGTGTTGGATGCATCCATCGAGACCTTTCTTGTGAATCAAGCCCATAGTCATGCCCTGCTTGAACCACTGTGGGTTTTTCCAAGGGGCCAGAGCTGTTACACAGGCCTGGTTCACACCACGCATAGGGTGGAATTTGAGGTTTCAGCCAGTACTGAAGGGGTCTCAGGTGGAGCAGGCCCAGCTGTAGTACCGGCGATGCAGAGGCCATGAGGCCCAGCATCTTTTGAAATGTCTTGAGAGGGTGAGAGGCTCCGATTTTGGAAGATGCCGCAAACTGTTGTATGGCCAGTGCACGTTCTGGTGTGTCTACCACCCTCATGTGAACTGTGTCGAAAACTGCTCTCAGGAACTTAGTTTGTTGGCTAGGAGACAAAGAACTCTTGGCAAAATTGACCCTGAGTCCCAGGCATTCTAAGTGGCTGAAGAGGAGGCACCTGTGGGATATAAGCTCGGCCTCTGACTGGGCCAAGATAAGCCAGTCATCGAGGTAATTTAGAATGCGTACTCCCATCTGCCTCAGAGGGGAGAGGGCTGTGTCCATGCACTTCGTAAAAGTGCCTGGAGCCAGGAACAGTCTGAAGGGCAGGACCGTATATTGATATGCCACTCCCTCGAAAGCGAATCTCAAGAATTTTCTCTGATAGGGGGCTACCTGGATGTGAAAGTAAGCATCTTTCAGATCCAGAGAAAAGAAGCGTTCTTGCTCTTCACTGAGGTGGAAACCACGCCGCAGAACAGCTGGTGTCTTCGAGTGAACTGGAGTGAGTATCCTCGTTTTATAATCCCCAGAACCCAGTGAGTCGCCATGCGGAGACTTGACACTTGTGATAACTGGAAGAGGAAATTTGCTTGTTTGTTTTTTTATTTTTCTCGCTATATAATTGGATGTTTGTGTTTGTTTTTCTTTTGAATTTTTTCTTTTTTTTTTTGTTTATAGAACAAACATACTGCCCAGAACGCTTAGTCCCTTTGCCCCGCTGTTTTTTCCTCACAGGTCCCTGGGAGGAAGAAAACAGGAGGGTGCGAGGGGTGGAGTCGATCTCTGAAAAAAAAAGCGATCTGAGCACGCAGAGAGGCGAGACTCATGAGCCGCAATTACGGTGCGGCATTTAAAACAATGCAGCTGCTCTTTTAGTATGTGAAAATGTGCTTTTTTTAGGCTCGCTGGATGGCGGCAGGGCACAAGCTGGTGTCTGCGCTGAACGTTGAAGGCGGCTCGTAGAGTGGGCTTTGTGTGTCAGATGAAGCTAAAGTTTGATTATAACAAAAGATAATATGCTTTTGAAAAAAATATTAAAGTCTGAGGTTTGTAAAAATTGGTGTGTATTTTTGAGATTGTGTTTTGTAATTGTGAGAAAATTGTGAATTATTTCATGATATTTTGTGCTAGCAATCAAGAAAAACTGTAATATGCATTTTTTTTCCCATAAATAGATACTAGACATCTCTGCAATAGTTCTATGAAGATCAAATAATTTATAGTCTGTACAATGTACATACAATGCACTCATGACTTCATATTTGTATTTAATTTGCAGTAGGTCCCTTTTTGTCCGCTAGGTGGCAAGAAATTCCAAGCTAAATGCATAACCACAGATAACCTCAACGTCCAACATGTGGACACACTGAAGGGTCAAAGGGTTGCATGAGTGTTTCCCTTCTCTTCTGTTTATGCTGGCTTGGCTTTCATCATTGCTAGATGAGACATTCCCTTATAGTGAAGCATAGTGAAGCATACAAGGTTACAATCTGGAGTTTTTTTTTATTTTTTTTTTATTTACAGTCATTGAAATAAACTCAAAACTGATGACAGAATCGATGGAAGACGTCAACTCTGAAAAATTACAGATGAAAGTTTTAGGAATCATGGCCATATTGCTTTACATATTACATGAGAGTGGGTGTAGGACGTCTTTTAAGTCCAGCCATTCAAACACTGTTGCTTTCAAGCTTTCTCTTCTGTGTTCCCTGCAGGTGTGCCATGCGGTTACATAAGTCTGTTTTTTTCTGAGGGGATTTGCTGTCTCTGGTGAAAAGCAAGGCACTGGAGTGAGGGGGGCAAGGGCTACGCCTTTTCTTTTGTTCTTTTACCTGTTTCTGAGTATCTTATTGCCTTGTATTATCCAACATACAAATAAAATCCATTCAAGGAAAGAGAAATAACAGCAGATCACCTGAAATGAACCACTGAAAGTAAATGGAATGAGAAGAAAAATGGGAACACCAAAGACATATACAGTATGTTTAAATGTTACTAGGCGTTCATGTGATACAACATGGAATTGTTTGAAAATTTAAATGTAAATTACTTCAAATATAGTGAACAAGTTTTGTGGACATGCTGTATGTATGTTGTGCAATTTTGGTAGTGATTGAAAATTGTTAAGGTTGCTTTTCATTTTGTTTTGAACCGATATTTTCTCATCTTCTAAAAAGTCTCTCTGAGGACTCTGGGTCATATGCTTTACTTAGCCTGCTTTTTCAAACAACTGAGATGTGTTTGAAGGATGGCATTACTTAATCGAATTCATCACAAAGGGTTTGTGAAAATCTGATAGTGTTCATAAATTCAATGGAAGTATGCCTATATAATAGACTTTTATGACCCTCTATGATTGTCTTGGTATGAAAGATTCATCCCAACTAATCTGTTAACTGTTGTTTTGTATAGTCAGGTTTAGTTTCATCCCACGTAGTCCGTTTGACTTCAATGAACCTAGTGAATGTCTTTTGTTTATTTATGCACTTCAGACGTCACGTTTACCATGACGTTTTTCATTTGATTGAAGAGCTCTGATGTGAAAATCCATTCAAGACTCAATATCCTTTATACTGATAAAAACGCTATACTGTATGTGTGTGAATGTGTGAGGGAGTTTCTCTGCAAGATGTCCCCTTTCATTTGTTGTGGAAATTAGAGTGTCTGTATGAGGGTGTGTGCCTGTTTGTGTGTCAATGTGTGTTTCAGGGTGCGGACAATGCATGGTTATAATAGCTAGCAGAATTTGAGAGTGGGCGCTTTTGTCGGTTCAGTATTTTAGAAGACGAATTGAAAATTGAAGAATTGGCCCATATTTATTAGGAACAATACAAGCCTGAGGCACTGCAACCTGATTCAGTATTTTTAGGCAGACCCTTTTCCTTCAGCATGAGAGTGAATGGCAGTGCAGGTGGAGACCTTGAACAGTTCTCTTTTTATGTGTATGTGGAGGTGGGGGAGACTGTGTTTGATTTGGAACAGACCAGAATGTGCTCTGTACAGATAAAGACATAAATGTACAGTAGCACAAGCGGTCAATGACCCCTGGGGTTGTCTTTTTACACATTATGCTTCATAATATATTTACCATGCATTGCCTTTTAGATATACATCATATTATTTATATTATTATGGTAATACAACTTATCCCTTATTGCCCTTTTCTGGCTTTTAAAATTTGGCAGACAGACAGACAGACAGATCATTGATCTTCTGTCTTGTGCTTTGTTTACACCAGTGAACTGAAAAGTTGCTGGTTCTTAAAATCTGAATTTTGTCCAACACTTCATATCAGAAACATCTTAATAGTAATTTGCTTTTAACAAAAATATTAAATGATCAGAAAAAAAGTACTACACCATTCACACACACACACACACACACACACACACACACACACACACACACACACACACACACACACACACACACACACACACATATTTGCAATAAATACTGTTCTTTTATACATTCTATTCATCATAGCATCCTGTAAGTTCCACTTTTCCATCACAGGAATAAATTACATTTTCAAATATATTATAATAGAAAACAGTTATTTTAAGTTGAAATAATATTTCACATTATTACTGTTTTTACTGCATTTTTTTATTAAATACATTTAGATTTGGTGATCATATAAGACTTCTTTCAACTGAGGAAACTGAATAACTGAGGTAGGTGCACTGAGGAAGGTGCACTAGATGAATGAACGAGGAGTGAGGCCATCATTCCTGACTTCCTCTTCTCCACTGCAGGTGATGTGGACAGAAATATCACAAATGTCACCAGTTGACTGTTGATCTGAACAAAGCAGGTGGTCAATAAAATATGAGGTCATGACAGACAGTGTGTCATCAGGAGCAATTGGCATAGGAGGGAAGTGCACAAGATTCTGTAAGTCCTTTTGAACTGAAAACTGGCAGCTCTGATCATGTGCTTTCTAGGAAAGTCTCCCTCGCCATAGAGTGGTAATGAAATGGAACTTATTTACACTGTTTCCATGGAAACTACCCATTAGATTTATTGGATTCATACTTTTTTCCCTTAAATCAGGGAGTTTGGTTTATTTAACCTATTCAGTGTTTTTTTCTTTTTTTTTTTTCTTGAGGTTTCTACTCTGAAGCAATGCCCCGTCTGTGTTATAATAAAAGAAATGTTTGAAATATGTTTCATAAAAGATTGCTCTGACCTTCACATTACATCTGTTTTCAAAGTCTATTTAGTTGCAAATGACCTTCACATGATAAATAAAGGGAGTGGATTACAGAATGTTCAATAACCTTTAAAATGTTTTCCTCAGTTGGCTTGAATTCGTCACAAACTTGGTTTTACTTGGAGATGAAGCTCAGGCTGCTAGAAATATACCATGCGTTGGAAGATCTGAAATGGTCATGAACTTTTTCCTTGATGAACCTGCACTCAAACTTGAATTAAACAAGTTTGAAATAGAGTCTGAAAAACAGATGGAAAGCATAGTGAAGGGGGAGGGTATACAGTTTTGCGTTAGGGAAAGTCTTATTACCTGCGTCATGGGTTTTCATTCACAGAGAAAGGCTGTCTGAAAGTAAGCATTAGAACACTACCGTCTCCCAAGCTTCCAATGTGGAGTAATATTTGGTTTGAACAATACAATGCTGTGTGGAAGAAATGGTCCAGCTCTTCGTTTCTCAAATCTTCTCAACTCAACCATTTCAGTGTCCCAAAGATCTTATCAGTCCATGACCAAATCACTCATTGGTGCAAAATAACAACTCGGCTCCCGCTGCCCTTTCATTGCAAAGTTGTTCAAAGTGGCAGAACAACTGGCTTTCGATTACATCAAGGACGTTTCTGTCTGCGTCATGGGTTGGTGTTTCCATTACCTTATTCTCAGAACACCAGAGGAGCCACCCTACCTCATGAGCCAGACCTTTGAATGATGTGCCTCAGCCTATAGTGGTGTGGATTTGTGGTTCGCTATAGACTAGAGTTTTGAACTCAGATTTTGACCTAACTGACACATTCAAGAAAAAAAAAAAAAAAAAAAAGCTGTCTGCTTAGATTCAGGTCCAACTTTGCTGTAACTTTAAGGCTTCTGTGATTTGACATGGTTTGCGGTGATCATATTTTCCCATTTGAGATGCGTAACACCATTTAAAAACAAAGAAAGAACAGGTTCGACAAACATATTTCAGAGTTTCCAAAGCAAACAAATTGCTTACTATTAGCCTCTCCAATTAAACTACTTTTTGCTCATGCTCAAATACTTGGGAGACAAGCAAGCTTAATTTAAATTATCCAAAAATACTTCCCTGCCATATCACCATGAATACCGCAGGACAAAAAGAGTTTTCCGGAAAATGTTTAGGCTGAGTTTTGTCTTAATTTGCCACATAAAATTTGCTCGATGTGATTTGGTAATCATTGCAATAAACTGTGCCCTAAAGGCACCAGTTCATTACCAAAACAAGCTCAAGAGCAGAACTGTGCTTTCCATGAGCTTGGTTCATTCCCTCACCCACAGTGGAGAACATGAGGTTGTTTCCATATCAGATTTCTGTAACCGAACCTCGCAAATAACACATTGAACCCTACAATGTGTCGTGATACATTAAGTATCAACAAGACAGAAGTGTTTCCCAAACACTTAAGCCCCTGTCGAGGCCTCCGTGAAGAAAAAGAGTGGGTTCATTTAACAACTGCGTAAAGGACTTCCCCCGATGTTTACAGGTGCTATATTTGCACATGTGAACAGCAGTGACTAGTGGGCAGAAATGTTTCTCACTTTTTATTGAGTATGAAAAGGCCATTGAAAAGATCAGCAATTATGGGAAATGATGAATCGGTTGCTTTTGGAAGAATCACTAGTCATTTGTTTTGGGATGTCAGACTTTCTATAATTTTAGAATGCTCAGCTGAGAGACAGTATTGGTCTCAATAGCCTTCGGTAATTACGCAAACTTTAACTGAAAAATGTAATTGAAAGTTCATACACTTCTAAAAATAACATCTCCTCTCTAAATTCATATTTTAAAACTCAAACTAATAGTTTGTAAAGTACGCTACTTGCTGACAAATTTTCAGATGATTTCCTGATTACTGATTAATGTGTTTACGGCAGACGTTGTCAATGCACTTAGTATCATGACCTCCGTCTTTGCAGACAAACTAATTTCCCTATTTTTTTGTCTCCAATCAGAACTAAAATGAACATGTGTAGTATGTTTATTATGTATAAACACATTGAAACGTACTGAAAATCAGAAAATCAACCAAAGTATACACTGTATACACATATTCATAGAGAGAAGTTTGATCGTTCCAGTTACTATCATCCTTTTGTTGTTCGTCATAGAGCCTCTAATGTACTGTTTGTTTATAAGTGAGTAAACAGTGGTGTGATCAAAATGCCATAACGCTGATACGAAATTGAATTGCTGCCTACTTGTCCTGCCAAAAAACAATGGCCCAGAGAGCCTTCCTCTCCATCCGGCGGTGGGTAAAAACAATTTTTTTTTTTTTTTTTGTAATTGACACCACATGTGCTTGTGTATGGGGGGAAGGCGGTCTGTTACTCACAGTCAGTACCCCTGGACAAGCCATTCGTCAGCTAATATCATAGTACTGATGTAAGGGCCCTCTCCCCCAAACACCCTGCCCTCCTTACACACACCAGGCCAGGGTAGGGTGACTGTATCTGCTTTCTCTGGCCCAGCAGATGCAGGTTGGGAGGTAGCTGGGGGCATGGTGGCTGTTGGCCAGAACTGGGAGGTCTGAAGATGGGGAGACTAAATGAAAAAGACTTTGTCAGGCCTTTGACAAGTTAAACCTTAAGGCAACGGCAAATCTAGAAAGCAATGTTGGTGAGTCTCAAAGATAATCCTAGTCTGCTGTACGTTCTATTCCAGTGAGACACTTCGTCTGACTATTACCCTGTTTTCTAAAGCAGAGGCAATGACCCTTAAGATCCCCAGTGTATTTGATGGTTTTATGCTCCCCAGACGCATGTGTATTATGATGATGTCTTATTTCATTTCTTGCACACAAACACACACACAATTTTTTTTATTTTATTTATTTATTTATTTTAACAAACATCAGGTGAAGTTATATGACTTTATGAGTGAATGAGGCTTTGTTTACACCTGATATTAAGATGTACTTTTGTCGATCCGATCACAGGTGGAAAATGCTAAATTGTGTAAGATTATTTCACAATATAAGTCTGAAAGATCAGAAAAAATACCAGATGTAAGTGAGAGATTCCAAAGACTAAAGTTTGAAACCCAAAGAGATATTCTTTATAAAAGTTAAGAGTTGTCCACGCCTTCCTAAAAATGCCTCGTTCTAACAGGCCCCCACGTCTATGTCACTGTGTGGGAAGATTTGCAGAACACCGCCCAAATGTTTGCGCAAAGAAAGAAGATGTAACTTTGATTCTCACAGTAGTATTGTTGCTGCTGCCACCGCCATGTTGTGGAGACGCTGTTTGTTTTGTTGTGAAAGCGAAACTACTTTGTTTGGTCTTCCAAAAGAGGACACAACTACAAATCAGTGGTTAAGTTGTTTTTACAACACTGTTCCAGAATAGTTCAACCCAAATATTCAGATGTGTGCAATGCATTTTACGGAGGACTGTTTCCTGAAACTGGGAAAGTAGCCTACAATGCTGTCTACACACAAAGGCTATTTCTATAAATTGGGGCAATTCCAACTTTGCATGGACAGTCTGGTGCTTCTGACTCATAGCCTGTAAGTATGTTTTCATATTTAAAGAATTTGCCACTGGTGATTCAAACGTGAGTTTTGAGCAGAATAGTCATTGTTGTTTGTCATTTCTCCGATCACAAATGCAGACATGGTGTTATGTTTACGCGGCACAATGTGCAATGCATTGCATAAAAAGACAGTATAAGTCATTATAATCAGTAATTATGTCCCCACTGGATGTAAAAAAAAGCCTCGTTTGCAATGGGTTTTTATTGGATTTGTATTGCCACACCAGGACACGGCATGACAGTACGGTAAGGGGAGTAACATTTCCGTCACACACTTGAGGTATTCGGCCAATCACAACGCACTGGATAGCTGGCCAATCACATCGCACCTCGCTTTTCAGACTGAAATCGATGTGTTTCAGAAAAGTGGGGCATAGAGAAGAAACAATAATTTACAGTATGTGGAAAATAATGTTTTTTTTTTCCCTTAAACTGCATAAACATATTGCATTACACCAAATACACAAAATAATGTTCTTTTTAGCAACGTCATATGACCCAGGTGTGAATAGAGCCTGAGAGAGTGAGTGATTGAGTGAGTGAATAGTTTTTTACTATAATGATCCAGATAAAGTTATATTACTTGTGCTCTTGGAGAATAAAGTCTAATAATAATAATATTATAACACAATTCTATGAATATAAGAAATATAAGAAAGAATAAAACAGTTGAAACTACTGCCTGAACTGTGAGCAGGCTGTCTGTAAGATCAGATCAAGGTGTTGTGCCTCCAGTAATGGCCTTGGCTACGTAGCTTGGTTGCAAACAAATGTCAGTTAAACATAATTGTTGAAAAAACTTGATGCCATTTTTCCTTTAGTCATTTCCTCTTTCTTCTAATGTGATACCTTAAAGCATACTGACACTTTGGCAACCGTTGTAATTTGATGGAACAGAATTTAAATTTCATTTAAATAATCAGTTATTTATTTCTTGTTGTTGTTGCATGCACTTATTTGAACATGCTCAAAGACTGCATTACTTTAATAATCATCTGAATTCCTGCCCTTGTAGAGGTCAACGGCAAGTCAGGGGCAAAAAGGAAGCCCTGCATGCCCCAGGAGACTGAGTGTGTTGTCAGCAAAGTTGGCCTAAATGGAAATCCTGCTTTCACTTTGGAATTTTATTATTTAGTTATGTTTGATTCATAGTCACCTGGTGTCTCTCCTCCCATACTCCCATGTATCACAGGACACATGAGGGGGAAAAACAAAAGTTTGTCCAAAAAAAATTTGCCCAAATATGCCCATTTTTCATACAGCACACATATAAGAAGGGAAGGAAAGCTTGGGAAATGGTCTGCTGATATAAGATTTTTTTTATATATTTGTCAGTAGATGTTCCTATTATTCTTTGGACCATTGCAACATGAACTGGAAAAATAGCACTGATCCTCTTTGAAAACAGCATAGAAGCCTCTGACTAAGTGCTGGCCTTGTTTTGACTGAGAGTTCTCTAGTGATTTCACATTATTCATGTGTGGCATTTGTCACGTTTTAGGCATTTACAAATTGTTGTTTGTCAGACACTGAAGGCTTCTGTATTTATGTGTAATCAGGCTCTTTTTCTCATACTAATATCAGTGAAAAACTAACAATAAATCACAGGGTGAATTCAAATACCAGTCAATAAGCATAGGGTTATCCTTTTTAGGACTTTAATACTCAGATCTTAAAAGTATATATTTCAGTTGTATGGTAGTTAAAGATAGATCACATGTTAAAACAATGAGGACATATGTACATTGTAATTGTAGGATGGCATATAAAGATGAGGTGATACAGGTGTTCTCTGTTTCTGTTCATTTATTAACAACTGAGCAATGATTTATCATAATATCCACTGACTCTGTGCTGCAACTCTCTGTCAACTCATTCTGACTGCCCCAAATTCTTCGTACTAGCTGCGCATGTCAAAACAGGTATACAGTATGTTACATTTCTATAGCACCACATATAACCTTAACATATCCACATGCTATCATTACAAACATATGGACATATGTGCATATTCACACATGAAAAAAAAAAAAAAAACCTGATGTAAGCGTTATGCATTTAGCAGACACTTTTATCCAAGAAGTTCAGGTGGAGGTTGACAGCTCATTCCATTTTAGAGGACCATAGAGGGTGAAGGTGCAGCAAGGCATTGTTTGTTCAGTGGTCTTAGCTGGCACAAGGAGAAATAAAATGGTTTGTGATAAATATTATATTTTAAAAAAGTCTTTCTAAGTACTTTCCTTTCTATTTCATCTCCTAAGTAAGCATAATGTTATATTTATTTAGGTTATTTATTTATTTATTTATTTACTTTTGACCAAGTATCAGAGAATGTTATGTCCCACAATGTCTTTTTCACTATGTCCCACAACACACACACACACACACACACGCACGCACGCACACACGCACGCACGCACGCACGCACACACACACACACACACACACACACACACACACACACACACACACACACACACACACACACACACAGTTGATCCAGCTACTGCTTCCATGAACACCAGAAACTGTACACACACACACACACACACACACACACACACACACACACACACACACACACACACACACAGTTTGTAGTACTCTAGTACTTACCTTTTTCTTTTTCTTTTCTATCATATTAAAAAAAAAAAAAAAAACCCTGGCTACGTGTTCTGTACTAGGCTAACTGAGACTTGTCATAGCACTTGTATATCGTTGTTGTTTTCTCGTTGATCTGATTGTTTCTACTGTTCTCATTTGTAAGTCGCTTTGGATAAAAGCGTCTGCTAAATGATTAAATGTAAATGTAAATGTACACAAACTTTCCTTTTAAATAAACCTTTGTAATGTCATGGTAATTGTACCAGTCAAATAGCGCTGACCTTGTGAACCTGGTGCCTCCTATAATGAGCCTCAGTGACAAAGAAAGGCATGTTTTACTTTGCACTGAAAAGAATGGCAATTGCTTAATTTGACATTGAACAGCAATATACCAGTGCAGACTGCACCTGGTTAAACTGGATTGTAGGTGGTATGTGAATGGGATGAATTTTAGTCAACACAAAAACCACAATAAAGTGTTTTGTTATTTTGTTCAATAATAAAAAAATAAAAAAATTAAATAAAAAATAATAAAATAGTAATCTGTCTTAAAGCTACTGTCAATATTCCAGAAGTACAATGCCTGCCCAGACTCTTTATCAGCTAGATTCATTTGAGGCTTTGTTTCAACAAATTGTATCTTGCAGAAAGTATCTATCCAGTATAACCTAGGTAATGTGTTCTGGGTCTGCAAAAAAATAGAATTTAGAATGAATGAATGAATGAATGCAAATTTAATATATATACTCAATAGCAACTGATCTGGTGGTCACAACCTGCAATTAATTTATTTTTTGTATATTTGCTGTCTTCTCCCCCTCAGTTTGTTAGTTTTTGTTTAGGAAATGGAGGAGGAAATGCAACAGCTCCAGGAATTGGTGGCCCAGTTGGCCAAGTATTTTGCTAGCCAAATGCTATTTTTTTTTCAGGTATGAAGGGACGCCACCAGGTGAAAGTGATGATATGCCATGAGAAGCAAATGGCTGATGTCAATTTTTATCTACTTGTGCTATTAAATATGATGCATGGGTTTCACAGAGCTAAAAAAATTCTAATTTATGGTGGTGATAAAGTTCACTCTACTCAAAAAAGGCTTTGGGAAATGATAAACCATTCACAGACCTCTGCACACAGTCACACACTGCCAATTCTCATAGTTGCATGTGAGTGCCTCATTAGCATTGTTAGTGTGTCCTGTCCTATGTGTTTTGTTTCACTAGAATATATCTAATATTTATTTATTTATTTATTTATTGGATTGCTTTGTATTGCATGTACCGGTGGATGATTGCTGTATGCTTTTTTAGAAAATCAGCCTTTCAGTCTAACCATCTTATCTTGGTTCTCAGTCCCCCTAAGCTACCCTTACTGGTCTTCATCTAAGAAACAAAACAAAAACAAAACAAAACAACAACAAAATTTAATTTAATTCAAAAGGTTGTCAGTTAAAGCAGCAGTCCGTAGGTTTTGCCTCTTTGTCGCCATCTCTGTTTAAAAATCTAGGATTGCAGCTGTGTGCGGAATTATCTTCCTTGCGTGGGTTGTGTGGCGGCTCAGCGCCAGCGCGGATGAATCTAATGTTTTGAGGAGTATGTGTGTGTGACAGGCAGTCACTGCACCGGTGTGGATATACAATGTACTTCGCAATCACAGATAAGCCTACGTCTTGGAATATCTGACTTAAATATGCTATGTTTCGTTGTGAAAGCGAAACTACTTTGTTTGGCCTTCCAAAAGAAGATGATACTCGCTTCGTCATGCCTGGAGCTGATCCGTGCTGGTCACTGAGGAAATACATCAACTTCGCGCTGTGGATCGCCGGATTGGCTTTCACCGTGGACGAAAGTGGAGTCCAGCCCAGGGTTGTCACGTGGTTGCTGCAAGCCCGCTGGCCGCTCCTTCCTAGAATCCACCAGCTGCATCGTTCTCAAGTCCACCGTGTGTGACACTGTGTGGGGTAACATTTCCGTCATACACTTGAGGTATTCAGCCAATCCCAATGCACTGGATAGCTGGCCAATCAGTGTGCACCTCACTTTTTAGAACGATGAGCTTTGTAAAAAGTTTCAGAAAGGTGGGGAGCAACAATAATGTACATTATGTGGAAAATAATGTGTTTTTTGAATCTTAAACTGCATAAACACATTGCATTACACCAAATACACAACATAATGTTCTTTTTAGCAATGTCATATGACCCCTTTAAGATACAGTACTTTCTGCAAGACAGAAGATAATTTTGACAATTTGCTCATGTCAGCATGCAGATTTTGAAAAGTGATCATATTTAATACATGGTTCATCAATTTATGATCACCAAAATATCAAAAGATTAATTGAATCATACTCATAAAAAACATGATCACTATCTGTCAAAACAAGGTAATGGTTGTTAATATTGCACTCAGATAAAAAAAGAGTGACACTTGTGAATATGTGATAAGACTCTGACCGCATCTACTTTTAACCCGAAAGACTAAAAAATATTTAATTTGATAATTATGTAGTGCAATTTATGGAAACAATTTTAAAATAAAATGTTAACTGTGACTGATTATCCCATAAAGCATGAGAAATTAAACCACATTTGCTGAATTTTATCCAATTGCACTGCTTTCAATCCACAGTATGAGGATGACTTGCATTCACTGGAGAGTTAAATGGGTTTAATAGCTGTAGTAGACTACACTGCAATATATTGCAAAATTAGATATCCAAATAAGTATTATATGCTGTATTACCAAATCTGTATCTACACTCTGGTTCAAATCATCAGCATCTACTTACTGACATGAGTTTTTTTTTTTTTTTTTTTTTTTTGTCAAGTAAATCTAAATTGGCATAGAGTAACTCTGGCAAATGAAGAAATGAAGACATTCATATTGTAAATTTACTATTCAAATTGTTTGGCTTTCTAGAATATGAATGTGATGTGGACTGAGACACTATTTCAACAAAAATTGCACCAGATTTACTTGCATTTAATTTTAAAATCACAAAGAAAATTACTTTCTGCCATGTGCAATGCTCCTCCCTGTCCTCTCCATAATGTCACGTAGTGTGCACACACAAGCTTTGAACAAACTCAATCCTGACTGGCCAACATAAATACACTTCAGTTGAACAGAACTCATTTATGCAGAGAGAACAGTATAAGTATTGAAGAAACAAAGAATGCTGGTACATGTACTTAAATATAGAAATAAACCAAACTCAATTACAATTCAACAATCTTTTGAATTATTAACACATATTTTATGAGTCGCATATCATATATGATGCATTACCAAATCTGCATCTACTGTACACTCTGGTTCAAATCATCAGAATGTGTTTACTAAAATGAGTCTTTCTTGTCAAGTCCACTAAGATGAAGAATGAGTAATTAAGGTCAAACATTCATGTTGGATAACAGATTATTATTTTTTTCCCCCAAAGACATTTAGATAATAAATGACCATTTTAGCAATCATTTTTGTGAAATATTACAGTGACTATGCCAGTAAACGAACACAAACATATCATCCAGCGGTGATTCAAATTTGGTGGGGTCTTTAAGATTGTTCAAAAAGTGTCCGGCAGTGGCAACCACAGACCACAACACTTCTGAGAGATGAATTGCTGCGAAAGACCCAAGTGATTGTGCAATTCAGCAGAACACTCAGTTTAAACATTAAACAGATAAATATACACCAAAATACCAATTTTGTCGAGATGAACACAGTCCGTTATGTCTTAAGGGAATGTAAAAAAAAAAAAAATCACGTGTATCATTATTAGATTCATTCGGTCTTAAGCCTGGGATACACCAAGCTGACGGTCAGCCGTTGGGCAATATCGAGTGGTTTTTGAGTGTTGGTTGGCTTAGTTGGCTCTAGCCAGATGCTGTCAGCTGTTTTTCATCCGATTCTACATATTGAATTGGTGGCGGAGCTCATCGATGAGAATGAGTGCACGAGAAAAAATAAAAAAAAAACTGAACTGATGAAATCAAACCAATGACAGAGTAAATCTTAGCAGACTTAGCAGACATGATTGAAAAAAGCTACATGAATCCATCAGTAATGAGCAAGGGTGGTGTAAGCTGCTTGCTTTATTTATCCACAGTTCCAGCAATTCTGGTTTCCCTGTTTGAATCCTGAATACAGACTTTCGCCACTTCTTCTGGAAACTCTGACTAAACACCAAGTTAAACCATAGTCAGTGAAGACAGAGTCGTAGTAACGTTAATCATTTACTGTCACTCTTCCTCAGTAATATGCTGCAGTCAAAACTGTAATAAAACGATACAACAATATTCAGTGTCCATGTCTTGACTAACATCCCTTTATAAATGTCTGTAACATAAACTACTGTTCTCACTGTAGTAGCAGTTACAATGGCTATTAGCATCCTTGAAAGCTTGTACACAATGGTAAACAAACCATTTTTAACAACTTATCAATTTACCAAAATCATTACTAATATAATGGTCTTTAACATGTCTAATATCATATAAATTAACTTTAAAAGGACACATTTTCATTTAGTGAGGTGAGAAACCAAAGAACAGTATTTGAAACATATTCCTTTCTCCTTGAAGAAGGCCTTTCTGTTGTCAAGGAGTTTGTTTCTGAATGTTCTGCATTTTTTCAAGATTCATTCTTTCAAAGGATCTGTGGTAAAAAGAAGGATGTAAAGGGTATGCAATACACCTACAGCTCTCTAGAATTTTCTGTGAGTTTAGCGATCTCCTTGGTAAGTCAGTTTGCCTTGTTAATAGCTACAAATCAAATTGTTAATATTGTGTAAGAGAAAAAGCAATGAAATGAAAGAAATGAAATCTGTGAGACTGATTTATGTATGTAAAAAAAAATGTGCAATGCTGTATTTGGTAAATAACATCTAAATGTGTGATCAATTACGTATTGAGAAGCAGTCAGTTATATATTAATGAGTGTGTTTTGTGGAAAACAATCACAGAAATTGCATATATGGAGAAGGTATTCTGTAATTGAAAAATGCATGTACATATATTCAGGATGCTCAAGTTCTGCGTGAAATTTATGGTGATTAATTTAGTTTCATGAGTTAAAACTTTATTGTATGTTCTTACAATGAAGATACTGATGATTGTTTTATGACATTGTCTATTCAAGGTCAGGTTATTTTTTTTTTGGTTCTGTCCCTTTTCATGTTAAATTGATGTCCACTGTCTGATGTAAAGAGATGTTCTGGAGCCTGTAATCTGGATTTGGCCTGGCCTTCCACTGGTTCTGAGTACGGTTTGGACTGGCAAGCTTTTTCCCCCTGTGAAAAAAGAAAAAGGTAGGAAACTGAATTACTTTTTTCTTCTTCTTTTCCTCAAAAAAGAGTGACAACAAGATTTAGAAACTACAATTACATTAGTGAATTTTTGTTCATTGTTTCATATTAATTGATGCAGCTTACCTGTTGTGTGCTGTTAAAACACAAATATCCAGAGTCTGGGTCCGTATTGGCCAGAGACTAAGCGCTATATCTACAATTGGTGCGATTCCACGTGAAGTGTGGAGGTATGACAGACCTGTAAGATAACCATCGTCTTTAGCACCTTGGATTTCCATGAGCAAATCCCAGAGTTCATGTAATTTGGTGTGGTCTTTAGCTGAAATCCTAGAATAACTGCCCAAACATTGAAACAGTGACCTTTCAGTGATTTCTGCTGCAGCATAGCACTCACATAGTCTTTTCCATTCTTTTTGTAAAGCGAGATTGGGGTTGCTGACATACACTAAGCGGATGCGCTTTCCCCAGATTCCTTTCCCAGCCATTTAGTTATGAGGTCCAATTCCTGGGCTGTTGTGAGGTGAACTTCAAGAGCTGCACTGGTGAATGTGGAATACTATGACCAATAATTCTTGAGTTTATGATCAAATTGGTACAGTCTAGAACTAACAGGTCTTGTCATGCTAAATACTCTACCAAAGGCTCTGCCTGAGGTGGCGTGCTAGCTGGAGGAATGTATCAAGGAACATATGACTTAGCATGTGCATTCATGATCGGGCTTGTCCTCCCAACTTCAGACTTCATTGCACATGCAGACAGATCAGGTAGGTTTATTGCAGGTAAGTGAATACTATCAGCCTTCTCAGACTTTGGCTTGTTGTTGATAGACTGTGAAATATCTTTCACAGTTGGACTCCATGTTTTGGAGCTGTTATGTGAGTCAGTGTGAAAAGGAGGAGCGCCAGGTAAGGCTGATAAGAGTGGAAAGGGAGAATTACTCTCAAGGTTGATTTGAAAATTGACATTCACTGGTACTGTATGTTCAATTTTAACTTTCTCTGATTCAGATCCTCCTCTTTTAACTGTAGTATGCATTGCTAATTCAGCATCTTCCAGCAGTTGTGCCTCCACTGTGGCAGCATCAGGTTCTCATGGTTGCATTAACACTTCCAAATTAGTGTCTAATCTTACTGTTTCCAGCTGATTTTGAGCTTCTCCTGCGTCCTTTTCCATGTTCAGTTTAGCCTCATGGATGGCATATGACACTCACTTACGGGTAACTTGCCACTTCTAGTGTTGCCCACAGAGACTTGCTGCTTGCTGCCATCTTAACCACTTTATCAACAAACGCTGCCTTTTCACTGTAGTGTTCTCATGTGGTGTGTCAAAACTCTGACTAAACACCAAGTTAAACCGTAGCCAATGAAGACAGAGTCGTAGTAAGGTTGATCATTTCCTGTCACTCTTTAACATGTCTCATGACATAAATGAACTTACGGCATTGCCTCTATGATAGCAATCCGATCTGGACATCATCCACCATGTTGATCATGTAACCTACAACATTATAACAAACACAACTTAAAAGCAAAAGATATGAGTGCCAGTTCAGTTCATCTATCTGTAAATATCTTGATACTGATGAAACTTGCTCATTTTGTGGTCTTGTTGATGAAACAGCTGCCTATTTATGATTTATGATTTGTGATTGTAGGATAACCAATACATTTTGGTTTGATTTAAGTTCTTATATTTTTAACCCTACTAATGTGATGCTAAATGTGAATCCATAAAGCCTTTTATATATATATATAATAAATTATTACAAATACCCAAAATCATCTTCTCTTGAGTATGTTGTTACTTTCTTTATTTTATGTGCAAAATTTTTCATTCACAAGCAAAAGTGCCTTAAATCTCCTTTGTCTTTTTCTTTTTTTCTTGTTGAATTTAACTCTAGTTCATCCCTCAGGCTTATAAAAAATTAAATTAAAAAATAAATAAATTTATATTTTTGTAAACAACACATGAAACAAAGCTTTATTCTAATGTATCAATCCAAGAAACTATAAGCTCAACAGAATCATCTGTGATTGGTTTAGTGCACAACTCTGCAAAAACACATAAAAAGAAGATATGATGCAACATGAGCAGATATAAATGTAATGAAAACAACACATTTCATTACATTTTTAGCTATATTTTCTACAGTGTGAGAAACAAAAAAATATTATATGGTTGAAAACACACAAGTTTTGATAGATGACGTGAGTGCGTCAGTCTTTGTCTCAGTCTCAGTGCCAGCCAAAGCACGAATGCAGATTTGAATTGAGCAGCAGGCATTAATCACACTGGTGTGACCGTATCAAATGTAAATATATTATTAGCCTATTTTTTTTTATTTTTTTGTCTTTTGAAAGATGAATTCAAAATCAACTTGGGTCAAAAATCTCAGGGACATGTGCCACTTTGTTTTGAATGGGCATGACACCTCTTTTCAGGGGCCCCACTCAATTATATGGTTTGTGTGGTGCCTAAACACACTGACTTTGAAGGCCCTGCTCCACAAAACCTCTGCAGCAAATTCACAGAAATCAACAATAAGTAAAGTGCTGTAATAACTCTGTTTGAAATTTCAATAATAAAAATCAACTACAACTTAAGATTTAGTTTAAAAATTGTGTACTTTTACTCAAGTACATTTTAAGTGATGTATCTGTACTTTTACTCCACTATTTCCCTGTGTTTGTGGTTATCACATGCTTGTTTTTAATTTATTTTTATCCATCAACATGATTGGATAGAGAGAGAGTAATCGGTCTTGTGGCTTGTCAAATCAAATTGTGCATAGAAAACTTTGACCGCCAACTGGTGATAATCCTGGCTGCCAGAAGTGCATTCTTCAAACATCAGTTCAGTCGAGTTATCAGCATCTTCCTCTGATATGTTAAGGTAAATTTCAGATTTCTGCTTACTAAATGATCTGTATATGCTAGCCTATCTATGGGGCCTGAAATTGGTGTGATGTTGTGGGGGTATTGTGTACATATCACATATGTTAATAACTTCCGCAAGTGTCAGTTCATAATGCTGTAAATTTCACTCCCATTTACTTCAGTATAGAGAGACGTGCAATCTGCACTGCAGCATCTCTCCCTCGTGGTCGTCCTGCAGCAGTCACTGGAGAAGTCAGCAGCTTGTTGACTCCTGATGAGTTTGAAAAAGTGTGTTGGGAGCACTCTAAAATTCTTGGAAATGTGGAAAAAACAGCTGACCATGGCTTAATGTACTGAAATTGGAGGACCAGATTCAGTATAGACAAACGGAAAAGTAATTATGAACTTAACATTTTTTACCTGAGAATATGTACCAACAAATATTTAAAGCAGATATTTGAAAGTCAAATTCCTTAAAGGACAACACAATTACACAACTACATTCCAGGAAAACATCCTATACTGTTTTAAAACTCCAACATTTACACCAGTTAGAAATTTGCTTTCCTATAATATGCAAAACTTAACTGAACCCAAAGTGCCCTATCCTCAATCTACCCAGTTGAACTGAATCCCTATGGGACGGAGAAGTACAAAAACATATTTTGCTAACTTCAGGTTGTATAGAAAAGTAGTGTCTACCCCTAATTTCCTTTTCCCACCCTCTCTGCCATTCTTTGATTAAGCCCTCTTTAATTCTTCCCCTCAGTTCCACTCTCCCCATGATACATGGATATCTATTTCTGTTCTATTCTACTTCTATTCCTAAGATCTCCTTCGCAATATGGTCCACCTGCTCATTCCCTCTCACCCCAGCATGCCCAGGAACCCAACAAAAAGTGATATTGCAAGCAAACCCAATTCTAAAATATAGCTGCAAGCAACAATGACGGGCCCAAGCCATCTGCGCAACCACCACCCCAAGTGCACAGAACCGACTCAGTAGAAGTAGAATAGAATAGGAGTAGCTGAGTAAAACTGTGTCACCTCTGCCGGTGGAAGTTTTAACTTTTTTAGTTGATGAAGGAAGTACAACCTCTGCTAGGCCTTTTTCACAATGGAGTTAATGTGATTGTCCCACTTCAGGTAATGAGAGATGGTGGTGCCCAGGAATCTAAGTGATTTCACTGTTGCTACAGTGCTGTTTATGATGGTGAGAGGGGGGAGTGCAGAGGGGTTTCTCCTAAAGTCCACAATCATCTCCACAGTTTTGATTGTGTTCAGCTCCAGGTTGTTGGGACTGCACCAGACAGCCAGCTGCTCAACCTCTTGTCTGTAAGCAGACTCGCCGCTGTCCTGGATGAGATCGATGACTGTGGTGTCATCTGCAAACTTCAGGAGCTTGTCAGAGGGGTTTTTAGAGGTGTAGTCTTTTGTGTAGATGGAGCAGTGGTCCAGTATATTGCTGTTCCTGGTGGAGCATGCAATGTGCTGTCTGTATTTAGCAGTTTATGAGTGAGATTGGCTTTATTAAAATCACAGAGAATGATAATGAAAGAGTCCAGGTAATGCTGCTCTGTGTCTGTGATCTGTTCAGCCAGCTGTTCTAGTGCCACGCTCACACATGCTTAAGGAGGAATGTATGCACTCACCAGAATAAATGAGGAAAACTCCTACTGAGAATAAAAAGGCTTACATTTAATTAAAAAAAAAAAGCTTCCCAATTTGGGCAGCACATCTTCTTTAAAGCTGTCACATCTGTACACCAGCCTTCGATGATATAAAAACATACTTTTTTAATTTTTCCAGATGACTCTGTGATAAGATCAGCTCTAAACAGCTGGAAGCCTGTTAGATGAAGCGCACTGTTTCCTTGAAGCAAAGCACCGCAGAGTTTAAAAAGTCCTTAATTGTGCGGTAGAGGAATAGTAGTTCTTCTGCTTTATTTGCTAGGGAGCAGAGATTCGCCAGATGAATGCTCGGCAGCGGAGTCCTAAAACCATGGTGTCGGAATTTCACGAGCACAACAGCTACAGCTTAACAGCTTAAACAGCTAACATAGAAATTGTAACATGTCTTCTGTAATTCAACTAATTATTGCCTCTCTCAAGTATTATGTAAATACATACCGTATACATATTTGGCTGTATATACATTAAATAATGCACAAATCTGTAGATAAATATTCTGCTCCAGATGTATACCACAATATTTGTATGACTAATTTTTTTTTTTTTTTTCTTTTTAAATGTTCTTTCTGTTCTCAATGTCATATGTATGTTTGTACTGAGAGCTCCTTAAAAAACAAATTCCAGTGAATAAAGCTCATTCTGATTCTGATTCTGATTTCTCCACATACACCGCAAACCTAGCTCTCCCACTAACTGGATCTATAGACCCATCTGTGAAAGCAATCATATTAATCCCACTAATTAAATTAAGATTTTCCACTATTCTTGGTGTCACCTTGATCTTATCTTTTTCCTGAAGAACAGAAAATTTAATTTTCAGTTCAGAGAGCACCTAATAATGTTTTAACTGTATAAATCAGGCTAGTATTTTTTTTTTTTTTTTAAATTAATATGTAAACTGGCATTGAGCCATGCTTGAGGGTTTAATGAAGACATATACATACTTTAATTTTACTATTCAAATTGTTTGGCTTTCTAAAATGTGAATGTGATGTGGACTGAGACATTATTACAACAAAAAGTTCACCAGATTTACTTGCACTTAAGATTAAAATGACAAAAATCTCTCACTTAGTTACAGTTCAGACTGTATAGCTTTAATGCTATGGCAATTGTTCTGTGTGGTATCGATATTCATAATCAATATTTTTTACAGTATTGTATCAAAGTTAGAAATTCCAGTATTGTGACAACATGGCCCCTATACTACAACTTGTAGTAAAGTAACCAAGATTCATGCTTTGAACAAAATCAATGCTGATTTGCCAAAATGAATACACATCATTTCAACAGAACATCTAATTTGTATAGAGAGAACAGTAAAAGTAATAAAGAAACAAAGAATGCTGGTACAAGTAGTTAAATATAGAAATAAACAAAACTCAAATACAGTTCAACAATCTTTTAAATTATATTAACACACACACTCTCTCTCTCTTTCAGTATATATATATGGAGTCTTTCGTGTCAAGTAAGATGAAGAATGAGTTAGGTCAAACACTCATGTTGGATAACAGATTTGTTTTCAAATACATTTAGATAATAACTGACAATTTTAGCAATCATTTTTGTGTGTGTGTGTGTGTGTGTGTGTGTGTGTGTGTGTGTGTGTGTGTGAAATATTATAGTAACTATGACAGTAACTGAACACACCAACATATCATCCAACAGCGGTTAAAATTCGGAGTGGTCTGTAAGATTATGTTCAAAAAGTGTCCGGCAGTGGAAACCACAAACCACAGCACTTCTGAGAGATGAACTGCTGCGAAAGACCCAAATGCCTGCAATTCAGCAGATTTTATGCTGTGATCAAAAAAGAGTTAGAGATATAATGTGCATGACAAGGGCCAAATGTCTGTGGCTTCTTCAATTTGATTTTGCAAGGCTGAGGAAGACACAGCAGATTCCACCCAAAGTGTGTGGTGGTGAGGACATTTCCCTCTTTTTTCAGTCCTTGTGCTGAATGTCAAAACAAAAGCTTGGATGAAATGATTTTCTTTACTGTTGCCATACAACCTCATGGTGTCAGTTTGCATACAGTACCTCCACCGCAACGAGAGGCAATTACAGCACTTGGCTGCAGGGAACTTCTATTATGCAAAATAGGTTTGAACACTCTTTGAAGACATACTTGACTGTCACTGCCATATCGCCAGTGGCATTCCCTCCCGCTGCTTGTCAGGATGGAATGTATTGATTCAGTTTAATAGTTTCAATTTACTGTGGCTGGGTCTTTTGCTACCAACCGAACAGCGCATCATGTTCATGCAACACGTGAATGTACACATTTTCAGACACAACACACTTTGATGAATCCACCCTTATTTCCAAATTACTGTCTACAGCCAAATGAATTGTTGAAGGGTAAAATAAATAAACAGAGGAACGCTGAAAAAGGCTGATACTCGTGTTTGGCAGCATGCTGGCTGCTTGTCCCATTTGAGAGCCAGGAGAGGTCATTTAAGGAAATGGTGTGAAAAAAAAAAATCAAACAAAAAAAGCTAGTGATCAAGTTTTATCTTATGCAGCGATCTGAGCTTATGATGAATTTAAGATAAACATCACTGCACAGTGTTCCTGAAGTGCACAGCACTAGAACCTTAAAAGTCATGGATTTCATTCCCAGGAAATGTATGGAATTTAAAGGATGGGTGGGGGTGGGGGGGGTTGGGTCATATATAAATGCAATGTGAGTCTGTCAAATGTATGAATGCAAATGTGGCATATAGGGTTCTTATGTTGATGAACAGGTCAGTGTGGAGACCAGAGGGCATGTAACACTTGCATTGCAAGGAGGCTGTATTTGACTTTAATGAGCCAAATGACAGAAGAGGAAGCTTGTGTTGAGTCCAACTACAACATTAGTCTTCACCATTTGCCCTTTTTCCACTCTCTGTGCTTACATTAAGACGAAAAAAACATCATTGCTTGCAATAGGACAGACCATGGGTTGTAGGCTTGTTGGGAAAAGTCTAAGAAATATGAAAAGATTGATCTTTTAGCAAGAAAGTTCTTGAGTTAATGCAAAGCAGTAGCAGTAGACACTAATGCCATGGATATTGTGCAGTGTGAGCTCTTTGAAGCAATTATGTTTACAACAGCACTGTTCTTCTGCTTTAAAAGTCACACATACTGTATCACTGTGATTCAGAGTAACTGACTCTGACCAAAGTATACCCGCCAAATATGACGTTAAAAGTTAAAAGTTCATACAAACATACTCTAGAATGTTCCTCAACAACTGCGGGCAGAGTTTGTACACATCGCACGAAATGTTGGTGGAAGCCTGCTGATGCCAACAGAAAGAAATTCATCAAATGTGTGTAAATGTTTTGGTAACCTGAACCTCAAAGGCTTTTGCATCACAAGGCATATTTTGTCAATTTGGTTTTGTTTGTTTACAGAGGTTTCAAACTAGTTTCAGGCCCCATTTGATTATGGCATTTATGAATGCGAGAACATGAGTGTTATTCCCCTGCTTTTCGCTAATGACGACATCGAACAGACGTTGTTTACATTTGAGCTGTGCGAACGTCTTCTTCGGTTCAGCTGTAATGGTTCTAATATTTTTCAAATAATTGTCTGTAGTTTCTGTTTAGAGTGTGGGCTTTGCCATTCCTACAGTAGTAGTCAATGCCCTATGCTTGGGAGCATGAGGTCTGTTTTTTTTTTTTTTTTTTTTTTTTTTTTTTTTTTTCGTTTTAAAGAAAATCCTCTGAGGAGAAGGACAGGTTTTCTTCAAAAGCCCCGCTGGTCTGCTTCTTGGAAGCATGTGTCTGGGGAGGCCAGGCCTCTCATTAGCCCTGGGTTACATAGCTGCCTCCCTGTTTGGCTTCCAGGAGCGTCTGGGGGTGAGGGAGGGGTTCTTGGAGAAGGAGAGGGTGGGGGGCAGTAATCCCAGAGAGAGGGAATAATAACATGTGCATCTATATCCTTGTGTAGAGACTGGGATTTATCTAATTCAGACCACCTCAGATCCGGCTGTTCTTCTGTCTTATTCAGCTCTTTTCCTTTGATCATTTGAACATTTTGACCTGTTTTAAGTGCCACACCAGTTTGCTTTTTGTTTCTTAAAATAAAAAGTCAAAATTGAATTTCACATCCTAATACTTTACAATAAGATTTAAATAGTTAACATTAGTTCCTGCATTATGAATTATTTTATACAGCGTTGACTTGAAAAAAAAAATCAAGGGAAAGTTATGCAGGATTGAAACACAATGAAGTTAATTAATATATAAATAATTTATAAATATATTGGTTATCATACTTTGTGTCAGGGACCAAATCAGAGTAAGTTTGATAGTTGATAGTTTTTACTAGTTGCACATTTTACTGTTATATTGCTTGTTATGATATGTTACCAGGATTTGAAATGAACTTTTTTACTCACCAGCCAATTTGGTTACTAAATTTCAGTTCCCGGCCATTCAGAACTTCCAGATTCATAAACTGATTAGCTGATACATCTCAAAAATCAACATACTGAACTCCAAATATTGAAGCCTCTTCCTATTACATCTGTCCTGTCCCAAATGGTGCCCTAAACCCTCGTGTCCACACTTTTGTGATATAATGCTGCTTTGACTGTTGGGTAGAAGTCTGCTGCAGATCTCGCTTCAGTGCTCGGCAGAAGTGCATATGGAGGGCGCATAGTAGCCACAAAGGGGGCACTCGCAGAGTCACCCTTCTGAAAGCTAAAATAACGAATGGAACACCCAATGGTCCCATGGACTTCATCGAATGCGGCCTCCATTGTTAGCCCGTAAGGTGCATTTGGGACAGGGCCATCCATTCAAAAAAACAAATCTGTTATTACTCCAAAGGTGTCCAATAAGAATAATGAAAATCACGGCCCACAATATAATCGTGATGACAATTATACCCCAGCATATAATTTCATCAAAGGTAAAATTCCCATGACCTTCATGTCAGTATTGATGGCAAATGTTTCACAATGAAAGCCATGGGTTTACCTGCATGCAGCAATAATAACGCTTGGATGCTTTTTGCGCAAAAACCTTGAACATGAAAACTATGTGACTGATGTTATGGCACGGCATGATTTTTTACAGCAAGTGGTACACTTGTGTGTGTTTGATCAATACAAAAGAATGTGTTAAAATGCTGAATAAGAACTGGAGTTGGGGAAAGGTCAAGTCAAGTGCAATTTACCAAAGCATTCTTGACTGTTCCTTCATCGAAAAAAATGAGCTCTATCATGCAAATGGGTGTGAATTATCTTTCTCCAAACTGTTATGAAAATGAATGCATGTGGACTACTCAGAAAGCCAGAGTATCCAGAATCCATGTGGCCCTGAGCCAGCTTGTACAGCTGTGCTTACCCTTGTTGTGAGGTAAAGCCACTCGGATCAGGCGGCAGGGCGTGGACTGGTTGACCCGTTGTCCTAACAACCCAAAAGCAGCCAGCCAGCAGGGCTTCCATCCTCCATGTCCCTAATCACCAAGTTCCTTTCCAACAGCAACCTCTGCTATGGAATTGCAGGGCAGCAAAAATAATAATAGCTGTTTTTCCCACTCTGAAAAAGGAGACTAGCATGAGATTAGGTGATGGGAGTGTAAAGTGATCACAGAGACTCTGGTGCTCTGTTTTTCTTACCCTTGTAATGTACATACACCCTTAGGCCTGCGCTTCCCCTCCCTGAACTAATTCTCAGACGGCAGAAAGGAGGGGGAAGGAAGTGAAGGAGAGCAGCAGTAGGTCACAGAGTACAGGCTGAGAGCGACTCGGGTGATCAATGTGACGAAAACGTCTTGTGTACGGAAATGGGATGGGCTGGTGTGAAAGAAGAGATTTGCAGGCGTGCAAAAGATAAGCAGAGTTCTCCTTTGGTTTCGAAAAGACGCTTCACCTCACATGACCCTGAGAACCACGCCTCATCATCTCATGCATCGTCTCAGACGTTTGTGGCCTCCATCCAGGCTGTTTTTGTTTCAAATCTCCTCAGATGTTTTGCAACTAGTTTAGGTCAGACAGGCCTGACAGATGCATTAATGCCGTCCCCTTTCTCTACCTTCCCTGGGAAAAGCGGGAAAGTGACGATGACATATTTAATCCATTAAAGGGGAAAGATGTTTACAGAGAACACGGACAGGAGTGTGTGCTGTTGCAGGGCAACTGTGTATGTCAGTGCTCACGCTCACATACGAAGCCAGACAACTTGACGATAGGCAAGTCCTGAGAGATGGAATTCAGTGTTCAGTCCACACGCCTTATTTGGAATCATCCAGTCCTCTGGTTCGGCAGAAAACATGGAGAAAGTGAGGATAAAAGGAAGAAAATGTTTATTTGCGGTGCTTAGATCCCCAGGCGGTGATATGAGGTGGGGAGGCATTCCAGCACAATGAGAGATCGTAGGTCAACAAATGAACATGATGGACAATGTCCAACAGTTTTACAAATCTGTCAGTGATGCAGGCACGATATACTATTTAGGCAAAAAGCATACTAGGTGGCAAATACAAAATCTGCTAATGAATACTAATGGTTGTGAATGTTTAAACAGTATAATGAAGGAAAAACTGAGGACAAGAAAAACAAGGCAGTGCGAGAATATTAATGTCTGGGGCTTACAGAAAATGTTTTCGATAGAGAAGAGCATACAACAGTTGTGTTTTGAAGAACTAATATGATATAAACAGAACTGTTGCTGTTAATGAGATCTGGAAATGCAAGGAAGCTTTCTGGGATCTCATTCCCCCTGCTATAATTTTGTTTTGCGTGTCGAGCCGATCTACTGAGCAAGTAAGAGAATATGAAGGTTTATTGCATAGGTGCATGCGTTATAAAATAGGAGGCCAGGTTAAGTATAGCCCACTGGGAGCTGCAACACTTTAAAATGGTTCAAGATTGCATTTGGAGACTCTTAAATGTCTGAGAATGTTGTGGTTTTGCCGTTTAATGAACTTCATCATCAGATGTTGAAATCAACATCTTGCTCTACTTCAGGCAGATTTAAGGACGTGCAGAAAAGAAGTGTGTGACAGACGCTTTCTCATTGCACTGAAGAAATGTGGAAAAACAATGAGTTTACCCCTGGACTGCTGGCAGTGAAGAACCCATGTGGCCTGTGAAAGAAAAGTAAAAGTAACAAATAGCTCTTATATTTAATACAGTTCTTAGGTTAACAATTTCAGCTTTCTGCCCCATACAATGTGACAACATCTCCTGCAATTTGGAGTAATTAAAGCAATGTTGGGCCCAGATCCATCTCACTCTGGTTTGTCTATAATCAAGCAGCGAGTTCCTTTGAGCTATTATTAAATGCGTTTAAATGACCACTGTCAGAGATATGTTTTGAACTGATGGCAACAAACAAGTGCAAGTATGAGTGTATGCAACCTATGCAATTTATTCAATTATTTATTGAATAAAACTCTTGGCCCAAACCTCGTTTTATTCAATAAAAAATAATAATATCTTATGCAAAGAGAAACATACTCAGTGAAAGAATGTTGATGAGGCCAAGGGATACTAATAAGAGTGTAAATGTATGCAGAATAAAGACAAAAGAGCATCAATGGGAGGAAATTGTGTATCTTACATAGGATGTAAGGTGTACTAAAAATATGTGAACAACCCACTAATAGCCAAGTCTTTTTCTTTGACTTTATTTCTTTAATTTGACTGGTTTTTGGGAAAAAATAACCATGTCATTTTATGCAGCTTTTGGCACCTTAGCAGCACCAAATGCACTGGATTGTGTAATAGCGGCAACAAGATTTATCCCAGGAGTGTGTAGTTTCATAGCATGATTTATATTCAAAATCATATGAAGTGCAGTGCAGTTGCATGTTTCTAACCCTGTTTCTCTCTCCCACTTTGCTTCTTGTTTACTCTCCAGCTGTCCTATCTGACTCCAAAAAGAAAAGAAAAAAATCTTTAGAATATGCATATTTAGTGTAAAATTAAGCATGGTTCCGTCCTGTAAAAAAGGAGAGGGGAAGACCATGCTCACATTATTTTAATGAGCTTTCCTCTGGGATGGGATTAGCTACCAAAATGGCCTCCTCTGACGTATATATGTGTTTGATTTTGCTTGCTGAGGCCTCCATGTTGCTCTCGAGGCGGAAATGATTGAGGCAGATTAGACTGACCTAAACAATCAGCATTAGCTGCTTCAGAGAAAACATGGGAAAGACTGTGAGAAACTCTCAATGTGTTCACCCTTGAACTCAAAGACCCCCCCAATGAAGTTCATATATAATGTACCAATTCCCAGTGCAGTTTTTTCTTGGCTCTTTTAGCTGTATTTGGTCTGCAATCCCCTATTTGACCATTTATTTGACAGCTGTGCCATACAGATTGCTGGAAACATTAAAAAAAAAATCATAAATATATTTTATTGACTGATCATTTTTGCAAACAGAGTTTATATCATCAAAATATATTACTTTTTGAATAAAAACAAAACATAATGCTCAATAATGACCCTGCAGTCTTCTATAGAGCCTTAATGCTTAATCGACTATTTTGCAACATTGACACTGTTATTGAACTGAACTGATTTTATAATTGGTTTTTACAAAGTTATTTAACTGAAATTAATTAACACTGAACTGACATGATCTGTTTAACCACAGATGTTAAAATTGCCTCATATTTGATGAAGTTTCCATCACTGATTCTGTTATTTTCCTGTTTATTACTGTGAAGCTTCTTTGAAACAATATTCTTTACTTGACTGTCAATTGAGAAAGATGCTTTTTGTTTTCAGATAGTGTAGTTATAACATCTACCAGCAGGGCCTAATGGGACTATGCTAACCAGACAAAACTTCACACCTTGGGTTACACATGCCGGTAATATGCAATTGGTTCTAAACGCTTTAAGGACTAGGCTGTTACTGAAGGATTGGGAGGTCAAAACTATATTGGACAAGCTGGAATGCTGTTGCCAATTTCTAATGTGAGAGGGGCGTTTTTTTAAAGACATAGCCTCACAAACAGTCTGTTTAATGGTCATCAAGAGGTGAAAATGGTGATGAAAACTGTTTACACTAGTGGACCTTGGGGAAAAAATAAAATGCAAACAACAACAACAACAAAACCCTCAAGCAATTCAAATACCACTGATAGCTCAACAGTTAAAAGTCCCACTTGCACGACTGCAAAAATCTGAAATTAATTCCAGTCTGGTGGCAGCCGGGCTTAATTAATGACTCTGAATAAACGTTTCAGCTCTCAACAACTGCACGCATGGCTTTGGGTACCATTTCAGTAGTCTTTACTAGCTAGACCTCACTGCACTAAGTTTGAATATGTGGTTATTTTGTCACTCTCTCATCACATGTTTTTGATTTAGTTTTACAGTCTTGCAACCACAAGCCAAAGACCAGAAATAACACTCGGGCTGAATGACAGCCATACACCATTGCCAACTCTGATATGACAGCACTTGCCATATGAATAAATAAAAGGTAATTTGACTCAGGAATTATTAACTTTGACAAGCATTCAAACCATTCCATATTATATGAGAATGGAAATTACCTTTAAGTAGGCACCCATAGTACAGTGGGCATGGAAAATCGAATATCTAAATCAAACACTGAAATGAAAAATGGGACAAGTGTTGATTTCAAAAGGGGGACCTAAAAATTGAGACAATGCACACGATCACTACCACTTTGCTGCTCCTTTCATTCTTTTTACTGTCCTTAATGTCTGTCATTTAATGTTTAAAAAGTAAGCAAACAAGAAATGTATCACTTATATTCAAACATTTACTTTGGAGAACACAAGATGTGGAAAAAAGTATTACATAAGCTAAAATACACCTAAATCTAGTGATTTCTAGTGATTTATAAAATAAATAAATATATCTAAGACCTATTTTGGTTTTACTAATATTTGTCCCAGTTCTAGCCTGTATTAACTACTGAAAATGCAATATATCTTAAAGGTTAGTAAATAAATGAATCAATAATTTGGTGAATCTGATCCAAGAGGTCAGGCACACTTTAAACACAAAACTCCATAACAATCCAGCAGCCCCAGTGTAGCTCTCCCATTCTGTATTCTCCAGAAGTTAACCAATGATCTTCATAATTTTTCCTTTTTGTTATTTTAAGTCAGTACAACTCCAGTTCGCTGATTCATCAAAACAAACAACTGGAACTTGAATACAGTGGGCTCTAGACGAATCATTTTGCACAAATGATTCGAAAATGAAATATTTTGTGTAAAGTACAGGCTAATAGCTGATTATGTGTTTTAATGGTGGTTGGCGCAAGCTATCCTGTATGAGCCAGAGTTTAGATTTGTTTTCTGCTGATATGGTTATGTATGTCATTGTAGTGCCCTCCTTTTTCTTTGATCAAGGGAAGGTGGATGCACTGTACAGTATAGTGTTAACAGTATCCTCCTCTCTGATTACAACATAAAAAATAAAATGAAAACAGTAACACAGATAACTGTGTCAACCAAGCCTGGATGACAATACACAATTATAGCCTGAAGCTGCATTATGATATTTCGGCATTGAAATGATATCTTCATTCCTACAGGTTTGTAATTATACTGTACCTAGTAAATATTCTATACCACACAGTTGAATGGCGTTTTAATAATAATGTTCTGTAGATTTCTTCATGTTGTCAGATTTTAAAGCAGAACTACATGCTGTTCTACTTCAGACTGCAAAACAACACATCACAATGTTGCATAAAGCGGCTCAGTTTACATAAAGTTTCAGTTGAAATAAAACCTCTCATCACAGCAAAGCTTAGCATCAACAGGTTTGAAATATGTTGTTCCCTTTTAATGAAGTAACTGAAAGTCAGATCATCAATGGCATAAACTTCCCAGTCTATCCAGCGAGTTGCCAAAAACATGTTTTTATATGGCATAGTTCTGACAAGCATGCATGGAGTCTTGTGTTCCGATGACTTTTTCTTAATATACACTGCAGCTTGTGGTCAAATTTGTCACTTATTGTGTATTGTATAGAGCGTGGAGGTCCAGCTTGTTTCAGTTAGCTGTTGCAGCGGGCTGTTTCTGATTAAATCCTGGCAAAGCCAAGGTGATTCCTTTCTTAATGAAAAGCACTAGGGAGGTCAAATGCAAAAGCCTGGTTATCAAAGAATAATAGCCCGCCTTGAAAAGGTCTCTTGCTCTCATCACACTTCCCAAGGAGTTTCCCTGCATGTGGCCCATATAACAAATGTGCCAAGTCTGTGCATGTCAGATGGATGAAGGGGTTGCTTGGGGTTCAAATGAGGCTGTGCTCTCTGTTTACCTCAGTGAGGTTACATAGTTACCGAATACTGGACTGCTTTTCTAGACCGCATCATCCAAGTAGTTTTGTTGATTATTTGTTTATTTTTTTTCTGACTTAAGATTTGTGGATCATCTCTTTCCCCATATAGATATACATGCATGAAAGATTGAAGTCTTAATACTGACTGTTTCTAACACAACAACTGTAACTGTACAGTACCTTTCATCAGTGATATGTAGTTTTATCATGGATACAGGCATGCATTTTCATCCATAAACTGAAAGTGTTGTTTTAGACCCCACTGACTTTCAAAGTACAAACCAAACATTATCTTCTGTATTCTATGTATTCAGGAAACATAAAAACATATAAGAAAAAAAAAACATATAAGTATGGAACAACATTTTTTGGGTGAGTAATGCCTTCTAGACTTGACCTTGTAGAACACAGCTGTCTGTTATCTGTGACCACAATATAAAGTATGGTTTTTATCTGGGTGACTTTGGTCTGAAAGCTTCAGGCAAAAAGAAATATATAAGCATAAAGATAGTTTGAATACCTCTAGGCCTAAAAAACAAGGTGCCTGTGCAATGCAGCAAACCCAATTTGTTTTTCTTCATGCCGTGCAATGAAAGCAGGATGCGAGGATGGCTCGCGTGCAGTCAGTGAGACCTCACCCTGCAGATGAGTGGGAAAACAATGAGCTGCACAGAAACAGGATGGTGCCCTGTGCCAGTGCCAGGCCTATGAGGGACCCTTGCCTGCTCGACCGGTCTCAACAGGCCTCAACAGGCCTCAACAGGCCTCCAGTCAGAGAGGTCAGAAGGATGACTGGAGGTACAGCAGTCCTGACATATCACAGGAAACCAGAGAGGGGCAGACAGGAAGTAAAACAGCTATAATAAGAGGGAGATATTTATGTATAAATGAGTCAGCAGTAAAAGAGGAAAAATACATGAATGATCTCTCAGTTAAGGCATATTTGATGGTACCGATCATCACACATGCATGACGTTTTGGATTTATTATTTCCTAATTTTATATTTACTGGTTATTTACACCTCTTATCCAAAAAAAAATCTTCACAATTCATTCATACAGGCAAGAAGTTGGTGAAAGATTATAATTACTAGTGTAGCAATGAGGTTATTAGTGTCTCTGAGACCACAAAGCATGTACAAACAAATGCTGAATTGTATGAGATTCCATAGCTTTTTGGCATGTATCTTTCCTTTTATAATTAAAGGCCTCTTCACAAGACACAACAAACACATTTTGAAACATCTGTATGCAAATAGTATGAACTCATTTATCATAATTAAAAGCCATTTGTTGTCCACATCCTCCACTAAAAGCTTGTGCATGCAAAACTCATCCAAAGTTGAGAACACAAACATTAAAAGGGCTCTCTTCTTCCAGAGAGGGAAACTAGATGATGTGCCAGTTCTTGCAGAACATACAATGGGATGAAAAATGACAAAAGGTCTCGAAACACTTTTTTAAAAGCAGAACTTCTTTAAACTTAACACATAGCGCAAGAGACTGAAGATGCAGCAAAACATGGCGCAGCAGTCTAAGATGTACAATTAAAAATGCAAGAGGCATTTGTTTTAGAATGGCGTGTTATGCATGATATATTTCAAAGGATGTAAGATGTTATGTACAATGGTCAAACGCATCCATCTAGCAGTGCACTGGATTGCAAAAACACATTGTGTGATGATTCTCACGCATGAGTGTTGCTTTTAAAGAAGTCAAGCTCAGATTGGTCTTGGTATCCTGGTATCCTTCATTAGTGTGCACAAAACAAATTGTTTTGTGGCGAAAAAAAAAGCTGACAGGGATTGGGTGGGTGGCATATCAGAAAGCCAAGGGTGACTAACATGACTTTGTTTAGTACAGCAAGGCCATGAGAAGGTTATTAACTGGGAAAGTTGTTAGAAACATCAAAAAGGAAATCTCCTGCTAGTTGCTCTTGGACTCATATAAGACAGTGAAGGTATTTCACTGTCAGGCACTAAGCAGAAAAACACCTTCAATCATGTTATTCTTAGGGTGAATACAGGTAAGAGTGATGGGTTAATTAGCCTAGTTTTCAGAAAACAATGTGAACTTGGATGAAAAACTGATGTCTTGTAAACATCACAAAGTTTTTTTGTGAAATAGTTTTTTTTTTCCCTTCTTGTCATGAGATGCTTAATACATGCAATCACCCCCATACTTTCAGACACCTTCCAATTTTTTATTTTATTTTAATTTTTTATGTTGTATCAACACATCGAATGCCATCAGTTTAACTGAAACATTGTTGAGGTTTTCATCCAGTTCACGAGAGGACTCTGAATACCCTTGAGATTTTGAACACAATCAAATCAATAAAACCAAACAAAAGGGCCTTTAACCTGATTGTAAACATAGTCTAACTCAGCATAGATACTCAACAGCTGGACTTCTTAATACAGTTATGGTAAACAGTGGGCTTGCATCCATGGGAAAATCCAGGGCCTGTTATGTTTTAAGCTTTTATTTAGGCTGAGAATAAGCCAGTGGTCATGCTCTGGACAACAGCTGCCCCGATGTTTCATTGAACTGCATTAGAGTGGTTACCCTGTTGTCTTGTCCTTCCAACCAAAACTGGACAAAGAAGTGCTGTTAGACTAGATTACAGACTTGATGTGCTAAAAAGTCCCATGGTCACATTCCTGTCAACTACAGCCAACTGCAATGAGTGGTCCTTTTACCCTCTCCAAAAAAGCACATTGTTATCTCCTTTTTGTTGGACTTTGTAAAGAACCAAGTTTTGAACTAGGTTAAAAAGTCATAGCAGGAGATTTAGTGACGGATTAATTCACCATGACCTATTGAGTTATAAGCCACTGTACTCAGCGTGACTGTTTAAGGATTTATCACTCTCAGCTTCTCTAGAGAGTCTTTTAGTGTGGTGTGTCGTAACAGTATGTACTGAGTTTAGTTCTGCAGTATGAGGGTCATTATGAACATAAGTTAGTAATCATCATTCATCAGGTTATGTGAGACAAGTATTCATCTGTATTAGCAACATAAAAATAGCGAACCTCCAGTTTTATAGAGTAATGTGACTGAAGGGAATTAAAAGGGATGAAATAAGCCAGGCAACCTGTTTGATCTTTACAGCCAACTCACCTCATGCCTGTATTTCCTACATGTAGTGATGTCATTTTCTGGAACATTATAATACAGAATTTACTGGCTTTTTCATCCATTTTTTTTCCTGTGCCAAAATAGCCAAAGCACTTTTTTAATTTTTCATGAATAAAGTATTTACACTGCAAAAATGACTTTCTTACAAATATCAAACAAACATTCTTAAATCAATATACATTTACTTGAGAAGCAAAACGTATCAAAATTAAGTAATTTTATGCTTAAAACAAGAAAAAATCTATCAGTGGGATAAGAATAATAAACTTGTCTTCTCTTTGAATTCAGATTATTTTCCTTACCCCAAAAACACATAATTTTCAGAGCGAGCCGTTTTGTAGCATTTCCCTTTAAATGTTAATGTGCTCTGACCCCGCCCCCTCTTCCGAGCCGCTGTCTGAGAGACTGTTTACTTTAGCCGCATTCATCGTGAAACTCACTAATTAGCACATTATTAGGAAAGGCGATTTGCAAAGATTCATTAAAAAACCTTATACTCACTTCTTCTGTTGGTGAAGCTGGATCACGAATGATTTGCGCGAACATAAACGCATTTATGTATATCAGGGGCACATTACCTTCAAAAACAAATGTAATCCACTGCATCTTCAGCAGCTCAGATGTCAGGAGTAAATGACGACTGCTATGTTCATTATTACATCCAGCAACAGAGCACCTCAATCGCTTAGGAGTCATTCTTGTTTATATCTGCTCTGGCGGTGAAACAATGGCGAATTAATGACAGTTTACTTAGGGCGAGTCTAAGATGCCAGTCCAGTCTGTGTTGAAATGCTACTGACAATCAAACTATCGTGGTAGGGGTCTGACTGTGTGACGTCATAAGACTTGAGAATTTGAGAAAGGGGTAATGATTTTAGTAGATGAAAAAAAAAAAACACTGGGTGGATTTTTATCATTATAGGTTGGTTGTGTACACACACTGCTAACACACATTTAGGTTCAAACAACTTGTAAAAGTGCATGTAGCATCCGATGACCCCTTTAAGTAATTTTGCTTCTGGAAACTTGTATGGGAAAACAAGACAAAATACTACGTAAGAAAACAATTCTTCCAACCTTAACCTATTCTTATTATCTACTATAGTATTAGTTTAGTATTGTATTATCTTACTATCTATTCAAAGTCTCTGCCCTAAATAGTGTCCCAGATTATAGTGAGTGTCTGCCAAATGATGATGTGTTGAAATTAGTATCCCAAAGACAGATGGTGCACCGTTTCCTGTAAATGTTTAAAGTGCAGATACACACTAACAGCTAATATTGCCAACAACCCCTTGCACTTTGGAACGTGATTCATATTTTGGATCTGAACTACAAACACAAATAAAATAAAAAAGAACTACAAACATGGTGGATGTGTGTGAGACCGTTCTTCTGTATAAACTGCTGTCGCACCTGTTACAAAATACAGTTGTCTGCCACACAACATAGACATTAGAGTCCTTCCATTCAGCATGCAGTGCACATACTGATGTGTTTTGGCTTCTGTTTCTTTTCAGAAAAAAAAGACAGGCTTATAAACAACTGACATGAGCCAAGAAAAAAGGCTCCTTTCTTCCTACAAACTGTATAGGATGACTGCAATGATCCATTATAGAGGTGGAGAGCCTTAACTTACACTTTGGAAAGCTGCCATTGAATTAAAGTTGTTTTGCACTACACAGGAAGGGAGCCAATGTCATTAAGTTATTTATTACATGTTATGAATATACATAATTGCATGTGTTTCATGTGTGCTGTCGTATATAGAATAAAGTTGTCTTGCTAATCAGCTCTCCATCAGCTGCTGTGGTTATTTTGGCTCTTATGCTCCTGCACTGACAATTGCTGTTATTCCTTCCAGAGACATAAATGTCTATGTTGAGACTTAGCTACATGCGGTTAAGTGTGATTTATTTGCCGTTTACAGAGAGCCCTTAAGGTAAAAGGAGTTTGTGCGGTAGTGCAGAATCAGTGGGACTTTCCTTCGAGGCAGGGGTAATAGTATGGAAAACCACTGTTCCTGCTGTGAGGGCTGAGGGGAAAGCTCTGTGTGAGCTGATGTCATCCACCAGGCATCCAAACAACAAACTGCATCCCGTACTATTGAGCTCTGGCCCAGCATCTCCCTGACCTCATACCGTGTTGTTTTTATGGAAGAGAATGGCAGAAAATAGCTCAACTAGGTCAGACCGCAGGACTTGTTTTTGTCATGGAGTTTCAGCAAAGGTCAAGACATCCGATACAATCACATTTTTAGAGCATTGTGCCGAACAAAGAAAACGTTGCAGACAATTAGCAGATGTGTTTCACCATAAAATAATAAGGGATCTCTATTTAGAACATGTACACCTTCATATGAGAAAAACAAATGAAGTGGTGGGAAATAACACAAAAAAAAAAGCCAACTTGTCTCAACCGCTGACTCAACCACTGTAAAAACATAATAACACTTTGGTTGAAACGTAACCATAACATAACACACATGGCATATGGTTTATGACTGAATTCAGTGGATGAAAAGTGATTAAGTTTGAAGGATGGTTTAAAGGAAAGTTTTTAGTCGGTTCTATGATCAGTGACATCACCGCCTCATTGTTTTCCCATGTGACCCATGTTTCAGCACTGTCCGTCAGGTCTGTGCACCACATGATTAAATAGTCCTATCTTTTCAAGGCCATTTTCAGAGCAAAGTTTCCTTTTACTCTGTGCATATTACTGCTAAGCATGTTTCTTTGAACAGCTAAAATAAACACATCTGAATGTGGATTTATATGTGTTTGCGGAGCAGAGATGATTGCAGTGTTTTATTATTTTGGATAACATTTCCCAACTCAGTGCTGTGGGTCAATCGTTGCCTAGAACCAAAAGGTTTACGTGCTATCAGACATCTGGCTGAACCTCTTATACACAGGGTGCACTTTTTACTTATGCCAGTTTTGCATAACTTTACATCTAGTCCCTAATGTCTACTCATGCATTGAGAGTCTTTATTATTCTTTATTGCTTATTTACTCTTCAGTATAATGACTTTCAGTCAAGGAGTTAATAATATTACATATTATATAAGAGGGGAGCAGATTTAAATTTATGCATTTATGCAGTATTTATGTTTCTTATAATGTTTGTGGTCTTTCACACTGTGCAAAGAATGTGTGTGCCTCTGTGTCATTGAAAAATACTTTTTTAAAAATTAAAACATGCATATTTGACCACATATTTTGATGGAATTAAAAAAAAGAAAACAGTGTGTGCAATTTTTATATTTTTTTGCATATTGTGATATTTTATAATGATTTTTGTATGTATGACATCTCATTCCAAGTTTCTATGTGAATTGCCTCCTTTCATGAGATCAGAGTTCTAATATAATATAATATAATATAATATAATATAATATAATATAATATAATATAATATAATATAATATAATATAATATAATATAATATAACATAACATAATATAATATAATACATGTTCACTTTCTTGTAATACTAATAATAATTTTGATTTGCAAAATAATTGTTCCTTGATTTCTGGATTCTTCTGTGACTTTACAGTAAAGATGAAGATTAAAAAAATAATAATAATATTAATCGATATCTAGTTACATGTACCTTTGATGCACTAGTACTATATTAACATATATTTTAAGTAAAATATCACAGAAAATATATAATCTGACTTCTGTGTTCTGCTTAGAAATGCTGCAATAATGCCAAAGTCTAATCTGCTTATGTCCATCCTGTCTGAATTCTGTGTATAGTTTGACAGTGAAGCCCCTCAATATTGCGAAAGTTGTCAGTTTACCTGGTGTGTATCTCTCTTAGGTGAAAATCTGGCAACATTCCTGAAAAGGATCGATTGATTCTAATCAGAAGGTTTTTAATTACTTATTTAGACTTTTTTTTATGATACATACAGGGTGGGAAAAGAATGGAAGGGGGGACTATGTAATTTGGAAAAATTAAGTTAATAGTAAATAAATAAAAGCAAACATTAAAAGTAGGTGTTACAGTAAACAAAATTATATGCATATTTCATCAGAATGGTTAGGCAAATCGTATTAAAAAATAAATAAATTGTGCTTTTTACTTTTGACTTTCATCTGTAACTCTCTGGACTATGTTAAAATAAGTTTAACATTAACTAATGTTGAAAAGTGAACTCTGGGGTTGCTGGATAATGCTGCCAAAAAGCAGAGGAGGCCTGGGAAATGGGATGTTTAAAAAGGACAGGTCAATATTTTAATTTGTCTTGTTAGCTTTTAAATCAATGCCGTCTGTGTGGGGGTATGTGAGGGGTTGAGTGGGGGCTTGGCTTATATTGTAGCAATACTTACAAATAAAGTGACACATCATTATTAGAATTATGATTATTTACTTAGAATAATGGTCAGACACTTTCTACTGGCATGTTATAACAACTGTTTATTTGTAAGGAAACTCTCTGCCTGCTACATTGTGATCTAATTTGTATTGGTATTTGTACGGCACGTTTGTGAACAGGTAATTTAAAACCCATCATATGTTCTGCTCCATTTGTTGAGAAAGTTTCTTGTTGCATTTTGTTTTTCTTTGTTACTTCATATGAATATCTTTCCATATGAAAACTTTCCTTCCACAGTCCAGTATATTCTGCTGTGCTCTGGAAGATTGTTTTTTTGGTAAATCAATGTCAGAAAGACATTAAAGAAATATTTCCTTCACCACTAAACTTAGTTCATTCATCATGTGTAATTAAATCAAGTCTTTACTTCTGAGAACTTCTATTATAAGACCTCAAAGAGGCATTTTCAGGACCATGGACAGCACACATGATGATTTCTGAGAGATACCAAGGAAAAAATGGGCAAAGTAATTCATTTAAGATCTAGAAGAGAATTTGTAATGATAAAACCAATTCTTCCTTAGATGAAAATATGTTTGACATAATGCATGCAGTATTTTAATAACATCCAAACCTATAGATTATTTTAATGGTTACTGTGTTTACACAAACTGCTCAAAATCACGTTTACCACCCACACACACATACATACTTTTGAATATTTGCTGTGTTGCTGTTTGGATGGCTGTGATTTGGTTATGAAAAAGGCAGATATTCAAACATTTGAGGTTGGTAAGTTTTTTTTATGTTTTGAAATAAGTTTCTTATGCTCAACGAGGCTGTGTTTATTTGATCAAAAATAAAGTAAAAACAGTAATATGGTAAAATAATATTATTAATATAATATATTTGAATATTTTTTTTTAATTATTACTCCTGTTACGGCAAAGCTGTATTTTCAGCAGCAATACTCCAATCTTCAGTGTTACATGATCCTTCAGAAATCATTCTAATATGTGGATTTGCTGCTTAAGAAACATTTATTATCATCAATGTTGAAAATACTTGTGCTGCTTAATATTTTTTGTAGAAACCATGATTCAAAAGAACAACATTTATTTGAAAGTCTTTATTAATTTATTGCATTCTTGCTAAATAAAGTGATTAATTTCTTTTATATATATATACATATATCAGCTATGCTGATGACACTCAACTCTACCTCTCATTCCATCCTGATGATCCATCGGTAGCTGCTCGCATTTCAGCTTGTCTAACAGGCATTTCTTGCTGGATGAAGGACCATCAAATTCAACTAAACCTTGCCAAGACAGAACTGCTTGTGGTTCCAGCAAACCCATCGTTTCATCACAATTTCACCATCAAGTTAGTCACATCAACCATAACTCCTTCAATAACAGCCAGAAACCTTGGAGTTATGATTGATGATCAGCTAACTTTCTCAGACCACATTGCTAAAACTGTCCGTTCCTGCAGATTTGCTTTATTCAACATTAAGAAGATCAGGCCCTTTCTTTCCGAACATGCTGCACAACTCCTTGTTCAAGCTCTTGTTCTGTCCAGGCTAGACTATTGCAACGCTCTCTTGGCAGGTCTTCCAGCCAATTCTATCAAGCCTTTACAATTAATCCAGAACGCGGCAGCAAGATTAATTTTTAATGAGCCGAAAAGAATACACGTCACACCTCTATTTATCAATTTGCACTGGCTACCAATAGCTGCTCGCATTAAATTCAAGGCATTGATGTTTGCATACAAAACCACCACTGGATCTGCACCCCTTTACCTAAATTCATTACTTCAGATTATGTGCCCTCTAGAAGCTTGCGTTCTGCAAGTGAACATCGCTTGATTGTGCCATCCCAAAGAAGCACAAAGTCACTTTTACGGACTTTTAAATTAAATGTTCCCTCCTGGTGGAATGACCTGCCCAACTCAATCCGAGCAGCTGAGTCCTTAGCCATCTTTAAGAATCGGCTTAAAACACATCTCTTCCATCTTTATTTGACCCTCTAACTTTTTCACTCACTATTTAAATTCTATTTAAAAAAAAAAAAAAAATCTAACTACCTTTTTAATCTTTTTGTATTCTATCTATTTTCTTTTCATTTATTATACAATTATAAAAAAAACCTCTAACACTAGCTTGCTCTATTCTTTTTCTATTCTATCTGTTTTCTTTTTATTTATTATATTATTTAAAAGCCCTTGCTACGTATACTGTGTTTAGGCTAACTGAGACTTGTTATAGCACTTATATATCATTGCTCTTTTGTTGTTTTTGATTGCTTCCATTGTCCTCATTTGTAAGTCGCTTTGGATAAAAGCGTCTGCTAAATGACTAAAATGTAAAAAATGTAAATGTAAATATATACATATATATATATATATATATATATATATATATATATATATATATATATATATATATATATATATATATATATATATATATATATAAAATAATAATAAAATAAAAATCTTACCGACCCTATACTTATTAATGGTTGTGCATAAAATTGAGTTTATGTGATTGAGTTTTGTGGTATAATTATAGAGGTAAGTATAAACAAATCTGTTTCTTAACTGTACAGTTACAATATACCTTATGCAGCAGGGTAAAATATAAACCACAATGAAGAGAAATGTTAGAGAGTGGTGAAACCCTCAAGAAACACAAAACATGGTTAGATGTATAAACTAACTACATGTAATGTAATTTTGTTAGGTAATATATATTTTTCCTTGGCAAAAATGTCATTTTAAACTCTGCTTTCATAAGCTACACTTACATTTCAAAGTTCAAGACTCTATGCCTGGCACAGAAAAGATGATTAATGTTTCCCTGTGCTCACTATCTGTGTAGTTTTTGGTGTTTTGCTTAGAGAAGAGAATGATCCAGCTGGCTCTACATCAGTTCTGAGCTGCCAAAATGATCGTATGTTACTGAAACTTTGGATTTATCAGGTGGCCTATTTACACTTAGTCCGCTTAAGGCTTCCTGATCAAATAGGTTGATATGCACATTCCATTTACACTCTGCAAAAGATTCAGTGGATATACCCAAATCTGATGTACTACTCTCACGCAATAGAGACATATAGAGTTCACAAATATAGACTTCACTAATGCCAAGCAGGAAAACTGAATGCTCTTTTCGTCCCAAATAGCACTTAGTGTTTCACAGTTGTTGGCAGTGTGTCCAAAACCAAAGGTCAGTCAGTGGCTTCACACATAGACTTTTTTGTATGTTAGCCTACTTCGGACAGACTTTCAAGACCAAATCGGAGGTGTAAAGTATTTGAGTAAATGTAATTAATTACTTTATTTAAGCATCTTTTTGGATACTCTGTAGTTTAGAGTATCAAAGCTATTAGCAACTTTTACTCTCTATTCACTACATTGTTGAATAAGCATTTGTACTCTTTACTCCACTACATTTGTAATGAGTGTTTCAATTACACATTACATTTTGCATGGCACCTAACTTTTACTGCAGCAGTTTATTTCCGTTACAACGGAACACAAACATGAATGGACAGAGGGGGTCCCCGTTCCCTACCTTGCACCGGGACCCGCGTCAGCTAAGGACGGCCCTGAGATGAGGATATGACTGCAGCTGGCAATGAGGCTGAAACCAACACATCCAGTGCAAGAAGGATTTGACTTTTTAATTTTACTTCTGTTATCATAAAGAGACCTTTTTGAAGGATTTTTTATTGATTTTCTTATTTATTTTTAATTTTGAGGTTTTCAGTTTAATTTTGGTTTTAGAAAATAAATGTGATTGCTCTCCTCACAAAACAATTAGTTTGCACTGGCATGTCTCTTTAACTAGTGCATCTTTGAGCCTATATTTAATATAAGTGAAATACTTAAGTAGGGTTAAAATCAGATACTCTAAGACTTTTACTCAAGTTGTTTTGGAATTGGTGACTTGTGACTTGTAATACAGTAATTTTCTGTATCACATAATGTTGTCTAATGATCAAAAACAAATTAAAGACCTAATTTCTGGAAATATTTTCCGCTTTATTGCACAGATACTATTTGAACTGAACTGAGCTGGATGACATTACTGAATCAATGAAGAACTGACTTTAACTTCTTTGGTCCTCTTGCATTAGTCATTTAGTATTATCGACACTATTTTCCTGTTACCGTATATATACCGTAAAGCTGCTTTGACACAATCTCCCAAATTTTGTTTGATGATGTAGTTCTGTTTGGGAAGGAAAAGTTTACATATGTAGCCTAAACAACCAGCATTTATATAAAGCCCTGTACGTGATGTGAAAAAAAAAAAGAAAAAAAAAGATATCACAGCCACGATTTAAGATTTTGTTCCCTTGTTTTAGTTAAATCATGTCCACGATTTCAAGGGACAGTTCACCTATAAATTTATATACTGTCATTTACTATGATTTTAAGATATTTTGAAGAATGTTGGTAGCTAAACAATTTTGCTTTCCATAGACTTCTATCATATGGACAAAAAATACAGTAGAAGTCAATACAAACTGAACTGTTTAGTTACCAACATTCTTCAAATTATCTTTTGAAAAAAAAAAAAAAATGAAAGAAAGTCATGGTTTGGAATGATATGAGTGGTTGGGACATATTTTGTGAAAATTAATGTTGTGGAAACAAATTCTTAATTCATGGCCCTTCATAATTCATTTCTTCTTCAACATATCATGTGCATACATGTAAATTTGCTTTCAGGATATACATTTTTATGGTTTCTCACATTCCCTTTGGGACTGAACCCATGACACTGACATTGCTCTACCATTTGAGCTACAGGAATGATTGATAATGCATTCATTTTGTATGCACCTTCAACCACTGAGTGACTGGATTGCAATTGGTCTTCAATGCATCTTGGAGGGCATTTACATTTGGCATTTTCATGACTTGATAGCCATCCCATCAATATAAATAGATGCAGTGATTAAGCGTTAATACCCCCAGAGAGATCATTAGGAGTGAGGGTGTGTATGATTGCATGCTTTTATGAGCATCTGTTATCTTTTTACAAGTGTATACAAGTGTGAACATGCACATTTGTGTGTAAAAGTTCAGAACCTGCCCTTTTCTATCCCCGTCTACTCTATGCACATTTTCTCATGCACACACCATCATGGCAGCTTGCCTCGTGCTGCTGAGATCTCCACCTGTTTGAGTAGACAGGATGTCACATTGAATGTCCCACATGCTTTCGAACACATTTGGCCTTTTTGCATAATAGGGTTACGCAAGACGATGACGAGGGTAAATGCACTCATCCCAGTGCGGTAATGAAAAGATCTGTGTAAACGCAATACAATACAAAGACTGTCTTTGTCACAGAATGTCATTTGGAGTAACAATAATCATTCACAAAAAAGGTTCACATGACCAATTCAATCAAATACAAAAGCTTCGTATTTGTGTATGCCTTTGATGACATATGCTGTCAATAAGCAGTTTCATTCATTGCAGGATCAATAGATAAAATTTCAAAAGCCCTGTAAGACAAAAGAAGGAATATATTACTATATGTCTCCAAAATTGAACAAAAAGGGGAATGAGGGAATGACTTTTCATTTGTTTTCTGAATTTAAAAATCCATTGCAATGACTTTCATTTTGAGCACCTAGTTTGCTGTAAACGAAATAATGTAATTCAAAAACACCAGAGATTGACTCTGATTTATTTATTTATTTTATTGGCCAATTGACTTTTATAATGTTTTATGGGTGCATAGATTTTATGACAGTTTGTGAGTATCTTGTGCTCCAGACTGATCAATTTATCTGATAAAAAAACTGTACTATTGTTAAATATTACAATTTAAAATAATTATATATATATATATAATTCTATATATATATATATATATATATATATATATACACACACACACACACACACACACACACACACACAAACCCGATTCCAAAAAAGTTGGGACACTGTACGAATTGTGAATAAAAACAGAATGCAATGATCTGGAAGTTTCAAATTTCAATATTTTATTCAGAATACAACATAGATGACATATCAAATGTTTAAACTGAGAAAATGTATCACTTTAAGGGAAAATTAAGTTGATTTTAAATTTCATGGCATCAATCTCAAAAAAGTTGGGACGAGGCCATGTTTACCACTGTGTGGCATCTCCTCTTCTTTTTATAACAGTCTGCAAACGTCTGGGGACTGAGGAGACAAGTTGCTCAAGTTTAGGAATAGGAACGTTGTCCCAGTCTTGTGTAATACAGGCTTCTAGTTACCCAACTGTCTTAGGTCTTCTTTGTCGCATCTTGCTCTTTATGATGCGCCAAATGTTTTCTATGGGTTTTATATGTGTGATGGATGTTGGCCATTTCAGTACCCGGATCCTTCTTCTACGCAGCCATGATGTTGTAATTGATGCAGTATGTGGTCTGGCATTGTCTTCCCTGAAAGAGACGACGTCTGGATGGGAGCATATGTTGTTCTAGAACTTGGATATACCTTTCAGCATTGATGGTGCCTTTCCAGATGTGTAAGCTGCCCATGCCACACGCACTCATGCAACCCCATACCATCAGAGATGCAGGCTTCTGAACTGAGCGCTGATAACAACTTGGGTTGTCCTTGTCCTCTTTAGTCCGGATGACATGGCGTCCCAGTTTTCCAAAAAGAACTTCAAATTTTGATTCATCTGACCACAGAACAGTTTTCCACTTTGCCACAGTCCATTTTAAATGAACCTTGGCCCAGAGAAAACGCTTGCGCTTCTGGATCATGTTTAGATATGGCTTCTTTTTTGACCTATAGAGTTTTAGCCGGCAACGGCGAATGGCACGGTGGATTGTGTTCACGGACAATGTTTTATGGAAGTATTCCAGAGCCCATGTTGTGATTTCCATTACAGTAGCATTCCTGTATGTGATGCAGTGCCGTCTAAGGGCCCGAAGATCACTGGCATCCAGTATGGTTTTCAGGCCTTGACCCTTACGCACAGAGATTGTTCCAGATTCTCTGAATCTCTGGATGATATTATGCACTGTAGATGATGATAACTTCAAACTCTTTGCCATTTTCTCTGAGAAACTCCTTTCTGATATTGCTTCACTATTTTTCGCCGCAGCATTGGGGGAATTGGTGATCCTCTGCCCATCTTGACTTCTGAGAGACGCTGCCACTCTGAGAGGCTCTTTTTATACCCAATCATGTTGCCAATTGACCTAATGAGTTGCAAATTGGTCCTCCAGCTGTTCCTTATATGTACATTTAACTTTTCCGGCCTCTTATTGCTACCTGTCCCAACTTTTTGGAATGTGTAGCTCTCATGAAATCCAAAATGAGCAAATATTTGCATGACATTTCAAAATGTCTCACTTTCAACAATTTATATGATGTAAAATATAAGCTTATGAGATTTGTAAATTATTCCATTCCTTTTTTATTCACAATTTGTACAGTGTCCCAACTTTTTGGGAATTGGGTTTGTATTTGCAAGATCCGCATGGTACATAAGCTGTGAAAGACGTCACAACCCATCAACAGATGATGATGTGAACTGATAAAAGGTAAATGGCTAATGTTTTGCTATATTTTTGGAATTCTATTTCACATTTCACAGCTATCTAGTGGTCGTTTGTTTGCTTACGACTGTTTTCTGGCTTTGCCTTCACATTAGAGAGCAGATATTTTGCTCAGTGGGACATCGATAGTTGCAGCCTTCGCTTCACACAATAGACTGAACAACAGGCACACTGTGTCAGTGGGAATCTGTTCTTCCAGACTTCTTTTGAACAGAAGCTTGTGATGATTTTAGACACAAGCACCAATCATCCACTTCACCATTAACCTGATTCTGTAGTTTTTATACACAGCAACCACAAAGACTATAAATCGTCTTTCTTATGTACACAAAAACATCCTTCAGTTCCATGATACAACATGTACACAGACGAGAGAAGCACAACAGATAAATGACAAAGTGGATTGTTGATAGATTGAAGGATAATTTCAGCTGCCAGAGAGTGAACTAAAGAAAGTCAGCGCCTTTAAAGTGAAGCCTACAGGTATCATTCTTGTACTTTCCCCATATTGTTAATAGCTCTACGAACCTCAGGTTTTAGGGAAAACAGTCCCGTCCTTAAATCACACCTCAACCTGTACAAGTCTTACATAAACATTCCCAAGGCACAAAGTCAGACAAATTAATATCTGGTGCTTAGCTTTTGCAAATTTTTATAAGGTATGAAGAAGACTGTTGGAAGCAGGCCTAGGCCTGTAGAATTTCCTGGGGTTTGAAAAGGAGGAGCGAGACGTGTAGGTAAATGGATGCATACTATTCAATCTGATCATATGTAATTGCAGACTTGCAACCTTGTCTCTAAAACAGGCACTGTAATTGCACACTCGACCATGTTCTTCCCACTTGCAAGAGACTATTCCCATTCTGGATGCACCATCTGTATGCACCAGTTGATAAGCACTTACTGATCCATTGTGTTTCAGAAATACTTTGAATTGCAATATCTTCATTAACAGACCTTAAAAAGAATGTTTAGATATGCATAGTTTGGGGAAAACACCTATAACTAAACCTTGAGGGCACTGAAGATGAGGCTCACCTTTTCATGGTGCTCAGGTGATATAGAACCTGCGTGTTTCTGAGCTGACCTATGGCATTTTGTCAAGATTAGTCAGCAAATCATCAAGAGTTCACCCTTCCCTTAGGGTAGCCAGGTCACTGCCTGTGAATGTATGCACGCTCAAAATACCACTCCAAATGCTATTGACTCATCCACATATTTTAGATTAGGCAACATGCAGTAAAATAAGCTGTTAAAAAAATGAGTCAGGACGACTTTAGAAGCTTCCATTGACTTTACTTAAAAAAGGAGACATCATTTTTTTTTTTTTTTGGTACACAGCATCTACATACATAAACAGAAAAACTAAAATAGATAATGTACAAAAAAAAAAATGTCAGTTGTGCATGTAATCTTTCATTGGGACTGAATTTTATGGGTTTCATCAAAATAAATAACGCCTTGATACAGTGCCATTACATTTATTACATAAAATGTTTGGTGGCTCAATTTGCAACACTGGTCATACTAGGGTCAATGACAACATCTTATGAGACTATTCATACATATTCAAGTATTTTTTACAACAAAAGCAATGGAATACTATGATTGTATGTTGAAAATATGCAAGTGGTTATTGCTGATTTTCCCTTTAAAAAGATTGTTCGATTCTTTTGTGTATATGTGTAAAATACTGTCTAAATAACAGTGAAGACGATTTGCAAAGATAAAATGGCAGAAACTCATTCTGGAAACAGGAATGTTATGGATACAATATGTGACACCCAAAGTCCAAGATGACTTGATTGCAGATGTCCTCAGATATGATATCAGATTGATATTTTTGCAATGTGTTCTGCCTTCCATTGCAGCGCTATAATGTTTGATAGCAAAGGCTTCACCTTCATTCTCCAGGGCACAGATTATGGATCTTGAACAGCCAAGCATAGATAGTTTTTCCTGGTTGAGCTCATCTCCAAACAACCAGTCTTACTGAATTGTCTTTTGAATACAATCTTGTTTTTTTTTCCTAAAACGGAAAAACTCTTTAGAAAACTCCTTTCGAGTCCAAGTTAGCACCATAATGTTCATAAAAAATAGTGCTGTTAACATCAGTCCTTGGCTTTGCACAGCCAGCCAACATTTTCTTCTGTCTCTATGCCACATATGTGGCATTTTAAAGGTGCAGGTAAAGGACTCTAATCTCAATAAATTCATTCCTTAAAATATGACTTTTAAAATAGGGTGCAAGCAAGACAGAACCATAAATGCTCTTGCAGACGGCAGACTTTTGACATTTGCATTCTGGCAGCTTCCTCAGCATCAGTTCTGGGCATCCCCGTGATATTCATCAAGAATGCATTCAACTCTCTTGTCCCGTTACATTCACTTTCAATGTTAACTTCTAGTGTTTCGAAGACTGATAACACATTGAGTGTTCATAATCTGGATTTGGATGGGCAAGTGGTATGATTCGTGAAAAAAGTGCCTCTACTGACCAAGACTTGGCTATAATCCCATGTTTGTTCCCATTTGAGAAAGCTGGCCATCATTTGTGGGACGTGTTGATCTGGATGTGTGGATGGATGGCAGGGTGTCTGTCGGGGAGGGTCATGAGGGGCCTGTGGAAACTGGCTTGCTCCTCATCTTGGATTTTTTCCACCTGCCTCCTAAACTTTCTGGCAAGCAGGATGGATGGTACTCCTCTCCTTAACCTCTGGGCAGCCTTTCTTTGCCATACTTCATATTTGGAATACTTCACACCAAGAGGCCCTCCTAAGATGTCCTGCAAAACAGAAGAACTTGCTGTAGATTCTGTAATTCATTGATTTGTTGTCATATTATCAACTGACTTTAAAATTTTGAAACACTGTAGCTCAAACAACAGAGCATCATACTGCCAACAGAAAGGTCATGGGTTCGATTCCCAGTGACTGCATGAACTGATGAAATGTAAATCTTGAATTCAATGTAAATCACTTTGGATAAAAGTGTCTGAAAAATGGGAGTTGACTATTGTGTTGTTGTTGGGTTGTTTGTTTTTGTTAGTTTCAAATCCAAGCCATGGCCAGCTGGCCAACTGTCTTGCCAACGCTTAACATATTTCCATGCCAAGAGCACATGGCACAAAAATTTGCCAGAATGCAGCATAACACTTGTACTTGTTTTGGTGCTTGGAATAATGACATCATTGCACATGCTGTCCAATAGAGTTTTATGGTGTTACCATGGGCTTTTGTTTGTGTAACTATCCCCCTCAGTGTTGTTCGAACATCATCTTTAATGCATTCTACAGATTTCTGATGATCTGTGCCATTTTCTACATTACTCAGCGATTCTGAGAGGAGACGTGGTTAATATTGATTTTGGCGTGATAAAAACAGGCTGCATGTCTGACTAGCCTGTCTAGTCTGAGTCTGTGTTTGTGGGTTCAGCAAAATCATTGTGCTGGGCTTTCGATGGGGGGAAGGGGAGATCATCAGCCCCATGTACCTTGTGAAGAGCCTGCGATGCTGGGAAGGCCTGCAGCGAGCTGGAGGAAACATCGCGCTCAGACTTCATGGGTTTTGCACAGTACTGCTGCAGTAGACGCAGATCGCAACTCTGAAAGCAGCATTCTTCCACTATTCCTCTCTGAGGACGGCGGCTGTTTAATCTGTTCGGCCTGCCTGGGTGGGGAAAGAGAAGGTAAGCGATCAACTCTGGGGTTCCTCTGGAAAGCAACCAACGCTACCAATTCACACCCTATTGTTTATATTTCACCAAATCCCACATGTGGCTGCTGGCATGTTCCTAGGATTTCTGAAATCGGAGACTGCATCAACAGATCCCTTCTTTCTTTCCTGTTGTTTGTGACTCTCTTATTTCTGGTACTAACGGATTTGATAAAGACTTTTAAAAGTCACAAAAAAGAACAGTACACAGAAAAACAAATATAGTTCTGTGTTCCCAGGGATGTGTGAATAGCTAGCAAAATGGATCCTTTAACCTTGCCATTTGCCTACTAAACAGAGATAAAAGATAAAGAACAGCAGGAGAGGTACAAAAGGGGGAAGTCCACCGTCATTTGATAGGAATACAAGGGATGAGAGAAAAAGAAAGAGAGCGAGGGAGAGAGAGAGAGTTGCAAACAACTAAACACTTGCAGACACTAATTCACTTTGCCCCCAAAATACTTACATTTAACAGCAGTTAACAGCACTAATGGATGTCATTAAGAATACTTTGTAGAAAGCAATATGATGCATGTTTCCTCAATAAACAGTCTTATTGTTACAGTCATTAGTGTACATGCTAACTATACAAACTGCAATTTGAAAGACAAGACAGATGATAATGCCACACTGTGACTACTTCTACAAGACAGATCGCTATGTAAATGTTTAGATTTCCCGACAACCATCACACAGAACTGTAAGAGTTACACTTACTGATATAAAACCCATCTGCTCCACACACGAACTGAAGTGTGTCCACTAGTTCTGCACCGCAGAGGGTCTCGTTCGTTGCTACGGGGGATGCGAACATGAACAATGACAGAATGAAGAGTATCAGTGAGCGCATCTGTGAAATGAAAACAGATCTGAGTGTGAGTCAGTTCATAGATCCGTAGTCAAGCCGCATCGTTTAACAGAGGTTACTGGTGTGACTGTGTGGATTTCAATCACTCGAGCAAAGTGATACAAACAAGTTCAAAGTAACCGTGGAGACGCTATTATCCTTGTCAGTGATACAATCATGCAACAGCTACGCTTAAAACAATGATGATTCTCCAAACTTCTCTTTAAGTTTTACATAACCTATCGCCATTAACATTCCTAAAAATGCCATTGTAATTACGCAGAACGATGAAACTATGCGAAAGATAAGTGCTGAAACCTCAGTCATGTCATTGTCACTTTCTCTTACCGTTGTTTGCCTTTCCACCGTTTTTCGGCACGATGCACAGAATAGATGGCAATCATCCATGGCAGGCGGATTGTGGAAAGCGACGTTTACTAGCTGTTGTACTAAAGAGTTGCTTTGTTTAATTTCCAGTCTGTTGCATTTCTTTGAGTGATGCTTGTGGCTGTCTCAAAGTTCAGAGGACAGGCAAGGCATGTGTAGTGAGAGGCAATTTATACTAATACCCGCCCCTCGCACCCCCAGCCCAGTAGTGGTGTCCGATTCGTGAACGAATGGTTCTTTTGAGTCGAATCTTTTTTTTTTTTTTTTTAATGAACTGGTTGAAACGCTGCACAAAACGGCCAGAGTCAGCTACCAAATTAGTAAGAACGGTTCTCGAGTCAACAACTCGATTGCTCACTAAACGAGAACTTGTTTTGTGATAGTTTTATAAATAAATATAATTTCAACCAAGATATAAACGGATTTTACAATTGTTTCTTGATTCTAAAAATATTATATTATACAAAATTACAACAAACATTCTTATTAAGAAAACATTTATAATATGAAGTGCCGTTATTGGGACGCTTTTGGAACGCTTTGCGTGATGATGTAACAATTCTTTTTCAAACTCTTTCTTTGAAATGAATGGTTCATAAGATTCGATTCGCGGAAATAATTTCCCAATTACAGCCAGTCCGCTCACTGTGAACTGTAATGCTTTTCTCGTAATCAGAAGCTATTTGATTTCAATAATAAATGGGCCTATTCCAACTGCAGGCAACACTGTCCTTAACACAAAAAGGAAAAATCAAACTTCATATTTAGATTTTGTTTTCCCAAATTGTCTCTGTTGTTGCCACCCTATCTGCTCGTCTGATTCGGGCATCTTGAAAACAGATGACAAGCAATAGTATTAACCATTTTTATAGAGAATATGCTACTTGTGTTGATGCAAGAATATTGTGAAAGTGCAGCGCTCACTACTGGTTTATGATTGAATGCACACTCAGCTGATGGAGTAGCTACCTGCTCACCAATGACGAGGCGCATTCTTAGTCAAATAGCCCTTTTGGCAACAGGTCAGCCTAAGGAATTTTAATTGAGGGAACATTCTTCCAGCTTCTCACCATAACAAAGGGGGTTGCAATCGCATTCCAGTGAATGCAGACAGACACCGTGCTGAAATTTCACTCTCACACGACAACAGTGTTGACCCTTTGTGCGCGCGCGACATCTCATGCGAAAACCTTAAAGGATTTATCCTTTCTTTAAAAGCAACTCAATCCGTTTTATACGCTGATTACGACCCAGTATTGAACACAATGAAACAACTATACTATTTAGCATACAATTTGTACATACAAATAAATTCCAGTCTAGAAAGTATAAGAAATAAAGTGCTATATGGAAATGAAGGAAATCAACATGTCCTGACATGACTCAAACTAGACATAATGGAACTTTAGCAAAAACACTTTCATTGTCTGCCTGAAACATTAGCCAGTGTCATGCAAAATATGCTAATTTGAACTTCCTTCTTAAAGTGGAAATGGACATAAATACCAATCACTGATAGCCTATTAGGACAAAAATAAGTATGCTTAGTTTTATGTCAATTATAAACTTAGGGTTCATAAGATGTTATTTTTACAAACAGACAGGCCTAACGGCACTCATTAAACAGCCTGTGATAATGTATTAGGTAGGAGAGAATGTCCACAAAGGAAAATGGTTAATGCAAACTTTAATATAGTGTGTGTGTGAAGAATACTGTGACATTGTATCATGACAAGTACAATATGGCACGCTCTAGTGGTCCAAAGTGATAAAGCCAGTGTAAAATGACTTTACATGAGTGAGATTTTAGCTTATTCTGGTTAAAGTGAGGCAATGATTGATTGAATGAATGATTGGGTGAAATAAAAATTAATTAAATATATAAATCTTTTTAGAAGCGATCTTTATGTTATGTGTGTACTGCTATTACAATTACAGTATGGGAATCTGATACAGTGAGCAGTGACCCATTGGGCTATTTGGGACATGCTGTTTTTGACGTTTGGTACTCTTTGCCAGCAAGTAACTGCTCAGGCATCTATTTGCATTCCTCATGTAACTCATTCACTCTCTAATCCTTACACCAAACACCCTCTTACACTCACTATTATTTTTAGAACAGCAATGTTTACCGGTGCAATAAAACCATTACTCTACTTTGCACGGTTGTTTGTAATTCTGTGCTCAAAGTAGATTTACCAGTGCATGCTAATGTTGCACCTCTTTAAAAAACAGTTGAAAAGCCTTACTCTGTATCATACATTGCAGGTTTAGAATCTGTGTATAGGTACATTTGTTTCTTGTCACTGATAAAATGTCCCATGTAATAAATATGTGATTTTATTATGTAATGTGAAAAAAAATATTTAAATAAAGTTCAAATGTGCTCTAAGAAAATAACATTTATTATACTGGGTGTAATTCACAATGTGGCAACATGGCTGCCATTGTGAAAAGGTCACCAATCATTGATAAAATTCCATTGCCAGGTCATCCCTAAATCTACCCTAGAACCATTTGAAAGAGGACCCACTGATGTGGGTTTACAACACCCTGATGAAGGTTTATTAGTCACCACGCATTAGTGTGAGGTTGCATGTGATTTTTTTTTTATTATTATTATTTATATATATAACCAAAAGCAAATAAAGGATTTGTCTTATACTGCCAGGGGGAATGCTCTGAAGCTGAGCTGATTGGGTAAAAGCAGACAAAAGTATTTGGCAATTCCAATTCTTCACCTAAGGCATTAAAATGATATGATATTGTTTCTTCTTTTTTAATGATATTTGTGATATTTAAATTTTTAGTGATAAATAGTTAGAGTATTGTTTTGTCTGATATAATGATCTGAAAAGCCAGAAAAATACTAGAGCGGACCAAAGTTGCTATGGTAACTTACTTTCTAGTGCTTAAGTTTCACAAGCATCTATTTTTCTGCAAAATGTGTATCGATTAAAATTGTAATTTATTATGTATGAGGCATTTTCAGAATTAACAAATTAAAACTTACAAAACAGTGTTACTTCAGAAAATTTTGAGTATAATTTAATACAATATTTAATGCATCAGGCTGTTATACAGTTTTTATAATTTTTTTATTTTATTTTATATCAATGTAGCAAAGACACATGCATGACCTTATACTGCATACATCTAGCATTACATATTTCACAGTAATGACCTTCTCCAACACATTCTACATTCTTCCATTGATTTTTGGTTATAGATGTCGCTACATTTTGACCTCGATGAATGAATAGTATTATTGTGTGATAAATATATTAATCTCAACAAAGTATATGTCGGACAACATCTTAAAGCGGTTTACAAAAAATATAAAGAAAAAAAATATAAAGAAACATTTACCAATAGAAAAATCCTTGTTCACCTCGACTACTGTAACAGAGATATATAAGAGTAAGTAAACGTTTCTTTAGCTGGAAATTTAACTAAAATACTTTAATAAATAAACAATTGTATCATTTTGATACACAAATCAAAAATAAGATTGTTCATAATGAAAAATAAGCCTTGAGTTAATATAAAAACATTTTCCCGTTATGTAACTTGAGTTGAGAAATATGGAAAGATCTGATTACTGCAATTATCTCTTCCATTTTACACATTTCTACTAGTAGGTAAATGGCCCAATACTTTTTTTAAAGGCATAGTTTACCCCAAAATGAAAAATTTGTCATCATTTACTTACCTTCAAGTTGTTCCAAACCTGTATAAGTTTCTTTCATCTGTTGAAAGACATTTTAAAGAATGTGGGTAACCACACAGTTGCTGGTCCCCATTGACTTATTTTGAAGTTTCTTCATATAACTGAATATACATTTACATGGTTTAAAGTAAATTTCCTTGATACCTGATTATTTGGCCTATATTTAATCTACAGTTGGATGTGATGACAATCAGCCTTTGATCTCTAATCTCAAGGTCCAGCTCTACACCACCTGGCAGACCTAGTCTTAGCACAAGAAGTTGAGTTTCAAAACCTAATATGCAATCATTAATTTCCTTACTTATTAATTCTGTCTCATACATTGTACAAGCCAGAAGTAAAGCAACATTAAATCACACATCTCTATAGTGATAACCTACATTAGCAGACCAAAGGCAGCCCTCAAGTATTTTGTCTATCATACAGCTATCCTTTCTTGTTTTTTTCTGTTTTTGCTTTGTGGCCGGGCAACGAGAAAGAGGCGTCCTCCAACCAATCGTCCAATCTAGAGTCAGTCACCAATCCAGCACCTAGATCTGTGCAATGGCCCTCATTTGCACTACGCCTTACTAGAGCACTTAAAGCCTTAAAACCACAATTCACACCACGAGTAACATTGTATTATAAACCTTACGAAAAAGACAATATTGTGCGGTTTTAATTTTAGACAAATAGATGGATAAGCATGTTACTATTTTGAGTTGAACGTTCATATTTTTTAATTGCTTGCTTTGCCTGTTAAGATCCGACTCAAAGGCAAGCAAATTGGTTAAAATTGGCATTAGGAGGCTCACTAATAGATGACAAGAAACATTGACAAGAAGTTGTCTATTGGTTGAAAGTAGTTTAATTTGTCCTAGTCTTATATATCTCCATGTGCTGTTCAATAAAGATAGGGTCTGTTCTTACTTTTGTTCATAGAATGATTAAATAAATTTCACAATGTTCACAATGCTTCTGCTTTTGTTTAGAGCATCACAAGATCTTGCGTCCCTCTTATCTTGAAGTAAGGCGTCGAATAACTACCTTAATAACTACCTTAAACAAACTATGAAATTGCATTGACTTTGTTAAAGGCAATGCATGTACAACTGCAAAAAGTGGTGTGGTTTAAAAAGGTAGTTTTTGGTATACATGAAAATAATGAAGCATCTGTGTGAAAAGAGTAAGTCTCATGGTCTGCAAGGTTCTCAAAAGAAAGATTTTTTTTATTATTAAAAAAGTCAGACTGAAGTTAAGAAAAAATGATCAAATGCGCCAGTGGCTCAGGGTTTTTTAAGAAAAAACTGGAAGATCAACACTCCTTTTTCTACTTTTTAAATTTTCATTATGCAACACAGCACAGCACTATTTGCTGAAAGAAAAATAAAACGAGAGCAGATCTCTTAAAAGAAGAACATAATTATCAACTGCTGCTTGACCATTATGAAAAATATCAGAAACACTATCCAAACATTCTTCTTATTACTGTGTACAATGACATTAAAATGCAACCCAGGCCCAGATAAATGATGGCGTATGTGATCAAATGCATACTGCACCTTTCATGTGGACTAAGTTTTAGATTGAAATTGACATACCTTCAATAGGTCAATGACTGGACCCTGGCCTATATGAAAAACACCAGTGATGCATACAAACCAATTAAAAATAGGAAATGCAATGAAATTGCAATAAATGCAACAAAACTCTAATGTGAAAGTAAAAATTATGTTTAAGATTTCCCAGAGTTTCTCTTTAGTAAAACATCCAACTTATATTTATGAGAATAATCTGACCAGAAAATTGTCTGTATGAACCTTTATCTTAAAAAAAAAGTCAACACTATTTTATTAGACCAGACATGAATAACTGAGAAAAAACAGCTTCCGTTATTCACATTATTAATATGTTTACGGTATGTTTAATGCTTATTCTGAATTTCCAAATAAATGTACATGTACTTTGAGAGGACACTCATTAATTACTCATTAACATTGTGGTGTATAAAATAAATAATTGAGTTCAGAATACATTCGATTTTTTCCCCAGAACCTGAATCATTTTTTGACAATGATTTCCAAAATGATTACAGTATATAACACTCAAATCAAAACATAAAATATGATGGAAGGAAATTAAATTAAATCAAATAAAAATAAATTACAATTAATGTGATAAAGCCTCTGATAAGCGTTAAAACATCCCACATTAAAACGTAGTGACCTTTCAATGTTGAATCAACACGATACCAACCCATTAAATCAGGTTGAGAGCAAAATGTGTGCAAAATCCATAATAAAAGACGGCACACTTGGGATATTCAGAAACTTATCATCTGCATAATCTCATTTCCTTCATAACTTAAGTCTTAATTTGAAAAACTGCAAATATCAGAATGCAAACTGAAAGCACAAATGGAGAACTGTGTACTGCTTGATTTGTGACTCAATATTTCAGCCAAGTGATTATTATGCTCCTTGATATCTTATCAAGAGAATGTCATCTGTTGAAATATCTATGAAACTGTACATCTCAGTAAATTATACTGAAAGCTGAAAGTGAAAGTAGTCTTGGTAATGAAATGCAGTTAAGACATATGTTAAGGCACCAGCACAAATAACAACAGAATGAGATTCTCACACTCCCTGCCTACTTCTCTCCTTCATACGCTGCATCTTACAGACACATGCAAAGAAAAAAGCGTCTCTCAACACTGCTGATATATAATTAAGGTGACATGAGTCATTAAAAGCATAATCCTTTCACCAATCAAATCACTTTAGGTCCTTTTTGTCAAGCTGAAACAGATCCAGCATAGCAAGCATTGCTTGCCTGATATTGTTTCCAAAGCGATGAGAGTCCTGAAAAAAAAAAAAAAAAAAAAAACGTGAAGAAAAAAAAAAAATATTAAGAAAGAAATCCCCCAACCATTTAAGAATCACACTAGCCATGTATTCTTCCAAAGGAATGGAATATCACATACAACATTTGAGAATAAAGCACAGTTTCCATCTCTTTTGTTCAAGTGATCAAATCATCACTTACTGGGAAACTGGCGCAAAGTTTCAATAATAAAAATGGAAGATGCTGCACCCGAAGAAGTCACTGTGGCTCGTTTTCAATACACAATACAACACAATACAAATGCAGTCATGATTTCTTGCATTAAGAGGCAAATGCCTGATGTTTGGGAATGCAGATAACCTAATTTTAGCAAATCATTTTGATTACATACTTTGGCTCAGGCTTTTCAGAATGACTTAACACTGGAGATGCAATGCAGTGTGAAATGTGATTGGTCCACTGGTTAGTCCAGTTATCCAATCACATGATCTGTTGAGTCAAAGTCATATATGATTTTTGTTGCACATTGAGGAATTTATTCGGTAAATGTGTTTCCATCAGAATTTATATGTATGCCTTCTTATCGGATAAATTATCTACCTCAGTTGAGCACTTGTTTTTATGTGCATTTTAAAGGGGTCGTGAACTGCCTCTGGTCCACTTATAATTTTGCCAAGATTTAAAATAAATAAATAAATAAATAAATAAATAAAAAACATAATAATAATATATATATATATATATATATATATATATATATATATATATATATATATATATATATATATATATATATATATATATATATATATATAATTTTTTTTTTTACAAGTAATAGGCTTTTCTGTGTTGTTTTGGCCCCCTCATCGGAACGCTCTGTTTCAACAGGCGTAGAGGATTGTAGACTAGGAAGTTAACACCCACTGCTATGATTGGCTAACAGTTGTGTTTGTTTGACAGCCTACATCCTTCATAGATGAACACTGCTGAAATTTTTTTTGTAATTTTTTGGATACTGTTTTGATTTATGTTACAATCTGTAATAACAGACAAAGCAATAGTGATCACGTAATAAAAACAGCTACTCACACTTGTGTGGTGCGACATTACTGTCAGATCCAATATATTTGTCACAGCATCGTCTTTTAGTTTCAAACTTTCTGAAATTTCTGCATCAAATTATGCATTGTTTTTAAACGAATTTGCGGTAAAATGAATTGAAAAAAGACCAAGTTTTTACTGACGCAGTCTGGAACTTCATTAAAAATAAATCTCATCCACTCTTTCCTAATGTTGGGATCAGAAGGAAGGCAATTCAAAGACTGTGTTCTTCCACAGCATCTCGTTGTCTTCGGAGCATCTTTATCGTTTGGTTTCTGCATAGACCTGCGTTTGCCTCTGTCATTATTTACACTACACATGCGAAACGGTGGGTGGGGCTAAACAGGCAGTGATGTAGAGGCAGGCGTTGATGATCTTTTGTGGATTGCGGGGTTTATTACATCATAAAGTGGCACATTCCACAAGCTTTCGTTTTGGCAGACTGGCTTCAGTATAAGCTGTTTTTAGACTAAGGCCTGGTTCACACGGGACGATTTTAAAATTGTCGGCCGATTTTCCAAACCTGAGAGACCCCACACACGGCGATTTAAAAATCACGGGTCTAACAGTTTTGGTCGTACAGTGTGTGGTGTGCAGCCACACGGCAAAATCAACACATCACACACGAACCGATTTGACTCCCGAGCATTTCCATGTCAGACGGGAAATCTCGCAAAATCCCTCGAGATCAAACGTGACTTCAGAGTAAACAATCATGGCGGACGAATGTTGCTGATCTGTAGACACTGGATAAGTTTAGTTCATTCATTCCTGGTTTCCACGCGCTGTTTGATCCGTGAATAACGGAGAAATGTGAATGTTTCTCTCTAGATCTCGCAGCGATGTTATTACTTCTGTGACGAATTCAAATGCTTTCTTTACTGGATCTCATTAGCGCTGTGTAGTAACAGCGTCGCATGATCACGATCGGTTCGCGCTGAACTGGTCCAAACTGATAAACAGTCCGTCAAACACACAATAAGTATCGTTACCGGACTTTCTGGTGCGCCATGCCGCCGGCTGTTTTGATTTTGTTTCCCAGTACTTCCTCACCGCCTCGTCACCTCGCTTTCTGATTGGCTACACGCCACAGTCCACTGGCTGCGTGATCGTTTGTCCTTGGGGGACACCACACACGAGAAGAAATCGGGCCAAATAAATCCAACATGTTGGATATCCCCGATTTGAGATCGGAGCGGTCCCGACGTCCTTCCGAGCAGAGGAGAGCAGTCTTAACACACCCACACACGGCAGGAATATTTGATCAGATTATTTTACGATAATCGGAGCATCCTAAGATTGTCGGAAGGGGTGAATCGGGGCTAAAATCGGCCTAATTATCCTGCCGTGTGAACCAGCCTTAACAGGAAAGTTTTGAGTTCTGAAACTTACAGTATGTTTTTTTTAGTGCAGGTTTTTGATAACCCAAAATTCACATTCCTTTGGATGAAACATCTACTGTCAATGAAAATGAAAAAGGACCAGCATTTTCTGTATTTTCTGAGGATTTCAGGTTGTGTTCTCACCGTCTCTGGACTAGAACGCTTGGAAGAGATGTGAAAATTGATGAGTTTTTCGCCGATAATCACATAGGCCACACCATAACCGTCATCTGCAACCTACCAGAGTTAAAAAAAACAAACAAACAAACAAACAAAAAAAACCCGGTTCAATTCGATCCTTTCACCAAAGCATTTTAATATATTACCAGATAAAGACCAAATCTTTGAAAGACTCACCGGTCCAAATCCTCCTCCACTGGTCACATACTCTGGGTGATTCACCAGATCAAACAGCTCCCCCTGCTGTAAAGGAGTCTGACTAGTGGAGAGTTTCCAAGGCTCTGACAACACCTGAACAGACAGGAAGTGGGGAATTTTGCATTCAATTTTTTTTTTTTTTTTTTTTTTTTTTTTTAAAGAACATAAGCTACTTTACTCTTAAGCAAGCCAAATACATGAATGTCTTCAAAGGCAGAAATGTCCTTTATCATTAATTTGTCATAAAAAAGAAGAAGAAGAATTAGAAGAAAAATCAGGACACTGTAAATTCTCATAAAGTATGTTTTTTCAGATTATATTCCTTTATATTCTTAATTTCTGAACATCTTAAATGCAAAAATCCACCTCTTGGAGGAATGGGGAGCCCTGTCCAAGGTACTTAGACACTACGTAGAGGCAAAAGAGATGGCGGTCAATGCCCTGTCCAGTCATTGCCAGCCTATACATCTGCTGGTGTTTCTCAGCGGCCTGGGTTAGTAAACGAAGTCTCTCTTCTCTCTACAAAACAACAACAGAAGACTCATTTTCAATGACTTTCTCATTTAGTTAAACTTAACTAACCACCCTTTACTCAAATGTTGTTACAGCAGCTAAAAGTCCAATGCCCATAAAGGAACTGAACGATTAGTTAATGTTTATAAACATTTACAAATAATGAATTAACTCAACTTTAGATTGGGTACTGCAAAAAACATGAACAAATGATAAATAAACTGATTTGTAAAGATGTGAAAATAGGGTGAAATCAGGTCATTTGGGACACATTTTATCATCGAGATTGCTCATAAAGATATTACTAATGATTAGTAAATGTTTGTACACATTTACAAATGACTGATAATTTCCACTTTAGATTGGGTACTGAAAAAAAAAACATGAATAAATAATTAATAAATGATTTAAGATGTGTAAATAGTAGAAGTCTACACAACAAATGGAAACTAATGACCTTTACAGACTATGATTATGAGTTAACAAATATATTAACACGAATAGTTTGTAAAGTGCTTAAAATTACTAATTAAGTTTTTTTCTCATCATTTGTAAATGTAAAAAAGAGCATTATGTAATATGAACCAAAGTTTAATGACATTTGTTCACATTCAAAAGTACATATAAACTTTTAATCATTGCTCAATTTCTGTTAAAATCATTTGTAGATTTTTTTTTTAAAAAGTGCATGAGCATATGAATTGAAAGTTTAAGGACATTTGTAAGCATTAACTAATGATCTGTTAACTTTACATAATTGATAATGATTTATTAATGAATCTTTTAATTATTGTAAATCATCTATCAAAATCATTTGAAGATATTTAAAAAGTGCATAATCCTATGAATTGAAAGTTTGATGACATTTGTAAGCATTTCAGTTCACATAAAATAATGATCTGTTAATCATTAGGTAATGTTTAATAATCTCATTAGTAAACATTAACAAGCACATTATCTCATATTTCTAGCTATGTGAATATATAATAACTAATGATCTGTTAAGCATTACACAATGTCTGTTAATGATTTATTAATGCAAGTTATTACAAAATGTTACAGACTAATCAATGGTCTTGGACTTGGAATGCCAGTCCGGTCTTGTCTAGTATGGAGACAGATTAGTCTCAAATATAATTCACGCAAAAAACACGATTCACACATGCGTAGACAATTTCACATGCATGAAACCTAATTCACGTACACACAAAAAAAATTCACGTGCGTGAAAAAAAAAAAAAATTCACAAAAAGCAATTCACATGCGCAAAATAAAATTATATATTCAAAAAATACATTTCACAAATGCAAAACACAATTCGTAGATATACAACTGTGCACAAAAAAACCTTTGAATGTTTAAAATGTACGAGTGTCTGAATGTACAAATCGTCATTTACTACGAATCCACTCGGATTTGTGTGTGTGTGTTTTTGAGACTTTCCTGGCAGAGCAGCTCTCTTCCCACGTGGGTCTGTCGTACTCTTTAGCCAATCAGATGCGAGCTTACCATTCAACCAATCATATCATAAGCCACTGAGAGTGCATTCAAGGAGCACAATTCTGCGCACCTTTTGCGCAATATGGATAAATTAGAACGGAAATTAAGCCTTTACATCAGTAATCCCATTTTCAGTAAAAGAAATGGACACAGCGACCCAATTGGAACTCAATTGAGACAAGTGAAGCCCATTTTTAGCGATTTTTAGAACTTCCGTTTCTGACGTGCAGACTCAAACTAAGCTTGATGACGTCAGCAACCTGTCTGACAGATGTAAATCTTCTAGTAGCTGTGCGTGCAAACTGCCATCGTTAATCTTGCAGAGACGGCGAGCTTGAGCGGGGAGTTCTTTGGCGTGAGTGAGCAGGAGTAAGTATTCTGATTAATTATTTTGTATAGTATTTTAAAATGTAACGCCAGGGCTTCTATGGGCTTCTCTCTTGACGTCTGCCCGATTTACTGCGAGCTTCTGAATGCACTCTCGGTGGCTTATGATATGATTGGTTGAATGGTAAGCTCGCATCTGATTGGCTAAAGAGTACGACAGACCCACGTGGGAAGAGAGCTCTGCCAGAAAAGTCTCAAAAACACACACACACAAATCCGAGGGGATTCGTAGTAAATGATGAGTTGTACATTCAGACACTCGTACATTTTAAACATTCAAAGGTTTTTGTGCACAGTTGTATATCTACGAATTGTGTTTTGCATTTGTGAAATGTATTTTATGAATATATGATTTTATTTTGCGCATGTGAATTGCTTTTTGTGAATATATATTTTTTTTTTTTCACGCACGTGAATTTTTTTTGTGTGTACGTGAATTAGGTTTCATGCATGTGAAATTGTTTACGCATGTGTGAATCGTGTTTTTTGCGTGAATTATATTTGAGACTAATCTGTCTCCATAGTCTAGTCTCAAGTACTACAACACTGCTACAGCGTGAATCGCCCTCCCCCATGGGTTTTAAAGAAATAGTTCAAACAAAGATGAAAATTACGCCATAATTTAATCACCCTCAAACCATCCTAGGTGGGTATGACTTTCTTCTTTCAGACGAATAAAATCGTTATATTTAAAAAATGTCCAGGCTCTTCCAAGCTTTATAATGACAGTGAATGGGTGTTGACGATCAATAGTCCAATAAACTGTGTCCATCCACACGGCTCCAGTGGGTGAATAAAAGGCCTCCTGAAGTGAATCGGTGTGTTTTTGTAAGAAAATATCCATATTTACAACTTTATAAACCTTAATCTCTAGTTTCCCATTAACTTTCGTACATGCGTTCATGAGAGAGTGGCATTCCAGTACGATGTAGGCATAGCATAAGATCTGGTGAGAGGAGACAAATGAGGATAAGGAAAACTTTGCTTCCTTTACTCCTGAACACAAAACTTGGATCTCGCAAGACTAGCATATTCTCAATTATGTCCTACGCTGGAACGCCACTCTCTCGGGTATGTACATACCAGTTAATGGAAGCTAGAGATTATGGTTTATAAAGTTGTAAATATGGATATTTTTTTACAAAAACACACCAATTCGCTTCAGGAGGCCTTTATTCACCCCCCAGAGCCATGTGGAGTACTTTTTTATGATGGATGGACACGGTTTATTGGACTTCTATTGGACAATTGAATGTCAAAACCCATTTACTGCCATCATGAAGCTAGGAAGAGCCTGGACATTTTTTAATATAACTCCGATTGTATTCGTCATATACACCTAGAATGCCTTGAAGGGCGAGTAAATCTTGGGGTAATTTTCAATTTTTTGTGAACTATCCCTTCAAGGGTTGTTTTTGGCATGATACCGTTTTGTTGCTGATCATGGCACGGACAAAAGCACAGGATTCCATGGTGCAGGAGCGCACCGTTTCTGTACGGCCTTCTCTGAATAAACGTGTCATGGATGCCTCATAAGTCAGGCAAAACTTTCCTTTGTCCTGTATAATGAAAAAAACATTGACATTATTTCACCATTTCAAGTGAGTGATAAGCAGACATATTTTGCTACATTTCAGATGTTCAGTGAGAAGACAGTTCACCCTATAATGGGCCAGCTGCAATGCAAGCTGGATGAAGGCATCAGGACTGATCTTGCACTTCTTGATCAGGCCTTTCCCAAAGTCACTGAAGGGGATGATGTGAGAGTCCACATCATCAGCCAAAGCCACGGCCACAGACAAAGAGTTGGCAATCATAGTTTGGCACTGCCATGAAACACAGCAGAGAGAACATCAAACAAAAGAATGTCTTGGTCCTTTCATATCCACTTAAGCAAACTGAGAAAATTATTATTTTACTACAAAGTGAATCATACACGGACCTCAGGTGGGATATTCCACTGAAGTCTTTGAGGTCCAGGAAGATTATGGTGAGGTTCTCCTTTACAGTGGCCATCTGCTGTGTAGCCCAGCTTAACAGGGTCCATCGAGAGCACTTGCTTTATGAAAAATGACATTAAAATTTACATTAGCAGCACATTAACATTTTATGCATGATACATATGAACTAAAAGTGAAATATAACTGATATAAACATCAGAAGTTTGGGGTTGGTAAGTTTTTTTAGTTGTTGTTTTTTGTTTTGTTTTGTTTTGTTGCTTTTATCTGTATGTATTTGTATAAGCCATTAATCCAGTCTTCAGTGTCACATGATGCTTTAGAAATTACTCTAATATGGGGATTTTTAACTTTTTTTTATTATTATTTTAAAATTATTTTTCAAGGACAGTTTGGTGAATAGAAAGCTTAAAAGAACATTTATTTGAAAAATATTTATGTAACAACGTAATCAATTTAATTGCTGAATAAAAATATACAATAAAGTTTTAAAAAATAAATATATCTTACTGATTTCAAACCTTTGAATGGTAGAGTATGTGTGCATGTGTACCTCCCAGAGGTGGCCAACAACAGGAGCATCAGCCCAGCTATGTTCTGCATTAAGGCCGATGGTTCCATTCTTGAAGACAATTAAGTTTATGGACTTATCAAACCACCTATGGAAAAATTAACCAATACCAAATGTACATTATATAAAAGCTACTCCAAGGAACAGTACTGGGTACCTAGAGACTAACAAAAAGCATTTCAAATGGGCATAGAAGGAGGTGGTCTTTCTTAACACATGCTATGGTTTCTTCCTCACCTGTCATAACACTTTCCATGGAGCAGGGATTTAGCGTAACGGTCAAGGGACTCCACAGGGTTTGCTGGGTCATAGCGCTGCTCTGTGTCATCCAGTGTAACAAAGAAAGAGGCCTTCTCCACAGAATCCAGAGACTTCTTGTTCTTGCCATGTCTGAGGTAGGCATTACGGGCACACGCCCAAGGCACTCTGACATAGACAGACAACAAGTGTTTACTTCATCTAAAATAGTTTTGACTGTTCAGTAAAAATGATAACAAATAACAGTTAAAAAAGGGGGAAAGAAGAAACAAGAAGGGCCTTATTTCAAATTGACATCCCAATGCTTTACAGTGGTTACAAGAGATCAGACAAATGAACGGCAGGAAAACGGTAGTGACTCCTGCTGTTGGGTGTGTTATGAATACCTGTCCCCTGCGGTGAGGGCAGCGAGGGTTTCCTCTCCAGGCTGTGGCTCTGACGTGTCAGCCAGTATCCTCTCCATCTGCTGCTCTATCTCCCGTGGCAACAATAACCGCCCATCATAAAACATCCCCACTTTAAAGTAACGGCCTCGGTGATACACCACAATATGCCTGCTGTCAGACATGTGCTGAACTGTGTCTATATTCAGATGGTAGAAAGAAAGAAAGTAAGTAGGTATTAAATGTAGGTATTAAATGTTTTGCAGGTAGTCAAACATTTACATTACAATGAATATAAATTAAAAAGAAAATGTATATATAGACACATAATGCCTTTCTAACGTTTAAGGTCAGTAAGATTTTTGTGTGTTTGTGTGTGTTAAATTGAATGAATTAAATTAAATTAAATTGAATGTGACAAAGACATTTATAATTCTACAAAATATTTCAATTCCAAATAAATGCTGTTCTAATGAACTTTCTAAATATTAAAAAATCTTGAAAAAAAATATTTGTGGAAACTGTGAAAAAACAACTTTAATAATAAGGTAATAAAGTAATAATTGGTAATAAAAATAAATATAATAATAATGTTTCTTGGGCAAATCAGCATATTTGAATAATTTCAGAAGAATCATGTGACACTGAACTGTAGTGTGTGTGTGTGTGTATATATATATATATATATATATATATATATATATATATATATATATATATATATATATATATATATATATATATATATATATATATATATATATATATACACACACACACACACACACACACACACCATTATAATACAAAATATATATATATATATATATATATATATATATATATATATATATACACATATATATATATACACACAATTATAAAACAAATGGGGTGCAAATGATCAAGGGAGGAACTAAGGTGAAAGTTAAAGCTGAAGTATGTAATTCCTACACCACTAGAGTCAAAGTTTGAAAATGGGTTTCCTGAACATATCTTCCAGTCAGCCAAACAGATAGTCCCACTGTTTACACTCTCCCTCCCCCCTTTTACTGTAGAACTCTATAACTGTCTATCTCTGCTCCTTAAACTAAAACAGTAGAAAGTGTGCATGCAATGGAAAGTGGGATTGAAAGTACATCGCCCTATAACTTGAATTTGCCACAAAGACAAATTCTCTGCGCAAAGACTGTCAGTGTTCAGTACCTGTTTCTATGCCTGGGATGCGACTGGTGTTGAACATGCGCTCATACTGGGACGAGCACATAGGGATGGTGTTTTGAAGCATAAGCTGTGAAGCAGAGAGGAAGAGGTCAAATAAAAGATGGATGGAGGAACTAGTGATAAAGCTAACAGATGAGATAAGGGTCACAAATCACTTATGGATGCACTAGAGAGAATTATGCAATCATTAGGATATAAGAAGACCGACTGGGGTCCTAGTCTGAAAAATGATGCTATATAAAATAAAAGGAAGGGAATGGAATGAATGGAGATGGATTTTAAGCAGCACAGCATTGTGTCACCAGCTTGTCATTACAAAGTTATTATATTATTGAATAAACTGTCAATGGAACTGCCAATGAACTTATACAATACCATGTCTATTATACTTCTAATCAAAATTAACTGATGGTTAATTGGTCTGTGGTGCACAGACTGGCCACTCTTACCCATCTCCTGCCCTGAGATGCGGCATGTATTAAACAGCCGCTCCCACTGGACACAACAGAGTGGAACGCTGTTCATTAGTGCAAAAAGCTGCACCATTTTGACCATATGATCAGGAGGCATGAAATATAGAAACATTCACAGGATTAAATAAGGAGATCAATCTCCTTAGTAACAGGCCTAAGGTTAGTTAGTGCTAATCATTTATTTGTGATAGAGGGCAAAAGTTATTACAGTGTCATGCCATTAAATTCTAAAGATCTTTTTTTTTAACTTCTTTGTCATGAAATAATTAACAAAATGGTAAAAAAATAAATAAATAAATAAATAAAAAAATAAAAAAACAGATGATTAAAACCAATTATTAAACCATTAGAAAAGATGCAATAAAATATGGTAGCTTGTCTAACCGGCTTCATTTGAGCCCGGTCCAGGTTCCTACTGTAAAGCATGATTGCATGAATGACGTTGCCGGCTCTTGCTGCTTGCAGATGTGTAGGAAAGGCGTAAAGAAAGTCCTGTTCAGAGGAAAAAAAAGGTTTCAGAAACCAAGAATGCATGTATAATCTAATTGAGACCAAACAAAAATATAATCTAGTCAAACTCTGCATACTGCTATACAGTATGGAGCTAGCCGACTATTATACATCTACCATGGGTATAGAAAATAATCACCCCCCTTTAAAATAACCACATGTTGTTGCTTTGCAGCCTGAAATGAAGATGGACACAGTTTTTGTTTTATCCAGCTGTATTCAGTGCAACTTATAACATCCAAGTGAAAGATATAACAGCAACATGTCAGAAAAAAAAGAACAATCACAGAGTATGAAAAAAGGATCACCCCCTTGCGTCAGTATTTTGTTGAACCACCTTTTGCTTTAATTACAGCCTTTAGTCAGTTGTATCTACTAACTTTGCCTCTACTAGTATGTCTCTACTAACTTTGCACATCTAGACCACTCTTCTTTGCAGAACTGCTCAAGTTCAGTTCAGTTTAATGGTGAGCGTTTGTGGACTGCAATCTTCAAGTCATTCCACAGATTTTCAATGAGGTTTAATTGCTCCAGTCTCTGCTGCAGAGAATCTCCCCCATAACAGGATATAACAAACTCCATGCTTTACAGTAGGTATGCTGTTACTTGGATGGCGAGCTGTATTGGATTTGGTGTTGAGACCAAATAATTTAATTTTAGTCTCATCTGCCTCAGAATCTTCAAGGTGTGTTTTGGCAAAGCTCAGTCGTGACTGCATGTGGCCTTTCTTGAGGAGTGGCTTTTTTCTTGCAATCTTCCCATACAAAGCTACATTTGTGGAGAATTTGTGATATTGTTGTCACATACACACAATGTATCATCAGAGTTGCTGTAGGCCTCTTGGTAGCTTCTCTGACCAGTTTCCTTCTGGCTCTTTCATCCAGTTTGGAGGGACGTCCAGATCCAGGGAGGGTCTGTTTTATACCACATATTCCACTTCATAATAATAGACTTCCATGTGCTTCTAGGCATTGATAAGGCATTTTAATTTTTTTAATTTTTTTTTTATATCCATCTCCTTATTTGTGCCTGTTCACAACTTTATTGTGGAGATCTTTTGACAGCCCCTTGCCACTCATAGTTGATTGTTTAATTCAGTTGCACTACCAAAGACTAAGGCTGCATCCGAAAACTCTTATAATGCTGCCTTCGGAGGCAGCATTCCAAGGCAGGAAGGCATCAAGGCACGTTCAAATCCAAATTCTGCTTTACTTCCCGTCTCCAGAGGTACCTTCTTCTGATCAAATTTTATGGCTGCATCCAAAAACTTAGGCAGCTTACTTGCTGCCTCACTGCCGTATGAGGCAATGACTTTGCAGGCAGCGTTTTTGCATGAAAGCATCTCATGAAACTGATTTCAGAAAGACTTCTGAGGCAGCATAACCATTTAATGATCTACAACAAAATACAATGCCTTTATGTGATAACTAAACAAATATTTAATTACTATAATACTGATTTCTCGCTAGAACTAACATCAAAAGTGCAAAAAGTTAGTCAGAAATATACATTTACACACAAACTGACCAACAAACGCAACTCTCAGATGCCATATATATATATTTTTTTAGCTCAACCATCATGGAATGGAATGCACAGGATTGTGGGATATCAAAGGCAGCGAAGGATACATCTGTGCTGCCTTCAAAATTTGATCAGAAGAAGGTACCTCCGGAGACAGGAAGTAAAGCAGAATTTGGATTCGAACGTGCCTTGATGCCCTCCTGTCTTGGAATGCTGCCTCTTAAGGCAGCATTTTATAGTTTTCGGATGCAGCCATAGATGTATCCTTCGCTGCTTTTGATCACCCACAATCCTGTGCATTCCATTCCATGATGGTTAAGCTAAAAAAAAAAAAAAAGGCGTCTAAAAGTTGCGTTGGTGGTCAGTTTGTGTGTACATGTATTTTTCAGACTAATTTTTGATGTTAGTTCTAGCGAGAAATCAGTATTATAGTAATTAAATATTCGTTTAGTTATCACAAAAACTCATTCTATTTTGTTGTAGATCATTAAACCGTTACGCTGCCTCAGAAGTCTGTCCAAAATCACTTTCATGAGGTGCCTTCATGCAAAAAGGCTGCCTTCAAAGTCATACGGCAGCGAGGCAACAAGTCAGCTGCCTAAGTTTTCAGATGCAGCCTAAAATGCTCCAAGAAAGGTCTTTTCATGCTGAGCTAATCAAAATGACCACAGCTCATCACAGTTGAAAGGCAAATGGCTTTGTGTGCCATTGAGAAGGTGATTAGATACACCTGATTGACTTTAAAAGTCATTTTTAGAAGGGGGGTGATCCTTTTCCAACTCAGTCATTCTGTTTATTATTATTTTATTTTTTCTGACATGTTGCGGTTATATCTTTCACTTGGATGTTATAAGTTGCACTGAGTAAATACAGCTGGATAAAACAAAAACTGTGTCCATCTTCATTTCAGGCTACAAAGCAACAAAATGTGATTATTTTAAAGGGGATTGATTCTTTTCTATACCCACTGTATAAATACACTGCACCTTGTGGCTGCATATGCATGTGAAGCCTGCAAGTACTATTTACCATTACATAATAGTTGCTGTTAACCATGATTGGCCCACGACCTCTCAAGTAGATATATTCTTCCCACCAGTCACTGACCTGAAACACACACAGCGATGCAAACAAATGTAAAATAGTAATCATAGTTAATTATGCATAATTATATGCAACTAATCCTAGACCAAACCTTATTTCTAACCCTAACCCTATAGTAAGTTGGTAATTAATGCTACTCTGTAATAAAATGTATAATTAAGTTACAATGGCACCCTCTTAAAATAAAGTTTAACCCAATTATTTCAAAATCTAAAGCTGAAAAATAAAATACTATTATCATCACAGTTGAAAACTGTTATGCTGCTCAATATTTTTGTGGAAACCACAATATCTTAAAGGATTCTTTAAAGATATAAAGCTCAAAAGAACAGCATTTATTTGAAATCTATTTTACAATATCGTTGTGAATTAGAATGAACTACTCAGATATGCACAAATCACATTAAATTTATCACATTTTTTAATATTATCTCAATATTTGTAAAAATTTGTCAAACTTTGCCGAAATGCAAGTAGTCTGCATCCATGTGATGCACAAAGAAGAAAATATCACACAACATAATGCAATAACTTAAACTCCTGCTGTAGTTCTTTATTGAAATGTCACTGATATGTTGAGTAATGTGTTTTACTTACATAATTGGTGGCCCACCAAGACTTCAGCTTGAGGTACCACTGAAGTTTTGGTCCAAGGTTCTTCTCAAAATCAAGTGCAAGGCTCTGCATTCTTTGGTGTTCCTCATCGCTCAGCAGTGGCCGAACTGATTCAAGATACTACAGATCCAACATTAAAAGAAAATAAGAAAGCCCAGCTAAAATTCACACCTTAAAGCAAAATCTCACTGCCAGGGTTGTCAAAGAAATTAGTATTAACTGAAATCCAAGCATATTCATAATAAATGCCAGCGACTAAGCTAGTTTTGTTTTTCTAGTACCGTTCTGAACAGCGTGCATGTTTTAGTAAGTTAACTCACTTCATCCACGCTGTGCAACCTACCTCCAAAATCAGTAGATAATCACCTGAGCAAGTTAACTCTGAAAACAAGTGACCAAAATTCACATTGAAAAACGAACAAAAGTGCAGCTGTTCCTGGCTTACCAATCTGACATTTCGATAACTGAATAAAACGTCTCAATAAAAACAGCATTTGACTGAGTTTTGATGTGATTGCTGTTGTAAAGATGAATAACTTACTCTTCTCATGGTGTCCTTCACAGATGGCAAAGGTAAATGAGGGAGAGAGTTCTGGAAGCTGTATAGCATTGGTGTCTGCATGCCAGAAAAAATCTTCACTAGGATCTGCAAAGTCAGAGAACAAATAAAAGAGTAAGAATGGATTAGTGAGCGTAAACTGTTCCAGAAAACAGTTATCACAAATACACACCAGCCATATCCGAATTTGACAGGTGATTTTGCCATGGGGAGCAAACATCCACCCATGCCAGGACAGCAGACCCTTCAGGACAGTCCTCATGCTGTATATGATGGCAATCCACAGACCCGTGCCCACCATGACACCCCCAACTAACATCTGCTTTTGTGTAGACATGTACCTACTGCAAAAAGAGAAGAATAAAGGCTAGAATACACCAAATGACTTTTAAAACCTGAACAGGTTAAAACACTAGGCATCATACACTTGCTGACTTTGTTATTATTTCCAGAGAAAAACTGTGCATCATTCAGTAAATGACTGAGAATCACACACTAGTACCAGATATGGCTGTCACGATTATGAAATTTGGCTGACGATTATTTGTCTAAAAATAGTCACCGTTATTGCAATTAATTGTCTGTTTTAGGGCTTTGGCGATTATGCCGATTATCTGTTTTTTATGGCTTTCATTATATAATTGTGATTAATTTAAGGGTTCAGTTAATAATTATGATGTTAACTTTTAATCTTTTTGAGTTATTATTTTGCAGCGTAAGATTACATAGAGTATTCCAAACTCTAAGAATCGGCCAATACCGATCCAACACGACTGCTATTTTTTTTTTTCTACACCACTACAGAATATCAATACTGTGTTTGTGGAACTAATGGTCACTCTTTTTTTTTTTTTTTTTTTTTTTACAATCCACTAAATACTTCCTCATTACAGAGAAAAACTACATTTGAATAAAAATATATAAGCTATGAAATTAAACTAGCTGACTGTAAAATTTAGCATCTTAAAAAAAAATCTTTGGTGCACATTTTACAATTCAAACATGTTTATTCTATTAACTATTTGTATTCTTACAAATTACATTCATGAAAATAAGATAAAATCATGAGACAAGGCTTCTAATAATCTTTCTGTTTGCAAAACTTTGATAATGTGAAACGCTAAGAGAGCAATGAACTCCAGCAAGATGTAATTTTATGCGAATCCCCAGACTTTTATCTACATATCAAGTATTATAATAGGAATATATCATAACTGAATGTGACGTGCTGTTTGAATCCTGAACTTGTCTAAATCTATAGAAACTTGTTTCTGACACTGAATAAAAGATAAAAAAACGTAACTGTGACTTCACACAATTTTTCGCAATTGCAATTATATATCTTACAATTCTTTCATCCTGTTTTCTTTTGCGTGTTATAAAGTCAGAATTGCGAGACGTAAACTTGCAATTCTGAGAAATAAAGTCTTACTTTTTCTCACAATTTCAAGTTTAGATCATAACTTGCAACCGTGAGTTTATACTATAAACTTATGACACTATAACTCAAAATAATGTAAGCTCACAATTCTGAGAAAGTTATTATTATTTTTTTTAAGTGGGAGAAACAAGCTTCCACAGAATTCATAGTATTCAGTAGGTGAAAGGTTGAGGATGACTGCCGATATATTTAATTGTGTACACGATGAACACTTCACTACCCAGTAAGGCCAGAGGAGAGGATTCCTGATTGGCTGTAAATTTACAAAACAACTGATGCTGGTAGGTCATGTGACAATACAACATGGCAGATGTAGTATGCCGAATTCATTCATACTACCCATATCCATACTACATAGATGTGATTTCAGGCACAGATGTAGTCTGAAGTGCCCATTATACAGTATGCAATTTTTTGTGAAATCTGTCGATTCCAACTACCCAAAATCTGCAGACTGGCTCTGAACTCGTCCAAACTGCAAATTGGGGCAAAAATCTGCATAAAAGTAGTGTAGTGTATTCAAAGGAGCCTTACTGAGAAAAAACCTCTGCTACACACGAATACAATTTAAAACATAATTCCACAGGCACTTTACTGAAATATGGAATAACATACAGCACAAATAAACCAGACATACCTGACTGGGACAAGTTTGCCAAGTTTGACGAGCAGGCCTAAGGAAGGGTCCACTTTTAAATAATGTGCTCTTCCCAAGTACCCTGCCAACACCAGCATGAACCCTGGCGCGCTTCCAGGGTAAACCCCATTCAAAATCCCATTCTGCGGGCACAATGACAAATCAAATTCTCCAAGACCGGTTTTAAATCTACATATGATCTTGAAAAGGTAACACTTCCACAGAAAATGTAAAAAAACACACTCAGGGTACCTTAAAGCGAACAAATTTCTTCTTCCAGGAGTGAACTCCGGAGAGGTAGACCTGCCGAAGAGCCTCATGACTGAGCTGTAGGTCAATGCCATCAGGGCCAACAGTGAACTGAAAGGCCACAGCCTGATGAGCTTCTGCCATACTGAATCACCACCAACAATTCTGTGAAGGAACAGCATTCTTCAGTACAAAACACATGAGGTCACTAGCTTAAAGTACAAATTATTGTAACATGCTGTCATTTTGCTGTTTACAAAAAAATCGTTGCTATATATGTTATAACCTGATGCTAATAAATGACCATCAATCGACTAACTAATACTTAATTACTTGCTTGCCTTCATATTCAACAAGCAAGCACAATACTCCAACTTTCTGAATTATAATTAAGTCATTAATATTTCTAAATTTCTAAACCGAACACTGCTGTGGACTTACATCGTTGACTGACTCATTCAAGTTCATATTCAAATTACACCGGTTTATTACATAATAAAAGACTATTTCGATCGTGCAGAGCTTTTAAAAACAGCTAAATCTGGAAAGTTGCAGATGCAATTGCACACAGCAATGCATACAGACCTGATGATGTGGCCACCTTTTCCTCCTCTATCTACCAAACAGAACTAAATCACGCGATTTAATACAGACAATGACACAATATAATCGTAAATGGCACATGTACACATTTGAATCTGGTCCTGCTGAATACAAATCTGCTCTAGATTTGCTATCTCCATGCGTGCGCTATGGCTAACCCGGTGGACTGTTATTTACGTCCGTGATGACACATTTATCTGCCAACTCTATGCCAGACTTACCGTCTTTTGATTATTTATTCTCCTGGCAAGACCTGTAAACTTGATCAGATTAACTGTATAATCGGACATGCATTCGCTGAAATGAAATTCAGAACTGCAACGTTTACTTGGCTAGATTTTTCTCCCCGCCTGTTACTAAACAACAGAGCACTAACATAGCCCGTCTACTTTCCAGTGACCAGACGGCTAAAAGCTGTAACTTACAGATAAAATGGTATAAAACTGCCTTCAAACAGGCTTATTTAAATATAATATCAATATCAGATACCTTGGATTTTTATTATTAGAGATTAGGGTTTGACCTTCATCATCCAAGTAGATCTTTTGAGAAATGTCGGAAGTAACCGATCGGAGAACCTAAAACTATCACGTGCTTCACCGCGTGCCCAACACGGAAGTGAAGGCTGAGTGGACCTTCTGCCTGCTGCATAATTTTCTTTACGATGAGACAAAAACAAAGCATGTTTACCACAGTCCCATAGGTTGTTTACTGATACCTTTCAATAGGGGATAATAGGATTACGGAACTGGCCAATATTTGAATATTTCTAATGTAATTGAAATTGATTACCCAAAAATGATACATAGTGCAGTACAGAAAACTTACTATTCGGTTCAACGAAACATCCGAAAAACACGTCTACACAATACTGTTAGTCTATTAAAGCGCAAGCTATCATATAGTATCGAGTCGTTAGGTTACGAGTGTGACACTACAACAGATCTTGAAATAGCCGAGCCGTGCACGTGAACAGTGCGCGCGCCCTGTGCTGCGCGTCTATGGTCTTGCTGCTCAACGATTGGGGATGACGTCAGGAGACCTAGCGGTAAAGAAATCGCTCCGGGACTTTGAAAAGAATCACACAGTGGAGTACCAATATGAATACCATTAGCCTAACTCAGTCCTGTATAATAGTTTTCGTCAGTTTAGTAATTTGTAGCATTTGTATCGTGAATGGTGAGTAACTTAAATTCTAAGTACTTTTTAAAATGCTTTTTTTTTTTTTTTAACCTTCATAAAAGTATTGGGTGTCACTGCTTCATTGTAACGTTAGTTAAATAATTTGAGCTTTTGCCTCTTTTACTTTTAACAATAGTTATGGACATCTTTTTCCTGTTATGATACAGAAAACAAGGAAATGATACTGCAGGTATTACAGTACTTAAATAGTGAATGTTTCTTATTGTATGAAGAAGTTTATTTGTGGTTAATGAACATTTCACAGTTTTGTTTTCTTCATGCAGTGTATCTTTTTCCCTGAGTCTGGTTTAGACCATCTTGTACAAAAGGCATCTGTATCGTAACATACGTTTAATAGTTAAAAAAAAATCTTATGTTCAAAAAAAGAAAAGAAAAAAAATCCTTGTGTACTATGATTTCTCTTTATTTGCCTTATTCATTATATCTTATTTATTCTATCCAAATAATTATATTATCCTGCTAAATGAAATTCAGATGATTTAGTATGTGGATCTCTAACCGTCCGGATGAAACAGAGACGTCCGGTCCATTTTGAGGACAGAACAAATCCAATCCAGTGCAGGGAGGTGGAAAGAGATTTGCACTCGACTGGATAATATGATTCACAACTACAAAATTCTGGAAAATAAATCTGTGCATTGTTGTATAGGAAAGTGCCTTTAATTTCTTGCTCAAGCATATTCAAAGAACCCCATTCTACATCTAATCTTAATGAGCTCAGAGGGTAAACATGGCACAAATCTCCCAGCTTTCCAGAGAGCACGTTGTGTAACATTCACTCATCTTAGAAATGTGTGCCTAAGAGCATTTTATGTGCTTACATTCTGTTCATGCCTTTTCTGTAATGTTGGTCAGCCGTAAAGAAGCGCAATGTATCCTGATACTTCCCAAACAAAACATGAGCTGCCTTTAATTAGGCCGCTCTTTTGTGTTATTTGTTATTTATCTGTTTGCTTTGCATACATTTTGTGCTGCACTGATACTTATACACATAACAATAACACAATATGAGCTCTATTTCATGTTCACTTATCTAGAAATATCACAGAACCTTTCCTACCCTTGAAAGTATACATCTGCTTTTGAAAATTCACTATGTGCATTGCCTATGCTGCTCACATCTCTTATCTTTTGTACTCTCCTGATCATGTTGAGAAGCATGAAAAGTGTTCTTTCCCTTTTTATACCTTTGTATCTCTCGAAGCTTAATATGCAGGACCACTCTGTCTGTTGTTGAATTATAAAATAAGATCTAATTCCAGTCACTCCTGCTTATGTGTGTCTCTGTAGGAGATTACTGCAAGGTGAACCTGTGTCATAATGGAGGGACGTGTGTGACTGGCATTGGAGAAGATCCCTTCTTCTGCATCTGTGCTGAAGGATTTGCTGGAGATACTTGCAATGCCACTGAGAATGGTCAGAAATGATGTTTGTCTGAATTTCCCGGTTTACTGCTCATTTGAATTTCAGATTAGGTTCACATGGATCAACCTGTTCCCTGTGGAAAGCCTTACTGCTCAGAAGTTGCTCTTTCATAGCTTAGAAAACGTAATAATAATAATAATTGCGTAGAGTAGAAATTGTAAAAAATGCTTGGATTTTGTAATATGTGTTCTGATTTCCGATGGCAGATTTTGGTGTCTTGGAAAATGAACACAGTTTGAAACCTTGTTGAGATTATTATTATTTTTTTCAGAAACAAGGAGACATCAGATTACTACTTTCTTTAGAAGAAAAATATGAGAGACATGGGAATGAGTTTACATTTGATTTCTTTAAATCTCATTGCTGTCTAGGAAGAACAATTCAAATGATCTCAAGTAGGCCCGGCTCCAGAATCAAATCACTGAGGGTGTTTCTGAAATTAGTGAGTGTGCTCTAGCCTCATCTATTTGGGAGTATTGTATTTTTGTCCCATTCATTGCTATGGTTATTACTATGTCACTCATTGCAATTATGGAAGTGAATCCTGTATTTAGGCTATAAGTGGATATCACTCCAGTGTGTATGTGGCCATTGGTCCTCTTAGCAGTTTGAAAAACAAAACTTGAATTCAAATTCTGAATGTATTATATATACAGTAGTCTAGAAAGTGCGCAAAGAGCACTCCCTTTATAATCGCTAAAAATTTGACACTCATCTCAGTTCACTGTGATCTTACAAACAGTTCCATTATAATTAATGAAGCTCTTTCCACTGCACAGTGAATATCTTATTTACAGCAGATTAACACTTTGTTTGTTATAGCGAGATGATTCGCCAGCATGCATAACTTAGCACAAGTTCACAAATATTCCCGCACTTTCAGCAGGATTCTAACTGACTTAAACACCTCTGATTGACCATTGCAGATATGTCAGTGATTAGCTACATTACCTATCCCTGCAAAAACACGCTGTAAATAGAAACCTTTGATGCAAACACAAATACGCACAACGTTTCACTGTGCATCCTATTATTACAGCTTCAACTGAGGATGATTTTTTTTTCTTTCCTATGGGTTTGTCCCTATTTTGATACTCACATCAGAACTTTTAACTGTTTCCACTGCAGGTCCTTGTATTCCAAACCCGTGTAAAAACGATGGGACATGTGAGGTGATCGCTAACTCTGGAAGAGGAGATGTTTTTAATGAATATGTGTGCAAATGCCAACCTGGGTTTGAAGGTGCACACTGCCATATCAGTAAGTTTTGTACCACTTATTTCAGATTTACATCAGACCATCAATATCTGTTGCACTAATTAATAGGGGAAGTTTGTATAAAAAAAAGAAAACTTACATTTGAACAAAACTGAACAAGCACACACATTGGGCCTTATTCATAAAAAGTAGAAGAACAAATTTCTGTGTAAATACAAAATAATACAAAATCTTTGTCCTATTTTAATAAAACCAACAGCTTACCACCGCACCACGTCACGTCTTTAAAATTTGAACAGTTTTCTATCGGCGACACCACTCTGTGACTGTCCTCAGCAGCTCAGGACGCTGTTCAAAATCTTGACACGCCACTCACAGTTTGCTCTTTTTTGTCAAATACCTTTAAACTCATCAACGCTACTTTGTTCATTCTTGAAGTGAACATTTGCCTGTTTGGTGATTAGATTAACTGACTGCTGCAGGCACTTGCAGTGCCTTTTCCCCTTGATGCCCAAATTGCCCTTTTGTCAAGTGAATTTTTTAAATTTTTATTTAATTAAATGCCCTTTTGTGAGGGCCTGCCCAATCTAACTATAAGTAAAATTAATGAATAATAATTTAGCCGTAAATTATCCACATGATGACCTTTCACCTGACGATCTCATCCGGGATGATCTATCACGTTCAGACACCTTCAGTAATTTAGCGCATCATTGTCTGCAGTTGCCGGTAAGTGGAGATCTTATTATTATTTTACAAGAACGATGTGAAGAGAGCATGCACAGCTGTTGTTTATATTGCTGATGTAGCCTTTGGAAGTAACTATAGCTGCAGCAAGGGGCTCTAATATTTTTGTTCAATATTTTCCTAATGACAATTTTATGACTGGTTTATAAAGGCTACTACGAACACCTTTTTCCAATTTTTATCACAGAATAAGGCAGGAAATGTATCTTATAGTTTCTATACGAAATGATATGTCAATCAGTACTGCATTATTCAAACAGTTTATTTATTTATTACCTGGAGATAACTTGAAAAACACACATAAACCATATATTTTCGCAATCGTGTGTTTATTGTCTTCACGTTTTATCAGTAATGTTTCTGCTTTTTATTCAACTCAGCTACAGCGATAGCCAGATGCGTTTGTCCATATTCGAGATTTCCTGCACGTCATAAGTTATTACTTCTCTGAGTCCGTTTTGTACTTTCTGCGCGAGAGCGCCCTCAGGCTTCGAGTATGAATGAAACATGCACTGCATGAGAGTGTTCAGCGCTCTGTAATGTTCACATCTCCTCATTTTGGATACGAATAAAACGTCAGGTCATGCAGAGACTATCGACAACTGTCTCTTTGAATTTAAATCTAGATTTAAATCTAGAAACCTCTACGTGAAACCACCTGCCCGAATAAAGTGAAGGGGATGAATTTACATTTTATTAAAATTTAATATTTATTAAATATTAAAAATGCAGCTAATGTTGTTCTACACAAAGCAATATAAACAAAGTTTTCTGTTCTCTTTCGTTCTTGCTGTTTGATTGAGAAAAGTTTAAAGGGCGTCAAGGGATCTTGTATTTTTTATGTTATCTGACTAAAAACTATTCATATTTTGAACTATTATTATTACAGTATTTATTTAAAACCGTAGAGTGCATTAAAATAATTATCACAACACTGATAAAACAGGCTTATACTGATTTTCTCATCCTTCGAATTAATAATTATCAATCCTGTTTTTATTATAATTATCATTCAAAAAATGAATACATTCAGAACAGGATTAGAATAGAATTCTATTTTAAAAAAGACAAATATTTTTATTTCTACAACAACAACAACAGTAGTGTTTACAACAGCAAAACCACCATACCATGTTAACTCAATGATAATAATAATATAGTTCAGTTTCTAATTCCAGAGTAATTAAGAGGTGCAAAGAAAAAAATCGTTAGCTTTTAAACTTAAAATGGTCTTTCTGTGTTTCTTTTTCAAAACTGCGTCACGGCATTTGCTGCTGTATCAATACAGAAGCATCCGTTTCGATACACAAATTAGCAAAGAGCACAGCCCTATTAAAAGTGTGTTCCATGTGCCCCTTTTATACTTTTTATACTCCAAAGGTCTCTGCACGGCCCTGGACTGCTGTCTTGAACTGAACGCGATGCATCCAGTGTGATACCTGTGAGTTGTCCTTGATGGCGGTGCTGCGCTTCTCATCCGATGTGCGACCCCTATTATGCACAAATTGACTGAAACTCATTTGTGCCCAATTATGTAATATGTGAAGTTCCTATGATGCATTTGGTGGTTATTTCATTTTAAAGCATATGAATCTTCTTGTGGCTGCAGGCCCACAGAGACCTACAATTCAGTTACTGCGTGCTACATCATTTGTTCTACTTTGTTTCATTGACGTCAAGCTTATAAATGTACTGTACAATGGGACTGGTGTAAACACCAGACACACCCAGGAAGTTGAGCAGTCAGTGGTGGTTAAAGAGAGCTGTAACCATACTGAGTTTTAAATAGGCTTTGTTAAAATTTTCCGGTCCACACAAGTCCATTTCTATGTATGATTTAACTCTCTGCTACCTGAGGTCCTCTATAGTGGACACATCTATTAAAGCCATTTTTAACCATTCAGATTATGATGTTATATCCAAAGCACAATGGTTGGTTACAAAGGATCCATACTTGTAATTCTATATAATGTGGTGTGTTTGTTCTATGTTGGAATTACCTTAATTACGACATTCTGACTTGCGTTAAAACTGACCACGGCAATGTCATGTGGAAATGTTCAAAAATAGCAGCAGCTTCAACACTAAAAAGTAGTGATTTCATAATATTTCAGATATAATTGATTGTTGTTAATATCTTAATGCAAGATTTATCTGAAAATAAAGAAAAGGCATACAATACAATTTCAAGTAGCTAGAACACAGTTAAATAAAGCTAAACCTATAAGTTTATTAATAAAGCATTTGCATAGCAACTGTTACTTGTTGTCATAGTTAATTAATAATTCATAGGCTGAGGATGTGAGGACAGCTCCGAGTAGAATGTCCAGGGTGTCATCTAGTAATTATGGTAATTACGACATGGCATGAACACAGCAGCTGTCCTCTTTATATGGCATTGTGATTTTTATTTATGACTCATTAAAAACGACTGATGAAAGTGGTGATTCACCACACACCTCTGAACTCCTCTACTACTAAATTGCAGTGGACCGATGCATAATACATCGTTTTGTAAAACTAAAAAGGATATTGGAAATATTTATATGCTTGTTTTGAAGTAAGGAGAAATTTGAAGATTTTTTTTTTTTTTGTTATTTAATAATTCATGCATCAATGGGGTTAAAATGCAATGTGAAAAATACTGGTTTTAGAAATATTAGACTAGCATTGGCACAGGGACATGCCTTACAGACAGCTTCAGTGCAATTAGGCAAGACTTAATCAAGCCAAAGAGGTTTTATACTAAGAAGAACAGTACAGACCAGCCTTGGGGCATTAAGAATGTTCTAAACGCTTCCATCGAATGTCCTGCCAAATTCAAACACTCATTAAAGGATGAAAAGCAACTGACCCTGAAACTAAATCTAATTTGTTATTTTACATGTTTGTTTGGATTATTCGGCAGACTGTTAAGTTGCTTTCTTGTAATATATATGTAATATGTATAGATGCTGCTCTGATATTATATAAATTCATAGCTTGCAATATAAAAAAAGAGTCCTCAAGACATCTTTTTCAGGAGCACATCTGACCTAGAATTATTGAATCTTGTCGGGTTGTCACTGCACAGGTGTGTTTGCTTATGTGAATGCATGTGTATGTGTGTGTGTGTGTGTGTGTGTGTGCCAGTTTGCCACATATATATCCAGGCCTTGAGCAGAATCAGGTTTTTTGTGTTCTTCAATCCTCTTAACAGTTTAGGAGCAAAACAACTTCTGTTGTTGGGACGTGTTTTCTTTTCTATTACAGCCTTTCTGTGTTGTTTTGTGAACAAAACAATAAGAAACACAGCATTTCTGCATGTATCAGCTAGAATTTTTTGGCTGTTAGTTCTGTAATACTTTCCCAAGGCCAAACGGGGTAAAAAGCAGCCTGCAGAATAATATACACTATGTTTAAATTTTTGGGATTTAGGATTTATTTATTTATTTACTTACTTTTTTTTAAGAAGTCTCTAATGAATACCAAGGCTGTATTTACAGTATGAAAAATACTGTCAAAGCGGTAATATTGTGAAATACTATTACAATTTAAAATAACTTTTTTATATTGTGAAGTACTATTACAATTTAAAATAACTTTAATATTTTATCATTCAATTTTCCTGTGCTTTAGAAATCATTTATATATATATATTCAAACAGAAACCACCACAGGAATTAAATTATAGTAAATATATATGTATTCACACAAACACATACTACATATATATTAAATGTGTAGATAATATAAATATTTTTGTTCATATTTTTGTGTTAAACTGATATATCAGTATTTTTTGGTGAATAGAAAGTTCAAAAGAACAGCAATTATTTGAAACAGAAATATTTTGTAACATTATAAAAGTCTTACCTGTCACTTTTGATCAATTTAATGCATCATTGCTGAATAAATGTAGTAATTTCTTCAACAAATAAGTAAATAAAATGACTGAACCCGTATCTTTGAATGGTCATGTACACAGTGAAAAATTATATTTGTCTTACAATTTATATAATTTATACCATATATTTCTGAGAGAAGAAGTTTGCCCCCTAGTGAAGATGTATAATAACTGCAATAAGCCAGTTTTGACTTTAATTAATAATTGTACTTTAATAAGAAGAAAATTATACTAACAAACATCATGTAAAGTGTTTACTTTCAGTAAACATGCTGTAGTTGCAATTTTTAAGCAGTTTACTGGCAATGCAGACTAGACTCCCACCCAGTGCTCCACACAGAACTCTGTCCCCTTTTAAATTAGAGATCCTTCAGCCACCTGCGTAGGCGCATAGGCTGAGCATTGTGCCGCCCCACACCTTTGTCACCACACTTAATTATACATACTTCAGCTGCAGTTACATGACATCTCCCTTCTTTTGCAGAGAAGTGTCCCATTACAACATTTCCAAATTACTGTATACTTACTGTATTATTTTTGGTATCCTTACACAGATGTGAATGACTGTGCAAACCAGCCTTGTAAGAATGGAGGCCTGTGTCGTGATCTGGATGGGGACTACACCTGCCATTGCCCTTCTCCATACATTGGGAAGCAATGCCAGCTACGTGAGTTTTTATACACAACCAATATTTTCCTGGTGGCAGTGTTTAATTTAGCCTCTTAATTTTGAATAACATTTTAGAGTGCCATATCATTGAGTTTTGAGTGTTTCGCTACAAATCCAGAGTATTTGAGGTACAGCTAATTAATGAATAAACCAAGTAGCAGTATGCCATGCAAAACAAAGTAGACTTCATGCCCTATTAAATGGTACTCACACTATATTATGGTGCAGGCTGCATATCTCTGCTGGGGATGGAGGAAGGAGGAATCGTAGAGTCCCAGATCTCGGCTTCCTCTGTACACTCTGGCATTCTGGGGCTGCAGCACTGGGGACCGGAGCTCGCACGCCTCAATAACCAGGGCCTTGTGAATGCCTGGAGCTCCGCACCCCAAGACAGTAACCCCTGGATTGAGGTTTGCCAATCAGCCCATTTACTGAAACCTTTTAATAAAATGGTCCTCTTTACCTCAAAAAAAAAAAAAAAAAAAAAATCTAAAACAATAGCTGGGGGGTCCTTTTGAGATGTTTGTGTGACAACTGACAACTGAACAAAATAGGACAGAGGGATTCAGTTTCTTTTTGTGTACATCTGAAAAGATGTTCACACTTCCTGTCCTTGATTTTGTCATTTTAGGTTAACATGCAGAAGAAGATGCGTCTCACTGGAATCATCACCCAAGGAGCCAGCCGCATGGGGACAGCTGAGTTTGTCAAGGCTTTCAAGGTTGCGTCCAGCTTTGATGGCAAATCCTACACAGTGTACAGAGTGGATGGCCAGAGAAAAGACAAAGTGAGAAACTTTACAAATCTTGTCTTCCTGGTGTGTTAAAAGCTAATATTTATCCTCTTGACTATAACTCTTGTTTTTTTTTCAGGTGTTTTTCGGAAATACAGACAACGATGGAACTAAGACAAACATGTTTGACCCTCCCATTGTGACCCAGTATATACGTGTAATTCCTGTGGTGTGCCGTAAAGCTTGTACTCTCCGGATGGAACTTGTGGGCTGTGAGCTTAATGGTACTGCAATTGCAGTTGAATTAACTATGAATCACTATTTTTATACTAATAGTTTTTTATTTTAATTTTTACTCATTCTTAGCCATTTAGCACTCTCATTTTTCCTAATATGACAGTGCACTCCAGAACAGTTGGTTGCACCAATCCGCTGGGCATGAAGTCCCGTCTCATCTCTGATGTGCAGCTTACGGCATCTAGTAGCTTCCGCACCTGGGGTATTGATGCCTTTACCTGGTACCCCTACTACGCTCGCCTGGACAAACAAGGCAAGACTAACGCTTGGGCGGCAGCGAACAACAACCGTTCAGAGTGGCTCCAGGTGAGACTGTGAGACGTTGTGTCTATTTTTTTTACAAAGCTGTGAAAAACAGTCCTTGAAATCATAATTCAGTTATGCTTTAAAACAGTCATAACATGATATGCATAGATCTGTGTAAAGACAGTAATAACTCTCTAAATTAATAATTTACACTATCCTATTTTTTAGCTTTGATATCAATTAGTTTAATAATTGCAGAGTCTGACATTTGTCTCTTACTGTATGTTTTAATGCGTTTTCTCTTATGTGACAGCTGGCTCTGGAGAAACCTAAAAGAATCACAGGCATCATCACTCAGGGAGCAAAAGACTTTGGAGTTGTGCAGTTTGTTTCAGCCTTTAAGATTGCATACAGTGATGATGGACAATCTTGGAGCATTGTGAAGGATCAAATAATGAGAACAGATAAGGTTTCAGCAATGACAATGATCTTTATTTTAAATATACACTACTGTTCCAAGGTTTGGGGTCAGTAAGTGAGATTGTAAGTGACTTTCCTCTTCAGGAACTCGAGCTGCGTCGGTGACGCTTTGGGGAACGCCTCTAGCGTGACGTCTCTGAATCACGTGTGTAATCAGTCCAATGGATGGGCGAGACGTCATAGGCGGGGGTGACGTCATAGACCAGGAAGCATAAAAGCACGAGCGGCGAAGCCGCTATCCGGCCTTCTGTCTTCAGCAAGCGCTCTGTGTGTGTGTCAGTTGCTATCTGTTTGTGAGTCTTATTTAGTGTTGTTTGTCCACTGATAAGCTCCTTTTGTCAAAGACTTCAATCAAGAGAAGTCTTGGGCGAGAGCAGGCAGCGTTCAGGCTGTGTGTTTTCCCTGCCCGCAAAGAAAAAGGGTAGGGACACACGCAGTTTGTGTGTTGTCTGCTTGAGAGTGAAGCGCGCAGAATCAGCTCTCGAGGGAGTTGACGGCTGCGATGCGAGCATTTTGCTTCACTCTCAGAAGGCTCTCTTTGAGGAGGGAGCCTTCACTGGCGTTTCTCGCAGTGCCAGCCCCGCTTTCGCCGAGGCGGAGCGGTGGTTGCGCTCGCGGCTTTCGCTTTCGGATCCGCTGGAAGGAATGTAGACGGGCAAGTCCCTATCTTCTTCCTTAACCACCGGATCCGGCGCCCGCTCTCGGGGTTTCGGAAGCCCGCGTTTGCGGTACTTTCTCCCTGGTGAGAGGGCGCGACGCTCTTCCTGTCTTTCTCTGAGGAGATTGATGTGAAAGGCGTCGATGAGCTCGCCAGTTGCACAAGCATCAGTTACACAAGCAAGCATATTATTCTGATATTATAATGAGCAGCTTTAATGAGGAGTGGAGCTCGCGCAGTCGGCTCTCGGGGGGCTGATTGTGCTTTTCTCGCTGTTAAGCGCTCCGCTCTCGCCGGGCACGCTCCGAGGAGAGTGTGTCCGTGCGTGCGATCTCGCGGTTGCGGTCCCGCTGCTGCTGAGGCACGGCGGCGACCGAGATCACGGGAATCGCACATGATCTGGCGAACGGGTTGGAGACGGCTCGTCCTATCTCCACCTGTGTTCACTAGATGTAGAGCTCGTTCTCGAGGCTTGGAAGCCCGCGCTGCGGTTTCTTCCCCCTCTGAGGCAGAGCTTGCTGCTCCATGCTTTTCTCGCTGCTCTCGCCGGGCATGCTCCGAGGAGTGTGTCCGTGCGTGCGATCTCGCGGTTGCGGTCCCGCTGCTGCTGAGGCACGGCGGCGACATGGGTAGCTTTAATGGGGAGTGGTGTTGGGGAAGTGTTGTATAGGGATCGTCCTATCTCCACCCGTGTTCACTAGATCTAGAGCTCGTTCTCGAGGTTTGGAAGCCCGCGCTGCGGTTTCTTCCTCCTCTGATGCGGAGCTCGCTGCAGCATTCATCTTTCTCTGGGAGATTGATGTTGTTTGTGTGACTGAGTGCAAAAAAAAAAAAACAATCAAAGCGGTCTTTTATTTAAAAAAAAAAAAAAAAAAAAACTATTTTTACTAAATAAAAACCAGGAGCGCGCTGCCGAGGCAACGTGTATATTTCTTGGTTTCGTTTGATGTGAATTTTTCCAGACCGTGTTTTCTCGTCTGGTTATTGACCGTCATTTTCGCTGGAGAGCCTTCGTCATAACGTCCTGATGCATAAGGCTTAGGACTTTTTGAGGGCCAGCTCCCTCTGGGGAAGAGCGGTGTACACCGCATTACACGGTGCCCGTCTCTCCTCAGGGCCCTCAGGAGATCGATCTGCCAACGCTGCCAGTGTTCCAGGGCGCAGCGATCTCCGGCGAGCGCTTCTCTCAGTTCACCGCCCGGAAACGTAGCGGTGCTAAGAGGCTCGCGATCTCTACGGAGGTCCCTAGAGCAGCTAGTATGGTCGTCCCCTGCCGGTCCGCCACTTCAGGGCACCGAGCTAGTGGCTCTAAGAGCACCAGAGGCCAGTCTCGCGAGACTGGTTCCCCTACGAGGTCACATGGCAGTATGGGAGTCCCTGCCAAGTGTACTTCATGGGGTCCTGCCCCGAGCAGGATCTGGTCTAGTCTTCCTAGCAGACGACGTGGGTCTGAGGACCGTTGTTTTAGGAGACTTCAGCTATGAGAGTCCTGATGCTGTGGCTCAGGACCTCAGAGGGCAGGCCCCTCTGGGGAAGAGCGGTATACACCGCATTACACTGTGCCCGTCTCTCCTCAGTGCCCTCAGGAGATCGATCTGCCAACCCTGCCGGTGTTCCAGGGCGCAGCGGTCTCCGGCGAGCGCTTCTCTCAGTTACCGCCCGGAAACGTAGCGGTGCTAAGAGGCTCGCGACCTCCTGGGAGGTTTCCAGAGCAGCTAGTTCGGCCGTCTCCTGCCGGTGCGCCGCTTCAGGGCACCGAGCTAACTGCTCTGATGACACCAGAGATCAGTCTCGAGAAGCTGATTCCCTTAGTAGACTATTTGGCAGCGTGAAAACTACTGCCAAATGTGTCTCAGTGGGTCCTGCACACTGTAGTGAGAGGCCACAGAATCCAGTTCGGTTCTCTTCCGCCTCAATTCAATGGGGACCTTTCCACCTTGGTGGGCCCCGAGCAGGCTCTGGTAATGGAACAGAAGTAGACACTCTTCGAGGACGGAGGCCATTGAGGTGGTCCCTCCTCCCGTTGCAGAGTCCGGGTCCTACAGCCGGTACTTCACTGTTCCGAGGAAGGATGAGGTGTTGCGTCCTATTTTAGATCTGCATTTTTGAACCGCTCAGTCAGGGGACTGAAGTTCAGCACGCTTGCACAGACCAAGTCCGAGGACTGGTGTGTCACGATCTATCATAAGTTGCACTTCTCCATCCTTCCTCATTGGAAGTTCCTGAGGTTTGCTTTTGGGGGCAAAAGCCTACCAATACGGTTCTTCCTCTGGCGTTGCACTCTCACCCCACGCTTTCACAACTCAACCACATCGAAGATTGGTTGATATTAGCTCGTTCAGAGCGGTTGGCGGTTCGGCATCGAGATGTCATTCTCGCTCACATGTAAGAGCTGGGGTTAAGACTTGACGCCAAGAAAAGTGTGCATTCTCCAGTACAGAGAACCACTTATCTGGGCGTGGTGTTGGATTGGACCACGATGCAGGCACGTATGTCACCTGCTCGGATAGAGTCGATCCTCACTCCAGTCGTGAGAGTGAGAGAAGGCCGGTCACTCTCTGTCAAGCAGTCTCGGAGATTGCTGGGTCTGATGGCAGCTGCGTCCAACGTGAATACTATTGGCCTGCTGTACATAAGATCCCTACAGAGGTGGCTCAAGACCAAGGGGTTCTCCCCGAGGGGAAACCCACTTCGCATGCTGAAGGTCACGCGGCGGTGCCTACGTGCCTTGGACATGTGGAGAAAGCCTTGGTTCTTGTCTCAGGGCCCGGTGCTGGGAGCTCCTTGTCGCCGCGTGATGCTAGCGACGGACGCGTCCCTCACCGGCTGGGGTGCGGTCATGAGTGGCCACCCTGCCCGCGGTCTGTGGAGTGGTCGCCATCCGACATGGCATATGAACTGCCTGGAGATGCTGGCCGTGCTTCGAGCTCCTGGACCTGAGAGATCATCATGTGTTGGTGCGCACCGACAACACAGCGGTGGTCTCTTACATCAACCACCAAGGAGGTCTGCACTCACACCGTTTGTACAAACTAGTGTACCAGATCCTTGTGTGGTCCCAGGACGAACTCCTCTTGCTGAGAGCAGTCCATATTCCTGGGCATCTAACTTGGGAACAGACATCCTGTCGAGGCAGGGGCTGAGGCCCGGGGAATGACGGCTTCACACTGAGGTGATGAAGCACAGTTGGAGAAGTTGGCCAGACTCGGGTGGATCTGTTTGCAACTCGAGAGACATTGCACTGTCTCCTCTGGCTTCCTCTGACTCATCCAGCTCCACTGGGGCTGGACGTCATGGTACAGATGTGGCCGAGGCTTTATCTGTACGTTTTCCCCCGATTGCTCTGCTCCCGGGAGTTCTGGAGAGAGTGCGCTGGGACGGAGTCCGGCTGCTGTTAGTAGCCCCGTTTTGGCCGGGCCGGGTATGGCCTGATTTCTCTTTTTGACGGCACTCCTTGGGAGGTTCCCGTCAGGAGAGATCTCCTCTCGCAGGCGGAGGGTGCGCCCCCGCATGGAGCTTAGAGGCTGGAGGTGTGGTCTCTGAGGAGGCACAACTCTTAGCTTCCGGTCTCTCAACCGAGGTTGTTGAGACTGTTCTCCAATCCAGAGCTCCCTCAATGAGGAAACTGTATGTCTTGAAGTGGAAGTTTTCACTTCTTGGTGCGGAAACCGCCAGCTCGACCCAGTTAACTGCCCGGTTGGTACAGTGCTGGAGTTCCTGCAGGCCCTTCTCTCCGCAGGGTTGACCCACTCCACCCTGAAGGTCTACGTGGCGGCCATTGCGGCCTACCGCGCCCCTCTCGGTGGCCAGTCAGTGGGCAGACACCCCTCTGGTTACACGTTTCCTCTGCGGTGCGCTGAGGCTAAGGCCTCCGGCCAGTAGAAGCTTAGGCTAAGCGGTGGATTAGGATGCTATCCTGAAGCCTCGAGTCCTCTGATCTCCCCTCTCTTGGGGGTCAAGTCTCACTCCTCTGAAGTTTGGCCATTGGACGGGTTGTCCCGATTACTGTCAGGGTCCTGACTCCTTCTCTTGCTTTAGCTGTGCAGTTTCCCACACTAGGCAGAGATTTGTAAGTCTGGCGGCGTGGGCATTCTCATTCCCCAAAGCGTCTCCGATGCAGCTCGAGTTCCTGAAGAGGAACGTCTAAGGTTATGTATGTAACCCTGGTTCCTTGAAGGAATGAGACGCTGCGTCGCAGTGCCACACTTACAGCATCTCTGGCCGGCGCTTTCTTCATCTTTTGAGGCTGGATTCCGGCTTCGTCGCTTGTGCTTTTATGCTTCCTGGTCTCTGACGTCACCCGCCTATGATGTCTCGCCCATCCATTGGACTGATTACACACGTGATTCAGAGACGTCACGCTAGAGGCGTTCCCCAAAGCGTCACCGACGCAGCGTCTCGTTCCTTCGAGGAACCAGGGTTACATACGTAACCTTAGACGGTTTTAATGTTTTTGCGTCTCTTATGCCTGCCAAGGCTGATCAAAAATAAAAATGTGAAATATTATTGCAATTTTAAATAACTGTTTTCTGTATCAGTATAATTTATTCCTGTGATGACAAAGCTGAATTTCCAGCAGCAATTAATGATGTATTTAGTTTCTGTTGTTCATTGAGAATGTATTATAATCTGCTAATTTGGTGCTGATTATTGTCCATTTGAAAACAGTTTTCAAAACTGTGCTGCTCAATAGTTTTGTGCAAACTGTGATAAATTTTTTTCAGGATTATTTCCTGAAAAGAAAGTTCAGAAGGATATTATTTATTTTAAATACATATTTTTGTAACAATGTGAAAGGATCAACTTAATGTATCTGTGCGGAATAAAATTATACAGAAAAAAAAAAAAAAAACTTAGCTGCCCCAAACATTTGAATGGTAAATTTTGTAGTGTTTTGAGTTGGGTGTAGGGTGCAATATCACATGGTTTTGTTTACTGGATACAGTAAATCTCTCTGTGTGAAGTGTGAACTTCGAAGCTCTACACATTGGGATCTGGATAGTCAGAGGAAATTAAGGAATTATCAGGCTACTAACTCAGCTTTAGTTATTTATATATAACAAAACCCTCAAAGCACACAGGTCTTACATTCAGTTATAGTCGTTTCTTCTGAATAAATTAAATGTTTTTTTTTTTTTGCAGATTTTCCAAGGCAACATAGACAACAACACACACAAAAAGAATTTGTTTGAGCCTCCGTTCTTTGCCCGATTTGTTCGGTTTCTGCCCTGGGAGTGGCATGAGCGAATAACTGTACGCATGGAGCTGCTGGGCTGTGATGATTAGTGGATGTGCTGATGATGTTTTGTTTCAGTGTGCATTAGCTTCATCTGTATTGCTTTGTATGTTATTGTTAATCAATGCCATTATTTTGATGAACTTTGAAAAAGCCTTTGGGCACAGTGATGATTTTTTGAAGTCGCCTAAGAATGTTGGTAACCAAACAGCCATTGACTTCCGTAGTATTTTTTTTTTCTTTGTACTATGGAAGTCAATGTATGTTTGGTTACCAACATTATTCATAATATCTTCTTTTGTGTTCAAAAGCTGAAAGTAACTAATACAGTTTTGGAACAACTTGAGGGTAAATAAATAATGGCAGAATTTTCATTTCTGGGTGAACTATGCCTTCAAATATTTTTCAGAGAGTATTGCGAAATTTAAAGAAATGTTAACCTGTAAGGAAAATTTGAAAATTCTAATTCTTGCTAAAATTGTCTCATAACAACTAACCATTCTTGTATTTCAAAATGTTACTGTTATTCCTCATCTTTGGTCACCAAGGTGAGTAAAACCTATCCGTGATTCAACCTGCCTTCAAGCACATGTACAGCACTGATCTGTAATGGAAAAAGGTCAACTTCTGTGTATCTCTCTTTTTTTTCTTTCTTTTTTTTTTGTTTGTTTTGTTAGCACACAAAAGCTGTCTAAAAAAAATTCTGATATGTTCTTGATATATGGGTCTGTCAGAAACAGTGCTGAAATTAAATTAGAAATGAATTGAAAACACTATCAATATTCCTGGGATCTTCCAATCTTCTGATTTCTTCATTGCTCTACACTTTATACTAGAGTTTACATAATTTATAACTCAGTTTTATTTGAGTCAATGTAAACATTCAAATCCAAATTGTACAGTTGTGCAAATATTGAGTGTTTTCATCTTTTGTAAAACACATTGTCTTTAACAATATTGATAAACAAGTCCAATATATTTGCTTCTCTTTACATGTAGTTTAAACTGAAGAAGAATGAAAGAAATAAGTATGTGTTTTGTCAAATAAAAATACTAGGTGATTAGTCTTCTTATCTAATAAAAAACCTGGAAGAATTGCTTCAGTTGCTTTCGTAGCGTTAGATTCCCTTCTTCAAGTCAAAAGCATTGGGTGTATTGCCAAATTACCGGCTAAGGTTTATTAAACAGGGATCTCTGACTTTTCAGCACCTGGAATCTCTAAACAGTCTGTGCTTTTGGAGTCTGTTATTGAGATTTTCACTAATAAATAAAATAATTTACTTTATGAATATCATGTCCCTGGACTAGTTGTAGATTTGTTTTATGTAAAAATATTAAATAATATTATAGCAGTATTTAAAAAAAAAAATAAAAAGATATAATAAAATTATAAGAATTATAATAATATAATAATTTAGTATTTATTTAGTACATTATAGATATTGTTTGATGCACATGAAATAAATTATCTGTAAATTTTAATGTGACGTGCTGTTTTCCATAGATAAATGATTTATTCTGCCATTTGTAGACAATACAAATCTATCAGACTAAATGTCATGCTGCCAATCAACCAGAAGATGTCAGTAGGCAATATGCTTCAGCTTCTATAACAAGGCTCTCTGGGCGACATGGGAGAAACAGGTTGGGGCATTAAAAACAGCCTAAAAGGGCTTCCTTTAGTCACAGGGAAGTTCATTCCTTCCAGTCCACCCAATAAGGCAAACATTATCATCTGCTTTAAAATACACTTCTAGACTGGGTTGGGTGAGGTTAAAACCATTTCATTTCCAGTACCTGCAGAACCTCAGTACTCTTTGCCCTTCATTCCTCCTCTGTGTGACAAACTACTGGCCAACACACAAATCAGTCCTGTATTAAACATGATGTATGGAATGTTTTAATGGCACACTGTTGCATTTGCTGTAATACATTTATTCAAACACAAAGTTCATCTGAAGATATTCTTGGAAAAATGTAGATTCTCCTACTTTAGAAGACAACAGATTATCACAACTACAGTAATTGTCACATGTTCTCCCACGGTTTCACTGTTGACTTTGGTCACTCTTACATCTCAATTAAAGAAATTATGGGGTTTCTATGCCAAAGAGTATCAAACCGCTTGCAATTCATGAGAAAAAAATGCTTTTCAATAAATGTTTGTGCATCTTTTGCAGTTTATGCTACATTCGCCATTTCAGCTGTATCAGATGAAAATAAAGCTATGCTGTATAAAAGAGAGCTCCTGCTGCCTTTGGCACAGCCTCTTGTACTAAGTAAGCAGTCTCATCGCAGAAACAGGCAAAATGTAAAATATTCACAAGGCACTTGTCCTTAATAGTTCTATCTGAACTATTGTAATAAAATTGCTGTTAGCTGATCCAGGGTAATTCTTGTCCCCATGTAGTACTATGCCCTGCACAGTCTTGGTTGACAGATAACATCTAACAAACAAGTACATTTTCATTGTTGGGTTTACATTCATAATCTGAATGGATTTTGCTATTTCTGTCTGATGTTGTTTAAAGGAACAGGTCACTTAAAAAACTAAAATGTGCTCACTTCCAGGCCATCTAAGATGTAGATGAGTTTGTTTTTTCATCTGAATAGAAATGTATCATTTTATCAAGCTTGCTCACCAATGGATCCTTTGCAGTGAATGGGTGCCGTCCGAATGAGAGTTCAAATAGGTGATATAAACTTCACAATAATCCACAAGTAATCCACATGACTCTAATTCATCTTGTGAAGCGAAAAGCTGTGTTCGTAATAAACAAATTCATTGTTAAGGTGTTTTTAACTTCAAGTCCTCAATCCATAATATTGATTTCTCCAATATTATGAAAAAGTTGTTCTCCGTCTGAATTAGGAGAGAAATATGCACAGATCAAGTACAGCTTATAAACAAAAATAGTCCAAAACAGTTCTAAACAAATATATTGTGGAATTTTAATATGAAAGGACAACGGGGGATGGACTTTTCCACTGGAGGAATTGTTATCATGGATTATGGACTGGTATTTTGGCCAGAAGCATAGGTTTATGGTTAAAATGTCTTATATAGAGTAATGATGGATTCGTTTCTTACAAAACTCAGCTTTTTGATGGATTGGAGTCGTGTGGATTACCTGTGAGTTGTTACATTTTTATCAGCTGTTTAGACTTTCTGACGGCACCCATTTACTGAAGAGGATCCATCAGTGAGCAAGGATGTAAGGTTACATTTCTCCAAATCTGTTCCAATGGCGAAACAAACTTATTTACATCTTGGTTGGCCTGAGGGTGAGTACATTTTTAGCAAATTTTCATTTTTGGAAGAACTATTCCTTTAATTATATATGGCTTTTATGAGGAAAAAGATGAACACACCCAGTCAAAGATGGATGTACTATGTTTATGCTATGAGATATCGATAAATAGATCTCATTTCACATTATGTTGTTTAACTCAGACATAACAAAGTAATGGCATCCTTGTGCAAGTTGTTTACTTAATCTCTCTGGTTAGGTATTAGAAATAAATAGGATTATTTGTAAACATCTTTTATGGCCATAAACATTTCTAGGCTTACATCTCCTCTCCATAAACTAGATGAAAATAATACTTCACATTTTGTCACATCATTTAGGTAGTGCATGTACCTAATTTGGCTTACTAGCAGAGAAAGACAAAAAAAATTGTATATCCTTCAAAGAGGAAAAACTGGGCACATTCCAGCACTTTGCTCAGTACCTTTTAACATAAAACACTAGCTGGTCCAAAAGAAAAACCTTCTGCAAATATTTACAGACATATTTAAGAATGCTGCTGCTCTTTGATCTTTTGGTCTCTGATATTTTGCTGCAGGTATAAAATGAATCTCTGCATCATAGATATTGGCCAATAACTTATATCTGATGTATAGGGGGCAGCAATATACAAGATGGGCACTTATCTTGAAAATAACACTTTTTAATCACAAATAGTTCTTAAAGGGATACTCCACCCCAAAATGAAAATTTTGTCATTAATCACTTACCCCCATGTTGTTCCAAACCCATAAAAGCTCCGTTCGTCTTCAGAACATAATTTAAGATATTTTGGATGAAAACCTGGAGGCTTGAGACTGTCCCATAGACTTCCAAATAAATAACAGTGTCAAGGTCCATAAAAGGTATGAAAGTCGTCGTCAGAATACTCCATCTGCCATCAGATGTGTAATCTGGGTTATATGAAGCGACAGGAACACTTTTTGTAAGCTAAGAAAACAAAAATAACAACTTTATTTAATAATTCTGTTGTCAACGGTCTCCCCTGTGGCTCTCCATATCACCGTATGCTGTGTATGCTCTTCTGTCATCCACGCCACAAGGATGCGCTGTTTCTACATGTATTTAGCTTTGATTTGAAATAAAACAGCACATCCTTGTGGCGCGGATGACACAGAAGAGCGTACACACCATACAGTGATATAGAAAATCACAGAGGAGAAATAAGTCGTTATTTTTGTTTTCTTCGCTTACAAAAAGTGTTCCCATCGCTTCATATAACCCAGATTGCACGTCTGATGTCAGATGGAGTAATCTGAAGATGACTTTCATACCTTTTAAGGACCTTGTCTATGGGACAGTCTCAAGCCTCCAGGTTTTCATCCAAAATATCTTAAATTGTGTTCCGAAGATGAGCAGAGCTTTTATGGGTTTGGAACGACATGGGGGTTAGTGATTAATGACAAAATTTTCATTTTGGGGTGGAGTATACCTTTAATTCAGTGTCTTGGAAAATAAATATAAAACTTGTACTGATTTAAAAACGAATCTCTAGCTCTTTAAATCTCCTTAGAGATGTTTCTCCAATGTTGTTGTAATAGATTTATGAGAGTGATGATCAGAAGATTCCTTTTGTATTCCGGATTTGACCTCTATAAATACAAAAACAAAAGAAATCATGTGAATGCCTTTTACATAGTAATGTATGCAATATATGTTTCAAACATTTACAAAGATGATTAAATGAATAGTTATTTGAATTCTTTTTTTTATCTTATATGATTAAATATGATTAAAATATGACATCATATAGATATATGATTTAAAATGTTTGGGATCAGTATGCTTTTTTTTAAAGAAATTAATACATTTATTCAGCAATGACACATTAAATTGATCAAAAGAGACATTAAAGACATTTGCATTATTATAAAAAAGAATTATGGTAAAAAATGTAAGAAGGACAACCATTTACAACATTGAAGAAGAAGAAGAAGAAATGTTTTGCCATAACATTAATAAATTATACTTTTAATTATATGAAAATAGCAGTTATCTCAAATTGTAATAATATTTCACAATATTACTGTATTTTTCATCAAAAGATGGTGAGCATAAGACGGTAGCCTTGGTGAGCATAATATACTTTTTTCATAAACATTTCAAAATATTACCAACCCCAAACTTTTTAATGGCTGGGTAATGGTAATGTTTTTTTGGTAATGCTTGAGTAGCTTACTGGCTATGCATCGCACTTGTGGCTTCTCCCACTGTCCATCTGCCATGCAGCGGATCACAGGTAGGTGGCGCTGTATGAAGTTTTCACTGCATTGGTATCTGATTACAGAATTCACCTGGTAGTGCTCTTTCTTGTTTCCAAACATCCTGGCATTCTCCACTTTAGGAGGTTGGGCACATGTCACTGAAATAAGGGGGAATTCAAATTGAAGCCGAATCTGAAAAAAAAAAATGGTCTCAAATGTGATGACATTTGAGTTTGTTGGTGTGCATACCTGGACCTGTTTTGCATGTGAAAGGTAAGTAGTAGTTGCAGGGCATGTCATTCCATTGGCCATTTCCATGCCCGATCATTACGACACAGTCTTCAGAGTTAAAATAATTGTCGGGTTGGTTAGGCCTCCAGTTCTCATATTGCTAAGGAGAGGAAGAGAAAAACTCAAGCATTGGATCTGAATCAGATAGCTCTATTATTAGAAATACAGCTTCTTAGCAAGAGTCAGGCTTTACCAGTGAGGTCCCATCTGACCAGCGGAAGTCATTTTCCACCATTTTATCATTCAGTCCAATCCACTGATAGTCTTGTGCATATGCTGTTACAAGAGGGTGATTGTTTATAATCAGAAAAACAACACAGATACTTAGGAGCTTAAACACACAGACACACACTCACAGCTGATGAAGGCTTGTTCCTCTGGAGTGATAATGCTCACCAGTTGAGCGTTTAAGTCTTGACAGCGCTGCTCAGCATCCAGCCAGTTCTCTCTCGTCGAGAAATGCAAGTAACAGTTGCCCTCAAACTTAGTCCAGCCCTCCTCACAGCTGTGCACATCTGAAGCAACATCACATGGCATTTTTACCACTGTTTCACCATATATTCTTTTTAGACCACTTGTGTGAGATGTATCACCCCTGACACAGACTAAGTTCATCCAAAAATGAAAATATTATCTTATTTCCTCATCTTCCAAGCCCATAAGACTTTTGTTCATTGAAAAACTAAGATATTTCTGATGAAACAACACGATGAAGGGTGCGTTAATGACGACACAGCTTTCATCTATGGGTAAACTATCCCTTTAATACTTGTTGTACATGCAAATAAGAAACACATGACAAATGTATGAGGAAATGTGCTGAGGGATTTGGATGAAGTCACTTTATCTTTCAGTGTTGTAAGAAAGTGACAAATGCCTTTTACGTGACATAATGTCAGCTTATCAGATAAAGTGAAGCCAAGAGAAACATCCAGCAGAAAATTAACAAACTAGTATTTCTAGTCGCTGCTCAGATGAAAAATATGAACTGGTCACTTCCTGTTTACCTCAGCCTTTGCCTTTCTGAGTTACTAAAAATGTTGTAGTTTCTTGCTATATTTTTACAGTACCTGAAATAGCTTCATTGCATCCTGAATGACGCTGATGTTTAACCGCAACAGATTTCTATAAAAGGACTGGCAAAACTCTCCCTGTCTCTCTCAAAAAATAAAAATAAAAAAATACAAACTCACCAATCCCTACTCAACACACACACATATGAGACATGACGTGACATACAGTACAGCCAAGTACAGTGACCCATACTCAGAATTCGTGGTCTGCATTTAACCCGTCCAAAGTGCACACACACAGCAGTGAACACACCCCCGGGGCAGTGGGCAGCCATTTATTCTAAGAAATCTAGAATATGCTATGTATCCAGGGACTTTAATTCCACTACAGCGACATCTAGAGTTGTATGTCACCTTTAAGGTTGTTTTTGAAAGACTGTTAGTAGAATAAGCTGAAGCAGCCTCATACCAATCTCACAGCGGTCTCCTTCATAGCTGGGCAGACATAAGCATTTGAAAGCGTCCTCCACCTCCACACAGGTGGCTCCACTGGAACAGGGATTTGAATGGCAAACATCAACCTCTGCAAATAAAGGTTTAGCGATTAAAGCTGACTACTATGAAGATGCCCCGAAGAAGGCCAAGCTTAGCAGAGAGCATCATTGAATCAGAACTCTTGGAGCTGCTTCTAAACAAATCTCTTGAATAATTATAGCATCAATATTTTAACAAGCTAAGAAGAGAGACAAGTAAATTGTGGTACACTGAAGGGGAGATCAGAGTCAGTTGTAGTTACTGTAAGAGCACTGACCTGGATCAGTTTTTATGCCTCTCACGAGGAGAGCAGATCAGCACTCTTACAGTCCCAGATACAGAAGCAGAATTTTAGAGTTTAGATTCATTTGAAGATGGACGAGAAATATGAGCATGTACCAGGTGTTAGAGGGTGTGCTGATTAAACCAGACTGCAGCAAAGGCACAGGTGATCAAAAACAACACAGGTGAAGTCACTGAAAAGACATCTGGATACAAGAGCAGAGTAAGTTGATAAGTATTTAACCACACACACGACACATACCCTGTAAAATGGACTGTGAGGACATAAATTAGGCAAGAGCAAACTGAACAGAAGTTATTCACAAATGAAATGCAGATATTTGATTAATTTGAACACAAATATGAGCCTAAAAAGTTATAAAGATGGCTGTTCGTAATAAAAATGTTTGTCAAAATGTCCAATAATCAAAATACAACATTTTAAAAAGTATTGACTTGACTCACCAAACTTGCACTTTTCTCCATGCAGTCTAGGTGGGCAGTGACAAATACCCACCCCATCCTTCAGTGAACACACTCCAGCTCCACAAGGGTTTGGTTCACATGGGTTAAGAGAAGCTATTATGGTTTAAGAGAAAGAAAGAAAGAAAGAGACACATGAAACCATGATGAAAAGGACTGTTTATGTCTCAAGGGGTGAGAAGAAATAGATTTCCATATTATGATGCACCAATGAGCTAACCGATATTTTCCTGCTATGATAATAATAAATACACAATATAAAAATTGTATACACAACAAATCATTAATACTGGCCAATAACAGACGTTACTGATATGTCATGTCTCTCTATTCTTTATTTTAACAAATTTTACGCAATAGGAATCTCACCATTCCCAACAAGTCCTTCCGTGACAGAAGGGCTCTGTAAAGAAGTAGGTTCTGTGCTAGAAGACAAAGCTGCAGAAGTAACCGTTTCAAGTTTACTCGTGATCCCCTCTGGTTCTGAATAAGGCACTGGAGGTCCTGCAGCATTACTGTTCAGGCCAGATGGCCCTTGAGCAGACAGCACAGCTAAGGGAGCATCACTGGAGTTCACTGTTGGCATATCTTCAGTAAATGGGATCCATTCCTGTTCTTGTCCACTAGAATAGGCACTTTGGTCGTCTCCGCTCCCTGAGGACAACCTGACGGTGCCACTGTACTCCACCTCCCCGCTTCCTTGCTCCATGCCTTGGAAGGGCTTGTTGGACATTTCCACCATACCATTATTGGTGAAGATGATCTCACCATTAGCTGATTCCCCTAATCTTTCTCCTGATTCAGTGCCATAGCCTGCAGATGTAAATCCACTTCCCTTACCAGACCCAAACAGCAGAAGTCCAGAAGCTTCCTGCTCACGAGTTTGTTCTTCGAGATCAATGAAGTCCGACCCCAAAAATGTCATACCAGAGAACTCTAAACCACTCCCAGAGCCACTGTGAACATCACAAAATCCAGATATATCATCACTCACCCCATAGATATCACCACTCATCCCAGAGATATCACCACTCATCCCAGAGATATCACCACTAATCCCAGATCTAGCACCACTCATCCCAGAGATATCACCATTCATCCCAGATATATCACCACTCATCCCAGAGATATCACCGCTCCTCCCAGATATATCACCGCTCATCCCAGAGATATCACCACTCATCCCAGAGATATCACCACTCATCCCAGAGATATCACCACTCATCCCAGATATATCACCGCTCATCCCAGACTCTGAGATATGTCCTGATCTGCTTAAATCCAAATGACTTCCACCCAGCTCTTGTTCTATTAAATGTGGAGCAGTGGACACCTTCAACCATGGGCTATCCACCATGACACCACTGCCATCGATGAATGAAATGCCACTAGATCCTCTAGAGGGAAATATTCCTGATGGGAAACCACTGAATCCTGAGGACTCCTCACTAGAACCTGATCCTGAAGAGATGCCAGAAAGGTCTCCACTCTCATCGCTTTCTCCTGAGCTGCTGGAAAAGTCTGAGGTAGAGCCACTCTCTTCAAAGCTATACCCTGACCCACTCCCTGATCCCAATCCAGAGGTGTCCAGTCCAGAGTGGCCTGAACCCTGGCCAAAGGGGAAGGTGAGGATCTCTGTGCCTGCCTCTGCAGCCTCCTTAGGTCGTCCTGAAGGTGATCCAACTTCTGATAAAACAAAGTCACTTCCTGAAAAGGTCACTTGGATATCTAAGCCACTGCCATATCCTGATGAGCCTCCAGACCCGCTTGGCAGATCCCCACTACCACTGGCCCCAGAGGAGTCTCCAATTGACACAACTGACCCACCCAGGTGATCCCCGCTCCCACTGCTCAAAAGATCATCAGTGCCACTGGCCCCAGATGCATCAGGTCCAGAGGGTTCTGCAGGGATAGTAGTAGGAGTGGTTCCTTCTGAGGAAACACAGATACACACAGAATCTAAGGTAATGCACCGAAATTAACACTCATCATGCATTAAAAAATGCAATTCATCTGTACAACGACTTAAAGTGATAGTTCGCTCAAAAATGATGACTCGTGCCTCATGCTATTCCAAACATGTATGACTTTATTTCTTCTGTACAAATAAAACAATACATGTTGAGTAATGTCTGTTTTTTGTTTGTTTGTTTTCAATTCTGGTTGCCAACATTCTTCAAAATATCTTCATTTGTGTTTCTCAGAAGAAGGAAAGTCATATATTTGAACTATCCTTTTAAATATATATATATATATATATATATATTCACTAAGGTTTTTAATTATTTAAAGCCAAAAATACTACATTGATGCTGTCCTGATATCAAAATGAAGAAAAAAATAACATGAGAGGAAATGAGAGGACCCTTGTGTCAAGGTTCAAGGTTCATATATCAGACAATTTGACTTTTATTTCGCTTTTTATGTTAATGCAAGATTAGTTCAGGTTGTAAAATGTCACAAGGTGTGATTCCTCAAAACCTAATAATATTTATGAATGAATATATATTAAATCTAAACAAAATATATTTAAACACTTTTTAAAATAATTGTTCAGATGTATAATTTATGTATGACTCATGCATATTTCTTAATCTTTTTTGCCATTGTCTCATATATGTATCCTGAAATACAATATTACCAGGTTTAAGCTCACTATCTTTTCCTCTGTCACCATCATATTCAGTTCACTTTCATTCAAAGACAGATCCAAATCCAGATCCACTATATATATATATATATATATATATATATATATATATAAAATGACAAACATGTAAAGAATAATGTATGTTGTATAAACACTCAACAGACTAAATGTTTTACATTTCATAGAATCTACAATTTAAGGCCTGATGGGAATGCTGAACATTTTTACTGTATATTTGCCATTGATACATACCTGTGGCAGGTTTGATAGCTTCAGTTTCATTCAAACGGGATAAATCAGAGCCAACATCAGTCCTGTCAATGACCCCTTCCATAATGTCCGTAACCACCTCAGCAGAGCTGGGAATTGGTGAAAGGGGCAGCTGGGAAATATTTAGTGCAGTATATGGGAATTCGACACTAGTGGTCACTGAGGGCTTATATGTTACAACTTCTCCCTTCAGTTCACTTTCTGTGGATGTGGGCTTTAAAAAGAGCTGGGGGCTTTCTGTGATTGTGTCCACACTCAGGACACCACTGCCAGCTTCTGTGGTCGTCTCTATGTCGAATGGCAATAGGCCAGAACCTTCCTCAGCCGTTTCTAAATGTAACTATATGAACAATGTCAGTACCTAATCAATTAGCACCAGCTATTAAACACACATTATTGTGGATTAATGGATCAACAAGGATAAAACAATCACAAATATATATGTATGTTGATGGATAATCATAAATTATAAAGAAGGAATAGCAGAAAAATTGAGAATTTTGTACCAGAGTAGCAAAATGCATCATAGCGGGAGTCTGAGAGAGGGTAGCCAGTCTGATTGGGAAACAGATAGACGGTTCGCACTCCCAGCAGGCCACCCCCACACTGCGGTCGGGGAATGTTGATGGGGTAGCGGACACTCCTGTCTGCCAACCAGCCTGCATTACAAACATCCATACCCCCCTTCCATGCCAGGTACAGCTGTCCTGTGGTGGCCAACTTGGCAGCTAGCTTTGCACACTCAGCTTCTGCCTCCTCAAAAGTGAATTTGTTAGGAGAAGTAGTGTGGAACACTTTTCCTGTAAGACGAAACAGAATGTTTTTTTTTTTTTTTTTTTTTAGCATTTTTCAAAATGTGTTTTTCAAAGAAAGCATTTAGTTTTCTGCCATCTCAAACATGTACCTGTCATTTTCTCAGCAAAGCAGTACACGTCATACGTCTCTTTCACATCTCTTACTCCATACGTCCTCACTCCTGGAAACTGGTACTTGTCTCCATAGCAAGCCTCACGAGGATCATGAATAGGGTACCTTTTTTCAAAAAACAGATGATATTATTTCCCATTTTCAAGCAGAATTATAGAACATTAACTAAATATACATGGTTAAAAAAAGTTTGTCATTATTACAGGAAAGAAAATTTACAGTAAACCTGTTAATTGGTTAAAGGAATACTCCACCCCAAAATGATTTTTTTTCATTAATCACTTACCCCCATGTCGTTCTAAACCTGTAAATGCTTTGTTCATCTTCAGAACACAATTTAAGATATTTTGGATGACAACTGAGAGGCTTCTGACTGTCCCATAGACTGCCAAGTAAAATACACTGTAAAGGTCCAGAAAAGTATGAAAAGTATCGTCAGAATAGTCCATCTGCCATCAGTGATTCAGCCGTAACGTTATGAAGCGACGAGAATACTTTTTGTACACAAAGAAAACAAAAATAACGACTTTATTCATCAATTTGTCTCCTCTGTGTCACTCCACATCAGCGAAGCACCATTTTGGAAAATCTGAGCTGTAAGCAGGCAGCTTACGCTTTTCTGTGTCAGCCGCGACACAGGATGCGCTGTTTTCTTTCAAATCAAAACTTAAATATGCGTATAGAAAACAGCTCAAATTCGCCAAAATGACGCTACACTGATGTGAAGTGATGCAGAGGAGACAAATTGTTGAATAAAGTCATTATTTTTGTTTTATTCACGTTATTTCAGGACCTTGACAGTGTATTTTACTTGGCAGTCTATGGGACAGTCACAAGCCTCCCTGTTTTCATCCGAAATAGCTTAAATTGTGTTCCGAAGATGAATGAAGCTTTTACAGGTTTGGAACAACATGGGTGTAAGTGATTAATGACAAAATTTTCATTTTGGGGTGGAGTATCCCTTTAACTGTAAGTTACTTTACTATACATTATATGCTGAAAAACTGTAAATGGTTTGTAATTGCATTATATGTTATTTTACTGTAAAATACTGTCAAATTTAGAGTTTTTGAAAGTAAGAACTATGAATTACATTATAATTTAGTGAAAAACAATAAAAGGACATTCCCAGAAGTACCTGCATCACACAAACCATATTATATATTCCTTAACATTATATTTTATATGAACAATTTTTTTTAATTTTATTTTTGTTATCAGTCATGTAAACTAGGGAGTTTTGTGTTATATTTTCTGTTATTTAGTTAATGTTTATTCCATCAATCCAGTGACATTTTTTGTCTTGTGCATGTGCGTCATCTACATACAAATACTGGACATGTTTTATGGACAGGCCACTTAAAATTAATTTTGATTCATCGTGTGGCTTTTTCTCATACCACCTATGTTATTATGGTGGTTATTCATACATTTTAAGATAAAAAGCAGATTTTCAAGTATAGATTGATATATCAACATTATATCAATTATTGATATGCAAATTTGCAAAATATACATCCTCCAATATGCCTGACTATAATACCTGAAACATTTTCACTGTATTTTTAGGGTGAATTTCTGGACACCTCAGCTGCCATTTTTACCGTAAATTTACCGGTAACTGACCTGACGGTCTGATCTGCAAGCCAGCCAGCATCACACTGGTGGAATCCCTCATCATAAGCTGCTTGGAGTTGCTCTGGAGTAGCAATCACTGCACTGTTTTGAACACAGGCTGCCTTGGCCTTCTCAAAAGTAAGGGTATATCGTGTGGTGATTGCACGATAGTGGAAAACAATACCTAAGCAATATAAGTACATCTATCTCATATTTCTGACAAAACAAAACAAAATAAAGTAATATTCTCTTTAAGGATCTTCACACAAACAGTACCTTGAACTTGAACGTCAACAATATCATGACCATCCTCTATCCCATTCATGACTTCACAGCGGTACACTCCAGAGTCATTGGAATGGAGCTCAGTGATCTTAATGGAGGCGTCTGTGGGTGTCGTGGGGTATCCAACCATGGTGATCCTATCAAGATACGTTTTGTCAATGCTGATGTCACAAGGTGACGATCTTTAGGGGCGGAACCAAAATTTTGGCGGAACCAAAGTGTTTCCGCCCGGACCGGAAAAACAGAACGCCGGAATTTCCGGTAGCGCCGTAAGAAGGAAAATCAGGGAATTCGATGCACCTGTGCCTAGTTAGGGACAGCGGTTGGTGATTGGAGGATACGCTGGACAAGGCAGTACTTAAGGCCAAGTTATTTCACAGTCTGGGCGCTCTTTCTGGTGTGTGTGAAGCACTGTGTTGTGCCCGTCTTGGTGCGCTGCTGGCGGCTGTCTAACTCTCTCTCTCCCTCAGGCTGGAATTGTATGATTGTGAAGACATCGCGAACCTTAAAGGTTGAGAAGTGAACGGATTATACGGCGAACTGAGACGACGTGAAAAAAGGGGATTGGAAGCGGCATTGATGTGAGTACTAAGAGCCAGTCGAAAGTGCCCTGTATATTGACCTGGCGTTGTGTAGATCTCTCCAGGAGGAGGAGGGCGGCCCTACCCCTAATATAGTGTGGTGGGAGAGCCTAAGGAATACTTATTGAAGTAGTCACAACGACGACATCACTAGCTAGGCCGCATATTCCATCGCCAGATCCGAACCAAGCGAAGTGAAGGAAGACGGGTGTCCTTTTCGTACACTGAGTGTGGTGGGTGAGTCTTCATGCTGTGAAAACCTATAATTTTGACGTGGTGCTGTATATTGCTGTGGGCTGCTGTGTATTGCCGTGTGTCCTGTCAGATAAACCCCCGCCTTCACGCACTTCGTCGCGGGAGGACAAGGAGACTGCTGGTCCTAGCCTAGTTCAGTACAGTATATGTTGTGAGCGTGCTTCAGATCTCCGGAGATAGCATAGTACGCTGTGTCCAGCCCAGAGGTGAAAGCCATCCAAAGCAGAGTAACTGTGCTTTGCGTCCAAGTTGATACCTGTGGAGAGGAAAGGAAAGAGAGAGTGAGTAACACAAGGAGAAACAGAGGAAACCTGTACTTACAGTACGCTGTGTTCAGCCCAGAGGTGAGAGCCATTCAAAGCAAACTAACTGTGCTATTGTGCCCAAGTTGATACATGTGGAGAGAAAAGGAGAGAGAGTAAATAACACGAGGAGGAATAGAGCGAACCCTGTACTTACAGTACGCTGTGTCCAGCCCAGAGGTGAGAGCCATTCAAAGCAAACTAACTGTGCTAGTGTGCCCAAGTTGATACCTGTGGAGAGAAAAGGAGAGAGAGTGAATAACACGAGGAGGAATAGAGCGAACCCTGTACTTACAGTACGCTGTGTCCAGCCCAGAGGTGAGAGCCATTCAAAGCAAACTAACTGTGCTAGTGTGCCCAAGTTGATACCTGTGGAGAGAAAAGGAGAGAGAGTGAATAACACGAGGAGGAATAGAGCGAACCCTGTACTTACAGTACGCTGTGTCCAGCCCAGAGGTGAGAGCCATTCAAAGCAAACTAACTGTGCTATTGTGCCCAAGTTGATACCTGTGGAGAGAAAAGGAAAGAGAGAGTGAGTTATGAAGTCAAGCTATTTTTAAATATTTAAATAAAGATTGTTTTATCACTTACTTGTTCTCGTGTTGTTTGGCCATTGGGTTGGCTTTGGGGACCTCCTCGAGGTGGAAGTTGAGAAGGGGTGTGGCTTAGTCAAAGCATAGCCAGCCCCTGGGTGTGACACTTACTACTCCTTCAGATGCCACTAAAATGTTTGTGGACTTTTCCTTGGTGATCAGACTCCATTTGATCCGGTGAGACAAAGGGGCAATGGTGGGGGCACCAGGGTCATTGACTGTGTTGTCCTGGAAGTGGCAGGGCAGAACTAATGTGTCACCCATCAGAGGCCGGAGAGGAAGCTCATTGGGTATGCTGACACTCAGAGTGCTTTCAGGCTCTGTAATGACATATACAGGTTAATGAAGTTTTCAAGAATATTAACAATTTTAATATGTAATTTACATAATGAATACACACCAGAGTAAACGTAATCGAAAGACGCTGTGGCTGAGAAGACCCAGAAACACATGCTCAGCAAAAGCACGGACAGCATCGTCAACCTACAGGTTTAAAAGAATGTTATCACCATCATATTTGCACATATATTCAGCAACAACAACTTTTTTTTCTCAGATTTTATAAAGATTTTATTCTGAAAGCATATACTGTATCAAATGGACCAAATGTGAATTTCTATGTTCATAATAAAGGTTTGGTAAAATAAGAGGTTTTTGAGAGAGAAAAACCAACATGTAATTTTCCGTTCCCAAAAGTACCACAGGAACAGTGCAGTTCTCATGCCAGAACAAGCTGGTCATATCTGAACCAGATGGTTTGGGAATTAACTTACCGTTAATAACTAATTCTCTGCCATGCATGGGTAAAGAGAGATATGCGGTTCTTTTAGTTAACATAGTTTTTGGGGAAAAGATCTTAAAAGGTCTGGCCTTACTTGACAAACCCACAGCATTTATAAATCTTTGCTAGTGTTGGCCGCTTTTAAGAGTGATGCTATATTTATGTGACTTGCTGCAGACTTATCTACACATACGGCTAGAGCAGAGAGCCACTTATTCATAGTTAGTTAAACACTATTTATACACTATTCCATATCGAGTTTGTCCTCTCCTTTTAGTCCAGTCCAAATCTAATCTTATAAAGCAATCAACATAAAAATATCTAAGAAAGTGTGCATACTTGATGCATACACCCTGTGACCTTTAAACAGTCCATTTTTAATGTATGAGATCCCTCAAATTTCTATAGTAAAACAAATAATGTTGAAGCTATAGAAATATTAGATATATAGAAGTCCTTTTATATAAAGCACAGAAAAACAATTAAGCTGTTTGTTAAATGTGTGCAGTGTTTTTTTTTTTTAATTGCTCTGGACTGTGTTTAGTGAATGCAAAAAGGAAAAAGACAGATAAGATAAAATCAGCTGTCAAAGTTGGTTTCATGGGAAAAATGTGTAATGGCTTATGTGCTGGTCTTTTTTTTTTTTTTTTTTTGGTTTCTCCCAGTCGAAGCTTAAATGGAAATCATTCGAGATTTAGAAGGTCATAGAAAGATAAAAGACAGAAGAAAATAATGACAACTGCTCAAATGTGAAACATTAAAAGCTGTGTCTGTTCTTGTCAAACTCAGTTGACGGCATGTGAGATAATGATTAAAAAAACAACATTATTCCTATAATGAGTTTACTGTAGTTTGCAGATACAAATGTGAGTTAAATGACAGAATCACTTAATGTTGCAATGGTTAATCTCAGAATAATCTCCTCAGAAACCTGCTAAAGTGAATAATAAGTAATTATTGGACAACATATGCCACCAAGTGGATGACAAAGGGTCAACAACAACAAAAAACTTTATTTTAGGCTCTTGCAATTATCAAGTCCAGGATAATAACAATAGTTTGTAAAGCAAATTAAATACAGACAAACCCACTTGAAAAAAAAAATGCTCTCATAGGTAATTAAATCCTGCACAAGTATACGGTATGTGACATGAACAAACCAAATTGTCACTTTAGTGTGCAATATGTGCCTGATAACACACAGTTTAAGAGAATGGTACAAAAAACCATACAGTAGGACAAAAATAGTACATTTTGATGGATTTCATTCATGATAATCTCATTTAAACCACAGCAAGCAATATAACATGATTAGGGAAGGTCAGTGTAAATGAAACAGCATATTTTGGTACACGTGTTGAAAAGAGCTTAAGTAAGACAGAAAGAAGAAAAAAAGTCAATTGTTAAGGTCTAATGCATCTGCAATGTCACCACAGCAGCCAAAAGAAAAAAGTTTAAGTGGGCATCCTTGTATAGGCACAAGAACATTCAAAAAAAAAAAAAAAAAAAAAAACTTGTTAAGTGAAGTGTATTGACTAGCTATCTGACCTCAACATTGAGGTCAATGAGTCACTTTAGGTTAGGAAGACTGCAAATAAAAACATCAGCATCATAACAGCACATTAAATAGAAATTGTATTCCTCTGTATAATCAATAATTACTGATATGTTAGAGCAACAAAATGAACTAAGCTAAGACAAAAGTATCTGAAATGTGTCCTATTACAAAATCACTTTCAGAAATGATTTAGAATATCACAGTTACTAATAAATAATGGTTATTTTTCACATTTATTATGATTATTCCAATTCATATTAACATCCTGAAACCACGATAAGCAAAAATACATCATTGCTCCAAATGCTCAAATTTTCAAATGATGAATTCTGATCCATTTGTCACACAAACTGACAGGCTTTTCACAATATGTTAACAATACTTTAACAATTAAATCTACCCTGGACAGGACATTTGGGTTCATCTGAAGCCAGTGATGCTGTGCTCACCTGTACATCCAGTGCAACCACAACATAAAGCCAAACTGTACATCACCTGTATGATGCAGTGTCCCTCTGAAACTCTTATAGTCCTTGACTGCAGATGCGTTTCAGCTCTCTGATGGCATGCGTGTTTCTCAATCCAAACCCCTAATAAGAGTGTTGCGTGTGCAGTAAAGTTCAGAAGCGTTTCTGGCAGGAGAATGAGAAGCAGAAATAAACTCTTCTCACAAGGGAAATACTTTAACTGAACAGGAGCTGGACGGGGGGCTAGAGAATGAGAGGTGGAGTAAAGGAGCACATAAAATTTCCACGTGTGATGTAATCTGGCCACACACAGAGCCTCCAAAACTTTTGTGGCTAACATGCACAAATCCTGATGATATTTATGTCAACAGTCCTCTTGATCCGGTTTGAGCCATAATACATCATCGTACGGAACAAAGACGGCCTTTTTTGCTAATATATTTACATGATGTCATATTTCCTTTTGCATTTTGCAATGCTATATTGGTGTGGCTCAAACACCTTATTCAAAACCCAATTAAATTAGAATAATTTCGAAGAATTGTATCATCTACATCTTGGATGGCTTGAGGGTGAGTAAATGTGTGGAACATTTTCATTCTTGGGTGAACTATTTCTTTAAGCTATAGATATATGCTGTTTCATTTTATTCATTTTGTCTTAGGTAGAATGTCATTATTCCAGCCTAAAATATTCACAGGAGTAAAGTATGACAACCAGCCCTGTATATGCTAAACATTTCATACTACATCAGTGATTTATTTCAAGATTTGTTTCTGTTTTCAGAAGTGCTGTTTTCAAATATTGTGCCACTTGTTCACAAACATCCATCATATTAATTAGTCTTCTGGAGCAGCAACATTAACACAAGTGGAAAGCAGAAACACAAGGCTTCATTCAGCAGCCTGGCCCACCCCATTGTTCCTCTCAAACATTCCTCTCAGAGGAACATGACAACGTATCCCATTGAATAGAGTCACTATTTGAGAACCCTGCAATGTCTCACAAGACATAGGCATAAGAAAACAGAGTGCCCAATAAATAACGCTGTGTGCTTGGTGTCAAAGTTAGGGGGAAAGCTGCAGCATGACATTTAAGATCTGATTTTCATTTATTCCTGAAGGTGTTTAATTTGTGATGATGTAAATCATGATAATATGAAAACGTTCCTTAAATCTTACCTTTTCTTAGACTATCCATCTCTTCATCAGTAACATATCGATTATACTGCAGAGATACAGAGAGAACCAGTCATGAGCTGCCGATTTAACCCAGTTTAGGTTTAGATGGGAGGGACATTCTCTGTTTCTTTTGGATGGTGATTAAAAACTGTTACTGAACTGCTTGGAATGGACTTCAAAAAGGAGATTCCCACTGTGAGTTTGTGTGAGAGCTTTGTCCTCTTTGCTTTTATTCTGCAGTTTGTGTGTATGAAATGAGGTGCAAATGTATGTTGGAAATTTGTCCTGGTTTGTTAACCTGTGTCCATTGACACCTTTAAAGAGACACAATACCACAATACCAGAAGTTCTCCTCACTGACAGTCTTCTTTCTACTGAGGAAAAGACAACTCAGGTCTCTGGGGAGACCTGGTGCAGTTATACGTCTTACTGACTCCACAAAATAGATTTTTTATACATTTGACTCTATGGCGAGTTTGAACCTGACATAGACGAATGACCGAATTTGTTTTGTGGAGTTTTGGCTACTGCTATATCTAACACAGTCTGCCCCAAGAAGTTTTGCTCTGAGTGGCTACCTGCTGTCAGGAAATAGGCTTTCTTTCACAGGGAGCGCCTTTACATGGTATTTTTGGACAGTGAAGTACATTTAATTTTCTGCTGGAACTGAACAGTGCATTGTAAGTCCCAGAGCTGAGGAGAAGGACGCCAGCTCTCTCTCTCAACAGTGTCCATTTATACCCCTCACTTAAAGCTGCTGCATGCCTCATTTCATCTGTTAACTGTCACTGTTTTGTGCATCACACACATATTTACTGGCATGTCATTGACTCATTTAAATATTATAGAATATATGAAGTAAAGCATATGATTATGTGCATCCGACAGCCCTGCAGAGAATCCTAATGATTGTATTTGTAAATATTTTATTATTTGTAGAATTGTTGTATGATTTTTAGAAGAAAAAAATCATGTAAATGCAATCCAAACAATCCACAATTAAATATTAATCATAAAATAAATCATTAAAATAATCATTATCATTAATCATACAATAATCATTATTAACCATAGATTTTTTTCCATAAGCTTTTTCCACCATCCCAATGCAAACTTAAGTGTTTTGCTTAAGTGTGTGAACGTTTAAGGGGAGACGTAGAACAGTATTTGCTTATCCGCAGGAACAGACCTGACATTATTCTTGTAGTTCAACAGCTGATTAATGCCACTATCCACAGCTGAGATCATTGCGTTCAACACATCTCACAAGCTACTGTCTGTTTATTAAATCACATTTATGGAATATTATTTTATAAAAGGAAATAAAAAACTGTCCTTGTAAGTTTAGTACTTCTGGTGCTTTTTCATATATATATATACATATATATATATATATATATATATACATATATATATATATATATATATATATATATATATACATATATATATATATACTTATATATATTATATATATATATATATATATATATATATATATATATATATATATATATATATATATATATATGGTGCACTCTTGCATTTGACTGTGGAACTGTGGACAACAAGAATGCTCTAACGTTTCTGCACAAAGTCTGCATTTGGTATCGGGAAAGAAAGAGAGATTTAAAAAAAAGCAAACATCTTTTATGTAAAAAAAAAAAAACATGCTGGCTTTAGTTCACCATTGCTGCTAATACAGCATTTGTTTTGATTAAGACATTCCTTGCATTTTAATGCCTCTGTTGCTCTAAACGAAAACCCATGAGACAGACTGATAACAAGACGTGTGGTGGTTATATACATCCCCTGGGTATATATGATAACCCATTTTTTCTGATATAATGTTTCACAGCATTAAATCATTGACTTAATTTAGCTTTTTTCCACTAGTGAGTAACAGAAAAAAGACAATGTAAAAATGAATAGAGATCTAAAGATCTATAGAATCTAGAGATCTGTAAAATCCATTATAATTGCTCTGGTTTTAGAAGTCACATAAATGGTTCATCATGAAATCACTTATTTAACCTTAATTTTAACTGATTATAGTAGAAATACACCTCTATCTATAGAAAGTCCTAGTGTGTCTTTACAATGGCAGAACTTCTAATGCAGACGAAATAAACATACAAGCAATGAATTGAAAAGCACAAAGTAGGTGATGGATACATAAAGATGAAAATACATGAAGTCATTGAATATCATATTAGGAACAGTTCTCCCAAAAATGAAAATTTGCTGAAAATTTAATCACCCTCAGGCCATTCAAGATATAGATATAGATATATATCTCTTGTTCACCAATGGATTCTCTGCAGTGAATGGGTGCCGTCAGAATGACAGTCAGATAAAAAAAAAAAAAAACCCTTCAAAATAATCCAAAGGTAATCCACATGACTCTTGTCTACCAATTAACATCTTGTGAAGTGAAAAGCTGCATGTTTGTAAGAAACAAATTAAAGCATTTTAACTTTAAACCGTCACTTCTGGCCAAAATAGCAATCCATGCTTCTTCCAATGAAAACGTCCATCCCCTGTTGTCCTATTAGATCAAAATCCACTGACTTGTTTAGAACTGTTTTGGACTGCTTTTCCTTATAAACAACTGGCAGATGATCTAAACTAATTTTACTGCAGGTTTGAAAAAACACCCAAAACCCGCCCTGAACACCTCTCCACACAACCATTCACACCTCCTGCAACCCCCCTCTCCCCCCAATTCAGATCAGCAAGGATGAGGTGTGCCAGGTCTTCAGGAAGCAGAAAAGGAAAAAAGCACCAGGCCCAGACCTTGTTACACCAGCCTGTCTGAAATCCTGTGCTGACCAGCTGGCCCCCATCTGCACACAGATCTTCAACAGATCACTGGAGCTGTGCGAAGTCCCTTCATGCTTCAAACATTCCACCATCATCCCCATCTCAAAGAAATCCAAAATTACATGACTAAATGACTACAGGCCTGTGGCTCTAACGTCTGTGGTCATGAAGTCATTTGAAAAACTGAAGGACATTGCTGGATCCTCTTCAGTTTGCCTACAGAGCAAACAGGTCTGTGGACGATGCAGTCAACACTGGACTTCATTATGTTCTGCGACATCTAGACAGACCAGGGATTTATGTGAGGATCCTGTTTGTGGACTTTAGCTCGGCCTTTAACACTATCATCCCAAACCTTCTCCTTCCCAAACTAACTCAGCTCTCCGTGCCCACCTCCGTCTGTCAGTGGATCAACAGTTTCCTGACAGACAGGCAGCAGCTAGTGAGGCTGGGCAAACTCACATCCAGCCCCCATACAATCAGCACCGGAGCTCCTCAGGGCTGTGTTCTCTCCCCACTGCTCTTCTCCCTGTACACTAATGACTGCACCTTTAAAGAACCCTCTGTCAAGCTCCTGAAGTTTGCAGACGACACCACACTCGACCTCATTCAGGACGGTGACGAGTCTGCTTACAGACAGGAGGTTAAAGAGCTGGCTGTCTGGTGCAGTCTCAACAACCTGGAGCTTAACACGCTAAAAACAGTGGAGATGATCGTGGACTTCAGAAGAAACCCCCCTGCTCTCCCCCCACTCACCATGATGAACAGCACTGTGACTGCAGTGGAGTCATTCAGGTTCCTGGCCACCACAATCTCTCAGGACCTGAAGTGGGACACTCCCATTGACTGTATGGTGAAAAAGGCCCAGCAGAGGTTGTACTTCCTTCGCCAGCTGAGGAAGTTCAACCTACCACAAGAGCTGCTGAAACAGTCCTACTCCGCCATCAAAGAATCCGTCCTCTGTACTTCAGTAACTGTCTGGTTCAGCTCAGCTACCAAATCTGACCTCAGAAGACTACAGAAGGTAGTCCGGACTGCTGGACATATCATTGGTAAAACCCTCCCTTCTATTCAAGGACTGTACTTATTCAGAGTGAGCAAAAGGGTGGGCAAAATCATTCTGGACCCCTCACATCCAGCACACTTCCTCTTTGAACTGTTGCCATCTGGTCAACACTACAGAGCTCTGAGCACCAGAATGACCAGACACAGGAACAGTTTCTTCCCCCAGGCAATCCATCTCATGAACACTTGACAATAACTGTGGAACACACAACACTATTTATACACACATAAACTTATTTATCTAACACACATACTTAGTCTACACTTCCAATTTGCACATAATATACCTGTACATACAAAACTGTCTATAGTAATATACCTGCACATACAATTGTCAATTTGTATATTGTTATTCCTTACTTACTTGTTCTATTTTTTATTATTTTATTATCTGTGTTTTTGTTCTGCTGCACTGCGTAAGCTTCTGTCACGACAACAAATTCCACGTATGTGTAAACATACCTGCCAATAAAGCTCAATCTGATTCTGATTTTAAATGGTGCTTGATCTGTGCATATTTTTCTCCTGATTGTATTGACTCGTTTGAAGTTAAAATGGCTTAATTATTTTTTTATTACACAGATTTTAATTGATTGGAAGGAAGTCACATTGATAACTTTTGGATTATTGTGAAATCTTGAATTAAAATAAAACATAGACAATTAAAGTGCAAAGTCATAGCTGCTAATCAAGATTATGCCTACATAAATACACATCTCAGACCACTATCCAAACACCAAAGGGCGACGTCAGTCATGTGATTAGGTCCAAAAGAGGAGGACAGAGCACTTTTATAATGGAATCCATTGTTCTATAGACACTCAATCAGCAGCACACTTCTGGTTTGACTAAATAAGGAACATATGTAAGGTGCGTTCCTGAGCCCTCTCCAACAGAGATGCTTTTGTCAAAATAAATTTGGGGCTAAAGTGATGAAATCTGACAAACTGTAGCACTGGAACTCACAGTCATTTCCTCATTATGTTGAGCTTAGGTTGAAAGTATCAAGATCTGAATTTTCTGAATGGCTGATTGTTGGTTTGAAGCTTATCAGATGTGTGGCTGTTAGGTGTATGGTATACCTACACCAGAAATGTAAAGAAAAAAAAATGTAGTGGTAAATGTATGCAATTATCCATTGGTAATTCGTATTGAAATGATAAATAAATGTATAGAAATAATAATAAAACAAGACAGCAACAAGGAGACTTTCAATAAGCTATTCAAAAATGCTGATTGGCAAAATAATAGGAAGCATGAACAAGGCAGAGTTGTAGGTGCATTAATGGTCACATTCATGCTTGTATTCTTGTTTCTATTTACGTACAGGACATTGTGGCATATCTGTGATCAAAATCATGTTGCAGTTTTCCAAAATTGCACTTACCCACTCAAAACAAAACTGGAAGTCCGTTAAAGAAAAGGTCTGTGTAAACATTTGCACAGATTTCTGTTTAAGCAAGAAGGTTTGCTCTGCATCCTGAGGCTGCTCAGTAAGGAGCCTTGTTTAAATGCAGGTTGTTGAACTTGCTGTTTATAAAATGTGCTTTTCATAAATGACATAGAAGCTCACTGTGTCCTCCACCTATACCTAAACTTTCACATACTATGTGGGCTGGGATCAGGCTACAAACAGACTGGCAACAAAACTTACAAGCCAATGCTCAGTCCTCAGAGGAGCCCAAAAAAAAATCCTGCTGACATCAGTCATAAGGAAGACAATGTTTGAATAAATGTGGCTCTGGAACATCTGTATGAGTGATAACACTAAATTGTGTCAAACTTTCCAGCAAAAAAAAAAATAAAAAAAAAATAAATAAATAAATAAATAAAAATTCTAAGCTAAGGACACTTTCGACCCGGTGGACTTTAAGCAAATAAAGGCTCTTAAAACACACTTTTCACACTCTCATGAGTCACGAACAATTTCACAACACAATGGACATACATATATTACAGAAGAATTCTGTCACTTTCTTTTTTTCCCGTAAGTTATGAACATTTCCAGAGTGTTATTTCCAGCACATACAGTATCAAAAGATGTACTGCGTTCATCCCATGTTTTATATACACAGTATGAGCTGCTGCCCTCTGGGAGGAGGTTTAGAGTTCCTCGTTGTAGACTGAATAGATTTAAAAACTCATTTATTCCTGTGTCTGTAAATTTGTTAAATAGTGGCAGTATGGAGCTGTAATTGTGTGTTGTTGTTTTTTTTGTTTGTTTGTTTGTTTTTTTTAGATACAGTATTAGGTTTATTTATTTATTGTTGTGTTATTTTTGGTTGTATGGTTTATTTTATTGTTTGTGTTGTTGATTATTGTGCTTTAATTGTGAGCTAACTGCAGCATGGGTGATGGCCCAAGACAAATTTCCCCGCATGTGGAACAATGACACAGTGAACAAAGGCATTCTGTAGTGAATCGATGCAGTTTTGCAAGAAAAATAGCCATATTCATAACGTAATAATCACTTTAATGTAGCTTGGGCTCACTGTTGTACACAGAAGCAGTTCTGGGCTTTGCTATAGTACGATATAATAAAAGGGGGAAAAAAAGGATATATCATGTTGACTGATGAGTTTGAATATAAATAAATGTATTCAAGTAAAACACAGGGATACCAAACAAAGGGTGATAATAAATAGTGAGGAAAAAGACATGAAAGTCATGATCACATTTGTCAAACAAGCAAAACAATATATGTATCCTGTTAAATTATCAAAAGCGATAGAAAAAGAAATAGGATCAGTGAAAGGGGCAACATGTCTGAGCAATAGAAAAATTTGTATTAAGTGTAAAGATTAAAATCAGAGCCCTCCTGAAAAAAACAAACAAACAAACAAACAAACAAAAAACACTGAAACCAGCCTAAGCTGGATGGCTGGTCTTAGCTGATTTATTCTGGAAGTAGCTGGTTTTAGCTGATCTCCCAGCCTAACCAGCTAAGACCAGCCTGACCAGCCTAAGAATGGCCAAACCATGAAAGCTTGGACGCCCAACTAAAACCAACCAACCAGCTTGTTTTTGTTTTTCTCAGCAGGGAGAGCAAAGGTCCTAAAACTAAAATCACTGGCTGATGGTAAAAAAAGCTGTGCTGAAGTTGGATGTGAAGAAGTGTGGGGTGATTTCAGGAGTGCCCTTAAATGTAACTGGAGGAAATAAAAGGAAACTCGATTGGAGGCAAAGTGGCTTTGGTCAAAAGATTGATGACACAGAAAAATAATAAAAAGTGTGATAGTCTCTCTGTTTTTATACACTCTGAAGATAACAATTTTACCAGTAAATGTAAAGCTATGGTTTCATCAGTTATGTGGTACGAGAATATGTTCCCCCTCCCTTACGTTGTTATAAATGTCAGCCCATAGGACATACTGCTGCTGTTTGCAAAGGGAAAATGCGATGTGCAAAATGTGGAGGAGAGCATGAATACGGGAAGTGTGAAGAAGAACACAGCGCTAGGATTTCCAGTACAACAGCAGGCTCATGAAATCTAGAAGGTAAAGTCCATCCAGAATTTAACATATGCAGAAGCAGTTCGCAGAGTTAAACTTGTGGCAGAAACAAGAATCCAAAATGAACAGGCACAAACCTCTCAATGAAACAGCTGAACTTGTTAAAGAATGACCCAACAGACAATATGGAATGCCAGAAGCCTGATCTCTAATTGTATACAAGAAACATTGCAATGCAAGTCATTCGATTTCAAGCTGACTGGATATGAAGTAATAAGGCAAGACAGGATTAATGTTAGAGGTGGAGAATGTGGAGCATGTGTATAGAAGTAATGGGTATACAGGGGGTAATCAGGTTATTACATTTTTATAATTATTTTTCAGAATTATTAGATATCCTGAAAAGTGCCACTGGAGAATTTCCAAACCAAATGGTTATTTGTGGTGATTTTAATGCTCACAATAGTATTTGGGGTAGCAGGAACACAGTAAAAAGATGGAGAAGTGATAGAGGAATTCATGGAAGAGAACTCTTTAGTGTGTCTAAATGATGACAATCCAACAAGAATATATATAATAAGAGCTGGAATAATTTCAGCATCATTAGCTGGTAAATATCAGTATCTAAAGATAAAATAGGAAGTGATCATTTTCCAGTGACCTGTGAAATTCAAAATAAGATTCAAATACAAAATTTTAATTTTGGTGTAAGATGGACAAATGAAAAGCCAGACTGGAAAAAAAAAAATCAAATGTTATGTGAAGAAGAATTTGATAATCTGTCAGTAGAGGGTAGTGTTGATGATATGTTTGGTAAAGTAGTCAGTGGCATTTATTTAGCAGCCTTATATTTTAACTAGCAAATACTAAAATGTGTTTATACAGCTAGCCAGTAAATCAGATTTGAAAAATGTAAGCTAGTTAGCACTATTTCATTTACAATTTATGAGACTAGATATCATGTACTGCTAGCTAGCTCAAGCTGTAATGCTCTTCTACCTTCTGCTAGCCAGTTTTCTGTTATCACACAGAAGTACAGTGTACAGTACTGGTCAAAAGTTTGGACACATTAATATTTTTAATGTTTTTGGAAAGAAATATCTTACGCTCATCAAGCTTGCATTTATTTTATCAAAAATACAGAACAAAACAGCAATATTGTGAAGTATTATTACAAGTTAAAATAATGTTGTTGTTTTTTGTTGTTGTTGTTTTTTCGTTTTGCTTTAAAATCGGATGTTTTTCTGTGATGCGAAGCTGAATTTTCAAAGGCCATTACTCCAGGCTTCAGTGTCGCATGATCCTTCAGAAATCATATAATATGCTGAATTTTATGCTGAATAATATAATATGAACAGTTGTGCTGCTTAATATATATATTTTTTAACTTGTGATATGTTTTTCATGATTATTTGATGAATAAAACATAAAAAAGAAGAGCATTTATTTAAAATATAAATCTTTTTTAACAATACACTACCATTCAAAAGTTTAGGGTCAGTAATTTTTCTTTCTTTCTTTTTTTAAAGTTAATACTTTTATTCAGCAAGGATGTGTTAAACTGATAAAAAGTTATTGTAAGGACTTATATTGTTAGAAAAGATTTCTATTTTGAATAAATACTGTTCTTTTTAAGCTTTTATCCATCAATGAATCCTGACAAAAGTATCACAGTTTCCAAAATAAATCCTAAAATGTCATTTTAAAAATGTTGTATTATTTTGCATGCCTGTCAGCTTATGACCAAACAAAATGTTTATATTTATGTTTTTATATGATACATTATAAATTTCCCCAAATTTCCAATAAATCCCCATAAATTCCTGTTAAGTTTCCAACTATTTCCAAAATTCAAACTATTTCCGAGTATTTCCAGAATTCCCTATATTAAGTTCCCATGGAAAGTTTACGGAAATTGGGAAAAAAATACATTGGGAATGCTTATCAAGGTTAATGCTATTTTAATTAATACATTTTATTCAACTTCACAAATATTTACAGATGGTTCTAAAGAACCTGTCAGTCAAAAAGGTTGAAACAGGGTTATATATTCCACAATGTAAAAAAACAAATTAGTTTGAAATTGCCAAATGATTTATCAGTGTATACACTGCAGAGTTAACAGATAATAAGAGGATTACAAGTCAGACCAAATAAAGTATAATATGTTCAGACTCTTCTTCAGCTTTAATTACTATGATATATGCAAGATCAGACAGAAAAGATTTATTAATGGAAGTGTACTGATCTTTATACAGACTGAAAGAGGCTGGAATAATGGTGTCTTTTATTTGGGTACCAGCATACACTGGGGTATCTGGTAATGAAGTTGCTGACAAAGTAGCAAAAAATTAAATTAAATTAAATTAAAAAAAAATTATAATAATAAAAACACTAGACAAGAAGGAGGTGGATGTTAAAGTACCAATGGGAAAAACAGGAGGCAAAATTTATTTTAAAGAAAAGGTTAATGAGAAAATGGCAAATTATATGTGATAATAGTAGCACATGGAGATGTGTACTATTACACAGACAGTAGGGAGGAAAATGGCAAGAAATAGGAAAGAAGTATGTCTATCTAGATTAAGACTGGGACACACAAGGTTGAAATTAACACTGGCACTTGTGGGTTGCTTGAAAATACGATTTGTGTGGACCGGTGTATCTGAAAATGTATGCTGTGTGCTTTTCATGGTAAATATAGTGTACACCAAGATATATTATTAAGTCACTTTAAGGATGGGGAGGACAGAATGAAGAATGAGGATATTTTAGGAAAAGTATTAATGGACAGACAGGTATACAGAGCACTAATTATGTTAGAGGAGCTGAACTCGCAGTGCTAGCATGAGCATGCGCGCTGATTGAGGGCGTATGAAACGCCCACACATTTATTTATTTTTAATTTTTAATTTTTTTATTTTTATTTCAGACACAACAGCTTTGTAAGTTTAATTTGATATCCAGTACAGTAGGTGGCGATAATGTTCCTAAAGAGTTATTTGCCATTGAACAAGAAGAACAAGAAAAGTGTTGCCAAGTCCGCGGTTTTCCCGTGGATTGGGGTACTTTAACGCTGTTGCCGCTGGTTGCTTTTCATGTATGCGGGTTTAAGCGACCCCAATAACGTGATATTAAGCCTCTAAAATGCGAATTTTAGCAGGGGAACCAAACCAAAAACGTCTATTTTACCCAACCGGAGTGCGATTTTTACCGGGGCATCCCTCGAAACGCGATTGGGCTAGTTTTGAGTAGTAATTGGGCGGGTTTTATTGTGAAAACCTGGCAACCCTTGCTAATACGCTGATGTTTGGATACAGGAAGCTTGTAGTAGACAGCGAGGCCGGACCGAGGCAAGGTATGTAAATTAAACCTATTACAAATAATGTTGATCTGATACCGAATCATACATTATATACCAAGATGTTTGTGGTGTTACAACTATAATGTCAGGTTAAAAAGTGTGTTTCCACAGGCGATGTAAGGAAAGTTGTTGATGTAAGTTAAAGTTAACCGTCGGTTGTGACTGGTTAGCTGACTTTCCTCTAAACTTTTTTAGTTTAACGATGAAATAAGTTTTACGAGAATTACATATAAGATAAGTTTAACCTTTTGAAATTCATATGTTTGCGTTTACGCTGTATAATGTGGGTAATTTTGGCTACAAAAAAGTAACTTTCCAGTTGAGCGAAAAGTTTTTCCCACAACACAGCCCCGCCCAGCAGAACTTCGCGTGAGGAAACAGCAGTTTAAAGATGAATACTTCAATAGGCCTGGAGTTACTCATCCTATGCCTTTTCACTTTGCATAATTATTTAGGAAATCACCCTAATATATAATCTCTTGCCACATCTTCTGTGCGTTTAAGACGGGGTGTTGTATAGATGATAATGTGTTATTTTCACTGATCGACATAAAACTCTCTTGATGTGATTACAGATGGCTTGCAGTGACATGGAGAAGCTCAGCCTCGATGTGGATCCCTACTGTGATAGCGACCTCTCGGGTTGTGCAGCAGCCATGGAGAAAGAAAGGGAGTCCTATCTGAGTCCGACAGAGAACCCCTCCACCATCAGTGTCTCTGCTAGCATCCCTCCAGACCAGCAAGGCTATGACGTGGAGTTTGACCCTCCGCTAGAGAGCAAGTACGAGTGCCCTATCTGTCTGATGGGTCTCCGCTCCGCAGTACAGACCCCATGTGGACATCGATTCTGCAACTCATGCATCAAGAAGTCTATCAGGTTAGTAACTTTAAGTGTACTTGTCACTTTCAAAATTCACCCTGTGCTTAACCCTGCTGTGTCATATTCGAAACTAATGCTTCTAAGGCTGAATTGTCAACATCTCTGAAAAAAATCCTGTATTCGATCTTATATATGCTTTCTGTCATTTTTTAGGTTGTGGTACATGTGTCTTTTGTTTGGAAATCTTTACTAGTTTACTAAATAAACATAAGAATAACTTTAGTGATATTTTAGGGTGAACACTTCATGGACTGAAGAAACTACAGAGATTATAAAACTAAGTATTGAAATATTGTCTGATTAAGATATATTATTGGGATATATGGAGTACTAGCAGTCTGTTGTGATGTTAGAAAGATCTCATTGATTTATATCACAAGCTATCAGAATATCATATTAATGTTTGGCCATATAAATACCAAACTGCACCAAATTAAAGTAAAATTGTTTGAATTGTTTTTTTTTCCTCCTCAGATATGAGCTCCATATTGTCCTATATCATAATATAAGTAGTCACAAAAGCCAGATTTATCAAATATGATAAACATCAAAAACGCATGCAATTTCTTTTCTTTACTTTTTTTTAATATTTATTGGAGTATGTATATATATATATATATATATATATATATATATATATATATATATATATATATATATATATATATATACACAATTATTTTATTTATTATTTTTTGTTAAATAATATTTTGTCTAAAGTTTCAATAAATTGGTCCATTTGTTTAAAAAAAAAAGCAGACTATTATTTCTTGACTTTTGACTATTACTTTATCTCAGGCTTTACAGGGTTAAAAATGTCAAATATAACTTACTATTTTCTGGCAGGGACACAGGGCAAAAATGTCCAGTTGACAATGAGGTGCTGCTTGAGGAACAGCTCTTCCCTGATAACTTTGCCAAACGAGAGATCCTCTCACTTACTGTCCGATGTCCTAATGTAGGATGCAGTGATAAAATGGAGTTGCGCCAACTGGAGGTAAATTTGTGGGTCTGACATGGTTAAAGTATTTTAAATGCTGTATTTGAAATATTTGTACTTGCAAAAAAAAAAAAAAAAAAAAAAATATATATATATATATATATATATATATATATATATATATATATATATATATATATATATACCCACGGACCCCATGGGTTGGGGCAGGTAAAGAAATTGTCACTTTATTTGTGGGGCAGGTTGGGGTGGGTCACTAAAAACAAAATAAAAAAATCCATGTATGTTGCGTGCAATTCCCTATAGCCTATCTTAAATATTTGGAATATCTATTTTCATACTTTATTAGGTTCTTTGATAAGGTTACAATACGAAGGCCTACGTAGCAACGTAACCTGCGTGATGTCCCTGATGCGTGGGTCGTCTCATAACCCACGGGTCTGGTTGGGGCGGGTAAAGAAATTTTACTGTATTTGCGGGGAGGGCCAAATAATTTCGTAAAAGTGGGACCCGCGGGTTACTAATGCTTAGTATTATGGTAATTTGGCAGTACAAAAAAAGGCAGCATGTGAGTAAGAATACTCTTAACTTTTTTTTAAGAAGATTTTTATAAGCCCCAATTCCTTAAATATGGTTAAAAAAAAAATAGAGTTCAGTTGTGTATATATACGAGATATATTTCAGTCAGTATGAATCTTGTTTATTAAGGCTACGTTTACACGACAACGATGTAGTAAAAAACAAAAGTTTTTTCCTTGCATTTTTAAAAAGTTTAATGTATACACGACAACAATTTCAAAACAATTCTCATTTTCACACATCCCCGAAAACGCCCAAAAACGCTGTGTTACATATGCCAGGCCAGTAGTTGGCGCTGTCACCTTGTTAGTAAACAGTACCTGTAGGGAAGTGACGATTGTATGTTGTATATGATGTTTCTCTGCTGTTGGTTGTAATATTGGTGAAGTATATCCACACTATTCTGAAGAAGCGTTAGCAAACTCTTGAGCAGCAACAACAGTACCATGTACTCCGCCATTGTTGTGTGTGTTTGTCCGCGCTTGCCTTTAAAATCAACACGTACTGCACGTGTCTACATACCTAACGTACTGCGCACACACATGACGTCACCGTTTTCAAAGATTCCCGTATTGGGTGTTTACACGGAAAAGATAACGGTGCGGTTTTCAAAAACTTGCACTTTGAAACCCGTTTTCAAAAATATGCGTTTCAGTGCCCAAAACGCCGTTGTCGTGTAAACGAACAGGCAAAACGCTTAAAAAGTTTCCTGTTTTTGGCTGAAAATGTTGTTGTGTAAACGGCCCCTAAATCAGTCCTTGGATATGTTTTGCATCAACTCCTCAGAGAGCAAGACCTTTTATAAATGCCATTTCAAACCCATTAGTGTGGAGTCATGAACATGCTTGCTAAATCGCAGTTGTCCTGGTGGCTGCTTGTTTAATTGTGTTATAACATTCTCTTTTCCTCAGAAACACTTGTCTCATTGTAAGTTTGCCACAGTGCCATGCCCTCAGTGTCTGGAGTCTGTTCGTAAGAGCCATCTGGATGAACACAAGAGCCAGCAGTGTTTACAGCGGCTCATGACCTGCCCTGCCTGTGCAGGGAGCTTTGTGTATGCTAATAAACAGGTGAAAACCGTTGTTTCCTGTTTACATACTGGATACGTTTAGATTGGGTTGAAGTGGTTTTGAAAGTAGATCAGTATTTATATTCAATTAGCTTTTATTTTTGTATTTTCAGTTCATTTTAATTTTAGTAATAGTAATTTTATGTGCTTTTGTCATTTGTTGATTTTTCATATTTATAGTTAGCTTTTTTCTTCAGTACCCTCCACTAATATTGGCACCCTTGGTAAATACTGTATGAGCATATTTACCAAGGGTGCCAATATTAGTGGAAGACACTGTACTTCTATTTCTGTATTAGTTTTATTAAATATAGTGACTTAAACTTATTTTATTTTGGTTAGTTTCTGTTATTTTTGTTTTGTTTATTTTAAAAAATTTAATAGTTTTAGTTACCAATAACAACACTTGTCTGAAAGGATTATCTTCTTTTGTTTAGATTCATGAACAGATTTGTCCTTTCGCCAATACAGTGTGTGAATATTGCGAAATGGAGCTTATTCGGGATCAGGTGTGTCAGATGATTTTTCACTAATATCCACATTTCCTGAGGCACAACAGTAATGAACTCTTTTTGATAGTTCAAATTATTCATTGTGAAACTATGAAGCTGAATGAATCTGTTCTTATTGGTTTCAGTTGGCATTGCACTGTGACACAGACTGTCTTAAAGCTCCTGTAGCCTGTACTTTCAGCACTTTTGGTTGTCGTGAAAAGGTGGGCCATGAGATTCCTTTTTGCATAACACTCAAAAACATATATGCTGTTCTTTTGAACGTTCTGTTCATCAAAGAATGCTGAAAAGAAATGTATCAGTTTCAACAAACATATCATTTCTAAATACAAAAATATTAATACTTAGCTTTTGAGTGGTACTGTATAACATATAATTGTCAAACCTTTTTATTTCTTTGGAAATGTTAAAGATGCCAAGAAATGAACTGGCCCAGCACATGCAGGAATTTACACAGATGCACATGCGTTACATGGCTGAGTTCCTGCGCAGCCAGTCACTCAGTAGCTGCCCAGTGCCGTCAATTGCCGCCCACTCTTCATCAGACGAACGTGGAGCAACTGCCCGAGCGCCAGAGTCATGCCAGTGTAAACCAGAGCTGATGAATCTGCGGGAGACAGTCTTGGAGCTGGAGGGTCGGCTGGTTCGTCAAGATCAACAGATCCGGGAGCTGTGCATCCACAATGAGACACAAAAAAACCAGGTCACAGAGCTACGCCGAAAGCTGAGCTCACTGGAGGAGGCCACCCGAGAGCTGGAAGCCCAGCAGTATCAAGGTGTCTACGTATGGCGTTTGGAGAACTTCTCACTTCACCTGCGCAACCAAGAGGCTGGTCAACCCATAGTCCTCCACAGCCCACCTTTCTACACGGGCCGGCCAGGGTACAAACTCTGCCTACGACTGCATCTGCAAACTCCCAATGCCCCACGCTGTTCCAATTACATCTCACTTTTCGTGCACACTATGCAGGGTGAGTTTGACAGCCAGCTCTCCTGGCCCTTGCAGGGCACGATCCGACTGGCAGTGTTGGACCAGGTCGAGGGGGAGCATCATGTGGAAGTGATGGAGACCAAGCCGGACTTGCAGGCATTCCAGAGGCCCACTGTCCTGCGCAACCCCAAAGGTTTCGGGTACGTCACTTTCCTGCACCTACAGGTGTTGCAGCAGCGTGGGTTTGTGAAAGACGACGTGCTGTTGGTGCGCTGCGAGGTGACACCACGATTTGATGCTAGCCTCAGGAGGGAAGGGGTCCAACCTCGGGGGTCAGAACCTTCACTTTGAGTTCCTACAATGCTCTTGTACTCATAAGTTCTCATAGACACTTTGCTGAAACAAGGAAGATGTGCCAAACCATGGACTTTATTAGACTCGTCATGGTACACCAGATTTCGTAATGATATTTTTACACAGTTGCATAACTCTTGTGTCTGTTGTGAAGTGTTTTATATACAAATGTTTCTCAAAAGCGTTTCTAATAATTGCAATCAACAGACAAACCTACGTTTGATTAGTATCAGAAATTCACTGAATGTCCTGTCAACCAAGCTAAAGGGTGTAAAACTATTATTTTAATGGTGCTGCTTGTTAGCTTCCACAAATTATTTTCATTGTACTACATCCAACTAATTGTGCTGCCTTTTCTGCCAACTCAATAGTAGAAAAAAAAAAAAAATACATTTTTTTTTTTCATACATTTAGATTTTTTTTGTTCATAAAATATGTGCTTAATTTTCATTGATCTGATAAGACCTGACAATTTAAAGCATCATTAATACAGTGCAGCACTGTTTACTTTGATAATACTGAATGTTGTGCATTGTTCATTTAACAACTTAATGTCTTAAGGTGCAGTTACATTAGCAAAGTGTCAGTGAAAAACTGTTAGCGATGCATGAAGTGTAGCTCACAAAGAAGTCCCTTTCAAAGCAGGCAACTCTCTGTTGGTTCATGGAGTGAATCTGCATAATCAGTTTGAACTCTTTGTGAAAGCTGCCTGGGGAAATCTTTTGCCCTCTCGCGAAACTCCCAATCACTTGGATTTGTATAGAAATGACTGAATTTTAACCATGAAAATTACTGATGGACTAATATATGCAAATTAATCTGATAATTGTATTGACACTGGTAATCTTGACTATCCTTTTTTTTCCCTTTTTTTTCCTTTTTTTCATATAATGTTCATTTCATCACAATATACAGTGCCCAAATGAGTTGATATTTGTCTTGTAGATTTACATGGTTTCTGTCTTTCCATGCTTTCATAACATGGCAGATTTCAGAGGTGTGTTTTAGTGAGATCTCGGGGCTTGCAAAATTGCTAACCCGGACGTCCAGTCGGGCAATCTTAAATGCAGGTCTTAAAGTTAGTTGCATCAAATTTAATGGTGTTTTTATGTGAATGTCTCTGAAGGGAACTGACTGTCTTTAGAAAAGTTTTGATGGTATTATCTTTTCACCTTACTTGCAATGCCAGATAAAGCAGCGTTTATGAGTGCAGTGCCTGGAAAAACAGCTCTATTTCTACCGTTTCAAAGAGACAAGGGTAGCTGCAGGTTGGAGTAATAGGCCTGGCCCTAACCTAATTAGAAAGGCCTTTATCCACCCACTGCTCCATCCTGCAGTAATCCCTACTTGGTTTCAAAAGCCCCACCTAGTGGCAGAAAATAAAGTAAAAAAGAATCTCAGTAAGCCCTTCTGCGGGTTTATTTTTTTTTTTTTTTTTTTTTTTTTTAAGATCAATGTAAATATTGACCAATGTTTTTACGCAGCAAACACGCAGAGTTGTAAATGTGAAATAAGCTAATGTGCCTTTTAAAAATCTAAACTGTTAAGACAAATATGATGTATATTTATACACTTACCGGCCACTTTATTAGGTACACCTATTCAATTGCTTGGTAACATAAATTGCTAATCAGCCAGTCACATGGCAGCAACTCAGACGCGGTGAAGATGATTTGCTGAAGATCAAACCGAGCATCAGAATGGGGAAGAAAGGGGATTTAAGTGACTGAACGTGGAGTGTTTTTTGTTGGTGGAAGGGATGGTGTTATTATTTTTCAAAAACTGCTGATCTACTGGGATTTTCACGCACAGCCATATCTAGGGTTTACAGAGAATGGTCCAAAAAAAGGGAAATATCCAGTGAGCGGCAGTTGTGTGGACGAAAATGCCTTGTTGATGTCAAGAGGTCAGAGGAGAATGGGCAGACTGGTTAGAGATGATAGAAAGGCAACAGTAACTCAAATAACCACTCGTTACAATCAAGGTATGCAGAATACCATCTCTGAACGCACAACAACGTCGAACCCTGAAGCAGATGGGCAAGAGCAGCAGGAGACCACACCGGGTGCTCCTCCTGTCAGCTAAGAACATGAAACCGAGGCTACAATTCGCATAGGTTCACCAAAATTGGACAAAAGAAGATTGGAAAACTGCTGCCTGGTCTGATGAGTCTCGATTTCTGCTGCAACATTCAGATGGTAGGGTTAGAATTTGGCGTAAAGAACATAAAAAGCATGGATCCATCCTGCCTTGTCTCAACGGTTCAGGCTGCTGGTGGTGGTGTAATGGTGTGGGGGATATTTTCTTGGCACACTTTGGGCCCCTTCGTACCAATTGAGCATCATTTAAACACCACGGCCTACCTGAGTATTTTTGCTGACCGTGTCCATCACTTTATGACTACAGTGTACACATCTTCTGATGGCTACTTCCAGCAGGATAATGCACAATCTCACAAAGCTCAAATCATCTCAGACTCGTTTCTTGAACATGGCAATGAGTTCACTTCACTCAAATGGCCTCCACAGTCACCAGATCTCAATCCAATAGAGCAGCTTTGGGATGTGGTGGAACGGGAGATTCGCATCATAGATGTGCAGCCGACAAATCTGCAGCAACTTCATGATGCTATCATGTCAATATGGACCAAAATCTCAGAGAAAATGTTTCCAACACCTTGTTGAATCTATGCCACGAAGAATTAATGCAGTTCTGAAGGCAAAAGGGGGTCCAACCCGGTACTAGCAAGGTGTATCTAATAAAGTGGCCAGTGAGTGTATGCTTGAAATGAATATAATTTTATGTTTGACTCATCCCTTTTCTTAAAGGGGTCATAGGATGCCCATTTTGCACAAGTTGATATGATTCTTTAGGGTCTTAATGAAAAGTCTGTAACATAGTTTGGTTAAAATTTCTCAATGGTAGTGTAAAAAACCTTTTTTTACCATGTCAGAAACAGCTTTTTTCAGAGCACGCAGTTTTGTAGCATTTTCCTTTAAATGTTAATGAGGTGTTGGGCTAGTTACATTTCAGGCTACCAAAATCTGAAGAGTGCCTGCCTCAAGGACTACGAGGGATTTTGAAATTTTGCGAGCCCTGGATCTACAGTTTCACAGCTGTGGTCCATCACAGCATATATCTTATTAGTAACAGTGAGCAGCTGGATGCCAGAATGAGCATTTGTCACCCTGTGATGTCATAGGTTACCCACACACTCGAGGTACACCTCCCCTTCCTGTTCTTCTACATGGGACAGCAGAGAGCCTTCAGAGATGTAATGACTAATCCTTATTTCATATCGTTTGGACTAGTCGTGAATTTGGAACTACATGGAGGTGAGTAGTACAAATAATTTTTAATTTTTGGGTGAACTAACACTTTGTTGTTTTGTGGTTGAGGAAATAGCAGATGTGTGAAAGCATTTTGAGATGGCAACAGAATACTTTGGGGTTAGATTAAACTAAAATGAATCAATGTTGGTTTTCCTACTTGTGTGTCTGCAGTTCCAGTTTGACCACTCGCGCCACTGGACTCTCAAGTTGGTAATATTCCTTTGAAGGGCCTCTGGATTCCTGAATTCCCTACACATACACAAGAACAGATATGAACAATGTTGGGGAAAGTTACTTTTTAAAGTAATGCATTAAAATATTGTGTTACTCCCTAAAAAAGTAACTAATTACATTACTTAGTTACTTTTTACAGAAAGTATTGTGTTACGTTACTTTTGCGTTACTTTTTAAATCTGGGCAGGGCTTTCTTGTTTGTTTTTCATATAAAAATTTCTATTTTTGGCCAATGTAAAAGCCCTTTCACACCAAAATCCCCAGGCTGGAAGTAATGTAAATTTGCGTCTGTACAGTAGAATTCAGAAGAAGGAAGTTCAACACTCTTCAGCAAAAAAAAAGAACAAATGTTAGTTTGTCTTGAGTAATTTTTGCTTATTAGTATGGTTGAATTTCATCATCGAAGGTCAGCAGCAAAGACACTGGTTAATAAAATGGCATTACTTATTTGAAAAAGTAACTCTGGTATCTTCTTGTAGATTAAAAAAGTAATGCATTACTTTACTAGTTACTTGAAAAAAGTAATCTGATTACATAACTCATGTTACTTGTAATGCGTTACCCCCAACACTGGACATGAATAATAGAGATGTTTATACAGATGGCAATTCAGCATGGGTTTGCAGTTAACATTCACCTGTAGCACAAGTAGCATCTGTGTGATGGATGCTGGGATGAGAGACAGATTCTTGCGCAGCAGGTCATCCAGAGACAGTTTCATTAGGACCAGATCCCTGAAGCCGAGAAGAGCCATCTGTCTCACTGTCAACTCCTGCCCCTGTGTACAGAAAGAAAGAGAGAAATAGAATACATTTCATGCAGAATTAAAATATATCACAATTAAATTAACCACATGAGCTTTTAAAAAATTAATTAAGCCTAAACATGATTTAAATTCACTATTTTAAGCAGATTAACTATTCTACAGTCTAATTAACCCATTATGGAGTCAATTCAATGCCACATATATTTGCAAAATAATTGAAGTATTGCAAAATAAATTAAAGTTTTGCAAACAAAAATGAAGTATTGCGAGAAAAAAAAGAAGCTTTGCAAACAAAAATAAAGAATTGCAAAATATAAATGAAACAGAACAAAAGCAATGATTTTGCAACACAAATTTTCCATGGGCAACATAGCTACTAATTTATTTGCAACGCTGCTTTTATTTTGAATTTCAGTGCGAGTTCGCAATACCGTTTTTTTTCCATTGTGCTTTACATTACACATGTTTCACTTTCTGTGTGAAAACCTGAATGGTTTTGTTACATTAACTATGTGTATTAACAGCGATTGCTCAGGTTAAAGAAGTTGCTGACATGAACATCTGCTGTTTATTTCTCTCAATGTGCACACTTCTGTAGCATTAAAATGTCTGTTGTTTAGTTTTATAAACTTAATGTGTATTAACAGTGTTTGCTTAATATCTTTTGACCTGTGGGAGGACGCCAGCCCAAGCGTTCTTTGTTTACATTAGTTCAAATTTTATTTTAGTATTTATGTAAAAGAATGTAATTAACCTCATAAACTATACATCATTAAAAAGGTCTAAGACTGAAGCTTCAATTTTTTAAATCTTATAGTGACAGTAATTTCTTCATTTGTCAGGAGTTGTGTAAATTAAAAACAAAGTCAATACCTTCAATGTGAAATATGAGCCACAGAAGAGCCACAACCAACTCCTGTAAAGTCATCATGAAAGCACTTAACTAAACAACGTCCCTCGGGGCTTTCAGTCCAAAAGTGTGCACATTTGGATAAATGTTTAATTGATTCTCACGTTCACTTTAAATGTGTATAAAGAAGAGAATATTTGGAATATATCATTCATACTCGACGCCTGAAGGCGCCCTCGCACAGAAAGTCCACAAGTGAGACTCATAGAAGTTATAAAACTCATGACGTTCCAGGAAATCCTATTGTACATGCCCCAGTCCCTGACTCCACCCCCATGTCAAAACAATGCCAAAAAGTGAAACGCGCAGAAACATGAAGCGCAAAGGGGGAAAAACTGAATCGCAAGCTCACACTTGACTGAAACGCAAAATAAAAGCAGCATTGCAAATAAATAAGTAGCTATGGCCATGTGAAAAATTTGTTGCAAAATCATTGGTTTTGCATCGGTTTCATTTATTTTTTGCAATTCTTCATTTTTGTTTGCAAAACTTTTTTTTCTCTCGCAATACTTAATTTTCTTTTGCCATTCTTTATTTTTGTTTGCAATAATACCTCAATACTTTCATTTTTTCTTTTATTTTCTTTTGCAATACGTTAATTCTTTTGCAAATATATGTGGGATTAAATTGACTCCATACCCAACTTGTCCTCCCTTTTTATCTGCCTTGATGGTCCCTATTTATTTATCCTTGTGTTTGCAGTTTGTTGTCTAATGCACACGTGTTTGTTCCTGTCTTGCCTCACCTTGCTGTGCTGTGCCCTGGCCTGCCCACCTGTTTTCCAACTCAGGATGGTTTTTGTTGGTTTTTGTTTTATTTTTCATTAATAAAAAGCCCTACTCTGCACAATTGAGTCCTCGCTTCATCCCTTCACCCAACCCTGACATAAGGGCAGACCTCACCTAAATGTTTGAACCTATTATACTAGGCAAGAATTTGGCACAAATTGTTAAGATTACAAGCAGATTTACCTGCAGACAATATAAAATAGCCTGAAGTGAAAAACTTATTCCACACCTGGGCCAAAACAAACAGCTGTCTATCTCCTGATAAAAAAAAATAAAATAATAAAAAAAACATGTTAAAGACCTGTTTTAATGATGGACACTCATGTACAAATATCTCCATGCTTCTGAATTTCAGCCAAAATGATTGCTAGACCTTTGGTCAAAATCTGATTCTGTAAACAATCACATGAAGCAATATTAGCATGTTTTTCTTCTACCAGTAATGCATTTATTTTCATTTATTTTACCAGAAAAAGAACACCATGGCTCTGGGAACTGACATGTTAAAGCACCTGGAAATAATCTCTGATAAGAAGCCCATATCTGTCCTTAGAAGCTGCATACATTAATGAAAGCAATTAAAAATGTGATGTTACAGCTAGTTTAGTTTATACCTAGTATTTTCATCCAAGCAGTACAGCTCATTCGGCTGTAGTTCCTCTCCCTTGAACACCTTAATAACAGCAGTGTAGATACTGAAAAAGAAAACATTCATATTTTTGAAAATTAAAGTCATAGCATAATAATAATAATACATTTAATAGAGGGAAAAGGAAAGTGGAAATTTCAAAAATGTCTATACTTGTTTGTAAGAGCAGTGCTGGGACCTTTAAGCTCTGGAATGACGAAAAAGAGCTTTCCAAATGCTATGTCAGTTCACAGCAACCAGGCCATTTCCAGATTATTAGAGCTGTGTGAAAATAGACAGGTGGATCTGACACATTATCTACTTCCTGTGGTACACCAACTTCCTGTTACTAACAGTCATGTTCTTTTTACGACTGAACACTCATTAACCTCAAATCAACTCGTCATTTTGTATATCTTGTTCATTTGAGGATCTGGCACACTGATTTCTGATTGTGCATCTGCAAAGGATTTAAAGTTCATTGGTTATATATATATATATATATATATATATATATATATATATATATATATATATATATATATATATATATATATATATATATATATATATATATATAGGCCTAATTAGTATTAATTATATTTTTTATAAATAATAAAGAAATAATAAATTATTATTCTCCACATGCAATCACAAACAAACACACACATACAGATATTACACATAGTCTCATGAATAAGCTTGAACAGTTTTCTACTGAATTTTTTATTCTTCATTCTCATTCATTGTTGCATCACACAATATAAATATTACAAAGATGAGTAAGAAATCATGTATGGTAATATAGATTTTGCAGCGCACATTAATAAATTCATCACAAACATTTGGAACAGAAAACTTAATAAAGTTAATAAAGGAACAAAGGAAATTTGGTAACACTTTATTTTAAGGTGTCCTTGTTACACATGCACTTACTATTATAATAAGTTTTAATTTTTTTTATCAGAAAGTATATGCCCCTAAGATTAATTATGATTATTATGCTAGTAACGTTGTAAGTTATTGTAGTTAATTTATACTACACAGTACTTAAATGTTTAATTACACTGTAACAGGGACACCTTAAAATAAACTGTAACCTGAAATTGAATACACACCAAGCCTGTCCATCACAGTGCAGAAGTGACTATGATGCTTTTCAGTTTCATTACATCTAGAGCAGGTCTTTAGGAGCAAACACTGTGGGTTCATACAGAGTGAATGTGTCCTCATTTAGTTCTGGTTATTTTACTGAAAACAGACTTTGCAAAATCCTTGTTTTCCCTCAAGGCTAATTTGACGTCCCTTGTGCACATTGGGTAAATTTGCCTAGTCAACTGGTTACTGATTCATTACCTATGGGAACGGTATTGGTCATTCTTGATAATGAATAATCAGTGTGATCCTGTGTGAAACTGTCAAGTGTGCACTGTGAAAGATAATATGAATATGAATACACTACTGTTCAGGCAATTGGGGTCGGTATTCTGAAGATTTGTGTTACAGTGAAAACTGGAGTAATGGCTGCTGAAAATTCAGCTTTGATTTTGAAATATATTTAAACAGAAAACAGTTATTTTAAATTGTTACAATATTTTGCAATATTGCTTTTTTACTATATTTTTTTTCATTAAATAAATGCAGCCTTGGTGAGCATAAGAGACTTTCCAAAACAATCTTACCAATCACTAGTTATCTAGTTAAATTAAACAAATGCATAATAACGTGGCCAGATCACTGATCGATGTAGGGCAGTTTCTTGTCGACACCATATCCTGAATGTCCCGATGGCTGCTGTCGCTCGGCTTCCTGCGGTTGTGGATGTCTGGAGCTGATGGCAATGGACCCTGCAAAACATGAAGCGTAGTGTTACCTTGAGAGGACAAAAACTGTGACAATGGAAAGAAGGCACTGAGTAAGAAAGAGAACAAATAAGATATCAGAGATAAGGAAGTCAGAATAAGAGCAACACAATAGTAAATGAAGCCTCACGTGGCGCTTTAGGAGCATCTCTGTCACACTTCAGAGTACTTTTGTGGAAACACTCCGCAATCCAAGACAACACCTCTCCACAATACCTCACCTACAGATGAAGTTTCACTTTCAGTAAAGTCATTCAACATCATGGACTTAAATGACACATCTGAACACATGAAGTCAGCAGCTACTCCTTCTTTTCACCTCAGTCTCCACTGTTGCCATGCGCTTTTCTTGCTCCTTAAAACCCCCAACCATCCTCAGCAAACTTTGTACCCTGTGAAGTGTTACACGTAAACAAGGTAGATTTAAATGGTTATACATACACTCATTCCACATCTGTAGCCCAAATCTCAATGCAAGTCAATAGGTTATTATAACATCTTAGTGTAACTCACTTAGAGGAAGTGTATCGGAGTCTCTCTGCACTGCTCTCCCTGTGCTCATGCTCCAGTTCAGCCAGGTAGTTCTCTTTCTGCACCGTCTCCCATGTCATCAGCTTCTGGTCCAGTCCAGCTGGTAGTTCCCTCTCTAACCACCACAAGGAAAGAGGAACAAACATTTAACCACAGGTTCTTTAAATATTTTCTTTGCTTTTTTTCTGACATGTTCTTTTCTTAGTCATTTTTCGACACTTCTTGTAACTTGCCTCATAAAGAAAGTTACCAAATGGGTATTCATTATGAATTACCAGAATAATCCTTCCAGGAAGCACACATACCCAGCAGATCCTGATGGGTTTCTGTAGTTTTGACGAGGCTGAGGAGAGCTTGAGAGATGTGGCTGATGATGATGAAGGGTGGAGCTAATGCCGGACGGCTGTGGTATTCAACAATCAGGTTATAGCGCTGAAACTTCCAGAAGATGTCTGCATTCTCCTGCACCACCTGGAAGGTGTAGCTGTGGAGAGAGTTTCATGGCATATTTATTAAATAAATAAATACATACACACACACAAAACCTAAACACTAATCTTTACTGGGAAATACATTTGAAACTGTACTTTACTTTTCTGCAAAGAAGAATTTACATTATATAGACTCTCAAAATATTAGCCGGACTCTGACCTGAACATGGCAATAAGAAGGTTGAGCAGCAGCACATTTGTGACCAGCAAATAAATGACGAGCAGAAGAATGACCAGCCAGTTGGCGTAGATGTTTGGGCAGGGTGGCAGAATACCTGAGACGATCTCCTGCACATCGTTAGTGCAGTTATCATCTGGCATTTTTGCCGCTGTGAAGATGCATGGACAAATACAGTCAAGAATAAACTGCAATAGCTCCACCTAGAGTTCAAGTCTAATAATTAAACAGAACAGATACTGTCAGAAATGATCTGACTAGACCCATTGAGCATAAAATTAAGCACTGATTGACTACTAAACATTTCCTTGGCAACTAATTGAAATAAAATATGTAGAGGTTGAAGTGCTCTAAAACTAAAAAAAATAAAAATAAAAATAAATAAGCTACATAGAAATCTTTTTTTTTTAAAAAGAGCATACTAAAATTCAACTGAAATAATTTTAAGTTGAAGTACTAAAATTATATAATGTTACTAAAACATAAAATAAAAAACTAAAATGAAATTAAAACTGAAAATATAAAATAAAAGCTAATTTCACAATATTGTAATATTATATATAAATAATACTAACAATGCTTAAAAAAAATCAAACAATGCTTCAAAAAGGTTTTTTTTTTTTTTTTTTTTTTTTTTTTTTTTGCGAACAGTGAGCTACAATGTGCTCAAAGCAAGAATATTGATAGTGTACCATCTATTTCCTCCAGAGGAATCTGTCCAAATATATGGAGGTATGGGCGGTACAGTGCCCTGCGGAAGACCCAGTCGATGCGCGGGTCATTGGGGTGCAGAAGGGCTTGTGTCGTCACTCCATACGCTATCAGCCACACGGTCAGGAAGAACAAGAAGAAGAACACGTCTTTGATCTGTGAAACAATAATAAAAAAGGAAGAAAAAAAAAACCACGTGGTTAATTGGATGTTTCTTCAAAGATTTTTAATTTTAAATGAGATTATGTCAAGTTTCACCATTCTCTCCACAATGATGATTTTGGGTCCGAGTTGCTTATGAATGGCAAAAATGTGAATGAGTCTTAAGGTGAAAACCATGAAATCCAAAGCAAAAACAGTGCGGCCAGCCTCATATGTGCTTGTGGCCATTTGAGAAAACAAAGGATTCAGATGAAGTGCGCTGCTCCTTTAATGTGGCTCATGCAACAGCACTATTTGATCATAATACCTGCATGACAGTCCCATCACGAAGAGAGAGATGGCCACCATGTCACATTTGTTCCAGTTATCCTCCACATATAGCTTCATCTTCTTGAAAATACTCATGTCCTCATCTGTAAAGAAACTCTGTGGATCAGAGTGTTAAAATTGTTGTATACACTGAATACCAGCTTTACAACATATAACTGCACTGTGGACTTCAGGAGGTTTACCAACTAATTTCCTGCCCAATAAAATCAAGAAAGTCTCAAAAAAGAATTTACTGATTAAAATGCTCAATGTTTATTCCAACCTGTTCTGCACCTCTGTCACTGAATCTGCCCTTATCCATAAGTATAGCATATTAATCATCATCACACACAAAGCCACACCTCTGCACATTAGGCACCCAGCAGAAAGAATCATCGGCTGCCATCTACCCTACCTACCCTATCTAACGAGTCAGAGTCCAGGAAATTGGTAGGTGAGATCATTAATGAGTGTTTTTTTTTAAACCCTGGTCATCTCATATTTGAATCTCTACCCCAGAGAATAATTTCCCAGCTATCAAAACAAAAACTAATACAGTATCTTCCCCTGTGATGTCACTCTTATGAACAACTTCCCTGAACTGGATATGTTTCTTAACCCTTCTCCCATTTTTGTTGGCACTGTTTGTTCAGCTGCTTGGGCACACTGGCCACTTCACTGCTAAACTGCATTTGTACCTGTTATTTCGGATGAACTCCGCCCTGCATGTGTGTTAATGACTATTGTATTGTGTATTGTATATTGTTTGTATTTTCCTGCACGGTATTGTACTGTATTATTTATTGTATTTTGCATAGTACTGTATTGTATGTTCAATCTGTTTGCTGTCGCATTGCATTTTGCACTGTATTTTAGTGACGTACTATTCTGTTGCGTTTAAAGTTGTAAACTCAGACTATTAGACTTCTGAAAGGCACTTTATATATATATATTTAATAAAAAGTTCTCAAAGTATATTCTCTGTATCATAACATATTTATGGTTAACTCAAATTACAGTTATGCACCTTATTTGCTACTTCAATACAAATCAAATTATAATTCAGAAGGCATTTTAAAATCAAATTTTAATATTGATAAACCCTGTGTGTGACCCAGTGTGTGTAAAAATCTACTGACCACTCTACATCGGTGCTATTTTAGTATTATTCATATATTATAATATCATTTTATATTATTTCTGCTTTATTTCTATTAATGATTTTTTTTTTTTAAGTTTTAATTTTATGTTAACAATAGCAACACTGCTCTACGTATTCTAAAGAATCCTTATGTTAGAAATGAGCAGATAAAGTTTACTTTTAACTATGTTTCTGATCACTTTGGACAAATAATGACATATCTACCATACCCCTGCTCAAAGTCATATCAGCAAAGAATCATACAAGACTGTCAACATACACAATGTGAAAACAACCACACAGGTTTTAAATAGATAAAAAAAAAAAAAAAAAAAGATGCATTCATGCCTGACGGATTTCCTCCAACACCAGGGTAAAGACCCAGAAGTAGAGGATGATTTCAGCTGCAGACGGGCCATGTGGTGGTGGTGGCCGGAAGTCCAGAAGGAGCACGTAACAGAACAAAATGAGGAAGGCAAAGTACATGATGACATTCCCCAAGAACACAGTAACTGGAGCGCTCCAGAAACGATTCCACTTCTGCAGCATCATGTAAATGAAACTCGCACTGCAAGAGTCACTGCCACCTTCAGCAGCACTGGGAAAAAACAAAACAAAACAGAGGTCTTCTTTCAACTTCACTTCACTTCATTTCACTGTTTTTATCTATTTCAGTATGAATTTAAGGCTTACACTGGGTCCTCGTCTGTGAGTAACAGGGCCTGCTCTGTTTCCAAACTGTCGAGCTCGGCAAACGGCTCCCCTTCACCTTTCTTTACACGTTCCTCTGCACTGTGACACATACACACACATATTGATGCACAATGAATCAAAAATCAGTTTAAATGTCACACATGGAATTAATCAAATAATATCCCCACTTGAACTTGATGAGGTTGGTCCAAATGAGGGGAGGGATGAAGAACGTGAGCACGAGTCTAGCGATGGAAGTGTCTGTCCTCATGGCTCCCCACCAGACTTTGGTCAGCAGGGCCTGTGCAAGAGCAACCAGGTTGATCATGGGGATATGGTTGGTTGGTGGCATGATAATGTAAGAATTAGACATAAGCTGTTACCTGGACACCATCATGAGCAAAAAAGCATTTAGCATCTGCCAAAGTGGCGAGATTCAGGACTGTTGCTTTGCTCCAGCAGCATGTTTTCCTCACCAGGAGCGAATAGGCTCTGTCTTCACTGTTTGAATAACACTCACTGAACAGATCTGTCAGAACAGTGCAGGCATCAGGACGGATAGTTCTGGTAGTTACACTTTATACAGGTTTTTCAAACAGCTTAATGAAACAGTTCACACAGAAATGAACACTTTGAGTCATTTACTCAAACTAATGCTGTACTTAATTTTAAATAAAGGAAGAGTTCACCCAAAAATGAAAACTGTGTCATCATTTACTCACCCAGAAGATACTTAAAAAAACTGCCTCTGGCTTTTTTCCCATACAGTGGAAGTCAATGGTCACCAAATCTGTTTGATTACCATCGTTCTTTAAAATATCTTCTTTTATGTTCTGCTTCAGTAATGAAGTCATACAGGTTTGGAACAACATGAGGGTAGGCAAATGATGATAGGATTTTCATTCTGGGTGAACTATACCTTGAATTCCTGATTCTGTTCCTCAGACGAATATGTTGTATGACTTTAGAAGGCTTTGAATATTGCTTTTTGTATGAAGCACTTTTACAATTTTTGGTGCATTTTTAAATGCTTTCCAAAATATCAAGGTACTGAAATGGGACAATGCTGAGTAAACCATAACACCATATTCTACTATTTACTTAACCTTGGGTTAACATTTGTTTTAGCATCATGCAGGTTAGAGACCCTTTAAGGACATTTTTAAAGGAGGTTAGCACCATATTTGACCCTGGTATAAACTGCAGTTTACAATAAAATAACTGAGGGAAACTGTGACTGTGAAAGGATTATTGTAACACATAACTAAACATGACCCTGAGTTCACAATTTTAAGTGTGAAAAGCCCAGTACTATATAACAATGCAATCCATGTCAGTATATCACAACTGTCACAATCTTTTATTGTCATTTTAAAAAGCTTCATTGTACCTTTAAATTGGATTAACTAGTTCTCTCTTCAAGTGGTTTGACAAAAAAATGAACTCAACAAAGATTAAATGTTTGAATGATTGGGTTCTCCACTCTGCTGAGCAACGAGTCTGTTGGTTATAATGGTGTGATTCTCACCCATAGCAAATTGCTCATATTTGGCATTCTTCATACTGCGAGCAGTCGCTGCTTCAGTAGCCAGATGAGCCATCTCCTTCATGATCTTACAGCCCACCAGAGCAGCTGCCACGGCCTCCGGACCCTAAAACACACAAATAGTTATTAAAAGATGACTGTAAAATAATGCATTGAATAAGTTAGGGTTACCAAACGTCCTTTCTTTCCCAGACATGTCCTGATCAGGATTTCTAAATTGCCTAAAATGTCTTGGTGTTGGCTTTGTTATCTTATTGACATGCTCTCTACAGTGAGAAAGTGAAAGTGACGTGTGGCCAAGTATGATGACCCATACTCAGAATTTGTGCTCTGCATTTAACCCATCCATGTGCACACACACAGTAGTGAACACACACAAACACCGTGAACACACACCTGGAGCAGTGAGCAGCCATATTGCTGTGTCGCCCGGGAAGAAGTTGGCAGTTCAGTGCCTTGCTCAAGGGTCTCACCTCAGTCGTGGTATTGAGGGTGGAATAGAACGCTATACATTCACTCCCCCCACCTACAATCCCTGCCAGACCTAAGACTCAAACCCACAACCTTCAGGTTACAAGTCCGACTCTCTATCCATTAGGTCATGACTGCCTCCAAATATATGTCCTCATACAATATATGTACACATATTTCTGTAGAACTTTCTCGCACTCCATGATTGGTTGAATGCCTGCATGCTATTGGTCAGACAACAATTCAGTCATTACTGTCAATAAGTATAAAAACAATAAAGTCATGTTAAAACCCAGAAGGCCAATTTGCCATGGATAACCTCAGAATTTAAAAATAAGGTTTATGGTAGACATAACTTAACAATCTTGGACATTTTGCTGCAGCACTTTTTTGGAAAACAAAGCCAAATCCAGGACATTTTAGGCAATTTACAAATCCTGGCCAGGACATGCTTGGTGAAAATAAGGACATATGATCACTCTAAATAAGTCCTGTGCATAAAGTAGAAAATAGCTAAATTGCAAACCACAAGAATGCAAAAACAAAAGCAGTAAATTCATTCAGCCTTGATTCTTAGCACTGTTCATGCAAATTGCTCTTTGTTTACCCACCCTTATTAAGTTTGATCTGTGAACCCTAATGAGGTCATTTGTGATATACAACTGCAAATGACTGGTAATCAATGGGACTTAGGTACAAGCTTCTGATAAGGACTAAAGAACAAATTGTTAACATGTAAATAGAATTGTAAATGCAAATGGAGTTTATGAAAATGAGCTCATCGCTTATACTGGTTTATTGACTCACCATGGCCCAGAAGTAGTTTGCCATTTCCTGCCTATTTTGCAGGATAGCCCAAAGGAAGAGGTCTCTCCAAGGGTGAACACAACGATGGTCCATGTCTGGGAGGTTCTTGTGGCTATGGAAAAGCCGGCCTTTCCCCATCCTCTCCTGCAGCAGATACACATAATATAGTAGGACTGTAGTATGGCGGATTACGTCTAAGTGCATGTTAAAGGCCCACTCACCGCTGGAAGTTTTTGGTAGAAACCCCTACAGGTATCATCAAGAAAGTCTTTGAGGACTTTGGAGACCTCATGAAAGGTGAAACGAGGCCTGCGGTCACCTGGTTCAGTGTGAGGGTGTCCTGACGTCCGTTTGCTAGCCAAATGAACCTGATGCTTTTTCAGGAGCAGGGTGTGAAGGAGGTTTTTCTCAGACACAGAGCAGTAGAGTTCCTGAAGACGGCCGTATGTTAGGAATTCATTTATGTTCACGCCGTTATCCACAAACAAACGCACAAAGTCAGGCTTGTCATTTATCAATGCCTCCATCATCACCTCCTCCAGGTCCTGAGCCTAAAAGAGTATAAAGAAATATTGTGTATGAGAATCAAAACAAGTAGGACTACTGATAAACGAACAAAACAATTTTGATTTAAAAGTTTTATTCTCACACTCCATTCCACGTCTCCACTGAAGATCTCACTTTTAGCAATGTCCACCCTATTCCAGGCCACAGCCAGTTTCAGCTCATCCAGGAAGTCCTGTGCTTCCTGACTTTGACTCTTACAAGCTAAGCCCAGACAAGAACATTTATGAATTCACTGACATCATTATACAGAAATATATCACTCTAAAAGAGAAGCATACGATTCCTTCATGTGTTTGCTGGAGTTAGTATGAAATCACAGTTACACACCCTTAACCAGCGCTTTGAGAACTACTGTGTCCATTTCTGAGTCCTGCTCTGGGTCATGAACTGTCAGCAGGTGACCGTGGTCCAATATTCTCTGGATCTAATGGACAAATCAGAGTCTTTACACAAATGACTTAAAAAGTGCCTAAAAAAGAAGTATCCTTACATAAAAACACACCATTTAAATATCTTAAAACAAAAAAGTGCTAATCACCAGTTTGATCCAGGAAGTGATTTCTGTGCTGTGTAGGCCATTGGTGAAGGTGTTTATTAACAGCTCTTGGACCATATCCGCATCCCAGCATCCTCTGTCCATCAGGGTCACTAAAATATCCGCGACTCCCCCTGAGCCAGCTAATATCAGCCAGGGTATTGAATTCTGAATATTCTTGTACATTCTCTGTAAGAAAGCATTGAAAGTGGCTATTACCAACCTGGTGAGAATAACATGCTACAATAAAACACTTACAAAAATTCTGTGGATATATTTTAATAATAAAATGTTAAGAGAGACCTGTAATATCCTTGGCTCTCCATGAACAAGAAGACATAAGACAGGGATTTCTATACTGCCTGTGCCTGTTAAAACAATGAATTCCATTGAAAATCTCTTCACGAGAAGATAAAAAAAAAAAGAATAAAAATCTGTCTCAACTCACCTCCATATCCTGTACGCTGCAGAGAGATGTGTTTGAGCATCTTGACTCTCATCTCACCAGTGGCTCCAGGTCTCTGGGGGTCCTCGTCTACCAGGATGAAATGAGAATGATTGCAGTCTAAAGAGTACACTGCACCGTGAGGAAGATCTTCAGATGGGTATGTTGCTGGATGATCAGGCTAAACAAAAATAACAAATTACAAAAACTAAACAATGTTTTACAATCTCTACACAAACTACACAACTGTTGCATGACTTTAATATCACTGCCACTAAGCTTCCGACAACTTTTTATTTTAAAATCTAGAAGTTCGAAAGTTGAAGTTAAAATAGTTTGTAAGAGTGCAAGTATAAACAGTGAGGCTATCAGTGTAGATGAGTTTTCCTGTTTGCCGAGATTACATTTAATGTCCCCTGCAGCCTCTGTAGTCCCATTAGACCACCTTTTAAAAAAGCTTTTAAAAAATCACAAGTGAGGTATTACTGATGTATTTTATGTCATAGAAAAAATATCTTAAGCCTTTCATGTTATGTCAACCACAAAACCCAAACAACAACAACATTGAATTTGGACGATGGAAACTAAGTGCAAAAATGCTAACTTGTTTCTGGATTTTAAGACTCATTTCTGTAGCGCCTTATTGCATAACGAAATGTCTACATGCTTCATCCATGCAATTAAATTATATAATGATGTGATAAATTAAAACATTGTATCTTTTGTCTGTCTTCACCTTTGCAGACAGTAGCAGATCTCTGTTTTGAATCATGTTCCAGGGAGCAATTCCAATGGCCACCACTCGCACCTTAGTGGAAGTGCTCGCTAGAGAGTGGTCCCTTACGGCTTGACCCAGGTTCTTGGTGATGCCAAAACGTAAACCACTGGTGAGGATCCATGCCCCTGTGTAGGTCAAGGGTCAAAGTTCTGTAACAGTCAAAAGGAGATTGTGATTTTTGTTTTTGATGAACAGTAAATTATCCACCTGTGCTCTGTGCTGCCTTCACAAGGCCTTTTCTAAGTGTGTCCCTCAGCCAGGGCTTCATCTGAGCCACTTCATCACCTCCCATTAGTGCCACCACCAGATGAGGAGGGGCCAGACCCCACTGCTTAGTCAACGTCTGGTAGATTTCAGCTGGATCTGTAGAGCTGGTTACCCTGACAAACTGGACTGACAAATAAAGTTTGTGAATAATGTGCACAAGCTCATTAGAGGTGATTCTGAGTTTTGTAAATATCTGTCCTTATATACCTTGCCCCTGGTCCGACTGACGCCAGTAAAATCAATATCTCCCAAACGTCCATCCATCCATTGGGGTTTATCTAATCTCTTATTGCCCCTCTCGCCCATATTAACAACAGACTCTGTGAGTGGGATGTAACACCGACATCTTTGTAGAGAACTGCAAATAATGACACAAAAGGTCAAGCATTTTGAACTGTATTAAATATTGGCAATAAGTGATGCAACTAGTCTCACCCATGTTCTTGGGACTCACTGAACAGTTCTCCACATTGCAAACACCTCCTGCCCTGAGGTAACACCTCCTACAGACAGAATCAACATGCACTGCATCACAGTCCAGTCAGGTGCAGACACAGGAGCTGCTGATTTGTTCAGGTAGTTGGAAATCTTTATGTAAAGCAGAAGCGATTTCCATTTTCATTCTTTACACGCATGCAAACTTGCCCTTCCTTCTGGTAAGGGCTGAGCCACACATGAACTGAAAAACTGATGTGCTTTTTACTAACCTGAGGTAAAGTTAGAGTCAGAAAGCAAAAAGTAAAGATATAAAGAAAGAACAAGTTAAAGTCAAACAAAGAAAATAAATAATTATGTATTTAAATAATAAACAACCCATGAAAACTTATGTATGTCATTTTAAACACAAGAAGCAGCCATTTAATTGTCAACTATTGCTTATTTGCATCCTGGTCAACAAGTGATTAGGAAGTTCATTCCCTAATGTGGTTGAAGAGGCACGGAGAAAAAGAGCCATAGTAAAAGCAGTCTGAAACAGAAGTGTAATGCTATAAAACCATTTCAGGCAGTTGACAGCATGTAATTGATGTAATCAGGCTGAATGAACTTGATTAATCTCTTTTCAATCAATTCGTTTTTATCCAAACGCTATCAGGTTCAGGTATATCTGTCACCTTTCCTGATTGCCATTTTAAACCTTTTGAAACTTCCAGTTTCCTAATAGTTCCCATTCATTCAATTGTTTTCAATGAGACACAATCTGACTGATGATTGAGTGCTGTAAAGCTGTAGTTTTAAACTATATAATAAAAACATTATGCAAATTGTGACTTAAATAATAATCAATTCTTGGAGGAAGGATGTGATTATTGAAAAGTGCCAATGACATCTATGCAAACGTGACTGATGTGTGTGGGTGTGTGGAGAGCTGCCCATGATTTGACTAGGGCATGAGATGGGGTGTATGAGAGAGGAAAACGCCATAGACACTGCAGCACACAAATACAATCATTTGCATTAAAGGTCACACATAGACATGACATTAGATCCAGCAGGAAACAGATCTTTATAATTGACACTATTATCATCATTTTATCAATGAATTGGGTTTACTATGATTATTTAAGGTAGTTTAAATATTTTCTCCAATGTCCAAATGTGAACTTCAATCACTGAAAAACAAAACTAGATGTTTGTATTGAAACTTGAAATTTCAGAAATATCTAAGGGTATGTGAATAATAATCTGAAATGCTAAACTTCACAGATGTCTACTAAATCATAGCAGTCTATTATTCACAAAACGCAACCCTATATTCATGTGGTTGTATTTTTGTTTTGTTTTTGTTTTTTCAGAAAATTTTCAGCTATTATAAACAACTCAACAAATGATCTGGAAGCTGATGCCATATTTTTTGCTGAAAGAGTTCACTTACCAGAGGAGTATCCTGATGCCCCAGCATATCTAGATGATGGCTGTGCTCTTGGATCCTCTAGGCCACTATGAGCTTGGGCAGCTCTAGAGTGTCACCAGGAAGTGAATCGGGAGGTTTATGATGACAAAACCACTCCCTAACCAACCGCTGCTACCTACGCTCAACCACTTACCTCCCTTTCTCCTGATCTCCACCATAAAGCATTCCTTGGAGTAATACAGCAACAGGAAAATAGCTTCAGAATAGGTGATTAATTTAATTTACATGCTTACTATTGTTTTTTCCCTAATTGCCTTTAGACATTTGAAATGGTTGCAACCTAGAAGATTGATTGCTTAAAATACCTGGAGGTCTTTCACTGAATGTTGCTAATTTGTAAAATAATAATAATAATAATAATAATAATAATAATAATAATAATAATAATAATAATAATATTTAACACATGAAAAACTAGACTTCAAAAGACTTTTGTAGCTAGAATTAAGGCAAGACACCACAGGTGAATATAGGTTAAAATGTAACTATACCTCCTATCTTGATTAATCACAGTATATAAAGACAATTGTATTGTATAAACAATTTCTGAAATGTTACGTTTAATTATGCAAATGAAGCATTATGCATACATGTCCAGCACAGATATTTGAGCATTGGATAAAATCAGGTTCAAAATTCTTGTTTCTTTTTGTTGACATATCAGAGTTTCCAAAGGGAAATTTGGATCTCTCTCTCTCTCTCTCTCTCTTTTTAATTCCATTAAAATTTAATTGAAATCTAACAGATGCAAATAGATTAAAAATGTAATAAAATAAACACTTAAATGTCTATTAATGTAATGTTTTTGTTTCTACTAGTCTGAAAGTAGACATGTTGGAAGCAAATTAGGCCAAAATCTCACAATTGTTCAGTGCATGGACTGTGTGTGTGTGTGTGTGTGTGTGTGAGAGAGAGAGAGAGAGAGAGAGAGAGAGAGAGAGAGAGAGAGAGAGAGAGAGAGAGAGAGAGCCTTGTCTTGCGAATGAAAAATAAGTCTGCCATCAGCTGAGGACGAGTGTATCTGTTGATAGTGTGCAGTTACGGGAGTTGGCCACTAGGTGTCAAGATACAGCACGAAGACGATGTCGAGGTCGTCCTTAAAATGCGTGCAAATCTACCACAGGCTCTGTCTGAAACATTAAAATTGCTGCCTCTTGAGGCAGTATACGGTAGTAGGAAGGCATCAAGATGCAAAGGAAGCTGGTCTGGAAAAAAAAAAATCAGTTTCTTTCAGAAATGGGCTATCGCCGTCTCGCTGACTAACTAGGCAACAGGCCATATCAACACAATTTTATACATTCAGGAGGAGCTATAATTATTCAAGAAATAAATGTTATCTGTTTAGTCAACATGTAAGTTCAAATATTAGATGTGAAATATATAAATGTATAACCGAGTATATACTGCTAATAAGCGGTGCATGCGATGAGTTGTCAGCCTGCAGACAAGCACTCACCCCGAGCGAACTAGCGTGATGTGCAGCGATATTGTTGTTATATGGACATTATCTTGGGAAACTTTAGCACATAATGTGGAAAACTTAAATTTATTTCACACTTAATTAGCATGTTTTATTTGGATGTTACTCGTTTCGAGTTTCCTTGAATCTTCGTGATGATTTATCACGACACGCACCGCGGCCATCTTGCCAATGCGCTGACGTCATCGCCCGAGTCACCTGGTTGGCTGAGCTTCGCGCGCCAGTTGTGGGTACCGCCCAGCGGCCGGCGTCAGAAACGCGCGAATTTGAGAAGTGTTGCGACTTGATTTAGATTCAGCGTTTAGATTTGTGTGTGTCGTTTCGATTTCGGTATTTATTATACCGCATTTAATGCTTGTTTCATAATTTATACTAAATACATAAATATGTAAACCCTGAGGTGTGTTATTTTGAAATGCACCATTTTAAAAATATGTTCGAGCTAAATGTATAATTTAAGAGATGCAGTCGAGTCGGTGCCCGCGAGCATTTAAAGATAATGTCATTGAATGCTAAAAACTATAATTTACACTGAATGAAATAATGTTGAAACTGAGCCAGCACAAGTACACACTTTATGAACAGCAGGACATTGTTATTAATGAAATGAAGATGATAATACATACTGCAGACTAAACCTCACACGAATATTCTAAATATTCAAATACTTTTATAATTAATTTAATAAAGGCTAGAAATATAATTTTATATTTGTGAAATATTTATGTTGCGCATATATATATATATATATATATATATATATATATATATATATATATATATATATATATATATAGTATTGTTGCTGTACATTCCAATTATAAATAATATCGAGAGACCTAGGCTATTATATAGTTTTTTTTTTTTTTTTTTACAATGTTATAAACGGGGTAAATTTTTTTCCAAAGTGTATTTTGTATAAAAAATTACTCCGGTTACAACATGGGGAAAAAAGATTTTTCTTTCTTTCTTTTTTTTTATTTTAATTTTTTTAAACAATCACTTATTTCGTGGTATTAAGGCATGGGCCGTGATTTTCAAACTGTGGTTTTTAAAATGAGGGGGGAAGGTAACTGCTGATACTGGTGGGGGTTTATTACACAGGGCGTGGTGCCCGTCTAGCCAATCGGAGGATTTTGCTCGTACAAACACAGACCTTTAACCACCGGCACAGATATAAACAGACTACAGACAACAAGAACTAAACAAACGTCGGCTCACGGCATTGACTTTTAGGCATCATGACAAACGTGGACGTGTCAAGCAATCTGGAGCGTCATGTTGCACGGAGGACCTTTCCTCTTCTCGCGCGCACAAAGGTTTGCCGAAACCTTTTCGGACCCGTAGATCACGAGGAGCTGCACTGCGAAATGACACGCAAACTCCAGGAGATCTCCGAGCGGGACCAGAGCCGGTGGAATTTTAACTTTGAGACCAACTCGCCTTTGAATGGAGACTACGAATGGGAGGAGATTTCTGAAGACACTTTGGCATTTTTCTACAAGGATAAAGTCCAAAATAAGAGCGCGTCTGTTATTGCAACAGGAGACGCGCCCAGCACTCTTGACTGCGGGTTACATGGGGTTTCCAGGGGTCCGACAGTTCAAGAGTCCGCGGACGTCCCGAGTCGACCCAGCGAACTCAACCAGGAGAACCTCTCTGGTGCACTCAACTCAAGACCAGCTCGTTCTTCAGTCCTCAGAAACAGACGAAAACGGGCACTCATCCCAGAGACCCCCAGAAACAGCACGCCACAAATTACAGGTAAGTGTCTTTAAACTAGAGCTGAAAACAGTGCAAACTGTTTAAATGTCTCGGTATTTAATGTGAAATGCAAGCAAACATGTCTAACGGCTTATAATATTTATTTCCACCAGACTTCTTCCCGAAAAGAAAAAGGACCCAGGAGTCCAAGCAGGATGACGCGAGCTCGCTTCAAGCCGGCGCATCCACCAGCACTGAAGTAACGCCGCGCAAAACTATAAGATGGTACGGATCAGCTCTGTGTGCATCAAACTAGGACTATATCAGTGTTATTACGATTGCAGTGCAGTGTTATTACGATTTTAATCATTATAATTGTTATTTTTATTACCGTATTACTAATTGTAGAAAACTTGTAACTGATTGACGACAACGAGTTCAGTTAAATGCATTTCTTTAATTAAATGCCCATACTCTAAAGCTGTTGTTTAGCTGTGGAACAAACGCTAAATTTCTCGTTTTCTTTGCTTTCTAGATGTTTGCACTCCATGCAGCAGTCCACCTGTGTTTATCTGCAGAGCGGATGAAAGAAATCAAGGGGACACACTTTAACTCTTTCTCATGTAGCAATAATGGCTCCGCCAACAGAGACTTTGTTGCAGTGTTACAATGTCTAAACGGTGCAATTTTATATTTCTTTTGTTTTGACTGTGTAGAGGGCTAGGCCACACTGCTCTAAATAGAGCAATACCTGTTTGTTTTATTTTTTAAATATACTAACTTATTTTATTTATGCTAATAATAGTTGGTTACTCTTTATTATTTACAGCTATTGTTATTGTTTTTATTATTTTGGCCATATTTTATGCTGTGTTTTATTTAAGTTTTGTTCGCAACATCATGCAGAGAATTGTTCTGAGCCGTGTTTGTTAAAGTATATTCTGTAGCTCACGATGTACCTTTGAATCAAAGTGTAAATTAAATTATATTTTTGCTAACCTGGTCGTATTCACGTGTGTTCTTGGCAAAGTATGAATACAGTTCAACTCCGTTGTTGTGGATCATGGGATGTGGGTAAACGGCAGAAGAAGAAAAAAAAATGTTTGCCCTACACTTTTGAAGCATCAACATTTTGCCTGTGACAAAAAGAAGAGAGTTTGGCCTCTAAACAGGAGGGACTCAGCTGTTCCGCCCTCAGTGTTTGTGGGGAGGGATACGCGGGCAGCTGCGTGCTATAGGGAGGATTTAAATGCCATTTTCTTTCCATAATGAAGAAGGCAGGTGCCCTTGGAACCCCGCTTTGTCCACATAAGACCTTCATTTTCAGCACCCACTCAGCTATCCCGCTAATGAAACACTTACCAAGACTTGAACAAAAGGGCTCCTTCTATTTACACGCCAACCACCTGCCGCCCCCTCCCCCTTACCTACACACTATCTGTGAATATAGATACCACCACACGCCAGATCTTTATAATGTCATTGAGACAGGAGAAAGGCTAATTAAAAAAAAAAAAAAAGAGAGAGAGAACAAAAACGATATAGACAAAACAGTGACCAAAACGAAATCTAATGGTGAGCAAAATTTTGTTTAGGCTATCTATCCAATTGTGTGTTTTTTTTTTTTTTTTTTTTTTTTTTTTTTTTTTTTTTTTTTTTTTTTTTTAAAGTAGACTTAAACGTATAGCTGTTTGATTCCTGCATCAATGTCTTGTGTTTCAAATGACGAAAAACAGTAATATCAATTGACATAAAAAAAAATGGTCATGAACAGCTTTTTAAAACTGATAATAAATTGAAAAGAAACGAAATCTGGATAAAGTAGATTGTATTCACAATATATAGAAATGATCTTGTTTAGTCTTTGTAATTTACACGAAAAACCGAGGATTTTTTTTAACTTTGAGAAATCGAAATGTATATATATATATATATATATATATATATATATATATATATATATATATATATATATATATATATATAAATATATATATATATATATAAAATCCGATCGAATTTTGTTAGACTACTCCGAATTTTTTCCTTTAATTTGCGTCGTTCGCGTTTGGTAGGTGAAGAGTACCAGTGTTTTGCCAGATATAGCCTTTCTTTAAAGAAGTTTCCCATTTCCATGACCATCTGGCACCAAAAAAGGCGAAATGGAACAAAGGCCGCTAAAGGCGAGTGCCATCGCATTCACCTGCAAATGAGGCTTTGTGCTCTCATAGAAGCACTCGGTGCTCACAAATCCTGTTTGCTTTTGTTTCTAGTCCGTATCTAGTCGTGTGCGAGAAAACAGAGATACTCCAGTCTGTCATGCCAGCGACTGGCCATCATTCAAATTAAGAAACGAATAACGTTTAGAGATGTGAAACGCAACTGTATTAAGATTGTTGGGTAACACTTTAAATTTGTAGCCAAAATATACATGTAATGTAAACATAATCAGCTAGCTATAATTATATAACAGATATCAATAATTTTATTAGCCTGCTTTTTTTTTTTTTTTACTTAGCTACACAAATAGTCCGGCATCCGAGGAGTTTAATCACTGATGTAGCTCGTGTAATGTGAGTTTTTTTATAAAGTTTTTTTTGTAGTAAGTATTATTTTTGATAGGGAGGTAAAATAAATATATTTACATGAAGGTTTTTTTTTTCTTCTTTTTTTGTCTTTCGTGTGTTAAAACATATTATTGTTCGCGAACCAGCAGACACCAACATGCTTCATAATTATAAGCCTAATGAAAAACGAGGATTTTATTAAACGTAATTGTGTGACTTTAATGTGAGGAATCCCCCAGGGTTTATCTGGACCTCATTATTTGAGCTTTTACACTAAAATCAATATGTCCAGATTGATAGGGTTTCCAATATGGTCCGTTATAGCTCAGCTGGGTTTCCTGACCAGATGGATTACCTCCTCAGGCTCATGGGACATCGACTTTTATCAGCAAATCCCACAGAGACACATTCATTCAGCCCGCGCAGTCTGTACATCATTAAAAGAAGTTAAGAGTTCAGTTTCAATCCTTTTGTTCGGACTAAAACATTATTTAAATCGTGCTCGTTTATTTGACTAAAAACTAGGAAATATTGTGCAATGAATTGTGCAACTTCTGAATTCAAAATACTGTAATAGTAGCCTACGCACTAATCTACAAAATATGATGAAGTAATTTAAATACATAATTTAAATCAAATAAATTGTTTTTCAATCTTTAAAATATAAAGATGGTAAAAATGCCAAACATGTAGTTTTCAATTCTAATTCACTTAAAGAAAACAAAGTAATAAAAAAAGGAGACAAGTCATATGTAACAATTAATGTCCCTCCTCAATTGCCATTCATTTATTTTTCTATAACAGGGACATCACTTTCCCAACATTGCTACCCACAAACATCTGCAATTTGCAACAAAACCATCAAACCATTCATCTCTGTGTTGTAGCCCTCTCTATTTCAGAGCTGTTTCTCTTTCACTAATAAAACCCATAAAACTAGCGGAGGCACTGGCAAGCTGTGTCTTCAAGGCTGGATAGACCTCTATGGGTTCACTAGCTTGAATTAATGGCATTTGGTCCTAAAATTTGCTCAGCGGTCCTAGAGACAGTGACAGCAGTACGTCCTTTTAAACGAATAACAAAGGCTTATCATTTATCTGGCGGCATATGGGCCAGACCCCCTCTGTAGCAGGCCTGCTCTCTGTGGTGTCTGCCAATACTGTTGTCCTGTTGATTCCATTGTTGACATAGTTGTCCTGCCATGAGGAGGTATATTCTACAGAGCATCAGGCACTCGTTTTATTCCTCTTCCCTTTGGGACTTTTTTTTTTTTTTGTGCGTAAGTTTATAAGCCAGATATGGTATATCTCGTTTTATATCTGCTGGTTTTATTGACTTAAGATTAAGTTGGCACAAATGGTTCAAGAACAAGCTGACATTCTGGTTTGCTACTTCAGCTTTCCTGATATTTAATCCTAAGCCTTCAGTAACAGTAGTGAGATAATAAAGACAAAATTGTCATGCATTTCAGGAATGCGTATGTGATGGAATGTTGCTGATTTGTTGCACATATTACAGGTGACAATGGTCCATACAAGAAGCTGTGCTTGAACAAAGGCAGAGTGGACAGCCGTGTTACTGCCCAGGATAAGGTCAGAGGGTGCACATGTAGTCATCCCCATAGCAACAAAGCCCCTCACCCCTGAGAGCAAATGTATTGTCATAAGATCAGAGGTCACGGTGCTCCCCATATGGTCGTGTGCTGCATAAGTCATTGATCTGTCGGGATGCTCTAAAGGAATTCTGAAAGTGTCACTGAAAGTCTTTTAGAAAAAAGACATAAACTCTTCCTGAATGCCATAATGCCTCCACACCAGCATAAATAGCACTATTCTGGCCTGATGGTGAAGGAAAAGAGCGGGAAGCTGGACTGCCCACACACTTGTGTTTGAATAGCCAAAATGTTTGACCTCACGGAAACATTGCAGAAATTAAAGCACTGCAAACATGAGCAAGAAGAAACAAGATGTTTATTTAGGAACTTTTCCCAATATTGCATTTTAAAAACCGTGAGAAAAAACAGCACTTCTTAAAAATCACAGTTAGAATTTTACTGGAGAATTGAATCAGTAGTGTTTATAGGATACAGTATTTATTTTTTATTTTACAAAAACTAGTACATTTGTATTAGTGAATGTACATAAAAACCTGATTGAGAGGAGTGAAAAGTTTTTATGCAGCTGAATTGAAACATTATTTACAAATTTGTGTGCCTCTAAAAGCTTATTAGTGATTCACAAACAAACAAGAGCAAAGAGCACACATTTTGTTCCTGTCAACAGAAATCATTTAAAAACATTCAACAATTCATAACACTCCAGATAAGGTCACAATGTTCACATCTACACTCCTAAAAATAAAGGTTCTTTACTGGCATCTGGAACATCCATTGAAGCTTTCCACTGCACAAAAGGCTCTTTAAGTTGTTAAAATGTTCTTCACACGAAACAAATAATTATTTTAAGAACTGTTCACTGAAAGGTTCTTCTATATCATCACTGTGAAAACCCCCTTGTAGGACCTTTATTTTTAACAGTGTGGAGCGGAAGAAGTCAAACTTCTCACAAAACCGAACAAACAATATCAAACAATGGTATGCAAAAAATATGTGTCCATGTATTGTTGCTTCAAATGAAATTCAATCGTCTGAAAAACTATAAAGATGAACAGGAACAGTCAGACAAGGCGATATTTTAAAATCAGCTGATGCTGAACCTGAGCCATACCTAATCTCTTATATTAATTCTAGCCAACATTGACCCAATATTTGGCACTCTGTGATTTAGTGACTCACTCAGCTGTCTTCATGAATGACAGGTGCTGTGGACAGTTACTCTGAACTGGTCATGCTGTCCTGTCTGCACGGCACTGAAAGGCTGAAGGTGGCTGATTGTCGGTGGAAGCTGCTACGCAGTTCCTTCCCTCTGGCCAGATCTCCTCGTCTCTCTCTCGCCAACATGAGGTTGAGAGATTCTGCAATGCTGTTCAGTGTCCTGTCCATGTGTGTGATCTGTGGGGAAACGAGTGTGTGGCCTTAGCACATCTTTCAAACCAGTGTCTAAAATAACGTAGTCACAGCGTCTGTGTAAATAACGTCATAAACAAGAGTCAAACTGTCAATACATGCAACTGATACAAGATCCCATCTGTACAAACAGACTAGCAAAGGCAATAAATCCATTCTTCTATATGTAGTAAATGGGATTAAAGTTTGATCAATTAGGTGATGATGAATAGTCGAAACATTAAAAGATTAGGCCACACTAATTTGTTAAAATTGAATATCAATGTTGAATTGAGTGGAAACTATCATCTAGTCAGGGCTGTGGTTATTTAAACTTGAACTAGAGGACCACTTTTGTGACAATGTATGTCATATATTCATAAACTATTCTGAAACATGCACCGGAAATAATGAAATGAAAAAGAAACGGCAAGTAAGTTAAATGTGACATTTTACAGTAGAAAGACTGAACATAGTATTTTGTACTCCAATAATCTTTGATTTATTTTTAACTTATATATATATATATATATATATATATATATATATATATATATATATATATATATTTAGAGTGTGTTAGAGTAGTTTATGTTACTGTCTTTGTTCAGAAAAAACAACATACTTTAATACCATTGGGAATTCTTGTTAAATATTTAAACGGATACATGTTTGAGAGGAAGAAAACTGTCAGAGAAATACTTGTAATTTTTCATTTTACAGACATTTGGGGAGCCAAATGTCTTGAGGTTCTTTCCCTTGGGATGAGGGTAAGTGCCGTGTGGAGCCAGTGCTGTCTACAATCCATTAGAAATAACCAGACGAGTGTCTCCGTGCTGAACCACAGTTTACACAATGATAGTGGCACCACAGTCACATACAAACACATACACACATGCACAAACACACCCCACCATACAGAGTAAGGGCAGGAAATGCAAGCATGTAAACATATGCAGCCGTTCCCCATATAGACATGAATGCAAACATGCACACTGCCAACCACAGAGAAAAACAAGATCTTAAGTTGAAGCTTAAAAGGATAATTCATCTAAAAATTCATCATATCAGTCATCATTTACTCACACTCACAAGTTTGTCATAGTACTATAAAAGATCACATTTACTGTTTTGCCACTATAAACCATAGAAGTAGTCTCTATTTAATAGTATAAACTTGAAATTTGATGGGGAAATATATTTAATTGGCAAAACAATATGAAGTTACAATATGAAGTCTTGTCTGTAGTAGTTCAAATAAATGGTTTAAATATTTAATCTGTAAAAAAAACAAAAAAAAAACATACACTACTATTTAAAACTTTGGGGTCATTATGATTTTTTTACATTTTAAGTTTAAAGGTGCTGAATGTACGATTGACACCGAGTGGTTAAACTAGGTATTGCAGTCCAAATTCAAAATATTGGAGAGGGTTTTTTTTCACCAGGCCCCTCCTCCTCAGACACAGGTTGCCAGATTGACACACAAAAGAGCACACGATGAAGGAAATGAAATGTGGTGTTTTCTGCCAACTGGCAACCCGTGGTGGCGAAATACAATTGGGTAAACTGGGTTTCACAAACCAAAACAGAGACCGACATTCTGGCCCTAACGCACATTTTCAAAGGAGAATAACTGACTGTATCACTGTTTTTCAGATAAACAAGTATGTTACCTTAGCATGTTTCTTAAATATCTGCAAACATATTATGGTAATTTTATGCTTTAGTAGAGTCAAAATCTTACATACCACATCTTTAAGTAAGTTTTATTCAGTGACAGTAAAGGCATGTATATGCACATGCATAATGTAACAAAAGATTTATATTTCAAATGAATGCTGTTCTTTTTAACTTTCTAATCACCCTGAAAGAATTCTGCAAAAAAAAAAAAAAAAAAGTATCATGGTTTCCACAATAATATTAGGCAGCACAACTGGTTTCAATACTGAAAATTATGAGAAATGTTCCTTAAGCAAGAAATGTTTTGTAAACTGGATTAATGGCTGCTGAAAATTCAGCTTTGTCATTCCAGGAATAAATTACCTTATAAAATATATTAAAATAAAAAAAATATTTTAAATTGTAATAATATTTCACAGTATTACTGTATTTTTACTGTATTTTCCATAAACAAAATACAGCCTTGGTAAGCGTAATATACTTTTTTCATAACATTAAAAACATGTTAACCCAAAACTTTTAAACAGCAGTGTATATGATTAAATTAAAAAAGGGACTGTTTCCCACAAATAAATAAATAAAAGCCCTAAATGTGAAGAGAGTTCAGTCAGAGTGGAGGCAGAAGACTGTGTCAGCAGTGCAGTAATGAATTACTTCAGATGGGTGTTTGTATAAATGTTAAGGCTATTTGTTCCTGTTTATGCCAGACACTGCCTGCTTCCTGTTTACCACATAATTATGGGAAGAAGAATGACACTGTAAGGGGTAGGGTATCCTGTCCACAGCCTCTACAACTAATGACACATTTTCAAACAGTTCTTTATGTAAAAAGTTGAAGACGGTGTGTCCTGCTGGGAAATACTTAATTTGGCTACTCAATGCATCAGTCACTATATGCCACAGAAGTATGCCTAACATTACAAGAAGTGAGTCAATGAGATCAAAACAATCCAAAAGTCAACTTTGTTTAATGTTTTGATATAAACAAATCAAAGGCAGCACAACTGAAAAAGATGCAATTTCTCCCTACAGATATGTCAGCTATGAAAACCATTAAAAAAATCAAATTCATCTTAAAATGTTTTCCTAAACATTCTCAGTAAAGAATTTAAAACGCCAAACAGGCTTTTTTTCAGGCATTTCATAAAATGAGTCAATTTGTTTCTTACTCAAAAACCTACGAGAAACAAAGAGGGAGAAAGTGAATGAGTGAGTGAGTATGTGAGAGAGAGAGATCATGTGAACAAATGTGTACACTGTTTCGAGTTTGTGTCTGGGATGAGAACTGTTTGTAAAAGGATTTATGGCTGGAGTGTGGAGTGGAAAGTGGCAGAACAGGTGAGGGTTTGTGGTTTGTAGGGAATCAGAGTCATCGTCATACTCGAGTTTGTGTCACTTTTACACACCTCAGAATGCACACACACACACACAAGCCAGAAAGCTGTTCTTTTTAGAGTGTTAACGCCCTTATCAGCACACATCACTCACAGAGACTGTTTGAGAAGTCTTCAAAAAGTGATGTTTGATCGAAGGCAGAGAGAGAGAGAGGTTCCTTCTGCCTCCAGGTTAAGGCTTGATGAATGAAGCTTACAGATCTTTATCTGTCCTTGCCCAACCAATTGTGCTATGTGCATTTGCTAATAAACTGAACTTGTTATTGTTATACTAATGAGAGACTTCTTGGAAATGCTTGGTTTCTGAGTTTATTGCTCATTAAAATTCAAGAGCATGCGGTATTAACTGAAGAGATTTTTCAGATACTAAAGTAAAGACATGTTTTCCCTATGTTTTTACAACACAAAAATGCTATAAATGTCATTTTCACTAAGTTTAGCTAAATCCTATTCTGGCTGTAGCAAAAATATTCAAGTGCTTACCTTCTCTTCCATCCTGTTGAGTCTGGAGCCAATAGTGTTTATGCCTTTGTCTTTTATTCTTTTTTGAGGTATAAAGGAATGGTGAAGAATGGTGAAAAGTAATAAATAATATGCATAATGAATAATGTGAAATGTGAATTAAGGATACAAGACAACAATTAACAGCAACATTAAGAACAACAAAGGGGTCAAACTGTAGCAAAACATGGTGTGGGGTTGAGGAATGTGAGAGCAGAGAGTGTAAAGAATGACCTAGCTTTACCTGAACTTGTCTGGTAGAAAGACAGCTTCCCTAAGGACTGATCCAGTCTGTCAGGGCCAAGTGTGCGGCATGTCAAATGTTCATGTGCAGAGATGGCAGATGAAATGTGAGAGGAATAGTGACAGGGATGAATGTACTCTTAACTTCCCAGCTTTGTTTACACAAAGGTCATGAAACTGTCATTTATATTGCTCTTAAACCTCTAAAATGTCATTCATGTACAGCCATGTTACAGTAAACTCTTTTCTCAACACAAGCTTAACTGCTGCAAACTGATATAAAGTGAGTCCTTATCCCACCTTCTCTGTAGCTCCTTGATGCGCACCATGAGGTTGAGATGACCCTGTGAATACTGCTCAATGACATCCCTCACATCGTATGGCTTACGTGCTTGCTGCAAAAACACATATACATACAAACAACAGCCAATATAATATAATATTTTAATTATACCAAAACAGTAATATTTAATAAAATCATTGATGTCTATTATATATATATATATAGTCCTGTCATACGATTAATCACATCCAAAATACAAGTTTTTGTTTATTTTAATTTGAGTGTGTACTATGTATATTCATTATGTATATTGAAATACAAACACATGCATTTATATATTTAAGAAAAACATGCTTATATATATATAATTTAAAATATAATAATGTGAATATATAAATGTATATACATGTAAATATTTTTGAAATATATACTGCATGTATGTGTATTTGTATATACATAATAAATAAACACAATGCACATACATATAGTATGTAAACAAAAACTTATGTTGGATGCGATTAATCGAAATTAATAGTTTGACAGCACTTCAGTAAAAAAAAAAAATCTTTACTGTCACTTTTTTGATCAATTTACAGCAAACAAAAATTAAAAGGAAATACTATTTATGTGCATAGGACCTATATTTATATTTAACTTATATATTTATATTTGCCATACATTTTTATAGTACATCAAGCTTTTATGATTTTTATAATTATTGTATCATTCTCACACTGTGAACTCATATTAATTGAGAGAATTCATTTTTGCTTTTCATAATTAAAAAAGTGAAATAAATAAATAAATACATACAGTACAGGTCAAAAGTTTGGAAACGTTACTATTTTTAATGTTTTTGAAAGAAGTCTCTTCTGCTCATCAAGCCTGCATTTATTTGATCAAAAATACAGAAAAAAAACAGTAATATTGTGAAATATTATTACACAACTTAAAATAATAGTTTTTCTATTTGAATATGTACTTATAAAAAAAAAAAATTATTCCTGTGATGAAAAGCTGAATTTTCAGCATCATTACTCCAGCCTTCAGTGTCACATGTAACATCCAGTCTATCACATGATCATTTAGAAATCATTCTAATATTCTGATTTATTATGAGTGTTGGAAACAGTTTGCTACGGTCTAATATATTTGATGAATAAAAGGTTAAAAAGAACTGCATTTATTCAAAATAAAAAAAAAATTCTAATAATATATTTTCTTTACTATCACTTTTTATCAATTTAACACATCCTTGCTGAATAAAAGTATTGATTTTATTTAAAAAAAAGTAGTGTATATTGTTATTACAAAATATTTATATTTTAAAAACATAGCTTCTTTTATTTTATTTTATTTTTTTTACTTTTTATTCATCAAAGTATCCTAAAAAAGTATCACATGTTCTGAAAAAATATTAAGCAGCAGAACTGTTTCCAACTTTGATAATGAATCATCATATTAGAATGATTTCTAAAGGATCATGTGAGAATGATCCTAAAAAATTCAGCTTTGATCACAGAAATAAATGATAATTTAAAGTATAACTAAATTTACAAAACACTTTTATTTTAAATTGTAATAATATATCACAATATTACATTTTTTTTTCTGTATTTTTGATCAAATAAATGCAGGCTTGATGAGCAGAAGAAACTTCTTTCAAAAACATTAAAAATAGTAATGTTTCCAAACTTTTGACCTGTACTGTACACACATAAAAATGTGACTAGTCAAAGCATGTAAAATGTAATTTTTTTCGTTATACACTTCTACAACTTTAACATAAAATCTGGGTATGATCTTGCCTAGGGCCCAACAAACCCACTGGTTGGCCCTGTATATGACTGAACCTTTAGATGAATAAAGTCTGAAAGAATCAAATCATCATAAGTGGGAACTCTCTTTACTTGATACAACCAGCCAAAAATCAAACAAGCCCAAAGGGGTAATATTTCCTCTTGATCGTCACCTTTAAAGAAAATGATTCACATCGGCTGACACCAAATGTACATTTTGACCAAATGCTTAATTATTGCTTTTAGGGCATATCGAGCACAGGTGATGGTGCTTATGGCTATTTAAATTTATTTGAGCTTCCTGACTAACACGGGAAAGATGTGTGAAGCTTCACGTTCCCTACAGAACATATACGCTCAGTTTGATTAGAGTCAGTGAAATAGCCAAACATTCACACATCTCTGGCACAGATGAACCAGTTCAGGAGAAGCTAGAGCCTTTCAAAGGAGGGTAAACATTGTCATGACATCAGACACAGCAAATCTAGCCAGCAGCATCTGACAGACTCTCCAAAGTGTGTGTTCTGTGTCACAAGAGTGTGTGAGAGGAGGGGAGAAGGACTTGGGGAAAATAAGGGGATTGAGAGATGACTGAGGCAAGTGGGTCAAATGAAAGTGTGTGTTCTTGAGGCGAGGATGAGAGGGCAAGAGAAAAGACAAATAAAGTGCAGTAACGAGTTATCAAGTGTGGCACAGCTGCATAAAGGAGGAGAAAGTGTGCATGATAGCTATTAAGGTAATCCTCAGACATTAGCATGTATTTTTGAGGCAGAGCACCTGCTGCTACTGAATGAGTCCCAACTCAAGATCTTCCCTTCCATACAGTATGTTTCAAAATACACCTTATTCACTACTTACACTGCAATTCATTAAGGAATGCTAATTACTGCAAACATGTGAATTTAAAAGCCACTGAAGTTTCTTAATCATCAAATATAAAATCACATAATACACCACAAACCAAAAGAAACAAATCTGCATTTCTGTAATGTCATGCTAAGTTTGTAACATCATGCTAACCTGATTGTGCTTTGCAAACAGAAAAAGAAAATCTTACCTGGAATTCTTTTTGGCCACAAAGTAGTACAATCCTCTGGATCACACGAATGGCTGCTCGATGGGAATACCCGCAAACCTGTTGTATTTATGTGTCATGATTAGTATTAAAGCCCATTTTTACAGAGATATTAACACAAAAATGAAAACTCTGTCAATCATTTATCACCCTCATGTAATTTCAAACCTGTATGACTTTTTTTTTCCACTTCTATTGAAGATAATTTTAAAAAAATTTCTATTTTTTTCACCTTATAATGAGAGGCAATGATGTTTTAGACCCCACTGTCTTTCATTGGATGGGCAAAGACATTCTTCAAAATATTCTCTTTTGTGTTCCACAGAAGAAATAAAGTCAATACAGGTTTGGAATGACATGAGGGCTCATTTTTGGATGAATTATCCCTTTAAGTGCTGAGATTATCAAAGAATTTTTTACATTTTAGGAAAATTAGAGCTACATTTTTTATGTAGATGCTTTTGTCTGTGGTCATAAATGTGGGATTATCTGATATTTATGGTTGCATATGCCACCCCTAACTCACTTAGCACAATCAATTCCCTTTCACATTTTCAATGTTAATTTGCAAAACAATCCTATCAGTCTCCGGCAGGCCCTTCAGGGAGCCCAAAGCCTCTCAGATGCTATTATGTGGACAGGACTTTTGCCAGTGGCTACTGAGCATAAGGGTCACGACCCGTGACACAGTGTCTAAAAGAAATACAAGGCTCTCTCTGCTTTTCAAATGGTTTCAAAAAAACCACAGGCATTGAGATTTGGTGGGGGAGAAGGGGATTGACTCCCAGGAGAACCCAAGTTCTCTAGGGGCATGGGGTTATTGTCTCAAAGAAAGATGAAGTATGAGAGGTTACACTTTCCCTTGCACGTCAGCCTCCCGCGTAGGCAGTATATGTGAAGCGTGCCTGTAACATGGTTAGCATGCAAAGGCTTGTGTCTGTTGCATGGTCACTCTGATCAGAAGATGGAGCGCCACTCTCACAAGTTCTTTAAAATGCATTAGCAGTAGATGGATGCAGGCTCTCAGCCTCATGACTTAATGGACGTGGCTGGGCTACCTGACAGTTCGGTTTCTTGCCCTGGCTGCGGGCTACAGGGGAAAATGAGGGAATAAGGCATAATGCCATGCTCAAGCAACTGTCCAATTTACTGCTCTTTGGTTGCCATCACTCTAGACTCAAGCAGATCCTTGGGGTTATATTGCCATTGGTTAACTAGACAAGCCTTTGAGCATTATCATACCCACAGCAATGCAAATGTCTGTTAAGTTAGCATTAAAAGTGAGGGAAAGGAGGTAATGGATTTTTTTTTTTTTTTCCTGTAAATAAAGTTTTTGCTTTTTTCAATTGTTATTATTGACTCTCTTCACTTGTTTACTGCTGGTTCGTCACTCCCACAGTCCAATTAAAAAATAAAGAAAATAAATAATGGAATTTTGTAAAGAAATTAGTAATGGCACAACATATAGTGTCAAATTTGAATATTTCAAGCAGATAAATATTTAACTATTACATTTAAAATACAAATCCCCTGAAAGTCTTTAGACCATGAGAAACATCAGTCAGTACAGTATGTGGAAACCTTTATACAGCTACACTTACCGTTCAAAGGTTGGTTGGTAAGTTTTATTATTTATTGTTGTTTCATTTATGTTTTGAGAAGAAGTCTCTCATGCTCTTATTTATAGAATGAAAAAAAAGCAAATTACAGGAAAATTGTGAAAAATTTTTTCAATGTATTATTATTCAGCTTGGCATCACAGAAATAAAATGATAATTAAAAGGATAATAAATTTTTAAAAAACAATTATTTGTAAATGTAATATATATATCACATAGTACATTTTTTTCGGTTATTTTGATCACATATAATGCAGGCTTGATGGCACGAAGAGAAACCTTTCTTTCAAAAACATTTATAAAAATAGTCATGTTTCCAAAATTTTGACCTGTACTGTACCACACATAAAAAATGGTGGACTAGTCGAAAGCATGTAAAATGTAATTTTTTTCGTTATACACTTCTACAACTTTAAACATAAAATCTGGGTATGGATCTTGCCTAGGGCCCAACAAACCCAACTGGTTGGCCCCTGTATATGACTGAACCTTAGAGATGAATAAAGTCGAAAGACATCAAATCATCATAAGTGGGAACTCTCTTTACTTGATACAACCAGCCAAAAAAATCAAACAAGCCCCAAAGGGGTCATATTTCCTCTTGACTCGGTCACCCTTTAAAGAAAATGATTCACATCGGCTGACACCAAATGTACATTTTGACCAAATGCTTAATTTATTCTTTTTAGGGCATATCGGAGCACAGGTGATGGTGCTTATGGCTATTTAAATTTATTTGAGCTTCCTGACTAACACGGGAAAGATGTGTGAAGCTTCACGTTCCCTACAGAACATACGCTCAGTTTGATTAGAGTCAGTGAAATAGCCAAACATTCACACATCTCTGGCACAGATGAACCAGTTCAGGAGAAGCTAGAGCCTTTCAAAAAAAAAAGGCGGGTAAACATTGTCATGACATCAGACCCAACAGCAAATCAGAGCCAGCAGCATCTGACAGACTCTCCAAAGTGTGTGTTCTGTGTCACAAGAGTGTGTGAGAGGAGGGGAGAAGGACTTGGGGAAAATAAGGGGATTGAGAGATGACTGAGGCAAGTGGGTCAAATGAAAGGATGGCGAGAGGATGAGAGGGCAAAGAGAAAAGACAAATAAAGTGCAGTAACGAGTTATCAAGTGTGGCACAGCTGCATAAAGGAGGAGAAAGTGTGCATGATAGCTATTAAGGTAATCCTCAGACATTAGCTGCATTGTATTTTTGAGGCAGAGCCCCTGCTGCTGCTACTGAATGAGTCCCAACTCAAATATCTATCCCCTTCCATACAGTAATGTTTCAAACCATACACCTTATGTCACTACTTACACACTGCAATTCATTAAGGAATGCTAATTACTGCAAACATGTGAATTTAAAAGCCACTGAAGTTTCTTAATCATCAAATATAAAATCACATAATACACCACAACCAAAAGAAACAAATCTGCATTTCTGTAATGTCATGCTAAGTTTGTAACATCATGCTAACCTGATTGTGCTTGCAAACAGAAAAAGAAAATCTTACCTGGAACTTCTTTTTGGCCACAAAGTAGTACATCCTCTGGATCACACGAATGGCTGCTCGATGGGAATCCCGCAACCTGTGTATTTATGTGTCATGATTAGTATTAAAGCCCATTTTTACAGAGATAGTTAACACAAAAATGAAAACTCTGTCATCATTTACTCACCCTCATGTAATTTCAAACCTGTATGACTTTCTTTTTCCACTTCTATTGAAGATAATTTTAAAAAATTTCTATTTTTTTCACCTTATAATGAGAGGCAATGATGTTTTAGACCCCACTGTCTTTCATTGGATGGGCAAAGACATTCTTCAAAATATTCTCTTTTGTGTTCCACAGAAGAAATAAAGTCAATACAGGTTTGGAATGACATGAGGGCTCATTTTTGGATGAATTATCCCTTTAAGTGCTGAGATTATCAAAGAATTTTTTACATTTTAGGAAATTAGAGCTACATTTTTTATGTAGATGCTTTTGTCTGTGGTCATAAATGTGGTATCTGATATTATGGTTGCATATGCCACCCCTAACTAACTTAGCACAATCAATTCCCTTTCACATTTTCAATGTAATTTGCAAAACAATCCTATCAGTCTCCGGCAGGCCCTTCAGGTGCAGCCCAAAGCCTCTCCAGATGCTATTTATGTGGACAGGACTTTTGCCAGTGGCTACTGAGCATAAGGGTCACGACCAGGACACAGTGTCTAAAAGAAAATACAAGGCTCTCTCTGCTTTTCAAAGGTTTCAAAAACCACAGCATTGAGATTTGGTGGGGGGAAGGGGATTGACTCCCAGGAGACCCAAAGTTATCTAGGGGAATGGGGTATTGTCTCAAAGAAAGATGAAGTATGAGAGGTACACTTTCCCTTGCACGTCAGCTCCCGCGTGGCAGTATATGTGAAGCGTGCCTGTAACATGTTAGCATGCCAAGGCTTGTGTCTGTTGCATGTCACTCTGACAGAAGATGGAGCGCACTCTCACAAGTTTCTTTAAAATGCATTAGCAGTAGACTGGCTGCAGGCTATCAAGCCTCATTGACTTAATGGACGTGGCTGGCTGACAGTTTCTGGTTTCTCCCTGGCTGCGGGCTACAGGGAAATGAGGGATAAGGCATATGCCATGCTCCAGGCAACTGCCAATTTACTGCTCTTTGGTGCCATACTCTAGACTTCAAGCAGCATCCCTCTGGGTTATATTGCCATTGGTTAAATAGCAAGCCTTTGAGCATTATCATACCCACAGCAATGCAAATGTCTGTTAAGTTAGCATTAAAAGTGAGGGAAAGGAGGTAATGGATTTTTTTTTTTTTTTCCTGTAAATAAAGTTTTGATTTTTCAATTGTTTATTATTGACTCTTCACTTGTTTACTGCTTTTTCGTCACTCCCCAGTCCAACTTAAAAATAAAGAAAATCAAAATGTGAATTTTGTAAAGAAATTAGTAATGGCACAACATATATTTGTCAAATTTGAACTAATTTCAAGCATATAAATATTTAAATATTACATTTAAAAGTAACAACCCCTGAAAGGTCTTTAGACCATGAGAAACATTCAGTCAGGTACAGTATGTGGAAACCTTTATACATACACTACCGTTCAAAGGTTGGTTGGTAATTTTATTTATTTATTTGTTTTTTCATTTATGTTTTTGAAAGAAGTCTCTCATGCTCTTATTTATAGATGAAAAAAGCAAAATACAGGAAAATTGTGAAATTATTTTTACAATGTATTATTATTACAGTTTATAACTGTTTTCTAATAATATAATATAATATAATATAATATAATATAATATAATATAATATAATATAATATAATATAATATAATATAATATAATATAATATAATATTTTACTATTTACTTATGTGATGGCAAAGTTGAATTTTAAGCAGCCATTACTTCAGTCTTCAGTGTCACGTGATCCTTCAGAAATCATTCTAATGAAATTATCCAAGAAACATGAATGAATAGAAAGCTCAAAAGAACAGCATTTACTTAAAATAGAAATATTTTGTAACAATGTAAAACAATGACTTTACTGTCAGTAAATCAGTAAATTTTTATCAGTTTAATGTAAAAGTGATAAAAAATAACTAATAAAAAAAGTACTGACACCAAACCTTTGAACAGTATTGTATAAAGTCATATTTATATACATATAAAAGGAAATGCATTAAGAAATAATGTCTATTCAGGTTTACATCAAGACAAGTGCTGAACGACTCAGTGTGATATGCATCCCAGAGATCAATATGGTAGGAAGATCACGTTTTGGTGGATATTATTTGAAACTACAGAATCCAACTTAATAAGCTGAAGTTGGAATCTGCCAACAGTTCAGGAATCATTCCTCCCTGGGTGTTTGTCATTCCAATGGAGCATGCAAACATGACAGAGAGAGAGAGAGAGAGAGAGAGAGAGAGAGAGAGGTGTGGGACACTAGAGATAGAACATGGGAACCACCCCATCTGTCCCTGAGGCAGTGCCACTTCCTCTCTCCAGTCATGGTTACCAAGCATAGCAACGCTGGTCTCATGACCTCAGCAGGGTCACCATCTGCCTCTAGTGCTGGCACAAAGCCTGGCTAATGGTGAACACTGGTGGAGACGTACGCAAAGGGAGAAAGACTCCCACTGGGACAGAGAGGGAGAGAAAGAAAGAAAAAGATGGAGAGAGACAGACAAACAGACAGATAGGGAGAGAAAGAGAAAAGGAGGCAATCATTTGAGGTCTTCTTTCTGCCAAAGGCAGGCTGCAAATCTCTCTTCCATTCCCAATCTTTTTTTTTTTTTTTAGTTGAGCCTGCTTAACAATGGCAGCCAGATGTGAAAGAAACTGCATATCCACTGGAGGGCCACCACTGACCCAAACAAAGAGAGTTTGTCTAGACAGCATCCATGGTGCATTGTGTACCTTAACGTACTGAGATTGTGATTTTTACAAAACAATAATCCCACAACAAGCAAGTCATAATAAACGTTTCCTGTGAGAAAAACATCAAAGGGGTAGTTCACAAAAAAATAAAAAATTCTGTCATCATTTGCTCATGTCGCTCCAAACCTGTATGACTTACTTGACACCTTTATGTATAATGCATTATAAAGGTATTCATAATGTATGCATAATATGTATATATAATGCATTATATTTTTTTTCTTAAATATTTGTAACCAAAGTAAATTCAGATTCCTTGTTACATCTGAATTTGGTTGTTTGTCATGTTTTAATGCATTATATAGGTGTAACAATATTGTAAAGAACTATAACTGGTTACAATTATTTGTGAGATTATACAATGTATAAAGTACATTACAAGGCATAATTAATTAATTTAAAATACTTTTATAATGTATTATATATAATGGTAAAGTGTTACCATATAACTAAAGTGTTACCATGTTTCTTTTTGCTGAGGAACACGAAATAATATTTTATAATATTATATAATTATATAATATAATAATATAAAAAAAATATTTTGACTCTTTTGTCCATTCAATAAAAACTGACATCCAGTGATTTTCCATTGATTTTCAATGAAAAAATAAAAATAAATAAATAGATAAAAAAAAATGTTTTTATTAATTCGTAATTCAACTTTTTTTTTATTCACAGAATTTTTACTTTTTTCCTCACAGTTCTGAGTTTATCTCTACTCACAATAACTCAAAACTTTTTTCTTGCAATCCAGAAGAAAAAAGTCATAATTTTAAGACAAACTCCGAACTGTGAGAAATAAATTGCAAGATACAGATGTGCACTTCTAAGAGAGAGGGAAAAAAAAAATTTAATAATCTAGTTATAAACCGTTTTTTTTTTTATCACATGGCAGAAAGAGGCTTCCATAGAAATGACATGAGGTTGACAGAATTTTGGATTAAATTTAAGGCATTGGTTTTACATGTTAATGCACAGATCACAAATGAAAATTTCTATAATGAACCATAAATCAACCCATTTTTTTGCGGTTTTTAATGGTCAAAAGACAAGCCATATATTTTGTAAGCAAGCTAAAGATCTGAGTTTGCGTGCTAGTTCATGTAAATAGCAAGTGATGTCGTACTTGTAACAAAGGCTGTCATAATTGCACCAAATAAAGATCAAAGAAGTGCATCATGGGACAGGAAATAAACACGCCATTAGTACCATCAACACTTCAGGCCAAAGGCTCAAACTCCCCACCTCCAATTAACTCTAACGGGGTGTGTTCAGCGACATTTGGACTGAGGAGGTGATCTCAGCTTTGCCTCCGTATGCAGTGTTGAACAATGACATCCACGCTTCTGTGCATCTAACCCTCATTAGTAGTGGGTAGATGAGAGAACACCTGAACCAAGGTCAGTGACCGCTCCTTAGGGCAACGTGCAGGAACTTTCGTATCAATTGTACTCAGTTTAGTGCTAAACTGATTTGATTTTGGGGAAGGAGACCAAGAATTCAGATGGGAAGGAGATGCTTAAGAGAGATGAGTACATATTACTGACTAAATTAGGTCTTATATGAACTGCAAAAAAATTAAAATATAAAATCTGCAAGGGTGATAGAAATGTAGTGCCATTTTATTTTGATTGTGTGTTTAAGGTAGGAAAACGAGCCTGTTATTTGACCTCCCTCTGCTAATCTGAGTGTAATTAAATGTAGATAAACAGGAAACATAACAATCACCGGGCTCCACTCCAATCTTATAACTGGACAGCATCCATGTACACACACACACACACACACACACACACACACACTCTCGCTCTCTCTTTTTCTCACCAACATGGCCTCAAATGGTACTGCAAAAGACAAACTCTATCAGACAGATGTGCGAATAAACAAGAGCATGCTAAATTACAGATGGATATCAATAAATATATGTCCAACACATAAATATAGTTTATTTACATAGAAAAAGATTTATGAAGATAAGTAGTCACTACCTATCTGTTGTCCTAATTCTAGGGATGTACCAAAATAAAAATTCTGGGCCGAAACTGAAAATTGTGGATGCACTTGTCCAAAAACTGAAATGCAAAATGCCTTGAAATAATTTTTTCGTCAGTATCATGATTTCCACAACACTAATAATAACATGAAATGTTTCTTGAGCAACAAATCAGAATTGGAATGCATTAAAATTATTTCTGATCATGTGACACTGAAGACTGGAGTATTGGCTCTTTTAATTGAATTTCTAATCAAATTATATATCATTTTAATCAAAGCCAAAATTTCAATGCATACTTTACTAATTCATTGTATAATGTCTTCATAATTAATGTTTTCATAATTTATAATTTTCAGAGTTGTAAATTTTAGTGAATTTAGTTTTTTTGCAGAAGTTTTTATTCACTGTGACACTTTTAATTGAATTTCTGATCAAATAAATACATGCTGGTAAGCATAAAAGACTTCTTTCAAATACATTTAAAAAGGTTTTCAAACTTAAACTTTTGACTAGATTTTTACTGATCTGATTTTAAAAAGCAGCAATTAAAGCAAGTAATTACAATGGGATGAAATTCAATTCAATTGTAAGTTTAGAAACTTCAACTGCATGATATAACTTACGACTCAATCATCCGAAAGGAATGGCCCGCAAGCGCAAACCCTCCCTAATGTTTTGTTACGTCATATGATGAATCACAAAAACGTCAATTACCACAATGTCCCCCACAGAGGCCATGTGCACTCTTGTGACTCGTCTCAGCGAGTCAAAGGATGAAGACCTTTGTGTGGCGGTGTTGCGCCACAGGCTGCAGGATCGTGACTCTATGGCACTAAAAGGCTCACGGGGGCCCTGTGAGTCTAAGAATAGCAATGTGGAAGAGGAGGGGAAGAGTGCTCTGATTAGCCGCGGTCTGAGAATCACAAGGTTTAGAGGGCTCTGCTGCGCTGCACAGGACATTATCCCAAATATCAGCTCTGTCTTCTCCTTCAAGCTCAAATACCTCAATGACATTTTAATAAGTGGTCAGCTGAGATAAGGGCCACTGAGGCAGTAATGACCGATAATAGCTGACCAAAGACTGGACGTTGTATGCAGGGGTAAAGGCCCGGGGGAGTCTGGGCTGCTGGCCAGAAGCCATCATACACACACACACACACATGTGCGCACAAAGACGATGCGGGTGCAAGATGCTCACACACACACTCAGCAGGGGTCCCTCTGCCTTCAGCCAAGCAAAGATCTCTTTCATCCTGAGCATCAAAGCACCATGCGAATACGGAGAGTATTAAATGTCCTTATGAGGAGTGACACACAGCAATGCAGCCTTTACTCTGACACTGAGTCTTCTTCTGCTATACACCATGACTAAATGGCTTATGTCCCAAACTTGTGGCCTCAAATGATCCTAAATATTACAGCAGCAATGAAACCAACAATGTTCATTTCAACGCAAGTCTTTTTACATCAACAGGGTTCTCCGAGCCTTTTGGCATATCATGTTGCCAGATAACAAAGTCACCAACTTTGCCGGGCCGTCTGAAAGAAACCTGATATGGCACATTGACATTTTCACAAAGTGAAACGGAAATATTGGTGCTCATAGACAACAAATGTTTTGTTAAGGAGGCAAATGTATTATGAGTGATTTTTTCTGAAAAGCTGATAAAACAATTTTGAAGGAAATGTTTATGCAAAACTGGAAATTCTGTCATCATTTACTTTCCTTGACGTCATTCTAAACCTGCATGAAATTTATTCTTCTAAAGAACATAATAGAAGGTATTTTAAATAATATTTCAACAGTTTTTTTCTCATACAATTAAAGTCAGTGGGGTCCAAAACAACATTGTACCACACTGACCTTCATTAAATCACTGATAATTTATTTTCCAAAATATATGCTTACATTTAGATTTAAGACGCACTATCCAAAGCGACCTACAAATGATCAATCTTAAGCAGGCAATAATTGATAGTGCTAGCAATACAAGTTTCAAAAATGGTCCAGAACAGTACAAGCTAGGATGTAAGAAATAGTGAAAGCACAGAAAAATAATTATTATTTTATTATTATTATTTTAGCAAGTCAGCACGATGCAGTTGAGTTTTCAGCCATTTCTTGAATATTGTCAGGGATTTGTTTGTCAGGAAAGGGTTAAGCAGAACAAAGCAAGTCAGGTTTGGAACAATAAGAGAGTGAGTAAACGATGATAGAATATTAATTTTTGCATCAGCTATCCATAATGTAATTTCTTTTGTAAAAAAAAAAAAAAAAAAAGCACTGCTGCTGACAACCGCTGCTCGCAGGAATTTGTCCGATTAGTTGTCAAGGTCACCATGTGCAATGTTCTAACTTCTACAACTTGCTGGGCTTTTGGTCTGACAGCAAATGAGAGAATCATCTGGGATGTGTTCTTTCTTGCTGAGCAACTCTCTCTCTCTCTCTGTCTGTCTTTCACTGCTTGGCTGACTCTCGCTGCATGTCCCTCGTTAGCTCTAACACACTGTAACGAAACACAATTACTGTTAAGGGGGAAGAAAAGGGGCCGTGACGGGCAAGATAAAGAAACTTGTGCTGGCAAGCCGCGCTGAAGAGGCATTAGTGAGCCAATGTTTCTGTCCTATTCAGCACGCCTCACACACCGCCACACACTCCAAATCACACAGGCATACTCTCATCACACACACACACACTATACTCAGTTCTAACAGGCAAAAGTGATTCTGTATGTGCTTTGGACCTGGGAAATATTTCATATATTTAACAGTTAAATCAAAAACACCTTCATGAACATGGTGTTACTTTAAATAAATAGTTTAGTAGTATGTTCCGCTCTTAGGAAAATATGTATATAATGCATCATACAGAACATTTCGGTGAAATTACCAGCATGGAGATTATTGCTCTGGAAGACAAGAGTGTTTCTAACAAAAGTCACTGTTGCGCTCTTTAGCCCAGAAGCCCATTACGACTAGGACCGCTCTGTCAATCAGGCTATTGTTGGCGTGTGTAGAGCCGCAGACAATGGCTCTTTGTCTCTGCAGCAGTGTAGACGGCCTGGCTTGGCCTCTGCCACTAGAAGTCCTTCTCTGTTTACTGAGAATAAATCAATCTTTTCAGCTCGGGTCTTCTTTGGTAAACCTCACACCACAGCCCTAAAAGACTGCAACAGCAGATACGTGTGAGTACAAATGGGCACTTTCAGATGCACCTGCGTTTACCTTGATTGCATCTTTATACCTGTGTTGCTCTGGACGGGAGTTTATTTTCTTTCATCCAGGCAGCTACGAAAGACACCTTTGTATTTGATATGAAATAACGACTGACTATTTTCTACTGAACTGCTTGATTCAGAACACTTAAAGAGTCTTTCGAAAAGCAACAAATTCATTATTTACCACACCTCATTGCGCTACAACAAATCCTAACATCTAATAGATAGTAGTGAGAGTGTGTAGGTAGTGTTGATATCCTCCAGTGTGTGTTTTAGGAGCACAGCGGTCAGAGAGATGTTTCTGTGGCATTGTTCTTTCCCCACCCCCAATGCAGTCGAACTGTTTCAGCTGCAGGCACGAGGAGGCTTTTGTGCCTCTCCCACCTCTTGAGTTAACAGCCTGGGTCAAAGGTCAGAGCAGGGCAAATGTCCTAAGGGAGAGGAGAGGAGCGAACAGGAGCGAAGTGGAGTGAAGAGGAGAAGAGAATGAGTAAGATGAGAAAAGATGAGCAGAGAGGAGAAGAGACGTTATGGTTCTGATCTTTTTGAGTCCCCACCCTGCTCTGCTGGACATAAACAAATAAACATGTACTCACACCCACAGTGAGCAGGAGAAGAAAGAGAGAGGGAGAGAGAGAGAGAGAGAGAGAGAGAGAGAAGCCAGCTGTTGCCATTGCATCTCAGTGTGAGGCGAATGAAAGCTCATTAAACTTCAAAGATCAAATGAAAGCTTGTAGTGACAAGGCTCCTTTGTAAAGGAGATGCAATATGTCTGCTAAGAATGAGGATTTAGAAAGGAATCATACTTGATATTCTAAAAAAATTATATCTACCTAATTAACATTCAAATTTATTTTAAGTTGCTTTGGTGGAAAACACCAACATTTTCCCACATGATCACATTAATCGCAGTATACAAGCAATGTTGTAATTGTATCAATTCTGAGATTAATATTATTGCTACTTCAGCTTCAGCTCCATCAAGGTCAATGTAAATACACAAGAACTGTGCAGAGAGAAGAAAACCAGTCCCTAGACTACAGTAGCTTCCAGATTGTCTTTCGAAAGATGCATTTTCTTAGTTTGACTTCCTACATCACCCTGTATGAATATAATAAACATTTAAAGCAACAATAGTATGATTTTGCCAGTGTTCACCAAAAGAAACTCCTGCTTTGAAGTGCCAGGAGAAGGGTTTGGTCTACAAAAACACCTCCACTGCCCTCTTGTGGTTTCTCAAAATAAATAAAAGTTTGCGCTGGACAAAAAAAAAAAAAAACCTTTACACCTTTGTATTTTCAGATATTTTAGAGGGTAACAGAGGCCTAATGTTATACGCTGTAGAGTGATGGATCCCATCACAAATGGAAAGGGCACTCTGGATAATGTAATGGACTGTATACCCCCAACAGAGACTTGGTTCATTAGATTATTCAGAGATGGGGTCGCTCCATTGCCTGCGAAAGTAATTGGTTTGCAGTATACACAGACCCTGTGCTGTTCCACAAGCTGAACAACTAATGGGGCAAAAAGATTCTGATAATGGCCTCCACTCAGGCCAAACACAGCCTGGGACATAACCACTCTTCATGGGAATGCTTTGGGGCCCAGAAACATACACCGTACACTTCTTCTAGCCACGTTTTCACTTGAGGTGGGTGGGCTCGGAAAGCTGAGATGTGTTCCAGCAGAGATAGCGCAGATGTGTTAAAAGTGTTTTAACAGATTTGAGCTGAGAATCCAGTGACTGCAGAGATTAGCAGGATGATTAGACCACATTTGCATTTACAGAGGCAATATTGTGAGTGTGAACTGCAGGGGTGTGCTAACTCTGACGCCATCAAGCTAACACTTTTTAATTGCCCATCCACTAGACGTTGCACGACATGTCATCCAGAAGAGTTCTGAAAGATTATAAGTAGTGGAAACTTTCTGAAACTTGAATAACTGACTGTCTGCTGTCTGTGGTTGACATATAGACAGTTTAAATTACTCTAAAAATGGTACGGTCTTACTCACTGAGACACATGAGTGACTGGAAAGAGCGAAATCTCTCGCTCCAGCTCACTTTCCATATCATCTGCAATGCTGCTGCTCCTCCGGAGTGTGGGCCGAGGCTGCACTTCCAAAATCCCAGGTTTTTTCCCTAAATACACACATAACACGCACATCATTTCAAACTGAAACGGCTTTGCATTTTCCAATTACAAAAAAGCCAAAAAGGTTTTGTTACCCACCGGGAGATGAAGAGAACTGGAAAGAGGATAAAGAGTTCCAGGATGGCACCCGCTCTGTGAGAAGATAGATCAGTCACAATGCTTTCAAATGGCACATATGAAATCAAATGATGTGTATTTCATGCCAAGTAATTATACTGTGATGGATATGAAGGTTCACAGACAAATGGCATGTGGTTCAATTAAAGAGTCAGTATTATAATTTTTTTCTGAAAAAAAAAGCAATCAAAGCAGACAGGCATACAGACTGGTAGTTAGCAAGTGAGTACAGACACATGTAGCAATAGACACTAACTGGAGCTCACCACATCTTCTGTGTGTGCTTGCCCCTTCTGTGAGAATGCAGAGGGGAAATGAAGGATATCAGAGGAGAGATGCTTCAAGAGCATGAAAGGTGAAAAACAGAAGAGAGGGTGAAAAGGTCAAAAGTATCCTATTTTATTGTTGGTAATACCTGACTGTTGAATACTGCACACTGTATCTGGCCCACCATCTTTCCCGTCATCTAAGGAGTCATAGGTTATGGAAGGTACGGTAGCAGAACTCAGTCCATCATCCCTGTCATTACTCTTCATTTTCTTCCTCATCTTCATCTGCCCAAAGAAAAAATCCGCAAGCGTTTTTATTGTTAAGTCTGCTTTATTGTCAATTCTTCCACATGTACAGTACATACATACAGAGAATCGAAATTGCGTTACTCTCAGACCCCCGGTGCATACAGATAACACTAACAGTAGAGCCTAAAATCTAGATCAAATATAAAATATAAGATAAAACTATAGAATAAGGGAATGTAAAAAAAGACATAATAGAAAAAAATATAATAAAAATATGGTTAAATAAAAGCAGCGCAAGGCACATGGCAGATAGAGTGCAAACCAGTGAACAAACAGTGCAGATAAAAAGATTTTTAGTGCATAAAAAAAATAGCTTATTCAGTCTGATTAAAGTGACAAAGGGCTCAAGAGCAGTTATTTTGTTGTTGTTGTTGTTTTTAATCTAAGCCCTAGAGACACACACCTATACACTTAACTAAATATAACCATTAAAAACCATTTACTGAAGCCATTTAAAAGTGTTTTTGATTCACTAAAACATACTAAAACTTCAACTAAATATAAAATGATGACTGAAAATTAAAATAATAAATACTATTATACTACATAATTAATACTAAAATAACATTTATTACATCGACACATTCTGAGTAACTACTACTCTTTTCACATAAGTGCCAATGTTTGTGCTTATAAATTTTTGTACCCTGTCTGGTCCATCTGTGCATGCATGTTTAAGTAGGTAGGTAGCCTACCTTCAATTTAGGGCTAGACACTGAGCTGCTGATGTTCTTTTTCACAAATAACTTGTAGGTGGCAGAATCACAGTTTTCTAAGGCAAAACACCTCCAGGATGCTCAGCGTGAGAAAAGAAGAAACAGATTGACGCTGGAAAGTCTGACCATCCTCATGAGTGACAAATAATAAGGAATACTACATCTATATGCAACAGGAAGAGACACCTGTATCAGACATGCAGCTGCAGGAATTTGCCTGTTGAAATGTTTTTGTCTCTGTTTCTGCTGCACCTTCAGAGCAAAACCGGAGCCTAGGATTCCCTGTGGGGAAATACTATCATTCTTCTCATACACCGGCCTGCTGTTTGAGGAACAATTGTTCTGGCTATTAAATCTCTGTAACTTACAGCAGGGAGGGCAAAAAAGGAGATGGCAAAGACAGAGAAACATGATGCAATGGTCTTCCCGATCCAAGTCTGAGGGACCTTGTCTCCATAGCCAATAGTGGTTACTGTCACCTGAGCATATGTACAGAAAAGACACTGACATGCAACACCCATTACTCAAAATGATCCAGTTTATTGGTGTTTGCCATTGTGTCTACCTACCACACCCCACCAAAGAGCATCAGCATAGCTGCTGAACTCTGTGAAACCTCTATCATCCACGGCATCCTTCTCTGCCAGATACACGAAGTAGGAAGAGAAGATAAGTCCAAGGAATCCGATATAAAGAGTTGTGATCAGTTCCTAGAAAGAGGAAACACTTATAATTGTACGACCTTAAATCTTAAATGATGTTTTGCAGCTTTAGCTTTGGGTAGAGATTTCCTGATTCAATTTGATTCTGATTCACATTCTCATTTTATGATAAAATGCTATCTTTGCTAATGCTGTAAATTATATAGGGTGGTGTTTCCTGATTCATTCTGAAGTATTTAGTAATAGTTTCCACTAGTATGTTTTTATTTATTTAAAAAACACACTATTTTATTATCTAAAACACAGAATTGTATTAGAAGTGTATTAGAATACACTTGTTGTGTAGTAGCCAGTGTTCTTTTTTAAGCAGATCCCACGAAGACAACTCATTAGAAAGATGTTCATTGCCATTATTTAGTAGTACACCATCTGTAATGTGTCACATTTATATAATACAGACTGCAAACTTAATGATAACATGTATAAAGTAAACAGAATTTTATGAATCAGTATTAGGACCGTTCAAATGAGGATCATGTTTAATTGGAAAATGAATCTTGAACGACTTAAATAGCGATAATTTCTTGTTGGTTCTAATAAGAACTTTCAATTTTAAGAGTGCAAAATTTAACTGATTCCTAAAACAGTGGCATGTCAATGGACCGCTGATCAGGGTAACAAATATTTTTTAACAGTGTGTGAATGCACATTTCCACGAGAATTAACATTGTCAATAAAATATTTTTTGTATTATTATTTTTGAAAGTCAAATATTAAATATAAAAAAATGGTAAAAACACTTCTGAGAGGGGATAACTGTAAACTTTTAAACTTCTTTCTTCTGACCGTCCTACATGTCCCTATATTTTTCTTAAAGGCATACTTCCACCAAAATGAAAATTGTCATTAATCACTTACCCCCATGTCGTTCCAAACCCGTAAAAGCTCAGTTCATCTTCGGAACACAATTTAAGATATTTTGGATGAAAACCGGGAGGCCTGTGACTGTCCCATAGACTGCCAAGTAAATAATAGTGTCAAGGTCGATAAAAGGTATGAAAGTCGTGGTCAGAATACTCCATCTGCCATCAGATGTGCAATCTGGGTTATATGAATGTTAATGTCATTATATGACTTTATTCAACAAGTCCTTTGTCAACGGTCTCCCCTGTGGCTCTCCATATCACTGTATGCTGTGTATGCTCTTCTGTATCATCCACGCCACAAGGATGGCTGTTTCTACGTGTATTTAGCTTTGATTTGAAAGAAAACAACTCATCCTTGTGGCGCGGATGAGTGACAAAGGAATTGTTGAATAAAGTCATTATTTTTGTTTTCTTCGCTTACAAAATGTTTTCCTGTCACTTCATATAACCCAGATTGTACGTCTGATGGCAGATGGAGTATTCTGATGATGACTTTCATACCTTTTATGGACCTTGACACTGTTATTTACTTGGCAGTCTATGGGACAGTCACAGGCCTCCCAGTTTTCATCCAAAATATCTTAAATTGTGTTCCGAAGATGAACTGAGCTTTTACGGGTTTGGAATGACATAACGACGGGTAAGTGATTCATGACAAAATTTTCATTTTGGGGTGGAGTATCCCTTTAATTGAAAAGTCATTACCAAGTTATTTTTTTCCTATTGCAGTTGGACCAATGTGAATGCAAAAAAAAAAAAAAAAAAATTAAAAAATACTGCTTCAGTTTACTGAGTACCTCTATAGAAATTCAAGAACCTTTAACATCATCCCAAACCCGGGAATGTAAAAAAAAAAAAACAAAAAAAAAAACATATAGCATATACCTGCCGATGTACGAAGACTACTGATCCAAGCAGCCGCCAGGTTCCTCCCTGTCGATCCACATGCAGCATTCGCAGGATTTGAAGAAAGCGGACTCCTCTGTAACAAATCATCATGCCATGGCTTCAATACAATGCAAAAGAGTTACATCTAAGTCTGATTAATCCTGTGCCACAAGGACTTATTACAATATTAACCTTACCTGACAGTAGAGGTGGCAAATACCTGACCTTTAGAGCCAAATGCCAATACAACAATAGAGGCCACCACCACAATCAGGTCTAGAACAAGAAAAACATGTAGACATGCCAATAACAACTATCAGAAAATACACAAAGAAAATTTGAAAATTCATTTACACACTCACCAATAACAGAAATGGGCTTTCGGGCAAAGCGAAGCCTGCCCAGAATTCCCACATATTTACTCCGGCATCCAGATGACCACAGACGTACCACATACTCCAGACCAAAGAAAAGTACTAGCACTAATTCCTAGAGAATGAAAGAGACAGACACACTATGCTTTCACAAAAGAGCACTAAAGGCATATATTATTGATATTACACGCTCCTGACAATGAGAAATGATTGTGACTGAGACATAATGTGAGATTTACTAGAACATAACAATGTAAGTATAAAGAGCTAAGTGACTTGACAGAGACATAATGTACAATGCTGTGCTATAATATAACTCTGAAAGTATAGGGAGGTAATTTATTTGAGCAATGAGACGTCTGCTTTGAGAATGGATTTAGCAATACAGCTTTATTATGTGGAAAATGTGAATGGCTGTCATTGTAGAGCCCTTTGGTGATCTAGATATTCCTCATGAGGAATAATAATGCCTTTTTAAAACATTTATGAGGTATGTCTGGAACAAAATCCTCCACTGTGCTATGCACCTATTGCAACTCAATGCTGCAATCCCATGACTGAGATATATAATGACAGCTCTGTGGACAAAGAATCCATTGAATTAATCGTATTTGTTGTTTGTATGGGATAAAAGATAATAGCCGAGTAATAATTTGGTCATGCATCATTTGGAATGTAGTTTGCAATTCATAAAGCATATAATACTAATATACATGAGATGCGTGTAACAGATGCATATTAACACTGACACAGGGCTGTGTGAAAACACAAGACGGCTGGTTCATGGTCATGGCCAACAACAGCAGTTGCCCTTGTCTCCTTCTTAGAGAAGAGAAAACAAAGGAAGGCTGAGAGTCTGCTGAGCGCAGGCCCTTTGAGAGCTGTGAGGAACCAGACATGTATGAGTTATGAGCCTGGCTGTGAAGCCCTCTGTCACATAAGCAGTCTGGAGAGCTGGATCCGGGTCTGAGAAGAGGCTAAGAAGGAGCTTGGTCAGCTGCCTAGGGACGGCTGCTGGCACAAAGCCGGAGAGTTCACTTGCCTAGCCTGTCTAAATCTCCTCCAAAAATGAAATGAAATTGCAGGCACAGCCCTAGCCTGTGGGATTAGACAGGACATGAGGTTTGAAACAACGCAAAGCAGCAGAAAAGTGAGTTGAAGTAGCTGAGGTCACAGCAGAGGTGAGAGACTGCAAGCAACTAGACTGAAAGTAGGCCAACTCACTGTTTATCAAGTCAAATACAATTGATATTTTTTAGGAATATTTAAAAAAAAAATTACAATAATAATTTTCACTCCTCATTGTTTATTTATCCTATCAAATAAGAACATGAAAACTGCTTCAAGCTAAACTGTGTTTGTGTCAATTATTTAAAATTTTTACTTGTTTTAAAGTTTTTTTTTTATGTTTAAGATTACATAAAATACTTAAAATATTTCAGAACAGTCTTTTCTAACCCTCTAATTATGTCTGATTAGCAGTTCCCACTTTGTTCACTCCGTGCTGCTGGTTCCTCTACTTGCTATCTAATTAAATCTAGGCTTGTGATCACACTGACCAGCTGGCATGCGAAAGGTCTGGGTGGACGGCCAGTGGGCGACAGAGGCCATGGGATCAGTTTTTTTGGGGGGGTGTAGGGTGAGAGGAAACAAGACCCCAGATGCAAGGGCCTCTCTCAGTTACCATGGCGATCAGATATCCCATCCAGAACGCAGCTGGAATGCAGTCACCAGAGTGAGCAGAGGAAGGGTTCACTGTAATAACAGCAAGGTCCAGCTGACCCTTGTCCTCAATCTTATAAGATTACATCAAATATTAAAAATTTACTTACTATGAGCTTGTGACTCTTGGCATTGAGTGACTTCTTCTGCTCTAGCCTTTTATGCTCTAGCCAAAGCAAACACTTGAAGTCCGATAATAAATAATAGACGGTAGCATTAACTAACCCTTCACACTCTTGAAAAGAAAGACACAAAGCAAATCTGTTACTGATGTGACATTGTGCAAACTTTAAGGGAATAAGTGAGGAATTAATGAGCTCTTATATGGATAGTTCAACCACAAAAGAAAATTCTGTCATCATTTACTCATCCTCATGTCATTAAAAACCTGTATGACTTCATTTCATCTAGAGAAAACAAAAGATGTTATTCTGGAGAATGTGAGACAAAAAAAGACCTCCTTTCTCAAAATACCTTCTTTTATGTTCCTCAAAAGAACTCAAGGTTATGCAGGTTTGGAATGACACGAGGGTGAGTAAATGATAACAGAATTTTCTTTTTTGGGTGAAATATTTCACTCTTTAACTCATCTGACTGAAAAGTCATACATTAAAACACTGTTTGAGAAGTTACACAGATTTATCTGTATCTCCCTAAGGTCTTTTAAGGGGGGTTTTGAAGGCAGATCAACGTTTGTGACGAAAAAACTATGTGCAAACTGTAATGAAGCAGAGATCATTTTGCTTCTCACTATTTGCGCTGAAGCTGAGATCATTTCCCAGCTTAAGTGAAAGTTAACATGCCTAGCGTTTTCGACTCGTACATTACACGTCACATCCTGATGTCACGTGTCATTACGGGACCTTTAGGGGTTGTGTGTGAACGCACTCACGTATTCCGGGAAATCACTGGCAGTGTGAAAGGAGCAAAATCTAGTGACCCGGGAACAATTGCCGGGACACATTACCCGTGTATTTTCCGGAATGGCTGAATGAAAGGGGCTTTAGAGACAAATATTTAAAAACTCCAGGGGTTAGCCTTTTACTTCAAAACAGGAAACATCACTTCAGACAAATAATCACACTTCAACCCTAATCACTGCGGGACATCTTCTGGAAAGATAAAAATGCACTGGATAATGTTTAGTTTCTATTCGCTGCCAGTTGAGTCCTCTGCACAATATGATTTTGCTGCAGCCTGGAATTGAACTTCTGGTTTTGTCTGGCCAGAGGAGAACTGGCCCCCCGACTGAGTCTGGTTTCTCCCAAGGTTTTTTCTCCATTTTGTCACCGATGGAGTTTTGGTTCCTTGCCGCTGTCGCCTCTGGCTTGCTTAGTTCAGGACACTTAATTTCCAGCAATATTGTTGACTTGATTGCACAGATGCTATTTAAACTGAACTGAGCTGGATGATGACATCACTGAATTCAATGAGGAATAGAACTGCCTTTAACTGAAAAATGAGTGTTTACTATTGTCATTTTGCATTATTGACACAATATTTTCCTAATTAATGTTGTTCAGTTGCTTTGACACAATCTGTATTATTAAAAGCACTATATAAATAAGGGTGACTTGACTTGACTTGGCTGCACGAATCACAAAAAGCCTTAAAGCTCTTTTGACCAAGAGTTAAAACATTACTGCAGATTGCTCAAATACAGCAATAAATGCTCATTGCGCATTCATGGTGGTTTCAAATAGGAAACATTTCATCATGATATAGGCTTTTGTTCATTTACAGTTTTATTGGCCATTCATGAGGGGCCTCATTCATGGGGGGCTCTCACTGACAAAGAGAGAGACATCTGTGTTCTGTCCAATTAAGGGAGTGCTCTTTCTGTAGCTGATAATTGCCTGGAAAAGGGGTTAGCACCTCGTGGCAGGACTACTGTCCTTGCAACACCTTGAGACAGAGCTTGATGATGTGTTATCACACTTAGCATATGGAGGAAGTTTGGTGACAGCTATGACTCTTCATATGGGCCAGGGGGAAGCATGTGAGATCACAACCCTTGGGTGTGGGATTTCTCAAGGAGCGTGGTGTCAGCACAGTATAGTGTCCTGTGTGACTTCCAGCACCCGTGTGTGGCGTAACGTCCGTGTGACTTCTGCCGCCTACCGATGTTGCGCAGGTAATGATCAACCACTGAGGCTTCACTCCAGAAGTGTGACACACAGAATAGTCTTTTTTCCTCACAGAATAGGCTCAGTTAATAAGTGTTAGCGGCATGTGTGTGGCTAGTAGTGCTATTATGCAGTAGCTCTCTCTGCTCACGGTGAAACAATGTCATGCTAATCTGGATTAACAGGGCCTATCAAGACTATTAGTGGCTGACACTGGAAAAAGACTTAAACCATTGGTTTTAGGTTAATGGTTAATCTGCATTTAGTAAGATTTGCCTGACAAGCTTAGATTAATTTACATAAGCACTTACAATAAAAAAAGAGAATCTGGGGATCTTAACCATGATATCCTACATATGCTAAACCAGTAGCAGAAGGGTGAATGATGTGTTCTATCATTTGTAAAAACAAAGAAATATATATATATATGTGTGTGTGTGTGTGTGTGTGTGTGTGTGTGTGTGTGTGTGACCCTGGACCACAAAAACTTTTTTCTTAAGTGTAAATTTTTCGAAATAGAGATTTATACATAATCTGAAAGCTGAATAAATAAGTTTAATAGGATCTGACAATATTTGGCCGATATACAACTATTTGAAAACCTGGAATCTGAGGGTGCAAAAAAATCTAAATACCTAGAAAATCGCCTTTAGAAGTTGTCCAAATGAATTCTTAGCAATGCATATTACTAACCAAAATTACGTTTTGATAGATTTACGGTAGGAAATTTACAAAATATCTTCATGGAACATGATCTTTACTTATAACTTATCCTAATGATTTTTGCCATAAAAGAAAAATCGATAATTTTGACCCATACAATGATTTTTTGCTAAAAATATACCCCAGCGACTTATGACTGGTTTTGTGGTCCAGGGTCACATATATATATATATATATATATATATATAATTATACAGCGGCTTATTAATGGTTTTTTTGTGGTGGGGGGTCACATATATATATATAGTGACTTCATTGATGAGATTTTTTTTCTGAATTAATTTCTGAATTTAGATTTTCATTGTGGGACATATAATTTGAAAATAAATACTTTGAAAAATATATTTAAAAAATAAGTCATTTTTCTTCATGATATCAGGCCAGTTTATAACCAACAATATATATATATATATATATATATATATATATTGTATATACTGTATAACAACATGCTTGTCAATTAAGTCAATGTACAAATTTCCTCTTCTTATTTTTTTTTTTTTTACCAAATTAAGATGTGTGCTCTAACATGCTTCATAATATGAATACAAAGACTGCATTTCAAAGAACTTGGATTATTTTTCTTCTTTATCATGGACACTCTTATATATCTGTGGCACATAAACATTTTAGTGTTGTAAAGAACTTTTGATCGTGGCTTAGCGTGCATTTTGAACGTCATGAAAAGAGGGCAAGTCTGCTTTTGTTTGCCTCAACAGCTGTGAGACGCAATGTAGAGGGCCATGCCTCATTAAAATAGGGTAGGAATTGGGGGTAGGGATGACATGGTGGTTGGGTCTAAGCAAAGGTTTCATCTCTTAAAACAGGGGTTCTACTTCCTGTGAGAACATCCTTCTCCCTTATGTTACTCCAGTATCCACCCATGCTAAAAAGTATGCTATTTGATTTTTGATGGTTACCCTTAACAGGCAATAGACAACACCTGTTGTGAGCTTGGTTAAGCTCAGAGCTGCTGTAGCCAGATAGCTAATCCAAGAGGGCCTTTTCTGCATCAAGCCCTAGACGGTGGAATTAATTTGTGATGCTAGGCATAGGCTAATGAGCACAATGCATAGATTTAATCCCATTAGCCGGTGGTCGGATTGACCTCTGACATGCAGTCACCATGTTATAATCTCCATCCCTCCCTTTTTCCTTTTTCCGCTGGCCTTAGACAGTTGATTCTCTTTTGTCTCTGTTCCTCGACCTGTAAACAGGCAGCATAAGCTTGCAAACAGGCATATTGCATGCTGGGCAATATTGACTAATCTAGACATATGGCATTGAGGCTCTGGACCTTTGACATAAAAGCTAGCTATTGTTTTTGTAGATGGTATTGATTATGTTCATATTTAACAGCCTCTGTCAGGAGGAAATGCTTCGACGAGCACATTAATTACTTGACAGACTGTGATCTGAATATTGATCAAAACAAAGTCTCAGATGCGCTAACAAGGCCTGAAGCAATTAATGCTTAACAGATACATTGCCATGGATTATTGAACAAAGTAAACAGAATGATTTAAGAGAGCCAGCTCAAGCTGTCATTCTAGACAACAGAACACCTTCATCTTCTGTTTACTGAGCTGCTACTCTGATATAGACTTTGTGGTGTCAGTTACAATGCTGAGAGAGTTTCAGACCTTAAATACATCAAGGCAGTGGTTCTCAAAGTGAAAAGTGTAAAGAGGAAGGCCCAAGTTCTTAAATGATATTTACTTTTGCACATTTAAATTTCCCATGTACGCAATTTCATATTCCCTTTCTTCTTCTAATGGTGTTGACTGGCCAGTTTTGTATGGCAGAGAGAAAGATTATCAGTGAATAACAACTTTTCCTCACAACAAAGAAGACCTGGAAAATAGGGCACTGATAGTTGATTATATTTTTAGACTCTTTTGGAGCTTGACAATTACAATCACATCTTTTCATCTATCATTATTGTGTACCACAGATAACAAAATACTAAAAAATAATATATGGAAAGAAGGGAGTAGGGCGGTTTTTTTTTTTATTTTTATGGACGTTCCCTTTAATATTGCTCTTGTATGAGTGTTTCTTTTTCCTACATTAGACGGGGGCAAAGGTTGTTCTAGTTTCAAAAAGGGGCATTGCCAAAAAATGTTAAGCCATGCATCAAAATAACCATGAAAAGTGATAAACTGCTGCCCTCTGCTGGACACAAACAAGGGCAGTGAACACTATGAGTGAACACTATGGAGAACATGTTAAAGAGGAGTTGCATGCAAATGTGAACATTTCCACTGCCATCTTCAAAAACACTAGCTTGCTTTTGGTCAGAGTTCCAGAGCCTCATGCCACACATCCAGTGTAGTCAATGATCCCTATGTGTTATGCCTGTTTGCTACTTATGCTGCCTGTTCACAGGTTGAGAAACAGACAAAAGAGAATCAATCATCCAAGTCCACTTAGTATCATAGATATTATTAAGAAGCACAATGATTTAGATTCAGTTAAGAATATTTAACATACTGTAAGTCTAAAGCAGTAAGACTCACCACCCAGAATAGTGTTTTATTAGCCAGTGTTTGATACTCATCAATGGTGGACAGCACACTGAGGATCAGGCAAGAAAGCACAATGAGGAATCTGCAGAAAGGAAGACATGTCATTTTAACAACAACAACAATAAAATATTTCAGAATGTTCAGAGGACATTCAAAAAATATATATTTTCTGATTTTTTTTTTTTGACAACATCATTTCTCATGTGCTTTAAACATGTTTGTTAATTTGTTTTACCAAAGCAATCAAATTGTCCAACACCATATGAAGGAGAGCACAAAACAGCTTTTTTGTAATATAAAGATATGAAAGGCATCTATTGATTTAATTAAGAGTAAATTTGATCTTGTAATTAAAAACGTATATTAAAGTAATCTGAGCTGCACATTGTTAACAAGCAGCAATAGTACAACATCAAGTGCATTACTGGTTAGTCTAATTTGTAAATGCTGTTTCTCAGTGTTTGTTTTTGGCAGTGATGCTTAACCCATTACAACAGCTCTAACAGCTCAATAATTCATCAGCCTGATTGCATTAACAATAAAAATGAAACACCAAGAGGTATGAAACCCAGCTGCCACAGTCGAACAGTGCCCAGCTGTTGCCTGTCATCACAAATGCAGAGGGAGTGGCCAAAAATGTAAGTAAACACACAAACATAACCTTGCAAGCAGTCTGTGAGAGACGTTACATGTCAATAAACATGCCAGAGGCTACCGTGCAGTGCAGCGAATAACTGATCTACCAATCCATGGCAGTTAGTTAAGGATTATAAATACAGTAAACAATTGTGTTGCTTACATCAATAAGAGTTAAAAACCACAGAAAATAATCAGGGCAATGCGAAATAGTATTTTGATGAGTGGAGCTAAACAGAATCAAATATGCATCAGGTAATTTGAACTATTCATACCTGCAGAAACCACTGAAATGTATAGTATTTAACCGACTGAAAAAGAAAGGCTGAGGCAGAAACAATGCAACAGACAGAATCAAAATATGTGTGTGCAAACAATGCTAAACTCTGCCACTCTCAAATCAGGCTGATCAACTTCAGTCACCGCTGATTCAAATGCTGAAATAATGACCTAAACTGGGTGCATCAAATTCAGAATGCCTTTTAAATTCCAGTTCAATTCCAGGTGAATTTAAATTGAGGTTGAAGTTATTTTTCATGAACTGAGAAATCACATTTTCCTTGATCTTTTGATATATGACAGGTCAGTATACAATAAAAAAACAACCTGTAAGTTTCAGAACTCAAAACTTTCTCATTAGGTTAAAATCAGCTTTTATTGAAACCAAGCTTTATAATGTGACACTTTATGATGTAACTGTGTGGCTAAGCACCGCCTCCACAGGAGAAGATCAACACCTGCTTCAACAGCACTACCTTTTTAGCCCCGCCCACTGATATGTGCTTGTAATAGGAGAGGAAATACTAGAGAGATGCAAACGCAGGATTACTCCATCAGCAGAACCATACAGATGACATTACTAGATTACAAGACACTGTGTAGTGCAAGTTGCTAAAAATAGTCTTTGAATGGCATGCTTTGTGATCCTAAAACATCTACATCGGATGCGAGCGCAGTTTCTTCATGTCGCGAATCAGTTTCTCTTTCAGGTCAGAAGCGGTGCGAATGCTTGTATGTCAGAAATAGAGCGGGACACCAGTTCACTGTCGGGGATTTGTTGTGTCAATCCGTGCCGCATCCAGTGCAGTCAGAATTGCTGATTATAATGGGTTCTGTTGTCTAGTCGCGTTGCGCTGCTCGCGCAGTGCTGAGTCTGACTAGTGTTAATTCAACAGTATGTCGCAACACATACAGTAAGTGCACTTGGATGGGTTAAAAGCAGAACACAAATCCCGAGTATGGGTCACCATACTTGGCCACATGTCACTTCATTCTTCATAAGTGTGAGTAAACGTGCTTTTACCACTATTGCATTGTCTGTTCCAGAACATTTTATATATACTAAGTATTTATACTTTTTTAACCATATAGATAGATAGATAGATAGATAGATAGATAGATAGATAGATAGACAGAGACATTTCACTCACATACTGCTGGGCAGATAACATTAACACTGTACAGCACACAATTACTAGTTTTTTTTTCCAACAGCATGTGTGTGCACATGTACACAAACAAGGGTCACACTTTGATAAGTGCCTTTCGTTCCCCCATGACTTTGCAGCCTTTGAAGCAGTGATAAGCTTGTGCACATTCTTGGCTAACATATCCTGCCTCCCACACGCACACAGCAGAAGAACGCTTTTGTATTCAGGCGAGACTCTTCAATTACTTGTTGCAGCTAACAGTGTGGTCAAGTGGTCAACTCCTGCTCAAGGCCCTGGGCTAGTAAGGCAACAGGTGGGGATGAATTATGCACTGAGGAGCCCAGAGAGCCCAGTTGTGCCCTTAAGCGATGCAATTAACCTCACTGTCCTCTATAGGGACCATCACAATATTAGTATACCATAAATCACTTTGAATAATACATCACAAGCAACCCGTTAATTACAGACTAACCTCCAACCCTCTGTCTCATGCTCATCATTCTTACAAATGCATTTAACCAAGAATCAGTCAAATGATCCACGATTAGTGAAGCTGTTAACAGTTTCTATACAGCGATGCTACACCCTCACAGTCAGATTCCCATGTTCTCCTGGCAGCTCTGCCCAACACCACTGAGTCACAGGGTTACCAAACCCACAGGGCCCCTGCTGAACAGAGTCACCTCTGCAGCCAAGTTTAGCTGCCCGCTATCACCTCCTCTCCAGCTAGAGATATAGACCATGAAAGGTTCAATGAGTCCAGTCATACTGAGAATTACAAAACGACTACATTCTGCTGCAAAGCATCCTTTTAGGTTATTCATACCACTGTAAAAAGTTCTTAAAGATCAAGTAATACTAGAGAGACAAAAATGTAATTTTTTGTTTAATTAATATTCCAAAAATTATCCCAAAGCAGCTTTTATATTACAATATAATTAGATTTGTTTTAGGAATATAGGAATACAAGGCTAAGCAAAAAGATTGGGATAAGGACATGACAGCTTTTTTAAATGCTTTTTCATGTGCAGAAGCCCCTGCACCACAAATCTTACTGCATTTCCTGACTTTTTAAAGTCAAACCAACAAGCATCATAGGTTAGTTGATTGATGCATGTTTTGAGAAAAATTTAATAATTTACTTTTAAATAATTTGCCCTCTTCACAACATGCACTAGGGCATGATTAATTAATATGGCTGCATTGTTTGACCACTTGCCATCTTTTGTCTTCTTATCTAAAGCAAATGACACTGAATTTAAGGTACACCTTTGTGTCAGTTCATTTATATGAACCCATAATCATGTGTTGCCAACATAATACTTTGCTGTTTGAGGTACAGGGACTTTATCATCATCTTGTATTCATGTAATGAGTACTGAAGTGATGTTATTAGTTCAAGACAACAAGGCTTTGCTTCCTGTACTCTCTTTTATATGCACATTCCTCAAGGAAGTTTAAAAAAAATATTGAACAAAATGTAAAACCATGTAAATAGAGGGACTATTTACATAGACCTCTTGTTAACTTAATCACAAAATATATTGTTATAATAATGCCAGATTTTAACTCAAGGTAACTTTTTAAGTTCCATGAATAAATGTATTAATACGTTGATTAATTCAAACATCAAAAAGCTGTAAACTGTTGCAGTTTTTATATATTATAAACACCTTTTTTGTTTTCCAGGGTACACTCAAAAAAGTCAACTAGCCACTTGTTTGATTTGCAAAATACAAATATGTCTGATTAATAAGAATATAACACGTTTACTTATGTTAAATGATTCATTCTTGTTATTTGTAACTAAATTATTATTCGAAGCAGTGCAAGTTTACTTGATTTGATTAGATGCATAATGGGTGCTACGAATAAATCATGTTCATTCAACAATTTATTTTTTTGAGTGTATCAGTTAATACAACAATATTTAAAACCATGACAGAAGAAGAAGAAGAAGAAACTTCTATGTTGAACTCAACAATAAATGACATAAATTGCAATAAATTTATTATTTATTGTTTTGGAAGATACTTTAGTTTCTGTATGCTGAAGCGCTGCACTGAAGAGAAGATTAGGCTATTTCATGCAAAATGAAAAATGCTAAATGAAAAATGACCTTGAACAATCATCTCGCACAACACTGTACTCTCATCAAACATTTAATAAAAAGCAGTGCCTCTTGCAACAATAAACGAATTTTGAAACTACATTTCTGAATAGGAAAATATATTAATGTCGCAGACTATTTCTTATTCTCTAAACTAAGCAATCAGAGTTAAATACTCACACTGTAAAATGATACACGAAGCATTTCCAACCCGAAGGTCTCTCCAAGAAATTATATACACGTCCTTGAAAGAAGGATCTAGAGAGTGTGGGACGGGTGGCGCTGTACACGGACATGCGGGGATGGAGGTGAGATGCCTGGCGTTGAGTAATCACTGTCGGCTCCGCAGACGCCGGGGAGCTCCTGCCGAGCCGCACACTGTCATTTCGCATGTGCAGAGCTTCGCTCATCTCCAGATCTGAAGGTCCAATAGTCCACGAAGGCTCTGTCGCTGTACTGTGAGGTGGAGAGCTCATGCTGCTGCTGAGAGGAGACTTTCACGCCTGATCTCTCACCCAATTCAAAACTAGTCCAACTTTTGATGGGACGGACACAGATGACTTGGTTTAGTCTGGTTTTATCATCTGCTTCTCCTACGCTCAAAAAAAGTATAAAGCACTTTTTGCATGGCTTCATTCGTGTTTCAGGATGAACAGCAGCGTCTGAGAGTGAAGTGCAGCTGGCAGAACAGGAGGCTGAAACGGCGCATCAGCAGCAGCACTTGACTGTCTGCATGAAACTACATGCATAAATACTCATAACTCAACAGTGAGTGACGTACCATCAAGCACATAACCACATGCCATGCCAACAAAGGTAACTTTGGGAATCGATTTATTTATGTAATTATATAAAAAAGTAAGTAAGTATTATGTAAGTATAAAAAAAAGTTATATTTAAAGTTGTATTTAAAGTTATATAGCTAATGAGCTAATTAGTTTTACAAAAATAAATTAACAGCTTTTGAGAAGTGCAATTAAAACAATTAAGTCATATTAGATTTTATAGCAATAAATCAATTTATATAATATTATATGAATTTATCTTATATGAATGTATATCAGTCTTCTAGAATAAACTGGGTTTTAAACTACATGGTAGCCCCCATGGGCAGTGCCATGGCGATGTCACATTACCAGAATCAACTTTAGTTAGTTACTACTATGTAATATGTAAAAATAAAAATAAAAATTGTTTGTTTGTTTTTTTGTTGTTGTTGTTGATTTTTCAGAGATCAGAGATGTATGGTGCAAGACTCAAGCATTGGTGACTATAAAAAGCTAATATGGAGTCTAAAACTCAGTTATCTCATACACAAAATGTATCTCTGACAAATTCGCATTACTCTCTCTCTCTCTTTATTTTTATTCTTTGGTTACTAAAAAAAAGGGGGGGGGAAAGATTTTTCCCCTCAGATTTTTGAGCCAAGTGGATTTTGAAAGCAGCTTTCAAAAGTAAAAAAAAAAAAAAATGGCCGATTAATATTTTCTATATTTGATACAATCACGCCGGTGTGATTATAACGTTCAGCGCATCATATCATCAGCTGCTAAATTCAATTATGCGTTCGCTGGCTGACGCTGAGCCAGAGACAGCCGAGTTTTTAACCAATCACACACGATGCTGTTGAGCTTATGAATGGAGTGACCAATCAGAGATGTCCAGATGAGTCATCGCTAAAATGCCAGTGTTTTCTTCACTCGCTCGCTGACTGAATAGGCTACCTCTCTGGCGAATACTCTCATCAGAAACAACAAAGTGCAAATGTGTGTACGAATCTGTAAGATATTAATTTCATAGTGTAAATAGCTTCAGCGATTTTAATGGGAGTTTTTGAGAGTGCTCGAACTAGAGTGTCAGTGAAAATGTCTTTCTTTCTGTACAATGAAAGTGTTATATTAGTAGCCTAACTTGCAATGTTTTTATTCACATTAACTTTCAGTGTTAAATTCACATTAAATATAAACACAGTCGTATTAAAAATATGTTTTGGCATGACACCCATATATGTTAATTAAGTAAACAGGCAGGTTTTTTTATGCATAGTTAGATTACATTATTAGGTTACTTTGACCATCACCCACTATAGATCAACATAGTCTTTAAAGGTGAGAATCAAGATATTTCATGATAATTCAGTTAATGCGTTTGGGAATGTTTCGAATAAAAAGGAAAAAATAAAACATAAGTGCTGTTGTGGATGCGGTGTGTCACATAATGACAGCCCCAACCCCATACTCGTGCCCCCTCAAAAATAATGAGTGCATGACGCCCCTGACTGAAACAAAAACCTGAATTTATCTGACTTTAGCAAGTCTGGTCATTGTCTGCTGTGCTGAAAGTATCTGAGTATAAGCTGAAATATGTTCATATGATCTCAACCTACATCTCAGCATGGCCTATCTTAATATCTACTTGACAACAGTATCTGTCATCACTTCACTGCCACATGACAGTATTTGAAACCTGCTTCTCAGTGAACCAATACCTTCCTGAGTTCTCAAGAGTGAGGCACCAGTTCAAGGTCATGCTGACTGAAACTGCACCTTCACGTTTCATTCTTTAGACAAATGGCCTAAAAATTAGGCACTAAGGTTTATTTTTTTTTTTTGGTTCATGTTCAGCTGGCACTCATTCATTCCAGTTATACCAGAAATTTTGACTTTATACTGACAACTGCATGGATGCATGAAGTCTGCTAATATCTGCTGTGATTTCACACCAGTTGTCAATCTTTTGTTTTATACTTGTTGTCCATGTCTTTCTCCATCACATAATACATACACCCATTAAACATTTTTTTTGGTTCATGAATTTGTAGCATGATAGCTGTGGAAACACCATTTAGTTTTGTAGGATTATCTTTAGAAGCATTGTTTTTCAGATTTACTTGGATGCTTCAAAAGTGATGCAGGGAATGCCTTTTGGTTTATTTAAGTGCATTCAAGTTTGCAGCTCCCCTAGTGTTATTAAATAAAGATCATTCTGAATGTTGCATGAACTTATTTTTTAAAAATTCAGCTGCAGTGTCTTACAACATACAGCAGAGAGCAGCACTTTCAATGACCTGCCCTCCCTCCCTTGTCAAAACAGCAAAACATGATCAGATCTTACAATTCATCTAATCTCCCGCTGGCTTGATAAGCCTCTGTTTGAGTTGACAGTCAATTTATTTTTTATTTTTTTTTATTCATATGGAACAGTAAAAAATGAACATTACTCACATGCTTAATGCTCTTTATACCTACAGGCTCCAGATTATCTTATTTCAGTAAGGAAAAAATTAATTCACCTCATGCCTTATTCCCAAAAATCTTTGGAACAGATCCGCAAGAGTAACCTGTTAATATTTATTTTAAGGAGTGCTTTTATGACTTGCATTTGACAGCACTGTGAAAAATCAAGCCACCTATAATGTTATTAGTCAAACAAGGAATGCACCTCACTGTGAAGAAATTACTTCACAAGCCTTGCTATCACAACCTTCTTCTCAGACGTTCTTAGCACAGACCATAGCACAGATTGTCTCAGTGTCTCTCAGCAGCAGCAGGAGCTTTTTCCCCAATTTGTTACATTCTGAACTTTTTGTAGGTACTTTTCTGGACCTACTTTTTGACCCCAAGGACAGAACATCAGCAATCCTATCTAGAATGGTGGTGCAAGTCCTTTGACTTCAACGCAGGCTGGAAGCTTTAATAAGACTCATCTGCTACTTGGATCCTCCACAGAGCCCTTTAATGGAGGTAAACGGAGATATTGGATCTAAATGGCAGAATATGGATCTGTAATGATCCATTTTGTTTGAGAGACTGGGAAACATGACTATTTTTGTCTTTTATGTGGTTTGTTTTGATGTTTGAAGCAGATGCTAGTGCTACCTATGACTCCCTGCTGAAGAAAAGAGCTGGCTAGTGAAATGTCATGGACACTTTCTTTATATGGTGGATTTAATGCAATGCTTTTGAGCACCAACCATACAATGAACTGTATCTTAAAGCACCTATTGGGGTGCCTATTGATTGAGCCCTGCAGAGCTCAAATTCATTATTGCTGGAGTGGCTTTTGATAGCATGTTCTCATGTATTGCCTAGTAAAGTGCTTCTCTCTAACTGAGTAGACTCTGTCACACGAAATTAACCATTGCCAACCCTCAAGCGCAGTTACCTTGCTTCACTCCATCACACCCTGAGGGATTAAACCCCTTGCTTTGCACAACTTTGTAAGTGTGGATGTTCTGCAGGAGTCTAAGGTAAAGTGGGTTGCATTGAGCTCCTGCTCACTGAAGTGAGAAGAAAAAAAAATCACTGGATATTTTTATCCACAGTGCTGGAATGGGCTGGAAGTGAATTTTGAATGTCTTCATGAGATAAAGAGGTTTTGTTATAACTGATGAATGCCCTTTGATATTTGATCGAGTTGGTGGGTTACCAACAGATCTCCTGTCTTGGGAAGAGCAAGTATATTTGCTTGGAAATTCAATGGTGTCTGCCTTTCATGCCTAAAATCATTGATCTTCAATGCATTTCATGTAAAAAATGTCAACGATTGGCTGGGATAAAGTCCCTGGGGCGGTCCATGAAGCTGTACAAAAACTTGAACAGGTACTGATTGAAAAGAGAGAATTCACTGCTGACATCAGGAATACTAATGCGGTTCAAGGTTTTTTATACATGAGATGAATTGGAACAGAATAGCTCTTCAGCGCACCCTTGCTTGTCTGTCTCCTTATGGAGTCTAAGTGCTTTCACCTCTCCTCACCTCTCAAATGCTGTCGAGGCAATATACATCCTAATGGCTTATAAACGCTCTTTTATCAGCAAATCACTGTGTTCAAAGAAAGTGTATTCCAGAAAAAAAGCACAAAAGATAGTGACAAGTGAGTGTCTGGAAAGAAGCTGCATGGTGTATCAGACCATTGCAAGAAAAAAAAAAAAAAAAAAAAAAAAAAATATATATATATATATATATATATATATATATATATATATATATATATATATATTTATATATATATTTATATATATACAGTATAAAGTAAATTTAATTTAATGCAAATGAGTAGGCCTGCTATTTCTGTGAATCCATTATAGGCAGTATTTGATATCTCTTGTAGTAAAATTTCTATATTTTTTTAGAGTACTCAGTTATGAATAAAACAACAACTGGTAACACTTTACAATAAGTTTAATTGATGTTAGTTAATGCTATAGCTAGCAAGAAATGATGAAAAATAGTTGTAATCTTAATTGTTGTATAAATCTTGGATAATGTTATTAATATTATTAATATGTATATTAATTTTTCTCTCTATATACAGTCCACAACACACACACACACACACACACACACACACACACACACACACACACACACACACACACACTAATCTACATATAATAATGCATATATCAATATTAACAATGAACAATAGTATTATGAAGAAATATGAATGATTTATATGAACAATGAACAATAGTGTATTTATAAATGAGCATTAACCTAGCTTAATAAACAAAAAAATCACTGTTTATTGTTAGTTCATTATACACATTAACTAATCCCAGCCTTATTGTAAAGTGTTACCTTTAACTGTTCATATGAATAAATAAACCTCTAAATGGGTTCAAAATGCTCTAAACCTGCAGCACTTTTGGTGTGCGATATCACAGCATGTGTATTATTTGTGTTGCTATGCTTTGGTCCATTTTTAGGCTCGGTCTAAATGGTTTCCAGTATTTGGTTCCATTGATTTTTCTATCTCAGAGATACTATGTTTAGACTCACTGTAAAAGTATCTTCGGTTACTTTATGAGTAAGTGCTCCTTTACAACACATTTATGTTGACAGGATGACGGGGGCTCTTCGCCTCCTAAGAGCTAGGAAATGGAAGAGTTCACCATTTTGTGACATCACACAGTAACGGTTGAGGAGAGGAAAGGATAGGTTGGTGAGTCACTCTTTCCCTCCAAGACACTTTTTATTCCATGCTGTTAAACTAATGGGATCAGCACAGAACTACAGCCACTCTGCTGACTATGCCAGTCTCAGACAGATCAGGGGAACGGCTCTCAGCTCACGCTACTGTCACAGGTGCCGTCGTGCAATAGCACAAAGTGACTTGGGTCGACGAATGAAACATCACGTCTCATGTGGCTGGGGATGGAATTCTTGCAGAGAGGTGATCAATCACCAGTTCCATGCAAATGTAGCCTTTCTTTTGTTTATGCCTCAGGAAATTCAAAATAAACAACACGTGATGCATAACAATTAAGAGCTAGTTCGGATTCTGTCTTTTATGACAACATGTAAACTAATCTGCAAAGGAAGAAACATGGATTTGCTCTTTGTCTCCTTCAAAACAAACTGTGAGGACAGTTAGATACTTTACCCCAGCCTCGTGTGAAGAAGTGGTAGAGAAGAGGGTGATGACAAAACTGGAGTTCATAATGAAGAATTCTTCATTCCCTCTCCACAGTTCGCTGTCTTGAAGCACCTTTAGCCATCAGCTTGTTCCAGCACTCTGCTCTAAGAAGCACTACTGGGAATCCTTTCTGCCTTCTACCATTAGGCTGTACAACGCTGTTTCCTCCTCACATGCTTCCGTACACATTACTCCTGCAGTTCCCTAGTCAGGAGTCATGACTTTGCACAAGGTCAGTCTTTCCCATGCAAGAACCCATTACCATTAATGCATAACACATTCATATCTCTCACTGTATGTAATGGTATCTCACTGCATGTTTCGTCATGTTTAATTGCCATAGGAGGATATACATCATGGGCGCTATTAATGTTATATAAGAATGACTAATGTAAGAAAAACTGAATATTATATAGTGTTATATATTTAGGGAGTAGAGTGTTTTAATGAATGTACAGATATGTTATTTACAAGTTTACAATTTATGTAACTTACAAATGTACAATTTTCAGATGTTATGTATAAATGTGTCAGTTACGATGTACAATGTATAGTTATTATGAAAGTTTTAATTGTTCAGGCTGAATATAGCCTGCAGGGGGATAAATAAACTGTTCTTGTGTCTGGCTGTTTTGGTGTGCAGTGCTCTATAGTGCCTACCAGTGGGCAACATTTGAAAGAGAGAGTGGGATGGGTGTTTGATGTCCAAAGTGATTTTCTTAGCCCTTTTTATCACTTTGGAGGTGTAAAGATCTTGGGGGTTGGGCAGGGAGGAACCAATAATCTTCTCAGTAGTTCTGACTGTCCATTGTAGTCTCTTGATGTCTGATTTGGTAGCTGAACCAAACCAGAAAGTTGTGGATGAACACAGGACAGACTCGATAATGGCTGAGTAGAACTGTTTCAGCAGCTCCTGTGGCAGGTTGAATTTCCTCAGCTGGCGAAGGAAGTACAACCTCTGCTGGGCCTTTTTAGCAATGGAGTCTACTGAGGGTCCCATTTCAGGTCAGAGATGTTGGTGCCCAGGAACCTGAATGACTTTACCGCTGCCACAGTGCTGTTCACGATGGTGAGTGGGGGGAGTGCAGGGGGTTTCTCCTGAAGTCCACTATCATATCCACTGTTTTGAGCGTGTTCATCTCCAGGATGCTGTGACTGCACCAGACAGCCAGCTCTTTAACCTCCTGTCTGTAGGCAGACTTATCTCCATTAAGTATGAGGCCAATGATGGCAGTGTCATCTGCAAATTTCAGGAGCTTGACAGAGGGGTCTTTTGCAGTGCATTCATTTGTTATACAGGGAGACGAGCAGCGGGGAGAGCACACATCCCTGAGGGGCGCCAGTGCTGATCATGAGAGTCCTGGATATGAGTTTACCCAGTTTCATTTGCTGTTGCCTGTCTATCAGAAAGCTGGTGATCCACTGACAGATTGGAGAGGGCACAGAGAGCTGGGTCAGTTTGGCTGTGAGAAGATCAGGCATGATAAGGTATGATGGTTTTGAAGGCCGAACTGAAATCCACAAACAAGATCCTAGTGTAAGTCTAAGGTCTATCTAGATTTTGCAGAATATAATTGAAGTGACGTGACATACAGCCAAGTATAGTGACCCATACTCAGAATTCGTGCTCTGCATTTAACCCATCCAGAGTGCACACACGCAGCAGTGAACACACACTCGGAGCAGTGGGCAGCCATTTATGCTGCGGCGCCCAGGGAGCTGTTGGTGGTTCGGTGCCTTGCTCAAGGGCACCTCAGTCATGGGACTCAGCCCAAGACTTGAATCCACAACCTTAGTCAAACTCTCTAACCACTAGGCCACGACTTTCCATGCAATCCCATGTTGACTGCATCATCTACAGACATGTTTGCTCTGTACAGGCCAGCACCAGTCCCTTGCAGGAGGTGTTGGTGTATGTGTGAAGTGCAGATCAGAGCGGGTGTGGGGTGTCAGTCTGGGCTTTTTAAACCTGCAGAAAAATGCATTTAGCTCCTCTGCCATTTGTTGATCCTCCACAGATCATGGAGATGGTGACTTGTACTATGTGATGTTCCTCAGGCCTGTCCAGACAGATGTCAGATCATTGTTTGAAAACAGTTTTTTTTTTTTTTTCAGCTTATCAGAGTAGCTACTTTTAGCCACTCTGATCTTCCCTGTCAGTCTGTTTCTAGCCTGGTTATACAAGATGTTATCCCCACGTCTGTAAGCATCCTCTTTTAAATGATGAAGCTGTTTTAGTTTCCTAGTAAACCATGGTTTAGAATTATGGAATGAAAGAAATGTCCTGGTAGGAATGCACATATCCTCACAGAAACTGATATATGAAGATACAGTATCTGTGAGCTCCTCCAGATCGGTGGTCGCAGCTTCAAAAACACTCCAGCCAGTGCAATCAAAGCAGGCTAGTAAATCCCACTTTGCTTCAATAGTCCATATTTTAACAGTCCTGAATACAGATTTAGATGATTTCAGTTTCTGTCTGTAGGTTGATATAAGATGAACTAGACAGTGATTAAAGAGCCCCAAACGCATTCTCATATTTTAACAAATGAGCTTGTACTCAACAATGAGAGCGTTCAGTTTATTTATTTACTTTTTTAATTTTTTTTTTTTTTTTTTTTTTTTTTCGTTTTCAAGAATTTGAGTAAGAAAGACAAATATGAAATAACATAAAATATTTAAATATTACCACAAGGCTGTGATGATGTTACAAGAGAGATATTCCTTCTATACAACAGTAAAAAAAAAAAAAAGACATTTAAATGTATTTAATATTTCTACAAAATATTGTAGAAACGTAATTTTCTGTAAAGTTGCTTTGCAACGATTTGTATCGTAAAAAGCGCTATACAAATAAACTTGAATTGAATTTAAATTAAGAAACTCTTTCTAGACACAATATTTCCATTTGCTCTGTCTATTTTTGGTCGGCCAATGAAAACAATTCAAAATAAATTAGAAATGTCCTGATCCATTTTTATGCCCCAGATCTGATCCAAGTCTTTGAATATTGAGTATCTACCAGTACTGAGTCTTGATCCAATACATGTATATTCCTAGTGTTTGGTGCACAGTTCAAGTAGGCTGCATTAAAGTTATTAAAATCAATCCAATGTTTGTGCAGAGAGTAAAAGTAATTTAGCTATATGTTTATATAGGCTGGGTATATTCAGCCGCCATTAAAGCCATGATTATATTCACTCCGAAGTGCCCTTCAGAGGGATATATCCCGTTTGGAACGTACCATATTGAATGGTTGTTCCCAACCGAAGTGCTCAAAACTGCCCACTTCAAAGGGCCCTTCGGAATGAAGGATTTCGAAGGGTACAACTGATGGACACTTCGGGCCCCCGTGATCCTTTGCACAGGTTGTGAAGTTATTTGGTGTCACAGAGTTCGATTTCACCTATAAATGTATGTATAGTATTTTTCTATACTACTGTTATATTTATATGAGTAAGATTTGGTACATTATTATGGTCAAAATGACATTGTACTTCAACAAAAATACTTTACAGCTACCTTTATAAGTCCATTCAAATGTTTCAAGTACATAGACACAATATTCATTACAAATACATATTACATTGCACCTCCTTGATCGTCTCATTAAGATGACGCAGGAGTGCCTTTCAAACCCTGCACCTTTCATCCCTTCGAAGTTCTCACTCTGGAGGGTAAACCCTTTGAAGGGATCAGAGCATAGGAATGAGGCCTTCCAAATGGAACATAGGGACACATTTGAGTGTGTTCTTTTCCTTTTAATGGCGGTTGGCAAATCTACTGGAAGGCGAATACTGCCACCTACTGTACATCACTGGTATGACAGCTGACATAAAATAGGGATCAAGCTTAGTAGAGCCGATACTGATCAGTTAAAAAAGTGCTTCATCGGCCCCAATCCCGATCCTTGAGATCGGCTTCGGGACATCCCTAAGATAAAGCTATGGCGGATTTAACCATCTGAATTAATCAGTATTGTGAACAAATCGGTAGAATGGATGATTCAGTGACTCATTCATAGGTTGCTGGTTTCGTACCGGAATGAACCAGTGTATCTGAACAAATTGGTTTTGTGAATGATTCAATGACTTGAGCCTGGGACACATTAGACTATTTTTAAATCTTAACCAATTTTCAAACCATGAGACCACAGATATGAAGACAGTTTCATCCAGTTTTTAGCCGTACAATCCTCTAAACGCACACACGATTTGACCAGACCAAGAGACCTCACAATTGTTGACTGTAGGAATGATTTTACAGTGACACAAGATCTCTTGGAGACTTACAAGATCGTGAAACATGACAAGAGAGCCCGTTCTGTTTTACAGTGGAAAACAAACAAAATAGAATAAAAAAAGGAATATGGGTGATGTTCTTTCTCAGTACTCTGCTTTCGTGGCATGTTTGTGGCTGCCAAGTTTCAGCTATAGAAGCAAACAGCTGTTTAAAATCAGCCTTGTAATCATCAGGGTTTTTTTTTTCTCTTGAATGAATCAGTGTTTTGAATGAATTCATTGAATAAATGGTACAAAGAATCACTCATAAAATCACTTGTCGCCACCTACTGGTGTAATGGTGTTACTTGCAGGAACAGTCACTGAAATTCTCTCTGAAGTTAATCAGAAAAAAAAAACATGTAAACAGAAAACAGATAAAACATTTTTCAATTTAATAAGACATTATGGTAAATCAGTTGCAGTCATTTCTGTATTATTTTTTTAATGATAAGCATGAAAACCTTCAGCAACTTCTGAGAGGGGCAAAAAGACGTGATCTTGTTTCAAGTGTGAGAGCTAAGCCATGAATTTGATGTCTAGATAACTTGCCATCAAGGTGATCTTGTGATAAGGGCAAGAAGTGACATTTAGCACATGACAGAGTTTGTCATGCTCATTGCTCTTCTGAAGACCTCATTTGAACGAGCCTCTGAAAGTAACTTGACACATTTAGATTGAAAACATGCCTTTGTTCTTCCACAGCCTAAGCCATGTACAATTTCTTTAGCTGAATAGTTTATAAGACGGAATATGTGTGAAACATTTACAAAACAGGTTTCAGTGTTATCCTGCTGTCCTGGTAGTATTTATGCTTGCCTTCAATTTTAGACTATAACAAACCCAGCATGGCACGCTAATGATAATCAGTGAATAGACACAGTGTGCTCTGTGATGCCCTTTTTGCATTCTAAACCAGGAAACCAAAGTGAGCCTGTTCTGATGAATACCAGATGAGCTTTGGCATCTTTCAGCATGCTTTAATTAATGCATAAAATGCTCTATAGTGGTAAATGCAAATTATTTTTGGTGAACCAGTTGCATCATAAACTCTGTTTTCCTGTTGTTCTGTTTTTAGAGAGCATCAATTATGTTGCTAAAGCCCGAAATGGAGGAAATGAACCCCAGATAAAACACAACAAGGGCTGCACTGTTTGTTAAAACCATGATATGTGGCAGTGAATGGTTTCTAGTGAGTTGTGAGACTCAATCTGAAAGATTCATTGTGAGATATGCCAGAGGAGCAGATGAACCTGTCAACAACCCCTGGAAAACTGAAGCAGAATGGTGCAAATTTCAGTGGACAGACCCTGAGTTCTATCACCCTGTATAGCAACTTCCCACTGACAAAGCTATGTCATGTCACAGATAATGAGAAGAAGATATTCATGGTACTCTGCCTGGGATCACAATCATTGCTTAGAAGACTTAACTATTGAGAGGCATGAAATGATGTAGGGTTGAAAGACTGACATGGACTAAAATAACATAGTTAGAGAGTCTGAGGGAGACAAAGACTAACAAAAGACAAGTATCTTTGCTTTGAGGCACAAGAGAGGATTAATGTGGCTTGTAATTTAAAGTCTACTTTTAGAAGGACACACAGAACCTTCACCTGCATGCCTGTGAAATTAGACCAAAAGATGGTGCACTGGAAAGAAAGTAATAAGCACAGACAAGAATGAAAATGTGCCTGTTTCATGTGTGCCACTATTTAAAGGGGCATTTGAAGTTAAAGCGTGTCATTTTTTCAATGTTAAAATAAATTTCCCTTTCATAGCTTACAATGCAGAGATAACTAGGCTATACGTAAGTCATCTGTTGGTTGAAAAGTTAATGTAACTCTATCATAAAACATACTGTAGCTCTGTTTATGTGCTTTGTACCAGTCTGAGCAAAATTGCCTCTACTGATGCCTTGAGTTTAGCTGAACAATGGCAGACAATGGAAATGTTTTGGGGAAGCCTGTTTGAAAAGAACCATTATTTTTATCATGACAGACTGAAAGCTCTTCATTTCCAATAGAGATTAGTACAAGAGCTGCGTGTATCCGAAAAATGCCAAATCTTCGGATTTGATTTGTGCTTTAGTTGCGCTAAAATATTTTGAAGTAAATTTTTTGTGGCTAGACCATATCTAATCAAAACTATGAGCACGAGGTGAGAATTACCAACATGTTTTCCACTGAAACTTTATTCTTTAAACACAATTTATGTAAAATGGTTACTAATGGTTACTATGGTTACTTTTATAATAATTAAATAATTATCGTCATTGATCAGCCCTATAGAAAACCTGTTTCTTTTTCTTTTTTTTTTTTCTTTTTTTTTTTTGGTGGATATATCCCTTTATTATTGTCTTCTTGCATTATTGACAAACGATTTTCCTGTTTGACATTGTAAAGCAGCTTTGACACAATCAATATTGTATAAAGGTATATGCAAATAAAGGTGACTTGACTTGACTTATATTCATACATTCATTATTAATTCCTTTTTACCACAGTGAATAAGTGAAGGGTAATGACTGCTTCACAGCCAACCTGAAGGTTCACTGACTAGCACTAGGAAGCAAAATGTGACAATCATATGCAAATGTCTGATATAGTATTTCACTGTTATATATGATTTTGATTATATGATTAATGTGTATTCAAATTTTTCTTAACTAAAAAAAAAAAAAAAAAATGGCATGTTGGATTTCCTTAAAATATTATGTCAAGTAGTTCAGTAGGTCAAGCAACTTCAGCCATATTGTATTAGTTTGAATGTACTCAATAACTAACTTATTAATGTTGTGCTTTACATGCATGCCACAGATCAAACCAACAACCTCCCAATTACAAACACTGAGCTTTTCCCAACCTTTACATCACATATCTATTTGACAGGTTATGATGTGTGCAGTGCATGACTAATATTATTAATATTTGTGTTTTACTTATATGGAGTTAAAAGTACAACTCAAATAATTATAATTATCCATATTAATGAAAAACAAGTAACTCAGTTTCATCATGAACAATGTATTTGTTGAGTAATTACAGCGAGAAGGGATTTAATAATAAAAACCAACAAACACTTTTTTCTACTCTTGTGACTTTCAGTCTGGACTGTGATCCATTTCTCATCGCCATCCACACAGCAGTGTGAGTGATGAATATGTCTCTTTCAGCCTCACCAGCACCACGGGGTAGAATCTCTGTCCTCCTTTTCAGCCTGTTACTTTTCACAAGCCTGCTAACAACATTCATGCAATCGCACCGTAATTAAGCACAGCTCAGAGCCCAGCTCTTCTTTCAGCATTTGTATCATAGCACAGGAGAAGAAGGCTGGCCTGTGCCTCTTTTCTGTTTAGCTGTCCCTGAGGTGATATCTGCTGCAGTGGAAAAGGCAGAGTGTCTGGTCCCCGCTCTGCTGGAGGACTCTCATTACTGACACCATACTGCCGCTATGCCTGGAGGCTGCGCGAGTTATGGAGGCCCCTGCACTCTCTTATCCCCCTGTTCTTCTCTCCCTTTACTCCCTCTCACCATCCACACAGAGGGGGTTATGTCATCTGTGATGCACCGCTCAGCTCTGTTGCTTCAGGGCAGAGCCGGAAAACAATGGCGAAGCCTGTCAATCAAGTCAAAGACCCCGCAATTGCTGTTTTTTTTTTGAGCGCAAACAAGGAACCCTCAAAACTTAGCAGTGGTAATAACGTCTGTCATCTTTCTGTGCACTGTTTAAAACCTCAACCAGGGTGAGCTGTTCCCCCAGGCTGACCTCTGACAAACATAGTTTGGCACCAGTAGAGAGTAATGTTCCCAGACAGCTGTTTCCTCCTTTCCAGGGTTTATGCTTTTCCTGCAGAGAGTGATGCTCGACGACAGGGTACACGCATTACATGGAATGAATTAGCTAGAAGTTGAATTTAAACGCTACCAGACTGCTTATTTAATACTAGTGCAGATGTGGAACCCAGAAAAACAAACCTTTATATCAGATAGATGGGTGAATAATAGATAAGGCATTTAATATTAAATGACTTCAACTGGGCTAGAAATTATTTTGCCACTGTAATGCTTTGACTGGGCCTCTGGAGTGATGCCATGATTCTCTCACTATTAATTCATAATTGTCTGTCAAAATAAGCTGTAGTTTTTCAGCTATTTAGATCCACAATAAATATTAATATGAATTAATGTTATATGCTGGGGTCTTTAAGATTTTGTGATGTTTTTGAAAGAAGTCTCTTGCCAAAGTTGCATATATATATATATATATATTTATTTATAACTTATATTTACTATATATTTACTGTGATGCAAAGCTGAATTTTTAGCAGTCATTAGTCAGTGTCACATGATTCTTCAGAAATCATTCTATTTGCTGATTTGGTGCACAATAAACATTTCTTGTGATTCTTTTTTTTTTTTTTTTTTTTTTTTTGGATTCTTTGCTGAATTTCAAAAGTTCAAAAGAATCACATTTATTTGAAACAGAAATCTGAAACTTGTTAAAGGCTTTACTGTCACTTTTAAACAAATTAATGCAACTTTGCTGATTAAAAGTATTAATTTCCTAAAATCTGATCCCAAACTGACCTTACTGACCCCAAACTGCTAACGTATTTATTTTATTTTATATTAAATGTTATATTAATAATATAGAAATATTAACCTAATCCCCTTGCCCCCCAAAGACATGCATGATGTAAAACATCATGCATGTCTTTTCTTGTCATGATGGATGAAAGAGGATTTATATGTAAAATAATAATGAAAAAATGTTATGATTTCTACTGTAATGCCCTTACCCAACTGGCCTCACTTTAATTATTAAGAATATTAAATGGTATGCCCAAGGGGACAGCACTATTATTACACTAGCCACACATTGTATTATTTGGCACTTTGACTCTTTCAATCTTTGATTAGGGTGATGTCTCTTTTCTTCTTTTCCTCTGTTTCTGAAAGTAAATTTAAATTTATGCATTTAGCAGATGCTTTTATCCAAAGCGACTTACAGTGCAGTCAGGCTATCAATTTTTACCTATCATGTGTTCCCGGGGAATCAAACCCCCAACCTTGCGCTTGTTAACGCAATGCTCTACCACTTGAGCTACAGGAGCACAGTACAGATATATTTGCTGGCCTGTGAGTGGCTACTTGTATTCTTACCACCCACCAAGAACCAGATGTTTCACCTTGTCAAATCTGAGCTTTCCCTTATGCCAAGCCATCGCTAATGCAGGATGTCACCTTTGAAATTGAACATTTTGACTTAGCGGACACATTTTCAATTGAACTTACACTAGATTAATTGCATGGACAGTCCCCATGGAGCAACTTAGCTATAAGTGCTTTTCTCAAGGACATATTGACGGCAGAGATGGATTGTGATGTCAGTAACCCACCAGTTGCTGGCTCCGTCCCATTGCCCAGCAGGGGAGATCTGATTACAACAGGTAGCCCAGATCTGTAATTTCTAGGCTATAACCATCTTTATCATCCCCTTTATTAATGATACCTCAAAGTAGAGTTCTTCATAGCCATATACAGTACCTGAAAATGTGCACATGAGAGTGATGAGACTCATGCAAATCAGCCTGTTCCTGCCAAACCCTTTGTGAAAACATGGGATGAAACTGATCTACCATGACAAACAACTCTAGTCAGTTCTTGGCTGTTTCCTTGAACTGTTGGAACTCCCACTCTGTCGGCCAATCATTAACTATTACATGACTTATGAAACACATATAGGACACTGCTACATATTTGGACTTCAGCCCTACAACCCATATTAAATTCATTCTCGTAAGTATTATTTTAAACATACATTAACAGAATATTGTACTAATTTTCAATGTACATTTTCCAAGTTAATGGTAACACTTTACACATAATGCATTATAAAAGAAGCTTTCATGCATTAAGTTTGCCTTGTAATGCACCTTATAATGCATCTTATAATTGTGTGATCCTCCTCATTGCACACAACTGTTATGAATATATTCATAATGCATTATGCATGGAGGCTTTAAGTAAAGTGTTACCTTGTCAGTCTGTGGTGACTCTTTCTGCAGGTTATATTGTTATGACTACGTGGCAAAATGATTATTTTGAGACTTTTAACTATTCATTTAACCAGTTTATTCAAACACTGATGCTTTCAGGAACAACAAATGTGTTGGTCTTTTAAGTCACTGAATCATTCACTCATCTGATTCGTGACTGCTGTTTGTTGCTCAGAACCATTTATTCTGCTCTTCCTTCATTTGAAACTAGTCTTGTTTGCTGAGCTTACATCGATAAAGGTATTGGCAATATTGTGTCTAAAATGTGAGCTATTCACTGTTACTTTCTCATTTATGGACTGTTATCAACTTTTTGTGTAAAAGCAATATCACACTCAAATTTGTGCTATGGATATGAATATGAGCTGTACCTGCGGCCTCGTTCTATCACAGCTGATATTCAGAACAACAGCAGCAGTGCTCAAGTGATATTGCTGAAATATTTTATCCCTTTGTTACAATATAAATGTCTGTGTGTGTGTTTATTGCTGTGTCCTTTAAATGCAACAGTATTAAATCGCCAATTACTTATTCATGGACAATTTAGCTCTGAACATGTAGCATAAAAATGTTTTCTTTGCAGGGCTGGCAGGCATCCCAAAAGTGTCAGACACAAATTCTCTTATGTAAAGCACCTGTGGTTTGGCACAAAGTTAAATTATTTACCAAGGACAGGACGACATCTCTTATTCAGAACAACATCTCTTATTCTTTGGCATTTAAGTAAAAAAAAAAAAAAAAAAAAAAAACCTGAGTAGCCAATTTGATTAATGCCTATACAGAAGTCTATAATGAAGCCTCTTAGATATTTATACACATACATTTCATCCCTCATGGGCAAGAACAAAATCTGTAATGAAGGAACTGTACTAAAAAGACCAGAATTTAAAATCATTGGCCTAATTACAAGGAACCTGGTGAGTTAAAAATTGATTCCATGTATTATGCAGCGGTGAATGAATCAATCTGAAAACATGTCAGTAGTAAGTCTTTCAAACATACTGTATGTGTTAGGGGTTACTTAAAAGAAGTTACTCAAAACAAAATTAAAATTATTAAATTAATAATCATTGGCAACTGATCACAAGAAGCTGCAGCACATACATTCTCAAAGCAAATAAAGTGCCTTTTTAAGTCAAGTCTCATTGCCGTATAAAATACAGATTGTTTCAAAGCAGCTTCACAGTTTTAAACAGGAAAACAATTTAATCATTCATGACTTCAAATTCAAATTCTGCTGTAAAGCAGCTCTAAAAAGACAATGGTGTTATTCAGCTCCATTCAGTGTTGATTCAGTTCAGTTCAATAGTAGTGTGGATGCAGAAAAATGCATCAATTATGAAACAAATTTGATTCAGCTGTAAAAAAGGGAACCCAAACTCCATAATGTAACAGAAATGCAGGGGAAGAAAAAAAAAAATACCTTGGAAGAAACCAGGCAACTGGCTTAAATGAATGAACACAGTGTGATTTATGATTCCAGGCTGCATCACAAGTCAGATTTATGGATTGATTTTATTATTATTTTTTTTTTGCATCCAGCTCTTTCTGCTTCATGATACATCATGCTGGCATTAGGTGAGAAAACGGAAGCAAGTATCTATTCATCTATTCAGCACAACAAAACATAATGTAAACCACAGAAGTATCTTCAGTCAAATATGACATTCCACAGACGCTTTTCACATGAAACAACTTAAGCTCATTTCAATCTGTTTTAAAGTGCTTTGCTGAAAGGTACAATAAGATTCTTAGTGCAACTTGCCAGCTCACAGGTTGCTCCGACATACCCTCATGATACTGCATTGTAGCACCAGTGAGTTCAGTTTTTGCCCCATGGTTCTTTTTAATTGGATATTTTATCCGACATGCACAGATGAGCTATTTCATTTATCAGCTGACACACAAAGATGTAATGGCATAATCCCTGGAAGACACCACTTACCAAGCCATACACCGAACTCTGAAGCATGTAATCTCTCTTGAGGAGGAGAGGGTTCCTTCTTGCCAACATATTATTAGCAGGAGAAAGCTTCATTTGAGGAAAGCAGAAGGGAGATAGGCTTTAGGAGAAGGGTGCTGATGTGGCTGTCATTGCTTGGTGGTGCTTGCGATGTCTGCATCTGGTATCTTTCACAAAAATGTGCCCGTGTAACTGGCAATGGGAGTGACAGGTCGAATGAAAATAGGACAACATGCATGGAAACAACCCAGTGCTCACAGCATGTGTGAAGGTGAGCGAGGGAGGCTGAATTGAAATCTAAATTAGGGGAGAAGGACATCCCTGAAGGATTTGTTGATAGAGTTGCTTATGAGTGTGTGAAAAAGAAAGCCTGGGAGGACATTTTTTGAAGGGGACATGGCTGATTCACTTAAATCCCACACACTGGTTTTTACACAGCGTGGGTGAGGCCTGAACTTGTCACTGCAGGAGCAACCCACAGTGGGAAGAGAGGAAAATCAATATTTGCTCTCAGCGACCATGTCTCCAGCCCGACTCTTAGCATGTTCTGAAAGGACCTTTAGAGTCCTCCACTATCCTTGAGACCGTTCTAATACAGTGGCTGAAGGAATGCAACATTTTCCATCATAGTGTTGAGATATAGTCAGTTTTAGTGTTTAAACTAATATTAGTACATAGGTATTACTGTATATCTCTATATTTTAAAGATAGGGTCACTCTCCAAAGCCATGCCTCCTCCAAAACACATGAATGTGCTCAGGCAGACCAGAGGCTAACCAGCGACACGATGAGAGACGGTGTTGGTGGTGGGTCGAATGCAATGGTTGTTAGATTACTTCACATCTCATTCACCAGTGAGCAGGGCTGTAGCAGGGGTTTGCAGGGCCCCGGTGCAGGTTGTAAATTAGGCACAGTCACTTTCGGACACAGTCCATGTGTAGCTTTCGGGCTCGTCAACTGTCCTCAGCGTCTTTCATGCTGGCCTCAGGCAGTCCGTTGAAATTGCCCACAGCCGTGGGCCCCTATAATCATCACCACCTTTCTCCCCAATAACAACAGCCCTGCCAGTGAGAAAACATTATAAACAGTATAAAGCACATAATATTACAATAATAACGCCTTCCGTTCTCACTTGTTCTGCAATAGCGTAATGGAACGTGCTGATAATGTATCATGTCTCTGCAACAGGGTGTGCGGAGCCTATCGTAGTCCTCAGACTGAGGGATACAATTGGACGAACATTTTATGGTCCTATGCCTTCCACAGATGATATAAATACATATAAATACATTTAGACCACTTAGTGACTGCTATCAGGATGTGAAGAGACTTTCAACCAGCATAACAAAAATGTTTTTGAAACAAATCACCTATTCCTGTCTTTAAGTTAGAGCAACATTATAGATTTTAAGGGTGGACGATATGGCCCAAATCTTTTATCATGATATGAGTAATTGTATATCACAAATATAGCTCATCTATATTGGAAACTTCAGTATTGGATAGTTTCTGTAAATTAGATTTTCAGAAATTTCTGGAAAGTTTCCACAAATTTCCTGGAAATTTTCCACTGCTTGTAACCCCAGTCTCGTATGCCCGCCAAGTCTGCATTTATCTGATGAAAAACACATGAAAACAAATAGTAATATTGTGAAATATTATTGCGACTAAACCAAAGAACTGTTTTCTATTTGAATACATTTTAAAATGTAATTTATTCCTGTGATGCAAAGCTGAATTTTCAGCCGCCATTATTCCAGTCTTCAGTGTCATGTGATCCTTCAAAAATCATATGCTGATTTGGAGCTCAAGAAACATTTCTTATTATTATCCATGTTAAAAACATTTTTTACCGGACAATATTTTGGTGGAGACCATGACTACCATTCAAAAGTTTGGGGTAAGCATTTTATTTTATTTATTTATTTATTTATTTGTGTGTGTGTGTGTGTGTGTGTGTGTTTGTAGAGAAAATAATTATTTTATTCAGTATTAAATTAATCTAAAGATACAGTAAAGACATGTATAATGTTGCAAAGTATTTTTGCAAGTAAGCGCCAAATCAGCATGACAATGTTTTCTAAAGGATCATGTGACACTGTAGACTCAAGTAACGGCTGCTGAAAATTCAATTTTGGCAACCAAGGATTAAATTACATTTTACAATATATTAAAATAGTTATTTTAAGTCATAATAATATTTCACATGTGTAATGTTTTTACTGTTTTGATCAAATAAATGCAGGCTGAGTGAGCATTAAAGACTTTTTAAAAACATGTTTAAAAAATCATCATTACACAGACACACACACACACACACACACATTTGTATATGAATATTACATGTAGTGTACATATATTTAATGAAGCTGCTTCTGATGCTCTTTTTAAATCTGAGAAAATCTGGTTGTTTTGCACTGCTTCGTTCAGAATCCGTTTTGATTTTTTTGTATGGTAGGATATGTAGCTTATCAAAGAGCTTATCATGAAACAGACAGGATGCTTTTGATGCAAGATGCTTCATAATAAGGGATGCAGTCAAAAGACACAAGCGTCACAAGCGTAGCTCAAAAAGAGAAAGAAACAACAGCAACAGCAACAGCAAAAAAAAAAAAAAAAAAAAAAAAAAAAAAAACCTTTCCTTCTGGAGAAGTCACTTCTAATACTGCTTTGTGTGATTTTGTGAGGCTATCTGAAATGGCTGATGGAACTTTGTGTTGTTTTTCACAGCCTGAAAACCACTGGTGACCTTTCATTCATACAGCATTATGACTACTGAAGCCCCTTTTTATAAGCAGTGATGTACCTTTGCTGACAAAACTCCCATTTTCCCAATGCATTCCCTTTGTACCAGTATTTTCTTGCTCAGAGGCTGATTGGTGGCAGATAATCAGTTCCTCCCAGAGCTGCTAATATCGCTGACCACTGATGCTTCCTTTTAAAGTTTCAAGCAGCAGAATAAAAACAAAGCAGGAAAGGTTAATGTATTCCATTTTCTTAAATTGTCCATTTTAAGAGGAGTGTGTGCTGTGCACAGGGGTTTACTCATCTCACACTCACCTCTATGACCCATTTGCATTAAAATACAATGGACTGTTAAACAGTTCCATTATTATACAAATGAAATCAGGTCCACAACAAATAATCGGAATCCAGACAGTACTGGATATACAATACAGTCCTGTTGAACAATCTCAGTGGACTGTCTGTGTTTCATTCAGCTCTCAGTACTAGATTGTCAATGCATTTGTGATGTATGTGAAAAATGTAACAGTAAATGAAAAAGGTCTATAATGTGATTAGTAATATTTTATGTGTACATACTAATATTAGTCAATACACAACACATGCTCAAACACAAGGCATATTTTAATAATAATAAGGACACCTGCTGTGTGTATACAGTATATGTAACCACACAGCAAGACAAGTGTTTTAATCAAATTTAAACCTCAAAGAGACATTTTAAATGGATAACAACATTAGTGAAGGACAAAATTAGTTGAAAATCTACCCCTCATCCACAATGTAATATGAAGAGTTATGTCAAATGTATGTTTGGTGCGTTCTTTGTGTGCCTTATTTCCATTGAATTGTACATTCTTGATGGCCCTGCCTTTAACTAAACATATAGTTTGGTGCATATCAACTGTAGTGGATGGAGAAATAGAGCAGTTCTGTGGCCACAGGAGATGTACAATATTCATCCTTGGAAATTACAGTGAATAGACTGCCTTTAATTGTGTGTTTTAGTTCATTTTAAACTCCAGCTGAGAGGATCTCCAGCACCATCATTGCTCTAGTTAGTGTACAATGAATGATAATTTACTTTTAATTAAAAGAAAAAATAATTTGGTTTTCCTTTCAATTCCTGTTGACATGTCTCAGTGGCAAAGGATCAAGAAAAACAGGGTAATTATTATTTTTTTTTCTGTGTGCAGTGTACAGACTTAGCAAAGAAAAAAAAATCAGGTAAAATTTACCATTTATTTTATATTTATTTTCATGATAAACCCAAACCACCATATTTTAAACGTAAGTGCAGACACAGCTATTTTGACCTTGACTGTACAAAGCTGTCACCGGCTTCCAGTTATTTTAGCTGTACAAAAACAATCTGTTATGCTGCTTGATGTTGCGAACAGGTACTTGTTATCATATTAATTCATGCCAGATGTACACAGTGCGATTTTTGGAGTCATGGGAGCACGCAAGTAATTTTTTTCCTTTAGGAGAAATTGTGTGTCAATCATTGATGCTCATATTGTCGTAGCTTGCATCATACGAGAGGAATTACGAGCCGAGTACCTCACAAGCACCCCCCAGGTTTCAGATATTTAAAAAAAAAAAAAAAAAAAAGGGATTTGACCAGTGTCAACTCTCCACTATTTCCAAATTATACACAACTACATCACATAGGCAACTAGAAACCCTATAGGATCAAATCATTAGCTCAGCCATCTTTTTTTTTATTTTTATTTTTCCATCTGAAGCTATAGCAGCAACAATGAAAATGCCAATATCCACTGGCTTGCCATGCAATATAGTCACATTCATATGATTATCTCACAACATGTGCAAGGCTTCACAACTTACTGAGTGTATGAACCTTCACAGTGTATGCCAAGCTTTTCTTCTGTGTTACAAAATAAGGTGGATACCCAACTCAGGCATGTGCCCCTGCCCTTTTTCAATTACAAATAATAACATTGTGGTCAGTAAAACAAAATGTATTTGAATTACAATTATATAAATATTTGTACAAAACAGTGATGAATCACTCAAAATTCCCATTTATTTTTATGTATCTGTCAGTCTGAGACGTTGCTGCCATAATGCATTGCTATATGGGTTGTGTATGTCTTGACTGACAGACTGGCATCATGATCTTACCTTGAGCTAACCTTATTTCCAATATTTTTTTTCTTCTCTATTATAAAAACAAAATACAAGATGTTTATAACTGTAGTGCCAATAATTGTTACCACATTGTCTGTTTACAACAGCGGATGGGAACATAGACTCGTGACCCATATTTGGTTCTTTCAGTGGTTGACTACAGCTCGACAGCTGGAAGAATGAAATAAACAAAACAATCTTCTTTTTTTTCAGAATCAAAGTTGGTGTGTCGATTCAATTAAAAAAAATCCACAAATTAGATATAAATATTACATTATTCATCAATGCCTGTTTGTCATGTATACATACACCAGCCAATCATGGTACAACAAGCTCAAATTTAATTGAAGTGGAGTGGTGATTTCCAGGTCTTATTCATAAATCGGTTGAAAACTACATAGCTACTGTCTGTTTCCATTTTTGTTTTCACAAACGTGAAATGTCTAATATAGAAAAGATGAGGAGTTTGATTGGACTGATGAATTTGCATTTGTGGAGCGATCTGGATCAGCAGTTTGTCTTTTTTACATTCGAACTCTCTGCACATCACTGCTCAAACTATCATCTGTAATAAATCTCAGACACCCTAACTATTGCTTTTTGGCATGTTCATACGGTCCCAACAATAGTGTTTGTGATTGCTCTTGTAGAAAGTCACAGCAGCTGGGATTTTGGTATGGGAGTTCTCCTAATCATATCCAAGACACAGCTGGCAGCACCTATCAGAGAGAAAAAGCATATGAATTACTTGATTACTTACTGCTGTTAGCCACATGGGAGCGGTTCCATTAATTCATATTTCGCCTCCTCACTTAGTACTCTGCGATGGTTGAATACCACTTCAGCATGTTGATGGTTGGCAGTATCTCACCCTGTATTCTAATATAAGAGCCAATGTGCCACCTGTCTCCACTGGTCAATCGGAATGAAAGCTGCTCTGCACTCAAGAATATAAGCTCACTGAAAGAGCATTTGATGGAAATTATGTCCAGTGCATTTCTGTGGAATGAGCTTTGTGATGCTAAATGTCTGTTCAAGTGATGTGACATTAGGGCTCCACACTGTGACAGTAGGCTAATCTAAAAATCGAAAGTTTTTTGCCCATCCATAAGGGGTTGCGTCAGATATCATACACAGTGCAGACTGTGATGACCGATTCACAAACAAATGACTCTTATGAACCTATTCTTTTAAAAGAGTCAGGCAAAATGATTTACAAAACAGTCTCTAACTCATCTGTCAGTGTGCAAAATTCCAATTGGAAGTAAGCATCCGTATGCCATCTTTGGTCTCGACTTTATAAAATCTGCATATACTAGTAAATATATTTCTTACTTATGAAATTAATTTAAAATATATAAAATGCATGGCAAAAATGTGTGTAATATATCACAGCAAAACAAAACAACTTGAATTATTCATAAATGGTTAGGTAACAATAAGGTCAAATTTGCTAACATTAGTTAACTGCATTAGTTAACATGAACAATGAAAAATACTTCTAAAGCATGCATTTCTCTTATTTAATTTCAACATTTACTTATACATCATTCAAATCAAAAGTTGCATATGTTAAAATTAGGACTAAAATGGAGCTAAAATGAACTAACAATGAACATCTGTATTTTTATTAAATAACATTTAGCAATTAAACTCTGCACACCTGACGACAACAGATAGGTGCGTATGAGACAAAGACCAACAAGGTCAAAAACTAAAAAGCAAAAAACAAATCCCGCACAATATCTATGCAAAAAATCAAATATTTATTTAATGACTACGTTTCGGTAGCATGACCTTCATCAGGACTTTTTTTTTAGACATGACATTACAAAGTACACCCCATTTAAAAACAGATTCATGACCAATCACTGTAACGATCCACTGATTAATAACAACCCATCAACATGAAGTTCACATATACACATAAACATATCCTGTACATACATACATACATACTTTGTGATGTCATGTTTACAAAAAATTCCTGATCAAGGTCATGCGACCGAAACATAGTCATTAAATAAATATTTGATTTTTTGCATAGATCCCATTCCCACAGTGCCCTTCATCGTCCAGTGACATTTTGGTTTGAATCAGATTCATTCACTCACTCATTCACTGAATCATTCAGAGCTATTACTGAATCCTCAGCTGACTCATCACTAACTGCAAATCATTTCGGTTATGCTTTATTTCAATAGTCCACTTTAGACATTCTACTAAATGGTTAGCGTTAGTAGAATAAGTTGACTTGTACTTGATCTTATAGTCAGTAGAATGTCTGTTGGGAGACCGTTACAGTAAAGTGTGAACAGATATAAAGCAGACATGGTAGTTGACATATAGTTACTTATAGTTAGTAAATTGTCTGAAGTGGACTATCAAGATAAAATGTTACCATATTCTTAAAAAACAGAGTGACATTTAAATCCCACTACAATGACAGCCTTCGACTCTTAAGGTGTTCCTGTCTGATTATAAAGTATTATGTAAAGAGAATGTACAGGGAATAGTGAGCCCATGTGGTGAGCCTGTGAGACCCTGATGAGTGCCATCCTCCTCCATCACACAGACGCTTTGTGTCATTGGCTCTCAGCGGTGGCCAATCTGCCTGTAATTACTCTCCTCTGCTGCAGGGCTCTCTTCCTGCTTCACCACGGCTAAACTGATTAGTAATCTAAGAGCTAAGTTTGATCGGTGATGCTAATTGAAAAGAAATAATCACACGTCATTACTGAGTACAACAGCTGTATAGAGAGTTTAGACTGGGGGCTTGGCTCTAAAAGACACCAAACAATGCGACGCCCATTATGTGACTCGTAGGTAATGCCTCAAGAAGAGTAACACCTTTGTGCCTTTATGTTATTTAAGAGATGGCGGCTCCTGGCTGTTTGCGAACATTACAAAATGACTCCACTTGATCCCAGCAGAGCGGCTGCATTACAAATAAAACTATTCTGTGAGCGAGCCATTCTCCTTGCTGCTGTATGCATGAAGAGCAAGACCACAGTGTCAGAATAATTCACTCTCCATACATCAACACTTCCAAGGTTGATTTATTCTGTTTTGCTTAAAGCTCAAAGCTACTCAAAGAAGTGAATAGCGATGAAAAATCACACCGTCGTTCCTTAATCTATATGTTTTAGCTGAGCTTTATCTGATATTATGCCATTATAATAGTTCACTGTAATTATGTGCCCCATGCAGCATCTCTCCTACAGTTTATTATGATTTCTTTGAGATGTAGTACACACTTAATGGAAGCCTAAAATGTTTTATAGTGCTGTGTGCTGTTGCTCCGTGACTGCATGCCAACAGTTAAACAGACTGGAAAATAAGAAATGGCTTCAAATAATTCAAAATGACCTCAACCAACACCTCCATATTTGATAAATGCATATTGCTAATAGCCTGGAACTAAGATATAGAGACAAAAGCCTGATCTTTGCTCATGAGTGAAATGCAATGTGGGTTTCTATTTGAAAATGATGAAACATTTTAGAATTATTATTATTATTATTATTATTATTATTATTATTATTATTTTGTATTCTTTACAGTTTAAGTTTAGAGAACTTTGCAGTGATTGCATTGTGCCTTAATTTGAACAATGTTCTGTTTATTTGACCTTCATGTCATCTTATTTTTTTCTATATGCCTTAAATAATTTGAATATATCAGGGTCACATAGTTAACAAATAATATTTTTGCTGTATACTGTATAAGAAATACATCAGAATTGCTATGTATGTAAAAAAAAAAAAAAACCTTAAAGGGAAATTCTATGATTTAATTTGACAAGGTTACTTTTAATCTTATAAGAAATAACATATTCCCACCTTAGGCCCAAAGTATTTCATATAGTATTACTATCTTACCCCTAAGCTCTACATTATTTCAGTCCTGTCACAGAACTGCAGAATTTATGTACTTAGGTAGTAGGAAATATCACTCAGTGTTTCTTGTACAAAATCACACTGAATAACACATCGAAAAACAAAAATTAATAACCCACGGGATTTCCCTTTCCCGTTTTGTGCAACACCATTTAACCTTATTACAGAAAAAGTGGTTGAAGGTTAGCACAAAATTGTGACCTTAACAGTAAATACTATTGCACATTATTCAAGTTAATAGTTTTGTTTCTTTCTGTGCAAAAACTGATCACTGGTGCGATGTTGAAAAGACAATAGAAAGACAAAATCTTATTTTTATTTTTTAGAGAAAAATATATTAGGACAATAAAAGCATGTTATAAAAGCAAGTCCAGAATTAAAATCATATGTATGTAGGTGCCTGCAGAATACATCTAGATTCAATCCATGTCAAGTTTCTAACTCCCCACCTTTTAACAAATCATGTCATGATGCTTCGAACACTATACATTTTCACTAATCCAAAACTGCATGTAGCCATCATCCTTTCACTGTGAGCCAACAGATTAACAAGTTCTTAATAAATCAGAGGGTAAATACATTCAACAAGATGAATGAAGTTGCATAATCTGACATAATAAAAGAATGGTCAGTTCCCTTCATCTGTATAACAGAAACACTTACCTCACAGACATCACAGTTAATGAATATTAGATTATCCAAATAGCCTGTAGGATTAACAAACCGTATGGCCATTTTGTGTAATAGCAATCTAAAAATTACAGTGGCAGAGAGCTTCATTTTGATGAATTACAGTCAGACAGCCACATTTTTAAAAATATGTTGGTGTCTAAGACTGTTAATTCAGTAAATACTTTACACTGAAGAAAAAAAAAATGAAAGCTGTAAAAAAATATATATATTACCAGAGTACATTTTCTAAGAAAACACTATTTCAGTCTTTCTGCTTGAAAATGTCATGTTTAATTCAGTGTGTAACTTGCAGTTCATTGTAATTATTTTTGAAATTTACAAGCTATTTCTGAGTGAAAACTGTTTCATAATTCATCTTACTATCTATCTATCTATCTATCTATCTATCTATCTATCTATCTATCTATATATATATATATATATATATATATATATTACTATCTATCTATCTATCTATCTATCTTTCATTGTAGTGTGACACCACCTCCAGACAGAAGGCCAAGGAGGCAGAACAGATGAATAGCAAAAAACTAAATAGTACAGTACATAAAGTAATTCAATAGAAAGGAAATATGCCTCCTCATCTTTTAAATTTAAACTCATTTTGTAGTTGCTGATAGTTACTAAATATTTTAGCCAACATTGCATTAACCTGAATAAAACATTTTCAAATAGCACAGCCTCTATTACCAAATACTGGCTTTGTTCTTAATGGTCCTACCTCACTAAATATTAATTATCTTTACTCTTTCTTCTCTCTGGCATCTGGATGCTCCACTTCCTCTCTCATTAATGTTCACCACTCCCTTCCTTGCTGTTGTATTTGCTCAGTATTAAAGCACTGTGAGTGCTGGCTAACTGTTTGTGAGTCATCTCAGTAGAAAAAGAGCAGGAAGACAATCTTACACAACCAACCATTTAAACACAAGGTCTCTGTGCTTGGACTCCAGCTGACATGTTTTTCATTATGCCCCTGTGAGAGATGAGGGGTTGTCAGATTGATCCTATCCTGATATGTGTGGTAGCTTTATCTAAACAAGTTCATTCAAAAACTAAGGACTTTCGATCAGTCCCCCCCATTGCTTATTTTTCTTTATGGTCAAAATGAGGTTGAGGTTGTCTTATACTGATTTAACACTTCAATCCATTCTAACTAACATCATGTGTTCTACCAACTAAGATTTTTTTTTTTTTCTGAAAACGTTGAACAGTAATATGGCGTGTGGAAGAGAGTGAAGCAGAGCAAAATAAATGAGCAAAGACATTGAAGTATAAAAGCTTTTCATTTTAATGTTTTACAGCCGTCCATTGTCCCAAAATCAGCACTGTAAGTGTTTCAAGGGTTGTAGAACACATTTACCTATAGCAACACTTGCCTTGTGAGAGTGGTAGAAAATGCATCATAGCATGGCATACTGACAACAATAAACTAAATCAATAAAATTGTAAACTTTTCACCGGTAGGTGAATAAAAACTGAGGAGATCTGTAAAATGGAATAGTAGTTCAGTGTGAGTACAACCACAGGTCCAATAGTTTTGTCACATGTCGAAGCAAATGGCTTTAAATTCAAAGCTACATCTGGCTTTATGATACCATGTAAGGTGTCAAAATCGAAATCGCACCATCAAACCATGTTTAATGATTAATACTTGACCTTTGAGATAGTAATGATTGTCAAGCCTAATCAATAAATCATTTTAAACAAATTGATCTCTTATAAAGAGTTGGTAATGGACATTTACAGTGATTTAATTAGACCTATAGACTTTGCATGTATCTAGACATAGCACATGCACTCCAGTAGGCTCAACAACCCTTAACCTCTGATCAGCTGCATTCAACCACTGTATTGCCTAATGTACATCGAAATAGTTATGTACAGAAAAAGACATAAAAGGACAGGTATAAATTTATACTGGTCCTCCCAATTCTGGCTTTCGCACAAATTTCAACAGGACTATGTTTTTTAACACTTACCCAAACAAGTACACAGATTTTTGAAACCCTCAAATGACCGGGCTGCTTTCTCTTTGAGGACACAATCCCTGTGTGTGTGATTGATCTGTACAGTCTGTAAAAAAAATGTAAAAGGCTTTTTTTCAGAATGTTGTTCTTTTACCACAATTCCGTAAGGGGTGCAGAGATTACCCCCTTATTCCTCCAGGTAAGTCTGTTGTCAAAAACACCTATTCACGTAATGCACACACAATGGCGATTAGTCTTTTAAATCATTTTCATACTGATCTTGTGAGATCCCTCAGTCGGGCTGCTTTCTCCATCTACTTTCCGTGGCACATACTCAATCTCGATGTTTGGCTTGGCATTGCCTTTTCCTCGGCTCCAGAGGAACAAGAGCACCAGACAGAACAGTACTACTCCCAGGAAAGAGATAAACCCCATGGTGGTAGCGATAATGAGAGTCTTCATATCAAAGGGAAAGGGAGTCGTCGCACCAGTTCCATTGGCACCGCTATCATTGGGCTGGTTTGATATGAAGGCAAAGGTCTTATTGGGCTGATGGGGCCAATTGGGAGAGTAGCTATGAATGTGTAGGTGAGCCAAACGGGTGTCGTTACCACCTGCATTAACAGCAATGCAGGTGTATGTGCCATTGTCTTGTATTTGGGCGTATCTAACCTCTAGGGTGCCATCCGGAGACACAGACAGCCGGCCAATGCTTTTAGTAGTGATAAATTGCTTTTTTGGAGACTGCCACATAATCATGGGAGCAGGGTCTCCATCTGCTTGGCAAGGGAATTGGACAGTGGTCCCCTCATCCACAAATTTATGAATGGCTTTTTGATCCTGGATCTTGGATTTCTGACAGGTGAAATAATTCGGAGGGAGAACATCCGGGAAGTCTTTGAATTCTTTACCCTGCAAAAACTCTGGTGATTCACAAGATGGCTGCTGGCGGTTGAAGTTAAGTCTCCATCGACGGCGAAAGACCCAGAGGAGACGACAGTCGCATGCCAGGGGGTTGTCATGAAGAGCCAGTGTCTCCAGGTTGCCGACTGAATGGAAGGCAGACTCCTCTAAAGTGCTTAGACTATTGCTGGATACATTGAGAACCCGAAGGTAGTTGAGTCCTCTGAACGAATAAGGCTCAATGCTGACTAGCCGGCCTCCAACCAAGTGAAATGCCTGGAGCCTCAGCAAATTGTGCATTTTGTTACCCTCCACAACCTCAATTGGATTGAAGGACAGGTTGAAAAATCGAAGATACACCAGGTGCTGAATGGCCTCGTAAGGGATGGCAGTGAGATTGCAGTTTGTGATGCTCAGGGTTGTGATGTTAAGTCCATGGAGGGACTTGGTGGTCAAGGTTTCTAAAAGAGGCCAGTTTGCTATCTCTAAGACTTTGAGTCGATAGAGCCTCCTGAAGGAAAAGTCTCGAATGATATTGATGTTGAGATGCCGCAGTCTGAGGGTCAGCAGGTTGTGAAGATGACTGAAGGCCTCTGTTGGCACAGAGGTCAGGTTGCATCTTTCCATAGTTAGCTGCTCTAGGCTGCTAAGGCCGTGAAAAGCTCTGTGAGAGATGAACACCAGGTCGTTGTCCCCAACCTCCAGTTCTTTTAGGTTGTAGAGATCTTGAAACACGAGGTCCAACAAAATGACTATTTTATTCTCACTAATATCTAATCGAGTGAGGTTACTGAGGCCAGTGAAAACACCCAGCTGTATCAACTTCAGCTTGTTGTTGCGTAGTCCCAATATTCGCAAGCCAAGGAGGTTGCTGAAGGCCCCTGGTTCAATGACAGAAATTATGTTCTCGTTAAGCTGTAGCTCCTCCAGGTGTTGATAGTTGAGAAATTCCTCTGGGTTGATGGCTTTCAAGCGGTTTTTGCTGAGATCTAACAGCCGTGTGTCAGTGGGAATTCCCTCGGGGAGGGCGATCAGCTTTCGCCGATGGCACACGACCGAGCGCTCTTGGGCACTGCACTCACAGCGAGAGGGGCAGCCAGTGGCAGAGCCGGACAGCACGGTACCCAGCATCAGGATGAGAATGGGCTGCCAGCACGCCACCAAGTAGCTGTGCCCACTTGCCTCTCTGGCCACCATTTTGATGGTAACCTGCTGAGAAAATGGATAGAGAGATTGGGTCACAATATGAACAGAATTCATTCCAAGGTGGAAAAATGCAAAAGAACAGAGACAATCCTATTGCTCCTGTTCTTAAAATAGCAAGAGATGTTCTTGGAGAAAGCGCTGATGCTTGAAAAATGTAACAGACTACTGCACTGGAGCATGCTACGTAAAGACAACTCAGAGCTTTGATTAATGATATAACAGAGACATTAAAACATAAAAGACTGTATGAGAAAAGGAAAACAACCATAATCAACACTGGCCATAAAATAGTATAGCCAAGTTATAAGTATAGCCTATGGGGAGTTAAGTATAGCCTATAGTCTGTAGGATCTTTTTGAAATATATATATATATATAATAAAAAAAAAACATGTATCTTGGATATTTAACTTGTAACACAGAAAATATGTTTTCAATAATGTCTTGAACCAAATTAGTAATGATTTAAGCATGTCAAAATAAAATGTATATTTTTTGTCTTAAAATGAATAATTGTATAATTTTAACTAGTATAGTTATATACTAGAGTTCTCTCTTTAAACTAACAGAAATAATAGATGGTATACAGCAAAATCTGAGAGCAAGGTACATATAAATCAGGACCATAACTCTATAATGACTTGCTAACTAAAAAAAAAAAAAAACTTTCACACATTCTAATGTATTAATATCTGGCTTCAAGTCTAATAATAATTGTTATATTTTATATTATACAAATTATATTATTATAATGTTATTATTATACTTATTATTAGTGTCAGTAATTTATGGCTGCATTTAGAGTAGAACTGTGTAGAGTAGAACATTTTGCTCTTAATGGGTTAAATACAAATCAACAAAAGCCCCAAGCCTTCAAACTTTACTTCCCAAATTGATCAAGCAAGTTAAATTTCAGTCTCATAGCCACTTCCAGATCTGTACTTTAGAATGATGGAGATCTTAATTTAGTGAAGAGATTTGTGAAAAATGGACATGAAGGAACCTTAAGACACACACAGAACTTTCCAAAATGACACACAAGTAACATTCCATGAGAAACAAGGTTGCTAACTGGACTAGTCAAATACAAATCATGTTAACTAGACAGGCCAGCTTTAGTAACTGATAAGGTAAACTTTAAGTAGCTCCCATTTGTAAAGCAAGTGAAAGTTACCCAGAGTGAAATACTTCTTGCATCAGTGAATTCAAATAGATGCAAAACCAGAGGATGCATTATGATAATATGTAGGTTCAAGACACATTCACATGAATAAAAAATCGTATGTACAGTATAGGTGACTTGTATTTATACATTTGCAGTATGATATCTCAAGGGTAGCTATTATTTTTGACTATATTTTATTTGATATAAGATACAGAAAAAGTGTTCTCTAAGAGAAAACTACAACACAAAGCACTGTGAAGCAGCTTAGGCCAGGCCATTTTGATCGAATGAAACTGCATAAAGGGGGTGAAAGAAAAGTCCTACATGCAGCCATCTGTTTAATGCATAGATTTGCCGATTCAATCTCTGAGTGTCTTCAGGTGTGTCAGAAATGTGCAACAAAAGAAAAGAATCTTTTGATTTCCGGTGTGAAATTAAGCGAGTAGTTTCAGCTATAACAATTTCATTTTAGTACTCCTCAGCTAGATCAAAAGGGCCGTTATTGTCAAGGGTGCTTCTCCCTCGTTCATCTATCGAGTGTGATCTGCATACAGTCAGGGAGCAGAGCGATCAGGGTACTGTGAGAGAATTACTACATCGATTAAACGACTCGCGTGACATGAGGAGGTGTTGAGGGTGAAGGTCATGACGTAAACAGAGCTGCCAAGAATGGGATGTTTTAATCACGCTGAATTTATCACGATCTTCCCCGGCTGAGCAGGCATCAAGCCTCCGGAGGCATAACAGGTTTGTTTAAACTGTTATTACGTGTGTCATCTCCTGCGTTGCTAATTTCTGTTCAATATGCATGTATCCCAAATATCTGCCAAACAACAACCTTTGACCTGTAACTATAATTGGGGGGATTTGTCTGGAGAGAACAGGTCAAAGGTGTTGGCTCATTAAAATTATTGACACATTTGCTTGGTAGTTTTAAACAAGCAAACAAAAGCAGATGGAAATCACTATAAAATTACAGTAGGTCTGCATGGTGTGATCACAGTTTCCCTAATTAAACATGGCCGTTGCTTCCAATATCAACATTTTGTATTTTGTTCACTGTTGTGGTGTCTCATAGTACTCCCACAGGAAGAAAATATCTGCTCATGTGCAGAAATATGTACCTGTTTTACCACTGATAGAAAGTTAACTGTAAACATTTATGCTGTTATTTCCTGGCCTGCAACTTGCAAATGCCTGCCAATGGGCAAACTGAAAATTATGATGGTTTAAATAAAAAAAAAGTAGCCAAAAAGCCTAATTATCATTTAGCACAAATGTTTTGGGTGAATTTTATTTATTTTTTTATTTTTTGTTCTTCTTCCAGATCTAAATAATGGATTGCACGCACACACACACACACACACACACACACACACACACACACACACACACACACACACACACACACACATCCATCTTTGTTTCTAATCCATGTAACCTTTGTTTTAGCCCAAATGCTAAGGTATGTAAATGCTTTAAAACAAATGTGGCCTCGGTGGTCAACCGAGTGATTGAAAAGCCACTACACAAAGTGTTGGATTTATTACCCAATTAAAAGATTAAATCATTGCTCAGGAAGCCCCCATTCTGTAAACATACAAATCAAAGTCTGTCAGGCGACTATGAATAATGGATGGAGAAGGAAAAAACTGCTTCTCTCTGTTGCATTGCCAGAATATTGCATTGACGGAGTAACTCTCAATATAGTGAACTAACTCACATGGTCAATAGCTCATCTTATTAGTCAACACCCACACATGAATTTCCATGTAGAGAATTGTGTCTTTAAAGGCATATCTACCTCAGGGCACTTTAGTGTAGCCAGCCATTCCTGGCATGCAATATATTCAGACACAAATGTGCTTCTTTAGCCTGATTGATTTGAAGAAATATAAAGTAGTCAATGAGAGGCGCTCTGCGTATGGGAAAAGGGAGTAGTGCACTTGTATTAGATTTTTAAATTCGAGCCAGTTCTGTTACAAGCAAGCACATCGCTGTTAAAAAGCCATCTCCATCTCTGTTGTCATAAATTTATTGTTCCCTTAAAAAGCAAATTAAATGTGCAGGGTTTTTTTTACATTAAAAGCATGTTAGGTTGAGTATGCATCAACATTCCTGTTTTAGAACGTCACTAAGCATTCTCTTTGTTAAATAATTACTACCCAACTTTCAGTCGCAAGACAGGCTGTGTGCCGTCTAAAGCGAGTTGCTCTCCTTAGATCTTTGCAGTGGAAATTACATTTTCTCCTCTGTTCTTTTCCCTTAGTAACATGGGAAGGTCATACCCATTCAACCCTGCCCGCTAGCTCGAAGGGAAGAAATAAAGTGTCAACCACAAGTTTATTTTAACATAGTGCTCCTCTGAGAGAGGGTCCCTCAAATGTAATGCCCTATTTTGCCATATTGCAACATCCACTGTAACTCAAGCTCAACATGGCATTGGTTCGCAGAGGAGAAATTCAGAAGACTGTTGATCAGTCGAGATCAATCAGGCAATAAAATATGAGCAAGTTAATTGACAAGTCCATATCTGGTTCATACTCAAAGGGTCTGCAGACTTGCTTTACAATTATCTGTTGTCAGCAGGTGGGAGGAATTAGCGAGGCTTCTTTTCACAAGGTGTCTGCCGGCTGATGCCTCCTTCCTCTGCTAATGGAGGACTAGATCTCTTTTAGATTACTGCACCTTCCCAACACTCATGAAGTTAATAAGTGTTGCGCTTCAAAGATTTGTCCTTTTCTTTGCTATTTGTTACTTTCAGGGCTATCTGTCAAGCTAGAGGGCAAAATCAATTCTGCCTCCAACATTGGAAAACTAAGCTATTTATCTGTTTAAGCTAGAGACCCTCACAGAGAAATGAATGTTATATATATAAGACAAATTGTTTTTCATGGATGTTTTGTTTCAAAGCAAATTACGCAGACGAAACCAAACACGCCCGTCACGGCGGTATCAAGAGTCATCGTAATCTGAAACCACAAAGGACGGCTTTCAGTTGAATTGATTTTATATTTTCATGTTACACCGCTCATGTGTTTGAGTGTTCACTGGATGATATTCTGTCTCTCCCACTCATGTAGAAATGTAATTCAACCCAAAGGTCCATCTTCCTGCTCTCTCTCCCACTCCATCCCCTCTGTTTCATCCTGGCAATAACCTTGAGAAAAAATATCACTTCGTACCATCTACGCAGTCTCCTTACTTTCTCTCCCTGCTCACCATCGTACTCGTGACCTTGCTGGTGAGCCTCAGCTTGACCAAACAAGACAAATAAGCAAAGCTTGGGAGTGACCCACTTGCACATTCCTGTTTGCTTGGGTTTTATAGTTTCAAATAAGGGTTTCAACTGACAAAATATATATTAATTTGTACTCTTTGTAATTTTGGACATAATAAAACAATACTTTCAAATCACAATAGTGTTTAACTAGACAATGTAATGTTTCTCCTTCCTACATTTGTGCTTATGTGTTTAAAGTGCATTGGGCTTACTGTGTATTCCAGTTGGAACTGTGTTCTCTCTTTGCACATAAAACACACTCCTGTTGTGGCAAATAAGTGCTACAGTCAGGTATTCAACATCTAGTTTAGATAAAATAATCATGAAACAACATGTTTTACATAGTAATAAATAACTTGTTTTGATCTCCAGGGAGTTATACTTTGGGGTTGAAAAACCATTTATAGTAAACAGCGGGGTCTTTGTAGTTTCTATTAACATTATTATATCAAAGAACTAATTATTAGTTAATGGTGGGCTGATTCCTCATTGTGTAATTTTTAGAATAAAAAAGTATTATTTATTGTACCATAGTGAGTGAAAACAGATTTAATACACAAGCTCTGTCTAAAACTTTTCTAGGCTTCAGAAATTTTAATTCCAAACAAGTTAAAATTCATGATTCATAAATCATAAAAAGACCAAACTGTAATCCTATTTCTAATATTTTAAATATCTCATCTGAAATGCATAAATACAAAAACAGGAAGAAAAAATAGAGAAATAATGAAAATGAGCTTCATTTTGAGGATGGTCTGATCTTAAAAGTACAAAATATTTGAAATCACAATTAGAAAATGTTTATACACAATATATATATATATATATATATATATATATATATATATATATATATATATATATATATATATATATATGTGTGTGTGTGTGTGTGTGTGTGTGTGTGTGTGTGTGTGTGTGTGTGTGTATATATATATTCTTTCAGAGAATAAATAATCATTCATTTTTGCCAGCAAATGATACCACTAAGCATAATGTTTCATAATAGGCACAACAGTCTAATAGAAAGCTACTGAGGGTTGAAAGTAAAGCGAATATAGAGTTCAGCAACTAATTGGCTATACTGGCCTAAGGGAGTTCATTTTGTTCCTTCTTCCAATCTATTTATTCATCATCCTTTTCCTTCTGCCTGTCGCTCTCTTTTTCTCCCTCTCTGGCATCCCTGATCACACTGCACACATTTCACAGTATGCAAATCAGTGGTTAACAGCTATCTAAATATTCCCAGTACATAAATAGTTAACTGCTAAATTGCTGGTAATTGGTTGTCTGCTCTCATGCAGTCTGGCTGTGAAATGGCATGGGTGACCCATTCACTCTGTGTCTGTACAATTCATTTATAGCCTGATCATTTAAAACATTTATGTTAAGAAATGTTTTATGGATACATCTGTGACAGTTGTCACAGCTGGAGTCACATTCATGGGACCATTGTGTGGTCTACGGAATCGACCAGTGTTTTTACACTTTATTTTTATTTGCTTTGAATAATATGTTAGTCGGTTAGGCAACGTTGATTCTGGAGTACCGCTGTCCTACAGAGTTTAGTTCTAACCCTAATCAAACACACCTGAACAAACTAATCAAGGTCTTCAGGATTACTAAGGCTACAGACAAGTGAAGTTTTTTTCCTTTGCTATAGGTACAACAGATAAGCAAAATGGAGTGAAAATGAAATACTCTGTTTACGAATATATTTCTGGATGCTAAGTCATTGAAAATAGTGTTAATGCCGTCCGAGTTGTGAGTGGCAAATCAAGTTGCTACCATTCATCACAACATAAGCAGGTGTCTTTATCTGTATTTACAACAGCAGTTAATCAGCGAGGACCTGAGCCAAATCAATAATCAGCCCTGCTTGCCCCTTACATTTATCTTCTTCCTACCTCACACAAACAACTTTGTATACCAAATCAGCTTGGGTTTTAAGCCTATGGATGCAGCATCCAGAGCAGAGACGTATCTTCCAACTGTTTGCTTCTCCTCTCTTTTGATCTTGTTTTTTGATGACAGTAAGATTTAGATCAAAGCCCAAGGTTTGGAAAGCTACATTCCACTAAAAGAAAAACTAACATGAACCTTGATGTCGAAACATAGGGAACTCTAGACTTATCGAAGCGAAAATGTCAAGCACTGGGCTGAAATTTATACCGTTCAAACAAAAGCTATGACTAAACTGTCAAAGTGAGGCTTTTGCATGAAGAGGAATATTATATGGACCCTATATGGAATTGAGAGTAGCATGCTGAAACAAGACTATAGCATGTATATAATATATACATATATATGTTATTTAGCTTTGAGGGGAAATCATGGGGGATATATATTCAGATAAAAAAATATATATATATATATTTTATCTGAATACATATCCCCCATGATTTCCCCTCAAAGCTTGCCACTCTTGTACTCTAAAAGCATTTAAATCTGAAGAGAAAATGAAAACCGGCATCAAAAAGATGGTTTAGACCGAGAGCAACACCCTTCTTTGTGCCAACTGGTGGCCTGGAAGTATCATGCTATCATAAATTGAGTAAACGACATGAATGTTTCAACTCCAAGCATGGTTGAGATTAAAATTTGTTACGACCTGTCACCCGAATATTGGTCTTCTGACTAACTGCCGATGGAGCAATATGTGATGGTTGCAGTTTAAATAAGCATCCTTCAAGGGGTGGAAATGAAACAGATGCACTGCATTTCTGTCTCTTACTCTTGACAATAAAACACATGCATTCCTTGTAAGCGGCATCAAGCATGTGCCCACCCTTCAGCCTGCTGAAGCATTATAGGTTATTTCAGCCCATGGTCTGGCTAAATTTGCAAAGCTATGGCTGCTGTCAGGTTCCTTGTCATGGCGCGAAGTCTAATTGGGCCCAGTCCCATGTCAATCCTCCCCTCAGCTTTCCGGCAACGGTTAATAATAATTCCATAAAGTGTTTTTCATTCCTCATTAATGCTCTTGAGATTCACTTTAAATTCACCGCTACCAGCAGGCAAAGCTGGTAATTACTCCAACCTCTTTTCCTCTTTTAAACACAGGGCTCTTTGTTTTGGGTTTAATTGAAACAAAAGAAGAGAGAAAATGTGGAGAGAATATAGGACGACCGTAATCCCAAAAGCAATCTAGCTCAAGCTGAGTTCCTTGGAGTTCTTTATCAATGGTTCTATTAGGAAGGAGCTTATCTCACGAAATTAGCCACGGGATAATTACTCTCGAGCTTCCTGAATTATGCTAGCATTGTTCTTCTGACCAGCACTCCATCCAAGGCTAATAATTTGATTACTCTGACAGATACAATCAATGATATCTTCCTCTCGTCTTTCACAAGGCGCAAATTTAGCCATCAGTAGCCACCCAGATGATCGGTGGAGATACGACGCCAAGTTTGCCGAAACGACACGTAAACATCATTTTCATTCACAACATTCGTAACCCTTAGAAACAGGGTGGCAAGGAAGTAAGGCACAGGCCTGTTCTCATATTTTTGACTTTTTACATAAAGCTGTTATGATTAAATTTTAATGGGAGAGTCTGCTGCAGTGAAGCGACTCTGTGACCTTCTGAATACATTTGTGGGAGGCTGGAGTGAGTGTGTGCTGTCTGATACGCCACTTGGTCGCCTCTCACAGCGGCCCCTCGCTGGTTTCCCTGCTATGTACAGCCTATTTCAATAGTCCCTCATTTTGTGTGACAGAAACGAGCCGTTTCACTGATGGCGTCCGATTCTTGCATCCCTCCACAATGAGGACAAATGCACACCCGGTCTGTCTATCTATGCCATCGCAGCCAAAAGCAGGCCCTCACTCTTAAAAGCATATAGAAGAGAATGAATAGAAAAGCAGAGAGAGATGTGGCGGGTTCGCAACTGGAAAGGATCTGAATTTCAATGATTTTTGGGATTTGGCCCCTTTTTTTCTGCTCAGGCTGCATCATTCACATAAGCTGTGGAAACACGAGGTCTGACAGGCACGGGTTCTAATCTATGTGTGAACGCACAGCACAAGAGCATGAGGTGATGAAGTTCTCCTGTAGCTCTGCCTTATCTTGTGTCATTTGCTGTTTGTTATCAGACTGCAGCATTATCATAATGGCTATTACCACCAGCTGAGAATCTGCTCAATGGGGAGATTGCCTTTTAACACAATCGCTAGCATACTGAAACATATCGCAATGTATAGGCCATTTTATTTGTATCACTATTCAGTGCTAGATTTTCAGCCACAGCTCTTCTGTTTTGGCCTGGATTTCTCCACTGGCAGCTACATCATCTTCAGAATGTGGCTAGGATACTGTTGCCATGCAGTTGTTTCATGTTCCCATCTTCTTACCCAGCACAAACCTATATGCATATTGCAGATGCATTGTGTTTTGATGGATAACCCTGTGTTCATGGGAGAAAAAAACAGTAGAAGGAGGTTTTTGTGATGTTGTCTTGGTGTCTTGGATTTGAATCCCATGTCAATATTATTGGCCTGTATACATAGGATGGTGAATTATAATAATAATAATAATAAAAACATGAATCTTGTTTTTTATAGATGTGTACTGACAATGCACCTTTACATAAGAAACTATGGATCTGACAGCTATAAAGGAGGTACCATTGAGAACACTGAGATAGCATAAATCTTTGATGTCTCCAGTAAGACTCCTCTTAATGTATTTTTGACAGCCTGCCAAGATTAAGAAATGAAGTATAATGTTGTTATTCCTTTAAACGCCACATTAGCTGCGGAGGAAGTTGCTTCCAAGCAGTAAACCGGGAGAGAGGAAAAAGAGAGCAAGAAAGAGAGAAAATGAGAGAGTGAGTGTGTGTGAGAGAGAGAGAGAGAGAGAGAGAAGAGGGAGGAAAAAAGGAGAGAAAAGAGGCTCTATAATGAGAACTGTGAATTAAAGACTCAACCGCGTCAAAAGCAATACATTATTTTCTTCCATAATGCATCCTGCAAAATAAAAAGCCTTGAGCAATAAACCATGACAACAGCACCAAAAATACACTCAGAAGTCTTGCATATATTCAAACCTGCACCACAGACACCATGTACCTGGCCATAGAGAAATATTCCGAAAAAGAGGAGGAGGGGGTGGGAGTTAGTTTTTTTATATATATATAGAAACATAGTGCAGGTGAAAATATCCATAAATGCTCACACGGCCAGATATTCATTTATAGAAAATGACCCCCCCCCTGTGCAATGACAGTCCACAGTATTAGGTCCTGTGTCCGGTTCAGAAGCATTATTCAGCATCTTTCTCTCCTGAGCCTGTGCCCTATCCCTCTCGGACACATTCCCCCCCACCTGAAAATCCCAGTCTCGTCTCCTCTTTCAGACCTTTGCAGAATCTCAGAGTTCATGTAATGCTTATCAGGATTGCAAACTGGTCTTACCAGAAACGTCATGCGGTGGAGTCTAAATTTGGCAGTTCCATACTGCCGGAGTGCAGCTTAGATCCGAATCGCTCCAGAGTGGCAGGGTGGCATACAGGAGGCCTTTGAAGAATTTCATGAGTGAGAGGAAAAACAAGAACGGCACACAATTCCTCAAAGCAAGCTAAGCATCCAGAAAAACCTCAGAGTGTGGAGCAGGAGCAGCTACAGTCCACAGAATGCATGAGAGTCTGTCCCAGATGCAGGCATGCATGTAAACAGGAGTGCATCCGCTCACATACATGCCATACCCAGCAGAGCGAGAGCGAGAGCGGGAGCGCGAGTGAGGGAAGAAAGATGGAGAGGGAGGAGTCGACGCTGTGCAAGGTGGAGGGAGGAGCTGTGGTGCATTGAGATGGAGAGATGGAGGAGACAGAGGGAGCGAGGGAGGGGGAGAGAAAGCCTAAGACTGGCAGGCAGAGAGGGATAAGAAGTGAGAAGGAGGGGGGAGGAAAAGAGAAGCAGCACAAAGCTCAAAACAGGGACAATGTAACTAATGAAATTCAATTCTGCTGTTCATCAGACCGACTACAGCAGGAAACAGGAGCAGGGACAGAGGGATGCCGGCATGGGGCGTGGGGGGTTGTCCCAGAAATTTGAGTATACCTTCGTGAAACCTGTCTCTGCCTCTCCGTCATCCTGTCAGAACACGGCGATTAATGCCGGGCTTTTATGCAAAAGGCAGCATTCGTCAAAAGCAAACGGGAGCTGCAATGTGACAAATGGATGACTCATGGAGGTAAACAGGCAGGGTGGATAAACAACAGCCAATGGAGAGAGAGTGAGCAAGAGCCGGAGATACAAAACGGAGAGAGAGAGATGGGAAATTTGGCCGAATGGGCTGAGTCTGTTTAGCCAATCGCAATAATGATTTGCAAGGTCAGTCTTTGGGGGATTCGCCCTGTGGGATATAATCAGGTGTAAATCCTTGTAAGTCCCCACACCATTATACTAAACAATAAGTGAGAGGCGGTGGCGCGGCAGGTAGAGAGAGACGAGTTTGATTACTGAGGGGGGATAATCAAATGCAGATTTGATGGGGGTGGATGGGAAGGGTGATGTGGAGCACAAGGCACAGGGGTTGTTAAGCTGCACAAACAGACTGAACAGGAGCCTCAGTTTTCCTGAGAGTGAGAGGGCAGAGGAGGAAGATGGAGAACCGACCCTACGTGTGTGAGGGATTTATCTCTGCACAGTATAACCAGATCAAGGCATGATGTGGGAGAGGGAGTGTGTGTGTGATCCGTTGAGGATCTGTCCTAGACGTTTTGTTCACTCTCTAATCTTCCCATGGAACACCAACGCAGAACTGGCAATGGTGTGACTTATTAGATGAGCTGTTGTGTGGTATATGGCACCGGTTGAGGTTCTTTCTTGTGATAGAATTATCACTACATGAGTCGTGCATTACATCAATGGCAGTTCCAAAGTGGCTTTTTGGGGAGACAGGACCCCCCCCATCTGAGGGTTGTCCCTCCTAAAAATATAATTAAAAACCATGCTGTGCATTGTTAATAACAATGTTTTATACTTTAAATAATTGTGTAAGTAGTAAAAAAAAACAAAAAGGGCAAAAATCATTTTAAGTTCAGAAATAATTTGAGTCTCCCCCTCCCTTGCCTCACAGTGCTTTGGTCCAAATGCCTGCTTTCCTCTTTTACATCACCTACACACACACACACACGTCCGGTGAGAAAGAACAAAGTCAATAGTTGTTGAACTCCAGTAAGTAAGGATGTCAAGGCTATTTTATTCACTTAAACATCAGATGAAGTGGTTATTTTCTCCTTAATACAGATGATGCCAATGTATTTTTAGATGAGTCCGCTATGTTAGCAATAATAACGTTACCTGCTTGAGGGAAAGGGTTGCCAGGTTTTCATAACAAAACCTGCTCAATTACTACTCAAAACTAGCCCAAACTATCCACATTTCGAGGGGGTGCCCCGGTAAAAATCGCGTTCCGGAGGCTAAATATCACTTTATTGGGGTCGCATCAACCTGTGGACATGAAAAGCAACCCACATCAACATTGATAAAGTAGCCCAATTCCACGGGAAAACCACAGACTTGGCAACACTGTGACAGATAGTAATGTCTTCAATGGACATGAGTGCTGTCTCGGCGCGACCACAACAGCTTTAAGTTGTCTAATTTGGCACGGACTACCTGCTGCACTAATAGTAGTAAGGCTTTCCTCTGTGTATACATATTCTTACAAGTTTTTACAAAATTTTAGCTGTATTATTTGTTTCCCCTTTAAAAATTGCTCTTGAGAAATGTTATGTTTATTGTCCCCCCCTACTGTTAGACGAAATTTATGCCCCGGAAATAATATTCACGACATGGATCCTCTGAACAAGCTGCTTTTTGTAGCAGACAGACAATAAAAGAGTCTAAAAAGAATGAAAATCATATGATCATACTACAAAAGCATTAGTACTTTGTGAGTGTGATGCAGCAAACTGCAGAGCAAAATCTCAATAATGGTCTAAGCATAAGTAGACTTAACAAACTTTTTCCACTTTATGCTTTTTTACACAATTAGTTCACAGAAATGACCTGATTTGACCTGGCAAGACATGCTGAAGGTCTCAAGAGCCCATGAATCTCTCCTGTGTTGGTGTGTTTTTTTATTTTTTATTTAAAACAGGAAGTTCAGACGGGACCTATTGAATAGCCTTTGAACCATGATTTGCTAGATAGATGTAAGTGGTATTAGCGGGAGGGACATTGTTATTCTAAAAAGCATTTCATTTGACAAAACATTATTTACACCCATTAATGCAAGATAAGTCATGCATGTTGTTCCATACTCCATAAAACAGCAAGACTCACAGCGGTGGTTCTCAGGTTTTGATTTAGGTTGACAGAGCGTATACGTATGCGTATACATATTAGTCCTAGTATCTACTAATTATACCCTGTATTATTAGATATTAACTTGGATTGTACCTTTTTTTTTTCTTTTTTTTTTTTCCTGCTGTCCATGACCTAATCAGCACAGAATCTCCAACCTATTTTTAGAACCACTGTACTATGTAGATTCTGTTGTAATGTTGTTCAAATAGTAGATCAGGGGAGTACAGTCCTGCTCCTGGAGGGCCACTGTCTTGCAGTGTTTATTTCCAGCCTTAATTAAACACAGCTAACCAGCTAATCAAGGTCTTCAGGATCACCAAGGCTACATTAAACTTTGCTTTTTTTATACCCTTCCCTCGTTAGCTTCCCTCCGCCTCATTGACTTAGATGTGTGTCATTTGGTTATGTTGCATGAGGGTGCAGTGGGTTGAACTTTAATGTCCTAAAACTTGATCACTTGGAATCTGCTGTGGAGCTGATTTTTATTTTTTATTTTTTAATTTGTTCAATGCCTATAGGTATTATTGGGCTAATTGCACACACAAATAAAATGTTTACACAATAAACTATATGACAATGTTACAAAGAGCCAGCTTAAAGTAGCAACAAGTATAATATGATCAAATGATAAAATAATTATATCAAGCGTCGCGGGGTGGGGGTAAATTTAGTGCGATCTGCTGTGATGTCACTGTTGTGTTGCATTTTGGTATATGGAGCTGCCTGAAGTCAACATATGAGTAGACGCCCTAGGTCAAAATCGAGGGGCCAAGGGTCTGTCCATATAAATTTCCCTGGTCCACTTGATGAAGTGGAACACATTTTAAAGTTCAGCTAAGGGGAAGTGCTTATAGCGAAGTTTGTGAGTGTGTCTAAAAGCCATGATCTCTGGTCTGCTATATTACACTGTTTGTTCTTGAACAGTTTATGGAATTTAATTTAAGAGCTTCATTTAATGGCTGCAACTGTGAAACTCCTTAAAATGTGTGCTTAACTTCAGAGTGGCTTTGCAGTAGAGGTTGACCATTGAGAATCTCTCTTTTTTCTGCAATATTTCTCAGTATCCCCCTCTTTTAAAAAATTCAGGAAACAGAAAGCAGAGGAATGTCATCGTTGATGTCAGCAGTGCAGTAGAGGCCATTTTGACATTTAAGGAATAAGCTCATTCTCCTGAGAGTCCCTGGAATGCTGTAAACCCTGCAAATGGGTAATAAAGAACAAAAAAAGTCCTGCAGCTGAAAATGTCCTGAAGTATTCACACCTGACAGTGACAGTGATGGAAGAAAATAGGCTTACTTTGCGGATGTGGTCGGTACAGATGTGCTTCAAAGGGAAATGCCATCTTCCTTGCCGCTCTCCCAATTGTCTCCTGGACCTCTCGGGTAGGGACACACAACCACAGGTGGCAAATGACTACATCAAAGTCTGGCTTTAATTAAACGTGGCTTTTTGATCCTGCCATTTATTTTAATGAGTCTTGGCTGAAGAAAAGGAAATCGATTTCTCTCGTTCTTGATGTCTCTCAGAAACAGTCTTCATGATGCTCATGGGTTCATTTTGGGCGTACTTGTTCTATTTTGCTTGCGCTCCAAAGAATTCCTATTTTCAGAGCAGCTGTTTCATGGTTTGGGGCAATCTAATTTTAAAATACACAACGGTTGCAGTGTATGCAATACCCAGCGCCATCATAAAACAAATCTACTCTGTCTACAGGGGCATCAGGTGATGACAAGCATATGAAAACATTACGTATGATATATTTAGGTTTCCACAGTTCAGAACCACTATGTAAACCCATTTTAGACCTAAAACAAGCATCCACTACCTCAATATCTTACAATAATCTGTATATGTGTCATCAGTGCTAGATATGTAACACAATTCTATCAGTACCTGAAGCTGATAAAGCATCAAGTATGTGCAGATAAACAGGTGTGTAAATAAAGTGTTTTCCCCAGTGTCTTTTACAAGTGTATCATTGCATGTGGGATTGTCATGTTCTGATAAAAATGGCTTGGAAACCCTACAAAAAGAAATACAACTTTAGAGTAAGTTTCAATTAATTAAAGCAACACTACTGTATGTAACTATATAATGACCGAGTACATCATAAATTAATCTACCAAACCGCCTTCTTGTCTTATCCTAAATCACTATGGTACATTTATAATAAGTGATTCTTTTTGTAGCCTGTTCGGGTCATCACCGCTGCGGAGTAACACATACCTGCGTGAATCGCCATAGACATAAGCTTGGAGAAGTAGCTCCTGTTAGAATGTTCTTCCACGGGATGCGTGCAGTTCTGTTTATTAACCGCTAGTGCCATAATTTACATAGTGTTGCTTTTATAACATCTATAAACATATAAGAATCATGAACTAAAAACAAAGTGTTTTATTTATTATTAATTCATGTTTTTTTAATAAGACTAAATAATTTTAATTTATATAATCATGAAATTAACATTAACCTAATAAATGCTGTACAAAAAAAATATTGTTGAAGGTACATAATGCATTAACTAATGTTAACATACTTAATTGTGAAGTGTCATCATACAGTCAGACATTTAGCCAGATAACAGACTCACATTTTGCCCCGGAATCCATGTGTTTAGTTTTTTTAACACCACAGTGTGGAAAGCGTTTATAAAAACAGATGGATTTTTACCACGCAGCAAAATCCCTCCCAATTTGTAGGGAGTTTCACAAGTCCATGAATAATTAAATATCACCTGCAGCAAATTCTGTGCTTTTGTCCAACTGTCCGAGAGTCACAAGTACTGCTCTTTAGGCCTTTATTTATGCCCATAATGAAGTTGTATTCAGTGCAGGGCTATTCTCTGAAGGCATCATATCCCACTGGACAAACACGACAACTGAGTCCTTGGCCAGTGAAGCGTATGCCTGACAGTTTGTGGGAGCTGTGAGCATGATTTACTATTCAGCAGCTTGACTTGTGATCTATAAACATTTTCACTCAAATGTGTCATATAATCAACAAAGACATTAATCATTCAATTAAATACTTAAAGTGTCTCTGACTTTATCTACTACCAAAATGAGGCTCTGTAATATTTCAGTTAGAGTATTAAAATGGAAAGGTTTGAGTAAAAAACGAGTAAATGAGTAAAACGGTAAATGTTGTCTCAAACTGCCAGAAACCTTCTGGCTTGCCTGGCGGGTGTGCTTCATTTTACATTAGAATTTCATTTCAGAAATCAGAACAAAATAACAGTGGTGTCTACAAAATTACAGAAGAGAAAAAAGATGCTCTGGCATATGTCACACTCAGTCATTCACTTTCTGTTGGTAAAAAAGCAAAACAACAACATGCGATCCATCAGAAATGCATTCAGCACTTCATCATGCAGACAAACTGCTCAGGGACAAAACCAGTGAAATAGAGCTGCAGAAATCATCAGAATCATGACAGGCTGCCATTAGCCGAGACGACTCTGTCTGTTCTGTCATTATGAGTCAGGTTTGCCGCCAGCCACCTTTTGTTCCCAGGCCGCCCAGCTCTGCTGCATCAAAGAACGATGAATGACCTCATTACACGCAGACTGCAATATCAGTATCACCAAACAAAGGTTGCCTCCAACGTCCCTGCTGCTTACATCACCGGTAATTTATGGATGAAACAGGTAAGTGGGGATTCTGGATAGTTTGATTTTAAAAATCTGCTTTGTACCAACAAATGTAGGACAGGATTTGGAAATGTTGATCCAGAGGCTAAAATTTACATTTGAATATAGACGTGTTGCTAGATTTCATCTGGCCTATATCTAACTGCCCCTAAAGCTGCCCTCAGTAGATCTCCCAGTCTCTTGAAATTGCACCACAGGTGCCCAAAACAACCTAGAAGTCTACATTAAGAACAGCTAAATGTTAATAAACATTAGTATTTTTAACAGCACATACACTATGTGGGTTTGAGAAACATGTCAGGGGAAAACAAGACTAGAAATAAAAGAAATATGGGTCACCTTAGGCAAAACTTAGTCATTTTTCTCCTGAACAGATTTTAAGAGCACTAATAGAATAAAAATAAAGACATTGATATAACTAGAGAGAAATGCCCATGGCAGAGCACAATGGAAACAGTTTTAAAGTTGGCCAATTGGTATGCTTAAGCTTGAGATGTTTTGCAACTTTGTGTGAGACCCAAGGGGCATATGAAAACTCGAGCTCTGCTGTCACAGATGTTGTGTGTTTAGGGCACTATTAAAGCTGCGGGGGGATAGATTTGCATAGATGGAAAGATAAATAATAATGTATAGCCTATTACCGGTAGATTGTGAATGTTAGTACATATACAATAGTAGCATTTGGCTTTTGTAAATATTTATTACACAGCTCTCCAGGAAACTTGCAAGATATTTCCTAACATTCATTGTCAGTGGCAACGCTGTATTAGACCACTCATTTTGGTAACTAAAACCGGCACTACTTTCATGTCTCTTATATCACATCCCAGACTTGCTCTATCATTTCAAATGCATTTTTCATGCATTGCATTTCAATGCTCTGTCTTGTATCTCAGTTATTGACTAGTGAAAATGACCTTGGAGGACTTCAGTTTTAGTATTACTCCAAGTGTTAGTCTTGTTTCTAGGCCACTGTCATATTTTGTACACTGTAGTGGTGTATTTTTTTCTAAGAGTAAGATAATAAAACAAATTTTTAAGATCAATATTTCATTTGGTGAACGGCCATGTAACAAGCAAGAAAATGTACAGTTAGCAGGACATTACTGCAAAATAAACCTCTTCAGGCTGATACAAGACCATTGCGCTCATTGTTGGGGTCCTCTCCACCCTGTCACAATTTATTTTGCAACAACACTTATTATTCTATATCTTCTATACAGCAGGAACATCTGCATTGTTGCTTTTCTATTGGTTTATGATTAAGGGTTAAGGTCAAATCCATTTCACATGACCACATTTAGCCATACAGAGTCATACAATTTACAACTAATGGCCTCCATGACACTTCAAGTACTGAATCAAATTCAGCTACTAAATTAAATTTCTTTCCTTTATTGATTGAGTTGCAACAGAATTAACCTCATTGTAAAAGACCTATGACCAGGTATACAGTTTAGCCTTTTACTGACAAAGTAGTCATGATTAACTGGCAGCATGCAACTTAGTGTGACCCACACAAGACCGCAGATATACAAAGGTCTAAATGTTCAGAGTGTCTCTTCACTGTGAGAGAACACAGCAAGCCGTCAAAGCTCGATGCAAACCTCAGGAGGAAAAGGACTAATATGTGTCAAGCAGCAGCAGCCACTCACCCATGCCCTCCTCCAGAAGTAAACAGCATGATGCCAAATAGCATGGCAAGCTGGAAGACAGCACTGAATGAGTCAAAACAAATGAGGTGTTTCACTCCATGAGACCATGGGAGGATGAAGATAAGCCTAGGCAACTCAAATATTGCCATCTGGAAAGCGTTTCTTGTCATATGAGTATTAGTGCTTTAATCTGTCACCTTTTTTCACTGAATGCAAATTGATGGTTTATTTTCAGGAATTATAAAGCTCTGCATTTTGAAGAATCCAACTTGCTAAAAATCTTCCCGAAAAAAGGAAACCGGGCAAAGCCAAACCCCCAACTAATAATGATTGTGCTTACGAGGATATTTACATGAAACATCATGCTGTACTTCATCTTACTACTGCTAGCTCAGACAGCAGGGGCGTTTCTAGCTTTTCATCATTACTGGGGCACAGGCCCTCAATCAAAAATGTATGTGCATATTTTCATACTCTTATTTGATACTATTATGGAAAGTAATTGTCATTGACTGCAGTACAGTGGTTCACAAGCTACACGTGCCATAAAGAGCTGCATCATTTACAGCCAGTAGAAAACATTAGCAAGTTTTGTTTCCAACAATGGATTGTAGTTAAATATCCACCTCATCCAGCACTCTTTTTGTTTTTTCTCTTATAAAGTATCCTGTTTCCATTTCGGTGTGAGAAACCTCAAACAATTCAGTGCATGACTAAACTGCCTGAATGCATCGACTGGAAAAGTGAACAATTACAGACCTTTTAGCAAACCTGTTTGACCAAGATCAAAAGTATTGTTGTTACAATACCAAAATTTCTGTAGCAAATTCTTATCAAAAAGCACCAATAATTCCATAGTAGAACAACAATGCTGCGAATATAGTTATTTTTACCTATCATACGTTTATGACCCTGACTGTTCAAACCAGGTTTGCACCAAGACATTTTTTTCATCTATATTTAACATCATAAATCAGTAGCCTATGTTAAGAACATTTTAATATAAACATATAATTATCATAATTGGAAAATTATTTGTAGATGGCAAGGAAAGAGAACATAAAAAATTAAATGAGTTAACTTTGTTTTCTGCTCATGGTGAGAGTGTTTTGTTTGGTTTAATCTGGTTTATAATTGTCAGGCCTTTTTTTTAATAAAAAAAAAAATTCTCAGAAGTCACTTGCCTTTGGCTGAGCATCCAATACCCTGACTATGTTGGACTGTTTATTTTTATGTATTTTTTCTTAATTCTTTCTTTTACAACGCATTGCTGGTGTCCAAATGGAAATGTGTAACTATTCCGATACACGTATTGTCCAGACCTCCACTGGAACGGAAATAGACAGGAACTTTAATTAAATACCCCTGATAAATAAATAAATAAATAAATAAATATATATATATATATATATATATATATATATATATATGAAATGTATTAACTATGCTAATATTGTGCTAATAACAATTTTAAGCAAATAATTCAAACATTAGCATGTAGCTTTCAAGTATTTTTCAATTATTCAAGTATTATCTGTAATAAAAATGAAGACAAACACACTAGAAGTAATAGGACAAAGAGTTTTAATAATATTTTACTGTATATTTGAGCACATTTATCAATCCCAACACTTTTCAGTGTATGTAGCTGTTGGTCATCTTAGCAACATGTAAAACAAAACTGATTCATATTGTAAATTAATTATATACAGAAAGTGGTAAAATAGCGCTCTCTTAAGGAAAATAATTCACAGTTTGGCAAATGTAATCTATTCATTAAGTATTTATCAATAATATTTTACTGGGAAGTAGCAGTATTTCACTGGGGCTCTTGTCCCAGTAAAAGGGTCAAGTGTCACCCCTGTCAAGAATTTCAATCTATAAAGAAACAGCACAGAGAAATCATTAGTGTTTCTGAGGTATTTTCTCCATTCTCTGTGTGAGTCCTGTCTCTGACATATCAGCACTGCACAACATGATTGTTCGCCAGGAGATTCAGCTTATTGAGGCATCTCGATGGATATGTCCATCCTCAGATCTGACTGCCTCAGCAAAGGCAGAGGAACAATAAAGGAATACACAATCTCATTCAGAGCTGTCTGACAGCACTGGGCACCATTATACATCACACTTAGAATGGGCACATTTACAGGATGAGCTTGAAGAGGTGGAAATGGGGAGTTGGGCATGATGCACAGGGCCATTTGTCAAATCCCTGTGATGCTGGCAGAAATCTGATTACCCGAGATAATAATGGAGGTATCATGCTTGGACTCAAGTGCACAGAACAGAGAAAGGTCTTGGACTGTAAGTTGCTGAATATGTGTTGTGGATGACGCTTGCCCAGAGGCATTGCTGCTCGGCTGGACTTCTGTCCTCGCACCTTTCCGAGCCTTCAAAAATGTCTTGTATCTGTTGTCAGAGGTCTCCAGCCTGAAGAATAGACACAGCACAGGGGAGCTGAGGGGAGTCTGATTTGCCAAGTGGACACGGAGTGGGGACAAGCCACGGAAAATCACCACAGGAACTCTCAGCTTGAAAGGAGAATGAGACACAGGATGTCATTGAAAGGACAGAATAAATTGAAATCTCCTCTGAAATCTCCCATCTCTGAACATTTTGCAATCATGCGAGTGAGAAACAGTTTTGAGGATACCTTTGCTGGGGTTTTTAATGAAAACTGATTTTGATCTTAGAAGGGTTCTCTTTGGTAATTGCAGCCTTTAATAATAACTTACATTTTTTTGTATGTGCCTCATCGTACAACTGGTTGTCTCTCTTTTAAAAGATAATATTGTTATGATAACATCAGATTTTTTATTTTTTATTGTGCAATTTACAGATCTCTAGAGATTGTTATGGAGCTTCAAAAGACACGTTGACAGAGTCTGAAATGGAGATCAAGATGTGACAACCATATGTATGGGTCATCATCACCACAGCTGAGGGCTCATTTGACCTCCACTGCTTTAGTGTCTATGTTAAATGGATATTTAGCAGAATGACTACTTGAATTTGCATTAATCTGTCGTTTCTGATCATCGTACAATTTCTGATGCCCCCACGGGCATGTGTCACGCTGAGGATAAAGTCGCAATGAGACAGAGAAACGTATGAGCTGCTGAAATCACATTATCATATGTAGAATATTGCTTACATATTGCAGCATTGCAAAAGCAATCCGAGTAAATGCTTTAGAAATATATCAAAGCTGTTTTCTTCACATCGTACTACAATAGTAAGTCAATACATTAAAGGAAGAGGTCACAATGGCAAAAATTACAGAGAACCAGAGTTACTGGACTGGTGCAAAGCATCTGTTGTGTGGCCATACATAATTTATGCACCATTCAGTAAATCTACTCTGTCATCTTTATTTTCATGAAATCTTTCACTTATGTATTCACTTAATGCCTGCAGCCTTTCAAATTGCCTTACTTTTACATAGTTCACATGCAAACTGTTCAATAAAATGTGTGTAGCTGTTATATTTTACCTATTTTGATATAGTCACACAAGAGAGGATTTTCGAGGCTTATAATGCTTCATTTATATGAAGTATCATGCACAATTTAAGATCTATCACAGTATTATTTTTACTGCTCACAAAAAATGCACTAAAGTACACTGAAGGACCTAAGGTCTACATACATTTGCGTTATATATATTGTACACTAACAATAATAAAAAATATCTTCCAACTCTTTTGGAACTTATACACTTCCCAGCTGAAGTATATAATCTGACCACCCTGTCACCAAACAGTTTCGCATAGTAGCTATGCTGCACCTCTGCTTTATTTTTTATTAGCTATATGTAGCCATTGTATGTACTCAATACGAGTGATCGATTTAAGTGTGCTTTCACACTTGGTTCGCTTGCCTGGACCGAACCTGAGTTCGATTGCTCCCCCCTGCCCCTGCCCAGGCTGGACTGCATTCATATTATATTATTTGGATCTGAACCGTGGTTCGTTTGCGTCATCAAGCCAGCAGCTGTTTATCCCGTTGCTTTGTAATGACAGCGCAGGAGAAGGCGGCAAATGCATCACATTGCTCTCTGCACTTTTATATATTTACGTTTTTGAACCGTTCGTTTTGTTTACAAGGCTTCAATACATAACGGCACTTACGTCTGTCTTACGAATGTACTGCATTTGCTTTAAAGAATGCTGAAGGCGAACAGAAATTAGATATACTGCTCTCTGCCTGCAGCGCGTCAGTCACGCTTGTCAGGAAAGTGAGTGAAACACACACACAAACACACATTTTTATCAAATAATATGCCATTAATAGCGGTTCACTTCCGCGATTTGGTACGATTGCATTCACATCAGCAGCGAACCGTACCGGAGTTCACAGTAAGCGTTTTGTTATTTTTCACCTGCCTCATTTAGTTCGGTTGAATCGTACCAGAGTTCGTTTCCCCCTTTTGTGCGGTTCGTTTGGGCAGGTGTGAAAGCAGCAATCGCACTCGGGTGCGCACCAAAGGTGGACCAAACAAGCGTACCGAGACCTGCTTGAGGAGGTGGTCTCGGTACGCTTTCAAACGAACTCTGGAGCGGTTCGTTTGTGGTGAGAACGTGATCCGACCTCGAACAGACCCAACTGCAAAAAGTACTGATCATTTTTGGACTAAACCAGCTGCCGTAGTCAGCTGCGCTGTGCATTATGGGATGAGAAAGTGTTTGTTGACAGTTTGAACTTTAGCATGGCAGCTCGTGGATTAATGTACGCCTCCGCTTGAAGTTACGAGCGATGCCCGCTCGCCGTTTGCAGTGCATTAGAACGTTGTTTTCAAGCCGCATCTGCGCTTCATTATAGAAATGTAGTGTTTGCATATTGTCGTGTATACAAACAATGTAACAGATTATGGCCAGGGACAAAACCAGCCCGCGGAGTCGTCTCTCCATAGCTGTGTTGTCTCCGTGTTGTTTGCTGGCTTTTCCTCTTATGTTGGAATTTTCCCGCACGTAAATTCTGACCAGTCGAAAAGCAGTTTAGGAAATACGTCATGGCCAGTGAGTGATGTGGATGTTGTCATGTGACTGCATTTTGGTTCGTTTCAACTGGTTCGGACCAAAGCAATCAGTGTGGTGTGAAAAGGAACCAAAAAAGCTGAAAAATGCTACAATGTATAATTGTTTGCCCTTGGTTCAGACCAAATGAACCGAACTAGAGATGTGAAAGCACCCATAGACCACCCTTTTTAAGCGGACTCGGGTACGGTTCGCAGGTGTGCACCCAAGTTCAGAAGACAGCGTTAGTTCACCCAAAAATGAAAATTTGATGTTAACCTGCTTACCCCCAGGGCATCCAAGATGTAGGTGACTTTGTTTATTCAGTATAACACAAATTCTGATTTTTTAACTTCAGCCGTTGCAGTCTCTCAGTCTACAATGCTTGTCAATGGTCACATAATCTATGAGAGAGAAAATTCCAAATTAAACCCTGCGGCTCGTGACGATACATTGATGTGTAAAGACACAAAACAATCAGTCTTTGCAAGAAACTGAACAGTATTTATATTGTTTTTTTTTTGTTTTTTTTACCTCTGATTCACGCAATGTCCGAACTGTTAGAACTCTTGTAAACGCGCTTCACAGCAGCCTGCATTAGTGATGGGTCGTTCTTGAACGATTCGTTCATTTTGAATACCATTGCATACCTGACACATAAAATATTATAATATTTATGATTGCCATCACTTTGTTCAGTTTGCCATCATTGTTTGTCATTAAGTCAGTGTTGCTGATGCAAACTAGGCCCTTCGTTACCAAACACCAAGTAACTAAATTAGGAAACAATTATGAGTCATTTGCAAACTGTTAAACATTAAACTGCTGGTTACTTTCAAACTAACCTTCATCTTGGCGATCACAGGGATATGTGAATATCTGATCTGTTAACTGGTTGCATATGTCAGATTTATTGCATGACTTGGGCAGAGAAAAGCTGTTGCTATCAAACATTGTTTACTTAATCAGCTGAGTCAGTGTAATAGTGAAGTGATAGATCAAATAGGCCAATTGATGGAAGGTTTGCAAAGAAATTTCATGCTCCCTTTTAAAAGTATTTTTTTGTATTTTTAAAATACAAAAATACAGTAGTTTATGGTGTGGCTGCTGTATTTTGTAGTTTATTTTGATACACTTAAAATGAAGGTATTTGGTATTTTATTTTAAAATACATTTTGATGTATCTTTGCCCAACCCTGCACACACACACACACACACACATTTATACACTATCATTATAAGTGGACATCAGATTATAGAAATAAATAAATCTAAACTAGTAGGCTTTTTGTTTCCAGGAAACAGGGAGTATTGCGGCTCACTAATTATCTCAGAATATACAAGGTCAATGGCCCTCTGTAGACCACAAAATTGCTTCATTACAAACTTCTAGAGTAGTGGATTGGGACTTGTCCCAAATAAATCTGTGCCAGTCTCTCCTAGAAGACCCTCAGTAAACTGACTTCTCAGAATCAACATCTCATTAGCCAAACCATCTTGTGACCCTTTAAAGCAGCTGGTGTAATGTGTGGGAATAATTACAGGGGTTTTAGACTTATATAGATTAGACTATCTATGTCATAAGCAATGCATATCCTTTGTTCCACTGCTTCAAAATAACCCTAACTACAACTTGCTGAATACTTCTCTTATAATAGTTGACCTTTTTTTCACCATTGACATTTGTTATTGACACATTAGTTCAAAATTGTTTGTATACCATGGAAAAAAGTCATGCAACTGTGGAACAACATGAGGCAGAGTCAATAACAAAATGTTACAATTTACAATATTGTTACAATAAAACAGTTACGATATTTCACAGATGTTAAAAAAAGTTCAGTAGACTGACTGTTTCCTATGTTCCCACTAAATAAACTGTGTCTACAGAAGATCTCCTCAAAAGATCAAACCAACTCAGTGGAGTGCTACTGACCCCCCATGTGATGGTTTCCCTAATGGCCATGATATCATTCCTCCATCTGCCAGTCTTCTATATTTGCCTCAGTGATTGTTTTTCATCTCTGTAAATACAGTTAAAATTTTAAAGCACAATAGTTCAATTTCTTAGTCTAAAAACATGTTTTAATTGTAACAGCTTCTTGATGGTGCAAATGTCATTGATGCAATGTTCTGGAGCAGAATGTTTCTCTCACAGTCAGCAACTGTTGTCTTTGGTGCTCTGGAACAGCACCAACACTCACATGCCAACAACTGTTCCTGCACCAGACTGGCCACTATAACTGGCTTCACTCACTTGCCCTAGAAACTTCCACACTGCCATATTGCACTCACTGCTGAAACCTCTCAGCTTACCACTAATTAAAAATGACAAAGTATTTTGGTCGCTCTGTATTTTTTAGGAGGAGGCATTTGTGATTTGCAACCCTCTATAAACCAAATTATATAAAGATGAAACAAGGAAGGGCAAAGACAACAAAAATAAAACAAAGCAACTTAACTAGATATAGTATGGTGACTAATAATTATAAATATAACAGCAATTACAGGGCAAAGTCCACCACTGTCATTATGAATATATTTATTCGTTGTTTGAATATAATTACTTACACTTCAATTACTAAAATGTTTTCATCAAAAGTTGGCACTATTGCCACATTGATATGATAATGTAAGTGCACTGTGGCAATGACACATTAATAACACTTAAAGTCACTATGAAATCAAAACTGACCATTCTTTTTTATGGAATATTGCAGTGTTCATTGTAACTGAGGTATCCGGGCAAGCGCATCATTATTTAAAAAAAATCCCCTCTCCGTTGCAATGGCATCTCTCTCTGATGACTTGTGCACAGGCGTGAGTGTGGGACAATATTTTCTTCCCTCCAACAACATGGCACTCACAGAAATTTAACCATCCAATCAATTCCATATGAACAAAATCAAGTCCTGTCCTGTCTCTGCGAAAATATATCCTGACATTCAGTTTGGAAACTTATTACCATATGAATCCTTAAGTCAAAGCAAGACAGTAAATAAAAAAGAAATACACACCACATGCAGGTGCCTGCTTGGCCTCAAAATAACGTGACAGTGAGCTTTCCACCAGGTAAATAACAGTACAAAAGCACATTCACATAACCCACTAGATAGGCACATAATATACCTGTACGTACAAAACTGCCTATTGTAATATACCGGCACATACAATTGTCAGTTTGTATATTGTTTTTCCTTACATACTTATTTGTATTTTTTTTATTCTTTTATTATGTGTTTTTTGTTCTGTCGCTGTCATTCTGTTGCACTGCGGAAGCTTCTGTCACGAAAACAAATTCCTCGTATGTGTAAACATACCTGGCAATAAAGCTCATTCTGATTCTGATTCTGATTCTGAGATACACCATGCACAATATGTGAGCATCTGGTGCAATAATAGAAATTATTTTCAAATTTAAGTTCAATCTATCAAACTTTATTTATAAAGCACTTTAAAAACACAGAAGTGGACCAAAGTGCTGTACAGAAAAATAAAACAAAACATAAAATACAACTAAAACACATTAAGATAGCATAGAAAGCTAAAATAAATAAACAAATATCAACATCGGGTGTCAAAAGCCAAGCAGAAAAGATGTGTTTTGAGAGATGATTTGGGAGGGTGGAGGGGTACAATGCTGTTTCATGCATTCAGAGTTGTTTACACTATTGAAGAGTTGGATTCTCATGCTAAGCATGGACAAAGTTTCCAAAAACAATTTGGACACATGACGGAGTATTTCTGTGCCAAAAATCTTCCAGGTTAGTACAAGTTTCAGAGAGTTTTTTTCGATTGTGGGTCTTCATGATGTAAATGAGGGTAGAACTCCTTATATGGGCATTTCTCCCCAAAAAACGCACCCGTGCATGCATCAACCAGAGCGAGAGCGAGATCGCGGCCAGCCGCCCATCAATGAGCATCAAATGTCAAGTGCTCATCACTCTTTAGCTCCGCTCACGGCGCGCCTCCAGGACCTTGGCTTTTTCCGGAGAAAACCGTAAAGCTATATCTTTCTTTTCTAAATATGATAAAACTAAATACTTTTTGGAGATATGACGGATGCGGTACTACTCTATAGGTACTCAAGATTAACATGAGATTGGGTGAAACTGTGTGTGTTATGCCCCTTAAACTAAAGACATTGAAGAGGCCTGTCTAATGGGCAGAGGCAAATTATTTCACAATTTAGGAGCTGCCACAGCAAAGTCACGGTCCCCTCTAACCTTACACTTTGTTTTGGGCACATTCAGGAACAGCTAATCAGCTGACCTTAAGAGAACGGGTGGGTATGCAAGGGTGTAGTAGTTCAGAAATGTATGGTGGGACAAGACAATTTAGGGATTTAAAAACAAATAGAAGAATTTTTAATTGTATCCTAAAATGTATGGGCAGCCAGTGAAGTGAAGCTAAAATGGGGGAAATGTGCTCATATTTACATGTTCCAGTAAAAAGACGCACTGCAGCATTCTGCACCAACTGCAAACGAGCAAAAGAAGACCCACTAACCCCCACGTACAGTGCATTACAGTAATCCAGCTGAGTGGTAACAAAGGCATGGATTACCGTCTCAAAGTGTTGCCTCGTAAGATATGGCTTTATTTTGGCCAGCTGCATCAATTGGAAAAAAAACTTGATTTAACTACTGCCCTGATCTGACTGTCAAGCTTAAGATCCGAGTCAATTTTCACCCCTAAGTCACTGATGGTTGGCTGGATGTTCTGAGCCAAGGCACCCAAATCAACCAGATGGGTCCCAGTGGTCCCACCAAAAACCATCCTTTCTGTCTTCTTTTCATTGAAATGTAAAACATTAACAGCCACCCATGCCTTTATATCGTCAAGACAATCAAGTAATGGTCTGACAGTGGCACATAAATCTGGCTATCATCCGAATAACAATTAAATGATTCCATGCTTCGTGATTATTGAACAAGGGGAAGCAAATAAAGAGAGAAAAGGAAAGGGCCTAAAACTGAGCCCTGCGGTACCCCGCAAGAGAGAGGAACCGAGTCATCACAGCTGACACAGAAAGTCCAGCCTTCTAAATAGGACCTGAACCATTCAAGCGCTATGCCTTTGATGACCATCCACTGTTCCAAACGAGAAATTAAACATTGACTTGCTACAAAGTAGCAGTTTTTTTATTTATTTATTTTTTACAGGGTTTTTACTTACATGCGGAGTAATATTAATGTAATTAATAATCACTGTTGACATCTAGTTTACTTTTCGTGATCAGATCCGCTTACTTAGAAAGAGACACAAGAAACCAACCACAAATTGTTGTTTTTTATGTGCCATTATATTTTATCTTAATTAAATTTTATCTTCAAAAGGCTTACAAAGCCATCCAATGCAGAGATACAATGACCATCCACTACACACTCTGAAAAAAAAACATGACCTCTTGTGTCCTTTTTTTCATCATAAAAACTATTTCTCAAAATATTACTCAAAATGCAGCATAAGAAAAAAAACCTTACTGTACAAAGAATGGCATCTCATTCATCTTGAATCTGCATTTTGTCTGTGCCACATCAGAGAATCTCATCTACACCACAGTAAATGTTACAGTACTGTAGCTGTAGCAGTGGTGGGAAGTAGCCCCTCTAGGCCTTATAAACATCAGGCAAGACTCCAATGTAACATTCTTCTGAACAACCTCTATTAACTGCAAAATGATTCCCTGCTCACTCAGATTTCTGTCAATCTTACACAGAGAAGGACATGGTCAAGCACAAATCTCATCAGAGACAAATGTTCTTATTGCCTTTCCTACTGCTCTCCCTTGATCATATTTTCCATTGTTTTTGTAATTCCAACAACTCACCTGTGACACTAGATCTTGAGGTCCTGTCTGGTGTGTGAAAAATTGAGCTTTTCTGGTGTTCCTATGGTGAGAATTGTGAATAATGCTAGAGCTTTCTATTATAACACGATGTAACATGCTGAATATGTAATTATAATTGTAATTAATCAGGCATAGTGTTTATAGTTTTGAGAAATCAGTCCTGGTGTTAGAAAATCTAATTATGTTTTTTTTTTTTTTTTTTTTGCGTGTTTTTTTTTTTTTTGTAGAATGATGTTTTTAGTGTGTGTGAGATTTTGGGGAAATGTGAGAGATATTGTTGTGTATGTGTATAAATTTGGACCCACTGCATCAGCTGAAAATGCCCCTTTGTGCAAATCATTATTCATGATTCAATAACATGCAAGAGAGCTAATTTTATTTACCATGTCCTTAAAGAGAGAGATTTACTCTGTCTCCCTCTGCTGTTGTGGGTCCCTCCATACAACACTGTTCATCACATCTTCATCAGAATCAGATATGTTCCCTCTTATGTCAAAATAAAATCATAAAGACTTGTTTTAACAACTGCAAATTTCATTGTACAATACTACCTTATATGTTTTAACAGTCTAAACACTGTATTTAGGTTGTCAAGTACTCACACATAGCTATGGACTGAACACATAATGAGCATGAGCGCATGACATCATCTATTTCACAAATTAACTTTTTTTTGTAGTTTTCATTGAGATGATAATGGTTTTATTTTCAAAACTTCAACTTTGAAATCTGTTTTCAAAAGTTTGCATTTTCAGGCCCCCAAAATACAGTTGTCATGTAAATGAGCTGCCAAAATGAATAAAAAGTTTTTTGGAAGGTGGGGCCTCCATGGATTGGATATGTTGGTCCAGCACATCCCATAGTCGCTCAATTGGAATGAGATCTTGGGAATTTTAAAGTTACTGCCTTGAACTCTTTGTCGTCTTCCTCAAACTGTGCCTGAGCCATTTGGCAGGGTGCATTATCTGGTTGAAAGGAATCAATGCCATCCGGAAACACCACTGCCATGAAGTTGTGTATATGGTCTGAAGCAATCTTTACATAGGTGGTACAGTACGTATCAGAGTAATATCCACATGAATGCCAGGACCAAAGGTGTCCCAACAGAACACTTTTTAGTTAAGCCGTTTTGGAGGAATATGGTATTTTTTTAATTAATTTGCCTCAAAATTATGCATATTTGAAATTAATCACTTTCCCCCCCAAACAGAAGCAGTAGTAACCTTAACATTTAATTTTATAGATTTAGCATCTGTGGATGGTGTAAAGCAAGAGTAGTAAAAATTCTGAAAATCTGACTATATCACACACCAAACGCATCATGTACTTGCATTCTCAAATTAAATGTGGCAATCCAAAACAGTGAATCTAACCACTATTCAGGCAAAAGTTCGCTTCAAGAATGACCACACTGCTGACATGATCTTATCGCTACCACACCCTCAGCACATGTGTGTTACTCGTCTTATTGGCAAGATATATCGGCATCATTTTTCATGTCAGGCTGATGCCGATGTTTATATTTTAAGCAATTATCGGCCGATTCCAATAACATTCTGATAATATTGTTCATTCTTAATATTTTTGTGTATATTTACATAAAATTGGAACATTATATGTAAAATCCATTTAAAGGTACTGTATGTAGGATTGACACAGAGTGGTTGAACTAGGTATTGGAGTCCGAATTCAAAATATTGGAGAAGATTTTTTTCACCCGGCCCCTCCTCCTCAGACTTTACACACACACACAGGTTGCCAGATTGACAACACCAACGAGAAAGAGAGCACTTGGCGCTGTATGAAATGAAATACCCTGTGTTTTCTGCCAACTGGCAACCCAGGGTGCCAAAATACAATTGGGTAAACTGGCAGTGGGCGGGTTTCACAAACCAAATCAGAGACTGACATTCCAGCCCGGAACGCACATTTTCAAAGGAGAATAACTGACTGTAGCCTTGTTTTTCAGATAAACAAGTATGTTAACTTAGCATGTTTCTCAAATATCTGCAAACATATTATTGTATTTCTAAGCTTTAGTAGCTTCAAAAACTTACATACAGCCCTTTTAAAGAAGATAATTCATGGAAAATTTTCCAAGTTTAAGTGGAAAATTTCTGCCGCCTGTTGGACACTTATAACATGAAAAGGGCATGATAATACCACTATGACCAGTAAATGGCAGCAGAGGATCACTCAATGGCTCATTTGCCATTTTCACTCCCTAATATATTTTTCACATTTTGCTTTTGGATTTTTATTTAGACATAAGAAAAATCACTATTATAATAACATTTTAAATTACATGAATAACCCATTTTGAATTCAAAACAGCGATTTTCGGTGAAATGTCAGCAGCACCCATATGCACTGCATAAACTACTGTGTTTTGCACCCCTGGGCTAGCCTTCACTCCCATGACTTGGCCAATGGTAACCCAAAAACCCACAAATTTACAAGTGCTCTGTATTTATCCCATCTAAGTGCACACACACAACAGTGTCTTGAGATAGTTGACCATGTCAGGTTATAGAATAAAACCAAACCATTTTGTTCTTGTTATGCGTTTTTGCTAGAAGCCTTATATGATTATATGGTTATATGATGCGATTTCAAATTTTCCTTTCTCTTTGGAGTGTTACTAAAGACTAAAGTCTCAAATCCAAAGAGATATTCTTTATAAAATTTGACACTCGTCCACGCCCCCCCTAAAAAGGCTCGTTCTAACCAGTACCGCCGCTCCCTATACGCAGAGTACGCAGTCTGCGTAGGGCACCAACTCCCAGGGGGGCACATCCCCATTTGCTCAAAAAAAAGAAGAAAAAAAAACATGCGCCATTCCCCCATCCGCGCTCGCGACCGCTCGGACCTCATGCTTGCGGCTTAATGTTCATAATTAATGGATGGACATCTATGCCCGGTTAAAAGACATCAGCATCCGGCGCAGAGAAAAGAAAACGAAAAAAAAAAAAGGCATAAAATTGGCTTGACGTTCGATATTCGCAAATTTAGGGACCGTCTCTAAAGTTACATCCGATATTGGTATACACTTTTCTAACGTCAATGCATTTGAGGAGAATGACTTGCAGTCATAAAAACAACTGTAATTGTTCATCTTGGTGTCAACTATAATGCACACCTTTTACAGTTTTGATATTTATTAAAATAAACTGTAAATTCATATGTAAATTATGCTACTTTTTCACAACCGAATGGACTCAAACCCAAATTTGAAGCTCAATAGCATTTGAGGAGAAAGACTTACAGTCATAAAAACAACTGTAATGTGTTCATTTAGGTGTCAACTACAATGAACATCTTATACATTTTTTATATTTATTAAAATAAATTGTAAATCATTTAGGTAAAAACGAGGTCCGTGTATCACTTTCAGGCACATTCCTGTGAAATCTTTTTTGTTGTTGTTGTTTTTTTGGCTGTTGACGTTAATAAGGAGTTTTAATGTCAGAAATAATTTCACCACCACCAACGCATCTAATATTCTCTCTGACTTACCAGCTTCCCTTACGAAAATTAACCATGGTTTTATCAATAACATCGTTCTTGTAGCCATGGTAACTGCAAATTAATGGTGGTTTTGTTTTTTTTAATTATAATTTTAAAAGAAGTTTTAATATAATTTTTTATTTTTGTTGTTGTTGTTTTTTGTTTTTGTTGCTATAAGAACCATCAATAGCCTTTAAAATGACTTAAAATGCATTATATAAAAAACGAGGCAATAATGACTGGTTAATAATACTGTTAAAAATACATAATGTAGGCTAATACAAAATAAACAATTTATGTACATAACATGTTATTACAAATGCTTGCAAAGGCCTGGTAATTGCTGCTGCTACACTTACAGGACAATACATGCTTGTTTATGCTATTGGCCAAACATTTAATTCAAATATTCACTTAATCTTTCATTTTTGGCCAGCTTTTTGTTATAGATGGCCTTTATAATTTCTTCAACAAAAAAACGTGGATATCACAACCCTTACAAAAATAAACCATGGTTTTATCATAGTAAAACTACTCTTAATTTTCTTTTTCAAGATTTCTGACTGCTTGAGAATATAAAATAGAGTCATAATAAAGTTATAGCCATAGGTAAATGTTGAGAGCTACATTTGTAGTTTGTAAATAATACAATTTATTAATTTATTTACTTTTTAATTTTATTAAAGTTCTATTTTCACACCTATAGTAGGTGTTTTTTTTCCATCATATTTGAGGAAGGGGGCACAACAATACAATCCTGCTTAGGGCACCCATTTGGCCAGCAGCAGCCCTGGTTCTAACACACCCCCACATCTCTACGTCAGTATGTGGGAAGATTTACATAACGCCGCCCAGATGTTCACGCAAAGAAAGAAGGTGTACCTTTTATTCTCGTTTAGTATTGTTGTTGCCGCTGCCGTCATGTCCTATAGACGCTGTGTGTGAATGCGAAACTACTTTGTTTGTCCTTCCAAAAGAGGACGATATCCTCTTCGTCATGCCTGGAGCTGATCCGTGCTGGTCACTGAGGAAATACATCAACTTTGCACTGTGGATCGCAGAATGGGTTTTCACCATGGATGAAGTGGAGTCCAGATTGGGGTCGTCACATGTGGCTGCCACAAGCACAAGGTACGCTCCTTCGTAGAATCCACCTCAAGCCGCCCGCCTCTGCTCACTCAAGCCGGCCGAGGCTCACTCTAGGCCTCCGGCTTCTGCTCACTCAAGGCCGCGGTGTGTGATGAAAATACTTTGTTTTTGCCTTCCAAAAGAAGACACGACTAGAAATCATGTTTATATCATGTTTATAATGGGTTTTATGTTTATGTCTCGTCGCTCTGGCCAGACAAGGCATCACAATATGTTAAGAGGCGTAACATTTCCGTCACAGGCTTGAGGCATTCAGCCAATCACAACACGCTGGATAGCTGGCCAATCACAGCACACTTCACTTTTCAGAGCTATGAGCTTTGTAAAAATTGACGCTTTTCAGAAGGAGGGGCATAGAGGAGAAACAATAATGTACAGTATGTGGAGAATAATGTGTTTTGTTAACCTTAAACAGCATAAACACATTTCATTACACAAATAATGTTCTTTTTAGCAGCATCATATGACCTCTTTAAATCATGTATAAAAAAATAGCTACACTGTAAGAATTACAGATTGATGTAACACCACAATTCGAGATGTGTTTTCATCAGATTTCGTGGTGAATTAATTTTAGATGTTGATTAATCTTGTTGATTAATTTCCATGCACTTACTTATATTTTTCATTCACTGCAGTCTCTTTCCCAATTGAGGTGGTGATTGCTTTGCTGCATTGAGTTTGAAATGCTGCAGCTGCAGCACAAGTAAACAGCATTCGTCCTCGGTCTGTGATGGAGCATTTTATTGGTTGGACACATAGACTGTATAAAAACATGAACGTAGTGTCCGTGATATCACCTGTAGATTCCTGAAGAGCGTTTTTGAAGCTCAAAGTGGGCGGAGCGGGCCATCGCCATCTTGGCAGCGCATCTGAAGCAAAACTAATTATGCAGAACTTTAAGGCTTATGCTGTGTTCCAGGCAGGACAGCATTTGAGCCCGTAAGTCATGACAGTCCAGGCAAGTCACGCCAAACTGCCTGAGCGCAAGGAATTGTAGCTAGATTATTAATTTTATTGCAACGTTATATTGTCCTAAGGTCTATTTCACCGTGTACCACTTGCATAATCACTGCATCCTTAGACGATATTATCCGTAGGGACTGCCATTGTTGTTTCGCGGGCTATGTGATGTCAGAGCTCAGAACTGGGCGTACATCGATCTAGTATGAGTTCACGGGTGTGAAGTCACGGGTTTGACTGCCGTTCCAGTGCACTTTCATGGGTAGAAGGTTGGAAATACACAGGATACGGGTTGCCGGGAACACAGCATTAGTATAATTTAAACGGATGAGTTATAAAAAAAATTCTCCCCCCTCACAGTTGTCATGAAGAGCAAAATTAGCTATAGTATAGACCAAAATCATTTTTTGAACCAGGCTGTAAACATGTTTTTTTTTCTGCTGTAAATTTGGGCATTTTAACATGGGGAGTCTATGGGATTGACTTCCTTTTGCAGCCAGCCTCTAGCGGCCAGTTGACGAATTACAGTTTAAGTCACTTCCTTGTTGGCTTCACGAGAGAGAGCGGGAGGTTGCCGCTTGGTTGGACAAAGAATGAATACACCCACTTCACTGAACGAGTCTGAAGGAGACTCGGAGCAGAGCTAAAGAGGTGTTGTCATTCCTTCTTTTCATCATGTGAAAATTCTCGTTTACAGTAAGTAAAATAAAATGAAGGGAATGTGTAAAAATGTTGTAAGGGCATAATTTAAACTCTTAATTTAGCCGTTTTATAACAGACAGTAGAAAAAAATCACTAAAAGTCTCGGTATTTCCTAATAAATTAATGATTCAGTGTCTCATTCTGAACACAGAGAAGACTCAATTCTGCATGTCAGCAAATAAAAAGGAAATATTTTCATATCACAGAACGTATTTTTTTTTATTTATTTTTTTTGCATATTAAATAGTAGAGACGAAAGCAATTGCAAGGAATCATAACCGAAGTGACCTGCAAAAAAAAAAAAAAAAAAAAAACAACACTGAATGCAACAGCGAACACATCTGTATGAATCTTTAGTGAACAGATTCAAAAGAGTCGAGAGTGAGATGAATCAAAATCCCCGCTACTATTCCTTTTGTCAGAGGAGGCGGGCGGGTAAATCCTGCAGAAATCTGATATATTCGAATTTCACCAGTGCCCTACCAATCGCTGTTCTCGATTGGAGTTTGTTGGTACAGCCTCCTCCAAAGACCACGCCCCCGATCGAGAGGACCCTCCTGCTGAGGTTGTTTTCCCATGTTAGCCAATTAGCAACCTAGCATGCAATTTGAGGTCTGGCGCCTAGACTGAATGGTGCTTGCATGTATTTTAATTTGCCTTTCAAATCCGAACCTTACACGAATCAACGTTTGAGAGCGCTGTTACCAAGCTTTATAGGTTTTGATTTTTCGGCGGAGCAGAAAGAAGTGACCCGGAGCGTCTGTTGCGGGGTGAGTTGGCTATTGCATGCTAGCGGACGCTCGCTAACGTTAGCTGTCGTCGTCGCAGTGCTTCATTCAGGCTAAAAGTAGCTAACTCTCACACTTAATGACGCGAAAACAGCTATCCTCTCCAAATGGCCAGTAAATCACCCGGGGGACGTGAAATGCAAATATAGCGAAATTAAATCATGTTCTTTTGAAGTGATGCATGTCAAACTACTGATTATATAAGAGTAATTGTCGAGGCGCTAGCTAGCCGCACTTAGCCTGAATGGCTACACAAGGTTTTTAAGCTCTGTTGGGTTGATCAGCTGCTCGTCCTGAAGGTCTAACTATCATTCTCTGCCTTTGACCTGTCAGCGAGCAGTGCTGGCTTATCGCTGTCTTCTGAACTACAGTATAACAGTGCTGCTTTGATCACTGAGCAGCTGTGTGTTTACCGGTAGAAACCACTCAGTAGGACTTCCTGATTTGTAACGTTAGCTAGAAACAGTTGACAACGTCGGGCGCTAAACAAACCGCCTTATCGCACGTTCTCGGTGTTTGGTGGTTTATTAAATGTCATTTGTTGTTTTTGATCGATTAGGGAAGCAGTAGTGACCGGGTCGTGTTTTTTATTTTATTTTTATTTTGGTGTGATCAGTTTGTGTTGGTCTGAACTCTGCACCGAACAGAGGCGGTTATTGCTCGCCCCCTCTTATAACGCCTCATAAAGGTTCAGGAAGCTTTATTGGTTTGATAAAACGCGTTTTGATAACCAGAACACTAGTAAACATGAATACGTACATATTTAAATACACAATATGTATATCCGATCACGTTTTACGGTGCATTTCAGTGTGTGGGTCATTTAGTCTCAGGCCTGACACACACACACACAGACGACGAGAAACTGTCCAGTTGGATACAAATAATAGTTATCGTTATTATTGAAATAAAAGTGAGACCGCGCGTGCCCCAGTATGTTTCCCCCACGGTGTATAACTCTACACACCACTCTCCGCCTACACAAGGTTTATAGAAAACTGTAACATTGTTTAAAGTTTTGTCGCAGTCTCATGTGAGTCATAGCAACGCTCATAACATCGTGGTATCTGTTAGCCGACCTGCGCTAAATATGGAAAAAATAATAATGGCCGGTTTAAAACCAAGTCGATCATGCCTCGAGTGAGCGTCATTATGTGGCGGTCGAGTGCATCTGACAGGTGTCACTAACTTTGCACGAAGCTCTTCTCAAGAAGATGTGGTATTAAATAGGCCTGTCACGATAACAACTTTTTGTTGTGCGATATATTGCTCCAGAAATAATTGCGATAAGTGATATCATTGTCATTTTAAAGAGACTATTTTATGCAACTGAATATAGAATCATAATGTAACACCTAATAATGCAAGAAGGCTTAGACACTTCCAAATGACAACAAACTTTTAATTTTTAAGAATATTTAGATCATGGAAATTAAGTATCAAAATATTAATTAACAGAATAAATAGTAAATAAACATTTTCTGCCAAAAAGTGCAAAGTAGGGAAAAAAAGAAAGAAAAATGCACAGGGAACTTGTTTGGAGATTTTTCCATCTAGAGATTTTTCCCTGAGCTTATTTTCTATGTAAATTAAGGGTTCACACTATTGCTGAAAAACATAACCACTACTTATCAGTCAGATGTCCGTATACACAAAGGCACAGATCCCTAAACAAGACCATATCTGCAGATGAAACTTATTTTGTAGAAGCATTTTTTCGGTTTGAACTAGCATGACTTCAACATGTTATGTACGAGAAGCTGCAAAAGAAACAGGCATGTACAAGTGGAATGTACAAAACATGGTGACATTCATTTTTAAGTAAATATAATGGGCAATATATTGTGTTATCAAATTATTGAGGTCATGTACATTTATTGTGCGAAAAGTCGATATATTAAGGGCTAGATTTAAACGCTTTCGGGTTATTATGCATGAATAAATGGTACTAAATTTCCTTAGACAAGCCTGTTATAAACTGATTTGTAGACAACAACTTACAAAAATATAATAATGAATAAATACTTTGGACACGCCTGTTGTAATAAGGAATGAATAAACCTTATTCATCCAAAAAATGAGTTCATCCATTATTTACACATTCACTGTTACATTTTGGAATATTAATAAAGTCATCAAAACTATGACAAAAAATAATAATAATAAAATAAAACATTCTGTTTGCGTAGTAACACTAGGCTTTTCTCAACCAACTTCATGAAGTACCAGCTGTCTGATTTTACTATCTAGTTCAATTCACTCATTAAAAGAATTTATATTTGATTTGACAGTTTTTATGTGAATACATGTATTTGTTTACAAAATCAATTTCATATTTCTTGAGATCATGTGGTTTTTAAAGGAATAGTTCACCCAAACTTTGGGTATTGTACTCACCCTCATGTTGTTCCAAACTTGTTTACTTTTGAGTGAACTGTCTGTTTAAGATCATAAGAAACATGAATTCGGTCAAGTGTGTCCAACTTTTTGACTGGTAGTGTATATATATTTAAAGATAACTTTCATATGAATATTTGCTGTTTGTTTGTTGTAGATTCCGCCTCAGTGAGGAGAATGAGTACACAATGAAGCGGCGCTTGGAGGATCAGGACACAGTGATCGGCTCTCAGCGGCGGCTCCCCGGGGGTGTGGACAGCTTTCAGCACCGTGTCCTCAACTCTGCCTCCTCCCTTTACGAGACTGCACCAGACAACATGCAGCCATCATCCAGCATGCAGTACTCTGTCTCACAGACCTATCAGGTACCAGAAAGTTATCAGCAGTTTTGCAATATTTTGGTATATATGACTGTATATTCCGATGACGCCACTGATGATCAAATAAGCCTGAACCTTGAATTGAGACTCAAACACATTGAGCACTGTTATGGCATATGACACAGCGCTGCCCACATGGCTATTGCTCCTATAACAGCTCATTTTTATCAGTTCTTCTGTCTTTGGGTTGTTATCTTTCTCACAGATTTCTGCTTGTTCTAAATCAGATCCAGATAAAGTAGCACACTAAAGATTGCATTTATATGAATGCATTAGTGAGATTAATGTATTCTCCCATTTAGTTTTGAGCATCCAGATGGTATAATCACATATGTCTTGTGGAGCGCTTTTGGAGTATGCATTTATTTGTCATTTTAATTGTTTGGAAACAGAGTGGATTTCAAAGATTTCTTTTCCTGTTGCGCCCACTGTAGGAACAGCAACTAGTCAATGTCAGGCTTAAAGCATCATGGCAGAGCAATAAAGTCCCCATGAAATCAAAATTAAAGGTTTTTTTGGGTGTTAGTATCAATATGTTAGTCTTAAGGTTATCTATTAGGCAGTGTGCTCCAAAACAGTGACAAAATTCAAATTTAGAAGATATAAGCATTCAAAGCTTGCAGTTTGTCACTTCCTTCAAAACGGCTCAACGATTTTTTTGACATTACATCGTACTTCATCTTCTCATAAAATCTAGTACACAATATAGGCAATAGGGAACGATTCAGACAGTGTAAATAAGCTTCCGATTGGTGCAAATGAGGTCTGGTTTCACGCTGGTTCATGCAAACTGTGGCAGCGCACACTGTCTGTTCCAGAGACGCGATCGCACGGAGCGGATCATGTGCGCAATTCGGCATATATTAAAAACATTTACAGCTACACAACCCCTGTTTATGATCACTATTTTGTTTCTACTAATAGTTTCATATTGATTCCAAGGGGTAATCTATTAGACTGTGGCTGTCAAATGTGGCTTTATTGAGCTCAGCAGATCTGGCCCGAGCAGAGATAAACGAGATAGAGATAGTCTGTGCAACCCCTGATATAGATGGATAGATAGATTTTCAGTAAATAAAGTTAACACTATATTAGCCATTTTCAGGTTACAAACACACACACACACACACACACACACACACATATATGTAAATAGTTCAGTCATGAAACTCTTCTGAGCAGCTGACTGGTTTACTCAAAGCCAATTGCTCACCCAGTCATTTGTTCGTTCCTATCTACATAACCTATTTATTCCTGACTTGTATCGAATCAGTCATTGCAGCACGCCATGGGATTTTGCCCACCCTCCACCTTCCCCAGCACCACCTGCCTAGATCTGCTCGGGGGTTCTCTCTATTTTCCTTGAAGCAGTCTGAATTCAAGTCACCATTTCACATGCATTAACTAATGTTAACAGATGCAACTTTAACATTTAAAAATGTATTGGTATTGAAATTAATATACTCTAACAAGGAACAATACTTCTACAGCTTATATTAACCTTAGTTCATGTTACAAATGGAATCTTACAAATTGTAAAGTGTTATCATTTCATATAAATCCAAACATCCATGCTTAAAAATGGCCATGTTGAAACATTTATACAAAGGCCATAGCACTGAAATTACATATCTTTATTCTATGTAAACTCTCACTATTTATTTGCTTTTATTTTGGAACACTTCCAATCAAAATAACCAAAATCACACTGGACAAAATGCGGAGTGTCACATCTATAACTCACAGGTATCACACACTGAATGCATAGTGTTCATTTCAAGCGGCTGTTCAGAACAGTTTATTTAATCACCAAACAGGCAAAAGTCCACTGTAGGAATGACCAAAGTGGTGTCGATGACTTTGAAGTTCGGAGCAAAATGGAAAGAGAAAGCACTGTAGGTCTCTATATGAAGCATACAGACTTTATTAGAGCCAAAGACAAATATTTCGCTGAAAAATGCACAATACACAATCTTCCAGCCTTGGGTGAAGTCATCGTACACGAACAGCGATCTGGGGCAAATATAATGTAATTTAATGGAAAACTGTGAGTTGCTCTGTGTGGCGCAGCAGGATTTCTGTTGGCTGCATGATCATATCAATGTGCTTTCTCACATCATAGCTTTAAATATGTAACTTTGATAGAAAACAAATGCATAAAAGTGACCAATTGGATATAAACTAATGCAAATAGATGATAATCGTGACCTCAAACATTTGACTTATATATTCTGGATATATTAAAACTGTAAGAATGAGAATTCTTCACATAGTGTTAAAGGGAAATGACGTTTCATTAGGGTTGCAAAAAGGTGGACAATTTCGAGTAAATTTTGGACATATTCCAGAAATTTTGGAAACTTTTCTATATTTTTTGGAACATTCCAGGGATTTTTGGAAAGTTTCCAGAAATTTTCCACTCCTTTGCAAACCTACATTTCATTTTATGTAACTGCCCCTGATACTTAACCATTTCTTCTTTTTGCTCTAACAGTTGTCAATGGCCCAGAGTTCTGGGGGACATGGACATACCAGCAGTTCAGCTGTGCACAGTGGGCCTCATCACCATGGGCCAGCGGTCCAGCCTGTGGGCCAGGGTCACTCTCATGCTACCCCAGCCCCTGCCCCAACACTGGGTCAGCAGCAGTTTCAAAGGCTCAAGGTAAGAGATATGCCTAGAAGAGCATAGGAATGATATGCATTAGTTTAGATGGATTGCTTGAGATCTGAGATGTATGTGATTTCAGGTTGAAGATGCTCTTTCCTATTTGGATCAAGTTAAGCTTCAGTTTGGCAATCAGCCGCAGGTCTACAATGACTTCCTGGATATCATGAAGGAGTTCAAGTCTCAAAGGTCAGTTTGAGTTTTGTTTTTGTTAGATTTTCTTTTTTTTTCCTTTTTTTTTTTTTTTTTTTTTTTGTTCTTTGGGCTTGTTGTGTTTCTGTCCTTTCTAGTTCTGTCTAGCTCCACACCATGGACAGGTTGATCTAGTTTTGGTGAGCGTCCTGGGGCCAAGGGAGCTGAGAGAGACACTTAACCTGTCTTTGTACTTCCTTGTGGCTGCTTTTGTGCTCTGACCCCTCTTTCTTTGTCAGTGATAGAGGAGAGGAATTTTTTGCACCTATAGGCCAAGCATCGAAGAAAGTAATTCTTGATTTTTGTACAAACAGTGATCATACCTGTGTGCAGTATTATATATATTTTTTATTTTAAAATTCATTTTTGAATTACTGATTAATTATTTTCTTGCTTCCAGATGTTCTGCATTTCAAGCCATAAATTTAAGTGCTTTGGAAGGTAGCAAAATAAAGTATTTTAAGCTTAAGTGTCAGGCTTTGGAGTAAATAAATGTTAAATTAGAGCCAATTATCAGGGTGAAAACCAACAAAACATAACAGTTTTCGGAGTGATAAGATCACAGTCGCATTTAGGCCTGTCTACTTTTTGTTGGGCTATATATTGCCCCATAAATAATCACATTAAACCAGTCATGGGAAATCCCCTTAAACTTTAAAAAGGATACAATGACAGAAATATCAGTTTCATCTCCTGACAACTGATGGCAAACAATTTTTTTATTTATAAATGTATGACTTGACCTAAAGAGAGAGACAGATGCAAGATCAGCTACATTTTGGTGAAATTATTTTTTATTTATTTTTTTATAAACAAACATGCTTGTAAACACAATGGAGAATGTATTGCGTCACAAAAACGTATTTTGATCATGTGCAAATATTGTGCGATAGGTTTGATATAGTAGGTTCTTTGTCAATAGAGTAGCAATGTATGAAGCCCTGCTCACACATAAGTCACTTTCAAGCAGCTTTCTGTTGGTCAATTCAGAGAATTTGTGTAACCAACTTGAACTTGAGGGAAATCTGCAAGGGGAGCTTTTTCACCCTCATGCCAAACTCCAGGTTGCATGGATTCCTATTAAAATTGCTGCCCACAGAATTTCATTGAACTACAGTAAGTGCAACCACACATTTATGATGGCTATATATGGTTACTATTAAATGTGGGCATGCCATTGTCACTGTTGGTTAGATTTTGAAAGGCCAGCATTCGATCTTTGTAAGTAAATGGGAGATTTTTTCATTTTCAATATTAAAGGGATACTCCACCCCAAAATGAAAATTTTGTCATTAATCACTTACCCCCATGTCGTTCCAAACCCGTAAAAGCTTTGTTTGTCTTAGAAACACAATTTAAGATATTTTTTTATGAAAACAGGGAGGCTTGTGACTGTCCCATAGACTGCCAAGTAAAATACACTGTCAAGGTCACTGTCAGAATAGTCCATCTGTAATCAGTGATTCAACCGTAATGTTATGAAGCAACGACAACTTTTTGTATGCAAATAAAACAAAAATAATGAGTTTATTCAACATTTTGTCTCCTCTGTGTCACTCCACATCAGCGTAAAATGATTACAAATGTTTTAATGGAGTGGTTTTAATTGCAGATCTTTAATATTTGGTGTTAAGTATTTAGGAAAATAGGAATATTCATTGGGCTTGCTGCAATAGTCAGTGTGGACTATGTTACCGGTCTTAAGCCACAGCACCGGTTATGTCACTTGTCCACCGTGGCACCACCCCTACCATCTTTTTTTTAATTTTTTTTTTTATATAGTAATAAAAATAATTTAGTTCTGTTAGAGAACAGACACCACAGTTAAAAACTGAACGCGGCTGCTCAATGCAGCGAGCCGAACGATCAGCAGCAGGAGTCATATTTAATTTATCATGCGAGGAGAGCGAGTCGAGCTGACTGACAAGAAGAGTGAGGTGAGACAGACAAGACAATCGCAGAATATTTCGTTTCAAAACAAAATGCAAAAGTGACTATATATATATTTTTTATATATATATATATATATATATATATATATATATATATATATATATATATATATATAAGGTGATTTTGTTTTTTAAACATCATTCGTTTCTTATTTATTTGGTTCCACAGTATTGCTGATTTTTACTTTATTTAAACTTTGTGTAATTTATTTTATCTTACATCAAGGTGTTTGTCGAGACTTCAAGCTTTCTTATTCATTCTGCTAAGAAACGTTCTATGTTTCTTATTTATTTGGTTCCACAGTGTTTGCTGATTTTTTATATATATATATATATATATATATATATATATATATATATATATATATATATATATATATATATATATATATATATATAAAAAAAATCAGCAAACACTGTGGAACCAAATAAATAAGAAACCTAGAACAAATAAGAAACCTAGAACGTTTATTAGTAGAATGAATATATACACACACACATATACATCTATACACATATACATATATACACTTAAACTTTGTGTAAGTTATTTATTTTATATTAGGCCTATAAAATGGTGTATTTTTATTCAGCTTGTTAACAAAAGTTGTGTGTTTAATATATTGAGTTTGTTGTTGTACGTTCAAGCAATTAATGCTGAATTGATGCTTGTTTGAAAATTTAAGTAAAATGCGCACAGGCATTAATAAGCTATTTAAAAGTCAAGGAAATCAAGGGATAAGGGAAAACCTCAAGGAATCCCACCCCCCAGTGATACCGGTATTACCATTGTTGTCACACATCGATTAACTGGTGGGAAAAAATACTCAACGTCACAAACCTAAAATCCATGTAGTGCTTTTTTGCAAGCATTGTTATGATGATGTGTTCTTGGACTCAAGGACATTGCAAATCAAGTACCATAAATGTACCGTCCTTGTGTTGTCAGCATTGATACACCAGGTGTGATCAGCAGAGTCTCCCAGCTCTTCAAGGGCCATCCAGACCTCATCATGGGCTTCAACACCTTCCTGCCTCCTGGCTACAAGATTGAGGTTCAGACCAATGATCTGGTTAACGTGACCACTCCTGGCCAGATCCACCACATCACCCCGCATGGTATCTCTGTTCAGAACCTTCCCATAACACAGCCAGCGCAGCACCAGACTCAAACAGCAGCTCCCACCAGCACTGCAGCCTTGGTCATCCCCAGCCAGCCAACCCCTGCCAAGATCAGCAAGGTAAAACTAAATTGTTTTACCTTCTATACATATTTGGGTAGGGCATTTGCAAAGTTGTCTAAATTAGTTTTATGTTTCACAGCCAATGCAGTCTCCTGCACTTACCCCAACCAGTCAGCCAAATCCATCCATTCCCTCGTACGCCTCCCCGCGCTCGCCCTCGGTCCAGTCCCACACTCCCATCAGCAGCAGCACTGCTGGTTCAACCCCGCTGCAGAACAACCAGCCTGTAGAGTTCAACCATGCTATCAACTACGTGAACAAAATCAAGAACCGCTTTCAGGGCCAGCCAGAGGTCTACAAATCCTTCTTAGAAATTCTGCACACATACCAGGTGAGAGCAGAGGCACTGAGGACAATATCTGTATGTCAGAATGCTCTACAGCTGTGTAGTACAACCAACCTTTTTATTCACCCAAGTACACTATCACAAGTTTGGGTTAGTAAGACTAATACTTTTATTCAGCTAGCATTCGTTAAATGGATCAAAAGTGATAGTAAAGACATGCATAATTTTACAAAAGTTTATATGTCAAATAAATGCTGTTCTTTTGAGATTTATATTCATCAGTCGTGGAAAAAAAAAAAAGTGTATCACAGTTTCCACAAAACAGCATTTATAAAAATTATTTATAAAATAAGAAATGGTTCTTAGGCACAAAATCAACATATTAGACTGATTTCTAAAGGATCATGCAATACTGAAGACTGGAGTGATGACTATTTTTTATCAAATAAATGCAGCCTTGGTGTGTATAAGAGACTTCTTTCAATTAAAAACATTTAATACATTTTACCCACTTTAAACTTTAAGAGAGTAGTGCATGTTTACAGCCCTTTATGCTGCATGTTTGCTGTAAACTTGTGCTTTGTTTGTTGTATAGAAGGAGCAGCGTAATGCTAAGGAGGCGGGGGGAAACTACACACCCACTCTCACAGAGCAGCAGGTCTATGCTCAGGTGGCCCAGCTCTTCAAAAACCAAGAGGACCTTCTTTCAGAATTCGGCCAGTTCCTGCCAGATGCTAACAGTTCATTGGTGGGTTTTGATCAGTCTGTTGAGATCTATGATAATAATATCTAAAAATCATTGCGCTGAATTCGCTTGGCTTTTTTCTCTTCTCCTCAGTTACTGAGTAAGACTACAGCTGAGAAAGCTGAATCTGTGCGTATTGATCACGGGGTGACGGTAAAGAGACCCCAACTAAACAATAAGCAGAGGTTTAACCAGAATGGCTGTCAAATCCGCAGACACCCAGGACCGCCCACTACACCCCCTGTTAAGGTGATTTTGAGTAAAACTTTAAATTAAAACAGTACTTTATGGCTGTTTTTTTTTAAACATTGTATTATTAACCAGTCTTATTCATGCTCTTCAATAGAAAAAGCAAAAGTTTATGATAAAAGACCATTCAACTGCCGAAGCCAGCAAACTTGGAATTGGTGCTGAATCTCTCTTTTTTGAAAAGGTGATTGCTTTTAATATAGTCTTGCAGTAGTTACAGTGGAATACCAAAATACCTGCATTATGTTAGCACAGTAAATATTACAAGGATTATAGTTAGTTATGTGGCTTATACACTGTGTTCTCTTCTTAGGTGCGGAAAGCACTGCGGAGTTCAGAGGCTTACGACAATTTCTTACGCTGTTTGGTCATCTTCAATCAAGAAGTGATCTCACGGGCTGAACTTGTGCAGCTGGTCTTGCCATTTTTGGGGTGAGTGGAATTCAATTAAATTTCATATTGACCTGAGAGATACTTTCAGTCTGATTTAAAGGCTTTTAAGTAGCCATTATTTAATTGAATTAATTGTAAATCAGAAATCAGTAAAACACTAGTTCTGAGATTTTTGCTATTGCTTTTTCTGGTTCTCAGGAAATTCCCTGAGCTTTTTACATGGTTCAAGAACTTCCTCGGATACAGAGAGTGTGCCCATATTGAGAGCTTTCCCAAAGAGCGAGCCACTGAAGGCATTGCAATGGAAATTGATTATGCGTCCTGCAAAAGATTGGGCTCCAGTTACAGAGCCCTGCCCAAGAGCTTCCAGCAGCCTCGATGTACAGGCAGGACTCCGCTGTGCAAAGAGGTGAGTTCACCATCAGAGAGCCATCCTTTCACACCTAGTACAACTTTTAATTTATTTCTTTTGCACACTTAATATTCTTCTGCAAGCTAAAATTTTTGCAGCTGGTGTTGGTTGATAGTATACTGGTATTATGAGGTACCCATTCGATTAGATTTGAGTTGAATTGAGTTTTCAGTAGTTAGGAATTACACTGTAGAGAGAGTTTTGTTTCTCTTTTTCATTGTTTTTTTTTTTTTTCATATGGATTATTGAAGGCTCAGTTGGGACTGATAATACCTCTGTTACAAGAATACGCCATGCAAAATCTAGCTTTCCGGTGTGGGAGAAGTTTGACTCGTGTGTAGTGAAAATCTTGATGATATGACAGCCCTATGCTGAATAATTTTCAGGTGTTGAATGATACGTGGGTGTCATTTCCATCCTGGTCTGAGGACTCAACCTTCGTCAGCTCCAAAAAGACCCAGTATGAAGAGCATATATATAGATGTGAAGATGAGCGCTTTGAGGTAAGCAAAAAGCAATTTCACAAGTATAGATATATTTTTTTAGTTTACCAAAGCTTCATTGTCATCAGTGTAATAGGGTATTCAGTTGAGTGTTTGATCAAACATGTCATGTGTCGTGCAGCTTGATGTGGTTCTGGAAACAAACCTCGCCACTATCCGTGTTCTGGAGGCTGTTCAAAAGAGGATCTCGCGCATGTCTGCTGAGGAACAGGCCAAGTTCCGGCTGGACAACACCATCGGAGGCTCCTCTGAGGTCATCCATCGTAAAGCTATTCAAAGGATATATGGTGATAAAGCTCCAGACATCATAGATGGGCTCAAGACGAACCCTGCTGTCTCTGTACCTATTGTGCTCAAAAGGTCAGCATAAATGTTATTGTCTTAAGGTGACTCCTTGCTAGAAAATTCATAAAACTATAAAAATGTCATGCACTGTTGTGAGGAAAGGCTCTTTCTTTCTTAGCTTTTACAACTTTTTTTGAACATGTATTCTTTGTGGAACAATCCAATAACTTAGTACATGATTATGGAAGAACTGATAGCTGCAAAAACGTTTTAGTTTCTGACCAAACTAAAGACCAGAGACAATAATGTAAATGCAAAGAGAACCAGATTATGTTTCATATTTGAGTAAACTAAAGGACATCAGAAGTAAAAGAAAACTAAATGTGAATGCTCTTATAGAGTAACTTTTACTCTTCCTATTGGCAGCAGATTGGCCAAAACATGATTTCACACCCTGTTGTGTGATTTAATCATTGATATCTAAGCAGCTGAAATATGAGATGTTAAATGCTTATGTCCCACAATTAAAAAAATAAATAAAAATAAATAAATATGCAAAAACATATGCAGCCGTAGTTATTATTATTCACTAGCAACATTGTGTTTTCTATACATCTCAAATAATTTAGATAGGGAGAGTTCTGTCTTATACAGTTCTTTTCATTTGAGGTTTTCCTCACGGAATTCATTATGTTTGTCTTCTTAGGCTGAAAAATAAAGAAGAAGAGTGGCGAGAGGCTCAGCGTGGCTTCAATAAGATCTGGAGGGAACAGAATGAGAAGTATTACCTGAAGTCTTTAGATCACCAAGGTATTAACTTCAAACAGAACGACGGAAAGGTGTTTCGCTCCAAGATGTTGCTCAATGAAATCGAGACTCTTTATGATGAGGTACGAAACATTCAAAATGTATATTTTGTGCTCAAAAATGAAATGGATTTTAAATATTGTCTGGTTGCACATAATGGCCTTTTCATCCACTTAGCGGCAGGAGCAGGCTTCAGAAGACAATGCCGCCCCTCCTTCAGGCCCTCACATTACCCTCATGTACGAGGACAGCCAGATCCTGGAAGATGCGGCCGCTCTCATCATCCACCATGTCAAGAGACAGTCCAGCATCCACAAAGATGACAAGTACAAAATCAAGCAGATCATATACCATTTCATCCCCGACATGCTGTTCGCCCGGCGCGGCGAGCTTTCTGATGTGGAGGAGGAGGAAGAAGAGGAGACTGAACCAGATGAAGATGGGACTAAAAAGCACAATGGGACGACGTCAACAAAGTCTAAGCTCCTCTTCAGCCATACAGCAGCTACCCAGCAGAAGCTGAGTAACTGTGATGATGCCTACAACCTCTTTTATGTCAACAATAACTGGTACATCTTCCTACGGCTGCATCAGATCCTGTGCTCCCGACTGCTACGGATCTACGCACAGGGGGAAAAACAGATAGAGGAAGATGCCAGAGAGAGGGAGTGGGAAAAGAACGTCTTGGGACTGAAAAGAGAGAAGAATGACAGCCCAGCCATCCAGCTGCGTTTGAAAGAACCCAGTAAGTTTCAGATTTCACTCAGGTTTTAAGCAGGTAGTCATTGTGTCAGCACGGTTCACACCGAACTTGAGAACTTGAGTGCGAGACCTCTTAAATTTGTGAAGACGGGTGGACAGCCGATGCCGATATCTTGGAAAGCGAGGGGGGGGGGGGTGTGATTATAAAGCCGATATAATGGTTTTCATTTTCTAAATAATATTTAAGAAATTTTAAATCATTTGACAATGGATTAAAAAATAAATGTGTAAAATAAAAATACTTATACAAAGTATTTTTCACAAAAAAAAAAATATTTAATAAAAATGTAATTAAAAAGGAAGTAAACACTGTAACACTTTAGCATAATTTGAAATCACGAGTTTAGTTTAAAGCATTAAATTAACACGGACCGACCGTCACGCAGAGAACACGCGATCATGCTGGATAAAAATGCACACTACACAAGATCTCACAGCTGGATTCGACTAAGTTTGGAAGGTTTGTTATATTAAATGTTCATTAGTCATTCAAAGATTTGTTTAAATTATGTAAATGCGTATTTGCTTAATGCTGACGGCAAACAAGAAAGTATTATAATGTTTGCCTATTACTAATAATATAAAAGCAATCGTTATAATACTTTTTGTATACATTAATTCCTTTGTTTAACTGTTCTATCGGATTATTAGACAGACTTTTATCAGTATTAGACAGAACTGTTAACGCCGACGGCGAAAAAGGGGGGGAATGTGAGCTGTGGGCACTCAGGTGCTGCCGCTCTCAGTGCCATCAAAATAAAAGTACGATGCGCCATCAAAATAAAAGTCCCGCCTCAAACACATCGGCCAAGCAGAAAAACGTATTGTCCGGTGCCAATATTTGCGAAATACCAAATATCGGCCGATATATCGGCCTTGGCCACTAGTTTCATCATCAGTTGCTCTCAAGGGTTTTAACACGTGTTAGAGCTAATGGCATTTCTCTCAGATTTATCTACAACCCTCAGGGCCCTGTCACCATGGAAACTGCTTGAGCGACTCGAAGACAAAGGCTGTAATTTGTTTATTTGTAAAGCTGTGGTTAGAGGTTGATGAATTAAAAATGTCCTGTTTGTTTTTGCAGTGGACATCGATGTTGAAGACTACTACTCTGTCTTCTTAGAGATGGTGCGAAACCTTCTGGATGGCAACATGGAGACATCACAATACGAGGACCAGCTGAGGGAAATGTTTACCATCCATGCCTACATTGCCTTCACAATGGACAAACTCATCCAGAGTATAGTGAGACAGGTAGGGTTTTTTTGGTTTATTAGGTCGAGTTCCTGTTTAGTGAGCATTTTTAGTTTCAGAATCTCATCTTACAGGTTAATCTTTCTTTTTTCTCTTTCCCACAGCTGCAGCATATAGTAAGCGATGAGATCTGTGTACAGGTGACTGATCTTTACCTTAGCGAGTATGCCAACAAAGCCACCGGTGGGTCCCTGTCCACCCAAGCTTCTAGAGGAAGTGCAGAGTCAGCCTACCAGCGCAAAGCCGAGCAGCTGATGTCCGACGAGAACTGTTTTAAGGTACAACTATCTCTTTTTAATTTACCAAGACACACTCGCTGCATCCAAAATCACATATGGCGCTTTTCCACCGCATGGCAAAGCTCGGTACGGCTCACTTTTTTGGGGGGGTGGGGGGTTCCATTGTGTACAGTACCTGTTGCTTTTTTAAGTACCGCTTGGTTGAGGTTCCAAGTGAGCCGTGCAGATTCTAAAATCTGACATCAGATCACTGATTGGTTATAGAGAATCGTCACTACCGGCGTCATTGGATCTGTGACATGAGACATCAAACCCGCTAGATTTAAATAGTCCGCAACAGCCGCCGCAGTATCATTTGACTTTTTTTTTTTTTTAAACGACTTGACTTGCAATTTGGGCATACTCCATCTTCCATGTTGTTACTACATGTACATGTATTCATTTCTATAATGTAAGAACAACCTGGATCAGATAATGAGTCATTTTGGCAGCTTGGATTCAATATACTTGTGTATATGTGTTCAGTTGTATGCATATGCACATCAAAACTGAAGTATACTTTTTGGACTTAAAGTTGTATGAAGTCACTTAAGAAAAGCAAAAAGGATTGAAATGGTATCAGTAGTGTAGGGGAGATATTATTGTGTGTTGAAAGAAAAAGTGCTTTTTATGTACTAGAATTGCATTCACAGTTAAAGTCAGTTGAAGTCACAATAAAGGATGGTTGTATTGGAAATACTGATAAGAGCTTTCTGTTGGTTTTTCAAGCATACTAATTGACCATCCATCAAGCTGTCGGTCAAAGTGACTTAATCAGGCAAAATCACTGCTTTTTGTTTTAATGACCACATTTTTCAATGTCACGCTGTAATCTGCTGCCTCTCTTTGCCTCCTCCTCTTTATTTAACTACCTTGTTTAACCACAGTTTCATCTGTGTAGATAGATGCATATCTGCAGTGTCTATAGGTTATTTTCCTTAACATTTAGGTTGAAATATAAGAATGAATGAATATGTAAGGGAAACTATTTATGTGAGATTATAAAAGCTGATAGTTTTAAAGTATTTCATGTCTGCTGCTATCTATGCATATTTAAACACGACTACTTTTTTTTTTTTTTTTTCATTCCAGTTATTGTTCCAGAAGTCTAAGGGGACTGTGCAGCTGGCCATGGAGCTGTTGGACACCGAGGAGGAGAACTCGGATGGACCTGTGGATACCGAGGTAGATGCCTGAGACTTGGCTAGAGATTTTTCAGTGTTAACCTATTAATCCAAACTGTACTGTTGGCAAAGTGTTGCAGCAACATCTTTTGACTGTTAACAAAGTTTGGTTTTCAAAACACTCGATTCTGTGGAGCAAAATCGTGTTATAATGTTCTCAACAGCAGGTTTATAAATGCTTCTCATTAAGTTTGAGAGGATGTTTGGAATGTGTTGCTTAATCAGATGCGCGTTATAAGCACTTGCAGAGATGAGCAGCATTTACTACTGGCAATGTGCATATATTTATTTCATTAAAAATCACAGCTTTTTTGATTCAATAATCACATCAAGCCAAATCATGATTTCGGTTTGATTTCTATTAATTGTTCAACCCTAATTAGGGCCCTAGGAAAGCAGTTTAGTTCTTTTCCTAATTTCGTTTTTTCCATTTGAATTGTACTGAATTCCATTTTTTTTTTTATGGTTAAGTTACATTTTATCAATCAAAAATGTGTCTAATCTTGAATAAATCATGAAACTTGTACAATTTAACATCAATTTTAAATAAAAACAATTTAATTTATTAAAATGTATTTTTACAATAGCCTATGAAATGTTGTTGTTGTTGTTTCCCCCTGTATTAAATTTTTTCTGGTTATCAAGTAAAGGCATAAAATATTAATTCAATTAACCTTTTAACCAAATAAAAATAAAAACAAACTTTATTTTTTGGGGAAACAAAGGGAATTTAGTATTAACATTAAAACTTGAAAGAAATATTGTGTAATTATTCCTTAAAAAGTAATAATTGTAGTATTTTCATAATAATAGCTGTGTAGTTGAAGTATTATGTACATTCTACTGAACAACATTAATATAATTCAGGCACAATAATTTCTTCAAGTTGAATCAAACTTTTATTTTGACGGGTTGCCGTGAATACCTTTACATTTCTGTGTGCAAATGATATGACAATAGTTTCTCTCAAATGAAAGGGTCAAATGTTCATGAAGTGACTCTGAGCAGTTCTAGAGATTGTTTATGTTCATATACTCATATATTGAGGCGGCAGATGCTGAAATCACTGCTAGCGTCAGTATGTGTGTAGTATCCGAAACGGCACGTTTGCACCTTTTATTCACATAAAGAGACACAGAACATGCAGGATTCATATTTAAATAGTATTTTTGTTGTTTAATATTTACAGATACTAGTCCGTATCGTGCTTTAACCCCTTAACTATCACCGTCCCACCTGTGGGACGCTTGGCGCTCTTTTTTTGTTGTTGTCCTTTTTCTCTATAAAATCTTTTAGTAATCATCATAAATGAATCATCATTTTGAAATCGGACATTGCATTACCATGGAAATGGTACTTTAATATCTTATGGCGGTCTCCTCCCCCTTAGTGGGCAGTGTCAAGTGTCATATTACAAAATGCATTACGGTCTTTTAGAATCAAAACTTTTTATAATCTTGGCAACAAACATATCATTGGAAAGGTCTGAGTCTCAGGATTCCATATTTGGTGGTTATTTTGAGATAGAAGTAAAATTGACAGAGACTTCTAGAGAAAAATTCATTAAACAAAATTCAAAGGAATTTTGATGGCTCCCAGTGGCTGTTTGTGGTATGACGCCCTAAATAAAATCTCACAGGAACCTCAGTATTTTTCATATCAACTTCAAATTTGGAACATAACTTATTTAGATTAGATTAGATTCAACTTTATTGTCACTGCACATGTAGGGTATGTGTTAGCGATTTGTAGTTATCATATAACCAGAAGTGCAATAAGCAGTAAGTACAGAATATACAAGGTCTACAATATGTACAATAACTATACAGATAAGTATTATGGACAAAATTTACAGATTTTAAATACTATCAGCATGATATACAGATAGGTGTACTATGAACATATTATACAGATGAATATGTGAAGTGTATGTACACTATAGGCAGAACTATGAACATATGAACAATTTAAACTATTGCAATGAAAAGTAAAGTGCATAGAAAATATTTCAGTGTGCAATGGATTATTCAGTGTTCCTGGATGAACAGACAGTAGTGCAAGTAATAGCAAGTTTGTTGTTTTTGCTTGTTGTAAATAAATAAATAAATAAATCAGTCAGATGTAGTGATGAAGTGGGGGAGGAGTCTGTGTGTATGGTGTGGGGGGGTGTCAGAGGGCAGAGTTCAGCAAGGAGACAGCTGTAGGGAAAAAGCTGTTCCTGGATCTACTGGTCCTTGTCCGGAGGCTCCTGAAGCGCCTCCCGGAGGGCAGGAGGTTAAACAGTTTATGGTAAGGGTGAGAGGAGTCCTTAAGAATGCTGCGAGCTCGACGTACACAGCGTTTCCTCTGGATGTCCTCAATAGCAGGAAGTGGTGTCCCTGTGATGCGTTGGGCAGTTTTCAGACACACAGACACACAATTTAGACACACGGCTTTAATTTTATACCAATTTTATAATAAAACCTGTTATGTAAAATATTTATAATAAATTAAATTAAATTAATATAGCGCATTTTATTTACAGTACATTTAAACTTTTAACATTTTATAACTTTTTGATAACATTTATAACTTTTTGATATTTTTTTTTTTTTTTTAAATCCACTTTTGCCAAAATCTGCTAATTTTCTTCTTCAAAAAGTGACCAACCTTAGGTCTATATTCCAAAGTGTTCATAAATTACAACAATTTAAGTTTGTATAGTGCACTTTAATGCCTATTTTAAAAAATGGGGGGTGACAGTTAAAGGGTTAATTTAAGTGTAATGACCTACTTTTATTAATTCATCCAAACTTTGACAAATTCCATGACGTTCAGCATTAAACAGTACATTTTATTTATGACTGGATTCTGTGATTCCATCCACGTTTTCTGCATCGCGGAAATCATGGGGCCCTACCTAACGCAATTTCAAGTTTTTAAAGCTCATTATCTGAAAACTGCTTTAAAATTGTGATGTTAGAGCTAATACTATTTTTTTTTGTGGGAGAAGCTTAGGCCACATAGTGTATGACATCAAAATCAGTCATTAAACCCATCCGCAGTGCACAGCCCAGTCATGCTAACTCCAGTGTAGCGGTTCTTGAACTATTTCATTGCACTACTTTCTGTGCTGTGCAATAGGCCTTCAGCTGACTCGTTTCTTGAAGGCTGAGATCTATCATTCAGAGGAACATATTTTGTCATTCTGCTGCATCGCTGTATCCAACAACATCTGCTACATCTGTGCCACCTGCTGCTGCAAGAAGTGTTGAGAGGAAATGGAAAAAGTGTACACATAAAAGTGTAGTTTTCTCATTTGTCTTTCTTGTTGCACCTCAGAAAAGATGTGACAATGTTGATGAACCAGATAAAAAGGCACCACATGCTTCTGACCTGTAAGAACAGCTGGGAAGTATACAATAATGTCTAAATGGACCAAATATCAGACGGAAAGGATGTGCCATGGCAAGACTTTGCTGATTTATATGAGCCAGTTCTGCTCAACAGTCCTGTCAGACTCTATTTGTGCTTGGGATTTGGGAGGGAACATCTCTTTCAGTACAGGCCTTTTTGAGTTATTACTCTGTTATAGCCCTTGTGGTTGAAAAATTGACACTGACTACAATCCTTTTGTTGAGAACTTCTACCCCAGTCCCTCACTCTTCAGGGACTTCCTTTATAAATTGATTCAGGCTAGTGGCACTGTTCGGCATGTAAGCTAAGTATGTTTCAAACAGCCAAACATATTGTCAAGGAACACTCCTTGTGGCAATATCCACTGGATCAGAAACAACAAAGTGCTGTATGATGAATGGAGGGATATGTGGGAGCCTACAGAGATGGCAAGCTGAAAGACAGTGGACCCTTATGGATTTAATGCTGTGAAGTTCTACATGAAATCAGACAGTGGTGTTGGACTGTTTTGGTAATTATGGTTATTGTGGAAGACTTCAGCAAATTGCCAAGGCGAAGATGACCCACACAGTATTCTAGGTGGGTCTTGCAGCAATGGGTTGTCAATGTCCATCTGTTTCTGCATCAGCTCCCACAGTTTTCCAGGACTTCTCTATATTCTGAAGCCCATCAGTTAGTAGCACCGCTAGAAGGCAGAGGTGCAGCCTGAGCCACAGGAAAAATCAAGTGTGTGTGTGTGTGTGATCTTGCAGTGTGCTCTCAGCCAAAGTAGCACTGTGTAATATTTTATTTATCTGTACATATTGTTAAAAAAAGGAGTTTGACTTGATTGTAAAAATTTTATTGTAAAATAATTGAAATTGGTAACGTTTGTTAAACCAGTTTTTAGTTTTTCAAATTCTACCTTTTTTAGAGTTATTAAAAATTAGAAACCACTATTCTGGTCTATTACTAGTAGTGTTATGTGACTATTCTATATTTTTTAAATATTATTATTATTATTATTATTGTTTTTTTTTTAGAATAATTTTGTTTAATACATCACAATCATAAATTGTCATATTCTTCATTTACTGTATTTATTATAGTTTTTCCATAGAGACATTTCCTCTTTTAAAGTATTTATTTATTTATTTTCTGTAGTACTTTGATTTTAATTCTGTTCTTTATTCTGCTCATTCTACATTTGACTTTGTCAGTTTTGGTCTTGTGCTCCAAAAAGAGACCATTTTTCAAGAAATGAAATACATGAACAGAGCTTTTGCATAATATATGAGATTCGTACATAGAAACGAATCTTGTAAAACAACACAAAACTGCCATGCAGAGCATATCCTGGATGTGATATTCATGTATTCAACTATGTTCAGTAGTTCCAGACAGTAATAATAATAACCTTGACTCTTTATTCTGAAAAAGAAACCATGAACATTTGTTTATCTGTGTTTCAGCGCTGGCCCGACTACGTGGAGCGATATCTGAACACCAGCTCGGCCTCTCCAGAGCTGCGAGAGCACCTCTCCCAGAAGCCTGTGTTTCTACCCAGGTGAGGCTCAGCCAAGTACACCCATCTTTAGAGCCATGAGTCCTTTAAACTTGCCTCCTTCCCATGAAGCATCAGCTCAAGACAGGAACATCCCAAGAAGGCTTTCGGTAGTCTTGGGAAATGTCACACTGTACAAGTGCTGCTTGTTTGTAATCACCTGTTTTTTTTTTTGTTGTTGTTGTTTTTTTTTTCTACCCAAACACACAAGCTGTCTGCTTGCTTGCATTCGCACTTTATTGAGCATTTATTTAATGAAAACTCATTGTTAGGCTGCTTCTCTCTGCTCAGATGTGGCCACAGTACAGTCATATTTGTTCTTTTACGCTTATTTATGAATTGTAAGTATGGTGTGTTTGTGGGGAATGTGTGCAGAGGTGTTATCTCAAATTATGTGCACCATTTTTTTTGTTTTAGGGCAAAATCGAGGATGAGACTTTATAACACATTTAATGGGGTGGAAAGTTCATTTCAATTTTAATATTTGTTTTTCATCTGCGAATATGGAAGATGTTTTTATATATGCCTCCTCTTAAGAGGGTTCGGTTGAGTCACCATGTTCTTTGGAAGGGCAACTTTCTAAAGAGGCTAAAGACTGTGCATTTAGATAATATGAGCCTGTTCTTGAAAAAAGCAGTGCTTTGTTCAGATCTGTACTTTCTTTTGAATAGATTTTCGTAATCTTTTTAACGTTACCCACTTTCGGGTTTCAGAAAATTTCTTTGCTTTCTCATATAAAGTGTGCTGTGGTCTGTTTGTGTAATTCTCTTCACAGATATATTTCTGTATGTGACTTGATTTCATGATTTTTGTATAAATGTTCTTCTAGTCTGTAAGATTTGAGTGAGTAGACCTTGTATGCTGAGATCTCAGAGATGATGATGATGTGTCCTCCCGTTGCTGATTCTCTCTTGAGTTCGATTGGGGTTGTCAGTTTACAAAGTGGTGCTATGACTCAAATTTAAACTCACCATGGTCTGACACAAAGACAGCTGTATTTCAGAGAGGGGCTTGTCAATAAAACTCTGGTCTGAATTTTATCCTCAAATGTGCGTGTATTTCTTTCCAACAGATGTTTGAGCTCTAGCATGGGAGGATGATTGATTTGCCTGTTCTTTTAGTTTTTTTTTTTTTTTTTTTTTTAATGCATGTTTTTTTGTGCAGTGCTGGAGAGATGCTCTTGATGTCTTCATGTTCAACCACAAACTGACAGTCATATTTTTAAGAATTTTTGGATTGATTTATTTCTGTTTATGTGCATTGTGAGGTTTAGTAGCTGACATTTGCACCAGTTTTTGCTAGTAAAATTAATGGAACTAACACTTCTAGTGCATGGTCATGCAGTGTATAATGCACACAAGTCAATCCATATCCTGGCCATTTAACCCCTTTTCCCTACCTGGTTTCCAATTTTTTTTTTTTTTTTTTTTTTTTTTTTTTTTTTTTTTTGATGATTGGCTAGTTTCTTTAAGTGAAGTCCTGAATTCAAAATAACACATCTGTAACCTTTGGTAAGTACATTTCTAATTTTAGTCTTTAATTGAAGCAGGGAAATTAACTTTTTTGTGTTTTTTTGTTTTCTTTCTTTTTTTCACCCAGCATCTTGATTTGGCACTTGATCAATATGGTTTTGCCATGGATATGTGTTTTCAGTGAAGATTATCATTTCTGTTGATAATTTATCATATCTGTTGAGACCCAGGTGCACTGTAGACAGTTGCATTGGTGCATATTTTTTTTTTCTTTTTGATTAGGATGTTCCACTCCTTAGGCTGTCAGATGCTGAGCCTTAACATGTTTGATAGCATTTGTACTAAATTTAAGAAAGATTTAAGTTTCTTGAAAATTAAACAATGTGCCATTTTCTTTTTAGAACCTAAGGCGAATCCGGAAGTGCCAGAGAGGTCAGGAGATGCAGATGAGAGAGGCCAAAGAAACAGCCAAGAAACCCTCAGAGGGCGGCGAGGACTCAAAAATGGAGTGCATGTTTAAGCTCAATTCTTACAAGATGGTGTATGTCTTCAAGTCAGAGGACTACATGTACCGACGCACTGCACAGCTGAGAGCGCATCAGGTATATAGATGAAAGATTAATGGTTCTCAAACTTGTTGAATCAAGTGGCCCGCATTGTTTGATACAATATTTAAAGACCCCCTCATGTTGACTAAGAAATTTCCTCTGTTTTTTCTTCTGTAATTATGATGGTTTAAATTAAATGATTATTTTTATGAACAGAAACTGGGAGTGTTGATATATTAAAGGGGATAGTCCACCCAAATATGAAAATTCCTTCAGCATTTGTTAGGGATGTAAAGATTAACTGCGAGCCGGTTGAAAATCAATTACATTATGTGACAGTTCAAATGTGTTGAGATGCTAAACAAATTGGAATTCAATTAGGGGTAGGAGTTAATATGAATATATGAGTGATGGGTATTTTCTCTTTTCATCTTGCCTCTGTATATTAAAGTTCATAAGCACAGCGCTGCTTTGTTTACAGTGGAAACCAAGAAAACGCTTTAAGCGCCACCTACTGGCAGAAAGTGAATCTGGGTCTCTTTCAGCTCGTCTGCTGTTTCGGTTTCATGCAGATATTTTTTATGTATAGTTCCACAAGACTGACGTCAAACCATTCTATTTTTGCTTCAGATTTCGTAATTATACAATCTAATTTAGATTAAAAACTGCTCATGTTGCATGTATGCAGCATCTTTGTTTGGATCATGATTAAAATGCAGTGGTTGTCTCTCATTTTAAATGTAAAGAGCACAGACAAAGCCTTATTTTGTTTATATGAAGAGATTTCTTTTAGTTGTGTTACTTTGATTTGGGGCTTGTTTTAAAATTTCAGTTTGGTTTTGTTATTTACATTATATTTAAATTTAGTTATTTAGTTATCCAAAGCGACTTACAAATGAGGACAATAGAAGCAATCGAAACCAACAAAAGAGCAATAATACGCAAGTGTTATATAAGTATATTATTATTATAGTGTTATATTTAGTTTCACAAAGAAACGTGCAGCATTTTGTCCAAGCAATAATAAAAGGACACAATTTATAATTTCTTAAATCTCATTTATTTGTATTAAAAAAAATAATAATAATAATCGTGAATTGAATCGTGGGTTGAGTAATTTGTTACATCCCTAGCATTTATTCATTTTCAAGCCATTTTTGTATGACCTGTATGTTCTACAGAAGAAAGTAAATCATACAGGTTTAGAATAACATGAGGGGATATTGACAGATTTTTATATATATATATATATATATATATATATGTGTGTGTGTGTGTTTTCAGGGTTTAATTTTACGTTGTGATTTTCACATTTATTAGCATTTTAATAAAGATTATTTACATTAAAAAAAAAAAATGTTTTGAGATCATCAAGAGACTTCATGATTGCTTGATTTCTTGCTTATTTACAGTCTCACCAGCGAGTAAGCACTCGTCTGCATCAGCGCTTTCAGGCGTGGCTAGACAGGTGGAGGAAAGAGCACGTGACCAGCGACATGGCGGCCGCCACTTACAAGTGGTTGATGGGCGAGGGCCGGGAGGGGCTACTGCCTTGCAGAACCGTCTGTGAGCCCAAGATCCTCCACTTCCAGAACATCAACAAATATAAAGTCACCTACAGCACTACGTTGTAAAGCTCAAGTTTTCAAGAGAAGGGAGGGCTTTTCCCTCCATTTTATGTTTTTACGATGACTGAAGTAGCACTGAAATTAAAATCTGACCACCATTGAGTTCTTTGAAGATTGCTCACTTCCTTTTTTTATTTCTACCTTTTTAAACTTTTAGATTGGAGTCTTTTTTTTGCCCCCTTGACTTTATACCCAGTTGGTTAGTGTCCTTCAATCATGAGGGCAAGAAGACTCTTCTTGCAAATGCTGCAGCTCTAGTCAGACTTTCATTCGATTTTCATGAAGATAAGAATCGGTTTTGTCTTTTTGAGCGGCTTTTTGTGAAAAGGATGGTTTACAAATACAGGTCAAGTTCATGCCCATTTGTATTGTTTTTATTTTTCATCTCTTCAAGGTGAATAGTAGTTTTATTAGCATTATGTCTTTTGTGGTTCACTTTAACCACATACACCACAATCTCGATTCAGTTTTTTAAAAAGCCTCCACGTTTGGGGCTATGCAGCTAAACCAAGACTGATAATGTGTATTTCCCAAGTGTATTGTTCGCAATATACATGACATGTAATTAAGGTCTCTTTTCACAGGTTAACTACAGCACCATTAATGAAGGTATTACCGTTAATTAATAGACATCTAAGATACCAGCCACAATGTGTCAATCAGGAACACCAGAATAAGTACAGTCACAAAAGCTCTTGTAATGTAAATACGATGTATATATGCCAGACTGTTTATATTCTGACAACCTTCACTGTTACGTAGTTCAGCTCTTAGGCTTCCTTATCAGCTTAGTGGAGGAGGCTAATGCTGGGATGTTTAAGAAAACACTTTATGACTATTCTTACCAAAGGGAGTACTTGTTAAAAGTGTTTTGTTTGGTCACTCTGTCTCCTCTCGTTATGTAGTCATGGAAATGTTCGTTTCGACATCTTCAAGTTTGTCCAGAACCTGAGATGTTGAATAGGATGGTTTTTCATGACGCTATATTTGGCCCTTATATGAACTTGTATTCAAATCTGTGATATCACTGCCTGTCAAGTTTGTAAAGTGAGTTAGTTTTTTATTATGATGGTTTTTCAATAAAAACATACACGGGCATCTTCGAGACACCCCACAGAGTGGAGGTGCAGGAGACCTCCTTCCCTTCTGGCCATTTGTTTCATTTTAAATCCCTTCACCCATGCTTTCTTCTACTCAATCTGCTCAAAATGATTACATGAAAATGTCAATGCAAGTGAACTAACAGTCATGTCTGGTATCATTTGAAATGTCTCAGTGCAACTGGTACAATGGTCTCAATCTTACAAAAGTAGATTAAAAGATAATACAGATCCTAAGAGTTAAGAGATATTTTGCCTACTGTGATGGGAGTGCCCCTTCCCAGGGTCCTCCATGTAAATTACCTCCTGTTCCCATTGAGTTGTAAAACCACCCAGGCTTGGGACCTGAGTTAATGCAAATTCCTATTGTTAGTTACTGTCTCCATCTCGGGGGATGTTTGTCTTGGTCTGAGGTATTTAAACGATTACAGCAAAAGGATCAGGTCCTTCTGTAGCCAGAATGAGCTCTTAGCATGAAGTGTGTCCACACACTTCATACTTATGTATTTTTCTAAAAGTCAGGTATGCATCTTTTACTCTTAGATTCACCTTTGAGAATTTGATGTCTTGTATTGATTTGATATCTCTGAATTGGCTATGTAATTGGCATAATACTTACCTGACTGATAATAAATTGTTACATTTGATTTACTCTGAGTTACTCTGAAATTGTTTCCTCAAGTAGATTAAGTGAAGGCTATGTTTCCGCAAATCTGCGTCCAGGGTTAAGTGCATACTAAAACTCAGGCTAGATGGAGCATGGGGCACATCAGGTGAGGTTTTAGATTTCTGGCTAACCGCTTGACTTTAGTTAAGTTGTACTCAGTTGCAGTAACTATGGGGGGCTAGTCAGAGCACTGGTCATAACCGCTGGTTATTGTCTCAGCTTTAATTAAGTTGTACGCAGTTATATAACTGTCGGGGGGCTAGACAGGTAGTGCTAGCATAACCGCTGATTATTGTTTGAGCTTTATTTAAGTTGTACGTAGTTAATCTTAACTATCGGGGCTAGACAAAGAGTACTAGCATAACCTCTGATTATTGTCTCAGCTTTAATTAAGTTGTACGTAGTTATATGACTGTCGGGGGGGCTAGACAGATAGTGCTAGCATAACCGCTGATTATTGTGGTGAGCTTTAACTAAGTTGTACATGGGTAACTGAGGGGGACTAAACGAAAATACTATTTCAAATATGGTAAGTATGGGTAACCTATTAAATAGTATTAGTCATAACCTCTGACTACTGTTTAGACTGGCGAGTTTGTGATCGTGGCGCACACGTAGAAGAACGGCCGTCGTGGGACACCCTGAGCGACATAGATTCCTAATGAACAAGTAAATATAAAGTAAAGAGTTAACTAGAATAATCCAATGTCAGAATAATAATAATAATAATTAGAGACAGACAATCAACCAATTTGCCTTTCAACCTAAATTCGAGGTCATACTAAAATGGAGTCAGATGAATTATTAAAATGGAGTCAGATGAATTATTAAAATGGAGTCAGATTAGAATTGGATTTAAATTGAATAACTCTACACGCTGAAAAGACCGAACGCGCAAGAAAACCTTCAGCCAGCACCGGATACCTTCCTTGGACCGAGTGCCTGGACCTTACAAAGTGGTGACCGGCGACGCGATCTCCCAAACAGGCGAGTTGCATCTTTCAGCGCAATATGGATTTGTACCGAACAAGAGGTTTGACCATCTCTTTCTCCAGCTGCTGTGGTAAGTCAATTTTTATTTGCCTTTTAGAAATATTGAGGGAAAGACAGACGCATCCCATATATACACATTTCTAGAATGAGTGGGAATACTCATATTGTTAGACCGGAGACCGGATCCGGTGGGTTTGAGAATTAGACGAAACCACGTACTTGTCAGGGACATGATAGCGGCAGCGTAGACGAGGAATTACATCCCTTGTTCTGAAATGGAAATATCTCTTTGTTTGCCTAAGCAACAAGAGATGAAACTTAAAATTGGAATACCATCCTCCAAATTATTGTCTGGTACTCAACAGAGAGTCACAAAATAGAACCTAAAGCTTTTAATCAGAAAACTGTGTTCTATATTGTTTTACTTGCTTCATTGCAACAAATGAGCAACATTTTTTAATGAGAATGAGGAAAGAGAATAAAAATGCTAAATTATAAACGATTGGGAAACTTGTGATTGGATAAAGGAAGACAATTTAATTTGATACATTTAAATATGAAAAACAAGTTGGGCAAAACAGAGTGATAAAATCACACCACCAATAAAAGAGCTTCAAAGAGAGCTTCACTGAGGCCAAAATGATACCTAAGCTCTTGAGGACTAACTACTACAAAACAGAACTCCTCTTGACAGCAGTTAAACAATAGATGATAGGATTAAAAAATCTGAAACTGATACACAGATCGAAAGTGATGATTTTATAAAACAAATGGCTTTGTTTCTGAGAGTGGCTCAAAGCTGAGTCCAAGGGTACATCCATTTAGATGACTCATGTTTCTCTCCCTGTTGAATTGGAGGTGTTTATGGCCAAATTGTAACACACAAATAAACATATCACACCTTTTATCAAGCAAATGGCTACTGGGCCTTCATATAGTCTTTAAACAGACTAAATTAAATAAACAAACCTTTGAGACCTAAAAACAGTGATTGTGCATTGCATCAGCCCTGAGCTTGCCCAGCTCCTCAACACCTTTTCATATTCAAATGAATTGACATTAGAATGCAATTTGTGACAACTTAGACCTTATTGCAGATGGAAAATTTCGGACAAGTTGTGATTTGACCATGTACTCCGAGTATGCATGCAGTCATTGGATGTTAACAACTTCAGAGTCTCTCATTGGCTTTAAGAAGGACTAGTTGTTATACATTGCACATGTGTGTACTACTGTGATTACATGGCCAAATCACAAGGTCTTCTCCAAGACGAACAAATTGACAACTATATTATTCCAAAGACTCTCCAGAGACCAGAAATAATATTATTTTTAATATATACTATTTTAATATAATATAATTATATTATAAATCAATTTATAATGTACATTATATTATAATCGCCAAGCATGGCATTACATGGAAAAATATGATTTTGCTAACACTTACAATTAAATTTCATTGGTCTGCTACCCAGTGCCCAAAAAGGGAGGAGGTTAGTTTTCATTTCAATAGTATGGCACAAGCGATAGCGAACCAATTCATCCTTCGCTTAGGAGCACCAACAAAAAAATTAATCTGATCAGAGAGAGTGGCTAACATTACTTGGAAATTGAAACATCCAAATTTCAATGCAGAATTCAGAAACTCTGAATTTGCACCTAATCTTGCTCATTAAAAACTAAAAAAATACTAACATTAGGAGGCTGGTTACCTGTTACAGCAACAGGACCAAAATTACATCACAATTGTAAAACTTCCTTTCCTTTGTTTGGAGCATGACTGTATTTACACACAGCCACAGTCGAATGAAGCCACACAACACCATTTGATCTTTTAAATTTACTTGAAAAATGATAAAAGGGGGGTGTAAAAATACTAAACATCAGACCAAAATACAAGAAGTCTTTATGTGCCACAGAGATCTGAATGTGTGAACAACACCACAAAATAACAATTGCCAAACAGACAACACAGAAACAGGTGAACACATTTCTGCCCACAGATCTGACTGTAATGAGAGCAAATGCAACTAAAGCCTTGGACATTGGTCCATTGGAGTTTCATGACGGCATGGATTAATCTAGAAAATGTGCCCAGCACAACTGGGGTCTCTAATGGTCATGACACAGCAGACTGTGAAGGCTCGACTGCAAGAGCAGCATCAGGTGTTACACACTCAGACTGCACTGAAGCAGTAGCAGTGATTCAGATCTGACCAACGGAACTCTGTTTCATGTGACATCTGGAATTAAAATTACAATACATGAGGGTGAATGTAGTTAAAATAATTCCACATGCCTGAACATGAAACTGATGAAAAGTTCAAAATTAACTGTGGTTCTCTTTGTATTTGTTTCTGTCTCAGGTTGACCAGTGCAATTCTTTGGAGAACAGATACCAGGAAGGTGCCTGGTCCCATCTTCATCAAACCAGGACAACAGAATTGTTAGAACATAACCTGAAATGTGGGAGATGGATGTGAAGACACTTGAAGGGGGCCATTCACACCTCACAGCAGAACATCACTACACAAATATCCACATGGCCTCCCGGATTAGAACCGGAACTAAATTTTTGCAACACAGATTGCTATAGATTAGACTCCATCCATCTCCCAGACATGAGCAAAGAACAACAAAGACCGCCACTACTGCATCACCTCATTTAGACTATCCAGTCTGTACACTACAAACAGAAGACAATGATGGCTTGGATTACAAACGTGATACTTCACTAAAGATCTATTGTCCATCTTCACACTGACAGAACCACATAGCCTCACACTCACAGGACAATAGAATTAATTACATTCCAAAAGATACAACATATCTACTATCTGCAACCATCTGAAAACTCATGGAACAACACTGTAACACACATTTGCACGACTTGTCACAGATCGATGGCGCAAATTTTTGAACACAGAGGCAGACGAGCCTTTGCAATTTAAAATATTGAATCTTTCTGATTGTTATTAGGGTGGTTGACAAGCCAGAGGGCCCCTGGTTTCCCAACACATCACTAATAACAAAAAAAAAAAACATTATCAAAATTATTAAATGTGAAATGCCTGCACTTCATTTCTATCAATCAATCATAAAATATACAATTTTACCAAACCATCAACTGTGACTTAGCCTGCATGTCAGATACCCATACACACACACACACACACACACACACACACACACACACACACACACACACACACACACACACACACACACACACCTGTTACTAGGAATTTAGGATTTCCATTCTAGAAAAATGTTTTAATCATATTCTAAGTCACTACTTAGAAACCTTAGATCTACATAAGTGGATTGCATTGGAAGATTCCTGAATGAACAGTGTGATTATTATATATACCTTCATAATCGTGATTGAATATTATTCTTATTGTCACCATATGGCTTGTTTATTGATGCATACCTCTACATTAATATTTAAGTTATACTGACCTCTTGCTGCATTTCCTTTGAGTCATTTAAGACCAAGAAAATTTAAATTTATGCTTACATGGGACCACTCTACCATATTTGACCTCAAAAGACTTTTAACATCAGATGTACCACTTGCACTTGCTGACATGAATTCATCAGGTTTCTTTTTTGTTTTATTGTTCTTATGTTAACTTATGACTTTTCTATCTTACTCCATGGGTGATGACATTAAGCTGATCAGAATTCAGTCATTGAATGGCTACTAAGATGCTTTTCAGGTGTCCCACACAAATCAGTGTGTAAGCAGGGAGAACACTTTCACCTATTGAAGTCTGGCCAGAGAACCGCACCACTGGAGGTGAGAGGATTCACGAAGATGGGTCAGACTATCGTCCTAGAGAAGGTGCCACAAGGAGCAGAGGTTTCTCCGTAAAGGAATGACACATAAACTGAACAAGTCGTAAAGGCTCAGACTGACCCACTGAACTGTGCTCACATGCTGAGCTCAACCACAGGTAGAAACACCGGAGACATTCATCCACCTGCCAAACTCAAGCGACACACACCTGCTGAGACTGAGTGTTCTGCTGATAAATACAGCCCTCAGAAGGTTTCTACAGCTGCTAACATCACAAAGACAATTTTGAGATAACATCTCGAAGATAAACAATCATCTAACAGTGACCCCATTGGATTCATCTGAATGTGACCCATTGGGGGTCAAACGGGGGATTTTTATGTTTCTAGAACCTGAGATACTTTGATCTCCTGAGAAACAGACAATACAAACATACTCGGGCATCTTCGAGATACCCCACAGAGTGGAGGTGCAGGAGACCTCCTTCCCTTCTGGCCATTTGTTTCATTTTAAATCCCTTCACCCATGCTTTCTTCTACTCAATCTGCTCAAAATGATTACATGAAAATGTCAATGCAAGTGAACTAAAGTCAGTCATGTCTGGGATCATTTGAAATGTCTCAGTGCAACTGGTACAATGGTCTCAATCTTACAAAAGTAGATTAAAAGATAATACAGATCCTAAGAGTTAAGAGATATTTTGCCTACTGTGATGGGAGTGCCCCTTCCCAGGGTCCTCCATGTAAATTACCTCCTGTTCCCATTGAGTTGTAAAACCACCCAGGCTTGGGACCTGAGTTAATGCAAATTCCTATTGTTAGTTACTGTCTTCATCTCGGGGGATGTTTGTCTTGGTCTGAGGTATTTAAACGATTGCAGCAAAAGGATCAGGGCCTTCTGTAGCCAGAATGAGCCCTTAGCATGAAGTGTGTCCACACACTTCATACTTATGTATTTTTCTAAAAGTCAGGTATGCATCTTTTACTCTTAGATTCACCTTTGAGAATTTGATGTCTTGTATTGATTTGATATCTCTGAATTGGCTATGTAATTGGCATAATACTTACCTGACTACTCTGAGTTACTCTGAGTTACTCTGAAATTGTTTCCTCAAGTAGATTAAGTGAAGGCTATGTTTCCGCAAATCTGCGTCCAGGGTTAAGTGCATACTAAATCTCAGGCTAGATGGAGCATGGGGCACATCAGGTGAGGTTTTAGATTTCTGGCTAACCGCTTGACTTTAGTTAAGTTGTACTCAGTTGCAGTAACTATGGGGGGCTAGTCAGAGCACTGGTCATAACCGCTGGTTATTGTCTCAGCTTTAATTAAGTTGTACGTAGTTATGTAACTGTCGGGGGGCTAGACAGGTAGTGCTAGCATAACCGCTGATTATTGTTTGAGCTTTATTTAATTTGTACGTAGTTAATCTTAACTATCGGGGCTAGACAAAGAGTACTAGCATAACCTCTGATTATTGTCTCAGCTTTAATTAAGTTGTACGTAGTTATATGACTGTCGGGGGGGCTAGACAGATAGTGCTAGCATAACCGCTGATTATTGTGGTGAGCTTTAACTAAGGTGTACATGGGTAACTGAGGGGGACTAAACGAAAATACTATTTCAAATATGGTAAGTATGAGTAACCTATTAAATAGTATTAGTCATAACCTCTGACTACTGTTTAGACTGGTGAGTTTGTGATCGTGGGGCACACGTAGAAGAACGGCCGTCGTGGGGCACCCTGAGCGACATAGATTCCTAATGAACAAGTAAATATAAAGTAAAGAGTTAACTAGAATAATCCAATGTCAGAATAATAATAATAATAATTAGAGACAGACAATCAACCAATTTGCCTTTCAACCTAAATTCGAGGTCATACTAAAATGGAGTCAGATGAATTATTAAAATGGAGTCAGATGAAATATTAAAATGGAGTCAGATTAGAATTGGATTTAAATTGAATAACTCTACACGCTGAAAAGACCGAACGCGCAAGAAACCTTCAGCCAGCACCGGATACCTTCCTTGGACCGAGTGCCTGGACCTTACAAAACACACTGTAGTTTTTCCACACTGGCAGCAGAGGGAGTGTTTGGACATTCCCCTGGGGCACAGTGTAATATTTTACACTCAAATGTGACTAGAGTGTTAACTTAAAACATTACCCAAACTCTCATTATCACACTGAGGCATACAGTTATTAATTTGCAACGCTGGAGCTGTCACACTAATTCTCTACAGTTTTTATTAGGAAAAACATTAACATCTTTTAATAGTCTTTAAAGTTTTTAAATACTTTTTGATGTTTGTAAAACACTAATCTTTTATAGATTCTTGACCAAAAGTGGTTGGACGGCCGAGTGGTTGGTTAAGTGGTTTTAAACACCAAAGAGAGTAATAAAAGTCTACAGTGACATTTAGCTTGCCAGGAGGGGAAAAAAAAGGTGTTGGTTCGATATGGCTCATTATTTAATTAGGATTTGGCCCCATATTATAGTTAAGCAGTCCCTGGAGAAATGGATCATTAAAAGGCTCTCCAATTCCATAACTCACAGAGCATAAAATGGAGACGGATGACTGCTTTTACTCGCAGATGGAGAGAAGAATGCCAACACTTTCTTCTGACCCCGCTGATTCTTTTACAAGTTGTTAGCCATGCCAGATATGTATTTTACATGGGACAATAAAGACAGGCGTAATGGCTGCTTAAAATTCAGTTTTGTTATTTTCAATTGTAATATTGTAATATATTTTTTTCTTTTTTTCTTCTTTTGACCAAATAAATGCAGCCTTGGTGAGCATATAAGATTTCTTATAGATGACCCACAAATATTTGAACAGTAGTAAAGTCTTCTGGGAAACATCATGTATCTTCTGAAGTGCAGTATTTAAACAAAACAAGAAAAATGTACACCCCCAGCTCTTAATGCATTGTGTTACCTTCTTAAGCATCAGTAAATGTTTTCACCTTTTATAATAATATATTGTCCTCAGTCGATATCATACAGTCTTCTGCTGAAATGGGGCCAAATATGCAGAAGATGCAGGAAGACCAAAGAATTTGTGGTACCTGGAGGATGTCTCTGAAGAACAGTGGGCAGTTGAACTCCTCTGGACAAACAATGGACTTTTGAACAACTATCACAAAATATACAAACAGCTGTGGATCATCCAGGTAATGACACACTGTATTAAGGTTTAAGGGTTTGTGCATTTATGAACGGAGTCATTTTTATAAATTCACTATGATTTGTCTTTCAGTAAAACATGCTGGTTAAAGAGATTCAAATAATGTACAATCATATAATTAACAATTAACAGCCTTTATTATTTCATACACAGCCAAGGACTGAAAAAAGTTCATTAAGATCATTAGATATGGCTGCAGTAAACCATTACAAGTGTTCAAAGAATGTCTGTGAGATATCCATGAATATAACTATCACCAGGCCTGCTCAGTTCCCCGCCTGTCCGGCCCACCTTAATCATCTAAGAGCTTGAGCAAGGCTTTGACTAACACTGCACATAGAAAATGAATAGAAACATTATAAAAATGAATCTAATGATTAAATTGAATAGACAAATGGTGATGAAGTCACAACAGAAGGAAGTATCGACTAACACACTACAGTGCAAGTTAATAATGAAGAAAAAAATGTTATTCCTCCCTCCAAAGCTGCAAGTGCTGGAGTATCCCTCCATCCAGTTCACCTCCGTGCTCATTCCCGTACATAAATCCGTGTGCACACCACATCATCGGCCCCAAAGGTCTGAGCAATGAAAATAAATAGAGAGAGAATGCCATTAACTCAAAAGTCATTCTTTCAGTGTTATTCACAGTTGATTTTGTTCACTATGATTCATTTGCAGTCATAAATAGATTATATGTGACACTCCTAAATGAAGGTATTCTGACATAATCACTTTTTTGTATAGCTTCTTGGAACTGTTTATCTCTAAAATGCTTTGACTGATGTATTGATGGGATTGAGAGGAAGTGCCTCTGACATCTCAACGCTGAGTTTGGAAATCACATCAAAACAGAACTAGAGCAGCTGACAGCACCATAGACCATCTGCGCTCCAGAGCAGGACCACTACACACACTCTTTTAAAAATTGGTATTAGGATGGGCCATCTGCTGTGTGTGCCGGTACCGTGGGACACATTAGAGAGAGGAGTGTCAGGCCCTTACACACCACCAGTATATCTACATGTAACATGATCAATTAGACCAATTTGCAAAGTGTTTTCTGGGTCACTGACAGTAACTTTGTTCCATGATGCCAGCTTTATGATAATCAGGTCATTTTTACAAAGAGCCACACACATTAATCATTAGAATGGGGGAAAAAGCAGGTAAAAATGAAGTAAAGTTTACATAAACCATTTATAATGAATACTGCTGCAAGGCATAAGACAAATGGTTTCAAGTGGTTCATAAGAATACATACATTTCGATAAACAAAAGCACAAAAAGCAGTCGCCGTTATATTCATATGCAACGAGGAATTTATTTTTTTTAATTAGCTGCAGTTGATCATGATTATTCAGCTCTTGACAAAACAGCTGGTCCTGAATGGAAAGACATGCATCACCATCATTCAGAAGTTTTTTCTCCTCGTGAGCCTGGAGGTGTTTTGATGTGAGCCAGCTGCATTAACAGTTCACTGTGATGCATCACATTTTCTGCTGTGCCTAAAACACAGATGTGACTTCTACATGTCTTGTCCTATATGCTGTAATGCCACCAACTCTGTCAAGGTCCATGAACTCATTGATGTGGACCAAAAATACGACTGAATGCAAGTTGTGCTGTGTTAGTAGTTCAGCATATTTTCCTGTTGAGCTCATTTATTTAACAGTAACTTTCCATGAATAGAGTACATACTGCAGGGTCTGAAATGGCCTCTTAAATAGCTTTTTCAACAAATGTTACATAAAACAGAATGCAAGATCAAAAATACACAAACAAATAAATAATGAAAAACATAAAATGATGGAAAAATGTGCAAAAGAGAAGCAAATTTTGCTTATATCAGACTGTCACTCAGTAGCAGCTACTGCTAATTTGGAATCAAATGTTAGTTTGTTGTTATTGATATAAATATATTTCCCAGAAAAGGAAGATGAATATTTGTTGGTCAAAAACTTGAGTAACAAGGTTGAATGTTTGATCATGATGGATGCCGTCAGTACTTAAAATTAAGTAAAAACTATGAAAAATGAAACTGAATATTATGTTATTATTTCTTAAGTGTTAAAATGTCCAAGAATAGAGCATTTTTACAAGGCGGGAAAGTCATGTTGCAGGGTTGCACACAAAATTGGTAGTCAAATTTTTTTTTTTTTTTTTACTACAGTGATATAAATATCAATTCAATAGATTATGCTTTAGAATAGAAATGCATAGAAACATGCTGTTTGTTGTACAAAGATGTACATAGTACAACAAATAACATTGTTTCATCTTAAGACATCTTAAGTGGTGCAGGCCAAAATCCCATTTTAAGGGAGTAAAGGCATTTGCTATTTTTTTTTTTTAATTAGTGACTTTTCATACTAGGCCAATTTTTATGTAAGATTACACAAAAACAGGGTGTTTGTGCTTCCAGTGCTTTTTTAAAAAAGTCTTGGGACAATGAAGTGTACTGAATTTTGCACAAGTGGTTACTAAATACTGCAGTAAGGCCTTGGTTTTAACTTGTGTTGTGTAGAGCCTCTATAAACTTTTAAATACAGCCTACACATCATGTTACTTATAAATAGCATGAACTTTATCAGGATGCATGTGATCCAGAAATTAGTGTCAAACAAGGTTAGGTGCTATAGGTTGTTTTTTCTTGTTATGCTCAAGTTACTTTTACTGAATGCTCATGAACTGCTTTTTATGGCACATATTCAGTCACCCATGTGAAGAATGGTGAAAATCGTTTCACTGCATGGGTGTTTCACCATCATAAGTCTTTCCCAAATCCACTTTGAAGTTTACAACAGATATTGGAATGAGAGAGGAAGACATTTGATATCCCTCAGGGACAGGAAAGCCAGTGAATAAAGCCAGTAATAAAACCTCCTCAGTTATAAGGCCAGTGTACTGTTGTCCATCTGGCCTATAAAACAGAGCAGGCCAGATGTTTACCCAATGTTGCATTTTTGTAAGAATTTCAAACAAATCCAAGCAATCAGCTTCTCATGGGTGTTAGTAATCACAAAGCAGACAGAAACATGTCACATTTAGAGACATTCAGCACAAAATAGACAATGACAGACACAGAATGAATCATTTTAGCCCTTGTGTGTCATTGGTCATTTTTTTTTAATCGTAGCTTCACCAGAATTGTACAAACATGGTGACTTTTATGGCACTTGGTATGTGAACACACACACAAAAAAAAAAAAAAAAAAAAAAAATGAGGCCATGATTCGAAAAAGCTACGTAATTGTAAAAAACATAGTCACACTCATGGTCTTTGGTCAAAAATGACAGACCATAGGAAATTAATGGGAAAATACAGACAATACAGACAAATCGCCCTCAATGCAGAATAAATTGCACAGCAATGAAGAGGTGAAACTAAAACTAAAACATCTAGAGTGCAAAATCAACACACCAACACACACTTGTACACACACACACACACACACACACACACACACACACACACACACACACACACACACACACACACACACACCTATGAACTAGTGTGACTGTAACACTGCAACTTTGTAAAATAAAATCAATAATTCAATTACAATACAGTAAAAAAAAGTGGACAGCAAGGAAGGAGTTACACTCTAAAACATCAAGAGTGTAAAACCGATACATCCACTCACACACACTTACTTACACACACTCTCAGACACACACAGAAGAATGGACCCAGAAGGATTAAGCTATGATAAAGCATTCATGTTCATTTTTGTTACATTTTTATAGAATTGTAATGTTTTGTGTAACAAAATGCTTTCTGTGTTCAGGTTTGAATTTAGTAATAATTATGGAAAAAACTGCACTTCAAATCAACATTTAAAACAACAAAAAATATAAACCTTGACAAAAAGTAGAAGATGCCTTAATATACATTTAAATCCACATCCTAATAAAAGTCAACAATTATATATTAAAACAACTATGGAATTCACAGGCCTCTCTATAGAGTCCTATACAGGAATCTAGTAGTTACACCATGACATTTTTTTTCTTTTCCTATACAGGTTTTTTTTTTTTTTTTTTTTTTTTTGCTCTCACCAGGAGGTGCTATTCTGCCTTCAAAACTTGGATTTTAAGGGCCTTGTCTCTATTTCAATCTGAAATACTGCATTAATTGAAATAATTGTACAAAATATAATACAAAAAATAATTGTAAAAAATTTTAATATTAATTAGTACCATAAAATTCTCTCAAAATACAAAAGAAAAAATATTATTGAACAAAAATATATTAGACTAATTTCATTGAAAAAAAAAAAAAAAAAGTTACATTTCAGGTTGTCCGGTCACTTTTGACCGCAAAGACCATGAGTGTGACTCCCAAATGAGGAGCGCACAAGTTAGTAGTGATTTCTGAAAGGAACTAAGTGATAGAAAAGCTACGCACCAGAATGAGTTCGTTCCCTCTCAGCTCTCGAGTCCAGTACGTCTTAGGGCCGTTACCATCCACAAGAGTTTGCCTGCAGGTCATCTTGTTCTCTGTCTCCCATGTGACCAAGCTCTGTGAACATTTACAGGCTAATAGCAATCTCACAATACAGCCTTTTGAAGATAAACATCTACATCTACATCTACTGCACAGTGAAAAAAAAAAGTTATTTCCAGGGAAGAACATTCAGAATTTTCTCAGAGGAATTATTCTGTCCATTTGCACTTGAATGATGTCCACTGAATGTTAAAAGCTCCTAGAACATCAATTTAAGGGAATAAATCATAAGTAATGGACTGAGGAGAGATGACCACCACAGGTGACCTGCCTACGTCATGCCGATGAGTAACAGGGTATATTTTACCCTTTCAATATACCCTCTGCACACATTTCACTGTATTCATCATCCTCTCTGCTTTACTGAAATCTTTTGTACATATAATTGAATGACTAAATATACATGTTTCATTTCATGTTCATTTAATGTTGCTAATTAGTAAAATGAAAAATGCTTGGGTGACCATCAATGTCAAGAACAGATGTTGATTTTGTGCTAGGCCTGTGGTTACATTTATTTGCCTGTAAAAAGGCAGCAGTCATAAAGGTCAGCTTGTTAAACAGGCCTTCTAGCACATGACAGTTTTCCCCTCCCATTGCCCTTTCAGCAGCCTCTGATGAGTTGACAGGCTCAGAATGAAAACTCAGTGCCCTCAAGAAACAAATCGTTTCATATCAGTGCTCATCACTTCTATAGTATGCACACATTATCTTACACGTTGCTGAATGTGATGAGAGCTGCAGTTTGAGCCAGAATCCCCTCAGATCCATTCAAATCCAGGAGATTAAAGGTGGAAGACATATGAGTGACTATAGCTAGTTTAGATAAGCCCGCCCTACTGCTTTGATGCGCTTGAGTGTCATATAATCTAATTTACCAAACTGTCTGTGATCTGGCTAAGAGGTGAAAGAGAGATTAGTCACAAAATGTCTATTTAGCTTTAGTGATATTCTTCCCTGTTGTATTGTGCTGTATTTTTTTTATCATATTCAAACAATTAATTTATTGAGACATTTCTGAATACATATATTAACTCCCACTGTAGTCTTATTTCTGAAAAGAAATATTTGTAATACTGATCACAAAAAAAAAAAAAAAAAAAAAACCTAAGTTGTATTACCTTGCACTTCCGCCCATCTACGGTCTCCTCATTGAACTCTTGTCCTATCTGGAAGTTAATTTCTGTGGTCCTCACGGTGGTGGAGGTTTTGATGTAGAACTGTTCACCGTTCTGGCGGATCTCCACGTGGGGTTTAGAGGCTGCAGCACAGGTCACCTTCCTCAGCATAGCGTTCACCCCTACATTACACAAAACATCTCATTACACCACATGAGTTATGTCAAATTTGTCATTTTGCTTCTGTAAATGTTTTCAGTTTTATGTTATTGAGGCAGAGTTGAGCAAACAAAGGCTCCAAATGAAAAGATTATTATATACAATAAATGATCGAATAACTCCATGAGCACTCGTCACTCTTGACTGTGCTGTAATTATCCACTTGTATATCTCACTCTAATTCCCTCAAGATGGCATACTTACATCATTTATTTGAATCTGCTGCATTAGATACTGGGGCAAAGGAAATATCTGACCTGCTTTCATTTGTGTGGCTTTCATGTTTTTTTTTTTTTTTTTTTTTTTTATGTGACTGATGTTCATTATTCCTAGTCATAACTAGGGCAAGTTAAGCATGCCATTTTTCTGCATAAATAGTTATCAAGGGACCACAGAGTAGATTTTTATCAGCAGATGTTGCAAATAAGGAGCTGCATTGACAGGGTGTTGACTGGAAGGAATGCCACGGCTCTTGGTCTTGTGCAGTATCTACTTGGACAATACTGAAACTCTACAAGGGCTAATTGCACATTTTTGGCACAGGATTGTAGTGTCAACTATTAGGTTGAGTAACTGTCTGATTGGTTTCATAAACATTTCAATTCTCAAAAATGTCTCTCTTTATATTTGGGTGTTGTCTGGAGATTTATAGGCATCCGTTTCACTCACCATGCCTTTTGTTTTTTGTTTTAAATTCTGATATGATATGCTCACTACCGTTAAAAAGTGTGGGTAAGATAAAAAAAATTATAATAATAATAAAAGAAAAACCTTTATCCAGCAGGGATGTATTAAATTGTTTCAAAGTGACAGTAAAGACATTGCTAGAAGAGCTTTATATTTGAAATAAATGCTGTTCATTTGAACTCTCATTATTATTATTGGTATTTCATTTAATTTCATTAAAAAAAAAAAAAATACAAATTAAATCTAATCCACGGAGTTGTTTGTGCCCTTGCTAAATCTCTGCACTGTCTCTGTAGCTTTGAGAATCTGAATAAGAATCCAGACTGCCAAAGAAACAAAAGACCCTGAAGACGCAGTCCAACAGCCCGAAAATAATAGTGATTTACTCTTCACACTAGTTAATCCATGAATATGCTATTGAAGTCCAAACAGCAGAAGAAAAGAAGATTCTGGCCTGGGCCTAAACAACAGGACAAAACAGCCTAAAGTGATCACATACTACACACTTAGTGAAGGATGAAGTGAGTGGATCACTTACCGAGTGCTTTGAGGAGTTCTTCAAAATTTTCACTGCTTTTCATCTTCCAGGTTCCAGCAAAATTGGCCATCTTGACTTGCTCCTTTTAATCACTCTGGCTTTAAAAACTTGCCTTTTAATTGAGAAAACAGATCTTCTGCCACTTTTTATTTTTCAGATCTAAGAAATTGACAGTTTCCACTCCGTTTCTTCTTCTCTTTCTCACCCTGTCTCTTCTACAATGTCACCCTCTCTTTCTTTCTGTCTCTGTGTTACGCCTTCTGGACCACTGCTGATAGCAAGCATCTGTGACGTACGTCAGTGGTCCCTCCCTCTCACCCAGATGGATGTAATGGCTTACAGGAGCACCAATTCTCTACGACTTCTCATTCATCTCACACCCTTGAATTCATTGCTTTAATACTAATCCAAGCTGTCACATTTATTCTCATATAAAGCTTCTATAGACTTTATGTAGTCAGTTCATGCTCTTCTATTGTCTTTTTATCGCTTTGCCAGTTCTTCGACTTTCGGATTAAAGTAAATGTAAATTATAGGTTTCATTTTCCACCAGTGCACTTTTTAAAAACTATTCAGCAGTGCCGCCACTGCGACACTCAATATTGATTATTTTTACAAATATATCTGGGTGATGAAATTGGGTGTGCACTGTAAAAGAAAGATTTTAAATGTTATTGGCATACATTTTAAAAGAAAATACTATTTATGTTTTTCTACTTCAAAATGTTATCTTTAATTCAAGGTTGGATCATTTCTTTGTAATTACTTGTGACATGTTACAAGTCATTTCCAAGTCAAAACTGTTTCCAAGAAAATCCTACCCCATTTTTTAGTCTATATGCAAAGTCTTTTTTTCTCTTTTAAACAACCTACAGCACTTTTTGAAAACAGCCCTCGACACATTTCCCATGAAGACCCTTTCATCCTGGATCCTGCCTTCCAAGAGGAGAAGGACAGGAGCCCCAGGAGAGAGAGAGAGGGGCCCCAGGCTAAACTCCCCCTCCCCTCATAGGCAGTCTGATTTGTTCCTGTCCTGATGTTGTTTCATTTATCTCTTTGACAAAGTGCTTTTGAGACAGCAGTTGATAATTAATGTAGAGAGAGGGCAGAGAGCACTTTGTCATTTCTCTAGGAAGTATCCAGGACAAGGAACGGACCCATCCACTCGCTCACACACCCTCATCGGCCAGCGTTTGTCCCATCAATCAATTGATTTGGTATGGGCCTTTAGATGTTGCTGTGCGTGAATATCTTTTCTCTCCTTTGTTTTTATAAGGCCCTGTTGATGTGTGGTCCATGAAAACTGTAAAAATAGAGATTCTTCATAAAGAATTTTTGACATCCATGGAACTGTTCCATTCCACAAAAGGTTCTTTACAGTGGAAAAGGTTTTTATAATGTTCTTCACACTAGGGAAAAAAAAAAAGGTTATTTTAAGAACCGTTCACTGCAAGACTCTTTAGGGAACCAGAAAAGATTCTTGCTGAGAATGAACCTTTACATTTAAGAGTGCAGATGGACCTGGTTTGAGGTCATACTAGATTAAACCACAAATCACCAATCGACGTACACTAATGGAGAGCATCCATCAAAGTCCAGCTCTGCAAGAAGACACAACCCACTGTGACAACACCCTGTCCACTGATATCACAGATATAGAGACCCCCAGACTCGTTAGGGCATCTATTATGCTCAGTCATTTTTCACGTAGAAATTTACCTAATGGAAGTGGTTCCCAGTGGGACAGCATGCGTCAATGCCCGGGGCGTCTGACTATGAAGAGCTGTGCTTCAAACTCCAGTCCATCTGATCTTTACTTGATCATTTATCTACATTGACCTCAAACTAATCAGTGATTGAGCCATCAGACCTCAACTTGCAAGCTTCCCATCTGCTTATCACTGAATGGTTCTCTCAGCCGCATTCTTTAATTAAGATTAAGAAAATGCCACAAGGTTTCATCTACATATCTTTTTTTAAAGGTGGCCAAACAGCTACTTAATTCAAAAGAAGTACCTCCCTCAGAGAATATGCAGTTTTGAACGTGGCCCCTTTTGTTAATTTAAACATTTACTAATGCATTTTTAAAATCAAAAGTTGAACAAACAATGAAGAAATGTATGCTTTATTAACTAACATTAACAAAGATTAATAAATGCTGTAAATGATATTACTCGTAAGTTCATGTAAGTTAATGTTAACTAAAGGGGCCAATGTAAAGTGTTACCATTATACAACTTTTTTTAAATGCAGTTTTTCTTGATAAATGAAAATAAATATAACATTATAATAAAGAAATTGACAACAAATATAAATTATAATAATAATAATAATACAAATGTTATAGATGAACCTAAGAAAAAAGATAATATCTTTTCATAAAATGTGAGTTGTATGGAAAAGGATAGCAATGCTCTTTTCAGCTGACCATAGCTGCTGCGGGTGCAAGATAGTGGTTTTGGCCGCAGTGATGAAGTCTGTGCCATTGTGTTCTGGCTGAGACATGGATCATTGGCAGCACTTTCCTGGCCTGAGGGCTGAGGCCCTGTCACAGCACTAGTTGATCACAACTCTCCATTGCATCCCTATCACAAAATATTGCCGCAAAAACACTGACACCAGGCCAGTCTTCTGTTATGATTTAATTATGCTGCTTAAAATCTTGGGAAGTGTGAATTATGCAAGTGAAGCAATGGCATATTCTGCGTGTTTTATTTATTTTCTGAGCATAAACTGTCCCAGTTTATATTTGTTTGGATTGTTTTGTGGTTTTTATGGCATTCAGTATAAAAAGTAGTGTGGTTTTCTGCAGAAACCATTTCCATGGCATCCCAACTCAACAAATCAACTTTGAACTTTTTGAGTTTAAGACTATACTATAGGTTATTTTTCTGTTTAGGGAGTTGATGTTCCCTTTAGATCAGATAACGCTGCAGCAGATTCATCAACATTTCAAAGATCTCATTCTGACAGAAACGGATTGATGTTATCTTTGCAAACTTGAGATTTGAAATCTAAGGTTTGAATGAGAAATATCTTCCCTTCCCCTCCCCAAAGTTTGGTCTGAAGCACAACTAACCATCATATGAATGTAGCTACAGGGAAACATTTGTCTCATCTCTGACCGCAGGCTTCACAGAAGCACTGCTCTGGCACTAATCATTAAATCAGAGCAGAAAGAATTTCTGCTGCCTAAAGACAAACACACTGTAGGGGGCAGGGCACTTGCCCTGAAATGTAACTAATGAATATACTCTTCTTAAACAGTCAAATCTTTGTGTACTTCTGCTGCAGTGTTAAAAACATTGTGCCACTGCTTTAATAATTTATAGCTACTTATGTTGCATGATTTCTGCAAAAACACTCAGTAAGAGCTTCAAATCACAACCTTTCTGACTCCAAGCCCCCCATTATCCACAACCATATTCCATGGCTTTTACAGTTGCTGCAGTAGTATTTTATTTATATTATATATGTATATATATATATATATATATATATATATATATATATATATATATATATTGTTTAGCAAAAATATAAGCATATTAAAGAGTATTTCAGAACTAGATAAATGTATATTCATTATAAAAATGGCCACATAATTTTATAATGGCCACATAATTCTTTTAAAATTAAACCTTTGCTGGTTTAAGCTGCTCATGTTCTGGTCCTATACAGGTCCGACCAGCTAAGTACCATCATAAATCAGTAAAGGACCATCTTGTTTCTAATTGTTTTGTCTTATTTTTAAATCATTTTAATCATCATGAGGACCGCTTAGGCCCTTCCCTCTGATTGCATACATTAAGTATAATCTTTACTATGCATTTCATATACTTTTACAGACCAGCAGTTACAAATGTGCTTCAAACAGTATTTCAGAAATTTACTTCAGTTAGCCTAACTGTTGACGTTGAGTCATAACACGCCATGTGGCATTTTTATTTAAAATGATTTTAAAAAATATATATTTCTTGCCTCAAGTTACTTGTGTATTTATATATATATATATATATATATATATATATATATATATATATATATATAGTTTTTTAATTCCCATAAACTATTAATTTGTTGATGCTCACAAAAAAAAAAAAAAAAAAAAAAAAAAAGCTTCCTCTATATACAAATTAATTTATTCAAAGTTAAACTATTGATTTGTTGTATACCCTGCTGTTCTAAAAGTAGCCGGGATGAGGTTAAAATGAAAATGCAAGTAAACATGCGTCAGAATAGCAGCAGTTGCTAAATATATAATTTGCATGCCTGGAACGAGTTTATTTGGCTTATGTATGACTGAGGAAAAAAAAGAAGAAAAAGAAAAAAAAGAAAAATAGACTACAGAATAGACAACTTTTTAGAAGTGGCTGCTCCCTAGCGGTGACAAGTAGAATCACACAGCACAGAATCTCTGCGCTATGCTGTCCTTCTGGATACAGTTACACTCACGCAATATTTACAGGTACTTTTTTCTTTTGAGATCTGATGAGCTGCTTCACAGATATCATATGGTTTAAAAACTTATTTACATTCCCACAGTTCACTCCAATTGCATCATAAGATGTTCTTAAAAGGATAATTCACCCAAAAATTAACATTGTGTCATCAGTTCTCTCATTTCTACTGAAAACTGAAGCAGAATGTCCAAAATGGCATACTCACCAGAATGAAAGATTTGCATTAGTTTCCACTTCGAATGGATGACTTGAGAAAATGTTGAACATTGTGCATGAGTTGGATATTTTGATCCACTATTATAATGCAAAGCTGTCCTTTTTAAAGAAAAGAGCAGCCCAAACAATCTGTTAAACATCGGCTTATGTTATGAAAGAAAGATCGGAAAGACTGAAAAAAATTGAAGGGCACACACAAATATATAACTCGATATATTTACAATCGGTTTTGATTTTTCATTATTCATTGTCAGCAACAGATTTTCCTTGAATATTCGTTCGGCTTTGGCAACTTAAAATCCCAACACCCCACAAAAACGAGGAACAGCACATTCAGAGGTGAACACTGTGCACATGAAAAGACCTAGGTATATAAACTTAATAAAGTACATTATAAACTTTACTACTACTGATAAAATGCCAGTTGTGGGGACAGTACAACAAAGTGAGTACTCTAAATTAAATCTTAAAAGAAATATTGTTTATGTACTACAGAAAATTTAACAATGACTGAATACCACTTTTATACAACGAGCAATAAATTAAAGTCACAAAATACTCTTTTTCTAAAACATTCAATCTGTTAGATCACATACTTTTTAAAAATTCAAGAAAAACTCGTGTGCCTCTTACACCGATTACAAACCTGAGCAGCATTTTCCCTCATTGACAGACAGTAACACAGAGCTCAAAAGCTGCAGTGTTTCTATTAGATAAAAAAACGATTTCATAATCAAACCCAAAAGCAATCAGCACTGTCCCACTGAAGCATCACAAGGGAGGAGATTTAAAAGGCAAACATGGAAAATAAGGTGGAGTAAAGTAGTCATAGTGGAGATGACAGACACTGTAAAGTTTCTTTTCTTTCCTTTCTTTTTTTTTTTTACCAGTGTCGGGAGTCAACCAGCTCTGGGCGTAAGCTGAGCTTTTTGAGAGTTTCATAACCGACCACCATGACTATTGCTGTGGGCGCTGAGGCTATGATGCGAGCAGAGAGGCCTTTGGTCATCCCCCAGAATCCCTCCTCTCTGATCAGCTGGTTGAAGGTCTCAGTGACTGATGGCCTGCCCTCCACCTGCCCAAAAAAACAGTCAGATATTCAGCGATTAGGTTTTGTGGGGTTTAAGAGAAATTTACATAAAAAATGGGAGAACTGAGGAAAGCACACATCAGAAAAATAACAATATATGTATGAAAAAATATACATACAGAGGGTATAGAAAAGAACCACCCCCCTTTAAAATAATCACATTTTGTTGCTTTGCAGTCTGAAATGAAGACGGTCAAAGTTTTTGTTTTATCAAGCTGTATTTAATCAGTGCAACTTATAGCATCAAGTGAAAGATATAACACCAACATGTCAGAAAAAACATGTCAATGGCACACAAAGCCATTTGACTTTCAACTGTGATCAGCTGTGGCCATTATGTTTTCATTAGGATTTCCTCATATCCTGACAAGTGATCCAGTCCCTGCTGCAGAGAAGTTGTCAATGGGAAGAAGGTTTACCTTCCAACATGACAGTGACCCAAAGCACGCAGCAAAACTGAGCACACAGTGGATGAAGGAGAAAAAGGTGAATGTCCTTGCGTGAAAATCTGTGGAATGACTTGAAGACTGCAGTCCACAAACACTCACCATCAAATTGAACTGAACTTGAGCAGATCTACAAAGAAGAGTGAGCAAATATCGCAAAGTCTAGATGTGCAAAGTTAGTAGACACAGATCCCAACAAACTAAAGGCTGTAATTAAAGCAAAAGGCGGTTCAACAAAACACTGACAGAAGAGGGGTGATCCTTTTTCCAACTCGGTGATTGTTTTTTTATTAATTTATTTTTGACATGTTGGTGTTATATCTTTCACTTGGATGTTATAAGTTGCACTGAGTAAATACAGCCGGATAAAACAAAAACTGTTTCTTCTTTTTTTTTTTTTTTTTTTTTCAGGCTGCAAAGCAACAAAATGTGATTATTTTAAAAGGGGGTGATTCTTTTCTATACCCACTGCATACATCAAATCAGTTCTGTTGTTTTGCTGGTTAAACAATTTGCATTTTGCCTTTACATAAGCCGGTTCTCAGAATCAGAATCAGAATGAGCTTTATTGCCAGGTATGTTTTCACATACGAGGAATTTGTTTTCATGACAGAAGCTTCCGCAGTGCAACAGAATGACAGCAACAGAACAAAAACAGATAAAAATAATATTAACATAGAACAAGTAAATAAGGAATAACAATATATAAATTTACAATTGTGTGTGCAGGTATATTACTATAGAGAGTTTTGTATGTACAGGTATATTATTTGCAAATTAGAAGTGTAGACTAAGTATGTGTGTTAGATAAATAAGTGTATAAATAGTGTTCCACAGTTATTGTCAAGTGTTTATGAGATGGATTGCCTGGGGAAAGAAACTGATAGTAATCTGTGTTTTGTTGCACACGTAAATCAGCTACACATACAGATTGTCTGATTTTATAGTGTGTTTAATGTAAATCACCTGAACCCGGGCCCTGACGATATCCATGGGGTTGGTGACAGTGGAGGCAGTGGCAGCTGCCAGAGGTCCAGCCACTGCCTGCAGCACTAGATGAGGGCAGTTACTGGGAGCCAGCTTAGACAACTGTTCTGTGAAGCCAATGAGAGCAAATGAAATCTCAGCTTCTTCAGAATCAACCGACATTATATCAGTCTCTAATGAGATGGATATATTGCCAACCAAGATGACTTTTGTCCATGTGACTCTGAACAGTATTTTAACGTTCAAAACATCAACATCCAAAGTACATAAAACTAGCATTAACAAATACATACAGTCTGCGACTACACTGAGCAAATGAATTGAAATGGTACAGTACCTTTCAAAAGTTTGCTTGGTTTTTGAATAAGCTCTCTTATGCTCACCAAGGCTGCATTTGTTTGATCAAAAATACAGCCCAAACAGTAATACTGTGAAATATTATCATAATTGATGATCCTTCAGAAATCATTCTAATATGCTGTTATCTTCATAATATGTTCATTTTTCAAAATTAAAGGTGACGCTGACGGTCAGTACAACATCTCTTACCTGCATAGAAGTGGTAAAAGGGCCACCAAACGGCACTGTTGGGGATGTATGTGAGGAGAGACGCAACATATCCTCGATAGAAGCCACGAATGCCATCCACAGCAAATATCTGCCCAATAATGTCTCTCGTCTGGCCGAAAAATACAGAGTGCGTTGCTCCCATTGTGGGTTTCACTTTAAAGCGGGTCAGATGCTCCCCTTGGCCCTGCATCATGAGCTGCTGCGATATGACATCTATGGGAACAGTAATGCTCTGGGCCACCAGTGAGGCCGAGCCTCCCGCAACTAATGACTTCAGCGTATTGTCTTTAGAATAGTTGGAGACATATTTCCTTACCAGTTCGTAGGTGGTTATGTACGCCTGCCCTGATATGAGCGTGAACGTGGTCACCATGAAGCCCCTGTAAAGTCCTCTCAGACCCTCAGCTCTCAGAATCTTACGGAAGGCATCGTAGGTCCCAGTGTAGAGAGACTTCCCCTTCTGAACCTGCAGCCTGGTGCGGATCAGCGTGGCCGGGTAGACCGTTGCGCGGATGGCCATGGTCATGAAGACTCCGAAGGAGTAGAACTTGCGTTTGTCCAAGTCCTCCCATTCTATGATCTGAATGTTGCGCTTCTGCTGCATGTTTCCTGCTTGTAGCGCCCGGCATTAGTCTCAAGCTACCTGGAAAATGGGGGGTGGGGGGTATAACACATATTAATGGGATAACTGAACCAAAAAAAATGACCATTCTATCATCGTTTACTCACCATCGTGTAGAAAGTGTACCTATTGAACTTTTTTCTCTTGCGTGAAACACAAAAGTAGATGTTAGGCAGCATCTTCTGTGTTCCACTGAAACAAGTCAGTCATACAGGTTTGGACCAACATGAAGGTGAGTAAATGATGACTGAATTGTAATTTTTTTTTTTTTTTTGAGTGAATTATCCCTTTATTTAAATTAATAATAATAATTAAACTGAATTTTAAAATGTACAGTCTAAATCCAAGATGTATATATGGGGGGTGGGTAACATGAATTTCATTATTTTTTATTAAATGTGTATATCTTAAAACTATGAACTAGAACTATAAAAATTATCATTCAGGCTGGTGACATTGTATGCCTTTCTTTCTTCAGATGATCTCAGAAGAAGATATTTTGAAGAATATTGGTAACCAAACAGTTCTGGTGTCCAGTGACTTTCACTTTGTGGACAAACACCACTATGCCATTTCTCAAAATATCTTCTTTTAAAGAAGAAAAGAAAAGTGGATTGACATGAAGGCGAGTAAATGCTGCAAGAATTTTCATTTTCGTGGGTTCATTTTTGTCCCTTGTTTTTGATACAAGCTGTAGTAGTCTGCACGATCAGTTCCTGAAACATCTAGTGAGCGCATTGGTTCATCATAAAGTCACATTGCTAGCGTCGTTTATTAGCTTTCAGTCTACATGCCTGAGCTAACTGCCGCCGGATCTCCGTAACTCACACCGGTGCTGGCGTTAACATCATCTCTGTAACATAATACTGCTGTCTCAGATAAACACTGTCCGGGTCGAAGATTCAGAGAGTGTCAGTCTGTCAGGAGCCTGCTCGTGTATTAGCATTGTATGTACGTTAGTGGCTAGTTAGCACAGCTCTCATGCGGCTGAATGGAGAGCCGGGCTTCGGTTTATCATCTATGTTCTAAGCTCGGCTACACTTGAGCAACAGCAGGAAACGTCTTACCGTGCAGAAATGATTCAGTGATTTGACATATTTAAGTTGACATTGGTGGGTTTGTTCAGCGCAGGACAGTAACACTAGCTACAGCCGCTCGCTCACCGGGTACGTCACTGAAACTGAACATGGGAGGGGTCGTTTGCGATGGGGATGACGCGGTCTGCGTCACTCAGCTGAATCGACCAATCACAGCTCTCCGATCCGACTTTCCATTAAAGGTTAAAGTTCATCGACAGTACTGTAGGTGTCACATGTTATTGATTTATTTTATTTTTATAAAAGCGTACGTGTGCGTGCGTGCGTGCATGTATGTATTTTTGATCAAAGTACTGACATTCAGTTTGCTTTCTTTTACTTTATTTCTTATTTTGGTTTTGTGACAATTTTTGGAGATTCAAAAGACTGACATGATATGATTTTGTGAGAAGTTTCAAATAATTAAAAGTAAATAAATAAATAAATAAGTACAAAGATGGAAACCTTATGGTCCTCTATCAAAATACTAAGATTTCAACTCTTGCTTCTTCTGTTTGTTGTTGTTTTTTAGTAAGTGTGCCTCATGTAAGTTGGTATATTCCGTCTTGCATTGTTAATGTGCAAAATGTGTAATAAAATAAAGTAAAGTATAGTCTACCACTGCCTTTGAAATAAATTCTTCATACACATACCTTTCCATAATGTGGTCAGCAAATATGAATCAATGTTCCTGTTGTTAGATCGCCAAAACACAGCAGATATTGTTGCTAGAGTGGAAATTCATTATCAATTCATAGCTCTTGGTGAGGAGTAAAGTGTGCTTAATTAAATTTACAGTATGTTCAATTATTAAACTTGGCTTTGTATTTTTTTATTTTTATTTTATTATGTATTTTTATTATTTGTAGTTGTACTGAGATCGTGTCAATCACTGATTCACAAAGTGCAATACAAGTTCACATTACAGCATACGAGTGTTGATATAATTCCGATAACATATATTTTTGACATAAAAAGTGTTGGATAAAACTCATCTACAGAGAACACAACAATCATTGTAACTTTCTATATCTATCTATCTATCTATCTATCTATCTATCTATCTATCTATCTATCTATCTATCTATCTATCTATCTATCTATCTATCTATCTATCTATCTATCTATCTATCTAGTGTGTCTCTTTTAATTAACAGTAAGGTTTTTTTCAGTTACTAAGTTGTCTGTCCTGAATGCCCCTCTACAATGTTTGTTTTGAACAATAACTACTATTTACTTAGTGGACCTAGCAACAGTCTATAGAACTCTTTGTGTTTTGAAGGCCTTGTAGTCATTCTTCTGATGTGTGAGTTTGTTGTATAGTGTAGACCATAAGTCGCAAATCTCCTGCAATGGATGCTATTAGATGATCTTGTTTTACAAGCTCAAATCCAAGGTAGCAGAATGTTCTGGTGAGGAGCACTGTGGAAGAGAAAAGAAAAAATCACAACTTTTCAAAAATGCATCAGATTTGATAGGCTAGAACATCTCTGTCAACACTTCTGGTGAAATGTGAGTTATGATAATGTCTTAAAAGGCAGCTGACAATGCTGTAATGTATTGTAATTTTTTTTGTGACTGTAACAGTAAGACCCAATGCAAAAGTCTTACCATTTCCAGCAAATCAAAACCACTCATCCTGCACTTACATTTATCTGGCCTGTTCTTCATGAACCACACGAATACATGATTAATCTGCAGTTTCTCCTCGGCAAACTCCAAAACAGCAGTGAGTTCAGGGGTAAAGAGAATGGAGAAAACATACTTACTAATTCCCTTTTAAGGAAAGTCAGTTTGATCTGAGGCCATGTTTGCAATGCCTGCTGGCTTTTTTGGACATGCAAGACCAACTCCTATCTTGAATGGGGAAATACTGAGATCTCAAAAAGTGCTTGACAAACTTATATCTCAAAAACATATTTCAAATCAGTAATGAAATCTGACAAACTGTCCCATAAATGTTGTTTCTTATGCTCAAATAGCATTAAAAATGTGTATATTTCAGGCTTCTAACAGCAGCTGCGGTGATGCAATTGGTGACAAGCTCTATTATTTAGAAAGCAGAACCTGCTACGCCATATTGAGCACTGCACTTTCTCCCAATCATAGTGATATGAGCAAACCGTGTTGGTACAACTTCCAGCTGTATCCTCAAATGTGTTTGGCTGTCAAGAAGTTGCCCCTTTTGGGATACAGTGAGAGTGCAGAAAGAAGTTACGCAAGACCTTTTAGGCCAGGATTAGAAAGTTCTGAAACATTTATAACTTCTATTAATGTGATAGCAGTGGGACTTAGTGATCCATTCACAGTGTCTTACTGCTAAAATAGGTCTTTGGTCAAACTTTACATGAGGTGCTCCTCCTGGCAGTATAACGCAGGGTTATTATAGCTAACTAAAACTATTAAAACATTTTTTTTGTAAATAAAGCTCAAATAATATAGAATATAAATATTAGATGAAAACCTATACATATTGTTGGCTTAAAATATAAAAATGAACGAAACTGAAAAAATAAATAATAATAATAAATAAATTAAACCTAAATAGTAATATAAAAAATAAAAATACAAATTTAAAAATAAAAACTAGCTCAAAATATTAATAAAAATCATAAACACCATAATAGTATATACAGGCATATACTTGCATAACAGCAGTGTATTGTTTCAGTAAATGTACCAGATGGGATATTAAATCAGTCCATTTATGGCTTACCCTTCTTTGGTGCCTTGGAGAAGTTCTCCATTTGGTAAACCAACAAAGAGGCTATGGCCAGAGAGCACAGTCTGCATATTCCATGACAACTGCCCACTTAACTGATACTGAAAGAGCAGAATGGATGATTCGCTGTCCAGTGAATTCACCTGCTGTTTCACAGTTAACTTCCCATCCTGCATGAAAGGATGACACAAAAACTCAATTAGCAAATTACTTTACATTCATCTGTGCTTTCCCTTCCAGCCCAATATCAGCACTGCAGTTAAATAAAGTCACATTCACCTCATAAACCTGGACAGCAGTAGCTGCTTATAGTTTGAACCACTGAAGCATTACATTTATTTGTGCTAAATGGACTGTCTCAGTTAAGATAATATTTGTATATGTGGCTTTAGCAATTAAGCATCTACAATGAGAGGTGATGACAGCCTCACCTTATAAAGGAGCACATCTTGAGTCAGATCCCTGCTTGTGCTTTGCCTATCTGTGTTCATCCTCTGTAGATGAGGGGCATCAGGAGCACCACTGAGGCCCCGGAGCCTGCTGCCTGACCCAGCGGAACACACAAGCTGAATCCAGAAGTGCAGCTCTGCACAGACACATGCCAAAAGAAATTTGAACTTTGAGATTATGGTCCAATGAAATTCAAGTTGAACAAACAAGACACAAAATATGGCCAGTGTGACACAAACTCTCATTTGGCTGCATATGGCATATATTTGATTGCATATAGTCTTCTTGAATGGTATTATACAGATAAATTAAGTGCACAATTACAGTAAATGTATAATTATACATTTGCAGATATATCAGGTTAGTTGCACTCTCAATCATTTGCATTCTAGTGCCTTACTGTATCCTTTTTTTAAAATGTATTTATTTTTCAGAGATAAATTATATTTTCTGTCCCCTAACACTAAACTTAACCCTCACATAAAGATGTTCATTTTAGATTTTTTTTTTTTACTTTACACGTTTAATTATCTAAATGTAGAAAACCTGACCCCCACACCCAATCTAAATATTACAATTATTTTTCATTGCAAAAAATATGATGAATATGTCACGATTAATATGCATTTTAATATGCATATTAACTTTAAATTATTGTTGTTGTTGTTGTTATTTATTGGACTAGCTGCGAGCACGAACACTGCGTAACGTCCAGCTTGAAGACGCGCGCGCGCCGGGGGGTATTCCAGAAAGCAGGTTAGGTGACATACCCGGGTATGTTTAAGAGTAAGTAAGTGGATAACCTCAACTTTCGGTTCCAAAAATGGAGGTAACTTTCAGGGTATGTTAGTAGTCATAGCAACTCACTCTCTGAACTTAACCTGCTCCGGAGCAGGTTATGTTCCAGGGTTAGTTCACTTCAGCGAGCCTTCAGTGGGCGTGACAGATAGCGCACAGCATTATATAATATTACAATATGTAATATAGCTTATATATATATATATATATATATATATATATATATATATATATATATATATATATATATATATATATATATATATATATATATATATTTTGATATGTTAATGATGAAGCACTAATATAAGTAATAAATAATGTAACATTATTCTAATATGATTATTTCTTTTATTGCCATATATAAGAGTTATCTGTATAAATTATAAAACACTATGACAAAGTAATGTTTAACTTATAAATATTTATTTATTTTATTTATTACGTTATATTATCTCACACATGGATTTTCTATAATGTCTAAATTCTAAATCAAAATACATATCTGATATGACTTAATATATAATTAGCATAAAACAAAAAATATAATTCACATTCTCAAGGATTAAAGATTACATGGAAAAAAAATCACGGTCATCAATTAGGTGGCGATATGCACTAAGCATGTAAAACAACTAATGAACAAAAGAAGAAGAAAGAAACAGCTTGGCGCGCTTTTTCTTAGCGTCCGTTTCCATAGTGACTCGTCGATTCGTCGCTCTGTTGAGAATGTCTTGAGTCTTAATCAGGAACATACTCTGAGTTGAATGAACTTACTCCCGGATGCATTTTTGGAACCACATACCTCGAGTAAGCAAGGTTTGGGGTTAGTCAACCGAGAGTTCAGGGTTTAGTTCACGGTAAGTTAACCCTGCTTTCTGGAATACACCCCCGGTCTACTCGAGCAAACTGGTTGACACTGAAGGAAAGTGTACTGCAGTCAGAGCTGAATTACAAACTTTAACGATGGTGTGTACAATACAACAAATAAACGTAGAGAACAGACACCATAATGACAGAGAAAAGATATCCTAGTACAAACGCGCTGTCCAGGGCGTGAACTGTGATGTAAGAACATGATGTACTCTACACCATCACGACTCTAAATATGGAACACGGTTCCACAGCAAAGAAACTAGATGATATTTATTGATATTGATACTGATTGGCTCTGTAAGTTATTGACTCTCAGACTCTGTAAATTAGACATGAATCAATGCGTATTTATCTGTATAGCAAGTTACAATTCAAATGCCTTTTTCTCGTTGTTGTTTACAGCAGTCCAGCTGCAGAACGTCTTTTCAGTTCAAGTATTTATATAACATCCCAATGCAACATAAAAAACAAAGACATTTCCTTTATAAAGATACAGTAACGGAGTCTTATTAATGAGGATGGATCTAGCACGGACGACTTATATGAACGCCAAACCATATCGGGAATATCTAGCTAATGCTCGTGTAGACTACTGATGAAACCAAGAAAAAAAAATACACGACTATTGCTTACCTTGCTTGGGTGTTGATCATTGCGTCTCTTCGCAATAAATGTGCGAAGTTTACACAGACGATGTGATGCTGCGTCCTCTCCAGTGGATCGGGTGCCGCTTACGAGTTCAACTACTGATTGGAGGAGGGGACTATGTTTCCACCCCTCCTTGTCCTACCATAAACATCTACAAATAACAAAATTACATAATAAAGAAAACGGAAAGTGACTCGTTTTATGATAAAGACACGTTAACATGTATATTTAAACGTCTACAGAAGGATTAGCTCGACAACATATTAAATAAATAATGAATAAGTGGAATTTATAAATGAAGTTTGACCAAAATGTTCCCTTTACGGTGGACACGGTCAATCTTTGTCACTTGTTATGTCATAACATCACCGCTAGATGAAGCAATAATCCTAATATCCCAATCCTGTTCATTCAGACACGGGACAGTGTCTTCATTCATTTGTAAAATTACCAGAGTGAAATTAATAAAACATGACATATTATTAACACAAATGAATATCATAAATACAGTATTAATATTGATATCTCACTACTAAAACCACAACTCACCAATATACATATAAAATATATATTAAAATCCTAAGAAAATATAGATAATGTAATGTTTAAAACAATGCCTTGATTTAAATGCCATCTTATTTAAATGGCTTCACAGATATGTCTGTAAGGTCAGCACAGTCAGGCAAAATCACAGTTTTCACACTGAAGGTTATAAAATTGTATGTTTGTCCTTGATGATGTTGATCCACATTGAGTGATTTTGTCTCAACTCAACTGCAAAAAAAGTATTTAAAAAGAGATAAATGGTTCTAAACTAAAATGTTGTCACTGTATTGATGAGGTATCATGTTTACCTTCACAATAAATTTTTTCCTATATCAATAAATGAACCTTTCAAATGGAAGTCATCAACTAGTGAACAGCAAATATGCTGGTTAAGTTTTTTTTATTATTATTATTATTATTGTCTTGAGATGTGTGGGGAGTTAATGACGGTGAGAGAGGTGTTTGTCTTCTTCGCTGACTGGAGATTTGTTGAGTAGGTTTACTTTCTCTCAAATAAGACACATTACATATATCAATATAAGAACACTAATATTTCAAAATGATATGACCTCACAAAATGACTCAATACAATAGCATGATCCTGCTGCTAGTGTGGCAGTGAGAAAGAGGCTCTTGGCAGCACAGACTGGCCTCCCTCACTTTTCCTCATTAGATAAAGAGGCATGAAGTGGAGGCTGGTCATTTGCACAGCTCAGTCTAAGGGGAGGGTTGTCTAATCTTCCTCAGTATAAACATGATTCTGGAAGGTTGTGGAATGCCTCTGCTGTGGGGGCGGCCGAGGGTCAGGCAGAGGCCAAGGCAGGTGGTATACATCAGCTGACGGATGACATCGCCTACCCCCACCACCCTCTAAACACTGGGAAATACTGCCCGCTGAGGAAGAGGAGACGGGGGATAGGATTGAGGGTATATGTCTATATATTAGACTTGTTTGAAAAGGACAAGTTAAACAAAACTTTGGATGAGCCTGAATTTAGCGTGCCCGTGTCAAAAGCTCTGTCCTTTCAATTTCATTGCATAAACATGCACTTAAAAAAAATATGGTGTATGATTTAGCTGAAAAAGGTTACAGGAAAATTTTCAATAAATTCACTTATATAGAAATAGTAGAAATAGTATAAAAATAAAAGAACATACTCTAATAGTCTTTGTTTTATTTACAACTTTGAAAAAAAACAACTTTTTCTTACAGTGATGTTAAATGTACTGTAAACTCAGATGTGCCATTGAAGAAATCATAATCTGAAAGCAAATTTTTCAAATTTATATTATTACATTTCATGAAAATTGTCTTTAAAACTATATATACATACATATATATATATATATATAGAGAGAGAGAGAGAGAGAGAGAGAAATTATTTGAAATAATACAAACATTAACTACTGTTAAATATAAAAAGAGGTAACTTATTTTTGTCATGTAGTTGCCAAGGAAACACTTTCATTTTCATTTGGTTTATCTTGATTTATTAAAATAACTAAAACTGTATATATAAAATGACAAATATCTAAAAATATCAAAAACACACAACAAACTTACTAAAACATTAACAAAAATTCAAATGGAAATGGAAATATAAAAATGAAAACTAATTCAAACTATAATTCTCTGAGCTGACACTAAAATTAATGTAACCTATCCCACAGTATGTTCTTCATAGTGACTTTAATACTTTACCATGTCTTTTGGAAAAACAAATGTATAGGCAATAATTAAGATGGTTAAAATGAATAAAAATATTACAGAATAACAGTTTTGTTATTTACATTAGCCGATTAACTTATTATTATTATTATTATTATTATTATTATTATTATTATTATTATGATCATATTGATTAATACTGCTTGACCTGAGCAAGCAGCTGTCCTCCTGGCCGCCTGTCAACCATTTGATGTCAATGGGCCTTTTGTTCCTCATTTTTAATCCTACCACTCCACACACACTGTGTCCACTTCTCTGGGCATAACTGTGTCCCATATTATGTAAACAACAAAGGGTGAGTGAGGTTGTGTTTGAAAAACTTTTACCACTTGCAGTTTCCCTCTCTGCGGCTGAGTCAACACTGAGTTTTGTACAAGCGCATTGCTCCAAAACTGAACAGGCAATGGAGCAATATGCACATCTCACACATGTATGGTTACATATAGGCTGCTTTATTTATCATCGCATATGACCCCGTTTTTTAAAGTGACAGAAAGTGCACAGCATGGAGCGTCTGAATAATGCAAACTGTACCGTCCTCTTAAGTCCAGGGAGAGTGTGTTGTGCAGTTGTGGAAAGAACAGGAGCTGACAGGCCCATACAGGAGGGAGGCTCATTATGAAATATTCATCTTTCTGAGGCTGAGACAGACTTTAGTAGATGTGATGGACAGCTGCGTAGCACCCAGTCCCTTGTTGTATGTAAGTCTGGAATGTGATTGTCCATGTGATTGTCTGCTAAAAAACTGCTTAAACTGAGATAGACTGATGTGGGGAGAATATCACAACGGTTTCAAGAGAATATGGGGTGTCATTAAAAAAAAAATTAAACAGTGGCAGTTGCAATATTAAACAATGAAACTTAGTCTTCACAACATGGTCACCTTTTTGGAATACCAAATGATGAGTCTTATGACCATTTTCATTTTAACAACCTTAACTATTGTTCTCGTATCTATTGAGAAGGTAAATCTTAACATATGCATACGCACTGGCCCGCTAAAGCTTAATCATGCACGCCCCTTATCCAGCCCTTAACAGTCCCATGCATCACTGAATCACGTCCCCGACTTCTGTTTAATATTTGATGAGATCAGTTCCTCTTGACTGATTTTTCTGCGTTTCTGCAGTTCTACTTTGCAGTCTGTGCTGTGCGAGAGGTTTAAAATGGCTATATGAAGTTGTGCTTGAGCCACCAGAAAAGCGGGTCTCAAAAGCCGTTTGTGCTGGATGGTAAGTCTTAAAAAGCCTTGTTGATGGTGACCGTCCCCTAAACTCAAGTTTTAATACTTCATTGCTACAAAAACTTTAATTCGTGCACTCATAGACTTCGGGGTAGTGTCATATTAAACTTTATGCGAGGCTGTGAAGGACAGAAGTTCAGCATTTTCATTGGATTGTACTAGTATTTTAACAACATGCTGCTAAGGTGATGAAAAAAAAAAAAACTTCCTACAGACAAAATCTACATAAAACTGATTTGAAAGTTGTGAGTTTTAAAAATGATGTGATCCAGGACCTAGTGAGTACCACTGTAAAGACTTTATTTTTTTTAAATCGTCCTTAATTTAATGTATAATTTATTATAGTATTATTAAAGATAATAATATCATTCTGTCTTTTTTCACATTGGACAGACTCAGTTCATTTAAACTGCTCACATTTGTCTGAATACACAGTAACTCATGTTTGCTTCTCTCAGTAGCTAAGCCCAATTATTTGAGATGGAGCACTGAAGAGCCTCATTGGGAGTTTGTGGTAGTCTAATTTGTCCTGTTTGGCAGCCAGTCTAGGCACAGGGAACAAGGCCAAATTTTGATGTTCCCATCAAAATATTTACTATTTCAGTGCTTGGTTTTTACATTATACATAGTCTTCATGAGATGGTCCTTATTTAACAAACAGTTTGGCTGGGATTGTACTTTCTAAATGCATGGAATGTTTATGTAAGACAGCGTCAAAACGCCAGGGTTCCATGGTATCAGATCCTAATTTGTCTCTCTGGGAATGTGTTGCCCTTTGTTTTAACAGCATAACCTTTCATGTGCATTTTCCAAATTTAAACAGGAAACATGGGATCTCTTGTGAAAATATGAGGGAGGACATAAAATAAATAGCTCTTGAATCAAGAAGACGTAGTAAAACTTTAACTAATGTGAACAAAAGGGGAAAAAACACAGTTTTTAAAGATATTCTGATTGTTCGGAACTATACAAAACCATTTGTTATTATTTGTGGGTATCTTCGTGGGTTTGTTTGCTTTTATATAAGAAAAGACAGATGGCAATAGATAGAGGAAATGACAGATTAACACAAGAGCTTTTGTCAACTCTTTCTTGGCAGTTCGAGAGAATACAGATGCAAGAGACAGCTAAAGGGTATACTAATATCCTTTGGTCACAAGGTCTCATTGCTTCAAGAAGCAAAAGAGGCAATCGAGAAGTAAACAGGAAATAGACTGTACTGATGCAAGCAGCACTTACCGTTATTCTGTTTGTCATCAACAATTATTCCAGAGATTCTACTCCAGTGGTTTGTTTTTATAGAGGCAAAATGTCCCTGACCATGAGGCAATGAACTGTGATGACTTTGTTTTTTAGGTGTTTGGTGTCTAAACTAGCCGAGAGTAGGAAGGTTTCCTGAGACTGAGAACAAGTCGAATCCCAGTTGGACATCAAGCTGATGTTACAATGAGACATGGTGACCAATGTCTGTGTGTGCTGCCAATTCAGTGAAGGCGTTAAAACCAGAACATTTCAGTCTGTTACGGAGAAATCCCCTTAAGGCCGGAGTACACTACACAACTTTTAGAATTGTAACACATTTTAAAACGCCAGGCTTCATACACTTGTCGACTTTGTAAATGTTAGAAAGAAAAACTGGGCATCATACACTGAACGACTAAGGATCACACACTACCAGACTTTAAAGTCGTTCCGAACACAACTCAGAGATGCATTACAATACATGTTCTTAAATCAGCTCAAAATATTAAACATGTTTGATCTCCTCCAGCTGGGTGGAATCATAGTCTGAAGCAAAAAATAAAAAATAACAAATCTAAGTCCGCATGTGCCCATCATATACTTTGCAATTTTCTATTAAATCTGTCACCTCAAATCTGCAGACTGGCTCTGCCTTTTGGCAACTAGTGACTCTAAATCAGGGCAAATAATCTGTACAAAAGTTGTGTAGTGTATTCCAGTCTGTACATCGATGCAGTCCTGCTGACTAGATAGAAAAAAAAGCAAAACAATTATTTGTGGCCTATTAATGAAGATGCATCACTTAGTGTCGTCACTCACAACATGAATCAAAATCTAAAAACTCTCAATAACATCATCAGTAATACACATCTAAAGTGATATAGCCTTTCCAAAAGGAATATATATTTTTTCTCCCTCAATCAGACTTGAACATCTCTTCTGAGCTGAAAGAAGGAGAGCTGGAGTAAATGGTGGATATGCAGTGAGGCACAGAGGACACAGGGAACACAAGCTAAGTGCTGTGGAGCTCTATGACACTGATGCGATGGGACAGGGCCAGTGAGGCGTGAGGCGGAGGAGTGTGGTTTGAGGTGGCTTTTGGGACAATGGGCCTGCTCTTCTCCAATAAAACATGAAGGCCTCATCACAGGATTCTGGCCCCACTGTACAGGCTTTGTGATGGGGAGCTCACCACTAACAAGGAGATTACGAGAAATGGGATGTCAATTAACAATATTTCAGAGAATTCGCAGGGATTAGCTATACCTGTAACTTTTATGATAATATGTTATGTTTCTTTGATTTATAAACTACTGGAAGGAGGTTAAATATTTTTAAAACCATTGGTTTTGAATGTCACTTTGCAGTGCAATGTGTCAGATGAATGCTAGCACCCTTCTGGCTGTGGCATGTCTGCACTCAGCCAATCTGTACACTTGTCATTCTTTAAGAGCCTGGCACTGATACGTCTATCAGTATGTCTACTGTATAATCATCTTTGGCTCTTTGTACCTCTGTGCTCTGTTTGACTTATTTTTAAACCCCTGAGAACAAGACAAGAGGCATATATTAGAATGAGTGTTAATGGAAAAACTGACATCAGGGTGGTCAACTTTTCATTTGATGTTGTTGGTAAATGTTTTCCCAAGCTATTTGTTAGTAAATTAAAGCTTTAAACACATCCAATTTAGAGCTTGTAACCGAATTAAGCAGTTAATATAAGACAGGCCCTCAAACAAACTGCAAGTCTGTATATAAACATAAGTAGGATTTATAAATAGTTCATAGTTCCCTTATGTACAATGGAATTAGAGAGGCCTGGCAAGAAAAACTTTGTCTATATTTAGACAGATTGTACAAAACAAAACACTAGGTCAATCAAGAAAAAAAAAAAAACCCTGACATGTTCTCAACCCCCACTGCTCCCCGCCGGCTTCAACAAGCTCCTTTACTTTGTGCGACTACACAATGTCAGGAAACGGGACAGAAGACCAGTTGAAGGTGCAACATAAAATTTATGAGCTTTAAAGGCCCATTTTTAATAGACGGATCCCTGTATTGTGCGTGCCTTGCCGCGTTTAAAGGGAAAAGACAAGTAGGCCTAGCTTTCCTTTTAAACAGATGTTCCCATAATTAAATGCACTCAAATGTCAGGGTTATTTTTAGAATAGCTCAGTTTTTCAACAAACAAATAGAGGATGTATAGACTACACCCTGATCCTTTCACAACCGCCCCCATAAAGAAACTTTAAAGTTAGTTTTACAAAGTTTTTATATCTCTTAATGTGCCATTTCTCTCTTGTATTTATTTACTCCCCTCCCTCCCTCCTCCTGATAAAGTTGATATGGGATTTCTCCAATAATAAAAGGAGCGGTTCCAATTGGTCCGTGCTTCCCCATGAAGGCGATGATTCACTAATGGAGGGGCTGGCTTATCCACCAGCTGCAGCGCCGCACTCGAGCCTGCCCCATCTCTCTTGATGACCTAATTGGCGAGCAGGTCAACTATGGAACAGGTTTTACCAATGAGCTCTGCTTTCTTTGAAATTTAACATTTAAAACGAGGTAAATGTGAGGTGGCACCGCCATTTCTCCTTTTTTTCTTCTATCCCACCCCTCCACGCACTGCACTTCTTTTCACCTAGTCACCTAGGCGTCTTCGGGTCACCTGCCACTTTTGACACGACCTCAGTGTTCCTGCACAAGTTCTGCTGAGTCCCGCACGGATCGCCATCAGGATCCAGTCGCACTTTAGGACGCGGAAAAAAACCCGAAACTTCTGCCGGTCCTTCTGGGTGTCTCAAGTTTACGCACAAGATGAGTATCAAGTCTGACTCCGAGCCAAACAACAACGTCTCTATTGAAGAAGAGGTGAGAGTTCGGCGTGTTAAAGGAGTCACTGAGGTGTGGTAAAGAGTAAAACAGTCTGTGTCGACGTAAATCTGTTTCAAACTTTTGGAGTGTTAAACGGGAGCCTCTGCGTCTCTCGGTGAAGTTTTTGCTGTCATGGAAAAGTAAGGAAATGGTCACTAAGAGATTTAAAACACGGTGATTTGAAGTTCATAATTCAGAATGAAAACGAATTGTTTTCCGTTCATTTAATGACCACCTATTTTCCATGATAGATTATCTTTTTGTTGAGCGGTATGTTAATTGCGTTTCCTTTAAATATTCAGGGGGTTGAATTGCGCCATGCGTGAAGTTTGTCTTTTTTTTATTTCCTTTTTGGCCAATGTCTTAATTAAAATACTTACTTGTTCAAGTACTTGTTTAGAGGCATCTCAGTCGATAAAGTGATTTAGTGTGTTGTCTCAAACTGTGAAGTAAACCGGCGCAAATCACCGAATTGTTTAAAATTGGCGTCACTGACACTGAATTGTCTAAAATTTAGTAATGGTTGTAATGCAGCACGGTGTAACTATTTAGTGGTTTCTTTATAAACTATGGTTTTAAAATGCAAACTATGTATGTATGTATATGCAGCAATAAACCTGTTAAACATGCTTCAGTTAGCCATTTATTTTTGTTTTTCAACTGTTTATAGACACGTGTATAATTTGTTGTTGTGTGTTTTTTTTTTTTTTTTTTTTTTTTTTTTTTTTTTTTTTTTTTTTACTGTTGCTATTATGCAGGCCATTTTGATCCAATCTCTGCAGTGACCGAAAAAGACACTAATAATCGCATAATGCACAACTTCAAAAACTATTTTGGATTGTGGATGTCAATATCACTTGCAGCTGTTGGCATAATGAAGTAATTTTCCTAAACAGCTTTAAGTTAAACCTTAATATGACTATTAGAATGCACAGGTGACGCACAGCATTAAGGTGTAGAGGTGAGGGGTTCTGGGGCTGTGGTTGAGGGCCGAGGAATGGTGTTGCGCTGTCGGGGTTGTTGCTGTGGGTCAGAGGAAGGAAGTGCCATCACGCTGTGCGATGTTGTCCATTGCTGTTCCATTGGCAATCCATTGTGGCTTGGAACCTCCCACCAAGTCAAAGCGAGTGGATGCACAGTTGTTTATTTCTGTAGCCATTTAGCTGAATGTGGCCAAGATAAACACGTTTGTCTTAAATCTTTGTACTGTAAATTGCTGTGTTTTGAGTGTAAAACTGCCAGGATTTTTAAAACGCAATCCCTGTATTTTTTTTTAGTTAATTACAAACCTTTTTTTTTATGTAATTTATTTTATTAAATTCATACTAACTTTGAGTTCCAGTAGTCCTTAATCACTTTTTATTTCTGTTCTGTGTTAAGTTATATCCTTTTGTGTCATCTAGTATTTTTTCCACATTTTAAATATATTAGAGATTTGATTTATTTCTTGTATTTTACAGGTACGAACTCTATTTGTCAGTGGTCTGCCGACAGATATCAAACCTCGTGAGCTCTATCTGCTATTTCGACCATTTAAGGTAAAAACAGATGTTTTAAATGGTAAATCTCATTGACTGTGTTTAGTCAAAAATCTGCTACCTCCCTTAGGTCTTAGCTCCTAATTATTATGGTCACCCAAGCAACAGTTAGAAATTAAAAAAGGTGAAGGGGAGGGAAATCGCACAATGAATTAACTGGAGGGGAATAATCAACTCCGTAAACTGAGTGTTAGATTTGTAAGAACTGGTATAATGTTTAGCAGAGATGTTGAGCTCCAGTCGCACAGGTTAGCAGTGCAGTCCCTCCAGTGTTGGCCTCTTATGGGGAGTGCAACAGGAATTTCTTCCTTAAGCATGTGACTGCACTGCTGCTAATTGGATTTATTTTCCTTTTCAGGGTTATGAGGGTTCACTTATAAAGTTAACATCAAAGCAGGTGAGACATTGTTGGATATTACAGCTGACCAGGCCTGTGTTAAATTCAAAATGTACTTTTGCATGTGCTGCAGTCATGCCTATTTTTTTCAGTGATTGTAAACCTAAAATTAGGACTGCATCGTGATCAATCACATTAAAAAGTTTTTGTTTTTTTTTTAAACCATGTATTTTGTGTTTTTAATAAGTGTGGCATTGATTTTTCTTTTTCTTTTGCAGCCTGTTGGGTTTGTAACCTTTGATAGTCGTTCCGGCGCTGAAGCGGCAAAAAATGCATTAAATGTAAGAAACCAGCCATCTGTAAGCAATAGCTTGAATTATTGAAAATCTGTCAGATGATTCCCAGCTAGGTTCATACTTGATGTGGTTTAGATGCATTGTCTGCTGTATATACATTAAGAACATGCCTTTTCTACTTGCAATTTGTGCAACAAATGGCCATAGCTTGCATACATTTCTCTCTCTATCTCATTTAACCTTAAAACATGGTGAGCTTATGGTGTCCCATATTTATTGTATAAGTGGATCTGTTCAGCACGTCACAAATAAGTGCATAATGTTTATTTTGGGAATTAATGAGCATCATGATTCGGAGAACCCACTTTACAGTAGACTACATTAATGTTTTCCTTAGCGTGTAGTACGTGTCCACCTAGGTAACACTAGCTTTGCTGTTCAGTCACCAGTAGAAACGTTCACTGCATGTGGGCACCAGCTTAAGATGCACTGCACATTTTTACCAGGGTCTGGCAGGCACAACCCATCCCCATTACTCTGTCCCCCTCCCCCCCTTGTGTCTCCAGGGGGTTCGATTTGACCCTGAAAACCCGCAGACCCTCCGGTTAGAGTTTGCTAAGGCCAACACGAAGATGGCAAAGAGTAAGCTGATGGGCACTCCAAATCCCACAAATATCCACCCAGCTCTAGGAGCGCACTTCATAGCACGGGACCCATGTAAGTTCATGGTCGACACAGTAGTTCACACTGCAGAGACAGACAGGCACACACACTTAAGCTACACATCTAGAGTAGATCTTAGGAAAACACAAGAAACTAATCCACCGCCACATGCATGCGTCATTAGCAAATGGCCTTTTCTGTTCTGATTTCAATTACGCTCAAGTTGAGTATTAGTACTTCACATCTCATTCAACCTCTCTTCTGTTCCAAGCCAAGTCACAGAACTTACCAGAGATCACACAGGTATCAGTATTTAGTTCCTGCTTGTTTTTGCTCATTTTAAAGTCTTTTGGAGTGTGAGGGGCCTCTGATGTCAACGATTTGTCATACACTTTGTTTGTTTTTTGAAGTGGTGATTTTTCAGTCATGTCTGACATACTGAGCTTGCCTGGGGTGATGGTTTGCTGTGCTTCTCCCCATCCTCAGATGACTTGACAGGGGCAACATTGATCCCAGCGTCTCCAGAGGCCTGGTCTCCTTACCCCCTCTATACCACGGAGCTCAGCCCTGGCCTGCCCCACACAGCTTTCACCTACCCAGCAGCGGCGGCTGCAGCAGCTGCACTTCATGCTCAGGTATTGCCATCCTTACCTTTTTCTTTTCTGATTGTTTTAAATCTTTTTTCTTTTTTTCCCCATTTCTTTATTCTCCTTTTGTCTTTTTTCTTCTCCTTTTTCCCTCCTTTAGTTTTCATTCTTTTTGTTAGTCCTTTTTTCTCTTTTCTCATTTTTATTTTAACTAAAGGTGTTCATTTTATATTTATTGGTTCAATTTATTTTTTTTAGATGCGCTGGTATCCCTCCACATCAGACTCATCTCAGCCTGGATGGAAATCACGGCAATTCTGTTAATGCGTGTTGGTATTTATTTATTTTATTCTTTTCTAAAATTGTTTAATAACTATGATCTTGGTAACTGCTTTATTTATTTCCCCCCAGGTTTCTCTCTTCAAATGGCATCTTCCAGCTCCTGTTTAAAATCAGTCCAGTTAATTTGAACTTCTGGTTTTTGGATGTATTAACTCCTTTGAAATTTGGCCATAAAGAGATTAAATTTGAGTTTGTATTGCTCATTGAGCTTATATTGAAGTCATTGCCAATAGCACAAAAATGAGAGGCATATAAATCATACAGTAGACCTTAGAGGTTGCTAATGGATGAGCCCCTTGAACTTATCTAATGGATGCTAATGGATGAGCCCCTTGAACCCCCCCCCCCATTGAAGAATTTAAGAATGGGGTTTTTTTTTTTTTTTACTTATTCATTCATTGAGATTTGCTCTGGGTTGAAGTAAAATGAGACTATCAACTGAAGCTGATATTGAGCATGTTGGTTTTGGCATGAAGTGTTGCTCGGTGCGTCATTGTAGTGTATTTGTTGCTTCCATGACCGGTGTAACCTTGTCATTTTGTCTTTAGTAGCTTGGTCATTGAAGTTGCTCTGTTATGTACAAAACTATGGCCAACTCATTTTGGGTAATGTTATGTCCAGACAGATGGTTTCCCTTGCTAGATTCCACTTTAACACATCACAGATGGTCTGATGACTTTACAAAATGACACATTCTCAATCTAGAGTGTGTATCTGGGGAAAGAAGAGTTTTGTGCAATTGAAATTAGTAATCTGTATAATTTATTGGTAACTCTTTCTTTGTGGTGTTTGTTTTTGTATCAATGTCCTTCATAGCATTTTCAGAGGTTAAGTTGTAATTTTCTTTTTTTTTTCTTTTTTTTGTTTAGACTGTGTCAGTGCGGCACAAAACTAACAGTATATGGACAGCAAGTTTGCTGCTAACATGAAATTGCTGTTTCAAGTTAATACTCTGAATATAAAGAGATGCTACAATGGTGCATGATTTTTAATGTGGGTGTAGTAATGGTTAATTCAGACATTAGAAGTGTATTTGTAAAAAAAAAAGTGTTTGGTGTACAAAAATACTACTGTATGATATAGTATTAAAATGGGAATGCATTAAAATGCCTTGTGTGTACTTTTATTTGAGATACTGAACTCTGCGCTACAGATTTGTTCATTTCAGCATCTTCCATGAGTGTATCATGGTCGTTTAGAGACTACCTAAAAATATTTATTTATTCACCCCCATGTTTTCAGATCTGCATAATTTTATTACATGGAGCACAAAAAGGGATGTTAAGCAGAATGTCATTGACTGACAGCCTCACTTGCCACATTCCTTTGCTGTCTTTTCAATGCCAAAAAAGTCTCATTCTGCCTAACATATCCTTTTATATCAAAGAACGTCAAACAGGTTTACAACGTGAAACATCTTATTTTGACGTGAACTATACTTTAAGCAGAAGACTGTAAGAAACAATGTAAGTGCTGCCCTCTGGAGGAAATGACTCGGTAGTCTTTGTAATTTGTTTTAAATGGGCTATATACCCTGAAGGTTGAGCCCTCTAGAAATGTCCCTATTGAACACTTTTGTATTTACTGTATTTAGGTCTTATTTTTCCAAAGTTGTCTTTGAAAACGACCAAATGCTGCTCTCCATGGTCCTGATTTGTCAAAAGAAATATACACGTGACGTGACACTTAAAATACAAAACCAGCACGCGCATTGAACTTTTAGATACATATTAGAACATTTACCCACGGTTTCACAGACAAGGCTTAAGACTAGTCCCAGACTAAAGTGTAAATCTGAGCGGTTTTAACTGAAAGAAACTTGCACTGACTGATTTTAAAATATATCAGTGGCTTTGTTTTGTCTCAATTAAGATGCACACGAGTAGTGTTTTCTAAGGCACGTTTATGGAAAATTACTTAAATGTCCGAAATGAACTATGGCCTAATCCTGGCTTAGTCTAAGTCCTGTCTGTGAAACCAGGCCTTAGGTTTAGATCGTATCAAAAGTCATCGAATTTATTTTTAGATCTAAATATATTCATCAATCTCCCAGACAGCTCTTAAAAGCACAACACGACCAGCTATAATATTTGTTGAATAAGAAGACGGCAAACAGAAATATTGTAATAAAGGATATAATATTATAGATAATTTGGGGGGCATTTAAAAAAAAAAAAAAACATACGGTGGGTTTTGACCAGTAAATTAGCCAAAGGAAAATGACGTCCGCGTCAAGTGCCCGCCCCTCATGAATAAATATCTTAATGTGATCTGTGATTGGTTACTCAAGAGAAGAAGTGGATCCCGAGAGAGTAGAGGCGCTTGACCCGAGGGCAGGTGTTGTAAATTAGGCCAAAATTTCCTTCCAAAGCTTTAAGTAGACTTTATGAGAAGTCCATAGGGTGTTGTTTTCGATAATTTTGGTTGATAGTCCTACCATGGCGTTTTCTCTGGTGAGTTTTGGTGCCAGTTCGGGTTTAAATCTTGCCTTTTTAAAGAGCCTTTGGATTTGTGTGAGCGTGTTAAATGTTTTCGTCAGTGATTATTTGGTCCGCGTTTACTGGCTTATAAAAAAAATAAAACTTTAAGTAAAAATTAAGTGCTTCATTCCTTTTCAGAAATATGATAGCCCGCATCTGTCGTGAGTAATGATTGTTTACAGTGAGGTCCATTAATATAGTTTCCATTGATTGGGCTTGTCCAATGTAATCATTGACTGCTTTGTTTAGTGTAACAGCGTGCATGGCAAATTAACTTAAGCATATTGTTCTTCATCACTCTAGTCAAAGTGGTGTACTAGAATGAATTTCTCATCAACTTCAAATCTTATGGCATCCTGTTTTGTTAACTGAACATAAAATGGTGAGTCAAGGGAAGAGTTAGGCCTATGTTTTACCATTTCTTTGATGTATATCCGTTTTGTTCTGACAGAGTGAGAACCCCAGACTTCTTAACTGCCTGGATTCTGATATTCCAGCCCTGTCTACATGCAGTAATGCAGACACATTCTCCAGAATGAACACCATGCTGGGAAACTCACTGGATCTAAGCGGGGTTTGCACAACTCCCACTGCTAAATGCAAGCGAGACCCTTTTAATGGTAAACCCTATTTTGTGTACAAAAGATGCAACTTTTAATTGACTGGTAGAAGACAATGAACAAGTGCAAGTAAACAATTCATTAATATATGTGCAGAGCTGTACCCTTTTTTTCACTGTCTTTTCCGCTTTCTATGTTCATGTGTATCTGCTGCATTGCTGTTTGCCCCTTAAGCTTTGGCCCTGCACTTGAGCATCATGTGCACAGGGAATCATTACAGCACTGGTCATGCAGTGTCATGCAGGCGAGACAGAGGATGCTGAATCAGGGCTGGAGCAAGCAGTTGGATGCAGACCAGCTCTGCATGAGCAGCCCAGATTGCTCTTTCTTCAGCTACTTAGCCAGTAGCAACAGTCCTGCAATTCACTGGAGTTTTCGGTCTCTTAGCCTGCAGCTAGTGGCTAACTCTCTCTCCCTGCCACCTCGAATGGGAGTCTGAGGTGGGAGGGGGTGCTGCCTCTTTGTAGGAGAATTTGTCAGGAATGCTCTGTGGTGTGGCATCAGAGGAGGCCAGGGACTGATGTCATTTGCAAGGGGCTGTGAGGGCAGCAGCAGCGCCTGGGTCACATGCAGGGTGGGTCGTCTTTGCAGAGATTGCTGCTCATGTGCAGTTTAGCCAGGCAGAGGGAGGCGAGCCATGATTTATCAGAGTCTAGGGAGCCAGTGCTTTAACGTGCATGCCTTTTATTCCCACTGCTGATGCAGAGTCACCAGACAGTGTGTGTGTTATTTCTGGACACTTTTAACAGATCGTCCCGACTCGGACCTGTCTGCGGTCCGGAGCAGGATGCTTTTTCCCACCGGTGGCCAGGACTCGTCCAGGGGTCTGCATGATGTCAATAACTGGGGTCTGGGCCTACAGTCCCTCAGCCTGTCTGACTGGGAGAGACCGTGGAGCAGCCATGACACCGATCCCTCTGCACAGACCAACACAGCCTCACGTGAGTGGAGTGAATAACATTAAATCAACCATATGATAATGTTGACACAATGTTACATGAACGCTGAAGTGACACTATCACTTATGCAATACCGATTCGGGGAGTCTTAATTGTTTTAAGCAGGCTTTGGTTTTAAAACGAAGACGTAGTTTTTGTGAAGTCTCTTTCTGGGTCTTTATTGATAGCCTTGTCCTGACTAGAGTGTTTAAACTGGTCTCACTAGGCCTGTAACAGTGAGTCGAAGCCTTTTGTTGACGTTAGTCACAGATTCTCGGCCTGCCTGGTGTGCTGGTAGTTCTCATTCATAGTGCTGCAATAAGAGCTGTCCTTTTTCATTTGTTTTTGGCTCTTGAATTATGCAAATTTTGGTTCCTGGGGTTTGGATAAGAAAAATCTGCTCTTTGGTTTTTATTTCTTTCAGATTATTTATTTTATTTTTTCAGTGCAAGGGATTTTGGGGACTCCCAGCCGGCTCTCCAACAAGTTTCCAAGCTACTCTGAGCCTTCCATTGGCGCTTCAGACTTCCTAGAAAAATTTCCCGGCATGGCACGCTTGAACTCTCAATCTTTCCTGGACTCTCACTCCATTAGCCCTGTGGACTCTGAGACCAGTGGCTTCAGCTCTGGTTCTGATCACCTCTCAGACCTGCTGGTAAGTGTTTAGAGATCATGTTCTGTGTAGCTATTTATTTTATTTTTTATTTTTTCCCCTCCTCTCTTCATTTGGCTTATTTGTTGGGGAATTGAAGGACTGTGAATTGACTTTCTAGCAGTTCCCCGTTTAAACTACTTATGAGTGATATGATCTGTATCTTTATCCCCGATAAGTAATTTTCAGCCACAGAAAGGGTAAACACCACCACATAGTAACTGTCTGATAGTACTATCATTTGTATACAAGTTATTAATTGAAATGAATTAAAATCCTATATTTCTCGTTTGTTTAAATTTACATTACGTTAGAATTCACTAGATTCTGAATAAGCCGTAACTGCTAACTTAGTTAATTTATTCCCTACTTTTTCTTATTCAATTAAGATGAAGTTTTGACTTAAAAAATAATCCTATATTTAATTGCTGATCTCCTAAAGTTAGGATAACCTCAATTGTCTTAACCCAGTAAATTCAATAAACTGCTTACCTTGGGGATTTTTCAAATATTAATCATTACAAAGTTTATCATGTAGTGTTTTGAGTGCAGCACAAACTTCTTAATAGTTTGACTCCTAACCCTAAGGTTGTGGGTTTGAGTCTCGGGCCGGCAGTACCACGACTGAGGTGCCCTTGAGCAAGGCACCGAACCCCCAACTGCTCCCAGGGTGCTGCAGCATAAATGGCTGCCCACTGCTCCGGGTGTGTGTTCATGGTGGGTGGGTGTGTGTTCACTTTGGATGGGTCACCATACTTGGCTATATGTCACCTTTTTTTTTTTTTTTTTTTTTTTTTTCCACTTTCAAAAGCGCTCTACAAATTTGACTTGACTAACAATCCAGACTGCAGAGTGTGCAATAGTGTTTTAATGAGGCTAGTTTTAAACGTAGCTCACTTCTGGGCCTTGCATGTTCTTATTGGTGAAGCTAACTCCTCTCTCTCTTGCTTTTTGCAGTCTTCTTTGAGGATCTCGCCGTCTGTGCCCTTCCTTATGTCCAGTATGCAAAGGGATCCTCTCAAGCTAGCTCTGGGCTCTCGTATGGACCACAGCAGCTCACTTTCTCTTACCCCACCACCCAGTGCCACCCCAAGTGGTGGTCTGTCCCACCGCTGGCCTGGTGCCTCCATCTGGCCCAACTGGGACCTAATGAAGACCCCTGAGAGCCCATTCAGCATTGAAAGAGAGGCCTGGCTTCACAGACAGGCAGCCTGTATGAACTGTTGTGTACTACTGTACTGCATGAATTCATGTTATTCCCACACCTTTACCTTCCCACTGGAACCTTTGAACCTCCCTTAACACTTCCCTTGAACAGACTTGTTCTACCCTGGTGCTGCTGGTCACTTAATATCAGTGCGTAATGCAGATGTATTGCTGTTGTGCTTATCTTGTGAATTTGTGCTCCACAGCAATCAATGAAGCTACCTTCACATGGAGTGGACAGTTGCCCCCCAGACACTACCAAAATCCCATTTACTCCTGCAAGGTCTTTTTAGGAGGAGTTCCCTGGGACATCACTGAAGGTAGAAGGAGCACTTGTCCTTATTAGGACTATAGCCCTATTCGGACAGGACTAGTTTTACAGGGGGTCGTTAGAGAGGGGGGGGGGTGGTATGAAATCCCTTCCGAATCTGCCACGTCTGTTTTTCCTCACACAACCTCTCTTGTAATTCCAGAGCAAGTTACCGGTTGTTTTTCAGCAAACTCTGTGATCGTCTGAGAAAACTAATCGCGTCCGAATGGCTGTGAAGTAAATATTGCTAAATATTTACTGCATTTAATATATATTGTTAAATGGGATGATGGCCCAATTCGGACTAGTTTTCTAAACCGTTTGAGTTTCGATTAAGTATCTAATCTAAGTAATATTACTGTGAAGTAAATATTGAATTTACTTGTCTGTGATTTACCGGTGAGTATTTATCTATTTATTTTTTCTTTTCACAACGCATTTCCTTTGTTTTTGGCCAATGGGAATTACCGTAGATGCTCTTACCACACGCATGTTTGATATTTGCCTCCCGGCAAAGAAGAAAACAAAAAAAACAAAATCAAAAGCCAGATCATGTAAACAAACTGGAAGCTAACAATAAATAGATTTTTCTACCCATTAGGTTGTTTTATTAACGGTGTCGATTTACTCTAAATGCAAATAGGCCGCCTTGTTGGCTGAGGCCATTTACACTAGCTCCGCCCCCCAACGTGTGAATCGGTTAGTCAGAAGACAGTCGCCAATCGTCAGCTTCAGTGGCGCAGCTGGTGAAATGTGTCGTACTTATTTTGATCGAATCCGCCTTTTGCCAAACTTTTTTTTTTCTCTCTCCCTTTTCAAATTTCAAATCACATCAGAAAAGCATCTATTTTCAATGAAATTGAAAAAGTATCTGGTATGGTTGGGGTAGGTGTAGGGAGGGCTTTATTGTGCCAACAAGGTGGCATCCATTTAATAATTTGAATTAATTTATACTTAAGTTATTGCAGCCTGTTTTTATAATGTATTGCGATTTACTGAGGTGCAGATAATTGCCATTATTTGCAATTAGTAGTATAAATAGCAGAAAATCCTGCTATTTTTAAGTGTAACTAGAATCTATAGCTATTTGCACTTAGTGCAAATAGACTCTGCCTTCTATTAATGTCTAAACCTACCCCTTACAATAATGCTAAAAATTGTTGTACAGTGAGAAGTTACGCTATCGATGTGCGCATACCCAGTAGTTTTTGCTGTATACCATCTAGCCTTACACTTATGGTAATCATCCGAATGACTATATGCAATGAGCGCACAATCTCTGAAACGCCCAGATGAACAAAACAGACCCTCCCACCTCTGCAATTAACAGATGTTAGTCCCGGGATTAGTTTTCTAAACCATGTTTGAGTTTTGATTAAGTTTGTAATGACTGCATTCTACACCTATATACGCTGAATTCTGCTTGCTAATTCTGTGAAATGGTACATTTATACAATAAATGCTTAAAATAATGGTCTGCTTGAAGTTAAAATGGCTTTTTTTTTTTTTTTTTTTAAATTGTTTGGAATAGAATAATAGCCTGCTTATTGAAGAAAAATATTGAAATTTAAGAGACCACTTGATTTAAATCTTTAATATGGTGTGCTATGTTGACTCATGGTCTAATCCCATTGGAGGTGTGGCATCCAGTCTCCTTGAATATTTCATTTATTTTTAAATGACATAAAAATGCTAATTGACACTTCATTTGCTTTCCACATTTTGTGTACCACGTGTGCTGTTTATCTAATTCTGATTTTCAAAATTTACACTAACATTTAAAAGTCTGTGGTCTGTAAGATTAAGAAACTAACTTTTTCTTAAATTTCAGCAAGAATGCATTAAATTCATCAAGTGACAGTAGTAAGATTTCCATCTTTAAATGCTTTCTTTTGAACTTTCTATTCAGAATCTTAATGTATCGTGATTTCCACAAAATATTTGGTGCAGTAAATGATTTCTGATGGATCATGTGACACTGAAGACTTGAGTAATGGTCAAAAAATTCAGCTTTGCAATCACAGGAATAACATGAGACTTTTCAAAAACTAAACTAATGGCTTCTCTTTCCCTTTTTTTTTTTTTTTTTTTTTTTTTGTCACCAGCTGGTTTGATTAACACTTTTAAATGCTATGGCCCTCTGAGTGTGGAGTGGCCGGGTAAGGATGGCAAGCACCCTCGCTGCCCTCCAAAAGGTAATATGCCCAAAGGTAATGCTGAAAGGGTAGGAAACTTATTTTATTACAGCACTCTGTGGCGGGATGGTGCGGGTTGATGGCACTCAACTTATTGACTACAAAAACCTCTCATACACATGTGGTGGTATGTTTCTGGGAATTCCTTTTTGTTTTTTTTTGTTTTGTTTTTTTCTTTCCCCTCCACGCACTTTGCAAGATGTACATACCCAAGTATGTTGGTTGTTGTGCAGTCTGTAGTTAGGGAAATGACAGTAAGTTAAATTGTGTAACCCTTCGGCCATGTGACTTTATTTTTATTTTCTAGGTTATGTGTACTTGGTGTTTGAATCGGACAAGTCTGTGCGTGCCCTGTTACAGGACTGCACTGAGGACCTGCTTCATCCTGAGGGCTACAGCGAGTATTACTTCAAAATGTCCAGCAGAAGGATGCGCTGCAAAGATGTAAGATGGACTTTAACGGTAGATTACAACTTCTGTGTGGGTACCTGTTGACCTGCTTCAAGAATCTGCATGTGTAATTTATAGGTGGTATAAAGTTTGTTCCCTGATCTTGATATCTGAGAAATGCTAACCCGTCTTTTGTTTTGTGGGGGGGGTTGTTTGTTTGTTTTTTTTTTGGACCCTCAGGCACAGGTTATCCCTTGGGTGGTTTCAGACAGTAACTATGTGAGTTGCCCCTCTCAGAGGCTGGACCCTAGGAACACTGTGTTTGTCGGAGCTCTGCATGGCATGCTCAATGCTGAGGCCCTGGCCAGCATCATGAATGATCTGTTCGGAGGTGTTGTGTATGCAGGCATCGACACAGACAAGCACAAGTACCCCATTGGTGAATTGGTTTTTTTTTTTTTTTTTCTCTCTTTTAAATCAAGGTTGATCACTAGTAACTCTTACTTTGATACTGGTGTTTAACCCCCCCCTCCTAGGATCTGGACGTGTAACCTTTAACAACCAACGCAGTTATCTGAAAGCTGTGAGTGCTGCATTTGTTGAGATAAAGACACCCAAATTTACAAAGAAGGTAAAGTGGAACTTTGAAACCCGTCGTTTTGCACAATTATGGTAGCTCGTGTACAGTCTATAATAAAGTCTATGGCTTTACTTCTTAACTGATAATTTAAAGTAGCGCTGGTTGTACTGATGCAAGCATTTGCTGTTGTCCGGGTTTCATTTCTATTTGGTAATTTGATTTCAGTTGGCATGTCATTTAGTCACATTTTGCTAATGTCTGCCTGGCAGTGCATTTAGACTTTTAGTATGCCTCTCCATTTTTTCCATTTTTTTTTTTTTTTTTTTTTTTTTTTTTTAATTTCTCTGTGGGAATGCCCTTCCTCCTTTAGGTTCAGATTGACCCATACTTGGAGGATGCCATCTGTCAATCATGCAGTCGTGAGCCTGGACCGTTCTTTTGCAGGGACAAGGTGAAGTTTTTAAGCACCCCCCCCCCCCCCCCCACACACACACACACACACTTGCAGTGTAAATGCAGTAATGCATGCTGTGTAACTAACATCTCTTCCCCAGACCTGCTTCAAATACTACTGTCGCTCCTGCTGGCATAGGCAGCACTCCATGGACATCCTCAGCAACCACCGCCCTCTGATGCGAAACCAGAAGAAGCGGGATGCCAACTGAAACCACGCATGGCAGCACGATGCCTCACCCTGGATGTCTATTGTGCCTGCTCCCCTTGGAGAACTGCTCAAGAGTCGGCCCCCCTTCAAAAGGCCCTCCCAGGAGTTGGGGCATGGGGAAACACTGTAGAAAGTTCACTGTTGCACTTTCTTTTTAGTTTGGCTTGTTCACTTTGGCACTGCACACAGTGAGATGGGTTAGCTGGGGCCCATGGATGGGAAGACCCAGAGTTTTTGAACAAAGTTGAGATTCAGGCCATGGTTGAAGGGATTTTTTTTTTTCTTTTTTTTTTCTTTATATAGGTTGCTATTTTGTTTTGGTAAGTCCATTCTAAAGTCTCATTGTTTAACAGATGGAAGCCATACAGTGCCTTTAATTGGTTTCCCTTTCCACACTAGCTGCTCTTTTCTGGCACTTTTTTGCCAATGTTTTTTACTTTTTTGAGACGCTACAAAAGCCAGATGTTCATCATGACACTTTTCTTCTGTTTTAGTTTACATAAATTTTTACATGAAACAGTTTTAAGGTATGGCATGGAAAAGGTTGAATAGTAATCTACCTGGCAAATTTTTAATTTTGCGCTTTTTTTTTTTTTTTTTTTTTTTTTTTCCTCCATGTTTTTGGAGTGTATTTGCCTTATCAGTGTTCTGTTTGGTAGAACAAGAGGTTTGCGTGTAACCCTGCAGATCTGTTTGCCAATCCAGATCAATTTCAGTGCGTGCCTCCACTAGGCATTGCTTTTACTGCTCTCAATCAGATTTCAAAACCAACTTTAATATTAATCCTGAAATAAGAATGGCCATCGACTGCACATAGTTTTATTGCACTTTTTAATTTACACTTTGTAAAGGGGTAGGTTTTTAATCACTTAAATTGTACATCAGCAGGTGTTGTGGGTGTGAGCCCAAATGGCTGCTTGTTGAATTTAAAACCATAGACTTCCCTTGAGTTTACCAAGAGCCTTAGCAGACTAGATGCAAATGTCACTTTACTCATCCTCCGCTGAATGTCTGAATGGATAACATTACTTTCAGAACCAAGATTGTCTTCTGTCTTATCACCATATGCTTTCCGTGCAGAGCTATTTCCCAAGCTCCTCTGTCATTCTACCTCATTGTTGTCTGCCAAGTTTGCTTATAAAGGTGACGTTTGAATTTTTGACTGGGCACAATAAAGGTGTTTAAGCATTACTCCTGCTGTGTGACTAGGTTTCTTTAAAAGGCCTGCATGGGTGTGCATTATTTATTGATGGATTGTTACATTTCTCAAATTTTTATTTTTATTTTAAACTTAATGCACGAGTATATTTAATGTCGGTTTGGATCAATTAATGGAAACAATTCTGAAAACTTTTGCTGCTTAATATTTTGTGCAAACTGGAACCTTTTGTGTAAAATAACAGCATTTATTTGAAATTGCAGTCTTTTGCAATTATTGGTCTTTACCGTCACTTTTAATTTAATGCATCTTTGCTAAATAAGAGTTTGATCTTTTTAATTTTTGCCCAGACCTTTGAATCTTTGTCTTGATAAAAATGTTAAGCAGCACAACTGTTTCCATTGACAATAAATGATTCTTGAAGGTTTAAACCGTTTCAAGATCTGTAAAGCTAATTAGAATTTTACAAAATTCTTTAAAATACAGAATCCTTAAAAATAAAAAATTAAGAGGAACCGCTACATCCATCCACTTAAAATAATGTTGGGGTTCTCTATAGAGGTTTTGTGATTAATTAATGCTACTTGACCAGTAGGTGGAAGTGCTGCACTTGCTAATCTGTAAAGGAGGATCCAGGCTGGTTTTTGTTTTTTTTTCCTATCCAAAGAAAAAGTGTGTAATTTGGTAGTGCTGATGTATAAAGTTAAGAGTTATGGTTCAATTGATACTATAATGCTGTACTTGGACAACAAACTTCTCAAAGTAGATCTTAAGAGTGTATTTTAGTACCAGATGATGGTGCAGTATGTGCAAGGAGGGACATCTAAAATAAGGGGCCATTAATGTCTGGAGGAGCCTATAAATGTTCTTTTCCTCTCGTTCCATTGACCGAAGGGTCATAGTTTGGTTGGTTTGGCTATGACAGCGTTAATCCATACTGGTAGATGCCACAACTACACCATCTGGCAGCAAAAAAAAAAAAAGCATCTTTCAGTTGTTCTGACTGACACAGCAGGGCTCAAAAAAAAAAAAAGCTGGTAAAACCTATGATGACAGAGCAATATAGATGTTCCTTGCAAAAAATGTCCTTCAGATTGGCCATAGACTATGAAAGATGCTTTTTGCTGCTAGATGGTGTGGTTACCACAAAGCACATGGGGCTATTCTAACAATCTAAACTTTAGCTATTTACAGCTAAATGGATCAAAACCAACCAGGAACTTGAACACAGTGGAAAGGGCCGGCCGGCTGGCTGTGTCCGTGTGAATCATCCAGGAATAACAGGTGTGTGGAGGATGACAAGTGTCTGCATTTACATAACCTCCTGTTTCTCCCCCCCCCCCCACCCCCCATACACATCCCACTGACACTACAAAAATAACACCCCCAGCACCATCTGAAACTCATCTCCTCATCAGGAGGTAATCTGAACACTTTGGCATGAGAGATTATTCCTTGGCACAGCTCATTTAAGTTCACACATTAGCATGAAGATTTTCTCACTGACACTTTATCTACACATTAGTATATTACATTTGAATGGAGTCAATCTGAGAAACGTGGGCTTAATGTGTTATAGTAGACTCACTTTCAGCCATCCAGTAACAGAGAGCTGGACTAAATGGATAAATGCTGCCACCGAATGGAGTTGTCTTGTGAAGAGTGTTTTACAGGTATAATGATGTTAAGAAAGGTTTAACGTAACATGATCCATTCATATTAGAGTTCATATATGGTGGTGGTCAAGTGTTGGAAGTGTCGTGCTGCTCTCTTTGGATTTAGCTGCTCTAATTTTCTGCTGACCTCACAATGAAGCCATAGTATCCATGCATTTATGACTAATCCCACTAATCTTATCTGAGGGATGTCCCACCTAAAAATATGATAAAACCACACTGTGTATTGTAAATAGCAATGTTCCTTTCCGTTTGTTGAAGTTCCCCTAACGTGATATTTAGCTGCTGGAATGCAAATTTTACTGGTGGAACCCTGTTGAAAAATGTGTATTTTACCCCCAGTACATGATTTTTACCAGTGAACCCTCCTCGAAACTTGACTGGGCTAGTTTTGAGTAGCAAGGCTAGGGTTTAGTGTAGGTAGTACACAATTTGGCCACAATTCTCATTTACATCACACTGTATTTCCTCTCTGGTGATACACTTGGGGAACAATGTCTTGGCATGTCCGATCCATCCTTATCAGCCATGATAATTAAATAACAGTTAAATAACATGACATTACAAAGCTGGCCTCTTTTAAATAGATGGTAAAATAATTGATAAATCCAAACTGGTTTGCTTTATCAAGTGGTAGATCTAATTGTATTTGTTTTTATATTTATGTACTGGACAAAGTTGCATGTATTGCATGATATTTTTATTCAGCTGGATAAAGTACTTTTTGTTTAACCTCCTCATTATTGCTCTGGAGGTGGTCTTTGCTGTGTATCATGTGATTGTGTGAGAAATGAGATTGTGTGAGAGTAAGTGAGAAACGGAAACATGGCTGAATTGTGGAAGTGTCTCCTCCATCCCCTTGTGTTTGTAAACTAAAGAACCTCGCAGGAAACAGAGGGTAATGGGGTTAGAGTTCAGCTGTGGTTCTTTGAGGAAACCACTCCTCAGGAAAGAGAGCTGTTATAGGGTCGTGGGAAAGGGGGAGGGGCTTCGGCAAAATCTGCCACCACTTCACTCCATCCTACAAACTTACTAGACCTGAGGGAGTAAAACCCTGCAGCTCTGGAAAACAAAACGAGCTGCTCAACCTTTAAATAGGTAGTTAGCAAACCTAAACCAAAAACACATGTGCTTGCAGACATTAGAGGATTCCTTTTGGCATTTAAATATGTCAGTCTGAAACACCATGTAAAAAAAATGCATCTAGAGTTAAATGTGGAATATGCCTGCTTGAGTTCTCAGACTTACAACCATGAAGGAGTTCCAATCTCCGACACTCGAAACATTGACTCATAAATAAAATACCACTGTTACTTTCCACTTTTTACTACTTTTTTTTGTAGATGTTCAATCGTCAGCAAAGACATCTTATAGCAAACAAACTGTGGATGATAAATAGCGCTATTCCATGCTAGGATTTTTTTTTTTTTTTTTTTTTTTTTTGCAGGGGTACAAATTTTAACAGACAATTTTTTTTTTCTTGAAAAGACAGATTATCATTTTGTACATCTACCTCCCTGGCTGTTGCCTTGTTCGTGTGGCCTAAAATATGCAGGTTCATATTCATTCATTCTATATCAGTACTGTAACTTACATCCTGGAATCCAGAGGGCCTGATCCTGACCTCTTCGCCCTCCAGGGTCACAGTGGCCAGTTGGCAACTGAGACAATTTTTGAGACATGTTTTATTCCACATGAACACCTTTTTCCCATATTACATGAACATACAACATTCTCCTCTTATACTCGCACAATACATCTCTCTGATGTCTGCTGCTGCAAAGAGTTTCAGAAGAAACATCTTCATCCAGTGGGAGATGAAGAGACTGACAGATCGAGAGAAAGAGATGGTCCAAGAAGAAGTGACAGAGAGAGAGAGTGGCAGAGATGTGGACAAGCATGCTGATGCTAAACTCCAGATTCTAGGCAGTTGTCATGGAGACAGCTCTGCCTCCTTGGCCTGGCTGCTCTTCGTGATGTTTGTGTGAGAATGTGTTCTAGAGTGTGTGTGTGTGTTGTCACACTGTGATCATAATGGCATACTTATAGCATGATAGCACAGATTGCATTGATACATTTAGCCAGTGTTAAAACTTGGCATGGGAGCTGATATTCTGTGAAATGCTTGTTATTTATGACTATCTGTGTACTATATGTTGCCTTATATAAAAGCTATTTGTAGCTCAGCTGCAGCTTTTCATTACTGAGGCTAATACTCCCATCTCTCTGTTTCTAGATATGACTAATGGAATAAAGCAGAAAAAGGCTGTTGTTAAAGGAATAGTTTGTTATTGTACAATCTTCCTGTTCATATTCCAAGTATTTCTAAACCACTTGATAGTTGTGTGTGAATCTTAATTCATTATTCAGTGAAAATCTACCCTCACAGTGAGCTATTAACTCAAGAACTTACATTCCAAATAATTTGTTAGTAATCAGACTGATGGCTCAATTGGATTGAACAGCCTTCATATAAACACTTCAATCAATCTAAATGGAATTAAGATCGGATTGGAAGAGGTGCTGTAGACCTTGAGTAATCCAATCAACAAGAGAAAAACTAAGCATGTAAACAATTGAATACGACTGTATTCACAATCTGATTAAAAAATATCTTGTGGATGTTTATGTTTACCTGAGCTCTTTAATAAAAAGTTATCTGATAGCATTTTTATAATAAGATCTGCAGTTCTTGCAGATAATACATATGCACATGTAAACAATATGTGAATAAGATTGCAAAGATTATGGTTCATATAAACAGAACTTTCAGAATCTGAAATTGGATTGGATTAATTCAGATTTATGAAAATTAGTGCATGTAAACATAACCTTACCTACTGCCAGTTCATTTTAATGAACCATGCAATTGATCTGATTCACAAATAGGTCTTAACATTTTATTCTCAAAAAGACTACAAATTAATTCTTCAGATGATTGGTTAATTCTCAATTTGGACTGGTTTGATATGTATCAGAGGAAATCTGGCTTCAGAACAGAACTGTTTGGCCTCAGCCCTTCTTTCTGTGTTGGCGGTCACCCGTTGGGCTGTCTGTGGTTTGTCACGTTCCTCATGAGCAACAGGAGAAAAGTGTGTGGTTTCATGTGTGCGTCAGCACTGAAGTACGTCCACTTCCTCCATGAAATAACCACAGAAACGATTTCTGAACACACAGAATAATTAAAGAGCAAAACACATCCAATGTGGATGTCCGGTATCCTTGTCTGATTACATGACCAAGCTAGGAAAAAAAATCAACAGGAAGATGAACATGGCCAAAACATCATAAAGCTGTCTAAGTGATGGACTGACCATAGTTAAGACATGTAAGTAACCGTACACCATTGCTGAGTCTTCAGGAGAACCAGAGGACTCTTACATACAATGAACACTTATTTAAAACAAAAACAGCAGAGAATGAAACATGCTACGTCCACACACAACCAAACGTTTTGCAGTTTTGGCAATCAGTCTCACTTAATATGATCGTTTAGCTTTAAATTGTGACTCATGAACAGTGTGGATTCAGTAAGCTAGAGTGATCAAGATCCTATACCATTATGGTGACATATGGTGAGAAGAAGATCAATGGATTGGTCAGTCAGAGTGCTTTGATATCCATTCATTATTTCCATGTACAAACAGAACATCTTGAAATCAGACTGGCTTGTATATTCAGACAGCAAGTAGGGTCACTATTTGGAAAACACATGACTAATTTCCTCTTACAAGCGATGTGGATTCCCATTGCCTGAATGACCATTTAAGTGTACTCATCTCCTATTAATATTTTGATTGATTGAGGTAAAAACAGGGAGAAAAAGCATTTATTTATGAGTGAGGCAACAATTAATTTTTTTTCTTCTCTTGCTTTTTTTGCTTTTGAAGACCCACCAAGCAGCAGCAACTGGAGAGGTCATGAGACTCTATACATGTGAGTCCTTGAGCATGACACTGAACCCTAAACTTCTCTAGTGGGACTGTCTCTGGGTTTGGCCTTTTTGAGTGGATTTTGATTAAAGCAGCCATTAAATGGGAAATTAACAAATAGCTGCAGGGCTCTTTATCATAAGATAAAGTCATTCAAAGTGCCATAATAATTATATTATTAAAACAGTATGTCTTTATTCCCCCTCAATGGGTCTTTTCCAGTTTTTTTTTTTTTTTTTTTTTTTATTATTATTTATTTGGCATTTAGCCTCTATTTGATTGAACAGTGAGAACAGATAGGAAGCAATGAGAACAAGATAAGGAAATGATCCCATGCCAAGCTACAGTTCCAACATTAAGTCTTATAATAGTTTGATGTTTTTGTTGTTGTTTCTGTGCTTAATTTCATTTAAATTTGTTCTTTGAGTGTCAAACCTCTTTGCAAAATCTGCATTATTGTAACAGGTGCACAAACCACTGAAATGTGCCGCTCAAACTGTTATGGTCAGACGGAAATAAACCAGCCAACATTTTCTAATGTTAGGATCCTTTAGAAGGATATATAAAGCAGAAGGTGCTACACACAGCCAGAACAGGCATGACCAACTTTACCACATTTTACTTACATTAATTCCCTTGGTATTTAGCAATAATAGCATCTGTTAATGGTCATGTTACTGATTTTGAAATGAGATGTGTAGCTTTTTTTTGTTTTTTTAATGAGTAGAAGGTTTGAATTACAGTATGAGTTCATAGTACAGTAAACTCTCTGACTTTATAAGGTGACTTACTTTATGGCCATTTAAACTTCTTGTAACTCTTCTCCTAGTCAAAACTCAAATCTCAGACAAAAGTCTTGCTCTTCACATTCCTAGGGGGTCACTTTCCTCACAGCTGGGAAGCACCAGAAGGTGTTTTCTTTTTATCATTTACGTAAGGCTGACTTTACAAGAAGTTTACAAAAGGCATGAGAGGGCAGATTTCTCCTTATCATTAAACCCAGGTACTCCTCACACAGACACGTGCTCAAACAAACAGAGTTTCTACTAGTTTGAGTAGCTGACAACATCCTTAGACAGCTATTTAAATCACTCAGTGGCCAAGGTTACTCATCAAGGAATCACGGTGAAATGAGAGATTTAAAGTCTGTAATGAGTGCTTTAATTAGAGCTATAGGTACCAGAAACCTTTGTTCAAACCCATATGAGTTTTCCCTGTAGCCAAGGATAGATAAAAAAAGATGTTAACTTTTTATTAGAAAATTCCTAAGAACAGTTGAATTTAAGAATTTAATTTCTCTGCATGGAGATGTTTTACTTTTTATAATAAAAATGATGATTTAAAAATAAAGTGAAAATGGTCTGCCACTATATTGTGGGGTTGTTTTTCATTAGCCTGTGGTATAGGCCATAATTAAATAGTTTGTTGTATTTTTGTCAGTTTTCTTCAAATACCTTAACGTAATTGATAATTTAAAGTATTAAAGATGCAGAAGATGTGCTTCCCTCTTTATTAAAAAAAAAAATAAATACAGTGGGACAAGCCAGGGTTGAGGGATGAGGGTGAGAGAAAAAGAGAGAAAGAGCATGAGAGAGAGAGAGAGAGAGAGAGAGAGAGAGAGAGAGAGAGGTTGAAGAGAAAGAGATCGTATTGAACTTATTTTACAGTCCATTGAAAATGGAGAGGACTATTGGCCCTCAGCCTTTGCTCATTAGGAGGAGGAGACGATTCAAAGGCTGGAGGAAAAAAGAAATGTGAGAAAGAGGACAAGTGAAAGAGAGAGAGAGATGGAGTGGATGGGACAAGGTAAGAAGTAGTGCCTCCCTTGTTTTTCTTTTTTTGTTCTGGTGCTCATCTTGTCTGCTCTCCAAATTCTCTTGCCCCACACTCTTTTTTTTCTTTCTTTCTTTCTTCATACTTTTGACACTTTTCTTGCTGTTGTTGATCAGAGGCTCTCTGACTTCATATTATGGCACACTTCTCTGTCTAGGTCATGCTGTCTACAGAACATCAAGCTCTCTGCTGAGGAAACAGCTTTGTTCAATCCAAAAGCAATGTGAGTAAAATCACAACAAATTTAACACATCTGTGGTAAAATATGGTTTAGCTTATAAGTCCCAATTTTGTGAGGTCGGTTCTTTCTGTTTACTTGTCAGTAGTATTTGTGTGAAATATATTCAGCAGTAGTGCAAAGTAAATGATGAAATAATTGTGTGCAACTTGAACATATGAAATAAAAGTGTGTATAAAAATCCACCAGGGCATCAACAATCAGGTGAATTACTGAGCAAGTACGACTGTATAAGTGGAGTTATTTCTGTAATGCACACATTAAAATGCCATACACTCAAAGTGTTTTGAGGTCATAAGGAAACAGCACATAAGCACATTAATTGACAATCTGCACCTTAAATCGTAATTTGTGTTTAAAGACCTCTGTAATTCTTAAATGGAAGAAGTTTGGGGCAACTAGGACTCTTCCTAGAGTTAGCCGCCTGGCCAAACTGAACAGCTGGGTGAGAAGGGCCTTAGAAAGTGAGGTAAAGAAAATGATGTTGATGGACATCCAAAACAACACTCCACTGATCTGAGCTCTATGGTAGATTGTTTGGCAAGTTTCTCTTCAATGCATGACACATGAAAGCCTTCTAGAAATTTGCAGAAAAAGGCATCTAAATGACTCTTAGACTATGGTCTGATAAACATCAATTCCAAACACTGGGTCTGGAGCATCACCTGCACAATACCATCTAAACCGTCATGCATTGTGAAAGGTGAACGCAACAAAATACAGATATATTCTTAGCAAAAAAAGAAAGGAAAAAAAGTTTACCTTTCAACAGGACAATCCTCCTAAGCACACACCCAAGACAATGCAAGAGTGTCTAAGGGATGCCTCTGTGACCAACCTGTAGAAGCCTCCTAGAGCCCACACTTAAACGCAACCAAACATCTCTGCAGAGACCCGAAAAATAGCTCTCCATCCAACTTGCCAGAGCTTGAGAGGATCTGCAGAGAAGAATGGCAGAAAATCTCCAAATCCAGGAGACCAAAGCTTGTCCATAATAACCTAAAAAAAAGACTGTAATCGCTGCCAAAGGTACAGAGTTAAGGCTTTGAATACTTATGCAATATGAGATTATTTTTTGTTTGTTTTGTTTTTCAAGTAAATTTGAAAGTGATCACACGTCTGTATTTTGCTTTGTCATTATGAGATTCAGAATTTTGATTGATGTGAAATATAAATATGTATCTTAATCTAACTGAAAATATCAAAATGTTGGACCTCCTGCCAAACTACTGCCTGAACCCATTCCCTCCAATAGACCTCACAAAGAATATTACAGTCCTCTTTCTGGAAGACAAATATAAATTCATTACGTGATCTTGCAGCACATGAGGTCATTACTAAAAATGTGTCAATTTGGCAATGCATGCAAGAAAAAATAAACATTTTAAAGGTCTGAATATGATTACCCTTACGAAAAAGAAGTTTATTCAAGTGTGCTATTAGTATACTTCTTTTAAACAAAAAATAGGAAAGTATGCTTTTACAGTAGTTTACTTTTTATGTACTTCTCAGAAATGGGCTTTATGTACTTCTCAGAAATATACTTAAAATGACATTTAAGTATACTTGACTTATACTTACAAAAAGTCTAAATATACTTGAACTTTACTTAAGTATACTTAATAAAATAAACTTGAAGTATACTACTTTTTGGTAAGGGTAGAGAAACATTACATAATGTAAACATTCAGTTTCATAGCTCTTCTAAGTAGGATTAACACTCTATAATCCCCACACTCCACTTTCTGCAGAGGAGACCAATAATTAAGCATGACACCAGGATACGACACCATTTTCAATGCAACATCATTCAATGCATGCGTGTAACAGAATTATACAGATTTTCACTGATAATCACCTTCCCAAAATACCTTCAATTCTTTGACTCAATGTGACTCAATTCCACACAAAAACTTAACAATAATACATATCCCCTCAGTGAGTCAGTTTTGAGACACACTAATCCTGCAGAAGATACCAACATCACACATTTTCAGATCTAATTAAACATAAGAACCACCTGAATCATTACACAAACAAACAAACAAACAGATAAATTGGATGCTGAAATCCAAACTCGCAATACAACTGAGTATCTGAGTCACATCGGAAACATATGGTGTCGGTAAAACAGGAGAGGGTGAATCTGAAATGTAAAAAATGTACATTCAACATCCATTAAATATGTCTAGAAATTAAATAGTCACTCAAATATCAAAATGCTTGAACATCTAGCATTGTATTCTAATGCAAAGATGTATGAGAATAAGCAGTAGTTCATTATTTCCTCATTAGAAGCACATTTGAATGTCATGCAAATGAGACGCGTGTTACATGCACACCGAGGGGATCCCTGTCCATGATTTATTTAACAGAGGGGGATGATGGTCATAGATGCATACATATGTGATAAGATAGATGTGTCCCTCACATGATTCCTGTGTAATGAGTGTGTGTGTAAGAGAGAGAAAGAGGGAGACCCTGCCGTCTCCTTTAAAGGGGAGATCTAATGCTGTTTCATGCATTTATTTACACTGTTAGAGCTGGATTCTCATGCTAAGTATGGCCAAAGTTTCAAAAAACGATTTGGGTGTATGACAGAGTATGTTTGTGCCAAATACACACCTCCGGGTTTCTTACAAGTTTTGGAAAGGTTTTTTTTTTTCGATTGTGGCTCTTCATTACGTAATGAAGCTTGGAACTCCTTATATGGGCATTTCTCCTAGAAGAGTGCTCCCGAGGACACACATCAACCAGAGCGAGAGCAACCCTGCATCTCAATGTTCATACTATCCATCCTAAATAGTATGTGAGATTAGAACCCTGCGTTTCATTCGGAAGGGCTCATCCCTATGCCCTAATCCCTTCAAAGGGTTTACCCTCCAGACTCTGGAGTCCAGAGTGAGAGCTTCAAAGGCTTGAAGGGTGTAGGGGACCAAACAACTGTTTCTTGAAGTGCCCTTCTGCGTCATAATCACTTGCCCAGATGGAGGCGCCGTCATCATGCAAACAATCTGCGCAAAGGATCATGGGAGCCCGAAGTGTCCATCAGTTGTACCCTTCGAAATCCTTCAATCCTAAGGGCCCTTTGAAGTGGCCAGTTTTGAGCACTTTGGTTTGGAACGACCCTTCAGTATGGGGGCAATGATTGTTTTCACTCCGAAGTGCCCTTCGGAGATTGATATATCCTGTTTGGAATGCACCAAGTGTGTCCCAAAGCATAGTATGTTGAAAAGAGTATTCAGGTTGATTTTTAAAGTGTGGATCTGTGCACACTCTAATGCAGGGATCTGATCTCCAACTCTTGTAGTGGTGAGGTGGTGTGTGTTTCAGTTTTTTTTGTGGTCCATCAAATCTTTGTGTAATTTTTTGGTATGACTTTGAACCTTGATTAGCTGCTTCAGGTGTGTTTGTTTGGGGTTGGAGCTGAAATCTGTAGGACGGTAGCTCTCCAGGAGCAGCGTTGGAGACCACTGCTCTAATGGCTAAAACTGCCCACAATCCATTGCGCTTTGGCGAAGAATTCGTTCCAGAACTACAAACACGAATAAAACGCGTCTCTTTTCAGAGATATGAAGGATGCAATACTACTTTGTAGATACTCAAGATTAATGTGATTGGGTGAAACTGCGTGTGTTAGGTCACCTTTAATTTCTCCCATGGGAGATGGTTAAGACCCAGGCTGAGCCAGTGGGCAAACTGCTGAGGCTCCCCCTTTCCATCCCTCACCTCTGGGGTTCACTCTCTACGTCTCTGACACCTTTCAGAGGGCTTAAAGATAAAGTCATGTCATCATAAGGTGGAAAGTTTTGTACTGCAAACAAAAGTCACAGAAAGAGAGCAAGTCTACCCCTTAGCTATTTGGCATTGATATGTAGCCTGAATATATTTCCCAAGATACAAATTATCCTATTTAAAAGCTGATGTACTCTTGGTTCTTAATCTTTTGTTGTGCATAAGTTTTTTTTTTTTGACAAAAAGCCTCTAAGTCATGTAAGTTCTTTGGTTTCCCAGCATGCTTTGCACATTAAGTTTTTCCCACATGGCTATACACAGCTTTGCCACTTGGACACTTGAGGGACTCATAAACATCCCAAAAGCATTGATGCTCAAGGAGAGAACATACAGGATAATTTGTTACTGTTTGGTCTTGAGTAATATTCTTAAATATCTGCCATGAATCTTCAGAAGATAAATAAATGCTCCATACATTTTTTTTTTTTTTTCAGATTCTGTAAGAGGTTTGTAAATTTATAAGCACAACAGTATATATAAGGATACACGTCTTAAAATTCATATTAATGCATTTTAACAAGAAAAACTAATTTAATTTGTTTCTATGTAACATAAATAAGCCAAACAAATAAACTTAGTTGCGAGATGTTTTGGATGGATGGTTCATACGTGTGTATGTGTGTATTCATGAGTGTGCATGAATCTATGTTTTGCATGTACATGCTGTATGTTGTGAATGTGTTCTTATGTGACGCCTCAGTAACTGGGGCAGAACTGATTGCTGTTGATGGCTGTAGGCGCATAGAGACCTACATTCAGCACACAGATGCAGGAAGGAGGCAGTGAAAAAGAAGGAGGGAATGTTGGAGCCCGAGTGTCTACTGTCTTGGTTTCATTCTTCTCCACTAGATGTCCACCAAACAGTTCACTAATAATACAATTTATAAAAGGAAATAAATAAGTAAATTAAAATAAATGAATAAAAACAGTGTGAAAATGACTCCAAGGAGAAGTGGAATGATGAATGAATAACAGATGAAAGAGAAGGAATGCTAAAAAAAAAAAAACCTACAACGCTTAGGTCATTCACCAGGGACAGGATCTGGCCCATCTGCTCAGCTGATATAAGAGGGAATTATGCATGCAGATTGGCACTGCATCTCCATGCTCAGCCCAAACATGCTTCATGACGCATTTATGCCGTCTCAAAGATGTAAGGATGTGAGAGGATGAAAAGAGGAATGTGTTATGGGGGTTAACAGAAGTGAAAGAAGGGTGGGTGCATTGGAGAGATGTTCGTGAGAAGTGAGAAACATTGAAAAGAAGAAAGGAAAGAAGAAAAGTGTTGCTGCTCAGAGGGAGTATAAAGGATGAAGGTGACTTTTCTTTCCTGTTTCCTTGTGTCCTTTCACGTGTTTGTGTGTGTGTGTATGTGTGTGTGTGTGTGTGTGATAGAGAACCCCTGTGTGGAGGAAATCTGTTCTTCCTTCTAAGAATCATAATGCATGAACTGACATCATCTATGGCATCATTTCCTTCTAAAACAGCTTTACAGATAACCAATAAAAATGATGACAATTGAATTATGATCAGTTTATCATACTATTATGTATTATGCTACTGTTCAAAAGTTTGAGATCCCATAACACTTTTTAATAAAATTTCTTACGCTCATAAAGGCTGCATTTATTTATTATTGAAAATGCAGTAAAACAGTACTATTGTGAAATATTATTACAGTTTAGAATAACTTTTTATTTTTAATATTATATAACATTATATTATATATATTATAAAAAATCACTTCAGTCACATGCTCCTTCAGAATCGTTCTAATATGCTAATTTGGTGCTCAAGAAACGTTTCTTTCTTTTATCAGTATTGAAATCCAGTGTGGTGCTTAATATTTTTATTGGAAACCATGATAACGTTTTCCTTTAAAAGATTTTTTAATTAATAGGAAATTTAAGGAATTATATAAATCTTTTGTAACATCAATTGATTTAAAGTGTTAACTTTTATAGTATTATCTTTTTTTTAAATACACACACGCACAGACACACATCAACTTGATCTCATGATAATTCGTATGTATTTTACATAAAATGTGGTTCTATAAAACGTACATTTGCTTACGTTTTTACGGGCACATACAATACAGGCGTATTTGAAGCATATAAACATACTAAACCGACGTATTGACGACACCTAAAAAATGAATCCTCGCGGCATTAATTGTATTATTAGTTGTTTTTAGTTGTCATATCAATTACCTTGTTTTCAATTGCATTAGGCCTAATAAATTGTTTAGGCTACTTGATGATAACATTTCGTTCTGTTGTGATTTCTGCTGCCAGCTCGTTTCCAAGAATAGGCCTAACTTACATAAGTTAAACAACATAACATGTTAAACAAGACTTCACTTTAAACCTTAAAATAAATAACATTTCAGCAATTGTTTAACCTTTACTTGTCATGTAATGTTTACTTTGCCATGGGCCACAAAAGGCGTTTTCTCTGACATGCTGTGACTGACAATAGAAATAAAACACACCAAAAACGCAACATAATTACGAAATGAAGCTTTTTTATTCGTGCGCTGTAATCCAGATCTTCTGAATCCATACGGCTGCGAGAAACAGTCCCAAATTCAAGCCTTTATATCTTCATATCATATCCTTCCCGAGCAGCGAGTCCAAAACAGCAAAGCTCGCGCTGACTGACACGCTCTTTAAAAAATTCAAATGTTGCCGCTTCAAATGACAGGTTTTACGGCAGGATAATCGGATGCTCATTGGCTCTCGCCTGCATTCGTCACAGATTGCGACATGCCGTTTTTCTGGTGAGGTGTATTTGAATGATGCATGCGCACCTTCACGAGTTCAGGGGGGTGTTCCATAAAAGCCGCTTAGAAAAGCGGGGATTAAAGTCCAAAACCTGACTTGAATGAGCCGAACTAAACATCCGCGCTTAAATTGGTTCCATAACAGTAAGTTGAGGATCATGTGATCTTACTAATTTGAGTCAGGTTTAAATAGTCTAGATAATTGTGCGTGCACGCCATTGTTTAAAAGTCCTGAAAAGTCGAGCATGGGTCAATCGATTTACTATGGGCTACCATGGCAACAAAAGGAAAAGATAGAGCAGCGATGTTCACGGCAACGGAACAGCGTTTGCTATTGGAAACGTATGAAGAATTTAAAGATGTCATCACCAAAAGGCAATACAGCGGCAATAAATAAAGCAAGAGAGAAAGGTTGGCAGGAAATTGCTGATCGTCTCAATGCGTAAGTAGCGGTGTAAGCTATTTAAAATACTTTATCAACATTGAATGTGTGTCATAATACATTGCAAAGTTTGTGTGTGAATAACAGTAACTGCTTTCACGCAGCAGCAACTTAAGTGAAGGAAAAAGAACCTGGCAGCAGGTGAAAATAAAATATAAAAATATAGTTCAGAATGGTAAGTAAATCTAATGGTATGTATATATGTAATCAATGCCAGCTTGAAGCTACAACTATTCAGGGTTTTTTTATGTACTTTTTTTAATTGCAGCGACCAAAAAGAAGACTGAGGTTGCTGGCACTGGGGGAGGGCCACCACCAGCCAGCTTCACTCCTGCAGAGGAGCTGGCTTTGGAAATTAATAAAGGGAGGCCCGTCCTTGAGGGAATAGAGGGGGGGACATCATCTAAAATGATATCACGTAGTATAAGGAGTGAGTATATTAAAAGGTGTGTGTTTTATCATTATTCCTTCCTGACTAACTGATTTCCTCCTTCTTTAGGCATTGTAAGCCTAAGTACATCATAGCAGTAATGTCACGTAGAGGTACTTGTGCTACTGTAATGGTGCATTTTGGTAAAAAAAAAAAATTTTTTCTATCAAGATTCTGTATGCTTTATGGATCCACCAGACATCATGTTGCCTGTGAGTATGAGACCTTTTAAATCAGTCATGTAAGCTAATGAGTTTAACTGAGTTTAATCAGTGGTCACAGGGAGAAGGCCCATCAGTTGAGGAGGATGAGGAGACTGTGTCTGTATGTTCAAGGAGGCCTGAGGTAGTCACAGGTTCCATGTGATACTGTATTGAATATTAAAAAGTGTACTTGTGTGATAAAATGATCATAATGTGTTTTCAGGATACTGACACTGTTCTAGAGCCCTCTCAGTCTGGGACCACATGTGACAAAGTGAGTATTAAGAAATGAAAACAATGTGACAAGTGTATTCAATGAAATAACTTAAATCTATGTTGCTACAGAACCCAGAAAACATAAAAGGAGTGTATAAACGCTACCTCCTTAAACAAATGGAAGCGATTGATATCGACATCCAGTATAAAAAACTGAAGATGAGGAAGTTGGAGCTGGAAATTCAACAGCTACAGAAAAATGCAAGTAGAACTACCATTTTTAGAAAAGGGGAAAAAAAAAAACATTACTTTTTGATCACTTTCCACAACATTTATTTGTGTGTTTTCACCCCTAACAGGCAGATTCACTCTGAATAAAGACAAATCACATTAAATACTTTGACTTCTGTGTGTTTGTTCAACTAAGGAGAAAGTTGAGGGGCCAGTGGAAAATGTTAAAGGCTACACATGGTTTAGACCATATTAAGCAAAATAATTATTTGCATATGTGTCTCGTATAAGTCTGCCTGTTTCGTTTTCTTCCAGTACTGCTTCATTGCCCCAGTCTTCCTCTTCAACAATCCTTGGTTGCCTCTCTCTCCTCAGACAAGCAATGTTATGGAGCACTACACAAGCAACTACAATGTCACATGCCCTAGGTGGAGTCACTCTGAGGTGCTTCAGGCACTGGAACCTTGACTTTATCAGCCCAAATGCCATCTCTATACGACCTCTTGTGCGTGCATGGGCAATGTTGTAGCAGTGCTGTCCCTCTGTCTGGGGCTCCTGATAGGGAGTCAAGAGGTAAGGCAGGCATGGGTATCCCTTGTCTCCCAGCAAAACTCCTGAGAATTCTCCTGCATAGAATGAATATATATAGATAATGTAGTTAAATATATAATGTAGTTAAGACTTTTTGCGAATTATTATTATTTTTTTTTTTTTTTTTTTTAAGTGATTACTAGCATACCTCTTGCTAGTTGCTGGTAGAGAGATGAGGCTCTAAAGATTCTGGAGTCATGCACAGAGCCTGGCCATTTGGCCTCTACATTTGTGATGATGCAATCTGCATCACTAATCATCTAAAATAAATTAAACCTGTAGGTCACTACATTTTAATTGCAATGAACTAAACACTGGTGCCCAGCTTAGTACAGAACACTCAGTGCTAGAGCATAGCCGTCAATATCATCTCAGTGGGACCGTACCTGTACATTGATGCTGTGTACTGATTTCCTATTCACAAAGTCCGCTTCATGTGGTCCAGATGGACACTTAATACGCACATGGGTGCAGTCCAATGCACCGATAACATTTGGGAAACCTAGGAAAATTATTTGTTTGTTTTAAATATGTCCCATGTAAAATCAACAGTCAAGAAATATTTCCATGTTTTATAGTTATTTGAACTTACCAGCTATTCCATAAAAGGCATGTTTAATGGTACGAATAGCTTTGTGGCCAGGGAATGTGACGAACACATTGAGTAGTCTTTTTAAAGAAAGATACACAGTTCGTACAGAGCGGCAAACTGATGCTTTGCTGATATTCTCTGCATCTCCAACTGTGTACAAAAATGTTCCACTGGCAAAAAAGCGAAGTGCAATGCACACCGTCTGTGGGACTGTGAGCGCTCTGTTGCGGCGTGTATTATTTGCAATGTATGGGTTTAGTAATCTACAAATATATGCAATCCCATCTCTTGAGAACCTATATCGCTCATACAGGTAGCTGTCATTAAAAGCCAATGGGTCTGACCTGTCTCTGAAAGTTCTCTCTCCTTGAAATGCCCTCCGCAAGACTATAGCTCCCTCATCCACCACCTCATCTATGAAAGGACACGCCATGGTTAAGTTTGGAGACGAGTTCAGCTCCCTATTTATATACTTTAAATTAATTAATTACCAAACTCATTAACCAAACTCACCAATTAAACACACAAGTTTTGAACATTTCTTAGTGTATTTATACCTTATAATTTCTTACATGTATTAGTAAAGTACATTTCCTTATTTTATTTATTTATTTATTTAAAAAAAAAATTATTTTTTTTGTTTTGGTTAAGTAAAATGACATCGAAATACCAGCAGGTGAGTATATATGGTATGCTCGTTAAGCCTGAACTCAGACTTAGCCTGACAGTTAGCCTGCACCGGACCAGGTTAATTTGCCAGCATAAGTTGCCGGGGTAACTGAGTTTGAACCTTTTTTAGTTTGATTTATGAAACCGAATCTACCAAAAATAAGCCTGACTAACCGAAATAAGCCTGGCTTATACTCTAATCTTGGTTTATGGAACACCCCCCAGGAGTGGATCGGGAAAATAACATGGATAATATTATCAGCGATTAACGACATAAATTCTGCTCTGGCTCACACAAACCTACTGTATTCCGCCAGAGAGGACTGCGGTTGCAACGCATCGCCATTTGGATTACTTTTGGTACTGCTTTTGACATTTTGCAATAAATAAATGATTGTAATTTATGGAAGCCAGTATCCGCCACTGAATAAAAAATTAAACAAGGTAACGTTAATTGCGACTTTATATTTCGCAATTCAGACTTTCTTTTTTTCTCACAATTGTGAGTTCATATATCGCAATTCAGATTTTTTTTTCAGAGAATTGCAAATTATAAAATCAGAATTGCGAGATATGACAAATATATCAAGGTAATATATCATGCGATTCTGAGATAAAAAGTCGCAATTACCTTGTTTTATTTTTTATTTAGTGGCGGAAACGGTCTTCCATAGTAATTGCATTTATCTGTCTGTCATATTTTTCTTATACTGCAAATGTTAAGTTTTATAGGTAAGAGTGGGATTACCGACTATAAAAATAATTTAATGCTGTACCCTCCTGACTACCAGGAAAAAAAAAAAAACAGTTTTGTGAATTTAGTATTTTGTCATGTCATTACATTATTTAAAGCAAAAAATTTTGAAAAATTATATTTTATTCATAGGTTATACAATGTCCCCAGTAGAGGACATCGGGACTTTAAAATGTCCTGTTTTTTAAAAAAACAAAAAGACATGAATAGACATGACAAGGCAAAAACAGTGGGATTTTTGGGTTAATCACAAATCAATATTCATTTTTATACCAAACTTTATATAAAGGTGATTCTCAACTATGTTATGAAAGATATTAAAAAAAAATAAAAAATAAAAAATTCTTGATGCGTGTAAAATGTGTGTAAAATGGCCATTAACAAGTTTTTCCATTATGTATCTATAAATGGTATGAATAGAATGAACAAATAAGTGCAATAATGGGAGAAATAACTAGCAGGATTTTCATAATAATATATAATATTTAATAGGAATATTAATATATTATTTTTCCTCCATTCATTTGTTGTGTCTCCCAGAATGTGTAAATAAACATGCTTTAAGTTTTGGTGTCCTCTACAGTGGACATGTATGAAATTGATATCCTGTTTCATAACAGAAGGTCATATTTTGATTTGAAACCCCATAACATTTTCCTGAGATCTTGATTTATGACAAAACAATTTGAAAATTAGTCAGATTGAAATGATTTTACAAAATATTATCATATTTCCATAATGGTGTTACACTTGATCACTAAATGAGTGTCAGCCATTTTTAAAGACCAAGGAGAGGGAGTGGTCACGGTGAAACATCCAATCAGTTGGTATCTCTGAAAAGCCCTGAATGTGCTCCGTACAGGACATCCAGACTTCAAACTGTGACATGAACCATCTCAGAGAAATCGCTAAAAAATAATGTCCTCTATGGAGGACAAAACTCCATAGCTGGTAGTCAGGAGGATATTACTAAAATGGTTATTTTCCTGCATATTTTGGTCAGTTGCATTTTATATCCGTTTAAATTCGCTATAAAATGGGTAGGTTAAGGTTTGGGGGTAGGTTAAGGGGTCTAAAAATCTAAATTGCTTATTAATAAAATAATAAAAATGCATTTTCACTGTAAAATAGAAAGTATACTAATGCCAGAGGGCAGGTGCCACACGTGATGAGGATAGTGGATGGACCTCTGTGCAGCACTTACTCTTAGATTTCCTTCTGAATACAATGCAGTGTGCCTTTTCTTTTTAGCATTTGCAAGTCAATATTTTCTAATTTTAAGCATCATAATGGTGGCAAAATTAACTATACTTATTATAGGCAGTTCCCAGCATGCACATGCAGTCACTGGTTCACTATGCGATTTCCACTTGTGTTGCTGTGTCTGATTATGTGAATATGTGAGACAAAAATGCAGTGTTTGTTATTGTCAGTATTTAAGTATTTTAGTACATTCCAGTAGTTTTGATTGGGTGGACCAGGTGTCAATCAGTTGAGCCCCTCATTCTGACTCACTCCTGTTTTGACAACAGGTTGTGTTTGTGTTCAAAGCAGTCAGAAAAAAATAATGGGAGAAAAAAAAATCATAATAGCCTGTTAAAATCTAATTTTATATATATATTTATATATATGGCCAAACTGTAATTAGTATCAGCACTACTGTGGCACTGCTTCGACATTCTGCTTTTCATTTATGACACAAAAAATGTATAATAAGGATTTTGTGTTCTCATTACGGAAGTATAAGGTGCTTACTCATTCAAAAATGCTGTTTCTTAAATAAATTAGGCAAGTATGAAAGCCCCATAAAAGGTATGTTTTCAGAAAAAACTGTTGGCAGAGTATCTTTATTTTGTTCTAATGAGGTTTGCAGTGCATCCAGAGGGTGAGAAACACATTCAAAACCCCAAGTCTCTGACTTCTATGCTATGTTCTTGAAGACTGGCGTGCTAGATTTGTTACCAGAAACCCAAGGGTGTAATGATCCTTATTCAAGAGACCCCTCAGTTACCCATAACACCACACTTTATGGAAAGCTCCATCTGCCACTGTGCTGAGATGTGGCCCTTTGGAAAGATCGTATAAACCAAAATAGATTAAATGTATAGAGAGAGACTGATGATGGAAAACACAATTATGCTGGGTTTAGTGGTCTGCACAGTGAAATGAAAGAAGTCTTTATTTCTAAGTCCATGAAGATGCCTTATAGTTTGATGCATCCGTATGACTATTCACATGGATGTACGTAACAGTTTGCCATTAAAGATGCTGAAGAATTAGAAGACTGACGTCAAACTGCCCATAGGGGCATTGCTGGTTTACTTTTGGCTGTTGGTCAAATTTCCTCTGGAAAATCATCCATTTAGTCAAAGGAGTGTGATAGACTTCAAACATGAGAAAGAGAGCTGTGGGCGGTTCTGTACTGTCTAGAAAGAGCTAAGGAGAGGATGGAGTGAGAGAAAGGCGGTATGCAGAGTGAGAGTGGGTTGTATGACTCATTCTGACCTAGTTTATGGGCTAAGATGGCTAAGTAGGGATAATGACATGCTAATAATATTATTTTTTTTTTGGTCTCCAACATTTAAATCAAAGTATATTCTTAACAGAATCTCAAAACCTATTCATTTTGGAGGAGAATTGGTTTACATGCTGACATTTAGGTATTCAGTCAAAGAACTTTTGAAATGAAAATATGATGCTAATTCCTTGAATTTAATTCAACAAGTGCCATTCCAAGAGCGCTGATATACAGTCAACAGCACTGGAGCTTTTATCACTCCTCTGGACTGTGTTTGTTACTTGTCTTCATGAGTGAATCCTTAAATGTTTCAGTCAGTTGTTTCTTTCAAAATACAAATTAATCCAGGTACAGTATGAAGCTGTGTCTTAAGTCGCATACTGTCTGAATAGGTACAAGGTGATATATATATATATATATGTATATATATATGTATATGTATCTATATATACGTATATATATATATATATATATATATATATATATATATATATATATATATATATATATAAACTGTGCTCTAGGCTATAGTATGCATATGTGTAGTGTGAATGAAATCTGGACTCACTACATTTGTCATGTTGTCATTGTCATGTGACCCACCAGCATCATTTGCATCGCTTCCCTGACTTGCGAATATATATATATATATATATATATATATATATATATATATATAGATAGATATTTGAAATTCAGCCCATCATTATGGGTGAATCACTGAATCATTCTCTGAAACAAATCTCTGCCTTTATGAGCAAATCTACCTAATGAACAAGCGAGGAGTATTCTACAAACATTCAATTACCTTTTGTCAAGTTAGTATGTAGTGCAAGGACTGGCTTGGCACACTTTGGCCATGTCACACCCACAGTCTGTCATGCTTTCTTTATATGTGACTAGTATCAGCACATACGTATCTCTGGTCCAGTTCCTTCTTGTCCTAAGACTTGATAACTTTATGCCCCATTCCCGCCAACCCGTAACCCATGTTTTTCCAACCTTCTACCCGTGAAAGTGCACCAGAACGGCAGTCAAACTCGTGACTTCCCACCCGTGAACTCGTACTAGATCGATGTACTCCCAGTTCTGAGCTCTGACGTCCCACGAGACAACTATGGCAGCCCCTACAGATAATATTGTCTATGGATGCAGTGTTTATGCAAGTGGTACACAGTGAGAAATAGACTTTAGGACAATATAATGTTTCAATAAAATTAATAATCTAGCTACAATTCCTTGCGCTCAGGCAGTTTGGCGTGACTTGCCTGGAACGCTACAAAGTCGTGAGTTGTGGTTTGAAGTCATCATTTACGGACTCAAAAACCTGCCTGGAACACAGCATTAATAGAGCCAATGTGTCATAAAGCAAGAACTGGAAAAAAGTGGAAAAAAGAGAGCAAAAAAATAGCTGTCATGATGCCCTTGTCACAAGTCGTCAAGGAATGAGGACAACAAATGAAGATGCATGCTTCCAAACAGACTTTACTGAGACTTCCGACTTGGTCCAACTCATAACATACACTAATAACCGACAAAGGATAGAACAGAATCAGGACTATAAGTACACACATGGTAAATGAGAGAACTAAGCAGGAACAGCTGGGCAAGGATTAACTAATCAGAAACCATGGTAACTAATGAGACCTCATAACAGACATGACAGAAACTGAACTAAACGTAATTGTGACAGCCCTGTGGTCGTGCCCAAGTTGTTTGTGGTAATGCCTGACATTGTAAAATTACAATGGTGCCGTGAGGAAGACGTATCACCGAATATGGGATATTGCACACATATTATTGTCTTCCATAGCTCTGAATTGACCTGTATTTGGACGACTAGACTGTATAAAAGACCCCTTAAATGAGACAGTGGTTTGCTTTGGCTTTGAAAATTTGAAAGTTTTCCCAGAAATAGTTTGACGAATTGAATTAGTTTTTTCTTGTATTTCTCTCTCTCTCCATTTTAAGTATTAATAGTATAAAGACCCAAAGAAAGGAGGCTTGGGGGAGGGTTTATGTTCCACTTGAAATGAATCTGATGTAATGTACTTGGAATTTGGTTAAGGCTATATTAAAGCTTTGTGTTACTGTGTGAAAGAAAAGGAACAGTCGGAATTGAAATGCATATCTGTATGTGTCACATGCAGCAGAAGGTTAAACAATATTCATTACAGCAATGCTCTGGACAAAAATCTATATTTTACATAAGAGGAAAATTAGATTTTTTTTTTTCTCTGAAAAACGCAAACCATATAAAAGAATATACAAATAAGAAACCGCAATAATCTAATAAAAAAGTTTAGAGATTTCAATAGACAATGAAGTGAAATGAAAATTATGTAACCATTAGTTGTTCCAAATAAGTATGACTTTCTTTCTTCCGAGGAACACAAAAGAAGATATATTTTTCAATGAATTAGGAATGAAGACTTTGCTAATACACATTGATAGATATATCCAAAACATATGCATGACTACATAACATAATTACATAACAAATTTTGAGAAGAATATCCTCTAGAGGAAAAAAAAAAACTCATTTTCATCAACTGTAATTTACTTTTGATTATATTTCCGTACCTACTTATTACTTTCCTTCTCTCAGGTAAAATTGTAATTCACACTCTGTAGATCTCTGGAGATTTGCGTCATCACTAACTCACATGTAAAACAAGTTCCAACAGCCGCAGCAGCACTGCTGAGTCCCTGAACCTCAGAAATCTGAGCTCATTTGGTGCCAAGTACATTTAAGTTTTTATGGACATTAGATCACTGTCAGATATATGAGAATCTGAATCTTAACACTTCACAAATTTCTGAAAAATAAGAAAGAATATGTGCAAGATAGATGCTATGTATTTTAATAAGAGTAGAGATAATAGATGAAGGGTGAAGCAGGTGTCTCAGCTCAGTGGTGGTTGGCAGGACAATTTGATGCTGATGCAGGCAGTCTAGCTGTCTTGCTGAGTAATGTATGAAATGGAGGGGAACCTTGTTAGGCACAGACAGTGAAGATCACAAAAAAAAAAAAAACCAAGAGCAAGAGAGAGCAAAAGAGAAAGGTTTAGAGTGACTGACATTTACTTTTATGATCCAGGTAGATTTTTTCTAGCCAAAGTGATTTACTATAATGCAAGGTCAAAGTAATCAGGCAGTAAATACAGAAATATTTATATCTCTCTGTCCGTTGCCAGTATCCACTGGTAGCAGTGTAGGGTGAGACCTTAAAGCTATTTCTGTAAATATGACCCCCAGTTTTGGAGACAAAGGCCACTCAGGCTCTGTGACCTTGGTTCTGAATCTTTGCAAGAGGGCGTCATTCTCCCCCTTTCCACTGTGACAAGAGAGCAAGATGATTGGGTCTTTATTACAGCAGTAAGACATAATCATGAAATCTCATTTCAGCTTCATTATCATTTATCACAGAACAACTTTGGCATTAATGAAGTCCCTGCATATGCAGATTGAATCCCACCCATTATATCCGAACTGATATGATTTTCATTATAGGGACAGTTCACTCAATAATGAAAATTCTGTTCCAGACCTCTATGAATTTTTGTCTTCTGTTGAACATAACATAAGATATTTTGAGAAATGTTTTTCTTTTGTCCTTTTGTCCATACAGTGGAAGTCAATGGTCAACAAGACTTACCAAACTTCTTTAAACTACAATAGGGTAAAATAGCTTCAGGCACTGATTAAACTGGATGCACAAAACAATATGCAATACGACAAGTTGCCTACTACTGTTTTATATATTAACAAAAGGATGCTCAATAAATTAGTTTCAGACTTAGATTCAGATTCAGACTCAGACAGAATTACTGTACAGACTGGATAACTCGCATCGGTGGATCTGTGTGTTTGTGTCCCCTGTCTCTCCTCCCTCTGGCCTCCATGTGATAAGAGAAGCGGTTCTGCCCAATACGAATCGCATGGATCGAGTTACTGACTCTCTCGCGCTGCGCCGCTGCTGCTCAGTTCACTCACTCAGCAGTCTCTGTCGGGCGGGTGGCGCACCGACCCACCGCTTCTCACATCCATTCAGCTCGATCCCGCATCGTTGTCTGAAGATGACCGTGACTATTGCGGGGCCATCCACGAGCCTAACCTCCACCAACCGCGGAGAGTAGAACCGGAGCCGAGGAGAGATAGAGAGAGTAACCCACCTCTCTCTCGTCTCTCCCCATCATCTGCCTCAATCCTCTGGGCAAACCGACAGCTGAAGACGCAACGATTTCTGCTGAAATCCAGCTCTCAACCACAAACACTTTACTGCTTTTAGCTCTCAAGACGCGTCTCGTCTGGCTATTGTGGAAGTAATTTTTCTTTAAATCTGTATTCACTGAAGATGGATAATATAAACGTGGAGTCTGTGGAGAAGGAGTGCGGGGCGCTTGGTGGATTATTCCAGGCGATTGTCAATGATATGAAGGTGAGAGGTTTGACACGATAGCTACACATGTAACCGTATATTCTTCACGAGCGTGACCAGCATGCAGATAGTGAAGCTCTCAAACCCGTTATCACTAAAGTGCCTATGAGGAAATTAACCATAATGCAATAGCATTGATCGCTTATTCATGTTAGACCCAAATGACAGGGGGAGCGCTGTATGACATTCATTATCCTCCCTGAATATGATAGATAGATATATGGATAGATGCACACATACATACCTACATAGAGGCCTATGTTATGCTACATGATTATGAATAAAGGCATGAAGGCAACTGGATACGGTTCGCCCTAATGTCGGTGTGGCTGAATACACTGTATCAACACGAGAATGTTGTGCATGTAGAGAGAGGAAATGGAGGGGGTTTCACACACACAATGGGAAACAGACAGAACTGCTGCTGATTAAGCAGATGCGGCCGCGCGCCATTCTGTGTCACACTCCGTGGGATTTGATTTGTTGCGTCTGTCTGACGGATTGCAGCGTTCCGTCATAAGGGTCTGTTAGCATGAAAGAGCGGCCGCGCTCGCATGAAAACACCGTAGGCTATTGATCTTCTGTCGGGTTTAATATTTTAACGCACAGTCGTTCTGAATGTCTGTTGTCCAGGTTTCGGGACTAGTTTATAGATTCTGATGCTCTGGCAATAACATTCAGCCATTGAAACCCAATAGACCAAATGTCTTCTCTTTTGAGAAGCCCTTAAGCTGTTTGTTAGTCTACTATCACAGTCTTTTTACTGTATTGGCCAAAAGACGTGATTTTCTTAAGGTTTAACAGCTCTGAGCAGCATCTGTATCTGTTCTCTGTGCGCTGCTTACACAGATTTCTCTTCTCATTCATAATTTAACTCTTGCTTCTCCAGCACGCTCGCTCATGATCCCATTTGCTTCTATGCTGTTACTGTAAATGGGAATTGCGAAATACGGGTCAGCTATCATGCCTACATGCATGTCTGTTGAAGGATATTGAGCAGACAGTGGCATTGGGACATGGGGTCGATGATGTTTGCCTCAGAGCTCATCATTTCTGTCTGGCACAGTTTAGTCATGAATGAGCACTGTCTGAGAGACCTAGATCCAGGCTTCACCTTTAAGATGTAGGTTGATTCAGGTGCTGCGCTGTTCTTGGTTTCCGTGCAGACATGCTCTTTGCCCTCACCATCTTCTGATGTTGCCATACTGAGGTGGGAGAAGCGGGAATGAGGAGGACTGTAAAGAGAGTTAAGTTCAACAATTTTATGATGATTACTCAGAGAAAGTGCAGTCAGTTTATTTGGTATGAATCTAAAAATGAAGTTACTGTTAAAGAGCCAAGATTTGAAAATCTACCATTGCCTTTGTGTGTCTTTGTTTGTGGGATGTGGGTAGTCTGTGGGTATTGCCAGCTCACTTGTCATATGTGTCTCATCAACAGAATGTCAGTTGGATCTTTTTTGTTCCTTCTCTGAGATCCCAACAGTACTGGAATAAACAAGGAGCCTAAATTCCTCAACAGAATCAATAAAGTATAGATTCAGCTTACTGATCTTCTAGCACTCTTCATCAGCCAGCAGATCTAAAGGATGCTGTTTGGAAACTAGCCCGTGGGGAAAAAAACTGAACTGTATATGAATGATTACTTGTTTCTTGCCAAATAGGAACAGGAAGGAATAATATGTGACCATGGACCACAAAACCAGTCATAAGGGTCAAATTATACGTCATCTGAAAGCTAAATAAACTTTCCATTGATGTATGGTTTGTTAGGATAGGACAATATTTGGCCGAGATACAACTATTTGAAAATCTGGAATCTGCGGGTGCAAAAAAATCTAAATATTGAGAAAATCACCTTTACAGTTGTCAAAATGATGTTCTTAGCAATGCATATTACTAATCAAAAATTAAGTTTTGATATATTTACAGTAGGAAATTTACAAAATATCTTCATGGAACATGATCTAATATCCTAATGACTTTTGGCATAAAAGAAAAATCAATAATTTTGACCCATACAATGTATTTTTGGCTGTTGCTACAAATATACCCCAGTGACTTAAGACTAGTTTTGTGGTCCAGGGTCACATATGCCATATATGACTTTTTTTAACTTCACAGGGGTATGAACTGTACGTGTGTTTTTGTGTCTAGGTCTTAAGAGGGCATTGTTGTAAAAGGGTTGTTATTATGAGTATGGCTCTGGATCATGGAGGGGGGAGGATGATTGGATTTGAAGGGAGGGGGAAGGAGAAATAAGATGGAAGGGGCTGAGGAGTGGGGTGGGCTGTCATATTTAGACCCACATTCTTACCCTCATTCTTTAGGTGAAAGGGCCCTAAGCAAGCGAGAAAGGGACACCAGCATTAGACATGATGATGACACAAGCACACAGTTGTCTGTTTGCCAGCTGGACCTGTTGTATATCACTGCTGTTTACATTCGCATGCCTCACACTGAGTTGTGCATACCAGCCTGTAGAGCAGAGACACTCATATAGACTCACACACTCGGTCTAGATCTCATTCTGCCTGGCTACTGAATCTCAGCTATGCCTTTAGTAATCCTTTGAATGTTTGTCTGGAGATAGAACTAGGATCATGGTGTATAAGGGTGTTTCTTTGGGTGCTTTTGTGTTCCAAGGATTGATTTTTTATTAAAATTACATTTAAATGTAAGTAAGTTAGTCAGTAAATACAAAAATATTTGATTTCAACCTTGTCTTTTAGTTATGTTAATATCACATTAAAAAATCTTGGCTCTGTCTTGCCCGATCTTAATATGAAAACCCTTCATAAAAAATATAAATCATCTTTTTTTATAAACTGTCAGCAAGGGAAAGACATCAGTTGTGACATATGATGTGTGCTTAAAAATATAAAGTAAATGTTATACAGATCATACGCTAGGCCTTATTTCCAAATCAAGCTATTATTCTGTCAGTACAGGCAAAGTGAGAATTTTATGTATATATAATTTAATGCAAATATAAATTATTGTGTAATGTGTAATATATAATTTAATACAAATCTAAATTAATGTTTGTATTTAAGATGCATAAAATGTTTGCTAGGAAATTATATTTTAATGTTAATGTTTAAAATGTTATTTCCACCACTGCCGTTTCTACCACAGAAAACACAATATCATTTGAGAATTTTCATTATTTACTTTCAGAAATAAAAGAAACAGAGCTTCTGGAATGCATGTATGTCCACTGCTGGACATTATTAGTGGACAAATAACACAAACTAAAGAGAGTCCACATAGCTGGAAGTGACCATCGAAGAAACAGCTGTAATGTTGCTTACTGGTTATCAATTTAGGTTAACCAAAATAATTTTCTTGTCCTGTCCTATGACTGTTTCACACCAAATACACTAACTGTAATGATAACTATAATTATAAAGTTTTAAAAGGGTCATATGACGTTGCTAAAAAGAACATTATATTGTGTATTTGGAATAATGCAATTTGGTGTTTATGCGGTTTAAGGTTCAAAAAACACATTATTTTCCACATAATGTACATTATTGTTGCTTCTCTATGCCCTGCCTTTCTGAAACGCGTTGATTTTTACAAAGCTCATCATTCTGAAAAGCAAGGTGCTCACTGATTGGCCAGCTATCCAGTGCATTGGGATTGGCTGAATACCTCAAGCGTGTGATAGAAATTTTACGGCCCTTAACATACTGTGATGCCGTTTCCCAGCACGACGAGACAAAACCAATAAAAAAAAACATTACAAACGAGGCATTTGTTGCATCCAGTGGGGACATAATTACTGATTATAATGACTTATACTGTGTTTTTACAAGTTGTGTTGCGTATCGCGCTGCGTAAACATAAAACCATGTCTGCATTTGTGATCGGAGAAATGACAAACAACAAGCGCTACTTTACACTGCTTAAAACTCACTTTTGAATCATCAGTGGCAAACTCTTTAAATATAAAAACGTACTTACAGGCTGTGAGTCAGAATCGCCAGACTGTCTTTGCAAAGTTGTAACTGCCCAACTTTATAGAACAGCCTTTGAGCACAGACCCATTGTAGGCTACTCTGCAGGTTCAGGAAACAGTCCTCCATAAAATGCGTCTTACAGCATCACACACTGCAGGCTTGAATGGGGAACGGCTGGCGGACTTGAGAATGGTGTGTCTGGCGGGCTTGTGGCAATCACATGTGATGACCCCGGGCTGGTTATGCCTTCTTTCTTAGCGTGAACATTTGGGCGGTGTTATTCAAATCTTCCCACAAAGTGATGTAGAGGGGGCATGTTTAACTTGCCGTTGACAAGTCTTAACTTTTATAAAGAATATATCTTTGGATTTCAGACTTTAGTCTTTGCAACTTTACAGATCTTCTTTACCATCTAAATGAGCATTTTCACCAGCCTCTTGATAGACTTGTTAAAGATCAATCAGTTTGCTTTGGATGGAGGAATTTTCTTTGCAATATCCCAGGAACACTCACTGCGTCTTTATTTGGCCTGTCAAACTTATCTCATCTCTTTTGTCTGCTGACATGAGGAAAATCTTCCAAATTGTAACAACAATGGATAAACACTGAAATATGACCATCAAATGACCGTTTTACCACTCAGGTTCAAAGTGGGGAGCTTTACTGTCGGGAATTCAGTCATATGAGCCCAGTGGCCTCTTTGTAGGGCATCAGATTTGGAGCTGAGGATTGTGGATTTGGGCCCCATCTGGGTTGCCTTAAAAACTCAGCTGATCCTGCAGCTGAATATCTATCAATCTGAACTGCATTTCATTTTTAAAGCCCCTTCTTTCACACATGCTGCAGTCTAATGGCTAAGGATCAGAGGTGTTAACAGAAAGGTTTAAATGAAGTGTCAATTAAGGGACAGTAGAGGCACATGTTGCTTTTGAGACCTGTTCTTGACATAAGAAATACATTTAAATTACTCTGAACAGAAAGTGGCCTTTAGAACAAGGGATCGCCATGGTTCTCTGTAAGTCTTTTAATCAGCAAGGATGTGTTTAATGATCAAATGTGAGAGTAAATACATTTATAATGCTACATAATATTTTATTTCAAAGTAGAATGATTTCTGAAGGATCATGTAACACTGAAGACTGGAGTAATGGCTGAAAATTCAGCATTTCAATCACATGAATAAATTACATTTAAACTATAGGAAAATTGAAGGCAGTTATTTTATATTTGAATAACATTTCACAATCTTTATCATTAAAGAAATTCAGCCTTGCACATAAGAGATTTTTTTTAAAACTAAAATAAATTCTGAAGCGATTCTTGGTCCTTGGTGTTAAAAAGTTTGAAAAACCCTTTTTAAAAGAAAGTTAGTGAATTTGTGTGAAATAGTCTGAACGTACTTCATTGTGTATCTCACTAGCTCTAGCCAGAGCTAGACAGATATTGTTGCACACAAAGGTACCTGTTCCTTTCAGCTTGATGACAACCTTGTCATTAAAGCTGCACCACTTCTCGGACTGGTAGTCAATCGCAGTAACCTCCTTTCCTTTTAAATTACATACAGCATCAGGATATACAACATCTTGTAACTCTGAGTGGTTTCTGTCAAATTGCTTTCAATCAGACTAAGTGCCCTTACTGAATGTGAGGAAGGAAAACAACAAACAGATTTGAGTCGGGTTTGTTGGGTGTGTTAGAAAGAGTAAGATATATGTTTATATACACTCAAATCAGTTTCTGTCTGTGCCATAAGCTCTCAACCTTATGTTGTTATGTTATGTTACTATAAGGAAACGAAAAAGAATGGAAATTACTGATGGTTGCATATTAGAAGAGGATTCGTGGAACCAAATGGAAGGAATGGTAAATGAAAATCAGCAGTTCAAGGAAAGACACATTTATATTAGAGAATGGATGAGATAAAGAGAGAAAAGAAGAGCTTGCATAGTGCTCATGTTAAATGATTTCCATTATTCATTTGTGCATGGCTTCACACTGCTGTGGTAAATGTCAGAAATAGAGATGATTTGCCTCCATCTTTCATTCATTCATTGGTTCGTTTGCACCAAAGACTTCTGTGTACTGTATTGTGGGCCTGGCAGCTTTGAACACACTGGCGGTTTCTGTCCTCTGCCCACAAAGGCACAAAGCCAATCAGTGCCGCTTCAAAGGAGGCCAGCGGAAACAGAGCAGCCAATCACATTTCACAGCTTCCACTAGCCCCTTGATGTCCATTCTCTGAATGTGTGCATTCCTCCATTCCCTCATTCATCCCATTATCTGCTGGTTGTAGAGGTGGAGGAGGTGACAGCGGAGCAGAGATTGTCTTATCAAGAGCATATCAAGGTCTCAGAGGTTCTGTCACAGAGCCTTCATTAGTCATAGCTGAGGGGGAAAAAATCAAATAGAGCATATCCCGTTCAGATGAAAAGGCAACCAAGTGTTATAATTTGTTTGTATTAGTATGTTAGCAAAAGTAAGCTGCTTTGAATTTGCTCATAAATTATGAAGCATGCAATCTCACTGTTCAATCTGACAACAATTGACTGCCTCTCTGCCAGTGTAATTCTAGCTTGGTGATTTGCCAAAGAGTCAGAGACGTGATGCACAACAGACATTCTGTTAGCAATATCATTTCATTTTGTGCAACTCTTTAACCCGCTAAACATCTTTATTAATATAAAATTTGCAGTTACATGCAGTGTTACTGAGAGAAAACTCAACGTCCACATTGATAGTGGGGAACAGTATAATAGATACCCAGCTAAATATTTTAATATAGAACAATTATATACAGTATTAATCGCCTACATTTAACCTTCACAACTCACAAGTGCTGATGAAAATATTAACAAGGAGGGGCTCTTAAAATAATTCTTAATGAGCTACTGATCAGTATGAATCTCAGTTTTAATTAAAATTATGACTCTAACTTCAGACTCTGTAGCCCTCAACAAGTCTTTAGTTTCTCATTGCTGTGAGATGTCATTGTTGCAAAGACGTGAACTACAGCTATAGAACTATGTTTGTGTTTAAACTGTTCTAGCAATAAAACCATAAAGAACACATTGAGCTTCAAGAGAAATTAATCATACAGTACCAGTGTACCAAATACTTGAGCTTGGACATAGTAGAGAAAGAAAAGGCTGACAACAGACTTAAGTTGCAAAAGTTATACTCTAGATAAGTATATGAATTAGAATATAATATCCTTTATTGTTTAATGGCTGGAGCCATTGTTAAGCATTTAAATTGATTCAGCTGTAGAGATGGAATTAGTTGAATGCAGCTCTGATTTTGTCTTTTCCGCAATCACCAGTGAAAGCAGTGGGGAAGAAAAGAGAAATTAAACCAGCAGTGTGCTATTCATTTTCAGAACATAAATGAAAATGAGTCAGTTGAACTTTGACAGAATGTGTTTATAAGCTCTGAGGCAGTGGCTCCTCGTGGGATTCCATTAGCAAGAATGATGCCAGAGAGGGCTTCTTTTGTTAAGCCAGATCAATAGCAGTAAAATCAGTCTTCTCTGGTGATTTCATAGACATCTATGGGTCTCTGGATCTAGCCTCTTTTAGTTGCACGTGTCACTTTTATAGTCTGGTTTAGAGGAACTGCATAGCAGACATACTGTAATTTTGAAGTTTAGAAGTTAGTGGATTTGCTTAAGGATCACTGATAATGATGGAGCTCGAATTGAGCAAGGAGTATTTCTCTGAACATGTTGAGCTGACCTTTGCAAATGCCATCATCATAATCAATTGAATTTAATCCTCACCACATTATCAAGGCACAGGGTTTGTTTGCCCTATACTCCTCTGCAACAGAATCAGGGATAATGGCTGACAGAATGAATTTAAGGACAGACAGAGTGAACAATGCAGGGGCTGATCAATACTGATGTTCATCCTACACTGCATCTGCAGTTTATTCACCTGTCTTGAGCAATATGATTCTCAGAGATTTGTAGTTATGATGACTGAATCAGAGTGTCTGTGGTCCTGGTCTATATAGTGATTGCACAGCCATGATGTTTTGGGAGGTGTGAATTTTAATCTGAATTTTAAATGCATTTTGATATTTTATTTTTAATAAAGTGTTTATATTTTATATATTACATTTTTAAGTAAAACAATGTGATGGTCATCCAGCTGCCTGGTCATAATAACCCGTGAAGACCTTCATGTGTCTAGGCCAGTAAATCTTTTAAATTATAGTTCAAGATTTAATGCCACGTCCGACCTCTATGGTCCAAAACGTAATGACGTTTATTAATTAATAATTAATCATAAATCTGCATGTTTAACTTAGAAATATATTTAAAATGTTTTGAAAATAATTAGGAGGAAGAGATCTACTTTTTTTGAGAGTTACTAGACACTTTGCTTGATTATATTTTTTGATCTTGTTTACATTTCTGTTAAAAATAATGGTATAAGAGTTTTTTTTTTTTTTTTTTTTAAACTATACAGTATATATCCAGCATGAATACAGCCATTAGGTAGTTGGTACATGCATTCGATTTTTAAAAGATTTTTCCTTTTCTTTATCTACCCAAATGCTAAATCCTCCAGCAGCTGCCAGCTGTGGTAATGCCGGAAGATTTTGTAGTATCACTATATTATGCTGTTGGTATGGAATGCATGAAATGGCTTTAGCTTTTATCATCTGCCAGAATACTGGCTGTTTTTTTTTTTTTTTTTTTTTTTTTTGGCCTTATTAAAATTCACCTTTAATGCCGTTTTTCCACATGGTTTGGCAAAACCGAAAATAGCCTGCTTCCTTTGCTCCTCAAATGGTGAGGAGAGGTACTTATCCAATTGTTTGTGGATCACTTGGCAAGTCAAGAAAGAGATTGAATAAAGAAAGGGATAGAAAGATGGCAAATAACTTTAGTGAAAATGAGCCAGCTAACAATATTTGCATAGTTGGAATCGCTGCTGCCCTGCTATTGGATTAGCCTAGTGAATATGCTAATGTCTGGGGATGGATGATGGGGGCGGGTCTTGTGCCTTATCACTTTCCTACAAGCCCCTCGAAGATGATGAACCTCGGTCCTGTGCAGCAGACTAGGGCACTTCAAACAGTGCAGGGGTCCCTCGGGAGTAAAGTGTTCAGATTTCAGGCAAAATTAGCAGACATCAAACAAGCAGGACGAGATGCTACATCAAAGGAGATATTTCTTTCTTTCTTTCTTTCTTTCTTTCTTTCTTTCTTTCTTTCTTTCTTTCTTTCTTTCTTATTTGTTTGTTTGTTTGTTTGTTTGACAGACATAGTTTTTTATTTTAATCCCTACAGAAAGAAACATGTTTTTTAAACCACAACTTTGAAAGAAAAAGAATATGGAAAACATTTAACCTACAGTATTGTTTGTCAGCTAGTTCAGGGGACCTCAGAAATCTTGTCTGAATAGAAATATGTGCTATTGTGTGTGTTTTTTTTTAATACACAGTACTCTTTACTGTAAAATTCCATGAAATTTATGGTAAAAAACTGGCAGCTGTTGTTGTGGTTACGAGAGTGAACACAGTGTCATGCACACAAATGCAAAATGGCATCATGTCAACACACATGACACTAAAATGATGTATAAATAACATAAAACCCCAATGTAAAATGTACATTTGACTCCTTCTTTTCCACTTTCAAAAACTCTAAATTTAACAGTAATTTACTGTAAAATGAAATGAGATTTATTATAGTTTTTATTTATAACTGTATATTAAGGAAATTTATTGTCAACTAGTCAACAGGTGTTTACTGTAGCATTTTCTTTTTTTAACATTAAAAATTATAATAATGTTTTACAGTGTTCATTTATTTTGATCTTAACTACATAAGGCAGTTATAACTAACTAAAGCTAAAATAAAATAAAAAAGCTGAATTATGCTGAATTTTTTTTTTTTGCCAGCTTTTTGGGTAAAATAGCAGTACTGCTGCCATCCCATGTTATTTAAAATAAAAATAAAAAATAATTAAGAGAGACTACTTATTTATTTACTTTTTTTTATTACTTGTTTATTTCACTAGGGTTTCAAGGGCATCTAACCTCACAATTCCTTATTCTTCATCCAGACACCAGACACTCCCACCTCAGTAAAATTTAGACATCCCCATTCTGTTTGATTCAGTAAATGAAATGAGACATTCTGCATAAAAATAGTAACTCTGACGTCATATATGAAACAAATCCCATCGAATAGCATGTTAGGCTATGCATTTTGCTGGTCCCCATGTGTCAGTCCCTTTTCTCTCTATTTCAAAGTTGTTCTTGCTTCTTTTAACTGTAGGGCAAGGTGAGAGCTGGCACGGGGGGTATTTTGGGCAGTGTGTGGGTGTATGAGGAAGGGGAGGGGTCTTTTTCCAGTTGCTGAGCACAATCTTGACCTCCAGCTATGCTCTGAAGTGCGGCTAATTTCACCCCTTGACACACAGCAGTCTGAATCTGCCCTGCTCAAAGCTCAGCTGAGCTTAGCGGTCATAAGAAGCTAACAAAGACAGCTGTGGCCAAAAGCTGCTTCACCAGCAGTGCCACACGTAGATAGAAATACTGTAAGAAGAGCTGGAATTGGAGATGCAACGGTGATCGTGAGAGCACAAAATAATGTTTAGTATGTTGAGTGATGATTGATAACTGTGCGTTCACACCGCCGTTGTCGAGAGCGCCAAAAATCGCTCTGGCCGCCCTGCTAACAACACTGTAGAAAGATTTGTGCATGCTCTGACATAGATCAATGCTTATCTTGTATTTAAAAGGGCCGCAAAGCAAACAAGCTTGTTGATCTTGTGCAGACTGACCACAAAAAATAGATAATGTTATAAGTTAACCTCATTAAATATTGTTGTGGACGAAGTATTAAGATCCTTTACCTAATAATGTATAAAGCACTAATACCACACTGTAAAAACACTCTGATAATACTCTGAAGTTAAAGTCCTGCAATGAAAATGTTACTTAATCAGGTATAAACATTACTTAATGTAAGTATAATCAGGAAAATGTATTTAAAGGTTTTTTTTTTTATTTATGTCCCTGTATGCAGACAGGGACACATCATAGATTATTGCAAACCCGCCAGAGCAATAATCAACCTCTCCTCCATTTAGCTTGGGAACTAATGTGGTCAGAACCAAAGTTTAGGCTGCGTTCTCTGGAATCCTCTCAAGTGGTGGATCTCTACGTTTCGATTGGTTGCCGCCGAACCGCGTCATAGCTCATTACCATAAAGTTGCCCTGATTTCAACTGTCCTCGAGCATGTCTATGCCCTCGACGCTCTCAACATCCAAGTCGCACCGTGCCTCTGCTCGATGCCGGCTCACATTGAAAATGAATGACTTCCGGCCACTTTGACTTAGGAGATTCTTGGGTTAAAAGTCTCAAAAACATACTTAACATTGGCCTAACAAGGTGATACTTCATGACATTGCTAATATTTTGGGAGCAGATTAGAGTATCAGCATCATATCACACTGTAAATGGTGGCAATGTGCAATTGTTACTAGAAAGAACTGTTTCTACCTGATCCTACCATAAAAGTTTTGTTGGTGTAACCTAATATATTTGGGTTTATTCAGTAATTTGAATAAAATTAATGTAGTTGTTGCAACACGAAGCTCATTTTTAAGTGAACATCATGTCCAAAAACCATATCATGTACCATGTTTGTTATTATGATGATGTTTAGCAAAATTTAGCAAAATGTCTTACTAAATTAAAGTGCTAAATCTCAGTCCCAAACTGAACAATTTAAGGATTACATTTAGTATCAGAAAAATATGTGTATAAAACAAAATATTTTGTATGTTTTAGAAGCAAGATCCTTATTGAAGTGATTTTGAGAGAGAAAAACACCATTACGGCTTAGAATGACAGTCACAAGATCGTGTGTACTAGTCGTCATGCTTGTTAGTTTCAGCTTGGCTACTGTGATATTGCATTTAGCCCGTGGCCTGTTGTAAAGCAGACTTCACACAGAATACTTCGTCTGCTGCGTTTCCGTGGCAACTGGGCAGAAATGTACATGGCTCGTCCCCTTATCGCCGGACGACACTCCTATTCCTGCCCCAGGACAAACCACATCCCCCCAAATTATCATATCCATATAGACACACACACACACACACACACACACACATTATGTTTAATAATAAATATATTCACATCGATGCTTTATTTTTATTCTTACTGATAGCACAGCAAGGGGGCATTAAATTGATGAAAAGTGACATTAAAGACATTTATAATGTTACAAAAAATCTTTATTTCAAATAAATGCTGTTCTTTCTATTTTCCAAAGAATCTTCAAAATGTATCCCAGTTTCAACAAAAAATATTTACACTTATTGTGTTGAATAAAAAATAAAGAAATGTTTCTTGAGCACCAAATCAGCGTATTAGAAGGATTTTTGAAGGATCTTCATGTGACACTGATGACTGAAGTAATGATGCTGTAAAAAAATCAGCTACATCATCAGAGGAATTACATTTTTAAAAATTAAAAAATAGAAAACTGTTATTTTTAAATTGCAATAATATTTCATAATATCACTGTTTTACTGTCTTTTTGATCATGTAAATTCAGCCTTGGTGTCCATAAGAGACAAAAACATTAAAAAATCTTACCGCTACTAAATTTTGAACAATAGTGTATGAGCAATGCATTGAACCTAAAAATGGCACATTTACTGCTTTGTACATTGAACACACAAAGTGCACATTCACAGCTCACCTTGTGTCTTTGTTCTTTTGCAGTGTTCATATCCCGTCTGGGAAGACTTCAGTGCCAAGGCCACCAAGCTGCACTCTCAACTCCGGTAAGTTCAGTCTCCAGCTCACATCCGCACCTTTCACGTGAGGAAGGTTTTATTGAATGCTGAGAAAAGACAATTGCCAACAATTTATTTTTCAGAACCACGGTTTTATCAGCAGTGGCATTTCTGGATGCCTTTCAGAAGGTGGCGGATATGGCAACCAACACTAGAGGTAGGCATGATCAGGGATGTGTGAGAGCGTGTGTGTGAGTGTGTGTGTGTGTGTGTGTGTGTGAGTGTGTGTGTGTGTGTGTGATTGTGGGTGTGCCCTTTCTGTCCAGCATGCAGGGATATGTATATCCCATTATGAGGGTAATGCATAGGATAAAACTCTACTGGAGAGAGATAGATAACTGTAGGGATGCACCGACACCAATTTTTCCAGAATGAGTCAGATACAATACTTTTATTTTTGGTACTTGCTGATACTGATACAGATACCTGTATTTTCAAAACATTTGTATTTTTTTTTTTAAATACTGGGTACAGAAACCTAGCACATGTAAAGCACATTTCACCTAGTAAAGCACTAGTTTCACTTTCAATTTAAATAAATATGTTGTTTATAGTGAATGCCATTATACATTTTGTTTGTTTTGTATTCACGATTTCATTTGAATCCAAATGATGTGTGTGCTAAGTGAGCGAAGAGCAATCAAGATCATGCAACACAAGTGCACACGCTCTCCCTTGCTCTATATATCTCTCTCTCCTTACTGTCAAGTAACTTTAGAAACTTGTGCATTGTTTTTAAAAGTTTTTTTGTTTTTTGACATTTCCACTCAGCGTGCTTTGCTTATCAGCTCGTGCACATCAGCTACAGACATGAATATTGAATTTTTAACATTATATTAATTACATAAATGTACTTCATAGACATCCTTAATCTCTGATAACTCCATTCTACTCTCTGTTGTTCTGTTGTTGGTGTTACTTTGTCTGGGCACAGCACTGTTGACACGTTGTGTGGTGTTGAAGCATTTTAATGAGTATGAGTATGAGTACAGGACAGGAGTGCGGTATCAGGCCTGATAATGAGTGTCCGAAACCAATGATTATAGAAGGTACAGAGCCAGACCCTCTAGATTTAATGCTCTCATCTTGCAAACAATGTTTGTAACAATGCCTTTGTGTTAATGTTCATATTCGTGTGCATGTAAGACAAAAGCCTAACTTAATTTTATGAATTGGTTAGATGTTATTAGCAAATAATTAAACATAACTACATTATTCATCTATGGTGAGTTTTGAACAGTATGTTCACATGGCACAAATAAGCGGATGCTATAAATCCTTGATAATAATGGATAAATGAGAGGGAACAAAGACGTGCCTCATAGCTGTAGAGAGGCTTGCTGGGTGTTTTTGGTTATTTATGGCATGGTGTTTTAGTAATGATCTGACAGAGTCAAGTTCTTCAAGGAAAATTGACTGACGAAAATAATGTTGTTTACAAATAAACCACCAGTCTGATTATGATTATATTACTGGATTGGACTTTTTTTCTCTTCATCTGGGGATTTTTATTTTTTATTTTTTCATCTCATTTTGGGGCCTGCATGTCTGAGGTAAAGAGAGTCTTTGAAGGAGTGTGATGATCTGCATGTTGTGCTTTTAATGAGCTGACGGAACTGGGAGCCTTCCTCTGTGCCTTGTAAAAGCAGTGAGGATCTCATCCAGCCCCAGTTGTGACTCAGAGGTGGCTGTTTCAGATGGTGGTTTGGGGGTACATAAAGCATAAGAACAATTAACGAAAGGAAAATTAAAAAGTCACAAGGCTATAAGAAAGTGAGACAGCATATTTTATTACAACAATTATCATTCACTCCACCTTGTAGCTGTAGACTGTGACCTAAATTTTATACATTTGTTTTATTTTATTTTTCATTTTAATTTATTTTAAAATTGATTTAATTTTATTCATGTGTGCACAGCCATGACATTTTTGATATTGCTTTGGAATCTGTTATTCATTATATTTCAGCTATTGTGACAACCAAGTTTCTCAATACAAATTAATACAATTATGTAAGTTCAAATTATTTTTCATTTTATTTTTTATTTTTTTTTATTATTGGTAGTAATGACAAATATTCAACTTAGAGTTGTGTCCTTAAAGAACAAAACATAGACTGTAGTTGCTTTGGACAGAAAAATGTTTTTTCTTTTTTTTTGTCTCATGCAGTATTCAAAATTGTTCATTGTTCTCAAATTCTTTTGCAATGTTCTCTTTTTGATATATTCTCAATTCTATTCTCAATCAGTCTATTATTTTCCAATGATAAGACATTATTAAAAAATGCATCTTGAATATAAATGTAATTTGTTGTTATCCCAATTACAAATTTTCGGCTAATTATGAGCATAATTCTCATTCTCTTATATACTTACATATCTGGCCAATTCACATGGTCTCTGTTGTCTCATTCCCCTGAGCAGTAATTTACAGTTTGTATAAATTATAGATGACCGTAAAGTTATGTAGCACAGAGCTGGTGTCTTGGATGTAGGTCAGATGCTGCATCACACTCATTTAACTCTCATTTTAACATTGTTTTAGTGATTTGATATTCAAGCTGTTCAGTCAAATTTAATTTTCTCTGTTGTGATATAAACATGCATCAGCCATAGCACACATCCAGCCTTTGGCTCAGGATAGACTGAGACTGTAGTTGAAAGGATGACAACAGCTTTCACAGGTTTACATTTTAGAATGATACAAACAACATCATTTTATATTTCATCATAGAAGGGGATTAGCACGATGTGGAGTAGATAACCTGGGGCTTGAGCTCGTAGCAGGTCAGGGCTCTTAAGCATACATTTTTTTGGAAACTCCCATTCTAGCAGGGATGTCATCAGACAATTGGGAATGTTGTGGGTAAAGGATCCCACTATGGTTCTAATTGCGGCCCTGAAAATCCTAATGTATCTCTGAAAAAGTGTATCTCATGGCCAAAACCTAGACTCAGTTGAAAAACATGCCTTTTTTTTTTGCAAAACTTGAAAAATGCATCTATATATTCTGTGTAATTTATATATAATTCACTTCAGTTTACAGGTGAAATTAACACCAGTGTCAGTAAAACACCTATAACTTTTATTCCTTTTCACACAATTATGATTACCATAGTGGATGATTTATAAACTTGCACATTTTGATGTTTGCATCACATAACCAGCTCCATATGTACTGCTTTTCTGATGTAAACTTGTTCAGCAGCTCACCTGGGACAAGTTTTGTACAAGGTTTTGCAATGTGGAGTCCTGTGGAACAGAAGTCATGATAAAAGAACTCAAAGACTTAAAATAGCTAAAACAGCATTGTTATTAAATTTTTTTTTTTATCTAGTGTGGTTTTGTTAAGACTGTTGGTTAGGGTCAGGTTTACTGCAGGGGGTATGTCATTTTCAAAAAGTGAAGGAGCATGAACTTTTTAGTGCCACTCACTGGACATTTAATTTGCACACTGCCGTGATACTTACAACTACCAATATATCAAAACATTGCTAGATTCACCTCCATCACTGGATATTTCACTTTGAAAGAGTTGTGAAACAAGCAAGAAGCAATGTAATATTTTTTAGAAATGTCACCACAGGCACATTTCTCTAATGAGCATGGGTTGCATATGTATTGCTGATAAGACTTATGTTTGGGAGACAAGTTTCACCCCCTCCCCATCACAGCACACAGACTACCACGAAGCAAAGAGGAGGGGACGGCAGTGAACCGCAGTGAAACGGAAGCAAACACACAAACACAACCACACACAAACACACTCCAGGCCTTTATCCTCTCCATGGGTGTCCGCCTCTATAGTGAGGGTGGAAACTGATGCTTCCTGCTAGTAACTGCCTATAATCTGTTTCTCATTTACTGTTCTTTACTGCTCTTCATCCTTAAGTTCACACACTTCCTCCTTTCCTGCCATGATTGGGTCTAGCTAGCTCTCTTCATCACTAGCATTATTTCGTGTGTTCTTATATTGGCAGAAGATTTACTTAAATAGACAGTTCACCCAGAAATGAAAATTCTGTCATCATTTAAGGCTGTAAAACACTACACAATTTATAAAATCTGAACAGATTTTAAAATACTGGGCATCAACACTTACCGACTTTGTAATAGTCACAGAGGAAAAACTGGCCATCATAAACTAAATGACTGAGTATCATACACTACCAGACTTTAAAGTTGTTCCAATCACAACAAACTCAAGCAAAAATGTGTGCCTTGTTGCTAAAAGATGTGAAAATATCAAACATGTTTGATATCCTCCAACTGGATGGAATCAAAATCTTTAGCTAAAAAAACGGAGTCTGTTACAATCATACACTATGCAATTTTCTATGAAATCTGTGAACTCAAATCTGCAGACTGACTCTGACTTTTGGCAACTATTGTCAGTTTCTCCAGACTGTTAATCAGGGGTAAATCAGGGCACAAATCTTGTAGTGTATTCCATGGGCGGTTTCATTATTAGGGCGATGTGCCACAAGTGAGAAAGTGAGGGATTTTTTTCTGTCACATTCAATCAATCAGCGTCAAGTCACATTATGTGGAGTACCGCCTCTTTTTGGGCAATTTCACTCTGGCTGAGCATCACACCTCGTGTTCTCATAGACTTGTTCTCAAATATTTTTTTTTTGAACTGCAGGGACTGCAATGTACAGAGCACCGAAAGGGACATGGTGGTGGAAAAAAAATATTTGTTTATAATCTTTTGCTTTCTTTCACAAAACTTTTGCGTCCCCCCAAGAAACTTTGCATTCGCTCGCAAAACTTTTACGTTCTCTCACAAAGATATTTGCATTCCTTCGCAAAACTTTTGCATGCTCTTGCAAAATCAAATGCGTCCCCTCGCAAAGATATTTGCGCTCTGTCTGAAAAACCAGTTGCGTTCAGACAAACACTTCCTGTTTACTTTACAGCTTGGAGTGGTTCATACAGCTCCATACGTTCACCATGAGCGGTTCATGGATTTTTTTATTTTTTACTTGGATGGCGAAGCAGTGCATCTGTGTGACTGATAAGCACATCTCGTGAATGGGCTAAAATCAGCCAATTGTCCAGATAGTTTAGAATGCACATACCATTCGCTCTGAGAGGGGAAAGCACCACATCTATGCACTTCGAGAACATGCACAGAGCTAAAGCCAGCCCGAATTGGACCACTGTGTACTGGTATGCTGTGCCCTTGAAAGTGAACCTCAGAAAGTGATGTTTTTATGTATATTTATGTGTAGCCCTAGGGACTTCAAAAGCATATGTGGCTGGGACGGATATGTTCCAGGATCTGCTTTATTATTGTCATCCTGAATGCACACTTGTGAAGTGCTCTGTTGATGGGTCTCAGGTGCAGGATCGGACAGAGTCCCCCATCTCTCTTGGGCACCTCAAAATAGCGCCTGTAAAACCCGCATTCCAGTTCACTCAGAGGGACTAGCTCTGTTGCTCTTTTCACGAGCAGGCTGTGGACCTCCTTTCTCAAAACAGGGGCATTTTGATGTTATATCTGTGATGGAACCACGCCGTTGAAACGGGGTGGTCTGCGTCTGAAGTGGAGGGAATAGCCGTGGTCTATTTTGCACAGCACCCTGTGTGGAATGCCTGGAATAGCTCTCCATGCGTCTAGGGACTGACACAGCACCCGAATCTCTTCCATCGCCATTGCTGGCAGCAATGTTCATAGACTGGCGCCCTGCCCCGGTGAGGCTAAACACGCTGGTGGGGAAACAGCTCCTGGAGGACAACACTGAGAGGCCATAACAGGCACAGACAATGGTTCTGTGCTGCTCTGAGGCAAGGAGAGTAATGCTGTATCAATATGATGAGGAGGAAATATGATATACGTATCAATACAATGCATCAACTCTTTTTGTGAGGAAGTTTGTGTTTTTATTGAAAGTGAAAGTGAAAGTGAAAGTGACGTGACATTCAGCCAAGTATGGTTTACCCATACTCAGAATTCGTGCTCTGCATTTAACCCATCCGAAGTGCACACACACAGAGCAGTGAACACACACACACACTGTGAACACACACCCGGAGCAGTGGGCAGCCATTTTTATGCTGCGGCGCCCGGGGAGCAGTTGGGGGTTCGATGCCTTGCTCAAGGGCACCTAAGTCATGGTATTGAAGGTGGAGAGAGAACTGTACATGCACTCCCCCCACCCACAATTTCTGCCGGCCGGAGACTCGAACTCACAACCCTTCGATTGGGAGTCCGACTCTCTAACCATTAGGCCACGACTTCCCCCACGACTTCCCCCACGACTTCCCCCCCATGGAATCAGTTATCATGAGTTTATGAGTCACCTGATGCCCCGGCACACATTCCATTCGCCTTCGAGATCACGCTTCTCTTCTGCACCCCGCTCCACTCAGAGAACAGCTAAGCAGCCTGCCGTGTCCTTCGCAGTTCCTTGATATTGAACATGAACATTGCATTGTCCACTGCAGGAACTAGGGGAACATTATGCAACATGAGGAGCTTGGGGGGCGGGCCTCCAACGAGCTTTCTCCTCCTCTTGGCAGGTCCGTCAGGATGAAATCTTGGCAGCTGAGGGTGGTCTGCTGTCATGGCGGGGGCTCCTCCTTTGTCCGTGACACCTCTTCCCGGGTCCCATCCACTGCTTGCAGCAAACATTCAGCTCATATCAAGGAACTGCGAAGGACACGGCAGGCTGCTTAGCTGTTCTCTGAGTGGAGCGGGGTCCAGAAGAGAAGCGTGATCTCGAAGGCGAATGGAATGTGTGCCGGGGCATCAGGTGACTCATTGCCTTTGTGTGCTTTTGCGCCTCAGAGAAGCACATGATAGCTCACTCCACAGCGTCACCAAAGAGGCTGGAGGGAGTGATCGGAGCATTGAGGAGCACCTAACAATCAGAGTCCTTCAGTTTAGCTAGGGTCAGACATAGGTGCCTGTGAAGGACTACCAAGAACTCCATGGATCTACCAAGGCCTTGAGCATAGCACAGGTCATTTGTGGCGTCTGCGTGCATGTCGCCTCTGTCCAGGGACTGCAGGAGCTTGAAAAGGCTCTTGTCAGTGAAAAGGACTGGCAAAAGGGGCAACGGCAGAGGATGACGGTGATGACTTGTCCTTTGTCGTTGCTGGGAGGGCCCACCAGCGGCTTGCTGTCAGCAGTGGACCTTGTCCCTGTGAGCCTTGATGCTCCTCCGAGTCCTCAAAAAGTGTGCCAGCAATGTCGCCTCAGCGTGGGCCAGGCCCAGGCAGGCAATACAGCGCTTGTGCTTGTCCAGCGGGTCTATGGCACCTGTGCAAATCCGGCAAAAGGTAGCCAACTGATGCACTGAAAAACTTGTTGTATCTTTTGGTGTGTCTTTGATGATGGCAGCATGAGGCTTCTGAGGCAATTGTCACTCTCACCGCATTATATACTACCTGCAGGCTTGTCAGTATTTGCATGCGATTTGCATAATAACAACAATTGGCCAGTTTATAGTACTGGCAGTATCCAGTATGGTTTCAGGATTTTCGGAGAAGGGGAGGAGTTCCCCACTGCGAATGCGTCGCAATGTAGAGTGAATGCTCAAAAGGGAATGCAATTTTTTTGCGAGAGAATGCAAAAGGTTTGCAAGGGAACGCAAATATCTTTGTGTGAAAATGCAAAAGTTTTGCGAACGATTTGAAGAGTATTTTTCCTCCCACCCCATATTTTTCCGACCACCATGTCCCTTTAGGGCCTTCATAGCAGGGAGGATGAGGGCTAGCACTAACATGCTTTCGTCATCATAAATAAACTTAACTTGTGCAGTGACTGTTGGGAACAAACATACCTCTATTAATTATCTTTAAGCTGAAGTCAGGACTAGTCTGTATCTACCAGTCTGTATCTAATAGCCAATATGCTTTTGGCACAAGCATATTTCAGTATGGTCACATGTATGGCAGGTGATTTCTAATGGACACTCGCTGAAGAAGTGTGTTTTTATACGAGTTTGCAATGGTCAGTGGTGTTTATGTAGACATTCAAACACAGACTCAAAAACTCACTCTGACAGAGGAACTGTTCACTGGTCATGCTGTGCTACCTTCAGATCACCACATTTGACAAATTCAGAATGTTTTTATTTACTTTTTGTTTTGCTCTGTTTAATAATTCCGAATGGGTCTGTGTATATTTTTATACAGTCAGGTTAAGGCGACTGGTATAGTGGTCTGTTGGCATCTCCGTGTGGTCCTGTTTGGTATTGCAGCTTGACTTGTTATAGAAAATGCTCTAAACAAATGTGACATTTATTATCAGTCATTTAATTTATCTTGAAAAAGTATTGTAGAAAATTAAGTTTTGTGAGAATCATCTCAAACTTAATCTTGAACTTGGTAAAACAATTTTTATTTAAAATGTTTCATGTTTTACTATTAAATTTTTTTTCCTTTTGTTATAATGGGATAAATCATACTGGGATGTATGCTAAAATTGTTGGACGTGGTGCTCTTCCTAGAAAATATTCCACTAGCCGCCACTGGTGTATTCCAGCCTTTACTCACAATAATGCTGTTCCAAACCTGACTTTCTGTGGAACTCAAAAGAAGATGTTATGAATAATGTCTCTCTTTTTGTGCCTACAAGTTAAGGTCTCTGGGGTCCAATGTTGTTTTGTTGTAATTGTACGGACAAAACTTTTTTTTGTTTTCCACAGGGGAAAAAAAGTCATACAGTTTGGATGACAAAAAGAGGGTAGAATTTTAATTTTTGGGTGAATTATCTGTTTGGTCTGAGCCAAAATCAAAACAAAAAGTGCTTTGGCTTTTCTTTGGCCTCTCACTCTCTCTTTCTCCTCTCCTTTTGAGTCTCTCACACAGAGTTACATTCAATTGTAATAATATTTCACAATATTATTGTTTTGACTGTATTTTTCCTCAAATAGGGTGAGGATACTGTAAGAGACTTCTTTCAAAAACATAAAAAAGTACCTGCCCCAAACTTTTTAACAAAAGTGTTGGTTCAAAAACAATGAATCTTATTAAAAATTGAATAATGAATGAAAATAGTCATATTTTTATTTAATATTTACATTCCCAATGTAAAAAAAGTCATAAGGTTTGATGACTAAATGATATTTCATTTTTGGGTGAATTATCTCTTCAAGGTTATGGTCTCAGACTGTCTTCTTTAAGGAAAATTGGGGCTTTAGCCAAGTTTTTGGCGTTTTCTCATGTGTATAATAAGTGGCAGGGTGAAAGAACACAGCGTCGGGAGGCCTAGATAATAATCTTGTTCTGTATGGATGGATTCAGTGGAGGGAGTCTGGCTGTGTGTGTGAAAACCCTAATTCATGAGCCAGAATCAAAACAAAAAGTGCTTTGGCTTGTCCTCTCAATCTTCCTCTCGGCCTCTCACTCTCTTTCTCCTCGCACTCAGTCTCTCACACAGAGACTCTCTTTCCCACTCTGTTCTTGGCTGTGGTGGGAATGAATGTTGATAGATCACAGTCTGTCCTGGAAACCTGGCACGGTGGCTCATAAAAAAGACGGTCTGCAGATGTGTGCGCAGCGCGGAAGGCTCGTCCAGCGCTTCATAGGGGTGTTTTACTGCCTTGCCTGCATGAACGGAATAGTAACAACCATAATGAACATCATAAATCTGATTCTTACACCAGGGAGCAAAATGGCTGCCCCTCATAATCAAAGAGAACATGAAAAAAAATGTCTGCCAGCTCAGCAACTGGCAAACTATTTGCAGGATCAGTTTGTGTGTCTGAGTGTGTGATGGGGGTTAGTATTTCCCCAGATGTTTGAAGTAGCCTGGTGTAGTCAGCAGGGTGTTACCACTCACACGGCCGTGTAAGCAAACACCAACCAAACAGTCTGAGAGGAACACTCTCATTTGCCTTAACATGTCTATTTCTGATAGAGCCTAGTGTATATTTACACAGCACACTCTATAATATCAACAAGAGATAATAAATTGTACTTGCAGTGATATACAAATTTGTAGGTAGTATATATAATACTTAATTAAATTTTCATCATAGGAACACAGCAGCCATTATTTAAGTGGCCTAAAACGTCAAAGTATGAAGTTGTTCTGTACACATGAACAGTGTTGGGAAATGTATTTCAAAAATAATTAAAGTGGTCATATGTTGCGATTAAAAATGTTCCTTTCACTTTGGAGTGTTACAAGCTCTTGGTGCATAAAGAAGATCTGTAAAGTTGCAAAGACTAAAGTCTCAAATCCAAAGAGATATTCTTTATAAAAGTTAAAACTTGTCCTCGCCCTCCTAAAACGGCTCGTTCTAACACGCCCCCACATGTCTGTGTCATGATGTGGAAAGATTTGCATAACACTGCCCAGATGTTCACGCAAAGAAAGAAGGCATAACTTTTAATCTTGATGTTGCCGCCGGCGCCATGTCGAGGAGTCGATGTGTTTTCGTTGTGAAAGCGAAACTACTTTGTTTGGCCTTCCAAAAGAGGACACAACTAGAAATCAGTGGTTCAACACTGTTCCAGAACAGTTCAACCCAAATATTCAGATGTGCAGCACATTTTACGGAGGACGAGGACTGTTTCCTGGAAGAGTAGCCTACAATACCAGTGGCTGTTTCTATAAAGTGGGGCAATTCCAACTTTGCAAGGACAGTCTGGCGCTTCTGACTCACAGTGTGTAAGTATATTTATATATTTAAAGAATATTTAAAGAATTTGACCAGTGTAGAGTAGTGCTTGTTGTTTGTCGTTTCTCCGATCACAAATGCAGACATGGTTTTATGTTTACATGGCGCGATACACAAGGCAACGCGTAAAAAGACAGTATAAGTCATTATGTCCCTAATGGATGCAACAAATGGCTCGTTTGTAATGGGTTTTCTTGTTTTAGTCTTGTTGCACCAGTGCTCTGAATGGGACACGCATCACAGTATGGCAAGGGGTGTAACATTTCTGTCACACGCTTGAGGCATTCAGCCAATCACAAAGCACTGGATAGCTGGCCAATCACAGCACACCTTACTTTTCAGACCGATGAGCTTTGTAAAAAACAATGTGTTTCAGAAAGGCGGGGCATAGAGGACAAACAATAATGTACAGTTTTTTGGAAAGTAATGTGTTTTTTGAACCTTAAACCACATAAACACATTTCATTACACCAAATACACAAAATGATATTCTTTTTAGAAACATCATATGGCCCCTTTAACCAACACAACTTATTTTGACATTGATAATAATAACAAATGTTTCTTGAGCAGCAAATCTGCGTATTAGAATGATTTCTGAAGGATCATATGACACTTAAGACTGGAGTAATGGCTGCAGAAAATTCAGCTTTGCTATCACAGGAAAAAATATACATTTTAACACACACACACACACACACACACACACACACACACACACACACACACACACACACACACACACACACACACACACACACAGTTATTTTAAATTGAAATAATATTTTACCGTATTACTGTTTCTACTGCATTTTTCCTCAAACAAATGCAGTCTTGGTGAGCATAATAGACTTATTTAAAAAAAAATAATAATAAAAAACTATACCGGCCCCAATACTTTGAATGGTAGTGTAAATTTAGCAGTTGAAAGGTTAGTATAAAAACATCCAATAAATCATGTAAAAAAAAAAATATATATATATAAATATTCTTGAAAAATTATTAAAGTAATCTTTATTTTTATATAATCTTTATATTCTCAATGTAAATGTCACTATTTCTACTCTAAACATCCACTCTCTTTCACCATCTCTAAATTTAATTAGCATTCTTAATTTCTCTCATCTGTTCTGCTCCATGAATGTCCAGCCTGTGTGAATGTCAACCAAATAAAAAGGGAGCAGGTGCAGCTGTGAATGCTAAAAGTTTTTAATTCACTATAATTCATTACTATCCTGTTTGTAATATAAGTAAATACCTTTAGAATTATAGTAACTGTAAGTGCTTTACATTGCTTTGTCATGAGGAAGAATAGTCTGACACTGCATTTAAATGACAGAGGGTCAAATGAAATCCATCTGTGTCTGCCAGTCTGTCTCTCCATAGCCAAGTATTTGACAGCCATTGACCTTGAATGATCCTGTGTCTGTACAGTACAGTCAGACACTATTATGTGTTCTCCTTTTAGAGCTGCTATTCTTTTCTCATTAAAAAATGCATTAACAAAAGAGTGTTTTGAATATTTTGAAAATGAAAGCTCTGTTAATTAATATAATGGCAGCTTAAGAACATAAGAGGGATTGTGTGATCAGGAAGAAAAGTGAAAAAACAAAACACTGCACAGCCTTGTGATGTTTGTTTGATAGCAACAGCTGCCAAAAAAAGTAGTAAAAAAGACAAGAAGAAAGAATATCTTCTTACAAGCATCACTGGCTTTGTGCTCCCCATCAACACTCTCTTATTACAGGAAAATTACTGCTGCTCTTTAATTTTAAAGGGTTTGATGGTGCAGGACCTCCCGCTAACATGGTGAGCCTGACTCAGCTTTCACTGTATACCTCCCCAAACACACACACACACACACACACACACACACACACACACACACACACACACACACACACACACACACACACACACACACACACACACACACACACACACACACACACACACTCCTGACCTCCTCTAGGGAACACCTGTTCTCACTGAGAGACTTGTACAGCTCAGCACTATACCCTCACAAACTATTATCATTAAGACCATATAATCAAGAAACACTATTAAAAAAAGACAGGATGCTTGAAATTAACTCCTTATTTGAAGAGAAACACATTTGTTCATACTGTGACAAAGAACGCCAAGATAGAAGGTCTAATATTTTCCTTGTCAGTACTTTTTTTTCTTGCTATTATAGCTAATTTCAAAGCATTATATGTTTGGATTCTTAGCTTCAGCAGCAGATATTCTTTTGTCGATTTTATTTTGAGCTACTGGCTGTAATAGTCTTCATTTCTCTGTCCATCCTACTTCAGTAGCTGTTTGCACAGTACAACAGTTAGTTCCAGACAGGCCCGGTTCTACGGGGTGCCAGACGGTGCTAAGCACTCTCAAACGAAATCAATAGCACCCTCAGTCAATGCTGTAATAATGGCATTTCATTGCAGATTTGGCAAACTGTCCAGTGCATTATAGTTTGCGCTCTGGAGATCGGTTTCTATTTCAACATCTTTTGCAGCGTTGAGCAATGTAGCAAATCACATATCTGTTGATTTCCTGAACCCAACAGCCAATCAGAGGCGTTTAAGTTAGAATCCACTCACCGTTCAAATCACTGCAGCAGTATTTGTTCAGGTATTGTGTTCTGCATGAATCATCTCATTATAACAAAGTGTAGACGCAATAAGAGATTCGTTGTGCAGTCTAGATAACTTCATGATTACAGTATAATGTAACTTTGTGAGATCACGATGAACAAAAATGAGTGACAGCTTTTAGTGATTACAAAGGGAGTGCTCTTGCGCCATAGCAATGGATGGCACATATATATGATTTATATATATATATAGTGAGAGAGAGAGAGAGAGAGTAAGAGAGAGAGAGAGAGCACCCTCACTAATTTAAGAAGCACCCTCAGTGATTTCATTCTGGAGCCTGGCCTGGTTTCTGGACCTAGAATTTGAATGTCATTTTTTTGTGTAAACATCGTATTTCTCCAGGTTACACTTTATGCTAGTTAGGTGGCTACAAGTATCTGTCTTTACGAGGCATTGAATAATTCACTCATTGAATTTGAAAAAAAAAAGACCTCTAGGGCAGTGTTGCCAAGTCCGGAGGAATCAGGATACTTTAACACAGTTTGGGCTAGTTTTGGGCTAGTTTTGAGTAGCAACTAGGCAGGTTTTCTTGTGAAAACCTGGCAACCCTGCACTAGGGTGTTGATGAGTGTCAGAGATCCAGCTCTCCTTTGTTTTTGAGTTCAGAGTGTGATGGTACATTAACATCAGTATATGAACATGATCTGAAACAGCATTTAAAAAATGGAAATTCTGAGGCTCCATATTGCCTTAATGGCAATTAAATATTAACAGTGGTTTGAGTTATAGACCTAATTAAGATAGCATTCTGTGTAGACCCTCCAGCTCAGTCCCCCTGTGATGCTTCACAAAGCTGTTCAGAAGCTGAAAGAAATGTCCAAAACTGATCGAAAGACCCTCATTTTTTGCTTTTTCTGGCTTTTGGGTGTGTATGGTTTATCTTAATGATACCGTAAGGTCCTGACGGATTTTTTTTTCCCCTTTTTTTTTTCTCCCAAACACAAAAAATGATATTGCAGTCTCAGTGGTCATAGAAAAAAATAACACATAAATTAGAAAGTCTAGTGTGTATTACAGCTTCTAGAGAGATATTCTATGCTCTCCCTCCTTGAACTGTATCATCTCTTTCTGCTTCTCCTTAATTCCTGCCTTCTGATTGGCTCTGACAGCTCAATATGGCCATACCCTCGTAATAATAGACTAATCCATGCAGATGTGTGCATGTGCGAGTGAGTTTCTTGGGGATTGGCATTTACTACAGGATGTTGACCGTTTTTCCTCAAGCTAATCTGAAACGCTGGATGCTGCGCAGTGGCACATGACACACAGGTAGACTCTGTACCCCACTGCCAGCCTGCTCAATGCAAGGGGAGTGTGATCGCTGCAGTGTTGCCTAGCAACAGAGACAGGGGTGCCCCTGTTGCTTGTAGTGTTGCTAGGAAACTGGGAAAAAATGTTGCAGTCGTTTACGTTTTTTTGCGGAGTGGCAAAGAGTAACATGGTAGGCTACAAGTAGAGCTGCTTGTTGTCATGCTGTTTTTACAGCAATGAATGAATGAAAGGGTTCAACAGAGGATACAAACTCAAACCTTGAGGCTGTAGGTGAAAACCGGAGACGGATCTGAACCAGAACTTAAAGCGTGGGTGAACAGAGAAGAGGACGTGTCTCTTGTCATTAGTAACAGAATCTCGGTCTCGCACATAGATACTCCCATGCACACAATCTCACACACCCGCCGCTCTCATTAAGAAGATGGGAGACTTGCCTTGGCAGCGCAGTCTAGTTTCTGCTGCTTCCCACGTACATGCTGCTGGCTGCAGGCACAAAGAGAGCCTGTGAAACAAGGAAGTGTCCTCACATAGCGGCTAAAGAGAGAGAGAGGGATGCAGAGGGAGGAAGAGAAGCACATAGATGAGCATTGTGAGTGCAGCTTAATTAAAGGCAATAACGTTGTTTTTAAAGCACATTCTCAAAAACAAATGGCTGACTCAGGGAGGTGGAGATGTCCTAGTCTTCCACTTGAGAGGAACTCAAGATTTTAAGAGAGTTTAGATGAGATTTGCTTTAGATGTAAAGCACTTTTTGAGGTGTAAGAGTATGTTTGCATATGTGTATATATACAGTATATTTTATATAGGTTCCTATGCTTGATTTGGTGAACCATGACCTGTTCAACAAACAATGATTGGACAACTGACCACCTTGTGATGGGCCTCCAATGACCTGACCATAAGTTCTATCATCATTTACTTACCCTTATGTCTTTCTTCTATGGAACACAAAACAAGATATATTTGAAGAAACAAAATCTTTTGGCGACCATTGACTTTTTTTTTTTTTTTTTGTATGGACAAAAGCACTGAGGAGTTTTTGGTTCTCTTGTGTTCCATTTAACAACATGAATGATCTCTTTAAGCAAGTTTGAGAAGTCAGTGCAGATGTATGGGATCATTGTATCAGACTTCATTTACCTTTAAAATAATTAAAATTGGTCATATCATATGGAGTTCTCCTTGATCTTTTGAGATAAATGCGTTCATTGCACTGTAAAATATACTGTAATTTTCAGAACTCAAAACATCCTGCTCTCCAACCTAAAAACAGCATTTAAATGAAACTAAGCTGCAAAAGCACAGTACTCCTGCAAATCACTCACATGATCAAGACAGGTGAATATATTGACACATGACCACATACATTTCCACATCAGTAGAGAGAAGACCATAGACACAGTCACACCCGGGTCTAAATTTTGTTTGGATATGCTTTTCATGTCAGGAAGCCTAAATGAACTTGGCCTTGTTGTTGTCTGTCAGGTCCTTTTTTCTCTCTCGGCAAGGACTTTCCCAAATTGAATGTTGCCAAGTTATGTACTGTAGGAAAGGCCAATTGCACCTGTAATATTCAGTCAAATGAGATTGCTACCTCTCTTTGGTCCTCGTAGCACTATAAATGTGTATTCATTAGAGACTTCTATTAAAAACATTGAATAGACTTCTATTAACAGTGACTTTTAAATTGGTTTCTTTGCCATTCGTGTAATGTTGTCTTGGAACATACAGGGTCAAACTGCCTAGAACAACCAAATACACAACCATCCACACAAGTCCACTGATAATTATGGATGACTGCAATATGGGTTGTGTTTAAAATGCTTGAATGAATGTTCAGGTTTTGATCTCTGTGTACGTGGAGTATGAGTGTTGGAAGGTGATTGGTGGGTGAGCCCGGGCCGGACTGAGCATAATCCCCGCTATTAAGAATCAGACGTGATCTACTCCTGCTGGCTCAGCTGGTGCTATCATCACACATTTTATTAACACTACACTGGCATTCTTTCTCTTTGTCTTGTCTTTGTGGCTCCTTCTCTGCTGTGCTTTGTCTACACTGCACCCTTTGTGTTCCCCTCACGTACATGTGCATGTCAATCCAGCACAATAAGTGTGTCATATACTTCTACGCCCCACCTCTGCACCCCAGGCTGTCTTGAAGGGACGTGTCCTTTTCTAACATGGCCCACAAATGAATTGAAAAGCTATAAACTGTTGAATTCGTGAAATCCAGAGTCCACACATCACATTAGCAGTGTTGCATTGTGGGATTGTGAGATGACAGGGTCAGATGGACAGAGAGAATGAATATAGATCTGTATGATAAGATTATTAGAGCATGAATGAAGCCAAAATGAACAGACATTGACAGGGTTATTGATGGAAATGTGAAGTGGCTGTACCCTCATCCCTTGTTCTGCTCTCTCAATCTCTAACCTTCCTCATCTTTTACCATTATAGTCTCTTTCCTGCCCTCTTTCTCTTGGTCCCAGTGGAAGAAGCACATTTATAGTGCCTCTATCTTTGTCTTTGGGCAACTACTCACTCTTTTTAATATGCCTGCTGTTATTTTTAAATTTTCCTGTTGTTTCTCCCTGGTTATACCTGTATCTCTGTGTCTCTTGCTGTATTTCTTGCTGTATTTTTTTTTTGTTGGTCCTTTGTGTTCTTTGGCATGGCAGTCAGTCGCCTCTGCAATCATGTTTTATGCTTTGTTGTTTTACATGCCCTCGTGTGTGTGCTCAAAGATATTGTTTTATTTTGCTCTTTTTTCATGTCCATAAATAGAGATCCCTAATGCACAGACACTGCTGGGCTACTTGAAGCTTCAAGTATAATGTGTTTATGTACAGTACACACAATAGAATCAGAAATACTTATTCATTGTAACTTGTAACTTTTTTGTTTTATATACTTTTCTGTAAGAAAAGTCCTTATCTTACAGTGTATTTACAGATTTACATCCCAGATTTTCAATGTGGTCTTTTGGTATTGTATGTGGGTGGAGGATATAATGAAAATATATGAAAATGTACCGATTAGGCCCAGAGAGAGTGGGAGAGGTTGGAGCTTGGCAGCTCTTTTCACTCTGCAGGGTTTGTGGCGAATCTCTCAGTCTCCCCTGGAGGTACATGGAGCACGCTAGGGTGCAGATTTGGTCCCTGTTAAAGTTTCCTCTGAATGGCCTTCTTGGCCATTGGTGTGTTTGTCTGGTTTGTTACTATTGTCTTGTCATGGTTGAAACTCTGGACACGGAAAAGGTCAGCAAGGGCTCTGGGTTTTCAGTTCTGGTGAAATGATTACAGAGCTCTGCAGCGCTGGACACTTTTTCCCACAGCCTGTAGAATAAGGAGGGCTGGAGCTCAGCCAGATGGGATTGCTGTTAGCAAGGCCATTCTCAGGGAGCCCCTCCACCCAGTGCAAGAGGGAAATCTGGACTCATGACAGAGGGGAAAGTGTTTAAACGCTCATGTTATGCTGCAGTGATGCTAAATTTACACAAAATGGCAACATTTGGCAACAAGTCAGCGTCTTATAATTTTATCTTATCTTATTATCATATCAAGTTGGCGTCTTCGTTTGCTTATTTATCAACTGCTTACTCTTATTTTACATTTTACATCTCTCATGCACATTCTTTAATTTCTAATTGCAGTCATTGTCACTGATCATTTTTTCTTTTGCCAGTATCCTAAATTGCCCCCTTGTTCCTAGATCCTCAACTCTGTTGCCCTTGTAACACTGTTACTTCAAACTTCAAGGATGTCCCTAAAGTTGTAAAGATAACCCTGTGGAATGTTTGGAATGTCTGAAATACTTTGTTCTGCTCCCTGTAATGAACTCAATGACAGCAACTTTTTGTTTACTTAAGTAGTTCAGTGTATGTGTTACTTAACGTAATTGCCCTAACATAATTTAATTCCATCCTTCTGAATAATCAAACAAATTCCCAGAATCTTCTGCCTGTATAAAGTGACATAAGGTCATGAATGGATTTTTTTTGGACCTGAGGACAGGAAATTTGAGAACATGAGGTCGGATAGTCCCTTCTGTTCTGTTCAGTTCTATTCTAGATTTTACAGCTGTATGTGAAAACATATATTTTTGGTCTGCACAGTTTTTTAATGTCATGAAACAATGATTTTTATCAGAACAAAGTTTGAAGGACTTTGTGATTAAAAAAATGTTCTTACAGGAGTTATGCATATACAAAATTTAGTATTTTTTCATTAAGTTGAATTGTATTAAGTGTTTGTATTTATTCAATGTTGAATCTTCACGTGCAGTGATAGCGTGTTATGCTGATATGGCAATAACATAAATACAACAAGTACAGTTGTGTGAGAGAGAAAAAGAGAGAGAGAATATGAGACAGTGTACTGATTGTAGTGAATTGTCGTGGGAATTTTCTGAAGGAAATTAATTTTTCATGAAGACACTGACAGTCTGGCTAGTGCAGCATACGTCAATGTTTGTTTGCATGTGCTTAATATGCCACAGGGTTAGTAGTTATATCATCAGTCAGTTTCAGTGGGATTATAGCAGGGCTAATAGTTAGTGGATATTACAGCACTGTTGCATGTGTGTGAGTGTGTGTGTGTGTGTGTGTGTGTGTGTGTGTGTGTGTGTGTGTGTGTGTGTGTGTGTGTGTGGCCATGTGCTATGTCTGTGGTTGTATATGTAATCCTCTTTTTCACTGTGACACACAGACCAAGTTTTAATGAGACCTGGCATGCCTCTGCTTATATACGTCTGTGTTTGGGGCCAAGCTCGGCAGATGGTGCGTAATCATTGCAGCCATCAGGTTTAGAGACGGATGGCACATGTGTGACATGATGTGAAAGATTCATGCATGCATACCCATGTGCATTTATATATGCTTCTATACAATTCCACATTGAATGTACAGAGCCGTAGACAGCTGCAGTGTTGTGTAGCATTATGTTAGGAGCTCCTCTGTGTGCCTTTATAGGTTGTTTGATTGTTCTGCAGGTGAACTATCATCTCAAATTTGTCTGAATTGCTCATCATGGACAGAATGATCCATAATAAGAGATTTCTGTTATACCTAAGAGATTCAGTATCCATGCTGAAATGTATGATGATTTAGGGCTTCATTGCGGTTTCATAAAATCAATGATAATCCATATGAACTGAAACTTATTAGCATTATCTTCAAAAACAGTTTGAATACTTCATGTGTGACTATGCAAAGGTGGTTGCTTTCACAGTCAACCACCCCCAGTCTGCCCTTTATTTGTCTGTTCATTATGTGTCTTTAAAAAAGTTTTTGGCTTGTTTTTCTTCCTTTTTATAGTTGTTGTCCATATGTGTAGTCTGGAAGCTTCTGCCCAGGGAGTTCTAATATATTTTGGGCAAAGTGTTCCATTAGTGTACCATTCATCCTAATGGCAGTTGCTTGGCCTTTGTTTTCAGCCCCAGAAATATGCGAATTGGATACTGCTTTTTGGAAACAGTTTTTAGCTTAGCCGTAAATGCCATTTGACTGATCATGCTGGAACTGATGTAATTTTCCAGAATGACTATAGACATAAAAAAAGTCAATTTCATACTGTAAAAAGCCCCCCATGAAAGGTTTCACTTCACTAATATAATGCATTTTATACCTTTTAAATATTTAGAAGTGTTATTATTACTATTGTTATTATTATTATTATTATTTATTTTTAATAAACTAGGCAAATTCTCATCCAGCACCCGTGCGATTAGCACTGGCACAGGGATGTGGTCATCTGCTCATCTACCTGTACACCAAAGACTGCACCTCTGAAGACCCCTCTGTCAAGCTCCTGAAGTTCGCAGAAGACACCACACTCATTGGCCTCATCCAGGACAGAGACGAGTCTGCTTACAGAAAGAAGGTTAAAAAGCTGGCTGTCTGGTGCAGTTATAACAGTCTGGAGCTGAACACGCTCAAAACAATAGAGATATAGTGGATTTCAGGAGCAAACCTCTGCACTCCCCCCCACTCACCATAATGAAAGGCACTGTGGCAGCAGTGGAGTCATTCTTGTAACTGGGCACCACCATCTCTCAGGACCTGAAGTGGGAGTTCCACATAGACTCCTATGTCAAGAAGGCCCAGCAGAGGCTGTACTTCCTTAACAATTTCTTACCTCAAGCAATCCATCTCAGTTAACTTGGCAATAAACATGTAACACACAACACTATTTATACATTTATTTATTTAACACACATAACTCTTTTGCATTTCCTTGCATTTGTACATAATACATCAGTACACACAAATACCATCTATTGTCTACTTTGTATATTTATATATATATATATATATATATATATATATATATATATATATATATATATATATATATATATATATATATATAAGATTTTTTTGTATACTGTTATTTTCTATTTACTTATCCTATTTTTATTATCTATGACTTGTCTTGTCACTGTCATTCTGCTTGTGCTGTGGAAGCTTCTGTCACCAAAACAAATTCATTGTATGTGTAAATATACCTGGCAAAAAGCTCTTTCTGATTCTGCTTCTGTTAACTGGATGACAATTGAGATGTCAGTTTTTTGCTGGAGTTGACCATCCAAACCTTGACCCCTGGTTCATCCTCTCTTGCCCTGGAGAGTGTCTGTGGGCCTTCCTTTTTCCATCATGTCAGCACTTGGCCTGTCCTGACAGATGCTGAAACACACTTTCTTTTCTCTCTTTTGCATGCATACGACAACTTACACACCCTTTCCAAATCTCTTCTCAGTGCCATTCCTCACTCATTATCTGTGCATCAGGAAGTGAGCTGCTAAACATGAAAGATCAATGGGACACATCTTTTTAACTGGTCACATTCTGTCCCCAGAGATTGGGTGAGATTTCTCTAGAGTGCTTTACATACATTATGAACAGCTGCATCGGGAAGTTTCTAGAATGCTATCAACACAATAAAAAGAGAAACTACATCATAACCCAGAGTCCGTTCGTGGCTGTAGATGTTTCAGGTCTTTTAAGTATCAGAATGAGATACCACTAAACGATTCAGTGTGTGAGTGAACTGTCCGAATGAATAAAACGGAATCATTTGCTAACAATTTCTGAAATTTTGCAAACTAGTCTGTGTTAGATCAATGTTGATCCATTCGTAAATCTGACATTGGTAGTTCTTATTCTACACAGCTGATAGAAAACACACGACATGATTGCTGAAATATTATCAGGGAAAATGATTCTTAGAACTGAATATGGTCATTTTCTGACAAAGATTTACTGGGGCACACCAGTGTTTCACTGGGGCTCGTGCTCTGGTAAAAAGGGTCATGTCTAAAGGGAACTTTGATCTCCTTCTAAAGAATTTCACATTCTCCACATTAATGAAACATTATGCTCCCATATCTCCGAAGAGTGTGGGAACGGGCGAAGAAAAGAGAAAGTTTGGACTATATACTATGGCAACAGCTCAAATAAATGAGCATTTGTGTTGTTTAGGTCTGGTGAGCTCATGTCCTCCGAGTGCTGTTTTTACCGCCTACAGTACATGGATCCATCAGCCATGAGGTCATTGTGTTTCCTGAAATACTTTGGCAACTATGTGAAAGAGACAGGACGGAAAAAGAAAGACTGAGCAAGATTGGGCAGATTGATCCAAGAGCAGATTGAAGAAAAGTTCAACTGTGAAAGGGTTACAATGATGCCAAAGTGTAAGAGAAACATAGAAATAGGCTGGGTTGAGGTTGTCCCTTTTAATGCTTGTTTGGCTAAAACTTCTAGTACATTTCCCCCACACTTTTTATATTTAATGAAAAAGACATCTGGTGCCGGCAGTGGCGTTGGAGTATTTTTAGCCACAGTGCTTTTCCTTTGCCAAGAACTTCCTTTTAGAGTAAATATTTCGTGCCCTCTGTCTGTTTCATTCACCCTTCAGCCGCAGGAGGGCTGGGTAAGCGCTTGCTAATCAAACCCAGTCCCTGTCATGGCCTACAGCCCAGCTGATTCCAATCATCCTCCATTACGCAGCTGCGCTGATTGGCCCACAGGCTTTTGTCTTACACCTAGGGGCCGATCGCCTGTTTTGGTTCACGTTAAAGCAGGTGATCACAGGCTTTGAAGTGTTCACCATAAACTAAGCCAACATTCCAGATTATCTGCCTTACAGCATCGCTCATAATGCTGCTAGCCATGTTAATGAAAAGGTTCACCCAGCACTCACCTTAAAACCAATCCAATAATGCCTTTAAACTCTTGCTGACTTTGTTCATGGATGCCTTGATCTTTGCATTGAGTTTCCATTTGGAAAGCATCAAACTCATCAGTCTTATGATGGTTTAGAGTAAGATATTCTTTCTGATAAGACATGACTGGAAGGTTAATGTGAGTTCTCCATGGAGTGTTAAAATGAACAATGTGCACATCACCATTAATGTTTAAATCTCACACACTCATCTGTGCAACTGAGAAGTCTTGTTTGGTTTTGTTCATCTTTCAGGTCACTGAATAAACGGGTTGATATTTTGAAAGTGGTCAATTAGGGATTTTTGGGGGCTTTGGATGACGGTGGTGGTTTGCATTGAGGTGCTGCGATTTAAAGGGATTCCACTGAATGAGGCTATTTCATGTCTAAAAATGGGCCTGGTCAGGGAGATCAGGAGGTTGAGAGAGGAGCACACTGACCTAGTGTTGTGTGTTAATGAATGACCAGAGGGCCTGGCTGATCTGGATCTATGCTTCTAACTTTGGTGATGGAAAGTTTCATGTCTGGATAAGAATGGCACATGATTGGTGCTTTAGTGTCTCTGAGGGTTAGTTGGCCTCAATCAGAAGGACATTGAGGCCTGCAGACCTACTTTCTTTTTCTCATAATTAGACGTTTTTTAACTGCTAATAGGTGTTAATGGACAGTATATGGCTTGATAGAAGATTGGAGCCACTTGGCTTCTCTGAACTGATCTCGCTCTTAAGACACAGATGTCCTCCTGGGCCTGGAATAATATGGATTATTGATATTTTTAGAATCACACTGACATTTGGGATTTTTGTGCAAATAGCATTAGGATGTTTAAGTTGTGTGTGTTAAATACACATACGTTATGTAAATAGAACCCAGCTGTACATAAGTTACTCAGCCTAGCTATAGCTTAAATTGATGCTAAGAGACATATAGACTTCAAAATGTTTCAGTGTTGCCTCATTAAACTGTTGAAATGTAACCTTATGCATAAACTTAACACTGGCATGAAATGAAATTTGTGAGAGGTTCTGGAAATTCTTAAAGGGACAGTTCAACCAAAAATGAAAACTACCCCACAATTTAAGCCTTAAGCTCTCCTAGGTATATATGGCTTTCTTCTTTTAGACGAATACAATTGGAGTTATATATCATGAGCATATCATCTGAATTTTTTCCGGTTTGAAGTGCTATAACTGGGTCCCCAGTGCATTTACTATCCCAGGAAATGTGAAAAAGTACTCGGTAACTTTGTTTTGGTAAGCCTTTTTCTGAAACCATCTGAAAGAACAAGCAGATCAGATTTCGCTCCCTTTGTGATGTGGCAATGGGATCTTATTATAATATCACCGCCCCTTTATATGCACATTTCCACTCACGGTAACGGCGCCACCATTCTGTTTTTGCAAGCAAAAACGGTATACCAGTTCTAATCCCATGGCTAAAGTTTGAGCAAAGCAGAAACTGTTTTATCGTTAGATGCACAGACGAGCACAGAACATTATTTAGAGTCCCAGAGTGTGAGGGAAATAAGAGGGAAGTGGATTTATTTGTTTTTATTTATTTGCTGTATATTACCCTGCTGCCACAGATATCTAATATAAACATGCAATCTCTTTCCCAGGTGTTTACTTTCACAGACATAACAGAAGATTTTTTGTTTTTTTTATAATATTGTTTTTTTTTTTTGGCTTTTTGAGCGATATGAGATGTGAGAGAGATTTTTTTTTTGTTCTCATATTGTGTGTGAGAGGCTTTTTGTGTGTGTGTTTTTGATGTGTGCGCACAGAAAACCCTATATCAGAAGTTTAAACTAATATGGCTATAAAACACATTATTTCGAGCTATAGACGTGATAATTAAAACCAAACAGATGTTGTTTTATCAGAGTATATGACATATGAGCTGTAAAGGCACAGCCCTATTATGGAAAAGGGGGCGGGGAGCAGCAGCTCATTTGCATTTAAAGATACATGCATGAAAACAGCGTGTTTCTGCTTCCTCCCAAAATAGGCATTTTCAAAATTATATAATAAATGATCTGTGGGATATTTTGAGCTGAAACTTCACAGAAACATTCTGGGGACACCTGAGACTTATATTACATATTGTACAAAGGGGCATAATAGGTCACCTTTAAATAATGTCCAGGCTAATCTATGCTTTATAATGGGAGTGTATGGTAGCCCAAAATTTGAAGTCCAAAAAATTGCACCCATCCATTATAAAAGAAGTCCACACGGCTCTGGATGGATAGAGCATAATATATAGGCTACAACAAGGTTCAATCTGGTAAAGAGACGTAATCCCCGAAACAGAGCTTCCCACTTGCGCAATATGGAAATATCTGCGAAGTGTGCTACTTATCTTTGTCAACCTGGCAACCATGTGCCTGCGCTCTCTCTCCACTGTGGATAAATGCACTTGCTTACTGAAAACACCGGTAAGCTTGCAGTTTAGCGATCTCCACTTTAATATTCTATTCTCAGAAAAGTGTAACTCATCATGTTTATTTACGAGAGAGAAAAAGCGAGAGAGAGAGGCTGTGTATGTATGAATTACCACCGTTTTGCCGTGTTTCTCTATTAACAGTGAAGCTGTGGCTTTAATTCCTTTAGAAACAATGATGTTACCAGCTCCTTGTTGAGAAAGATAATGTAGCTGTAATGTAGTAATGTAGTAATGAGTACATTACAATATAAATTTATTAGATTGAGTACATTATTATTTATGGGCTTAAAACAAGATGCAAACAATCAGAATATTGTACCTGGTGGGGAGTGCCCAATGTAAGTGTGAAACATGTCATTATTACCCTATATTGTAGCCTACTGTGGTAGTTATGGAGGCCCTTAAAGCAGAGGTAAACTATAGTATGGCAGATGGCACTATAGTATGCAGTGTTTAATAAATAGCTGTTTTACCAAATTCTTCTGAGGTGAAATTTAGTGCAGTTCTGTAGCTTGATATGTATCGTATCATGGCTTCTGTATCATGATACCCATCGTATTGTGACTTTACTAGTGATACACAGCCCTAGTAGTTGGTATTAAGTAGTGTGAACTTGATGCCTCATTTTAAGCAAGCTCTTATAAATAGCTGGTGCAGCCTTACACTCACTGTATCAGTTTTCTCTGAGGATGATTATAACCCTTCCAGATGTCTCAGATGTTGGTCTCAGGCCAATAAAAGATGAGGGCAGTGTCATCCAGAGAGACAGCCTATCTACTGTACATGTCCATGCATGTCAGTCCACTGTCTGCATATAATAATATTGTATGAGGACAGGAACATGCAGACTATTGAATACTTCCAATAATAATATTACAAGTGAAAGTTTTGGATAAATCCCATAATGACATAAGTGGTGAGATCTGAGGGATTGTAACCTGGTGTCGATCATGACGTCAGGTATGGTTCACCACCGGAGTCAGCCCTGTTACTGTAATGCAAAGTCACACACACACACACACACACACACACACACACACACACACACACACACACACACACACACACACACACACACACACACACACACACACACACACACACACACACACACACACACACACACACACACACACACACACACACAGTGACTCAGTGCAAGTCACTCTCCAGGAAGTGAGCTCAGCCAGTGGCCAATGCGCTATCATGCATTGTATGAATACATGTTTTTTATGTGCAAGAGTAAAATATATAGTATGTCACAGACTTACATATTAATTCATATTATTAGTATAAGGGTTCCTGTATCTTTAATGGTAGAACTAGGCAGTAGCAACAGCATATAATAATAATAATAATAATAATAATAATAATAATAATAATAATAATAATAATAATAATAATAACAATGATGATGATGATGATGATGATGATGATGATGATGATGGTGGTGATGAAGATATAATTATAATTAGACATAATTATAGTAATACTAATCATCACCGGATAGCTTATTACTATTGTTAAGATAGAAATTGTAATTTAACTGCAATGTATATAAATAATATATTGTACTTGACAGTTGTAAGATTAAAATTTTTATGTCTTAATTTCTTTACTTGCAATAGATAAACCCTGAAGCTTTTATTTTGGAAAATATGCAGGGAGAGCTTTACGTTTCTTAGACAACAGGTAAACATACACTTAGCAATACAAATCCAGTGAAATGCTGTAAACATTTCTCCACAAAATTAGGCAACAATAAACTGCATATTTGATTAAATCTTAGCCTTTTGCAATTTGATAAGTGCACTTATCATAATAAAAGGTGAAATTTATTGATAAGCAATGACAAAATCTATAGGCAACAGTATAAACTGTATATGTGTACATGAGTGAGAAAAAGTGCAGAAAAAAATGACAAATCAAGAGTTAGCAGCTTATACAGTTAAATAAAGTTGCTTTTGAAAAGTTTAATCAGCACTGTTGAATATTAAATAACTTTCTAAATTTGACCAGTTATTTCATTTATGAAAATAGTTTCATTATGCCTAAAGCCTCAGGCTTTGAGTGCCGCCAAGAAACACACTGACTAAAAGCCTGTAATAAACACTGAAAGTCAGGAATAAAATGTGCATTATAGCAAATCGACACGATGGAAGTGTTTTTAATCACTCCTCTCAAGAGCCATTCCGTCTTTTTCATTTCCTGCCAGTTCACTAGAATCCAGTCACTACTTGAGTGATTTTGGTGTGAGAGAAAATACTCGAAAAAACAAAAAAAGAACATACTTGTCTCTGCAGTAAGATTCAAAGTTCTCTTTTCTCTCTGTTTCAATAAATTTTCTTCTATTTTCCCACACATATTCCTTTCACCGCAAACACAGATAGGTGGAACTTAGAGAATGGTTGGACCTTGCATGACATGCTTGCTTTTTTCATGTCCGCATTCCCATCCCAGCACTGTTGGGTTACTGATTATGAACGATTATAAACCTAAATTGGGTCAGATCAGCCCTGCTTTCCCAACAATTGCAACAAAGTGTTTGGACTGAAAAAAATAAATAAATAAATAAAATAACCACGTAGTGCATTAACATTTATTTTCAGTTCATGTTTTTATTCATGTACTCTCACTTTTATTTGTTTGATGAAATTCACGCAGTGCCAGGTCTTAACGCAGATTTCGGTGTCAGTAATTGTCAGTGATTCTCTATGCTGCACTTTCTGAGCATCTCAGTCTAATCAGAAGCAGTTTTTTGGGGGCAGAAGCTCTGAGGTACAGATGCATGCTGAGAGGGGAATCAAGGCTTGCATGAATTATGCTATTTCATGTGCTGCTGCAGTCAGCGTTTGTTGTCTCAGTCTTTCTCTTTCTTCCTGTTAGCTCTGCTTTGCCTGCAGCTTGCACACTTAAACAGCACAGTACTGTTCTTTAACTGTATATAGTGTATTTATGCCTCTTTTACAACAACCGCATGTCTGTCCAAGACCATACAGAGATATAGAAATAATATTTTGTCCCTTCATAGCTGTTCTTGTTTAATTCATAAATCTAACCCAATTGCCGGAGATTTATGCTTAAAGTTGCAATGATAATTTATTCTGTATTGTGACGTGTATCTGAGTGAAACGGATTGTCAGAAAAGAAAAGTGTGTAGAGAGGGGACATGATTCTGTCTGTTATTTGTTGATGGAGGTGGAAGCTTGAGGTAGAGTGCAAGAAAGGTACAGGGTTTAAGCAAACTAAATGATTGGAGTGAACCAAAAATGAAGTTTTTTGTCCTTAGACTGATTTTGGCAGCGCTGCCTAAGGAAATGAATTTGCCTTGGTTATGGGATAAAAACAAATTTATGATCTTTGGGATGACCTGCACTGAGGCATCAAACGTATGAAATTTCTACATGCCTGTTTTGTTAAATTATATATACTTATACAGTTTTGAGTATTAGAATGTTTTTGTGTTTTATGTATTATATTTTCTTGTAGTAATTGTGTAATCAGGGTACTCTAGCTGTCCACAAATGCCTGATTCAAAGAGACACAGGCCATCCTGGGAACTAGGCCACCTTGTGTGGTTTACACTACTGGGGCTTATACATACTGTACAATCAAGCAAACAAGCACCCACTACACCCCATCTGACCCTTGGGACCCAGTTCTTCATAATCTCTAGTTCTTAATTGTTGCCTGTATTTGAAACATACTATCATTGAGACGCTTTTGTGCTCAGTGTAAAGCGTTAATAGAAGCCCTGTTCAATTATTTTCTTGTATATGTGAGTATTTTTGTTTGCGTGAGGGCATGTCTGCATTAAATGAATGGTGCAGAGAGAAGAAAGGGGGCAGGCACAAATCCTTCAGCAGATTTCATGTCTCCTGTTGCTATGGCAAAGCATGAGCTAGAAGGGCATAAAGCCATAGGAGCAAAGCAGAGGAAATGCTTGCGTATGATTCAGGGAGAGTGGAAATGATGATAACACCATTACCTTACTGAGGTTAATAATAATTGATAATTAATAATAATAATAATTTAAAATATTGCCATTTTTTAAGTTTATTTTATTTATTTATTTTTGATGCTGCATGTGTATGGAAATGTGTTTTTTTTTTTTTTTTTTTTTTTTTTTTGGGGGTTTATTCATATATGGGGAAGGCAACTCTTGTTTGACAGCTGCCTCCTCAGTGATTGTTGAGCTGTTCAGTCAGTTCTATTTTGTGTTTATACATGAGTGTATAGATGTGGCTCAGTCTCATGTGATTGTTGTGGTTTAGGACAACTCTAATGTCTCCTTCAACTTAGAAAACTGCAAACAAACCAGCCAGAGAGGTGGGTTATTATGTATATTTATACTTCCGTAGTTTTGGAGACCATATTACCACAAATGCTATTCTGGTAAAGTGTCAGAAGTGAACATGATTTACAGTAGAATCCTGTTTATGGTCATTACGGTCAGAATCCCATTGTAACTGTATGTCGTTTTGACTGAGATACACATATTAAAGCACCTGTATCATTATCAGTAGTCATGTATTAGCAGGAAAAGGTATGCATCAAAGGTTGTAAGGTCTGGTGAGATGAGGGCAGGGATGTTGTGGAAAGGTGGAGGCTGGTTTGTGTGGGGGTTTGAGGCCTTGCAGACTGAAGCTTTTGACAGACTTTCATGTTCAGCATCTCAACAGGGAGTCATGAGGCAGCATGTGCCACCCATCATCAGGTTTTGTGACAGAGAAAAAAAAAGGATGCCTGAATTACTTCTAAGGGGCGGTGAAGGGTTCGGCGAGTAGTGAGGACATTGAAAGGAAGAGAAATGGCAGGGGAGGGAAAGAACGATACAGGTGGAGAAAAATATAATAAAATTTTTCTTTTTTTATTTATTTTTTTCTGTGGTGGAATATGTACAGATGGTATTTCATTACATGATACAGTATTTAATGCCAGTACATTTTAAAACAAATTGTTTTCATTCTTAGTGTTTTTGGCCACACTTTATTTTGACTAACTCTTAACTATAAATTTAGTCTCAATAAACTACTAGTTTGCTGTTTATTAATAGTTATTAAGGTAGTTTTTAAGTTTAGGTATGGGGTAGATTAAGGGATCTACACTGAACAAAATTATAAACGCAACATTTTAGTTTTTCATGAGCTGAGCTCAAATATCTAAGACTTTTTCTATGTACACAAAAGGCCTATATCTCTCAAATATTGTTCACAAATCTGTGTTAGCGAGCACTTCTCCTTTGCCGAGATAATCCATCCACCTGACAGGTGTGGCATATCAAGATGCTGATTAGACAGCATGATTGATAGACAGATTTTTGAACAATATTTGAGAGAAATAGGCCTTTTGTGTACATAGAAAAAGTCTTAGTTCTTTGAGGTCAGCTCATGAAAAATGGGGGCAAAAACAAAAGTGTTGCGTTTATAATTTTTTTCAGTGTAAAATATGACCATGCAGAGCAAGTCATTAATATGTGCTTTATAAGTACTAATAAACAGCCAATATGTTTGTAAAATGATTGCTAGTTAAATTGCTTGCTAGATAAATTGGTCCTTAAAATGAAGTGAAACTTTTTCATTTTTTATTTTTCATTTATTTGGACAAAGTAGTTTAAAAAGTTTAATATCATCAGATACTTGCCAAAATATGAAAACAATTATCAGTTAATATGTATCCGCCAGAATTTTTATATTTAATTTAATACCACTAATTTCAACTTGATCTCATGAGAAAACTATTTTAAGTTTTGGCGAATATGGCAAATCTGTATGAATTTCTACAAAAATATATAAATAAATAAAATAAAATGTACGATTTCAACATGAACGATGACAACAAAAAAGAATGAAGGCCCAACTCTAAACCAAAACCTCAAGCAGATTGTAAAAAAAAAAAGTACAACTAAAATAAAAAAAAAAATTAATTACAAGTTGCCATAAGAATGTGCAGACTCTTTTGTTATTTTTTATTTATTGATTTTTTTTATTTATTTATTGATTTATTTTCATTCATTAAAGTATCTAATTATATCTAGTGAAAATGCCAACGGACAAAAATTGTAAAAATGTCATTTGATTTCAACATCATTTAAAGAAGGCTGCTGTAGTAATAGATGATTCTTGGAGAGCAGCGCAGTGTCCTGGCATGGCGGCATCTGTCCCGTCACTCTGCAGACTGATTGATTTTTGCACCACTCACTGGCCTGTCTGTCCTGAGACCTGCACTGCTCTACATTTATCACCCACCATCTGTTGCCCTGGAAACAGCAGAGAGGCTGGACAGTAGAAATTGACTAACTGCCCATACAGTTAGTGAAAACACTCATAATTCATTTCTTACGTGAACATTAGCAGAGCCATTTCTGTTTTCATTCCTTTACTGTATATGGTTCAGTACATCTACTGCTTTATATTTCCTATTCTGTGCCACTGGTGCTCAACTGCTTCTGATGACCTACTGTAGGTTTTACATTGAACATCAAGTGGTGAACCATTGCAGTACAAATACTGTTTATTGTACAAAGAAAAATGCCATACACAATCATTAATGTCACATAAGCTAAATGTTGTTATGTGAATTGTTTTATGGTGTATGAGGGCATAGTCAGTGTTGGCCTGATTTTGCTATCTTAGAGCTACCAAGTGACAGAAGAATTTGCATTGGAATGGCCTCACAGCAACCTTGAAATCAGCAACAAAAGATACCGGAAGGTTTATATATATAAATATATATATATATATATTTATATAATTAAAAACTATATGCTAAAGGGAAATAAATATACAGTGGGTACGGAAAGTATTCAGACCCCCTTAAATTTTTCACTCTGTTATATTGCAGCCGTTTGCTAAAATCGTTTAAGTTCATTTTTTTTTCCTCATTAATGTACACACAGCACCCCATATTGACAGAAAAACACAGAATTGTTGACATTTTTGCACATTTCTTAAAAAAGAAAAACTGAAATATCACATGGTCCTAAGTATTCAGACCCTTTGCTCAGTCTTTAGTAGAAGCACCCTTTTGATCTAATACAGCCATGAGGCTTTTTGGGAAAGATGCAACAAGTTTTTCACACCTGAATTTGGGGATCCTCTGCCATTCTTCCTTGCAGATCCTCTCCAGTTCTGTCAGGTTGGATGGTAAACGTTGGTGGACAGCCATTTTCAGGTCTCTCTAGAGATGCTTAATTGGGTTTAAGTCAGGGCTCTGGCTGGGCCATTCAAGAACAGTCACGGAGTTGTTGTGAAGCTACTCCTTCGTTATTTTAGCTGTGTGCTTAGGGTCATTGTCTTGTTGGAAGGTGAACCTTCGGCCCAGTCTGAGGTCCTGAGCACTCTGGAGAAGGATTTCGTCCAGGATATCCCTCGATTGCAACCAGTTGTCCTGTCCCTGCAGCTGAAAAACACCCCCATAGCATGATGCTGCAACCACCATGCTTCACTGTTGGGACTGTATTGGACAGGTGATGAGCAGTGCCTGGTTTTCTCCACACATACCGCTTAGAATTAAGGCCAAAAAGTTCTATCTTGGTCTCATCAGACCAGAGAAACTTATTTCTCACCATCTTAGAGTCCTTCAGGTGTTTTTTCATGTGTCTTGCACTGAGGAGAGGCTTCCGTCAGGCCACTCTGCCATAAAGCCCCCGACTGATGGAGGGCTGCAGTGATGGTTGACTTTCTACAACTTTCTCCCATCTCCCGACTGCATCTCTGGAGCTCAGCCACAGTGATCTTTGGGTTCTTCTTTACCTCTCTCACCAAGTCTCTTCTTCCCCGATAGCTAAGTTTGGCCAGACGGTCAGCTCTAGGAAGGGTTCTGGTCGTCTCAAACATCTTCCATTTAAGGATTATGGAGGTCACTGTGCTCTTAGGAACCTTAAATGCAGCAGATTTTTTTTTGTAACCTTGGCCAGATCTGTGCCTTGCCACAATTCTGTCTCTGAGCTCTTCAGGCAGTTCCTTTGACCTCATGATTCTCATTTGCTCTGACACGCACTGTGAGCTGTAAGGTCTTATATAGACAGGTGTGTGGCTTTCCTAATCAAGTCCAATCAGTATAATCAAACACAGTTGGACTCAAATGAAGGTGTAGAACCATCTCAAGGATGATCAGAAGAAATGGACAGCACCTGAGTTAAATATATGAGTGTCACAGCAAAGGGTCTGAATACTTAGGACCATGTGATATTTCAGTTTTCTTTTTTAATAAATCTGCAAAAATGTCAACAATTCTGTGTTTTTCTGTCAATATGGGGTGCTGTGTGTACATTAATGAGGAAAAAAATGAACTTAAATTATTTTAGCAAATGGCTACAATATAACAAAGAGTGAAAAAATTAAGGGGGTCTGAATACTTTCCGTACCCACTGTATATCCATATATACTATTTTAAATTACAGTATATATGGATATACATTTATTTGCCTTTAGCGTTGTTTCAATTAAGAAGCATGTTCCATTGTTGCCTTTACACTAAACGTTGATTATTGTGTGTGTTCATGGTTGTCATCTTCAGATTTGGTTTGTTTACCATGAGACAGCAAGTCAAGATTAACGATGATAGCTTGAGTTGAGTAAATGCACCTGTACATCAGCTATTTGTGAAACCTCAGCTCAACATTATAGACCTGCCACTGTCTCTCTCTCTCTCTTTCTCTTGTGTAAGTGCTCTGTATGTCTTTCTGCTGGTTGTCAGCCAAGTAAATGGCCTTGTTTATCCAGTTACTCTATTCAATTAACTTCAGAAGCCACAGAAGGAATTCCCAACAGACTGATCTCATCCATTTTTGTCTCAGATGGAAAATGATCATACAGTACATGCCGACACAGAAACACACACACAGTTATTATCAGGTCTTGGTGTGAACATCTGTTGGTGTATATGGAGTGCACAACCGGTGATTTATTATGTCAATATTTATTATTATGCATGATGATAGGGATGTATTGGTATTGGTATCAGCCATGATTTTAGTAGGTCAGTTATTTTTCAAGTTATGTCCATAAACCAATAAATTCACAATATTCAAATTCTCTACAATTTTGTCTGAATAAATTAAAAATAAAACACACACACACACACACACACACACACACACACACACACACCCACACACACACACACACACACACACACACACACACACACACACACACACACAAACCTGAGATCAGTCATTTATTAATTTTGAGATTTGTTAAAAGATTAAACAATGTTATTAAATTATTAGTGTTTTTAAGGATAAAATGAGCCTTAAATGTAAAAAAAATAGGGGAAATGAGTGTGAACACTAAAACAATACTGGAACAATATACTCTACCACTCAGAAGTTTAGGGTCATTGTCATGTGATCCTTCAGAAATCATTTTGATATGCTGATCTGCTGCTCAAGAAACATTTCTTATTATCAATGTTAAAAACAGTTATGCTGCTTAATTTATTTTGAATAGGGGCCTAGTTATTTTATTTTTATTTCTTTATTTTTTATAGCATGATTTTCTGTCACTTTTAATTAATTTAATGCATTCTTGCTGAGTATTAGTTTCTTTAAAAAAAAAAAATCTTATTGACCCCAAACATTTGAATGGTAGTGTATATACAATTTTGACAGATACCAATAAACAACAACAACAACAACAATATAGTAGTGTAATAATGTAAAGTAACATCGACAGATAACCTAGTGGTCTTGATGTATTATGGATACCTAGTAATGAGACTTTAAATTTATATTAATTTGATATTTTCATTGTATTGATGATGTCTTTGCGAAAATCTCAACCTTTGTTTGGGCACTGAGAAATTGTTTAGACAAATACAGACATTCATGAGGAAAATGGAAAATTCATTCACTCTTTTGCATCATTTCATGTGTTTGTGCTCTTTCCACTCATCTTTTCTCAGAATGGTCATTTTCACATTGTGGTGACTAAATGTCATGGGAAAAAAAATCAATATGTGGGGGCTAGTGTGGCAGTGCGGGTCTAGGCGATGAGGCCAACAGTAAACACAGGCTGCTGTAACAGATGGAGGCGACAGCACTCTGAATACTCCCACTCTGTACAGATTACTGTGGTGACAGCAGTACACCGCTTCAGTGCACACGCTGGGCTGGACATTCACAAGTGGCCATCAAACACATTTCAATCTGATATTTTCTCTGAAATGGTTTCCGACAGACACACAACGGGAAAACTGAGTACCGGTACATGTAACGTTAGCCAGATGTTCGCGATTAAATGGAAGTAGTGACAGATCTTTTCTTCCATATTTTGATGTACATTCAATTGAAATAGATTAATGAAAAAAAAAGATGTAGGAAGACCTGGTTCTATTTATTGGTTGTTAATTGGCTGTAGGCAGATCTCAATGTACGCTTGCAGACGATTGTGAAAATGGTGAAGTTTATTTGGACTAAATGATTGGAGAAGTCCAACATCTGTGTGGCATTTTCACCTGGTGGATTGAGTAAGGACATTTTGAAAAAGAATTACAAGTTGAAAAAAAAGGGGGTTTTCTCACTAAAGGATGTCTCAATTCAGAAGCAATTAAAAATGTGTGAAGAACACCTCACTTGCTCCTTTTCTGTTCTCACTCTTTCTCTTTCCAAGTTTTTGTCTTTAGTAATTTTCTTGCACTATTATAAGGTACAGTGGCACTTTGATATTAGACACTGTATCATCTTACTCTGCTCTGTGTCTTTGTGGGATGGATGGATTAATGAATGGTTGCTGGGTAGAACAGGAGGCATGAGGCAGGAATGTGTTAATTATGAATGGAGCTTCTCTCGTGGCTTACTGGAGTCTCATTGGAGAAACACTGTGTTTGTATGCATGTGCGCACTTCTGAGTGTGTGTGTGTGTGTGTGTTGGCATGCAAGCATGTTTAACTCATTGCGCTTAGAGCAGCCATGCAGAAAATCCGTGTTAGTGAACACATTACTGTTATCGCAAAATGGCAATGGATAATAGACACAAGAGTCAAAGGCATGTCAATGATATATGTTTGTTCTATATATGTAGCCTACTATATGCATCTATATATTTGATTAATGGTTTTTGGTCTTTTGGTTTTAACAGTTACAATTATATGCACTTTAACAGAATTAATTTGTGTATATACAATATATTGTGATTGTATGCAAATCATTCATTGCTAACTAGCTAACAATGCTAAAGCTGCGAAAGAAAAATCACAAATGAGATCTCTTAAATCTCAGTTGTTCCCTATAGACAGCAATGAGATTAAATGGAGAAGAAATTAAGAGTTCAGATTCAAAAATATACGGGCTGAAGGGATTATTAATGATAAATACCAGTAAGATATAAGTCTATATCATTTTCCATACATGGTAAAAAATAGTTTGGTCTTCAACCCAATGTTTTTGAGGGTGAGGGTTGAATTTTTTTAGGGTCTGTGCCTCTTTGACATGGGCCTAGACCAACTCTGTAAGACTTTAGTTTGCCAGAAAATTTTCACAGTCATATGAGATACACAGTGATTTTAAATGGTAAATAATCATTTGTTTTTTTATATTGAAGGTCATGGTTACAGTTAAATCTAAAGAGCTGCTGCGGTTACACTTACAGACTTCTCAGTTCAAGAGTTCAGTTCAGTTTGACATGTAAACACTTCAGTGAAATAATAGCTGTCCAGGCCACCTTCTTTGGAAGAAAGCACACTGCCTCTTATAAATACTGGGGTCAGGATTTTCCAAACGTTTTTTTCCAACCTGCTACTAAAAATAGCCTTATTTACACTGTGGCTACAGGTTACACGCACACTTTAGGGAGTCTTTTAAATTAAACCACTTTATTTGAACTGCAGCAAGTACAAATTACTGATCCATGTTAATAATAAATATTTGAATGACTTGAGGTTGTACACTAGATGGTCTTTAAAATACTAGTGATAAAAGTGCAGCTTACAACATTCTGGAGTTCAGCGGTTGTTTTTACCATGCTGGTTTTGGCCATTGAAGTGTTTCCTGTGTGTAATTTCAGTGATGTTCTAACAGTTTTTTCACCATTTATGTCTCCTGTAGGTGCCACCAGAGACATCGGATCAGCTCTGACCCGCATGTGTATGAGGCATCGCAGCATTGAGGCTAAACTACGCCATTTTACAAAGTACGACCATACTTCTCCTGTCATCTACTTCCTGTGTGTCATAGTTTAGAAGCCTATGTACTGTACAGAGCACAAACAAGAGCCAAACATTATTGCTATGAATTTGATACAGAACTTGTATATTAAACTACAACAGTGGTGTGTCTATTATGCAGCATTGTTACATGTCTCTCTGGAATGCTTGATTCTGATTGGTTGATTTTGGCATTCTGTGGTCACTTTTCTTTTTTATTTGTTTGACACTGAGCTCTGGCATGTGCACAAATGTAAACATCACAACACACTACAGTCAGAGACTCACTCTCAAAGTCTGATGGCACTGGCAAGACAAGAGAACACGACAATACACACACTGTTCACACTTTATTAAAGGACATCTGCTGACAATTCCCTTCGACAGTCTAACGAATGGATGCCTCAGACTCTAAGCCACACTGTAAACCAAAGCCTTCATTTCTCATGCTCTGATGCCCCACAGGGTTGATGATATTTCCTTGTGAATGTTCATATTGCTCTGTGATTGAATGAGAACCTCTGACTCAGCTGTGAACGGTTGAGAACATGATCCTCTCTTCATTGCTCTCAGTGCTTTGATGGAGAGCCTGATCACTCCTCTACAGGACCGTATTGAAGACTGGAAGAAGACTGCCAATCAACTGGACAAGGACCATGCCAAAGGTGACTAAGCACTTTTTTGTCCATATACACACTGTCAATCCTTACAAAGTAGACAGCATACAAATTTTCAGTTACTTTTTTTATAGTATATGTAATTACAAGTGTGCTTACCCAAGAAAGCACTGGTTAGTATACAGTAGCTACATGGGTTATGGTTAGGTTTAGTGGGTTATTATCTAGATTGCAATTGCTATAATAAGTACATAGTACATACACACGGAACAGGACTAAAAAAAAAGTGATACCATATTTTCACACATTTCGTTTTTTTACAGAGTACAAACGGTCTCGTCATGAAATAAAGAAGAAATCTTCAGACACCATGAAATTACAGAAGAAAGCCAGGAAAGGTAACACCTTTTTCATAATATTATTAAGACATGCTAAGCATGACAACAAATTTGGGCAATTTATTCTGCGAAATAAGATCACAAGCAACACATATACTAGCATACAAGTGTTTTAATGTCAGTGAAAGTAATGGATCAATATTACATAACACTGCACTATTACAAAGCAGAAATGTGTTGGGGATAAGTCAAGGACATTTCCTCAAGGTCAAAACTGGCTTTTTTATTTGTCGTTCAGAACAATCTGCTGGTCGTATGCCAGCAGTGCTGAATGCGTTTTAGTGGCCCTTATGGTTTGCAATGGATGGTTGAATCTCGGAAGTGTTGTTAAAGCTGCATAGACTGAAATTACTGATCCCTTCAAATGAGGCAAACAATCCTCTGCAATGTAAGCAACCCCCTCTGCTGGCTGAAGCGCGGAAGTGCAACTCTCACCTCATTTGCTAAGCAGTTCTGTTTATATCCCAGCAGCCAATAATTTCTGCTTTTGAAGATAGGATGACAATCCTTTGTGTTACTAGGAAGACTCCATTTTTAAAGGAAAAGCTGCCTATTTATTTTGTTAAGTCAGGCATCTCATTCCTTCTAAGACCATTCAGTTTGAGACGATTACCTATTTTATTTAATTTTGGGTCCATTGTGCATTAAATTGTACATTTTTTGGCTGCTTTTTAAATTTGATTTTGTTCAGATTTGCTGTGGTGGTTTGGCTTTTCTGAAACAATTTAGCCATGAAATGAGCTGAATTGTTTTCTAATACTAACCCTAACACAGTGCTCTCCCTCCTCTGTTTCTCTGTATCTCTCTGTTCTTTACTCTCTCTTGGATTCCCCCCACACATTGCATTCTCTCTCTTTTTCATCTGTTCTCCCTCTATAGAGCTACAGGGTAAGTATGTTTTTTTTTTTTTCACGCCAATCAGTGGCTCACTTAGATTCTTCTCCCTCGTCACTCTGCATGGCCCTTTAACCCGGCCTCAACTCGAAAAAGACCCAAACATGTCTGCAGACAGTTCTGTGGTCATCAGATTTAACCCCCACATGACATTTTAGCTTGACAGCTTGCAACGAGTGATTCAAGATCACAGCCTTTCTCTTTTCTCCCATTATAACACCTGAGGGTTTGCTTTGTGCATGATTTTGCCGATGCGGTCCCTGCATGCATGCTGCTTGTATTCCTGGAAGCAGTTCTACTGTGGATAGCTGACTTCCTCAGCAAAGGTCACGACCATCTCTAACAATCTAGTCTGCATGAGTTAACCTTTTAACTTCCTCTGGGAGGTTCCATGTGTTTCATTAAGAGTAGAAGATGTTCGACCGCAGAGTTCAGAGTCGTCTGTCTACGTTTGTTGTGTAGCTGCTAGTCGGAGTAGGATAGTTCGTTTTGTTCCGTGTTCACATTATGTCCGTATTGTTGGACCATCTGTTTTGTCTCATTCTTTGGCCATTTTTTTTTAAATTCTTAATTAATACCTCTGCCTTTTTCTCCTTCTTTTCTGTTATGCCCTCTGTCGCCTCCTGTAGGCCGGGGGGACCTTCAACCACAGCTGGACAGTGCAATGCAGGATGTGAATGACATGTATCTGCTGATGGAGGAGACAGAGAAGCAGGCGGTGCGGCGTGCTCTAGTGGAGGAGAGAGGACGCTTTTGTACCTTCATCAGCTTCCTGCAGCCTGTAGTGGTACAGCTCACCTCATTCAACATCACTTATGTGAACTGTACAGCTGCTCAGACCTTAAACATTACTCTGTAACAAGGACACCAGTTAAAGTGTAACTGAAGTCTCTTATGCCCGGCAAGGCTGCATTTATTTGATGCAGCAAAAACAGCAACATTGTGAAATATTATTAAAATGTAAAATAACTGTTTGTATTTTTGTTAATATATTTTGTTTAATAATAACAGTTTATTCAAACAGTCATTACTCCAGTAACATAAACCTTATTTTTTAATGCTCAAGAAACATTTCTTCTTGTCATGTGTGTATATGAGCAATATCACTCGAGTACGAGAGCGTCACCGGCTCTATATTCAGCATGGCTGTGATTAGGCGGCCTCACGCTGGAGGCTGATATTGAGCCGGTATCGCTCTCATACTCGAATGATATTGTGTTTATACAACAGTTTGATGGCACAAGTGAGTAAATACATAAGAAAAACAACAACGGAGTGTCTTTAAAAACCCTCTTGTGCAAAAATACTTCCTTCCGCCACAGATTCCGTTTGACAGTTTAACAGCTGAGTTCAAGCCTCTGTTACTAATTCAAAAACATCACTTTAGAACTAGTAACGAAGGAATGTTGAGTTGTTTCATTAAAAACTTATGGTATTACTGTATTAAAAGCTCACTGTATTATGTAGAGTATTATGAGAGAGAGAAGACTTTACTGCTGACACATGAAACAGTCTCTTGTCGCCATCTAATGCAGAACAACACAAATCACCCTCACAAGCACATACACACACACTGTTTCCCAATATTAAATACTACAATGAATATAAAATAGTATTTATTGAATAATAAACAACAAGAACAGCCATCATAAAAGTTGCTAGAAAATTCAGTCAAAAGTACAAAGGCAGCTCTGTAATATATAGCATTAAAGGGGAAATGTTTCATCAAAGTTTTGTTTGTCATACTGCATATGGTAGTGGTAATAAGGAACCTGTCTTTAGAGTTAAAGCAAAATGCTCTTAGAATGTGTTATTGTCTGTCATTTAAATGGCTTTATGTGATGTTAAAATCTGATCTATGAACTTGTGGTTTTGACCTTGTGTGTTATTAGAATGGAGAGATTGCCATGTTGGGAGAGATCACACATCTCCAGGCCATTATTGATGACCTCACTGTGTTAACCTCAGACCCCCACAAACTGCCCCCAGCCAGCGAGCAGGTGCACATGCTTCTTATGTACTCCAGTCACCATGTAGCATGAACAGTACAGTGCTTTACAGAAAAAAGCCCATTAACACTAAGACTGCCTTTCTCTGTCTCTTTCATTCAGGTGATAAAAGACCTTAAGGGGTCAGATTACTCTTGGTCCTACCAGACTCCCCCCTCCTCTCCCAGCAGCTCCGGCTCCAGGAAAAGCAGCATGTGCAGGTGAGAGCGAGAGTGATAAAGAAATAGAGACATTATGCAGCCAGTAATGTTAGCACAGTTATTAAATCATTATTTCTAGTTATTAGCCTTTTTTTTCTGCTGAATAGATTTGTTGCTTGGGCTGTGTACTGTTGATTGGCTTTTCTTCATTGTAATTGCTTTGAACATTACTGTTTGTTAGAAAATGACAATACAATTTAGTACAAAATATAAATTGCCAAATGGCAGCTTGTACTTGTAACTAACTGCCCTGTTGGAAAATAAAGCTTATGCTGTGTCTTGGGACATGGTAGCTAGTATTTTATTGGTTTAAGCTGATCTGAGACTGTAGACTATCTCTGGTCAGAAAACAAACCAGTTGATCATACCATGTTAAATGGATAGTTTGATCCATTACTCACCCTCATGTCATTTTAAACCTATTAGTCTTTCATTCATCTCAATTCAAGCCTTTTTGAAGTGTTAAAGTTTTGGTGGAATGGACTTCAAAAGAGACAGAAATCTTATGGGTTTGGAATGACATGAGTGAGTTAATGATGATAGATTTGTAGTTTTTGAGTGAACTAAACCTTAAGGGGCTCAACTACCTAGAAACTAGCTACTAGCTGTTGTTTTTCCAGCCAGGTTATATTTTGTGAGTGTGTGTATATTTTGAATGCAAGTGTGTATGTGTGTGTGTGTGTGTGTGTGTGTGTGTGTGTGTGTGTGTACCGAGAAAGAGGGGGCTGCTAATGCTACTGCTGCACTACACAATCTCACTGTATGTTGACATCACATGTAACCCCCGACAGCATATTAGAGACAGAGCACTGCGGTCATGAAAATGTTGTTTTATATTCTGTAAGAGCCTTGCTTTCAACAGGCACAGTTTAATGCTTATTGATTCATGTTATTCATCCATTGATTCCTTTTGATGAAACATAGCAATTACCTACAATTATAATTAACACAAGTAGACTAAAGTAGCTTGTTTAATATGATGTTATTACTTTTATAATTCACTAGCAATTAGTTGTGTCTGATTAATGTAACTTCAGTGCTTTGCTCTCTTAAATTAATATTCCAGGTTAAAACCCATTTAAGAACCTCAGCAACAGAATTAATTTAAAACCAATTGAAAGCATTTTAAGATCACTTTTACATAGCCAGTCCCTGTAGAGTTTTTGATTAGACCATTAGTGTTTTGCTTTGGCTCCAGGGCCAATTAAAGCTTCTTTTTTTTAATAGTGTCATTTAGTACATGTTTGTGTTTGTTTGTGCCGCCTTGCATGGAGTCATGGGGTTGCTTCAAGTGCATTGGCTGCACAAGGCCGACACATCTGAACACAACATTCAATCTGTGTCACACTTGTCAAACTTTGTCTTACATATGTTCTCCCTCTGCCCCCCACCCTGACCTCCATCCTTACCCATCAACCTCATAACTGCTTGAGACCTTTGTTTGTCCATCTCTTTTTCACTGACAATTTCATTGCTTTTTTCCCCTCAAATGTTTGTTAATCATTATCATGTAATTTTTTCTTGCCTTCATCTGTCAACCATGTTCCTGTCATCCTGTAAAACCCTTGTCTGCTCATTCTAATCTTATGGATGTATTTCACACTTATCGCTATATAACCTGGCCATATATGACCGTACCCCACCCTTGCACCCCGCTTCTCTGTCCTGTTGCACTTTCCCTTGCCCCTGCAGCAGTGTAAACAGCGCACATAGTAGTGCCTCTCGATCCTCTGGTGGCTCTCAGACTCACTCACCCAGTTCGTCCTGTCGCTACCGCAGCGTGGCCCAACCGCTAACAACCGCTGCACACCGCCTCAGCAGCGTCTCCTCCCACGACTCCGGCTTCATCTCCCAGGACGCCAACGTCTACTCCAAACCCCCATCACCCATGCCCTCCGATATAACAAGCCAGGTATTTATTTCAAAGTATTTATTCCTGCTGCCTTCATGGTACTGTTGAAATTTTGGTAACATGAAGGTATAGAGCTTATTTTTTGACATGACAAAAGATCTTTATGAAAAAAAACAAGCTTGCATTAGACAAAAACTCCAAAAAACAGATCTTAAAGTTGTGAAAATTATTTGATCTAGGGGATTTATACAATGTTTGGCATTGTAAAGACTGTAAGTCAATCCCTCACAGACTTTTTTCATTGTTTTAATAGATATATAAATATATATTTATTTATTATATTTATATACAGCACTGTTCAAAAGGTTGGGGTTGGTAAGATTCCTTTTTTTTTTTAATGTTTTTGAAAGAAGTCTTTAATGCTCAGCAAGGCTGGATTTATTTGAACAGAAATACAGTAAAAACTCATATTGTGAAAAATATAAATTTTCTATTTTAATATTTTTTAAAATGTAATTCGTTCCTGTGATGGAAACAGTGTTACTGCACATCTGTGTCCCAGCTTCAAACATGAAGCAACATTCACTGTCTGCATCTGAAAGATTATAGTGACCTCTTGTGGACAAAAAATAAATAAAATATAAACCACTGTATGTCAAATAATTCTTAAGTGGAAAAATTGTGATAGAAAGCTGTGCAGTGCTTGAAATTTGCTTGTAAAGCATTTTATGTGGAACATAGGCTTTACAATATATACACAGAGGAGGTGCTTTCTTAAGCACTTTCTTTTGGAGTTAAGCAGGAGACATGCACTCGTCTCGGAGCTCACATGCTACTCTCACTGACCATGGACAGAAAAGGGGATTTTACCTGGCTGGGAATCTACCAAACACATGGCTGAGGTGTCAAACTAGCAAAGAAAATTCAGAAACACACCAGTTAGTGTTCATGATTCATGCATATCTTTTTTAGATGGTAGCTTAAGCACAGGAAAGAACAACCTATTGAATTGTTTTTGCTTTAATTTTAAGTTGAAAGTGTTGGAAATACTGGCATGGCAACATCACTGTCAGTTTTGATTTTGAATGCTGTAACTTACATTTAGCCTTACATTTCTTAAAGGGATAGTTCACCCAAAAATGAAAATTATGTCATTAATGACTCACCCTCATGTCGTTCCAAACCCGTGAGACCTCCGTTCATCTTCGGAACACAGTATAAGATATTTTAGATTTAGTCCGAGAGCTTTCTGTTCCTTCATTGAGAATGTATGTACGGTATACTGTCCACGTCCAGAAAGGTAATAAAAACATCTTCAAAGTAGTCCATGTGACATCAGAGGGTCCGTTAGAATTTTTTGAAGCATCGAAAATACATTTTGGTCCAAAAATATCAAAAACTACGACTTTATTCAGCATTGTCCTCCCGGGTCTGTTATGAGCGCGTTCACAACACTGCAGTTTAGTGATATCCGGTTCGCGAACGAATCACTCGATGTAACCGGATCTTCTTGAACCAGTTCACCAAATCGAACTGAATCGTTTGAAACGGTTCGCGTCAACAATAAGCATTAATCCACAAATGACTTAAGCTTTTAACTTTTTTAACATGGCTGACACTCCCTCTGAGTTCAAATAAACCAATATCCCGGAGTAATTCATTTACTCAAACAGTACACCTGTTGTTAATTTAAAATGTGATTTTCCTATTTATGATATGTCCATTTATTGCAAAGCAGTACCACAAATCTAAAAAAAAAAATGTTGATAAAGGCCCTCTAAATGTTCCCTGCTGATACCCCATCTTTTATGGTCTTTCTTACAGAAGTCTTCAAGTTCAGCTTCCTCTGAAGCATCTGAGACCTGCCAGTCAGTTAGTGAGTGTAGCTCTCCAACCACAGTAAGTATCAAGTACTCTGTCCATAAGACATACATGTGCTGAAACTGTCAGTGATGGATTGTTTTGGCTTGTCAGTGTTTTGTATTGTCTGTGGGACCCGTGAGGGTTGTGCTGCTGATTGGCAGGTTGGGGTCTTCTCTGTCTCTCTTGCCGGTTTCGTCTTTGTGCTGTCATCAGATCTGATCTTTCCTGCCCCTCTCAGCATGTATCTGCAAAGCCACACACACAAAGGCTCCCATGCCCATGAGTAAAGGGAAGGGGGTCTCTTGCTACACTGACGGTCTCGATCTTATCTCTCCATTCCGCAGTTTGGCTCGTCCTTCGCTACCTTCCGCCCTGCTCTCTCTCACACTGGCTCCATCAGGCCTTTCTCTGTCATACTTCCTGCGTCCCCACCCTATAACCGCTCCCCTGGATCCAACACACCCTCTCCCACATCCAAGATCCCTTGCTGGAAGGTTTGTCTCCATTGGCAATTCTCATTGCAGTTTTGTTTATTTCCTCTTCGTTTTGTGTGTGTTCTTGTGTGTTGAATACTGTATGTGCCTCCTGAATAACACTTACTGACAGTGTTTTCGATTTGATTTCATTCTGCTTAACCTCATTCATCGCCTCATTTTGCTTTTTAACACACACCTTTTCTGTTGATGATGCATGATGCTGGTTTCAAATCTCTGGCTGTGAGATTTGCTAAACCGAGCAGACCACGGAAGGTACCTATCAGTTTATTCAAACACTGAGATTGGGTTTTCTCTAAAACACATAAGAAAGTATCTATTGAAAGGACACTCAAACTGCTGGATCGTGGGCCAGTCTTCTCTCTCGCCCCGGAGACTGTTGCATCTGTTGCTAAACACTGACCTGAATTAACCGCGTCTACTTCCTCAGGACTGGTCCAAGATAGGTTCCGGTGAACAAGTGCTGGCCAGCACACTTCAGAGGAGGAAGGAGCCTCTGGATAGACTGAGGGAAGCAGAAACCTCTCCTCAGTCACAGGGGTATTCTGGGATGCATTCAGAAGACCCACAGAGGCCAAGAATGACCCCGGCCACTATCGCTGCCAAGGTAACTTTCAACGTATATTAAACATTCTACAAGCCTTGAAAACTAATAAATAAATAAATTCTTAGCTATTTCCAAAGGATTTTTTATAATGTTAATTATGACAAGCTCTAAAATATTTTAACAGGTAGAAATTTCTATTTTATATATCTAACTCTGCAATCACAAACAACTAGAACTTTTCTAGTTATTTGTGATTGCAGAGTTTGATGGAAATGTAATGGAAATACAAAGTCTAAGTGTTGAATAACACTTCTGAAATTATATTATTTAATTATTTAAATTGTTTTGTTTGATTTTAATACATTGCAACTACTATTTTCTTTAAATTAAGAAGTTTGAAAATGAGCAGCTTTGTCATTACAGCTAATGTGCCATAAACATCTTAGTGGGCCTTGAAAAATTATCTTTGACAAAGGGGGGGCTTGAAGTCAAAACGGTTGAGAACACTATAATTATGGATTTAAAAAAAAAAAGTCTCTTAAAATGCACTTCACACACTCACTAGCTTATTTAGTTGACAGTGTCCAACACTGGATATACATTAATCACAAAATAAGTCATTTTTCTTTTTTCATTTCCACCCCAGTGTAATTCCCACTGGGAACTCCTTAACTCACAGTTAGCAATTTATGTATCATTAATAAATACATTGGAGTAATATTTTTACATATGTTTATATATTCAATTTTCATAGTTTAGGATTCAAAGTGTAGGTCTACATATGCACACACATTGAGCTACATGCGTGCAGTCTGTGCTTGATGTAACTGTCTGGATTGATTGTGTAATGGTGCAGCATGGTGAGGAGGTTTCCCCAGCTGCTAGTGATCTAGCTATGGTCCTGACACGAGGCCTCAGCATGGAGCAGCAGAAGAGCAGCCGAGACTCCCTTCAGTACTCAAGTGGATACAGCACTCAGACAACCACCCCATCCTGCTCAGAAGATACCATCCCCTCACAGGGTAATACACAGTCAAAAATACTCACATGTTTTCAATAAAGGCCTGTTCACACTAAAAGTGATAACTATAACGCTAACCATATTAGTGTCCACACCAACGCACAATAATGCTTTGTTTATTACAAGCACGAGGTGCAGTTGTCTTGTCCGCCGCTTTAAATGCTTAAGCTCCTTAAAATCAGGTGGATTCTGATTGGCTGTCAATGTTCTTATCATTAATCAACTAGAAAGTCATTCTGAAAGTGATTTTATCAATATAGTTTCACTTCGTCATTTCACTGTGTCGCTATAGCTGTGGACGTCCCTATTCTCTTAGAATTAGAATGATTTTTAAAACTTTGACGTTATCATTATTATTATTATTATTATTATTATTATAGTTATCAGCCTTGGTGTGTTTGGGCCTAAATAGATATTGCTGATTATTATTTGAATTCAAAACAAGTTGGATTTTTTTTGTTAGGCTCCGATTATGATGGTTACTCAGTGAACGGAGACACTGAGGGCAACTGTCAGGCTGAATTTGATAAATCTTCCACAATTCCCCGTCACAGTAATATCGCCCAGAACTATCGGCGCATGATACAGACTAAGCGTCCTGCCAGCACGGCAGGCCTGCCCAGTGGAGTGGGCGCTCTGGGCGGACCACCCGGGGGAGGGGGCGGTATCCCCGGCACGGCCACCATTCGCCGAACACCGTCTACGAAGCCTGGGGTGAGGCGCACCCTCTCAAGTGCTGGTCCTATTCCTATACGCCCTCCCATCGTGCCAGTCAAGACCCCCACTGTGCCTGACTCACCTGGCGGGTACACAGACCCTCCCGCCCGTGTGGGCAGCGAAGAATGTGTCTTTTATGTGCCGGATGATGCCTCCCCAGGAGCGCTGGAGTATGTGAAGGCCTCTCCAAAGCGGCTGAGCCTGCCTAACACAGCCTGGGGCTCAGGGGGTGTAGGCGGCTTAGAGATGAGCGTCTACAGCCAACCAGGTGAAGAAGATCACCTGCTGGCTGCCAATCGCCACAGTCTGGTGGAGAAGATCGGGGAGCTGGTAGCCAGCGCTCACGCCTTAGGTGAGGGCCAGTTCCCCTTCCCCTTGCTTCCAAACCAGCCCCCACCGGGCCCCGAGTCCCAGCCTGATCCTGAAGTGCCCCAGGAGGATGAGGACATGCTGAGGTCTATTCGTCGAGGAGTGCGACTGCGTAAAACCGTCTCCAATGATCGCTCTGCACCCCGGATTTTGTGATGCCTCCTGGAGAGATGGGAGAATACAAGCAAAGTAACACAGAAAAAAAAAAAAAAAACTTCACAATGACTCTTTAGAAAATGAGCTATGAAAAAGAGGATTACAAAATTAAATGTTTAAAGTCATTGTAGAAAATAACGAATAACAGTAATGAAAAAAGTTAATGATATTATGTAACAGCAGGCCCAGGCCACTATAACTCTTAGCGTGTCTGAACGCATGTTTGTCTTATTAACACACCCATCACCGCGGGATAGTTGAACTGTAGTGAGACAATTAACTACTGACAGAACAAGGGACCAGGATGTCTGGGGGATTTTTGTGGTCCCTCCAGTTCTCCGCATGGTCCCAGTAGAATAACGGCCCTCCCCAAATTATGGACCCCAGGAATCAGTGCTTGACAAGCTCATGGGGTATGCAGGGACTCGTGCAGATCCTTGCCCTCCACAACGCTCTCTCCAACCCCGCACTCACCTCCAGTAAAATTGACATCACATCCTGAAAATCTTGTGGTATCGCTGTTGTGTGTTGCTCTGCAGTCTGGAGGTGAGCAGGGCTCTGCTGCAGGTCAGCTCGTGGTTGCATAGATGGACAGGATTTATCTTTTGCTCGTACACTTCCGTTGTCTTGTTTGTTTTATTTACAAGCAGTTAATCGCCTCCTAGCTCCCAAGAGTAGGAAACGTTCATGTCAGGTATGTGGATTTTTTATGATTGGGATGAAAAAAGCCACCATGATAATGAGGAGCAATAACGCTTTTTTCCCCTTTTTTTTCCCTTTTATGGGGGAAGGTTTTGAAGATCAGCTTTTAATAAAGTTGTTCGTTTTTTAATGTTCAGGTGTCTTTGGGGAAGCAGATGCTTTCGAAGACTTCTTGTTGAGTCTAGTTATGGCTTATTTAAAAAGAAAATGAGAAATAGAAAGGATGCAGAGCACTTTTAAGGTGTAGTTTTGACCGCTAGTTGTCACTGTGGCCACACTGTGTGTGGTGAATGCTGTGAGACAGTGCGGTCACGTGCCCTGGTACATAGGGAGACGAATGCACATAGCAATGTGATGATGTAGGGAAAAAAAGGTGTGATGTGAAGCAGAGATGGAGGTAAGAAAAATTATTTGGCAACATTTTACAGTAGGATCAACTTGTTAACAATATTAGTTAATGTATTAGGTATCATGAACTAACAATGAACAGAATTTATTAATCTAGGTTGATGTTAATTTCTACTTATTCTAGTTCATTCTCTATATTTAAAGTGGTATAAATTAGCATCAACTAATGTATTATGAGTAAACAATATGACATTCAAAATAAAACATTATTTTTTAACATTTATTCATTGTTAACATTATTAACATTTATTCAGCAAGTATGCATTAAATTGATCAAAAGTAACAGAATAGACGTTTATAATATAACAAAATATTTCTGTTTTCTTTATTTTTGTCAAATAATCCCGCAAAAAATGGATCACGGTTTTTCACAAAAGCAGCAAAACAAATGCTCATTTCAGCCTGCTTTGCCACGGCAGGAATACAATTACATTTTAAAGTATATTAAAATAGAATGATAATATAACCCCCCCCCCCCCACACACACACACACACACACACACCCAACTTTTGAACAGTGGTATATATTTATATATGAGAATTAAAAAGATAAATTAATATTTTTAACGAAAAAAAAAATGTTGCTGTTATTGCTCATTGTTCATGACACCTCACAACACCTATTGCATTAACTGTTAAACAGTTGCATCTTATTGTAGAGTGTGACCAATGATCTTGAAAGGGAATTGGTTGATGCTTAATATTTAATTTCCAATTTGAGCTAAGTTCTAAAATGTTTTTTTTTTCAGGAAACGTTCTGATATATCTTTAGGAGGGGTGGAGAGAATGAGCTAAGATGAAGGCACACACCTGGCTGCCATTTTTTTGTTTTGGGACATAAGAATGAACTTTGGATCTGCAGAGGGAAGAAGGGATGAATAAAGGAGGTGGAGAGAATGAACTCTGGGAAGAAAACTCATCCAGTTGTTTATGATAAAAGCATTCCACTGCCTGTTTTAGATGATATAGGAGTAAATATCTATGACACAAAAGGTCACTGGTTGCCCTGGTTCACCCAACGTGAAGAAAAACAATGCTCTGTGATGATGCTGGATGTGGAAGTGATATGTAGGAGGTCAAAACATAGTTTTAGTCAAGTAGTGTCTGTTTGTGAGTGACTTTCTGTTCTCCCAAGACTCCCTATAACCCCTGCGGTCATAAATAGTGCTGTTGCGCCAGACACTTGCTCCTTACTCTGACTCTTGGGTTGTTTTTTGAATTATTTATTTTGCATAGAGCACTCTGTTTTAGGAATGCCTGTAGCGTGTTCAAAAGGAAAAAGTATGTCTGCTTTGTGACAGTATGTACGACTGTGCCAATCTCTCATCGAAAACAGTGCCATTCCGGAACGCCAAGGCCATATTGAGAACAGGCTGCAATGAAAGTACATTGTTATGGCAAGCCCACAATGCCAGCCAAATCTGTATATATTCATATATATACAGTAGTCAACAATTGAAGTGGATCAAAACCTTTCTTCAAAGTTGTCCTAAAACCAAAACAATGCCCATACTTGTCTTAGGACGACTTTTGATCCTCTTCAAATGTTGACTACTGTATATATATATATATATATATATATATATATATATATATATATATATATATATATATATATATATATATATATATACACACACATATACTGTATAAGAAAGTGAACAGTGCAAGAAGCTTCGCTAAAAACAAATGCCCCCCACACAAATGTTCTCTTGCAATAGGATTCAAGGGGTGAGTGAGGAATCAATTTACAAGAGCATTGAGTTTGACAGCAAAATAGTACACTTTGCTGGACAGAGAGAGAGAGAAAAAACATATCTTACTGTTACATATCCACATGTTTCATGTGAAGCTTCATGACCTGCTTAATGTGATAAATCATGAAGATAAAGTTATCAGAAGTTCCCGACACATCACAGACACATAAATGCAGTAGGATACGACAGGAAGGAAGACGTAGAGTTGATGATAAGTGAAAGAGAAAGGAGATTGGGATGAGTAAGAGTGAGAAAGTCAAGGCCAGTGGAGAATAATTGGTGAAAGAAACAGGTAGGAAGCGAAATGAAGAAGGAGGGAGAGGGAAAAAAAGACACAAAAGCCTGATTGCAGGTAGTTGGCTTACCGTTGTCTCTTTATTGTAATGTCAGTATCTGCAGGTTTCTGCTACTGAGGTCATGCAGCAAAATGACAGTTAAAAGCCCCTCGGGAGGAAGCTGGGGGATAGAAAAACTACCAGTCACTTATGAGCTCAGCCTTCAGCGTCTCAATACTCACATACTCGCACACAGCAGATAGACTCTTTTGGTTCTCAGGTGATTAAACGCACATTTTCTCTTTGTTTTGCAGTGCTTAACATTACTCACGTCATGCTCATTTGCCTCCCGCTGAATGTCACGATATGCTCACTATAAGGCAGCCATCACAATTAAACTGTGAATATATGATTGGCCTGTTATCTTATACTTGACGTTTGTGAAGCTCAGGATTCACAGTTTGTCCAACAAACTTTCATCCCAATTCGTAACTATTTTATGTGTCGGTGAATTCATACAGCGCACACTCTACATTTGCACGGTTTAGTAGTTTATTATGTTCATGCACCACAGGTTTAGGGTTGAGGTTAAGGGTTTTTCTTTCTAAAAATCGCACTGTACACAACAAAATCACCACCTCATAAAATAGTTATGCTTTCTCATGAGATTGGGTTGCTTTGCCCCTGGCGAACCCCTAGTTATTTTAGGAATTATCAGGGAAGAAGTGGTTTAGAAATATATGTGCTTTGATTATGTGTAAATGTGATTTTTGAGGGCAATATTTTGATTATATTAAAATTTTATTTTAAATTATCTTGACCATCTCCCAATCTCCCCTAAAAATAAATAATAATAATAATAATAAAAAAATCAATTAAATGCGTTCCTTGTGGATCATCTCTGTCATTGGAGGGGATTTGCCTGGAGAAACATTATTAAGTAGCACATTGGACTTTTAATTAAAAAAAAAAAATAATAATAATGTCTCAGTTTGTTGGTGAGCCAAACGAATGCCAAAAAAGAGGTGAACTGGCTATCCTTTATATTTACATTAAGTAATAATTGACCAAATGCTATAGAGTTAGCGCACAATCAATGAGTATTAGCCTTACGAAACTTTATGCCTTTTTGATATTCCCTCACGCTCACTCTGTCATCCCATCTCTACAATGGCTATAGACTATAAACGACCATGTGCTGCGGGTGACAGAGAGGTGAACTGCTCATTTGGGCTGGAACACGTGCAGCCTCCCTCTTCTTCAGCTACTCACGCGCTGTTCCTCAAAGATGCCCTGAAAGACACCCGTCTCCCACGCTCGGTTCAGCCACCACACCGCGATTTTCCCTCGCTGTCGTCTCCACCGAGCGAGCGCGCGTGGAGGGAGGGCTTGCCAACCGGGTGTCATGGAAACTGAGCCGTGTGTATTACGTCATTAGTCTGAGTTGCGAGTCTTCTCTTTTCTTTGCCGCTCGCAAATAAGGAGCATCACGCACATGCCTCACAACAGCAGGTTCTACAGCTCAAAACTTAACCGGAGAACTTGATTATGTTTCTTAAATTTCATTCACATGTAAAAGATATGACGTGTACATTTGTTTTTGTCCCTCCCCTCCCCTCCTCTTTCCTCCTCTGACTGAAGTTGAGTAACGCTACAGGTGCTGTTGTGTCTGTCTATCTTCTTTCTGCTGTTCTCTCTTTACTCTTCTGCTTTAATTTATTGTGCTGTTTTCCTAAGGCTTCTGTTGCCACTGTTGCTGACAACATCATTTCCTTTTTGGTAATATTTATCCTTCTAATTTTTGTTAAGTTTAGTCACAGCTAATGTAACAAAACACACTGTGATGATTCCAGTATTAATAAAAGTTGTACTTAAACTGTGTGTGAGGAGAAGATATTCATTATAACCTATTTATTATTCGATATGTATTATTTATTATGCTAGGTTTTATGAGGGGAAGTCATTAAGATAAAAAATTTAAAATATGCCAAAAAGTCGAAATTATAAGATCTAAAGTCATGACATAAAATTCTATTTCTATGACATATTTCTTAGCCATTATGCATAAACTTAAAGGTTTAAACGTTATATATAGCCTACTTCATGCACACAAAAATACAAAACAGAAAAGGGTGACGTTCAGCTGAAAGTGCAAGAGGTTTGAGACGGCAAGGAAAGATCAAATCTGATAAACAATCGCATTTAGAGTGTGCGCATTTTATTTTAGATTCTAGGGGGCGCCAAAGTATTTGTGACTAAATCTGTGACTGCAATTCAACATCCAGATAGAGAAAAGTTTGTTCTAATTATTTCTTCAAGCTGTTTAGCATCTAAAAGTGAAACACAAATAAATCTCGTCTTTCACACCGAAAATAAGTAACTTGTTAAACCCTGTAATTAAAATCACAAGTCAGTCTCTAAGCACCAATTTTGCACTCATCAGCTTTATAACAATGTTCAACATTGGAGAGAAATACAGATATTAGCAATTCCGCCTCCAGCTTTGTGTTATTTGCTGAGAAAGCCCCTGGAGGTGTATAAGACAGTCCCAGCTGCACATTGGACTGCTCAGAGCGCAAATGTGTATCTTCAATGATAGTCAAGTCGCTTCATCTATATAAAACACTTATACAACATAATTAGAACGTCTCATGTGCTCATCATCTCTCTGGTGTGTTCTTAAACAACACGAATGCAACTTTAATTAAAAATAAGTAGGCCATGATTGATTTAAGAAATCTTAACAATGATATTTAATGGGACAATAAAGGGATTAGAAAGTGTAAAAGGAGAAAAGAGTGTTATGTGCTCATTCAGTTGTACCATCCCACTAATGGCATATTCACAGAACCATACCCACGCTGCCTGCCGGAACCCTGAAGGTGAGTGAACATGATCTTGGTTTCTCATTTGAGTAAACTGTTCCCTGTGTTAGAGGAACTACTTTGAACATGTCTAGCAATACGCAAATCATAATTTGAAGTATCAACTACAATCCATCCGTCCACCAAAGCACTTGTCCTATGTAGGGTTCCAGCTTACAAAACACTTTTCTAACATTTTTTTTTCTAATTTTTACCACTTAGTTATAAAAATGTTAGTATTTCTGAATGTTCTCTGAACAAAAAAACGTTTTTGTTTTTTTTTAATGTTTTAAAAAACATCTAAGCATTGTCAAACTAGGTGGTCACCCAAGTCAAGTCACCGTTATTTATATAGCGCTTTAAACAGTACAGATTGTCAAAGCAACTTTACAGTATTAAATAGGAAAATAGTGTGTCAATAATGCAAAATGACAATAGTAAACATTAAATTTTCAGTTAAAGGCAGTTCATCATTGAATTCAGTGATGTCATTTCCAGCTTTGTTCAGTTTAAATAGTATCTGTGCAATAAAGTCAACAATATCGCTGGATATTAAGTGTCCCCAACTAAGCAAGCCAGAGGCAACAGCGGCTAGGAAACAAAACTCCCATCAGTGACAGAATGCTGAAAAAACCTTGGCCGATACCTAGTTGGGGGGGCAGTTCTCCTCTAGCCAGACGAAACCAGCAGTTCAATTCCAGGCTGCAGCAAAGTCAGATTGTGCAGAGGACTCATCTGGTTCCTGTGGTCTTGTCCCAGTGGCAGTCTAGGAGACAAGGTCTTCACTAGGGATCTGTCTCTGGGGCTCCTCTAGTTGTCCTGGTCTCCGCTGACATTCAGGGCTGTAGAGGTCATCTCAAGGTGCTTATCCAACATCTGGGCTGGATACGTACTGGATCCGGGTTACTGCAGTGACCATCTGATCTGGTTTCGGACTGGATCTGGTGGCTACGGTGACCTCGGAATAAGAATGAAAGAGGCTAATATTAGTGTAGATGCCATTCTTCCTACGTTGTAACGAGTACATCGGATGTTATGGGAAGTGTTCCCGGTTCCGGCTGACTTAATTAATGCAGCATAACAATCCTTTAACAGATTTGAATTCTAGAAATGTGATAGTGTGTTATGTGTATGCCAGGTTAAAGAAATGGGTCTTTAATCTAGATTTAAACTGACAGAGTGTATCTGCCTCCCAAACATTAGGTAGATTGTTCCAGAGTTTGGGCGCTAAATAGGAAAAGGATCTGCCACCTGCAGTTGATTTTGATATTCTAGGCAGGGGGGTAGCCATCTTTTCAGAAGTGAGGGGGACAGAAATTATATATATACTATATATATATGTATATATATATATATATATATATATATATATATATATAGTATACGACTTATATATAAGTCGTATTCAGACTTATAAGTAAAGAAGTAAATCTGAATATATAGTTATAAATCTGAATATATAGAAGCAAATCTGAATATGTAGTTATAAATCTGAATATATACATATAAATTGTCAATTTATAGAAGTAAATGAATATATAGTTATAAGTCTGAATATATAGAAGTAAATCTGAATATATAGAAATAAATCTGGATATATAGTTGTAAATCTGAATATATAAATGGAAATCTGAATATATGCTTAAGTCTGAATATATAGAAGTAAATCTGAATATGTGCTTATAACTCTGAATATATAGAAGTAAATCTGAATATATACTTACAACTCTGAATATATAGAAGTAAACCTGAATATATAGATGTAAATCTAAATATATAGTTATAATTTGGAATATATAAATATAAATCTGAATATATAGTTATAAATCTGAGTATATAGAAGCAAATCTGAATATGTAGTTATAATTCTGAATATATAAATGTAAATCTGAATATATAGTTATAATTCTGAATATATTGAAGTGCAACTGAATATATAGTTATAAGTCTGAATATATAGAAGTGAATCTGAATATATAATTATAAGCCTGAATATATATATATTTATAGCAAACCTGGTGATGTGGATCACATGAGAGGGGCCCTTGCACACTTGTCCCCCTCACCTCAGATAACTGAGAGCTTTTGAAAGGTACGCGTCCACCAACCATGACAAGAGGAGCCACTAATCTGCCCCTCACAGCCCAGACTGCTCTTATTGCCCATAATAAATTTATATCTATCGCCTTCCACCCTTCTTCCACATGTCCGGATGTGTTCAATAAATTGTGAAATGAAATTCGTGTCCACTCTGTGCCTTATTATCCCACCACTTATCAAGGAAACACAGAGAGCTGGAACAGGACTCAAGGGGGATTTTTCATGCCTCTGTTCCACCTACACAATCCAGAATGGTTAGGAAGGAAAGGAGAGGAAGAATGTGATTCAGAAATTATTGGCTTTACTCAAAATATACTAAATCTAGGTATTTAATGCCACATATTTTATATTTTCCTCACACACACACACACACACACACACACACGTTTGTTTTTGTGAAAAGTGGGGACATCCCATAGGCGTAATGGTTTTTATACTGTACGAACTGTATATTCTATCGCCCTACACCTAACCCTACCCCTTACAGGAAACTTTGTGCATTTTTACTTTCTCAAAAAAACTAATACTGTGTGGTTTATAAGCGTTTTGAAAAATGGGGACATGGGTTATGTCCTCATAAGTCACCCTCTCCTTGTAATACCTGTGTCATACCCATGTCATTATACAAAGTTGTGTCCTGATATGTCACAAAAACAAACACACACACACACACACACACACACACACACACACACACACACACACACACACACACACACACACATATATATTCTCTCTCTTTATTAATAGTTGTTTCATTGTTGTGGTATTTTTCTATCAAAATTCCTTTTATAGTGCAAATTTCAGTTCCCTTTCAGTCGGTCACTCTTGACGCCACGTCGGTGAACGGCGAAAATGGGATATCGCTTCGATAGACCAATCTACTTTGAGTGTAAACTAAACGAGCCAATGCACATTGGCATGCAATTATTGCATCCAGCTGCCGCTGATCACAGCGTGAGTATAATAAGGCAGCAGGTGCAATGCATACCAGCTTTTCGCTTCGGAGCCGAGAGTTAGTATCGTTCTGCTCAACTGTGTCTGCTGTGACCTACGAGTTCAGCACGCTCTCGGAAGCTTCGTGTGTTGGCGAGATGGCGCTTCAGCGGTGGTCGTTCCAGCGTTGAGTGGATTGCACACTTCAGGCTGCACTACCCCCTGTCGTGTTGCAAGCGGCCAATTCCCCTGTGCGCCTCAGCACTAAAAGAGCATTTCCTAAAGAGCAAATTTCTCTAAAAGAGCTTCATGGGTGCGTCTTTGTAAAGACGACGGATCGTCCTTATAAGGATGACGTTTCACCCGTGTGTTTCTGGGTGCGGTCGTTACCTGGCAACGTGTGATGGTCACGATCGCTGCCTCACGTGTCTGGGCAAACACGCTGAGGTAGCTTTCGTGGATGAGTCATGTTCTCTCTGCGGGAAGATGACCATCTCGGAGCAGCGAACCAGGCTCCACTTCCTTCAAAAAAGGGGGCAGAGTCCCGTTGCCGCTGCCGCCATCTGGGGCTCGTTCTGGCGGCCAACAGACGAGAACCATTTCCGGCAGCGGCACGGGCGGTTTGAGGATTACAGTGGTGGCAAACCTCACAGGGAACCAACCCTCTGGGGACCATCACTCCTCTTGCATCTCCGATCCAGAGGAGTAACCCACGGAAGGCGCTGGGCCCTCTTCAAAGAGCATACCAGTGGTATCCAGTGGGCCTCCCCCTCAACCAGATGTCGATCTCCGCATCGGAGGGAGAGCTGTCAGATGAAGATTCAGCTGTGCTGCCGCCCTCTGGGACAGTGGCAATGCCTGAATTGGAGCCAGAGATGACAGCTATGCTTTCACGGGCCTCATTGTACCCAAGAAAGGTGGTGGGTTACGACCGATCTTGGATCTGCGAGTTTTGACCCGGGCCCTTCGTCGGCTACCGTTCAAGATGTTGATGCAGAAACGCATCTTCGGGTGCGTCCGTCCCCGAGATTGGTTTGCAGCGATCGACCTGAAGGACGCGTACTTTCATGTGTCGATCCATCCGTGCCACAGACCTTTTCTGTGGTTTGCGTTTGAAGGACGGGCATATCAGTACAAGGTCCTGCCCTTCTGGCTGTCCCTGCCTCCCCCGTGTCTTCACGAAAGTCGCGGAGGTGGCTCTTGTTCCCCTCAGAGAGCAGGGTGTTCGCATTCTCAACTATCTAGATGATTGGCTGATACTGGCACAATCTCGGGATCAGTTGTGTGAGCACAGGGACCTGGTGCTCCGGCACCTCAGCCTGTTCGGGTCAGCTGGGGAAAGAGCAAACTCTTGCCAATGTAGAGGATCTCTTTTCTCGGTATGGAGTTGGATTCGGTCAAACGGACAGCACGCCTCATAGAGGACCGTGCACGGTCGGTGCTAGCCTGCTTGAATACATTCAAGGGCAGGACAGCGGTCCCACTGAAACTTTTTCAGAGGCTCCTGGGGCATATGGCGGCTGCAGCACTTACACCGCTCGGCCTGTACCTTATGAGACCGATCCATCACTGGCTTTATAGCCTAGTCCCGAGGTGGGCGTGGAAGTGTGGCACTCACCGGGTCCAAGTTACACCGGCCTGTCGCCAAACCCTCACCCCGTGGTCAGATCTTGCATTTCTAAGGGCAGGGTTGCCCCTAGAGCAGATCTCCAGGCATGCTGTGGTTTACACGGATGCCTCCACCACCGGCTGGGATGCCACGTACAACGGGCATGCAGTCTCAGGGGTTTGGACGGGCCCGCAGCTGCAGTGGCACATCAATTGCCTAGAGTTGTTAGCAGTGCTCCTTGTCTTGAACCGTCTCAAGGGTCACTTACGAGGCAAGCATGTGCTGGTCCAAATGGACAACACGGCGACCGTTGCGTACATCAACCAACAAGGTGGTCTGCACTCCCGTTGCATGTCACAACTCGCCCGCCACCTCCTCCTTTGGAGTCGGAAGGTTCTGAGGTCACTTAGTGCTGTTCACATTCCGGGTCTGCCAACCTTACAGCCAACAAGCTGTCTTGAGCAATGCTCCCGGGAGAATGGCGACTCCATCCCCTGATGGTCCAGCTGATGTGGAGACAGTTCGGAGCCGCTCAGGTAGACCTGTTTGCTTCTCCAGAGACCGCTCACTGCCAGTTGTTCTACTCCCTGACCGAGGGAACTCTCGGCACAGACGCACTGGCACACAGCTGGCCGCGGGGCCTACGCAAGTATGCGTTTCCCCCAGTGAGCCTTCTTGCACAGACACTGTGCAAAGTTCGGGAGGACGAGGAGCAAGTCTTGCTAGTGGCGCCGTATTGGCCCATGCGGACCTGGTTCCCCGAACTAGTGCTCCTCGCGACAGCCCCTCCTTGGCCGATTCCTCTGAGGAAGGATCTACTGACTCAGAGACGGGGCACCATTTGGCACCCGCGTCCAGACCTTTGGAAACTCCATGTCTGGTCCCTGGACGGGACGCGGAGGTTCTAGGTGACCTGCCCCAGGAGGTAGTGAACACCATCACTTCGGCAAGAGCACCGTCTACGAGACATGCTTACGCCTTGAAGTGGAACCTGTTCGTCGAGTGGTGTTCTTCTTGCCGAGAAGACCCCCGAAGATGCCCGATTGCGGTTGTGCTTTCCTTTCTGCAGCAAGGGCTGGAGTGAAGGCTGTCTCCCTCCACCCTCAAAGTCCAGGTTGCCGCTATTGCTGCGTGCCATGACCCCGTGAATGGGAAGTCTTTAGGTAAGCATGACATCGTCATCAGGTTCCTTAGAGGGGCCAGGAGGTTAAATCCTTCCCTGCCCCCCTCCATATCCTCTTGGGACCTGACTCTGGTGCTGAAATCACTACAGCAGGGCCCATTCGAGCCTTTGCATTCAGTCGAGCCAAAGTTTCTTTCATTGAAAACTCTGCTCCTGCTTGCTCTGGCCTCCATCAAGAGGGTAGGGGACCTGCACGCATTTTCGGTCGATGATTTGTGCCTAGAGTTTGGGCCGGCTGACTCCCAGGTAATCCTGAGGCCCCGGCCCGGTTACGTGCCCAAGGTTCCCACTACATCCTTCAAAGACCAAGTGGTGAACCTGCAAGCGCTGCCCCTGGAGGAGGCAGACCCAGCCCTAGCTTTGCTCTGTCCCGTCCGAGCATTGAGATGCTTCGTAGACCGGACACAAAGCTTCAGGACCTCAGACCAGCTCTTTGTCTGTTACGGAGGCCGGCAAAAGGGGAATGCCGTCTCTAAGCAGAGGATGGCCCACTGGATTGTGGATGCCATAGCCCTGGCTTATCAGGCACAGGGTGTGCCCAGCCCGTTCAGGTTGCGAGCTCACTCAACAAGAAGTGTTGCATCCTCCTGTGCGCTGGCTCGTGGCGCCTCGCTGACAGATATTTGTAGAGCTGCGGGCTGGGCGACCCCTAACACGTTCGCTAGGTTCTAAAGCCTTCGTGTAGAGCCGGTATCCTCCTGTGTTCTAACCTCAAACGGGTAGTGGCACCGAGAGGCCCCGGTTAGTGTCGGCTTGCTAAAACTGCTCCAGAGTGTCCGTACTGTAGACCCTGTTGAGATCCTCCATCACCCTAGGCAGCTGGACGCGGCGGAACGGTCTGGCGCCAGGCCTTCATGATGAATCCGTGAGAACCATGGAAGGCTGGGTTCCATATTGAGACCTAAGCGGTACTCGTATGCGTATAGTCCACAGTATAGCCTTAGAGCCTGTGTTTCCCCGGCAGACTTCTGCCTTTCCAAGAGGGTTTGAATCACCTAAAATTTCTCCATATACACCTAAACGGATGCTATATGTGTATTTGCTCCCGAGACCTCCTTCGGGAAGGATGGGGCCTCCGCAGCGTCCCTGTTCCAAGTGGAATGGGTACATTTTCCCAGTGTTATCCAATCTCATCCAGTGAGGTAGTGCTTTGACAATGGTGAGTGGAACTACTTGTTCCGAGCCCCGGCCTACACCTAATAGGGGCGCAGGCGGCTCGCACAGGGCACTGGAAGGGGCAGCACCCATGGCGCTTTGGTAGAGATCCCATTTTCGTCGGTCACCGACGTGGCGTCAAGAGTGACTGACTGAAAGGGAAAGTCTTGGTTACATATGGTAACCCTCGTTCCCTGAAGGAGGGAACGGAGACGTCACGTCCCATCGCCATGGTTGCTGTACCACCGCTTAGCGGCCGGGTCACCAGCTCGGCTCCTCAGCGAAAACCTGGTATGCATTGCACCTGCTGCCTTATTATACTCACGCTGTGATCAGCGGCAGCTGGATGCAATAATTGCATGTCAATGTGCATTGGCTCGTTTAGCTTTGATCTGGAGGTGGTTTGTTCTATAGTTGCGTTTTAATGTTTTTTTGGGTCACCGACGTGGCGTCTCCGTTCCCTCCTTCAGGGAACGAGGGTTACCATACGTAACCGAGACGTATTTCATTCACTTAAAAAATTGCAAGTTCACTTAAATGCTAAGTGAGAATAAATAAATTGCATTAAGTGTGGTAACAGGTTAGGCATTTTCTTGATGATTATGTCTGTTTCCGGAAGTTGGGCATTATGAGGAAAATTAATTGCGACTTCAAAGAGTTTGAAAGAATAATGACTTGGCCAGCTAGATCTGCAGCCACATATGCTGACCTATTCTTGTATTGTTCCCACTGATCTTGAACATAGATATAGCAAGACATAATTTTTATACAATAAGGGAAATCACATTAAGCAATGGTAAACTGTATGGCTCCCATAACGGAAAAAAGTGTGTTGGATTTACATGACTTAATCATGTCCACATTAACTAGAAAACTTTTTTTTTCCTCACATAGACTAATTTAGTTGATTTGAAGTGACCAAATTAAATAGTCATTTAATTAATTAATTCAGTTTAATATTTTCTGTCACATCACTGAATTATAAGATAGTACTACCTAATTAACGGTTAGCAAACAATAGCACATATTAATGTGCTAACTGCTAAGTCTGCTCCTTATGTAAAGCAACAAACACGGACATATAATTGAAATGTTTCTAAACCTCAACAAAATTTAACATTAAACACTATCAGGCCTCCACTTTTTTCATCTGCTCAGAAACACAAAAACATAATACTTATTTTCTGCATTTTAAATTTTACAATTTATCTCCACATTAAGTCCCATGCAAAGTATGCTGGGAACTACACTTTCGGTTGTCAATATCAAAAATATATTTTCAAGATTGTTTCACATTCACCCTATAATTTAATCTACACTGAGAAAGGTGTAGAAACAATTTTCACTCTGAAATTGGTAATAAAGTTCACAATTATGAAAAAGAAAGAGCAAATAACACTTAATTAAAGATTAAATTTTTAAGTAGAAAATCTAGAATATTGTTTTTAAAGTGTAGATTACACATTTTAGAGAATTACATTAATTTTGATGTGTAGATCTCAAATAATATAATTGATTAAACTGGACAATCTTTTTTTTTTTTTAATGCAGCAAAAAATTGTGAATTATAGTAACATTTACAGATAAATTTTACATTTAAATAGTGGGAATGATGCATGACCCTCCATGCCCTTTTATTCTATTAAGATCTACAATTGTTTTTAACTTATTCTATCACAGTGCGCCCCTTGCCAGCATTATTTATTCTTTCAAAGCGATTCATCCCGTTGCTGGCATTACAAAGTTATTAAACTAGATAAGATGTGCTCCTGATAAAACCCACACAATGAATGTCCCTCTGAGTGTAAAGATAAGAAAGCAAATGAATGCTGTGCAGGAAAGATGTGAAAGAATTAATAAAAGAAGAGAAGTGGAGCTCTTTAGTATGTGCCTCAACTGCATGTCAATGCTCTTTAGAAAGAACAACCATCAGTCACGAGTAAACAGATACTTTTTTTTTTTTTTTTTTTTTTTTTTACTACATTAGTTATTTTGTGGCCTTTCAGATAGTTGGAATTATTATATGGATCTGAAAATTTTGGTCTGACAACACTGAATTCCAATTAGGGGTCCTGACGTCAGGTTAGATTATCACTCTGATAGGCTGAGGGTTGACATGCTCAAGTGTGGTGACAGGAAAATATGTATAAATCTATACATTTTGTACAGAGACAAATGGAGATGAAACCTTTAGGTGGGAAACCTTTGATGTGTGACGTCAATATGCCAAGCTATTATCTATCTTTTTTGTTGGCGAAAGAAAAATGCACAGAGGAGAGGTTGAGAAGGCACATTTTAAAGAGATGTGACATTGTGACGAATAAGATGAGAAAATAACAGCAATAACGCAAGAGCAGTGTGGAGAAGATAAAAAGGGAGGGGGAAGAGTGCACGGTTGAGACAGACGGCAGAGGAAGCCCTCCATCATTATCATCATCATCACCTGCATCCATTGCTCTGAGATCAGTCTTATGTCTCAGTGCTTCCTCTCATCCACTATACAGAACAGCTTGGGATCCCCACTTTAGAGATATATGGCACTGGATGAAGAAATCAGATTGCTAAATAGTTTTGTGAAGACTATTAGAGTTGAGCAGAATCACTGCAGGTGTTTGTTGAATTTCAGCAGCATACTCTACCACCATTTTTTATTATTTAAAGGGGTCCAATTATGCTCTTTTACTAAGTCTTGATTTTGTTTTGGGGGTGTACTAGAACATGCTCTCATGCTTGGTGATTTGAAAAACGAATTATTTTTCACATAATTTACATTATTACAATACCTTTCTCCCCAGCCTGGCACAAATGGCTTGATTAGTTCCGGGTTGGATAAAGGCGTGCCTTCCGAAAAACAAAATGTGATGTGATTGGTTAGCTGTCCCAGTGCGTTGTGATTGGCGAACAGCTTAGACAGTGTTTCAGTACTGCCGTGCCCCTTGCCACAGCAGCAAGTTCTGTTTGCTCTGGTTTAAGGATGGTGTCAATATTATCATATCAATTTGAGCTGGTTTCAGACCTCGAGAATATTGAACAAGAGGATCGCACAGAACCTTTGCATGCATGGATATTGCAAGACATATTAGAGTGATAACTAGGGTTGGGCCGATAGACGATGGCATCATCAGAAAGGAAATGACGTGTATACGAAACCCGAACCCCTAAAGGGGATAAATACGAGAAGGGATGAAAATATATATTTTAATACTTTCTCTCACAGTTATTTCATTGGGTAATTATAGCCGACTGTAGGCCTATATATATTGCAGTCACTGGGGAGCCGCTATTATGCCTGGCATTGAAACTGCTTTTGAATGCACATTTGCTTTTTAGTTTCACTTTTACTTTCGAGATTTGCGATTGCACATACTCTGTTTATATGGAGCAGCAGTACTTACCACACATTTTACAAGATTAGATGTTTTGTCAGTGGTGCTCAGAATCTACAAATCGTTTACCTTTGTCCTCAGTCATCTCTCCTACTTACTCTGTTTATGTGGTAAGTGAAATTTTATGTAGGCTACTGTAATGTCACAGGCATCTGTTGGCAAGAATTATTTGTTTTCCGTGTCTTTCTGAAAATGGATTCATGCTTTGTGCACCCCCTGCACTGAAAAATAACTGCTATGTACAAATAAGTGCAAGGTTAATATGTATTATGTTTATTTCAAAAATTCAGAAATTCAAAAACTGTAAATATGCATTGCTGTTGTCACGCCCCTGGACTTCTGTGTTTCTGTTTTGTTATGTTTTTGTCACATGTGCTCCCCGTGACCCATTCAAGTACTCAAGTACTCCATCGTCTCCATGCTCCGCTGTTCCCCTGGTACCGCCTGGAAAGGAAATTGGACTCAGTTACTCAGATAAGCCCTGCTAACCCTTGCTACTGCCCTGGACCCTTTGCCTTGTTTTCTCCTACCTGCCTGTGTTCAAATAAACCTGCTTTTGTTTGCACTTACCACTGTGTCCCCTTGTATATCTGCTGACAGCTGTCAATTTTAATAATTATTTATTAAATTATTAAATTATTATTATTATGTTTTGAAATTAAAGTATTTCAAAACATGAAGCACTTTAACGTTGTCTTGTGTGATGCACTCAACCAAGTGTTCTAAACACGACACCCCTCCCACCCCCAACCATTCAAATTTCTTTAGACAGGAATTATTTTAATGATATTCTAATGGGCAGCTTTGTGACATCACAAAATCCGGGAAAAAACGCTGTAGTCCAAACGAGCCATTCTTTGTAGTTCTTGAAAAGGGATTTTTTTTTTTTTTTCAAACAAAATATCTCCCTTTGGAGTGGACTTTGAGATTTGCAACTTTATATCTATATAATATATATTTATATCTTTTTTTTATGCCCAAACATACACACTGACTAAAATTCAAAAAGTGAAAAAGCATAATAAGACCCCTTTAAATTTCTTGAAGTCTCTCATGCTCACCAAGGCTGTAGGCTATTTCCCCCCAAAAATACAATCAAACAGCAATATTGTGAAATGTTATGCTATTTTACGCAACTGATTTCTAATTTAATGGATTTTAAAATTAAATTTATTCCTGTTATGGCAAACTAAATTTTAAGCAGCCATTAATCCAGTCTTCAGTCAGTGTCACATGATCCTTCAGAAATCATTCTAATATGTTGATTTGCTGCCCAAGAAACATTTTTTTTTTTCACAGCTGTGCTGCTAGAAAGTATAGAAAATAATAATAAAAAATAATAAAGAATAAATAGATAAAATAGATAAATAAAAGAAAAATACATAAAGACTTTACTCTGGCTGAATAAAATTATTACTTTCAAAAATGAAACTTTCCTGCAATGTCTGTAATTAAAGACAACTAGGACAGGGCTACAGGGTGTCACAATCCCCAGTCGCCAGTCCTGTCACAATAACTGATTCTGACTACCGCCAGAATCCTCAACAGGGCCACTAAGTCAGAGTCTCCCGCTATCAGGAGTGCTATACCTGAGTCTCATGATGTCATAGCCATCATGCCAGTGGGCAACCAGATTGTTCGTAGCTTGGAGGATTTAGAGTTCCTTCTGCAACTGATTTCTCTCACTATTAAATGGGGTAGCCATGATGTGTGTTTGGGGTACACACTGCTCTCCCAGTCATAATGGAGGTATTCACCCCCAAATTTCCCATCTGTCCTGATACAACCATAGACGTTGTTCCTAGATTCCCTGTTTACTCAGATGCAACCAAGGTCATTCCCAAATTTCTTGTCTGTTCTGATGTGGACAGGGAGACTGACTTTGAATTTTCTGCCTGTCCAGATGCAATCAAGGAGATCGTTTTGTGGAAAGAAAAATTCTGTCTGTACATACTGACTACCCCTATGAAACTTCTGATTTTCTTCATGCTGAGGCAGATTGTAAGGGATCCCATATTTGGGGGAAATGTGTCAATGCCTGTTTTATGTTTCTCGGTAGCTGAGGCGTCCTCATTGAAGGTTCTGACCTGGCCATTTGGGTTTTTATTTTCTGCTGAATGACAGGTTCAATAAGGCTTTCTGTAAGCATCCTTGGTAAGTTATTCTGACTGTAGAAAGTAGTTAGGCCTCCTCTCGCATTTGAGAGTTGTAATGCTTGTCATGCCTCCATCCTCAGAACTCCATCATGCAGTGGTGCAGAGTTTTTTGGCTTTCTGAGCCTCCTTGGCCACTGCTTTTAGGAAGGGATACCTATGAGGCCAGCTGTAGGCTAGCAAGTGTGAGTTGTAGGCTCTCTGTGAGCTTCCTTACAGGATATCCTGAGTATGGGACGCAGTTAGGTCTTCTCTCATCTTAGAGAGTTTACATGTTGAGACCTCCGCTCCTAAAGCTCAGCCAGGCAGTTTGCTAAGTTGTTAGGCCCTTTGTGAGCCTCCCATACTACTGCAACCACTGTCAGGCCTCCTCTCTCAACAGCGTTATCTTTATTGTAGCTCTGACAGCATTGGTTGCTTGTAGGCTCTTAGTTAGCCTCCTTGCAAGATGTCCTAAGCTTAGGGCATAGTTAGGTCTCCTCTTGATTTAGAGAGTCATGTTAAAGCCTCCATTTCTAGAGCTTGGCTAGGTAGTGGCCTAAGTCTCTGTGAGCCTCCTTGGTTACCACGAGCATTGCTAGGTTGCTAGTTTTGCTCCGCTAGGATTGCATTGCGAGTAGTAGGCTCTCTGTGAGCCTCCTTGCATGGTATCCTGAACATGGGATATTGTTAGTCCCCTATCGTTTTAGTTTGTGTTTAAGTTGCTAGGGACTTTGTGAGCCTCTTTGGCCATTGTGAGATTCGTCAGGCCACCTTTTATTGCAGAGAATTATCTTTATTGAGGCCTCCGCGCCCCAGAGCTCCGCCAGGATAGCATTGTGAGTTGTAGGCTCTTTGTGATCCTCCTTGCATGGTATCCTAAGCATGGTATGTTATTAAGTATACTCTTGATTTAGAGAGTCGTTATGCTGAGGCTTTTGCTCCTAGAGCTCAGTTATTGTTTGTTAAGTTGTTAATCTCTTTGTGAGCCTCCTAGGCTTATGCGAGTGTCGTCAGGCCTCCTTTTGCTAGAGTTATCTTTATTGAGGCCTCCGCTCACAAATCATTTTTCAGGTTTAGGCTCTCTGTGAGCCTCCTTTCACGGTACCATATGTATGGGGTGTAGTTAAGCCTTTTGACATTATAGAGAGTCATCATGCTGAGGCCTCCGCTCAAGGAGCTCGGCCATCTATTGCGAGCATCATCAGGCTTCCTCTCGCTACAGATAATTATCTTCATTGAGGTCTCCGCTCACCAGAGCTCCGCTAGGACAGCATCTATGAGTTGTAGGCTCTCTGTGTGCTTCCTTACAAGATGTCCTGAGCGTGGGGCATAGTTAGGCTTCCTCTTATATTAGAGAGTCTTCATGCTGAGGCCTCTGGCGGTAGGGTAGAATGCTAGGTTGTTAGGCTCTCTGGGAGACTCCTTGGCTAATGACTTTGGTGTGGAGTGTTGCTAGGCCGCCTCTCATCTGAGAGATGTTGTATTTAGTCCTCCACTCTGCAGAGCTCCGTGGGCCAGTTAGCTCTGAGTGATAGGCTGTCTGTGGGCCTCCTTGGACGCTGGTCTGAATAAGAACGTAGTTAGGCTTCCTCTCTCCTGTTGAGGCCTATGTTCTTGAGAAGCTTCAGTCTATGATCGCATTGCTGGTGCAGAGGTGAGGACTCCTTTGAGTCTTTGACTTAGCTCAGCCAATAAGGCACTCATCCCTTCAGAATGGTGGTGTGGGTATACCATGGTTTCCTGAGAATAGGGAACGAGATGCTGCATCCCCAGGAGCAGTGGTTTCCAATCCTGGTACTGGAGAACCCCCAACACTGCACGTTTTTGGTGTCTCTCTTATCTGACACACATATTTGAGGTCTCTTCTAACCTGAGGAATTTTTCTCCTCATTCTCAGAAACCTGTAAACAAACAAGTCTGCTATTATTCAAGTCTGCATTGTCTATTATCTACCTGGTGCATTTCTACTCACCCGTTAATCCTGTGACTTCCTGTGTGCCAAAGATTTATCTGGATTTACTTACAGTTTGATTCACTTACTATTATCTGGATTCACTTACTATTCAGTGTATATTTACTAACACATAGAGACAGGAAGGTCTTCTTTTAAAACATTTGCTTGGTTGTTTATGCATGTATGTGTGTATATATGTATGTATATATATACAGGCGCATCTCAATAAATTAGAATGTTGTGGAAAAGTTCCTTTATTTCAGTAATTCAACTCAAATTGTAAAACTCGTGTATTAAATAAATTCAGTGCACACACTGGAGTAGTTTAAGTCTTTGGTTCTTTTAATTGTGATGATTTTGGCTAACATTTAACAAAAACCCACCAATTCACTCTCAACAAATTAGAATATGGTGACATGCCAATTAGCTAATCAACTCAAAACACCTGAAAATGTTTCCTGAGCCTGCAAATTGGTCTCTCAGTTTGGTTCTCTAGGCTACACAATCATGGGGAAGACTGCTGATCTGACAGTTGTCCAGAAGACAATCACTGATACCCTTCACAAGGAGGGTAAGCCACAAACATTCATTGTCAAAGAAGCTGGCTGTTCACAGAGTGCTGTATCCAAGCATGTTAACAGAAAGTTTAGTGGAAGGAAAAAGTGTAGAAGAAAAAGATGTACAACCAACCGAGAGAACTGCAGCCTTATGAGGATTGACAAGCAAACTCGATTCAAGAATTTGTGTGAACTTCACAAGGAATGGACTGAGGCTGGGGTCAAGGCATCAAGAAATGTCAAGGAATTTGGCTACAGTTGTCGTATTCCTCTTGATAAGCCACTCCTGAACCACAGACAACTTCAGAGGCATCTTACCTGGGATAAGGAGAAGAATAACTGGACTGTTGCCCAGGGGTCCAAAGTCCTCTTTCCAGATGAGAGCAATTTAACTGTTAACGTTACAGCAGCGGGGAATTTGAACGTGCATGATTATTGTTATTTTATTTAATCTGTGTTATTTTAATTATTATTATTTTTATTTTTTTACCTAAACAGAGACACCGATTGATGTGTCTGCATTCAAGGATTTCAGTGGGCTTAAAAAGATCACTGTTTACAGCAGATTTAGGTCACAAACAACTGACAGGTTTGACCTAAATATGATTTTCAGTTCTTGATTTTTTTTTTTATTTTCAATCCTAAAATTCAACATTAACTTAGTAGCTTACGTAGCGCGCAATGCGCTAAGATCTCCTGGTTCTTACCTTGTGAATTCAGTTCACTGGAGACTCGCACTAAACGGTTCATTTGAATCAGTGAGTTGTCGACTCGAGAACAGCTGCAATCGGATCGGTCAGTGTATATATATATATATATATATATATATATATATATATATACCACTTTATTTATTGATTGCTATCAGAAAAAGACTAAATGGACTTTAAAACAGTACAGTGAACAATGTTTCTGTGAAAAATGCCTACTCTAGCTTTAAGAAATATGCAATTTTAATATGCAAATTAGCTGAAATGAATCAATGAATGAAAAAAAGAAAACAGCTTATGTATACAACCATAAGTATGCCTGCTTATTTAAGCAGTAAATTTAGAGAAATATTTGACCAGAATATTTCACAGAATGTCGCAATTCGAAATTGTCCAATATAATTTCCACAGAACTGTGTAACAAAACTGGTTATGCTGAAAAGTGACAGAAATTTAATTTCAGGATTCATGTTCTTGGTACTGTAAGTTGATGCTCTCTATTCATCTCTATATATGTAAATACAGCATCAGAGCAAGTAAATCAATGTCATTCTAGCAGGTGTGAGGCACAAGCATCTGTCCTTTTCCGGTCATGAATGTGTACCGAAAATAAATGCAACAAATTCATAATGATAGATATGAAATTGTGGAGTAAGGGCATACCAAGAATGCAGAAATACACACGAATGGAAGAATTTAACAAAATATTAGCTCTGGCATAAAATAATTACAAATATTTTATTGCTCTGTCAAACAAAATTGCTTCCGTTTTGTTTTGTTCTGTTATGTGTTGGGTTAATTATATTGTTTTGTCAACTTTTGTTTGCTTGGAAATTGATGTTGTGTTGTGCACCGCAGGGCCATAGATCCGGTTGTTTTGTACAGAGAAAGAAGAGAATACAAAAGAAGAGGGAACAGAAAGGTTCTTACCTACGTACTGTATACACATTGTTTTAAAGGGGTAGTTCACCTAAACATAAAAATTCTGTTATTGTATCCTCCTCCTCCCAGCTGTTCTTCTGTGGTCCACAAAAGATATAACGATATTTTGAAATCTTTTTCTGTCTTTGCTTACAATGAAAGTCAAAAATAGGTCCAATATTGTTTACACTCCAACTTCCTCAAAAATATCTTCCTTTGTGTTCCACAGAAGAAATAAAGTCATACAGTTTTGGAACAACATGCGGCTGAGTAATTGATGACAGAATTTTAATTTTATTTTAATTCTAAGGGTCTCTTTAGACATACTGCAATCATAATTGTATTGTGTTCTGGAATCTAAATGTATTTATACAAAAATGGTAGACTTGTCAGAAAAAGTCAAAACAATTATCATCTTCCCATTCCTTCTCTCTCTGTCTTCTAACAAAAGCTTTTTCTGTCTCTTAATGGTATCATGATGTGACTTCTCATCAAGGTCTGGTGCCTTGGTATTTCTTTTTCATCATAATCATCTCCACTCTGTCATTCAGTCAGTCTTTAGTGTATCATGGTGCAGCGCCTCTTATTTCCAGATAAACAGCATGGCTCGCTGACACACTAACACAGCAGTGCCCAGTCGGCAAGTTCTAATTAATTGCAGCTAATGAGGAGCAGCATTAGCATATAAATTCTCCCTTCGTGTCAGCTCTATCTAAGCATGGACGACACAGTCTCATCTCTAGCAGAAGAAAAAGCATATGGTTGATACCCCACAAAAACACCATTAATTAAATAAGATCCCCTCATGAAACAACCTCTGCTTCTCTGTCTTTCTTTCTTTCTTTTTTTAACTAACACTCATTTGGTCTGCTGTTCTTTGTAGCATGCCTCACAGACCCGGAGAAGAATTTGCATAGCTGCATTTTTCTACCCTATACTATCTGTCTTTGAATGGATAATGGAAATCAATGTGGTTTTTGTATTGTAGAATCGTCCCATCAATACTATGCAGCTGAAAACGATACACTCTTTTCAGAAGGAGCACAGGGCCATTTATTTTAGTGCCACAATTTTTAGGAGGATTGCCGAATTTGAGTTTTGTTTATGAGTTTGCTGAAAGCTGCTTCCTCCTAGTAAGGTAGAGCTGTTGTATACAACAGTTAAATCTAGTATACAGTCCAGACAGTACCGGGAACTGTTTCCACTTGTCTGTGTTTGTTCTAGTTTTTTTCTTCTTTTTTTTTTTTCAGTGACTCTTTCTGCCAGTTACATTGTTGCACCAGGTGGCACCATGTTGCTGCCTTTATGCACGAGTCACTGAATCATTCATTCAGCTGATTCAATTAAAACAGCACTCCATTCAGTAAGAAATGACACTATAATTAAACATGCACAGAATTATAGGTGCATCAGATGTACCCTTTGAAATCTTTTCTATATGGCCCTTTGAAGTGGTCAGTTTTGAGCACTTCAAATTGGAATGACTTTTCAAAATAGCAGCCATGATTGTTCTTATTTATCCCATTTGAAACCCAGCGCAGTGGTTTATGAGTAAATCAATGAATCATTCACTCGCCCAATTTGCCCAATTCTTTCAGGAACTAAACACTAACCATCTTCATGAGTGAATCATTGAATCATTCACTCAATAAATTCATTCAAACCATTGAACTATTCAAGAAGAAGAAGAAAAAACAAACAAACAAACAAACAAACAAACAAAAAAAAAAAAAAACAAAAAAAAAAAACAAGTGAATCCATGTTAAAAAATTATATTAAATTTAGGTACTTCCTAGCAAAGCTTTTTTTTTTTTGAAGGCCAGGGTTTTAATATTATAAAAAGTATACAGTGTTATACATGTAGGCCAGGGTTTTAATATTATAAAAAGTATACAGTGTTATACATGTACATTTAAAAAGTTTTCCCTTAACTTTTTGAAACAACAGCAATTTGCATTTTTGCTAGAGCAATTCTTATTAATATGCCTTTTGCATTATTTATGCAATGCTTTGGCATTCTTATTGCTAAAATAAGAATTTGAAATAAAATTTTAAAATAAAAATTGGATTTCTGAAAAGTTGAGCTGAATGGATGAGGGAAATCAATAACTACTGATATTGGTGCATCTCTCCCTTATTCATGTCAGAGACAGAACTCAACAGAATGATACCTGCATGCACCTTCCTACAATGTCATTCTAACATATAAGACTGAACAGGGAAAAAAGAAAAAAAGAAAAGAAAAAGAGGCAGTGATATCTGCTTGGTTATGACGTGACCTTTTCTTCATCTGGGTATTCATTCATCAAAGACTCATTCTCACTTTTACACAAGCTTAGGGTGGCTTGCTATCACAGGGCTTATTAAGTAGCCATCTTGAAAGACTGACTTCCTGTCATGTTTTAATGGATGACATTTTCGATGCATCTGACAGGGTGTCTCATTCAGTTTTTCTACTACACTTTAAAGGCGAAGGAATGGGGACAAAAAGCTGAATTAACTAGCTTCTTTAAAGGGCTCATATGATGCTGCTTAAAAGAACATTATTTGGTGTATTTGGTGTAATGCAATGTGTTTATACGGTTAAAGGTTCAAAAACACATTATTTTTACAAAACTATAATGCTATAAGAAACAGAAAAGATTAATTAATTATTTACCTGGGTCGTGACAGCATTGGATAGAGAAATTAATTTCCTTACAAATGGGTGCATAGTTATTATTATTATTATTATTATTATTTACTCTTACAGTTACGTGATGCGTTTCTGGTCTAAAATTTTAGCTTTTTATTTCTTACAGTATACAAATGTGTGAATTTCTGTCATGATGGTTCTCTTCCATAACACTGAATGTGGTAACAAAGGTAATAAGAGTTGGTTATTATTATTAAGTCTCTTTCCGGCTTAGACTGCATAGGTAAAGATTATGGTGCTGTCACGTGATGAACGAAAGACTCGAAAAACCCGACGACTCGAAACAGGTGAACTAATTTCAGTACAGATCCCATAGGAAGCTGCGCATGCATGACTGAACGAATCACTCCCCGAGATGACTCGTTCATTCCGAGTCACATTAAAGATTCGTTCAAAATGAATTAATCGTTCAAGAACATCCCGTCGCTAATGCTATGCCGTCTCCCGGGCCAGCAGCACGATACTCAGTCCAGCTGTTCTGCTCGTGCACAGCCCATCATCGGTTCTCTTTTAGTAGTTTACTCAGTGTACTGTTAGGAGTAACTGAATAACTCTGGATAATGGTTTATTTCGTGTCAGAGGGAGTGTAAGGCACATTTATAAACCGAATAACTTAAGTAATTTGTGGATTAGTGTGTACTGGAGACACAAACTGTTTCAAACGATTCAGTTCAATTTGGTGAACTGGTTCGACCGGTTCACTAAGGAGATCCAGTTAAATAGAAAGATTTGTTCGCGATCCGGACATCACTAGACAAGACAAAACCAGTAAAACCAGTGGGGACATAATTACTGATTATAATGACTTATACTGTCTTTTTACGCGTTGCATAAACATAAAACCATGTCTGCATTTGTGATCTTTGATGATTATAATGACTTGTATACTCTACTGCTGAAAACCCGCACAAACAAAACTTTCACAACGAAAAACAGCGACAGTTATCCAAAACATATTCTCCATTGGTGTAATTAATTTCGTGAGTGGTGTCATTACTCCTTTACTTTGTGTGTAATGTAAGTATGAAAATGTCACGGTACAGGTTTCTTTAAGTACCGGTGGTACCGAGTATCCGGTCAACCTGGTTCTTGACGCATACAGCGCTATGATTTCCGCGAAGCAGAAAACGCTGACGGAATCTCAAAATCCAGTCATGAAAATGAAATTTACATTTTAATATGGACAGTCACGGAATTTGTCAAAGTTAGCATAAATTAAAGGAGCCGTATGTAGGATTGTGGCCTAAACTGGTACTGCAATCACTATAAAAATACTGTAGAGCGGTGTATCCCCTCCCCCTACCCCCTGACTCGAGGTTGCCAGATGAGCTGCAGGATTCAGCAGAAACGTAGGCTGCTTCAATGAGCTTCCAATGGCAAGTGACGAACAGACGTACACAGTAAGTTTTTTTTTATCTGTAAATTATGTTTATGCTTCATGAGAGATATTTTGATCAGTATTATGTATTTAAAAAATGTACTAATTGTCATTAGTTAAATATAATCGTAAAGATTTATGCTCGTATGTGACAGTATAATCGTAAAGATTTATGCTCGTATGTGACAGTATAATCGTAAGGATTTATGCTCGTATGTTTATGCTAACGTTATGTTACTTTGCACAAACATGCATAACTTTGTTCGACTGTCATGAATATATGAAATGTCCATTGACATCAAGTACAAGTTAGCCAAGCATAGATGAATCTTACCTGTCCAGGAGAAAATTAGCAACGTTGGCGTCTGTGTTCAAATTCTTCTCCGTTTTCAGCCATCTCCATCTTTCAAAAGCATCTCCGATACAAATTCTGGTTTTATTTCGGACTTTGTCACGACGAATTTCTGAATTATTACGAGGTCTTTTTGATTTAGTAACATTAGACATTTTTATCCGACTGGAGTAGGGTTACAGCAAAGCTGGCAACACGGATCCCGAAACACTACTGACTTCGTGATTGGTAGATAGGTGGAGGGAGGCGCATCAGGCCAAAACACAAAATGACAACATCAACATCAGTTGAGGGCTGCAAGTCCACTTTTTAAATGCGGGTTTGTTTACTACATAGACTGAAGCGCGTGACGCTTGCAGTAATTTCAGCATCTGCCGTCTCAATGAGGACATGAATACATAAACAACATCACCAGAACTGTTCTGAGTCACTTCACAAGCATTTTACTGTTTCATTTGAGTAAAACCAGTGTCAATTTACAGGTATTCATGGCAACCCGTCAAAATAAAAGTTCATTTTTACATAAAGGCATTGTGCTATAAATATTACTATTATTTAGTAGAATGTATGTGATACTGTTGAAAAAATTAATAAAACTTTATTTTTTAAAGAAATAAATCACACAATATTTCTTCCATGTTTTAATTTTAATAGCAAATCCCCTTTATTTACCAAAAAATAAAATGTGTTTAAATGTCAATAATTAAAAGACAAATTAAATTTGGGTGAAACTTGTTTACTGTTTTTCATAATTATATTACTTGTAGAAAAACTTTAAACACAGTTGTAAATAAGTATAAAGAATGTCATTGGTTTTATTTTTAGTGATAAAAAGTGTTTTTTTTTTTTCTTAATTAGCATATTTTTGTGTTTTGCTTTGGTACCGAAATTGGTATTGAGAACCATGGATTTTCATTGGTATCGGTACCAAATAATGAAATTTTGCTACCGTGACAACACTAGGTGTAATTAACAACAATTTATTTGGACACAGTTTTGTCTTGAAGGAGGTAATGTTGCTAATTGGAATTATTTTAAAGTTGTGGGTTCAGCAATTATGTGCACTTTTCCTTCTCCAAGTCAAGCTGTGAGAAATTTACTGTTTCCAATTGCAGATTTAATAGATACTTTTACAAAGTATTTAGTGGTTTTGTAAATGCAATAATACTTAAATAACCAGTGAAAAGGCAAAATACAGAGAAACGCCCACAGAGTAAACTGACTCAGTTGCCAGTTCTTAGTTCAAGGAATTTTTCATGAATATTCACATTAATGTCAGAAATATTAAAGGCAGAAACAACAAACTGCTTCTTTATGAGTAGGTTTGAGAGTTTTTGATTTTGAAAGATTTTGAAAGACACATAATGATAAACATCCTGGTGATCATTTTCATGAGATTGTTTGGCTGTTGGTATATTAGCTGTCTGCTTCACACATTTTTTTGTTTGATTAGAATCCAATTAACTAACGAAAAGAAGAAGAAAAACAACACACCATTTAGAATTTTAGTGAGGCAATTTGCATCTTGTGGAAACTGTAACCTGCCACATTAGGTTGGTAATGTCTTCACAGTGCTTTGAACAAGCTGTAACTGTTATTTGGACTGATTTTCATCCTCTTCATCCTCAGTACTCTTGAATTCATCATGCTGAACAACCCCTGACCTTCAACAGAAACACAGTTTTAAGACAATCTCTCTGAAGTAGACTTACCTTCACGTGAAGCCTACTAGAAGAGCAAAATAGTGTGCAACCTTACACTGTAGTCAATTTAAAGCTGGAATATGAAACACACTCTTACTAAAGAGCCACCACATCTACATCATGTATGATCTACTGTGGCAGAGACAAACTGTAATCTATGGTGACAGTAATACTGCAGGTTCTCAAAACAGCAGTGTAGAAGAAAATGTTATTTCAGAAACAGTCTGGCCATCCCAGGTGTGCTCATCATGAAATCAATGATTCTTCCTCTTTTGATTCCCATAGATCGGTGCTTCATTCAAGGCTGCACGGGAAACATGTTCACCTGGGGTGAACAAGATGCTCTTTATCCACACAGACTCCACAAATACAGTACCTTGGTGATTTTGGCTGGATAAATAACACCAAGAGGTAAATAACACCACATTTTTAGTACAAAACTAAAAGAAAAAAAGAAGAAATACAGTAATTAATATAATACAGTAATGAGAATCATCCCATACATATGCAAAGTGTTTTAGATTGCATAAATTAAAAGCAGTATGACAAATATTACAATATAAAAAAATACTTCACTATTTACCTTATTTTACACTAAAACTTTAATGCTTCTAAACATATAGAAGCATTTAGGTACTAAAGGCAAAAGACAAATTCTTTCTTTTTCATTAGATTTTGTGAAGCTTTGTGAGGTTCACAATAATGTTATCTGAGTTAAAGTTTCCCATGCCTCTTTTTATTTGTTTAATAAAGAGCATAAAGTTGCACTGAGATAGATATGATTTATCTGGACATCTCAATCATATATACTGTAACAGGTACATATTATGTGTGGTATTAAAAACTGGCTAACAGCATCTTTAAGTAGAGCTAAAAATGGGAATATCTACTTAATAGTTAGTGATGCCGAACTTTGATTATTTTTTCTCCAAACACATTTTTTAGAGCTTTTGCCTTCCAGACTATCCTATGTTCTTCTGTTTCCACACCACACTTCTTTGAACTGTTATCATCTCATCTGATCTATTTAACTGAGAAGTTAGAGGCATAGCCGTAATGAAACTTTAAGCCTAAACAAGACACTTTGTTCTGACAATATAGCTGCTTCAATAAGACATTGCCTTACAAACGGCTGTTTATGTCTTTACAAACACAAACAAAAGGAGAAACAGATGGTTTCATAAAATGAGATGAAGCTGAAACAGTAAAGTGAAAAAAACATTTGACAAAAATACTCAGGAAGGACTGCAGTGCATATTTTATGTAAGGGGTTTCATAAAGTTTAACACCAGCTGTTTGACAACACATGATTAATTGTAGTTCATTAGGAGTATTTGAAGAGGATTTATTGGATTTTCAAACAATTCCAGGGACCTGCAAATATGAGGACCCCCTGGTGAGGAGCTATATTCATCTATACAGAACCATTTATTTTGTATGTGAAAAATCTCATTGGAATGGATAACGCAATCAGACACAGTGGGCTAACAATGATGTGAATTATTTCATCACTGTTTGTATTATCAAAACTTCAAGAATATATTTTTCCATTTTGGAATTTGTTTTTATATGTAATGAATATTTATTTATTTGTTTGTTTGTTTGTTTGTTTATTTTATTGTTCTGTGGGGTGGGTTGTGGGAAAGGCAGAAAATTGTAAAAATCAAGAGCAGCATTGTTTACTCTTTTTGTATGTAATACGTCACTCTGTTCTTCCTTCAATTAAAATATGGAAATAAATAAATTGCGATCCGGTCTCTCAGTAGAAATTAATGAACTAATTAATGAAAATATTTGGTTGCTGATTACCATTTACAAAATCGTTATAGTAACACCTGTATACAATCTAGTGATCATGGGCTGTCTCATACAGGATATTGCATATAGTAATGTGACTGTATTAAGTTTTTTTTTTTTTTTTTTATCGTAACAAGCAGACTAAAAGTTAAACATGAGTGGATACCATGGATACCAATTCATTTACTATGCTCAGTAACGTAAAAGAATGCTAGACATCACATATTTGCTTTTATATTGATTTGTATGAAATAGCCCAACCTAAAAGAATGACTTGTGGATTGATGTGAATGCCAACAATTGGGACTAATGCTCAGAATGCTTATGGATTAAACATCTCCGATGACATTCATCACCATGGATTGATTTTATCGGGTTACAAGAAAAGCTAGGATATGGATTTAGTTGCAAACTGTTAGTAGGCTACTGATTTTATGATTGATCATGCTAGCTACGGCATTACAAAAATTTAAAAAAAAAATCCTTTAAGGGTTAGTCACGATTACGTAGTGCTGCCAAGGTATCTAGTCTTTACAGTGCTTTGTTATATGGAGCTGTTTGGTAGATCATGATCTAATTCGTTTGTCTACACCGTAATTAAAATGTGGCAGACTAATAGACAGTAAAACAAAGGCAGAACACTGTATAACTCCAAACCACCAAACTTCATATTGACGCATGGCTAAACAAAGTCAGACCGTAACTCAGTGTGAACGTTCCAAACAAAGTGAAATAGTGGTAAATAAATAGTTTATACGGTGTTCTGCCTTGGTTTCTCCGGGGATTATTTTCTCGGAAAAACAACAAAATCGACTCAAAATACTTATACACATGATAAAGGATGTCTTGAATGTCCCAAAAATATCAATAACTCATTTTCGACAAAAATCTAAGTTACGGTCTTTTGCCTTTGCACAGCAGTATTCCTTTAAGACAAAATGTGACCCTCTCTGTGAAATCCAGGCTAGTTTCAAAATCTAATTATGAGATAACAAGCATCAAAGTTTGATTTCAACCATTAATCTCACTTTGATTTTAATCTTTGACATGGCCTTACTCAGTCAATATTAAATATATAAAGGTTGTATTTTCACAGAATGTTCTACATCTTTATGAAGGATGATTTTATGTAGAAAACAGTAAATCACAAAAAATGACTTTAGCTGGGTTTTCACAGGCAGGGTCACAAATATATAGTGGACAAGTTGATTTTTTTTTTTTAATTATATATATATATATATTAAATCCAGTCTTCCTTATTCTCTTGTTCCTCATAGCAACTTCTGAATCCTCCTACAACAGCCTGCAACTTTGTACGGCTTTGTCTTCCCATAAACGTTTTCCTTGCCCTTTTTTTCTTTCTTTATTTATATCTCTTTGTATTCAGTTCATTTTCATTTTACCCTTTCAGTGTCCTGTTCCCATCCAATCTCATGCTTTTCTAAATCTCTCTCTTCTCCCACATTCTTTCTTAATTTCTTTCTGATCTTCTCCTACATCATCCCTCCCTCCTCTCGTCATAAGCCCCCTGCTCTGCCCGCACCAGCCCCTGCTCATCTTCTTAATCTTCTTACACAATTTGCATATTTTCTCTGTAATTTTATTCGCTCACACTCTTTTTTCCCTTCTATCAGGTTACATTTAAATAATACAAATCTGTTCCATATTTGTCAGCTGTGTGATGATCTTACATTTATGAATATAATTGATTATGTTCCAGCCTTTGGAAGCTGGTGCCAAAGGGCCTGAAAATAACAGAGAGGCATCTGGAGCCCCACTTTATAGATCTAGATTCCAATCATAATGAAAGCCTTTTGCCATGTCGTTTGCCCTGGGGGCTCCTCTCCTCCAGCGGTCTGATCATAGATATTGTACTGAAGATATGTGTCAGCTTTCAAAGAGTAGATGAGCAAATATCATCTCAGAATAACACAGTTCAAATTAGCAAATTATGGATATTCAGAGGTCAAAAACATCCACACAGTGCCTTTGTGTTTACTGTAAACTAATCAAATACAAAAGAAGTCACGTTTTTATGCTATTATGTATTATATTTCATTTAAAAACACTTTTTATTTGCGAAGGTTTATGATCCACAACTACTGATGGTAGTTGGATTTTGTTGATACTGCTAACTGAAAACAGGCCGATAGTTTTAAAAATGAATATGGCTGACAACTTCCCACCAAGAGCAAAATAATGCTTAGCTTCGTAAGTGTAGTTTTCATATTATTTATATACTATTATTTTATAGTATTTATTAATATTTGGAAAGAGCTTTAAATGTTTTATTTTCATTTTGGTTTAGATTAGTAATATTGTATATATTCATATGTATATTTCAGTTTAGCTTTATCTTTTTAATTTTCAGTTCCTTTTTTTTTCTTTTTTTGTAATTTTAAACATTTTATTTTAGTTAGTTGCCAAGGTAACATTTTTATTTTTATTTTATTTATTTTTATTTTAGCTTTATTTCAATTAACAAAAACAATATTTAATATTTTGTTTTAGTTTTAGTTAACAATAACAACACTTTTTAGTGTTTTAAAAGTTTTATTACAAAATAAACAATTATAACATAACCGGGTCAATGATTAGAAATCATTAAAGAAAAGAAAATAAATATAACAATAAAAATAGCTATCTACTATTTACACACTGACAATTTTTTTTGTTTGTTTTATCAGCTGTATTATTATATATTTATATTATTGTCTTACTATTTATGAATGATGCACAAGAAGGGGAGATCACATTGCAAAGGGAAATTGATTAACCTATAAAAATGACATACTGTAGCAGTCTACCTCGATTCATAATTCATCTATGTATCTGAGCCACCAGTTGTTTCAATTCAGAAAGGGTGTGCTGCTATGGATTCTGGGCCCCCTGAACATCATATTGACTAGGGCCTCCTCGGTAGACATCGCATCGCGTACCCCCTCTCTGAACAGGGCCGTTGGAATCGTCCTAACCTTCCCCTCATTAGGGCACCCCTGATTCAGACTTCCTTGGATTGTTTTTCTAGACAAACTACTACAAACTACTGATCTAGTTGGACTTAATGACATTATTGCAGTTTCCCATAATGCAAAGGAGCTGGCCTTCAAGTAAACAGTCATTGTCTATGAAATCGCCCCCTGGCCGAACAATGGCAAAAATGCAATGTATGTTTTTTGTCAATTTGCTTGTGTTTTCCACAGTGGCCTTATATTTAGCATGTACTTTCATCTTTTCCTCAGATTTTGATGTTTTGCTCTGTTTCAGAGATTGCTGATCTATATTACTCCTGATGGCTTGTTTTCCTCCTTTGATGTTGCAGTGCTCTATCCGAGTCTATCCGAAGCCGTAAGGAGAATGAAGCACTTCATACTGATATACTGCCATAGTGCTCATGCACTGTGCTTGCGATCCATATTTCATTGATTCTCTATGATTCTTCACACTTGTTAGATGCTCGTGAATTGTAGGCCCTCTGCAGTAAAAGACTCTTGTTTTGTTCGTCTCTCCAGTGAATCGAAATTCTCCCTATGTATAACATGTCTGTATGCTTCACAGGCTTAATATTTCACGCTTAGGGAGAGCCAGCATCAAAGAATAGACAACTGCTGCATTTTACAACAATGTTGGACACTGTTAAGCGCAGTTTATTCCATCGTTAGCTTTTATATAAATGGTTCAGAGATCTTTTTTGTTATGCTTTACTCCCACTGCCAAGCTGAATGAATGCTCCTGATGAAGAAATGATTCAATTGGTTATAATAGCAGCAGATCCTGGGAGTTTATACTCTGCCTTTGAGACATGCCATAAAGAATGAGTACAGGATTCCCGACTGGAGCCCGTCAGGATTGTGCTGTGATGAATCTGATCCATGAAATGGAATGGATGATTGTGGAGTGTTTCATTGTGTTGATGACTGTGGAAGCTTTTTTCCCACCAACGGTGAAAAATTATAATAAATTTAAAAAACGGTAACTGTGATATAATTATATACAGTATATATATATATATATATATATATATATATATATATATATATATATATATATATATATATACTGTATATAATTAAATCAAACCAATCAAAACTTGGGGGTGGGGCGTTTAAACCGCACTTTGCTTTGACTGTCGGATCACTGGTGTTGTTGTTTCTATATTTATCTATCTATCTATCTATCTATCTATCTATCTATCTATCTATCTATCTATATACACACACACACATATAGGTGCATCTCAATAAATTAGAATGTTGTGGAAAAGTTCATTTATTTCAGTAATGCATCTCAAACTGTGAAACTCGTGTATTAAAAGAATTCAATGCACACAGACTGAAGTAGTTTAAGTCTTTGGTTCTTTAAATTGTGATGATTTTGGCTCACATTTAACAAAAACCCACCAATTCACTATCTCAACAAATAAGAATATGGTGACATGCCAATGGATTGTCAAGCAAAATCGATTCAAGAATTTGAGTGAACTTCACAAGGACTGGACTGAGGCTGGGGTCAAGGCATCAAGAGCCACCACACACATACTTGTCATGGAATTTGGCTACAGTTGTCGTGTTCCTCTTGTTAAGCCACTCCTGAACCACAGACAACATCAGAGGCATCTTACCTGGGATAAGGAGAAGAAGAACTGGACTGTTACCCAGTGGTCCAAAGTCCTCTTTTCAGATGAGAGCAAGTTTTGTATTTCTTTTGGAAACCAAGGTCCTAGAGTCTGGAGGAAGGGTGGAGAAGCTCATAGCCCAAGTTGCTTGAAGTCCAGTGTTAAGTTTCCAGTCTGTGATGATTCGGTGTACCACATCTTCTGCTGGTGTTGGTCCATTGTGTTTTTTGAAAACCAAAGTCACTGTACCCATTTACCAAGAAATTTTGGAGCACTTCATGCTTCCTTCTGCTGACCAGCTTTTTGAAGATGCTGATTTCATTTTCCAGCGGGATTTGGCACCTGCCCACACTGCCAAATTCACAAAATGTTGGTTAAATGACCATGGTGTTGGTGTGCTTGACTGTCCAGCAAAATCACCAGACCTGTCAAGAGGAAAATGAGAAACAAGAGACCAAAATATGCAGATGAGCTGAAGGCCACTGTCAAAGAAACCTGGGCTTCCATACCACCTCATCATTGCCACAAACTGATCACCACTATGCCACGCCGAATTGAGGCAGTAATTAAATCAAAGGGAGCCCCTACCAAGTATTGAGTACATGTACAGTAAATGAACATACTTTCCAGAAGGGCCAACAATTCAATAAAAATGTTTATTTATTTATTTATTTATTTATTTATTTTTTATTGGTCTTATAAAGTATTCTAATTTGTTGAGATAGTGAATTGGTGGGTTTTTGTTAAATGTGAGCCAAAATCATCACAATTTAAAGAACCAAAGTCTTGAATTACTTCAGTATGTGTGCATTGAATTTATTTAATACACGAGTTTCACAATTTGAGTTGAATTACTGAAATAAATGAACTTTTCCACAACATTCTAATTTATTGAGATGCACCTATGTAGATCTCACAACTTTTTTCTTGCAGTTCTCAGAATTGTTTTCATGGCAATTCTATAAAATTCTGAATTTCAATTCAGTTCTGACTTTTTTCTCTGAATTTTGAATTTATGTCTTGCAATTTTTATTTTTCAAAATAAAAAATAAATTAGGACAATAACAATAATGATTATCGTTATAATGTTGCAATTATTGTTCGTTATAGTTGTGGTGTGGACTTCCCTATTCTCAAAGAATTAGAATGATTATTAAAACATTTTAGTTATAAAGTTATCACTATAGTTTTTGTCCTCAGTATGAATGACCATTTTGAATGTTTTTATCCAGCTGATGAACAATAAAAACATTGACAGCCAAACTGAATCTACCCAAGTTAAAAAAGGTTGAGAATTTAAAGCAACAGACAACATAACTGCAACGTGTGTTTACAATAAACAGAATGTTATCATGCTTTTGTGTGGACACTCATATACAGTAGTTATCCTTACAAGTATGTTTATAGTTTTCGTTCTTGGTGTGAATGGGCTTTTTATTGACCTTGACACACAGTCACACACACACACACACACACTTTTTTTTTGCATGTTGGTTGGACCATATGACTTTTCTAAGAGTTCTCTCTATCTTTTTCTTTCAATAAGAAACAATAACTATGGAGTTTCATTCTTGTAATGATTTTTTTTCTTCATGATAATATCAAAGGATAGTGTATCACCCTGACATTCCTGACTTTATGCATGATGTATGATTTGTCTTGTGGTTTGTGGGATAAGTTACAAAAATCTCAAAACAAACTGATAAGGTTAGTTTTAGGGTTTAGTCTTTTTACACTTGTTGATGTTTCCCATTTTAAGCATCTTGATTGGTGACCTAGAAAGCATAATAGAACACATCAAACAGCAATTATTATAATAACATACTAGGCAAAGTCTTATGGACATAACATTATGTCATTTAAAACTATGTATGGCCATAGGTCTTTTGAATACTCTGGGGCACAAGTGTGGAATAAGTTTTCTCCGGATATAAGGTACTCCTAATATGGCTAGTTTTATTTTAAAAGTAAAAAGTTGGCTCTTAAGTAGGTTGTTTTATTGGTTAATTTTGTATTAGTATATGCTTTGTTGTATGAGTTTAACTGTGATTGTAAATTTTGTAAATGTGGAATCGTATTGTAATCATTGTATTTATAATGCAATGCCAGTGTACCTGTTACCAGGATTGAAATTTGTGCATAACATCAAGGACCACAATGGAAACCAGTTTTTAACTTTAGTGTGTTATCCTTGATGAATTGAGTGCATTTCACTACTTTTCTAATAAATCAAATCAAAGTTCTCCAAATATGCTCTACGCCAAATCCAAAACCTTGTGTTTCTCTTACTGACTTTAAAAAAGTGAGACAGTATATGGCAGATAAAAAGAGAATCCAGAAGTAAGGTTTCTGCAGTAAGTGCAGGGGTTAGTTTGAGTCATTGGGTTGATTGAAGCATGCTTGATTTGGCCTGATGAATTTTGAGAGCTGTAAGAGGATTGTGGTGGTTTCCTGCTGGACAGCTTTAATCAGTGCAGAACTGCAAATGTCTACAGCCACAGATTATGCGGGGATAACATGACAAAGAGCCAGTCCTGCCAGCCTGACGAGATAACACATGAGGCCTGTGCTTACTAACAGAGGTGGAAAGTAACTAATTACAAATACTTTTGTTAGAGTACTTGAGTTCATTTTACATTTTTCTACTTTCTTTAATTAAATTATGGTAGCCTACTTTTACTTGAGTAGAATTAAGCTGAAGTATTCAACTTCGCTGCATTTATTTTTCACAAGGACAAAGAAAGCGCCGATGGAGAAACAGAGCGAGCTGGCATTTTAACGGGCACTTTTCAAACTGCTGGGCTGGAGCCCTGCACTTCAGGCAGTAACAGACAGGTCTGACTCGGGTGCAAAACCAATCAAAACTTCCAGTTCAACTGGGGGTGCGGGGCGTTCAAACCGTGCTTTGATTTGACTGTCAGTCACCAGCGTTGTCGTTTTGAATCAGCATCATTAGCATTTCAGTATTTTAGTGAATGTGAGCTGTGCTCTGATTTTAAATTGTAATTTTGTCAGCTCCTGAAATGGGTCATGCTGCTGATATTACCAGAGCACACAACAGTATAAGTAAATAGAAAACTCAGTGTAAGCCAAAACAATGTAAGTGTCTAAAATACATGCACACAGTTCAGTTGAATGGTAAAAATCGCTCTCTTTAACAGTGCAGTTAAACGGAGGCCAGCGAGTAGGTGCTGTACAGGTAAACCCCACTCCACTGATCACAAGAGACGCACTAGCAACTGACGCTAGTGGCTGCAGTCATTTAGCCTCCTTGTTAGTGCGTCCGCCTCCCATGCCGGAGACCCGGGTTCGGGGCCCACTCGGAGAAAGGCTGAGGTGTGGCGGCGAGGACCCAGGAGAGAGGGGTTGGTTACACTTGCAACAGGGATAGGTAGTATGTTTGCTTAACATAGCGTCAAACATAACAATTTGTCAGACTAATATCATGTTTTGCTCCAAGATCAGTACATAACATCAGTCGTGTTTGAAACAGTTAGCTTCTGTGGTTCCATGTTGCTTCTTATCAGAGTGAGACAGAAAATATTTTTTTTAATAAAAATCTTTACTCTATACTCAAAGCCGGTGGGCGCTTTCACACAGAAAGTCCAAAATGCCCCAGTAGAAGTAATAACTTATGACGTACAGGAAATCCTTAATATGGACAAAGGCACCTACAGAAAGAAGAAGATATGGGAAGTCGTGGCCTAATGGTTAGAGAGTTTGACTCCTAACCCTAAGGTTGTGGGTTTGAGTCTCCGGCCGGCAATACCACAACTGAGGTGCCTTTGAGCAAGGCACCGAACCCCCAACTGCTCCTCAGGCGCCGCAGCATAAATGGCTGCTCACTGCTGTGTGTGTGCACTTTGGATGGGTTAAATGCAGTGCACGAATTCTGAGTATGGGTCACCATACTTGGCTGTATGTCACATCACTATGTGTGCAGTACAGAAAACAGTGCACGAGTCTTCTTGTGCTAGAATGGTTTGAAATCATATTAAAATGCACACAAAGGAATCGATAAGAGGAATCAAAATTTTAATTTGATAACAACTAGATGATTCCTGACCTTAAGCATCCTATTCCAGAATTTGAATAGATTTTGGATTCCCAAGCCTAGGTATGGGTTAAAATGTTAAATAAAATGCTCTTTTTTTTTTTGTCCTACTGTGAATGTGCCTGGAGTCCACCTTTGTTATTATAACAAACTACACTTTCAATGTGATTTTAAACCATTTAAGTCAAGTAGACTCGCGGGCTGTTTTCTCTGCTGCACACACATCCTTGTGTAAGTATTCTTAGCCAGTTGATTTTCATTCACAGTATTCAGCTAACAAGGAAATATTTAGCAATAAGAGTTAGAATCAATTTTAATTTTTTTATTAATATAAAAATTTTTTTAACTTATTGGAATCGAAATTAGGAATTGACAAGAGTCAGAATCATTAGAATTAAAATGATGCCCTACCTTACCCATACCCCACATTATTTCACTGGCACATTTCAATTCACACTATTTTAAACCCTTTTTTTTCTTTTAAACCAGGGCTCTTTAACCTTTTCGGCCTGATGTACCATTTTTTATTTTTCTGGTTAACCACTGTGCCAACCTCCACTTGCATTTTGTGTTTTTCAGTTGAATTAAAGACAACTTTTACTTTTACTACCTATATATTTAGTCATTGAGGATTTCTTTAAAAAAAAGTCTAAAAATCTTTTAGACTCGTCTTGTTCTCGTGAACCTAGTCTCGTCACATCTCGTGGGATAAGTCACACCCCTATACAGTATGCATTAATGCTTTTTACAGTACATAAACGTTTTTAAATGATACGATAAAAAAAGCAAAAAAAAAAACAATAGGCCTATTTTGATTTTGATGCAAATAGTTTCTGAAGATTTTTTCAAAAAAAATTTGTAAACTTCAAAGGTTTCTTAAATAACAGATACACAATGTGACCGTAGTGACCATCACTGTATAGCCCCTTTCACACTGCGATTCCGGAAAATACATGGGTAATGTGTCCCGGCAATTGTTCCCGTGTCGCTAGATTTTGCACTTTCACACTGCCAGTAATTACCCGGAATATGTGCGTGCGTTCACACACAACCCATAAAGGTCTCGTAAAGACACATGACATCAGGGCGTGACGAGTAATGTACGAGTCGAAAACGATAGACACGTTAACTTTTTCTTAAGCTAGCGAACGATCTCAGCTTCAGCGTGGATAGTGAGGAACTAACTGATCTCTGCTTCATTACAGTTTGCACATATTGTTTTCGTCGCAAACGTTTATCTGCCTTCAAAACACCTGGTAAAAGAGTTGCGCGATAACATGCGTCATCACTACGACACACACTTTACGGCTTTAGTTCTGGCTTTTGTTCACACAGAGCTCGTTCCGGGACTGAACCCGGCAATGTTACTAGGTCCCTGACCCGGGATCAATCCCGGAATCAATCCCGGGACGTGTTTGCGTTCACACAGAAGGCGACCTGGCAATGTTCTGACAATTTTCCGGGTCCAACGTGCAGTGTGAAAGGGGCTTATGTGTGTGAGACAAGGCCAATGCATTAAAACCATTTAGTTTAATCACCTTTCTATATTAATACACTGCATTAATTGATGCGTAAGTGCATGCACACACGCACACACACACACACACGCACACACACACATGCACACACACAGATCTGAGATCGCGCTGCCAAAAAGTAACATTCAGAAGCTCATAAACTTGTTGTCAGCGCTGCCACGTGACTGTTATTAATCGATGTTGAATCGCTACATTATATTTCTCAGCAAGGAGGGGTGTAAAATCGTTGTTTTTAAGTAACTAAACTCGGCTTCATATTTTTGTAGAGAGAGATAGACGCAGACAATTTACACATATCTCTCTCTCTCTCGCTCTCAAAATGGCATATTTGAGAAAAAAAAAATAGAAATAGTTTGCGTCACTGGATATAGCTGTCGGTCATTTAACATTTCTATTGTAAACGTATCGTTAAAAGTTGACTAATATTAAATGATTTGCAGCTTCATCTTACCTCGCTCTCTTTAACGTTAAACTGACACTTTGCGCTCTGCTTCTGTGAACAGTAAACCCCGCCTACTTTGATTTGATTGGCCATCTCAGTCAATTTGACATTGACGAGTGCTGTTAAAACATTGAGGCTTTGATCTGAAGCGCCTAGTTTGTGCAGCGGTTGTGAGTGCATCTGTCGTCAACACACAAGTTAATTCTCACACTTTAAAAGTATTTATAGATCCTAACAGGCTGTGTGACAATGATAAATTATTACCTCAAAATGTACGTCAGTATGCAGTTTTCCCTATTGCTTGTGAGCCAGCAACTATTCCTCTGTGTGCCACTGTTGGCACACGTGCCGTAGGTTGCCGACCCCTGTTTTAAACCCTCACTTACCCTTCTTTGCTTTTGCCCTTCTTAAAAACAAGAAAGGGCTATTTCCATGGATAATTCCTTTTTTTCTCCCTGTACATTTCCCCTCCCCTTTTCTTTCACTCTCTTCTCCTGAGTCTTATACATGAATGCACTTTTCAAAATTAACAGTTGCTCCTTGCAACAGGGATAGGTAGTATATTTGCTTAACATAGCATCAAACATAACAATTTATGAGACTAATATCATGTTTTGCTCCAAGATCACTACATAACATCAGTCGTTTCTGAAACAGTTAGCTTCCTTTTTTTTACTCTTCCTTGAGTCATATTATTTTTCAATACTTTTACTTGTACTCAAGTAAATTATTCCTTAAGTAGCAAGACTTTTACTTAAGTGCAATTTCTTAGTACTTTCCACCATTGCTTACTAATGAGGCAGTGAAGAGGAGTTGGGGATTGAGCATGGGTCATATGTGTGTGTGTGTCCATGTCTGTAAGAGGTAAACTACTCTGCATTGTTTGTGCCCATGAGGATTGTCTTCATAAGCCCTGCAAAATGCGATATGTGAAGTCGAGCGTGTATGAGCCATATCTTTGTTTTTCTCTGTTTGCCTTTGAACACAAATCAACATTTGTTTACTTGTCTTTGTACATGTGTGTGTTTGTGTGAGTGTGTGCACATCGCCTTGGGCCAGATAATACAAGAGAATGCCAGTGAACCTTGTAAGAGCTACTGTCATAATCCAGCCAGTGCAGATGCAACCAAGCTGAAACAATACCGATCTATCGGAATGTTCAAGCTGACCTGAGATCAGAGACTAGACTGAACTGGCAAGGCTCTGACTCTTAACTTATGAAATGATACACATGATTCATCGCCTGAATAACTTCATTCCTTCAGCATGACAGAAAGCTCTACAATACCCACCATTTCTGATAAAGACTACCCAACACAACCAATGAGGAGGCCACGGTTGGCAAACACAAAAGGACAGACAAATCGCTTCTATTGTATGGAAGTAATAAAGTTTATTTTGAGATGCACCGTTAAAGCTTTTTGATATGTTAAAAACTGAGGTGTAAAGTAGAGTTTAGTGTTCTGTCTAAATCAATTACCCAACCATCAAGAGAGCACAATTGGAAAGCAACCTGGGAATAGAGACTGGGAGAGATAATGAAATGGCTCGGCCTGATTCTCCTCATTTGAACATACTGACTAAGCAAACTACATAAGACTGCCTCTTATTGATTTATTATTTTAGTGTCTGTTGTGAAAAATTACAGTGCTGCTGCCGATGGGCCAGTTCCCATTGTTGCCAAAAAGAGAAAGAAAGAATACAATTTGTGCAATTTACACCTCATTAAAATAAATAAACAAATAAATGAAATGCACAGAACATTGCTTTAGGGGAAAGCAAATTTGGTCCTAGTGCTGTTATCCTCCTGTCCAATCAAGGTAATCTGCTGACACAAAACTCTTGTTAAACATGGTAATGCAGAGAGATTAATGTGCAGAAAGCTTGATAGCACCCAACAAGCTCTTAATTAAAAGTGGGATGTAGGTATAGATCTGGAATATTTGCTGGAAGTGTTTCGAAGGAGACTAATTGGTGTAATAATTGCTGAGACGCAAATAGTTTAATTAGAAACTGATTGTCTCATTACAGCAGTATGCAAGTTGACAAATAGCTGAATTCCCCAAGGCTCAACAGGAAGAGAGTGTGACACTGGGAAGCGTTGGTGTGCTGGTAACCTGGGTGCAGGGATGCAATTTTAGTCTTCTCTGGCTTGAGGTCTAAGTCCACATTTAGAATGATGTCTTTAAGGTTAAACCTATACCTAATTTACTTTACAAACAAATTCCAGATTAACCTACACATTGTGCTGAAAATATGAAGACCAAACATCAATGGGTAATGCTGAACTTTGACCCATGCATTCATATATATAGTATATACCTTAATAGATAAGGTTCCATGTGTTGTTGGATCACAAACAGCACTCATTAAGTATATGTGACCCGTGCTGGTAAAATGAGCAGGAATGCGCACAGGCTAATTTTGAGCTACAGGCAAAAAAGTGAAAATTGTCTTTTGGTTTTCACAAAAATGAATTAATTGAGCCATCATCTGGCACTATGCTCCATATAATAATTCAACATCTAAAATAATCTTTATTTGTGAGTATTTCTGAGAGTTTTCTCTTCTCACTTATTGACTGTCATCCAAAGCGCGTGCATAAAGTCTTAAGTGAACGTTTGGGGAATTGTTGGGAAAAACATCTGATGTGTAACATTATATTAGATCTGTGCATTATAGTAGGCCTGCATCTTAATATAGGCCGTCTGTCGCATTAATATCACTGGCTGCTCTTGATTGAACTGCTTTTGTACTGTTGATAATTTATTTATTTGTAATGAACACACTAAAGTGATTTTCACATTTGATTATAAGTTTTTATTACTTGAATGCTTTTGTTTAGATGTAAAAAGAAAAAAAAAAGAATGCATTATTTGTTTATTTCATATATTTGTTCTACTTTTTTGTTTGTTTTTGCATCTGTTCTTATTTTTAATAACAAAGATAAATTAAAAATAGCTATATTGTGATTTTTAATATAGTTATTATTATTAAGAAAAGAAGTGGAGGAAAAGATGCAACGTTGCTAAAATTTGCTTTGAAACCTTCAGAAAACTTTAACTTTTAATCAAAGTTGTCATTGCTGACTTCTAACCGATGTAGCGCAGTCATTTTTTATTTATTTATTTTTTTCAGATTCCAACAAACCATACATCATTTTGAAGGTTTTAAATGGAGAATGTGAAAATAAAAATACCTCTTTTTTTTCAGCCACAAGGCAAAACCGGTTTGGTCAGACTGAGGTAGTCAGTGGTCATTCACACTTAGGTCTCAAGAATGAAGGACTGTGAAAGGGCACATAGTGAATCAGTCTTTGATCAATGAACTGCTGAAGTCCTCATTCCTGCCTTCCACCAACGATAAGCTTGAGGGAGAAAAATGCAGTTCCTGATTGGAACCCCAGTACAGTTTCATAACTGGTAGAATATAAAACACAATAATTTCAGTCAAATAGAATTTATTTAATATATCAAACCACAATAAATAAATAAATAAATAAATAAAATAAAATAAATTAATTAATTACTAAAACCCATGACATCCGATACAATGGGAGTTTCCTGATCGCCTGATTCCATGAAGGAGGAGCTTTCCTGTTACCTGATTTGCTCACATCACATTGATGACAAGTATAGGTCTCTGCGATATCCACCTTTTTCTTCAACGCGGAAGTAAGCCTGTGGGTGAACAGCTATAGTTAAATAACGAGGAGAATAACAACGTTCAGTAAACGGTAATTCTGTTTGCACTACAAACCATTGTGTTCAGAATTAAGATAATGCATTAAAATAATATGGTAAGACAAACTGTTTTGTTCAGCTAAAAATAACTGGACGGAGTGGACACAGATGAGACTGGAAGCCAGACCCATAGAATTTACGAATGACCGCGCTCATATTTAAGATAAGAAAAAGGTGGATACCAGGGGGCACTGCCCAATCAAATAAGGGTGTTTACAAATCCATGGGCATTTTTCATCTGGGGGGGCTACATTTAGGGGTGGGGTTAGGAAAGAGCCTTTATGATTTTATCCAGTTGGGTAAAGCAGTTCATAAATGCCCATTGATTGGAAATGGCCTTTTTGTTCTATTAAGACCCCCTTTTCAGTGACAGTTGTGTTTAAACAGTTTCTCCAGCAATTTAAAAATATCCCAATTCTGTGGGAAAACTGCAGACTTGGCAACCTTGCTTGGGTGGTTTAGTTTTGGTGAAGAGAGTTACTTTATGTTCGTGAATGCATCTTGATGGCTGTCATAGTGTTTGAAGTAATTATCTGGTTGGATACCTTAGAGGCTGACTGTGTGTTTTTCTGCGTCAGGGAAAGTTTGCATATCACTGCTCATGGAGTGTGTTCGCCGTTGCCTTTGTGCACAATCCTTAAAAGAGGCTGTGGGGATTGAGAGTTAGGCCCTGCTTTGATCACACTGGATAGGGACTTCTGGCACAGGCACACTGCAGAGTTTGCTTGAAGCCTGCATGTGTATAAAAAAAAAAGTGTCTCAGTGCATCTCACTCATAGACCTTGGAATGCCAATGTAGATTCTACCCCCACTTAATGATGAGCTGTGTGCGCTAATGGTGGCTAAGCACCGAAATTGTTTTTCTGCTGCATGCAAATAACCTCTTTTTATCTCATGTAAATTATGCTTATTTCAAGCAGTGAGCAGGGACAAGCTGTGTTGTTTCTCAGAGACGCATACTGTACCTGTTTGATCCACCAGACAAATTTGTCTATTGAGAAACATAATAGACCTACATGAAACAAATAGTTAAATCAAGAACAGTTAAATCATTCACTGTGGCACAATTTACAGATCAGAAGCAGGCTTTCGTGTGCAATTTGCTGATGAGACAACTCCATGTGTGCCAAATTTGTTTGCTGGGAAAGAGAATGAGAATCTATGGAGCCGGTAATGTGACATTTGCTGAAAGAATTTTGATTCAGTCCTGATTCATGTATTCTACCGGTTTGTTCAAAACCACTGATTCATTCAAGAACATAACAACTGTTTTTATTTATTTATTTATTTATTTATTTATTTTTATTTACTTAATTAATTAATTATTTCACTTAACAAGTAATTCTTTTTTTCAGGAAACTGTGTTTCTCGAATACACACACCAGATCATCATGCTGTAGCTTTGGTAAAATTGCCATTATATTATATAATATATTATGTGTTACAAAACATATTTCAAGTAAATGCTGTTCTTTTGATATTTCTACTTAGCAAAGAATTGTGAAGAAAAAATAATAAGTAACCATCAATATAAATAAATATTACATACAAACATTATTAAGAAGCATAACAATTAATGTTTCTTGAGAACACAATTAGCATATTAGAATAATTTCTGAAGGATGATTTGACACTGAAGACTGGAGTAATGGCTGCTTGAACAAATTATATGTAAATAAATTACATTTTAAAATAGATTATACATTAAAATAGAAAACAGTTATTTTAAATGATAATAATATTATTGTTTGTTGTAGTTTTGATCAAATAAATAAAGCCTTGGTGAGCATTCTTTCAAAATATTTGTATATTTTTAAATAACATTAAAGGGGTCATATGATGCGATTTAAATTTTTCCTTTCTCTTTGGAGTGTTACGAGCTCTTGGTGCATAAAGAAGATCTGTAAAGTTGCAAAGACTAAAGTCTCAAATCCAAAGAGATATTCTTTATAAAAGTTAATACTCGCCCACACCCCCCTGAAACGGCTCATTTAAACACGCCCCCACATCTCTACATCAGTATGTGGGAAGATTTGCATAACGCTGCCCAGATGTTCACGCAGAGAAAGAAGGCGTACCTTTTATTCTTGTTGTAGTATTGTTGTTCCCGCCCCGCCATGTCGTATAGACGCTGTGTGTTTCACTGTGAAAGTGAAACTACTTTGTTTGCCCTTCCAAAAGAGGACGGTATCCTCTTCGTCATGCCTGGAGCTGATCTGTGCTGGTCGCTGAGGAAATACATCAACTTTGCACTCGCTGGATCAGTTTTCACCATGGACGAATCTGAGTCCAGCCCGGGGTCATCAATGTGGTTGCCGCAAGACCAATAGCTCCTGCTATTCTTCAGAAAAATCCTTCAGATCCAACAAATTCTTTGGTTTTACAGCATCTTTTGCGTATTTGAACCCTTTCCACCAATGACTGTATGATTTTAAGGTCCATCTTTTCACACTGAGGACAACTGAGGATGCAACTATTACAAAAAGTTCAAATGCTCACTGATGTTCCAGAAGGAAAAAACGAAGAATTTTTGGGACCTGAAGGATTTTTCTGAAGAACAGCAGACATTTTAACTGTTCAAGACAAACAAGGGACTCATGGACAACTATAGCATAGCATAGCAAAAGAAAGGAGTGACAAAGCATGGAGCGAGCATGGTGGAGCGAGGCCGGTGGACTAAACGATAATGGGCCTCATTCATGAAACACGTGCAGAACGTTTTTTTTTTTGTCTGTGTGTGTGTGTGTGTGTGTGTGTGTGTGTGTGTGTAAATCATTCGTAAAGCCGTTCTGACATAAACTTTCAAATTCATGAAAATGTTTGTATTTTCAAAATTTTAGTTGATACAAAAGAAATGTACACCTGCTCCCTACCACGTGTAAATGGTGCATAAAATGTTCTGTCCCTAAGGGTAAGTTATTTATTTTTCATTGGCTCAAGTAAAAAAATATAGATGTGAATCATTACCCGAAATTTTTTTAATTGGATGAATGAAACATTTTTTTTCAGTGTGTGTGTGTGTATACTATGCTATGTACATATATACAAACTGATTATTGGATGTGAAAAATGGAGAAAGATTACAATCATGGTTGAAAATGATGAGGTCATTTAAAAAGTAGTGAGTGACTGACAGTAAGTTCTCATGGAGATGAAGGAGAGGAACCCTACTATTCAGAATGGAGCACCCTGGTGAAGAATAACACAGAGCACTGTGGGGGAACGGAAATCGCAGCTCCTAAAACAAGCTTGTCAGTGACTGCTTTGGGGTGGCATGGGTAATGATGGCCTTAGGCTGTGGTTGAGTCTTGGAACAGCAGCGGGGTGGCAACGAGGAGAGGCCGAGGGAGCTTGGAAATCTGACAGGGGTGAGAACTCCTGAATGCTAATGCCTTTAGTGCTTGGTTAATTGGCTAATAACTCACAAGGCATATTCACCAGAGAAAGTCACCCTCAGTTTCTCTGTGTCCAAAACCAGATGAAGCCAAACAACTGATGTCCTGTCCTAATGCCCCTGTCCTAATAACATTACTTACACCTCAAATGAGTAGCTGACATGTGCTGTAAGGGATTTTTGCTGCACCCCATCATGGTTCAATGTCATTTATGGAATAAAAGGGAGCTATCCGGTCAGCCATCTATTGTTTATCAAATAGTTAATTAAAGCTTCATTTGTATCCTCTTCCACCTCTACTCATGTCCCACAGCTCGGCTCTGACCCATACACATCCCTGTGAATAGAAATGACCTGCACTGTCCTCATGTTTTTAGATAATTGGGAAGATTTACATTCAAGCTGGTAGGGGAAAAATTAAGAAATCGAACTACACTATAAAAAAAAGAGGTTTAAAAAGGTGGGGTTTCATAGCGATAACATAAAGGAACCATCTTGGGTTCCCCAAAGAACCTTTCAGGGAACAGTTCTTAAAAAATAATATATATATATATATATATATATATATATATATATATATATATATATATATATATATATATATATATATATATATATATATATATATATATATAAATATTGTTCTTAGTGTGAAGAAACTTACATTTTTTTTTAAGAACATTAGGGTTAATTTCAAACTTCAAATGAATAACTGATGGAGAGCTGGTGATGTTATTTCCAAATTGTTGCCTAGATGCTACAATTTGGTTTGTCAGTCAAACTTGAGACCTGTCACTAGTGATGTGAAAGGCAAACTGTGTTTGTTTTGGCATGAAATAAGCTGTTTTATGATGATATTATAAACGTTTAGTCTTTAAAGAACCTTTTGTTAAATGGAAAGTACAGTCTCATGCATGCAGCACTTTTTTTTTTTTTTTTTTTACATTTTCTCCAATGCCTTAAAACAGAAATTGCTTGCTGTTTAAGTTTTTTTTATAAAACCTCTTACTCCTACTTAAGGAATAAAAAAATATATATACTGTATATATGCCTTTTTCTTATTGGCCTGTCACATCAGGTTTATCATATTCGTATCCATTCTAAATGCATTGGCCGAGTCTCTCTATCCTTTTATAGCCACAGTAGCTCAGATGGAAATCTAGACAAGAACAGCAGAGTGTTTCCCTTGACTTTGGTTATTAGTGGAAGTTAAGGAACTGCTGTTTGAGCATGTGACAGCATTTGCTGCGGGCGATAACCTTGCTGTACTGAAGACACTTGCGGAGAGAGTGAAACAAGAGAAACAGGGATAATAGGCTTCTCTGTGCTGCCTTTATTGCCTGACGTGTGTTTAACTCTCTAGTTCTCATCTGTCTGCGCTGCGATTGACTGATTGGCCATGGCAGCCACTCTAAAAATGATTACTTTGAAACAGTATAATTTAAAAGTGTTTAATTAACAGTGCAGAACAACAGAGAATGGTTGGAACACTGTGACATCAACATTGGAAATCTGTCTTCACAGAGGCAAAATAAAAACGAGGTGGAAATGGGATGTTTGAAAATTGTATTTTTGCCAATTGGGATTAAAATAAAACTGCATATGAATAACCGATGGCGTACAGGTGGTGTCATTTCCAAATTGTTGCCTAGAAGCTACAATTTGGTTTGTCAGTCAAACTTCAATTGTATTGTTGTTGCGAAAGGGAAATCATGTTTGTTTTGGCATAGAACAGTTTTCTATTATTTGTACAATTTAAAAAAATATATATAATTTTTGTATTTTACTCCATGTTTACAATCCATGTTCATAACAAATAATTTTCAGTAGTTCTTCAAAGTGAATCGGTCTGCACAGACTTCATGTCTGTCAGTCTTACAAACCTTCAAAGACGTGTCTGTGAGAGGACACATTTCCAAGTTTCTTCTTTAAGATGTTTACTCATCTGATACACTGTGGAAATTACTTTCTTCAGCTTCTTATTTATTTATCAGTCTTTAATTTTAATCGGTGGATCTGGATTTGGGATGAGCATAGACTTCAAGCTATAAGCTGATTAATGTGCATATTCACAATCTCAGCATAAACTGGAAGAGTGTTTGAAAGAAGGAGAGACTCAGCAGTACATGGTAGATATTAACTAATGCATAAATAGTGATACCACACTAGGATGAGGTTAAACACACAATGATGCCAGCTGAGAGACACCAGGCACATGAAGTATTAAAGTCAATATGAAATCAAAATTAACCAAATATACTTGCTTATTGCATGTTCCTGGCCAATTCGTTAATGGATGTTACTGAAAAAAAAAGAAAATAAAAACTAAAATCTTAAAGGGATGCTCCACCCCAAAACGAAAATTTTGTCATGAATCACTTACCCCCATGTCGTTCCAAACCCGTAAAAGCTCCGTTCATCTTCGGAACACAATTTAAGATATTTTGGATGAAAACATGGAGGCTTGAGACTGTCTCATAGACTGCCAAATAAATAACAGTATCAAGGTCCATAAAAGGTATAAAAGTTTTTGTCAGAATACTCCATCTGCCATCAGACGTGCAATCTGGGTTATATGAAGCGACGGGAACACTTTTTGAAAGCGAAGAAAACAAAAATAACGACTTTATTCAATTCCTTTGTCAACGGTCTCCTCTGTGTTTTTCCATATCACTGTAATGAAATGGGGGTAAGCGATTAATGACAAAAATTTTATTTTAGGGTAGAATATCACTTTAAGAATCTTTAAATAATGTGGTGTGCATGACTTTGTTTTTTTTCTCGCTGACCCGAAAAATACCTGTTAGTTTTCTCATTGAATATCCTGTTTCACCTACACCAAAAAAAAAAAAAAAAAAAAAAAAAAAAAAAAATCACTCAGAAATTTCTAGTAAATTTCCCAAAGAAATGGCAAGAAACACATTGAATTAAATGTGGATCTTTTAAGTAGAAAGAAATTAAATGGTATTTTCTTTTATTTATGGGGGGAAAAAAGTTGACTTTGTTGATGTTGAAAGTCACCATACAACTTTCGTATTGTGTGGCATTTTTAACTGAAATTGCTTGCCAAAAAAAAAACCAAAACACCAAAAAAAGTTGGACAGGATTGGATTTTATCACTTGGTTGTTGATTGGATTGTGAAAAGTAAGCATTGTATACTAGAATAAAGTCAGAGCTGAATATGATTGGCCAACCTCATCTCATGAAAATACATATAACTATTTTATGGGTTGGCAATTTAGTATGCGTTGATATGTTTTGGTTCATATAAAAAAAAAAAAAAAAAAAACCTAGGCATGATGGTCCACACATAACCCACCTCAAACCTGGGGTGTAGGAAGAAAACACTTGAATGAGACAAATTTATACAAATTCACCAAAAATTACAAATTTCCAATTGTTGAATTGGCTTACTGTAACATGGCCTTGCATACGTCAGTAGAGAGAAGTGAACAATATTGCATTACAGTCAGCACAAGCTGACATTTTGATTTAAGATAACAAGGCCATAAACATAAACAAATCCATGTGTACCATAAAGTTAATAATCGGACTGATTGTGATTTAATGCTTAATTTTTTTACTTTTTTTTTTTTTTTTCAGAAATTGTTGATCTTAAAGTGTCTGGATGCCAACTCTACTGTACATTCACATAGATCTGTGCATTTGCCATTAGATGACAACACCTGTTCTTCCAAGAAGGAAAGAGCTTGTTCACTACTACCAATAATTCAGTCACTTATTACATCTAATTAAATCACTAACGATTGTTGCACTGAACACTGTATTGCCTAAATTGCACCTGTTTCTCAGCAGTTCGCTGTCACAGGTTTATAAGGCAGGAATATATTCTAATGTGATCATTTTTCACTGAGCAGGTCATTTATTATGTGCTAGCTGATACACTATCTACCTTGTGCTGTAAATAGCTTTCTCAGTTTTCAAGAGCTGAGGCCGTGATGCTCTCTCTGTGTTTTGAATAAGAGATTACTGTGCCTGGCGCTACAGGCTACAGATACTATCATTATCAACTGTGGCAGGAGACTCTCCAGCTCCCCTTGCAAATATATCATAAATCAGTTTAAAAAGCTCACTGGAGGTTGATGATGTGCCGATTGAAGAGTGAGTTACATATAGATGAATCCTGATGAAATCATCCTGAGAAATGAATGCAAGTGTCTACTCAATGATAGGATTTGGACATCATACAGTGGTTAAAATGGTTTTAGAATTTCTACATCAGTGAGCAGCAGAATTACTTGACACACAAAACAAACTGAGGTCATAGACATTTGTGAATGCTTAAATGATCATCTGACTAGCTACTGTATGTTAAATATAATGTAGACAAATCTATATATCCGATATTTGACTTGTAAACAAAGTCAACGTTCTTTTGAGTCAGATCTTTTTATGAATCTGTTAACCCACTTCACAAAACTGATTTGTTCATCAATCCAAATGAATCAGTCTGAGCTGTTCGCATAAGGGTCACCATTCGTCCTCTTTTTAATTTGGATTTGTTTTCCTATTGGTGTGCTCTATACAGTCCTCACACATTATATGTACACATTAAAGTTTTTTTTTTTTTTTTTTTATATTCCATTAAACCTGCCGAGATACACGAACATAAACTAAAATGCTCAGTTCCACGTGCATGTCTGCATGGGAAACTCATGAATATTCATGTATGCTTTTGTTAAAGTCCCAGGTTTATCAGCTTTTTTTTTTTTTTTTTTCATCTGATTGTTCTTTTGTTTTCCTCTCACAGACACAGTTCCGCGTTCTTCATGATGAGATAATTTGTTGAATGTTTGCTGTTTTGTTTTCCCTAATTAACTTCATCAGCTAACCAACTTGCTGTCTGTCCATAATTTATTTTCAGTATTGACATATATTATATTATTAAACTTACAGGGACTTGATAGGCTAATTATTTTTGATTCCAGTAGAATGTTTATTTCACACATACTTTGATTTGTAAATAAGGGATCATGTCTTTTTGAGTCACTAAAAATGCAGCATTGTTATCTTGACAGTTCATAACTATGAAGACTTTATATTTGTTCTAGCTGCTAAAACATAAAACTCAAGCTTTTGTACATTTTCTTCATATTTCTGGATGTATGCATTTTCTCTGCTTTATAAATACAGATGCAAGTTGTTAGGTTTGTTGTGGATATGGTTTGCTCATATGCCAGTAATGAACATTATAATTGGGCCTAGGCCTGTATTACCATATATACAACATTACACTATAAGATCTGTTTCATTAAATGCAGGTCAGGTCTTATATGGATGACCCTTTCTGAGAAATGCAAGTCTTCAAAAGAGGCATTGGTTATTGCTACTGATGGCGCCCCACCCAATTCATTTTAGAGCCAGAAAAAAAAAAAAAATTCCGTAAAAAAAATGGAGAGAACTGAACCTTAAAATGACATACTCTGCTGTATGGTAAGACTGTGTTCCTCATACTGAGTAAAAAATCTTTCATGCAGTGAAGGAAAGTAACTTCAGTTTTTCTGACTTTCTTGACTTCTGGTTTTGAGCACTTCTGGTTTTTACAATCACATTTTTTTAGGTTGATTTCATGGTCAACCAGAGTCTCTTGTCTAGGTCTGAACTCCTACAAACCCATCAGCAATGTACTTGCCATTTAAATGGGTTCCAGTGTACTCTTTGCATGGTTTATGTAATATAGTTGTGGACAGTGATTGATGCCAAATAAATCAAAAATCATATTGCTTTTATTAATTGTCTCCTGAAGAAACTTCCATAGGTGAACTCCAGTGAGACTGATGAGTTGCACACCATTACACTGGCAGGACAACACGACATGATTGCCCTTGCTTTCTCTGTCAAATGATTTTTTTTTTTTTTTCTGTCCATCCCCACATTTCTTGGCCTTTCATCTCTGAGCATTTGATGGCCCTTTATTATTCCCTCTACTGAGATCCTGCCAGTCTCACAGACTCACTCTTCTGTGAGAAAGTGGATAAGGGTTTGTATGTATGTATGTAATTTGACTAGTCCTCCTCTATCCATGGCAATACTTCTATATTTGAAAAACAAATAAGATCAGCACATGAAAAATGGGACAAAAAAGCGTGCTTGCAATACAGAATCAGATTTTGAAGAACAAGTGGTAAAAAATGTATATGTTATTTATTCTTAGGGGTTATCCAAAAAAAAAAAAAAAAAAAGGTTGGATGCCGCTTTGGAGAAAGTAAGAGATGCATCCAATACATCAGTCAAACAAAAATCTCTTGATCTTAAATGTGTATATCTTCTAGGCATGAATGAATAATTAATTCTCATTTGTTGTTGTTTTTTTTTTTTTTTTTTTGGAAATGCTGATTTAAACTTTTTTTGAACCTACATTTTTGTTTCATATATTGTTAAAGATGTATTATATAATCATGTTACTCTTACTGTGATGTAACATTTGTATTCATATTGCATGGTATTTTTGTGAGATTCAAGTATGATAATCATGTGAATATTTATGATATGCTTTTTTTATTTTTAAAGCTTTGAATAGATCATTGGTACAGTTTTTATGTATATGTATTTTTTGATCTGTTTACCTATATGGTGTTAAAATCATTGTCCGGTATAGTATAATGATTACGGTAATAAGCCTGTTAAATGGGTGCGGTTGTATGCTTGGAAACACAGCACTGATGAGTTATTCCCGTAAAAATTTTGCACACTTTGCAATTTTTTGCACTTTAATTGTGGCCTCTGGACAATGAATTCATGTGAGCTTTTATTGGCCCATTTATTTTGTTATTTGTTTTTGGATCAATGCACCGCCAGAAGTTTATATATTTAATTTAGTTGGACTTGTGTCTGGCACTACGCTTCTCCAGTCTTTTCAATACTTTAGATTCATAAATTGAATTGCTCAGTTTTTTCAATTACTCTTCTTTTGTACCATGAAGGTTAAGTGAGGTGAAAAAAATGCATGTGTGATGATTACAAGTCTTCTTTGCAAAATTATGGCGATTATACATCAATTGCCTGACTTCCATTGTGAGATAATTTTTTTTTTTATAGTTGCTCTGAAGGCCAAGTGTAAATGGTAAGTTAAAGCCAATTTAGTTTACGATGAATTCACTGATGTGACAGCATTGTCATTTAGAATGTGATAGCTTTGCCATTTAGAATACTTGGTTGTATGTTGTGATTTGCATATGTGACACCAATTATTTTGCGAGGTTTGGTCACACATCAATTAATAAAGGCATGCGTGAGTCTTCACAGTAAGAACAGTGTAATAAATCAGATTCTTATTTTTAAATAAATTAAAGGAGTTCAGTATTGCTTGCAGTTATTAAATAATATAACAAACTCCAACACTTTATGGAATAGCACTTGCAAATGACTTTATTATTGTTAAATGTCCCATCTTGGTTTCATTTCATTTCATACATGTCCTAAGAGGCTCTTCAAACTGAGTAGAAGAGAACACGTAAGAAGATGAGATGCATAATGAAATACACTGCATAATGTACAGAATGTTACATACACATGAATACATAGTTTGTGTTTCCTCACTCACATGTACTGTTGTCAGTGTATTGGTTCCTTGCATTTAGTAAATCCCAGTTGTTTCACTGCATCCTTGTTTGCTATTGCCACCCAGCCACAAAATACATTTTCAGTAATTTAATATACATCCTCATAACCCCCCAAACAACTGTGTTCAAGAATTTCGAAACAGAATTATCTACTTTCCTACTGCAATGTCACCCAGCACAACCCCTGGAGACCCCAACAAACTTTCCAAAACCCTGTAGAACGTACGTAAATATCTCTAACCAAACCCTTATCCAGAAACCCTGGCATTACTTTGTACTGTGGGAATATGATGATCTAATGTACTTTGATGTAAGTGTGATAACAACAGTGTACTTTACTAAAGAAACAAGTCATCTTTGTATAAGATAATATAACACCACTTCACATTACTTTACCAAAGCTACATCCAGCTCAGTTAATTACATTTATCTATCCTTTACATTCTGCTATTTTCTTGTTTTATGTTTTGGTAAATTGGAGGCTAATTTGTATAAATCAGTATGAATTTGTACAATCTGCTTATGTTTTATATCATACAAATGTAAATATGTTTATTTACATCTCATGTCTTACAAACTGCTCGGTGGATGAGACTGATTTGTTATAAAAGCACTTCTGTCACTTATATTAGCTTTATTTTTAGTTATGTCATCATATTATTATACTTGTGGAAATTCAACACTATCTTCTCTAATCTCTTTGTATTCTATCTATTTGTTTTCTTTTTTCATCTATTATACAATTAACAAAAGAAAAAAGGCCTCTATCACTAGTTTTCTCTATTTTTTTTCTATTCTGTTTTCTATTTTATTGTTATTATATATAATAAAAATAAATAAATAAATAAAAAATACTTGTGTACTGCATTAGGCTAACTGATACTTGTTAAAGCACTTGCATATTATTGCTCTCTTGTTGATTTTGATTGCTTCCATTGTCCTCACAAGTCGCTTTGGATAAAAGTGTCTGCCAAATGACCAAATGTAAATGTAATTCTAGTGACATCACCACTGTGGCTTTCTCCAGTTCTGAACATGGTGACTGGGCAATGCATATGCACTGAAGTTTTGTTTGAAATAAATGATATGCACATTAAAACGATTATGTGAATCGGATTGGAATGTTTAGGATTCAAATATATATATATATATATATATATTGGGGCTGGGTGGCAATAGCAAACAAGAATGTAGTGAAACAACTGGGATTTACTAAATGCAAGGATCCAATACATTGTCAACAATACATGTGAGTGAGGAAAAACAAATATGTATTTATGTGTATGTAACATTCTGTATATAATGCAGTGTATTTCGTTATGCATGTAATCTTCTTACCTGTTCTCTTCTACTCAGTTTCTGAATACTTAAAGGCACAAATGATGGAAACAATATTGAAAACAAATTATTAATGTGATAACAAGAAACAGGAACAGGAAGTAGTTTGTGTACAATGAGCAAACCAAAATACTGGGTTTGAATTACAGCAATTAGCAACAGTGAAACTGAATATGAACAGTAGTCACTCCAGCAGTTGTTGTTTTATTGTCAGTGTTTTCAATATTGCAGACACAGAGGGTCAGTAACATCATGGATAATTAAGATTTATAGTAATGGAGTGGCCAGTGTGAATCTGTACAGATGAAAGTAAACTGTGAAAAATCAAAAGCAAACACACGGGTGTAACAGAGACTGGGAACTGGGGAATGATGAAGTCAGTTCAGTCTACAAATCCAGAAGGTCTTTTACAGTCCGAATAACATCTAATTTTGTAGAATCACAAAATTTGACCAATTTTATGCTTGCAGAAAATGTAATACTTCAGAATACAGTGCTCTTTTGAGAGGCTGTCAATGGAGAATGCTTTGTTTTATCCAGATGGTGTTGATGCGCCAACTACAGTACCAGTGGCCTAACCTTGACCTCTTGATTGGCACACCCTTCTTCCTTCGTGTGGAACCCATTTGCATAGTTAGAAAAGTGTCTTTTAGAGTTATTTCTATGAATTGTTGTGAAACAAACAGACATCCTTTTGCCATTCTCTGAATGAATGTGGAGTGTATGTGCTGCAGTTTGTTTATTTTAAGGACAAATTATATGCAGGTTTTTGTTCTTTCTTGTGGCATGACCAGGTAAGTACCACTACCCTTATCAAAAAGTAGTATACTTCAAGTTTATTTTATTAAGTATACTTAAGCAAAGTTCAAGTATATTTTAAAGTATACTTTATGTAGCAAGCATACAAATATCAGTGTTCTAGTAGTATACTTGTAAGTGTACTGTTTCAGTACTCCTTGGGACTAAATTGGCCCACTTTCTAGTATATAAAAGTATACTTTTAAGTATACTTTAAGTATAACAGTAGCAAACTTTGAGTACACAACTAGTTTACTTCTATGTTTGTAGTTTGTACTGCAGTTATACTAAAAATGAACTTATAGGTATACTGACAGTTTACTAATTAAATACTTTGTACACTTTGAAGTATAGGCTCAGTAAACTACTAGTTTAGTAGTTTTATACTGCAAGTATACTCATAAGTTTTCTTAAAGTGAACTTAACAACATACTTTAAGTATACTACTATGTCCCTATTTAGGTTTTCTTTTGTATATTTTTGTTATATGAATATCTGAACATACAAAACATCCAAAGAAAGAGCAGGGTATCTGCTTGTAAACAAAAACATTTTATTCTAGCTTCTTGCATTCTTTTTTTAAACACTTTAATGTGGGTAAGTTTCATAAAAAAATTAAGAAATAACATTTTGAACAAAAAGCTGAAAAAAGACTATGACTTGGATTCAGAATGATAATCAAAACATAGATGGAGCCGCTCCACAAAGCTTGACTGTAATTATTATCTCTTCATCGGTCAACATTTTATTCCATAACGTTACACAGTTTTGATCCTGTTTCATGTCAGATGATAGTGTTAGATTATATGTGTTAGTATCTTTTGTTTCTTTTTCTTCTTCACTTGTGTGTGTGTTTTTTTTTTTTTTTTTTTTTTTATTCTGTACAGAAGATGTGTACTAGCACCCTCTACCACATAAGAATGAAAACACGGATTCTAGGAGCAAAACTATAGCTCAAATATATTTAGACTTTTTGTAAGTATAAGTCAAGTATACTTAAATTTCATTTTAAGTATATTTCTTAGGAGTACATAAAGCCCATTTCTGAGAAGTACATAAAAAGTAAACTAAAAGCATACTTTCCTATTTTTAGCTTAAAAGAAGTATACTAATAGCACACTTGAATAAAGTTCTTTTTCGTAAGGGTAGCCAAATTTTTGGTAGGAAATGTCACAACCTCACCTTCTTCTATCTCCCTTACTGATTAAAAATGGACTAAACTATACTGCCTCTGACATTTTCTCCACTTTCCTGCCACATTTTAACCGAGAAGTATTCCTCTGCAGGTTCTGGTGTTGTTGTCCCCATGATCAGTACCGCCGCTCCCTATACGCAGAGAACACAGTTTGCGTAGGGCACCATACCAGTTGCTCAACCCCCCCCCCATCCGATCCTCATGTTTGCATTGAATGCTCATAATTGATGGATGGACATCTATGCCTGTGGAAAAGACATCAGCAATCCAGCGCAGAGGAAAGAAAATTAAATAAAGTAAAAAACTGGCATAAAGTTGGCTTGACGGTGGACGTTCAAAATTTGCAAATTTAGGGACCGTCTACAAAGTTACATGTGATATTGGTATACACTTTTTTTCTAACGTCATTAGCATTTGAGGACATTGAATTACAGTCATAAAAACAACTCTAAACTGTTCATCTAGTTGTCAACTACACCTTTTACATTTTTTGATATTTATTAAAATAGACTGTAAATCATTTGTTAAATGTAAAAACGAAGCATGTGCATCACTTCCAGGCACATTCCTGTGAAACTTATTTGGCTGTTGACGTTAATAACGTGTTTTAATGTCGGAAATAATTTCACCACCACCAACGCATCTAATATTCTCTCAGACTTTGCATGTCCCCTTACGAAAATTAGCCATGGTTTTAACAAGAATAACACCAAAAATCATCGTTCTTGTAGCCATGGTAACTGCAAATTAGCCATGGTTTTGTTACTTCAAATAACAGTTTACAAAGAAGTATTAAGATAATAATTTCTTTTGGTTATAAAAACAGACCTAAGTCATCAATAGCCTTTATTAAAATGACTTAAAATGCATTAAATAAAAAACAATGAGGCAATAATGATTGGTTAATTACACTGTTAAAATACATAATGTAGGCTAAAAAAAAAACAACAACAAAAAAACTATTTATGTACATAACATGTTATTACAAATGCCTGCAAAAGGGAGCCAAGGGTAATTGCTGCTGCTACACTTACAGGACGATCAAATCCTTGTTTAGGCTATTGGCCAAACATTTAATTCAGATATTCACTTAATCTTTCATTTTTGGCCAGCTTTTTGTTATAGATGACACAGCCTTTATAATTTCTTCAACAAAAAAACATGTGGACATCACAACCCTTACAAAAATAAACCATGGTTTTCATCATAGTAAAACTACTTAATTTTCTTTTTCAAGATTTCTAAATGCTTGAGACTACAAAATAAATTAGACAACTGTATTAATAAAGGCATAGCCATAGGTAACTGCCAAGAGCTACAAATGTAATTTGTAAATAATACAATTTATTTATTTACTTTTTTATTTTATTAAAGTTCTATTTTGACCCCTCCAGTAGGTGTTTTTTTCTTTCTTTTTTTTTCATAATATTTGAGGAAGAATGGCACAACAATACAATCCTGCTTAGGGCACCCATTTGGCCAGCAGCAGCCCTGCCCATGACACCCGCAAAGAGGTGCCTGGCAGTTGTCCTATCTGTCTTATCTAATGGCAAAAGGCAGTTGTTTGTGTTAGTCCACTGAAAACAGATCACATTGAAACAAATTTTCCCATTTAAGTGGTTGAAAAGAGAAGTTGTACTGGCATCTTGCACGTCAGTATTTTAGCAGAAAATATTTCTTCTATACAAATATCTATCCAAGCTCTAGCTGACCATGAAGACTGTCATAAAAAAAGGTTGTTATTAATTTTCTAGAGAACAGTGTTAAGGCCTGTTCACACCAAGGATGATAACTATAAAGAAAATGATAAATATATAGTTCTAAAATTGTTTATAATTGTTTAAAATAGCGGAGTCCACACCACAGCTATAACGATAAAGGCACAGAGAAACTATATCGTTGGAATCACTTTCAAAACATTTTTTTTTTTTTTTTCAGCTGATGAACGATAAAAACATTGACATTCTTTTTTTTTAGATGATGGTATATTGAGATTTTGAATTTAAATCATAATACGAGTTTGTGTTTTAAATAGTTTGTTATGAGAGATAAAAAGATATCATCCGCTGGAGTGGACGCTAATATAGTTAACAGGCCTTTACGGTGCAATGTTATTTTCTGTTTTCTTCTTTAGTTTTTAATTGTTCTTGACATGTAATTCAGGACTCTCTGTATTTCGAGTGAGTAAGTTGGCTCAGATCAGATGTTGGTGATTTTGATTCCCTTTCAACTTTCCACCGAAGTAAGGAGTTTTGAAGCTTCTCCTCACCTCATCAAATACTTGTTGCTTTTATGATCGCAGGTATATATCAAAGAGAAACCCTGCACCGGTCTGTGTGTAACAGCTCAATGTGTTATTCAATACATGGGGCCAATCAATGGAACAACAGACTTTAAAGAGGAAAATATGTGAAATGAAGAGCTTTACATCATTCCACACGTCATTGTTCTACATCACACCATTCATCTATGATATGATCTCCTTTTTTTGTCTCCCTCTGTCAATGTCTTGCTCATTTTCTCTGTTCTTTTGTCCTGTTTCTCTCCTTGAACTCTATAGAAATGCTTTAATAATTTTAGATATTCATCCAAGGTCAGCAGTCACTGCAAAAGTAGCTTTTCATTTTTCTCTGAAGCTTCACTGCAGTTTGATAATGTCATAGCAGTATAAAGGTCAATGATGTAACGACTGGACCAGGCAGACACACAATTATTTATTATATTTAACAAGCAATCTTTAAAACCTACTCTGTGAGTTCCATGGACCATTTCCCAAAAGTGCAACTATCACCCCAAAAGGGCTGTTACCCAGGCTACCACCTGTTTTGTTGCTCAAAAGTATGTGGAAATATGCTATGTGCAATGGATCAGACCCTGTGAAAGACAGACACAGGCCTATATAATGGACCTTTCCACCACATAGATTCATAGACAAAACTTTCTCTGAAATTACATATTTCAGAACATTGTGTCTACTATTCACTCAAGACATGTACAGTCATGTATCCTATGTAATCATACAGTACATATCTATGCATGGTTTTATCTGTAAGTTACCAAGTACACTTCTAAATATTAACATACATTATAAAGAGCCAGTGAAGCGTTATTTGATGACAGGATAGCATGTTTTAATCATGGAGCAGTAACCGAGCAAGGTATGATAGCATTGTTAGCTCATTAGAATATAATGTTACTCAAACTGCATTTGATTTGTTATTTACTATCGTCACACAATTTATGCAATGGACACATGTCCTAATCTTTATCTAAGCATGCGTGTATGAACAAAAATGTATAATTCTTATGTGATTACTGTGAACGTGCACATTCAAATGCTGCTAGTGATTACAAAAATAGCAGCATGACAGATGGACAGACGGAATCTGATGGTTTTTTTTTTTTTTTTTTTTTAAACCTTATTTACTTTTTTTTGGGCGGGGGTCTGTAAATAGTTAACTAGATATTTTTTATATTATGGTGGGGAATGCCTGTAATTAGTTAAAGTTAAACTAATGATGTCTGTTTTTGTAGTGAAGCAAAGGACTCATTCTTTAAGAAAATGTAAGTTTGCCTATTGTTTGTTCAAGTAATCTTTCCCCCAAAAATGGTTATCTCATCATTTACTCAACCTTGTGCTGTCTCAAACTTGTAGGTCTTTCTCTTGGAGGACAAATGAAGATATTGTCATGGAGAAATTATGTCTGTTTTGACCATACAGTGGAAGAACAGTGGGAACCAAACATTCAAGCTCCAAAATGAACATAAAGGTATGATTAATCCCCATTTGAATGCTTGATCCCCATTTTCTTATGCATTGTAAGGACAAACAGACATCTCATCTCCATTAAATATCATCTATTGCATCATCAGAGTTTAAATCAACATACGGGTGAGTAAATGATGAGAGAACTATTTTTTGATTTTGCTTATTGTCTCTGTAGAATATTGCAACAAGCACCACATTAAGGTGTTTTTTTTTTTTTTTTTTAATTTGTCATTTGCAGATACTGTGAGCCATCTTATGTAAATTGTTTTCTTTACCAATAGATGTCTGCCACTCTTTCTGACCTTGAGAATATGGGTAACCTGCTTGTGACTAATTGCTTGATCCTTTTTGGTAAGTATATCATATTAGATATGTCTGCATTTAGTTTCACTAATACAAAGCTCACACACCAGAATGACACTAGTTTCTATTATAAGGAAAATATCCACCTTAATGTGCCTCATAGTAGAATCCACTTATTATAATTGCAGCATGTATGACCTATGCAGTGTATTCCAAGTCTTCAGTTAATTACAGACTAGTTTTTGGTTAGAAATTTTTAGATTATCAAAATTATACACTGGAAAACATTTAAAATTAAAACCTTTCACTTCTTACTTTTCAGATACTTTATTGGAATAAATCCAGAAAAGAGGATCAAAGCTGCATGGAGAAAAGAGGTGTCTAAAATAATTGGAAAAACTGCAGAAGAAGACCCAAGATGATGATGAAGACCATCAGTCCAGAAGTATCTCATCCTTAACTCAAACTTATGCTGTCTTAAACCAGTAGGACTTTCTCTTGTAGGACAAATTAAGATATGGTCATAAACAAATGTTTGCCCATACAATGGAAGACAAATGGGGGCCAAACTTTGAGCTCCAAAAGGAACATAAAGGTATAATTAATCAATCAATGACACCAGTAATTTCATCTGATATCAAAATATCAGACCAAAGGACCACAAATGAGAGACTGTAATGTATGGTGAAAAGTGTTTTCACCCAAACAAACTGAATCATGACAGAAAATGTCTGTTGGTATTTGAAAGTTTGTTCCCTATTTTATTTAGCATTGTAGGGACAAACAGACATTTCATCTCCAGTAAAGTATAATCTATATCAGAGTTTAAATTGGCTGATGCTGTTTTGTATTTTATAAACCATTTGTTGTGAAAAAAAAAAAAAATGCATGTATGCTTGTTTTAGGGTATATTGTAAAAAAATATCTATAGTGTTGTAGCAGATTAAAAAGCACAACATAACTTGACTTTGTTCTCTTTTGTAATACACATTGTCAAATAGAAAATGCAGGGTATGATTAGTATGAGTAGTATGTAGCAGGATTTATGAGTAGTATGTAATTTAACAGATATAATTACAGTAGTATACTGTAGATGACAAAATGGCATTTTACTGTTAAGTATTTAGAAAGTAGTATTTTGTTTTTTTTTTGTATGATGCTGGCAACCACAGCTGCCAGTAGATTACCGTTTTTTTACAGGATTTTTTTTTTTACAGTGATAGTGACACATGCCAGACAATGAAGCTAATGTACAGCATTCGGATCTGCCTCCATCCAATCAACAAATGACAACCAAGTCCCCGTCCTGCATTTTTTCTTTTTCTAAAATCCATTACACTTTGATGCACTACAAAAAGAGATTACACAATTTTAACACGTTACAAGTGTGTTCACATTGTGTTATGTGCAACAAGGTAAAACAAGGCATGCACACAGGCACATCAAAATGTTTTAAATCTCAATGTCAAGATCCTGAATTGACAGTCTTATCTGTCTTGTCTCTGTTCAGTGTTTCTTTCTTTTGTTTTGTGTCTGAGCACATGGCTCGATCTCTGTTTGTGATGGACAGGTGGTCCTTTTGTCCTGCCTCTTCATTTCTAGTTACCATGCCCATTTGTTTACGTAGTCCTCGTTGTCCTGATTGTTTTCACCTGATCCTTATGTGTTTTATATTATGCTCCTTTTCCGCATCTCGTTGTTTGTACATTTGTGGTATGTTCTTGCTTGCCTTTGTTTATAGTTAAACTTTGTTCTTGTCTAGTTATGTGTTTGATCTAGATTTTGTGTCCTGCATTCTGAGCCCTCCCTGGTTGCTGACTCTCACTGCCTGGCAGCAAGACTGGTGCAGCTATCTGATTCTCAAGTGTCATGCCTCTGGTTCTGTGTTCCTCTATCAGGCAACAAAACTGGTGCTTTGTCTGAGGCATCATGAAGTTACTACCGGCAATCTGAACTTACTCCCGGACATGTTTTTTTGGAACCAGCATACCTCAAGTAAGCAAGGTCTGTGTTAATCAACCGAGAGTTCAGGATATACATGACAGTACGTTAACCTTGCTTTCTGGAATACACCCCTGGTTTCTTGTGTTCCTGATTAGGCTTTTCCACATTTAACCATCTGGTCCTCTGCAGTAGTCAAGTCTTTTACCCAGGACTGGTCTCAGTGGTCATCCGAAGGTGTCACGTGTTTCAAACCTTTTAAGAATGGCACAAAACAGCAAAAATCAACAAAATGATAAAATATATCTATCAGCATGCATAAGCACACAGCTGTTAAACAACACCAGAGAACTGTCAGTGCGAATGACTGCTTTTTCATGACACTGCTTACATTTCTCAGAGTTAGCCTCTCAATAAGTAGCTTTTTGTTTCAGTTATTTGTAGGCATTGCTATGCAGTTATTAAAGAGACAGAGAGGAAGAAAAAGAGCGTATTTTTTTATTTTAGTCACTTGCGTGTAAATGGTGTGTGTGTGTGTGTGTGAGTGAGAGAGAGACAGAACAGGCTGTCCATAGATCAGTGGTTTTTCAAACTGTTTGATGCCAAGGACCCACAAATATAATAATTCCCTTCAGATCTGATTTTAAGGAGGTGCTAACGATGAAGCTGTAATACTAACATTGGCGAAACACATCTGGCAAACTAACTAGTGCGTATTTGTGTTTGCGCTCTAGAGAGCATAAAAGGTTTAAATTTACAACGTGTTTGAGCTACTGCGTTTAGAGTTGAATCTACTTCATCCAGCTCTATTTGTTATATGCTCTTAAAGGGGTCATCAGATGCCCATTTGATTTGTTGATATGATTCTTTAGGGTCTTAATGAAAAGTCTATAACATACTTTGGTTAAAATTTCTCAATGGTAGTGTAAAAAACACCTTTTTTAACCTGTCAAAATGAGCTCTGTTTTTAGTAAGCCATTCTAGTCCATGTTGCTTTAAATGCTAATGAGCTCTGCTGAGCCTGCCCCTCTCTTCTGTGGGGTGACGAGCAGTACTGTTTACTTTAGCCATGAAACTTGCTTACTAGCACATTATTAGGAAAGGCGATATGCAAAGATTTAAAAAAAAAAAAAAAAACAAACAAACAAAAAAAACTTAAACTCACTTATTCTATGGACGAAGCTGGATCACGAATGATTTGCACAAACATAGATTTCAAAACAAAAGTAGCATTAATCCTCTGCGTCTTCAGCGGCTCAGATGTTGGGAGTAAATGACGACTGCTATGTTAATTATTACATCCAACAACAAAATGCCTCAATCGCTTAATCAGAGACATTCTTGTCTTCCCCTGCACTGGGAAGTCGACACAATGGCGGACGGCTCACAGCTCACTCAGGGCAGGTCCCTTAGACGGCCTTGTCAATCAACTATCGTGGGAGGGGCCCATACAGAACTACATCTCTCTGACAGGAATCTCATAACAACCTGATTTGAGAAATTGGATTTTAAAATAGGGATTAAAAAAAAAAAAACACATTGGGTGAATTTTTATCACTATAGGGTGGATGTTTACACACACCTCCAACACACATTTATGTTCAAACAAAAACAAAAGTGAATTTTACAGTGAATACAGTATTCCCAAGTCTCTACGAAAGCATGTTTGATTTGATACTTTATGGATCTTATGGCTTTCCAGAGCATCTTTGAGGTTCTGACCCGTTTTCTCTTGGCACCTGTTTCTTTCTTCTCTAGTTTGCTGTGAGATTGTTGAGTGGCAAAAACCTCTCATTAAACTCCCTTATGGACCTACAAGATTGCCAAATTAAAACAAACTATCAAAATATTGGTTTCTGTGCTTATAGTGTCCCTTGACAGTCATCTGCTTTGCCATTTGATGGCTTCCCCTCTGCTCTAATCCCCACAGATGTTTAGGAAGTCACTTTGAGTGAACAGGTAATCACCACTAGCAGCAAAACCCTACAGCACTTCATTGCGCCCGCTGCTACATTCAAACAAAAGATGGTTAAGCCATGTTAATTCACTGCTGGTGGTGAGACACACAAATAAAAGAAAAAGACGTAGGTCTGTTTGAGAAGACTCCTGTTCCCCTGATATGGGCAGATGGAGGAGGAATTATAATAAAGCACTGATAAGTGGAGGAAATGGGTTTTATATAGCTGGTACTTCTTCCCCAGAGATACATAAAAAAAAAAAAAATGTCACTTTTAAAATTTTAACTATTTAATAAATGGGGTCTTTTTCTAATACTCTTGAAGTCTGTTTTGTTCTCTCTCTCTTTCTTTCCCCCTTACACTCTCCTGAAGCTTCTTTGTAATACACACTTTTTTTTTTGAAGCAGGAGGACTGTCAGTATGCAGTGAGCACCTGCAATGAAGACCAAAGACATGCTCATTTCTTAAAAAAAAAGAAAAAAAAAAAAGGTTCTTTATTGCATTATTAATGATTTCATAAAGAAACTTTACCATGCATGTAATATTTCCTTTGCACATAAGGTTCTTTAGATTATTATAATGCTCTTCACTCTTTTAAGAATTATTTGCTGAAAGGTTATTTAGGGAACCAAAAATGGTTCTTCTATGGCATTTCTGCAAAAACACAAAAAACAACAACAACAACAAAACAAACACCTTTTGGAACCTTGATTTTAAGAGTATAGTGGCATCTTTTCAAACGCTTTAGAAAGCTACTGATTATTGATTTGCTTAGCCATTATTAATCTGAACTCAAATGGAATGCTAAGAGAACTGGATCAGGTGCGAAAGGTTGCGTATGCATTTATCATTGACACTAACCCTGCCAATTACTAATCCTTGAAAATTGATCAGTGAGAGTGTCTGTTTGCCCTTTTCTCTGATGGCATTTCTGGAGAATGATCTCGAAAGCACCTGATCATGGCTAAACCTACAAAATCTCCCTTGGGTTACAGTTCTTAAATCATGACAGGGAGATCAGAAGTGATCGAGGGGGAGTCTCGGAATAGTTCATGTCCATATGGGGATGGAAATGTGGACATGTGTTCTGATTACAGCTGAGATTGCTAGATTAGTGTGTAATCTTTGCTCAGAGACAAGTGTCTGAGAGAAAGCAGATGGATGGTCCCACTGATTGTTGGTCAGACTTCTTAAATCCCCTTTTAGGGGATCATATGCAGTAAGCCTCTCTCATTAGAGTACACATCTTCCAGTTTTATTTACAGATAAGATAAACACAGATTGACCTTATTTTGAATTTTTACTACAAATGAAATCATTTGTTTTTATTATTCAGAAGGAGCTCAACATTTTGTTTCCTTTCATTTGAGCAATCAAAACAAGCTGGTGTGTATGAACTTTTGGTTTGCAAAAAATAAATAAATAAATATAAGAACCTTTTCACCTTCAAAAATCATTTGTTGTTGGTTGTTTTGTAAGAAATATTCATACCAAAATGATGGTCAAAATCAGTACTACAAGGATCCTAAATAGTCTTCCTCTTCCTCCTCTCTTGTTTATTTTTTGTAAAGAAGTCCTTGCTATTTTAAGTACATTTCATAACCCCACCTTAATATGCAGGGATAAGTACAAGTAAGCCATATATTATTTTCCCTTAAAGGGGTCATATGATGTGATTTAAATTTTCCTTTCTCTTTGGAGTGTTACAAGCTCTTGGTGCATGAAAAAGATCTGTAAAGTTGCAAAGACTAAAGTCTCAAATCCAAAGAGATATTCTTTATAAAAGTTAAGACTCTGTCATGCCCCCTAAAATGGCTCATTCAAACACGACCCCACATCTCTATGTCACTATGTGGAAATATTTGCGTAATGCCGCCCAAATGTTCACGCAAAGAAAGAAGGTGTGGTTTCAGAAACCGCAGTTAGTGTTGAAGCAGCCATGTCAGGGAGATGCTGTGTGTATCTAGACGAAAGCAAAAGCACTTTATCTGGCCTTCCGAAAGTAGATGCATTTAGGAATCTTTAAGATTACTTACAACAGAACAGCAACGCATTTTATGGACGACCGTTTCGTGAACATAGGAGAGGAGGTAATTCTGACTTTGCTACGACAATCTGGTGCTTCTGAATCAGCTACTGTAAGTATATTTTGTTATTAGTTTAAGTATTGGCTATTGACTGTTCAAATGCAGAGTTTTGCGTGTCGTGTATGTGTGTGTGTGTGTGTGAGAGAGAGAGACCGGGTCACACAGTGGAGTCAGCTGTTTTAACCGTCCGTGGCTTGTATACTGCAAACACATAGGAGCTTCATCACTGTGTCCGTCACGCTTGATCTGATGGTAAAACTAAGGACATTATTAACTGTCTTTACATTTATTTTGAAAGATGAAGCACGCGATTAGGGAAAGGGGAGTTACATTTATGACGAGTGCTTGAGGTGATTGGCCAATCACAATGCACTGGGTCAGTTGGCCAATCAGAGCAGACTGCTCTTGTCAGAAGGAGGGACTTTGAAAAAAATGACGTGTTTGAGAGATGCGGGGCATAGAAGACCTACAATAATGTACAGTATTTGAAAAATAATGTTTTTTTTAAAATTAAAGCATGTCAACATATTCTGTTAGTGCAAATACACAAAATAATTATCTTTAAAAAAGCATCATATAACCCCTTAAAAATGGTAAACATTATTTTAGTCATTTTTGTAATTCTATTTGGTGACACAAAAGGTCCAAAAACATATAAGTGTAACAAACAATAAGTCCACAAACAATTTCCAAATATTTTTGGAAGGTACAAAGATATTCTACAAGCTATACCACATTAGAAAGAGAGAGCTAGAGAGAAGAAAGACATTAAGTGTCCAACTAATTTAATTGGAAAGATGACAGATGTGGTACAGACATCTTTTTTCTTGTGTCTTTGACAATTTGTTGTTATTTCAAACATGCTCTAAATTAAAAGAATTCATTTCACATGCTACAATCATTAAAATTACAGTGCTGACAGAATCTTTGAGGTCATTTTTTTCTCGAATGACTTACAATATCCTTATATTGCTGCTGTGTTTGACTTGATTTGAGATTTTGATCAAAATGGCTTATTCTTTGCACTTTGCAGAACCTGTTAAAATGGGCAGCCTAGAAAATATGGCCATAAACAATTATAAATAATAGATAAACTCTTGGCGTTTAAGGAATATAGCATCCCAGAATGAAGTGAATAATGCCTGGAAAGAGATCAAAGTCAAAGAGTCTAGTGAGTAAAGGAGGGAGAGAAAAATTTGGGGGAAAAATGGAGTGCAGAGTACGATAAGAGAAGGGTGATGAGCCTTTCAAATTAGCCGTGCCTTTGTTCCACAACATCAGGTGCTAGAGGGGCATGGCTGAAATAGTAGAAAAATCCCTTTAGAAATGAAACTCCTGGAATCTTAGAAATGTATTCTGCATTATAGCCTATTTTTTTGCAGACACATGTATATCCCTCGCTGCCCTTGAACAAACACACACACACTGTAGTCATGAAAAAAATAAAAAAATTAATATATATATATATTCTCGGTAAAAAATTATGTTAATGCTTCTCTAGCTTGTTGCGTGGAGGCCTCTTAGAGCTCAAAAGCTCATGACGTTACCTCACTTGAGAGCAAAATGGATTTTGTATTTGTTAATAATTCATTAAGGGGTATACACATATAAACAGACAAAAATACTCGTAGATATACAGGCAGAAACACACATAGAGATTTTCCTGAAGCTGCTGGAGCTTGTGTCAGTTGCCTCTGGCTTGTAGATTTCTTGAGAGAGACCAAAATATGAATAATAATAAAAATATAAATAAATATTCATCTCAATATTCATTGCGTGCTATTAATTCAAATTTGTTTAGTTTCCCTCAGTCCCTCATGTCGTGTTTGTGCTACAGGAGACTGAACAGTCGGAGACGTAAAGTTAAAGAGGGGCGTTTAACCTCACTGATTTATTGTTCTCATACTGTTCAGACCTCTCGGCTTTCTTCTCTTGTGCTCACGAAAATTTTATTGCTTTGTTATTGGACTTCTAAATTAGAGGCTTTGACATTTGCAACAGCTGTCCAATAATGGTATATAGATTAGTCTATAGTTCCTTCCATGCTTCAGTCATGGGAGTCATTCGATTTGTTTAGATTAAAACGGCCTCTGTCTTAGCTGACTTGGTGGCAGCATTTGGAGTTGTGCTGGGAGACATTTTTAAAATTAAGTTAATCTTAATTCATTTTTTGCTAATGAATATTAACACTCACCACTAACAGAGAGAATATGTTGTCAAGTTGAAGGAGCCGCCATGTAAAACTGAAAGGCAATTTTGTAGTATTAAAAAAAGATTGAGGGTTTTATGAATTGGGGCTGTAGGAAATTCAAAAATTTAATCTGCTGTCCTACAAAGTTTCATTCTTTTTTTTAATGTAGACATAATATCAATAGCCTCATGATAAATAAGTGTGTAAAGGCTTAAACCATAGGGTTGGCATTAAACCCTTTAGCCCTCTGGCCATAATAACAACTGCGGCAAAGACTGGTAAGAGGATGTACAATGGTTGATAATATTTGGCACAAAAGATGATAATGTCCGGCCATGCCTAAAAAGCTGGTAATTATCATCATGTAGTGGGCACAGGAAAATCAACAATAGCAAAAACTGTTGTACTAACAGGTCAGACTTGACCTTGGCCGACTATCTTATGTAAATGTTGCCTTTCCAAACTTACACTTTGCCAAGGTTATAGTTAAAGATGCATTTGCTAATCGTTCAAACACTGTCCTTAGCAGGATCAGAAGTTCCTGCCAATCAGTGGAATAAATCACCAGGTCATCAAGGTAAGCACTGCAGTTAAGCATCCTGACAACACAGTATTGACAAGTCGCTGAAATGTTGCCAGAGCGTTTTGTAACCGAATGTAGTATTTCAGAACTACAGAGCCTAGGGAAGGGAACTACCATTATGAAGGGAAATACCATGGTCTACAAGTGATAACACTTTGCAATTCTTGGTAGTGGTGCTGGAAACTACTGCAACAGGTATAGAAACAGTGCTAGCTTTCGGACCAGATAGCAACTATCTCAGGTGATTCTCTAGAACAGTGCTTCCCAAACCTGTCCTGGAGTACCCCCTGCCCTGCACATTTTGTATGCCTCCCTAATCAGACACACCCAATTTAGTTCTTGCAGTCTCTACTAATGAGCTGATGAGTGGAATCAGGTGTGTTAGATAAGGGAGACATACGAAAGGTGCAGGGCAGGGGGTCCTCCAGGACAGGTTTGGGAAGCACTGCTCTAGAACAATATCGCTTCATTATATTAGCATGACAGGTCAGAAATTTCCGTTTAAGATCAAGAGTATGCACTAAATCTGTGTCATATGGACCAGCAAAATGGGCTGATGGAGCAGAACCACGAACTGGCAGAAGTATGAAGACTTCGTCTCCAGGTTTAATTACACATGTAACAGATTTACTATCGAAGCATTTTTCATGCTTTTCTGAGCTTCGGCCAATGACCCCTTCGCGAACTTACAGGTAGTATGTAACCTTTCTCTGAATCAGCTAACAAAATATAATTTCCTTCAACTTCTCACTGAGTGTTAAATCTTTTATAATATTTTGTGTGTTTTAAAATGTTTTGTAAAAACACTAAATCTGCTGAACTGAAAGCAAGGGACTCTTGAACAGTTTCACAAATGCCATATAAAACTAACAGGAACCCTTCGTCCCAGTCTCTACTGGAACTCAGGCTTTCGGGATGATACACACTGGAAACTCATTGTCCCCCAAGTTTTATCACCTGCTTGAACAGTTTGGAGAGAAAATCTGTTCCTTGATCTGTTTGCAATATTTTTGGTAGTCCAAATGTGGAAATAATTTGATCTGCCATTTTATAGTAGCAGAAGTCATTTTTTCTTATTGAAATTGCTTCTGGGAATTGGTTCGCAGAGACAAAAACTGATTTCCTGATTTTGTCTTGGGTAAGGGGCTGACACAGTCCAAAATGACTTGCTCAAAAGGCTCACCAATTACAGGGACTGGAACCAATAGAGCAGGTGTAATCTTTTGATTTGGCTTCACCATTACTTGACAAACATGAAAAATGGGACAATAATGGCATACATTTTTTTTTTTTTTTTCAGGCCAGGTCCAAAGAAATGCTTATAATTCCTAGATGACCTGATAGACAACGATCGTGAGCCAAACTTAACACTAAGTGGTCGGCAACACAATTTGACAGGTAACATCCCAACTCCTGCAATACCTGCAACAGGCATCCACATACATAAGAGTAGCCCGCTATCTAACACATACTCAGCTTTGTTGTCTTTTACAAATGTTTGATATTCAGCAGTGACAAAGCACTCTACCAAAGAGGGATCGTTTCACTGTGCTGTGATCATCAGTTCACACTTAACAGGTACAGTTAACAACTCTGCATCTTTCACTACATTACCAGACTTTTTATAATTTTTCACAACTTGTGGCTCGGGCAAAAAAAAAAAAAAAAAAAAAACGGACGGACGGCAGACAGTCTACTAATACTCTACTAACTGCTAGTTGACATGTAGTTGCAAAGTTACTTGCTGTTAGTAGAATGTCTAAAGTGGACTATCAAAATAAAGTGTTACCAGAAAGTATTTTGATAATCTAATAGTTGCTAGTTGAATTGTTGATTCAGTGTAATGTTGTTGACTATTCTTCACGTTTGTGCCTGAGTCACAACATTGGCTACCAACACATCTGGATAGTTATCGATGATGTCGTCTGCACCAACAAAACAATCAGGCTCATCAACAACCTCTACTACTGGTGTTACCTTTCCTCCAGCCAAATCAATACCAAAGATGAAAGCAACACCTTTCACAGGAAGTGAGGATCATACTCCTTAACAAATCCTGTAAGCAACTCGCATTGTAAATGTATGGGGTAAAATGGTACTCAATCTCAATGCCCTGAATAAGGAACACTCGAACCACAAGATGTCTGTTCTGATAGTGGAATAACATCAGACACTACGAATGACTGAATTGCTCCAGTGTACCTTTCTGTTCCTCAGGTTTACCATTTACTGACAGTAACTCTTTTATCACAAACGGTTTAAATCTTTCGTCATACTCTTGGAAAGTCCCATCCATTTGTGATGCTCTCTGTCCTATTAGCATATACACAGCCCTGAGTGAGAAGCAGCAGTCCGCCATTGCCGTTTTCTTGCTGTAGCTGCTGAAGATACAATGTCAGCGCCAAAGAGCCATTAAAATTGTTGTGTGTTGGGATGCACCAACGGACATGGGAGTCTCCATAGACCACTGAGGACACGGTGGTTAAATTAAATTTTTGAAGGAAATGTCCCGGAAAAAAAAGGAAAAGTCCTATACGTTTGTGGTAACATTTTATGCCGGACTGCCTCACAATCAAGGGTAAGTTCAGCTCTGGAGTTGTGCAAAGATTACTTCTGAAAGAGGGATCGATACCAACGCTTCATGCACAAAGATCCAGACTGCAGACAAAGTAAGCATCATGCATCATATTTTGTTTTCCAAAAGAGCTTCTTGGCTCTCTGTAAGGCTAATGTTGCTAAAGCTACCATTGTCTCTGCCTGTTTTCACTAATGCTGCCTTCACGTGCTACCAGATTGATCGTAAATAGGAATGTGGTAGTTAAAAATTGCATTTGGAAGTAATGTGAGGTCAGTAACATGGTCACTAATGAAGCTCTGCACTCTTCTGAAAAGGGAGGTTGGAGCATCAGCTCATTTTTATTTAAAGGGGACAAACACAAAAAAACAGTGTGTTTTGGCTCATACCCTAAAAAAATTATCTGTGGGGTATTTTGAGATAAAACTTCACATACACACTCTGGGGACATCATAGAACAATTTAAAATATTGTATCAATGCATTCTATGGCACCTTTAAAAGAGGCCATACCTCTTTCGGCCAATGAAGCATGGACGCTATACGCTCAAAAGCGGTAAAGTGAGTATCCACCTTATTTTCTAGTGAGGCACTAGAGTAATATGTTTACTAATATCAAAAGTATCAAAAGCAGCTGATGAACCATCTATGGTAGCATTTACAGGAGGTATGACAGGGCTTGATTGCGGAACTGTGCCAGAGGCATCCTTTATCGCCTCCAGCTCAATTTGTTGCAATTTTACCTGTTTTTCTGCCTCAATTTCTAACCTGCAGACCTTGACACACAGCTCCATCTGGACCTGACATGTCTGATCTCGCTCCTGCGCTTTCATCTGCATATGGGCGAATTGGACCTTAAGCCGCACAGACCCACTGGAAGGAAGAGAAAAAGGATGAAAGGGTGGCAAGGCAGCCTTGGCATCGGTCTCCACCTTGGTGGCCTCACTCAGCGGCTTCTTCAATGTAATAGGACTTAGATGTGTATCAACAGCCTACTAGATGGCCTCACCATCATCTGCATCTGGCAACACAAGCACATTTAGTTCAACCAGCTTTTGAAAAATAACACTTCTAATTGTTTTCTTTCATGCTTTTCTCACCACAGAGAACCCGTAATGGTCGGCAATTTTCAACAAATCATCCTTCCTACACCTGTCAAATTTATCTAAAGTTGGGTTATTAATAAATAACTGTAAATCAAAGGTACTCATATTTTTAGTCATGCCACTTTCACTATATCCGTACAAGTGTTTCCTGTCTATTACAGCACAAACCAACATAAAGATATATAAACACATAAAATTAATGTCCAGGAAGGATCCAATTGTTTAGATCCCGGATGAGCCCCCATAAATGTTTTGTCCCTTAAGCTTTTAGGATTAGTTTGGGTAGGGAAGAATGGGAGAATAACATTTGAAAAGTGTGTGTGTGAGTATAAACAAGAATGATGGCGGGCAAAAATAATACAGAAGGATGTGCAAACTCCACTCAAAAATGTTCATTATTCCAAGGTTTACAGTGCTCAGTGAAAGGTGAGAATACAGCATTTTACAGCATTGATGCAGTATGTGGTCTGGAATTGTCATGTTGGAAAATACAATGTCTTCCCTGAAAGAGAGGATGTCTGGATGGGTGCATATGTTGTTCTACAACTTGGATATACCTTTCAGCATGGATGGTGCCTTTCCAGTTGTGTAAGCTGCCCATGCCACACTCACTCATGCAACCCCATACCATCAGAGATGCAGGCTTCTGAACTGAGCACTAATAACAACTTGGGTTGTCCTTGTTCTCTTTAGTCCGGATGACATGGCGTCCCAGATTTCCAAAAAGAACTTCAAATTTTGATTCGTCTGACCACAAAACAGTTTCCCACTTTGCCACAGTCCATTTTAAATGAGCCTTGGCACAGAGAAAACGCCTGCACTTCTGGATCATGTTTAGATATGGCTTCTTTTTTGACCTATAACAATGTTTTCTGGAAGTATTCCTGAGCCCATGTTGTGATTTCCATTACAGTGGCATTCCTGTATGTGATGCAGTGCCGTCTAAGGGCCAGAAGATCATGGGCATCCAGTATGGTTTTCCGGCCTTGACCCTTACGCACAGAGATTGTTCCAGATTCTCTGAATCTTTGGATGATATTGATGATAACCTCAAACTCTTTGCAATTTTCATCAGAAACTCCTTTCTGATATTGCTCAACTATTTTTCGCCGTAGCATCGGGGGAATTGGTGATCCTCTGCCCATCTTGACTTCTGAGAGACACTGCCACTCTGAGAGGCTCTTTTTATACCCAATCATGTTGCCAAATGACCTAATAAGTTGCAAATTGGTCCTCAAGCTGTTCCTTATATGTACATTTAACTTTTCCGGCCTCTTATTGCTACCTGTCCCAACTTTTTGGAATGTGTAGCTCTCATGAAATCCAAAATGAGCCAATATTTGGCATGACATTTCAAAATGTCTCACTTTCAACATTTGGTATGTTATCTATATTCTACTGTGAATAAAATATAAGTTTATGAGATTTGTAAATTATTCTATTCCTTTTTTACTCACAATTTGTACAGTGTCCCAACTTTTTTGGAATACTTGTTTTGTGTAGGGCAACTAAACTGACTTTATTTATAATTATTGCAACATTCTAGTTCTGTTGCATCTCCGTGAACAGTATATTGGATATCACAATATTTACATTTCAAGTGACACTGAAATACTGTAATTCAATGTTTCTTTTTTAAGACTTTTTTGACATTCGTTTCATTGCACCAGCACAAACATAAATGAAGTGTGTAGATCTACACTGCAGGCACTCATTACAAGTGATTGTTGATACTAACAGGCCTATAAACTAATTTAAATACATCTTACTTTTCATTGCACTAATCTAATGTAACAAACATCTGTGATTTGGTTACAGAGCTTAAAAAAAAAAAAAAAAAAGAAACAAACAAACAAACAAACTATAAATATAAAATAGTAAACCTAAATTAAATAGAATTAACACTTTTCATAATTTGTTAATTGTGGTACTTGCAGCTGCAATCTCAAGTATATTATTCAGCCCTATAAGAAAACAATTTTATTTGAAACTCAAGGAAAGTACAGTGCAGACCTATTGTAATATATTTTGGATGGCTTCTCTCCAGCCTAAATCAGGCTGGGCACCTAAGGTCATATGTGTTGACAAAATAAGCACAGTCAAATGATAAGTGGATGTTCAGGTGTTACCCCAGAGTAGATTGTACTAAATGTGCTGAGGGCAGAGTGGAGAAAGGTGAGTAATAATAGCAGAGTTTTTAGTGCTTAAGGAGGCAGTGGAGCAGTAGGCAGGATCATGAGTGCTGTACCCATCCTGTGGCTCTATGTTGCACTGCAGTGTTCACGTAATGCCATCCTTATGGTCTCTAGAAATGCTGGATAGTGATTTTCAAAAAAAGAGAAAGGAGAGGTGTCAGTTATCATACTGTACATTTCCTAACATTAGTTTGATAGTTTAGTTTTTTGTATATATATATATATATATATATATATATATATATATATATATATATATATATATATATATATATATATTTTTTTTTTTTTTTTTTTTTCAGTATTGTTTCCAATTACACTGTCAAGGTCCAGAAAAGTATGAAAGACATTGTCAGAATAGTCCATCTGCCATCAATGGTTCAACCGTAAAGTTATGATGCGACGAGAATACTTTTCCGCCTCACTGTAGCGCCATTTTGGAGGATATCCACTGAACGCAAGCAGCGTACGCTTCTTCGGTGTCAGCCATGCTGCACGGATGCACTGTTTTTGTTCAAATAAAAGCGTAAATACCATAGACTGTATGTAAATACATGTAGAAAACGTATCCTTGTGACGCGGCTGACACAGAAGAGTGTAAGCTGCTTGCGTCCAGTGGATATTCTCCAAAATGGCTCTACGGTGATGCGGAGAGACACAGAGGAGACAAATTGTTGAATAAAGTCGTTATTTTTGTTTTCTTCACGTACAAAAAATATTCTCGTTGTTTCATGACGGTACGGTTGAATCACTAATGACAGATGGACTATTCTGACGTTGCTTTTCAAACTTTTCTGGACCTTGACAGTGTAATTTACTTTGCAGTCTATGGGACAGTCACAAGCCTCCCGGTTTTCATCTAAAATATCTTAAATTGTGTCCCGTAGACGAACGAAGCTTTTACGGGTTTGGAACGACATGGGGGTAAGTGATTAATGAGAACATTTTCATTTTGGGGTGGAGTAACCCTTTAATATTACTGGTTTAATGTATCTTTTATCAAATAAGTGAGAATTCTTTCAAAAACATTTTTAAAAAATCTTAGCAACCCCAAACTTTTGTATGTACAAACACTGTTGGATTTTTTATTTTTTTTTCTACATTTTAGTGGAGCTATGCTCCCTATGCTTCCTTAAATAACTGCATGAAAATTCACGCTGGTGTAAGCTGGTCTTTTTAGCAGGGTGACTTGTATCAGACCTCAAATCAGACAATTTAAGATTCAATCAGGAACATGGTTGAAACACGAGGAGCCGAATTCCACAGAAAGGCCAAGACACAGGATCTTCGTAAATCAGTTTCTAGCACCAGCCAGTCTGAAGCAAGCCTAACCAACCAACTCTTTCACAGAACAGCTTTCAACATTAAACAAAATAACACTTTTTGACAATTCTAACTCTGATAGGAGATTGTCAAATATGGGGCAAGTAACCAAGATTGATGATCGAAGACACAGCATATCATGACCATCATATGAGGAAAATCATAAGTAGAAACTGCGTTGGGTGGTTTCCCCCACCTAGAAGACAAAGACCAGACAGAGATTCCTTAGGAGACCCTTTAACCTCTCTGGTCTTCACAGAACATGTCCTTACATCCACAGAATGGCACAGAAACTGCCTTTCCATGTATATATGCTTCTAAATGATGCTAAAAGGACTTATGAGCAACTAATAATTTCTATGCATAACTCCAAATTATGTATGTAACCCACACATTCGACTATCATGTTCTAATCACTTATTGTGTGTGTATTTTGAATAACTATAGAATAGTTTATAGGAATATTTTCATGTTGGGTATGTCTGAGTTTGAAAATTCGTGCTTCAAACGTTTCTATCAATCAATACTTTGTCAAATGTATCATATTCTTGTTATAGAAATTATGTCCAAACTTATACTCTGCAAGAGCGGGAAAATTCGGACCATGTTACTGATAAGATAGCATTTGATTTATGAATTGGAACGAGAGACATCGCAATACCCCAAGCTATAAGTGGTCAAGGCACCAGTTCGGTTTAAATACTCAGGACACCATCAAACTTATCTTTTTAGCCATGGCTTGTAGCTGTGCTTTTTAGTCACGTTTGCCTTTAAAGTTTTTCTTTTGCCTTTTTGCCACCACGTTTTGCCATCGCTTTTTAGCGCTCTTTGAGCGTGCTCTGGCTTATATGCCAGCTGCTCCTCCAAAACCATGAGGAGAAACGCCACCTAGTCTTGTCAAACTTTACTTCTATTCTTTTACTTAGTTTCTTTCTTTTCCGTTGAGAGTTTCATGCTCTGAGTTAAGTTTTGCCTAACGCTGTGTCTCAAGTCCGACCTCGAGTGCCCATCTAAAACTTCAACCAGCCCACAACTCTGCATCTTCAGCCAACGTCAAACCACTGGCTTCCCAAGATGTCACTTCAATGACTCCTGAACTTCCAGCCAATCAGCAACCTCAGGAGACACCCTTTTCTGCAAGGAGGACAACAAAAGGAACCCCTTACACAGGCAATGCAAGTACCAAGTAATGTGTTAGATTAGTTTATATTGTCTTAGATTTATCCAAGTCTTATTCATATTGAAATGAGAAGTATCTTGTGTTTGGTGCTTACAAGTTAATGGCTTAAAATGCAGATCTTGTTACTGTGCTAATTAATAGTGTTTTCACTATATTTTGGATTTTAATATCCACTGCAGAGTTTATGTTATATGGCTCGTTCATTGAATCGCTGGCCGACTCAGTGATCAGCCGTAAAACAGTGATTCTGAATTCCTTATAAAATTTTAAATAATTACCTTTGAGCTAAACTGATCTGTTTCACCTGTTTCCCTTACAAGGGTAAGTAGGGAATACAAACCCTGTTAGCTGTAGTTATGTTTTAAAGCTCTGAAACAACAAGCTCTGAGACAACCATCATCAAACAAAGTCCTCTTTGATTTTGTACTGACCTGCCAGGCAGTGTCCAGAGAGCATGAATCTACAGCACCCATGAATGATCCACAAGGTTCTCCAGATAAGATCTTTTTCTCCTAACAATATTATTCAGGTAGCTTTGTGTGCAGAAGTATACTCGACCATGGACTGATGTGGATAATGCAGCACTTGTGTACAGCCACTTGCATGTAAGTCAGAAATACCTTGGACTCTCTCTCTCCATATCCATCTGTAAGCATTATTTCAGCAGATGTACTGGTGTGCAGTTTAATCTATTTAGAGTGTAGCAAAGTGATTCTCTATTTTTGGTGTACAGCATGGTACCACTAAGTTTATGGATTCATTTCCCCATCCTTATAAAAAATGTATGTAATGAATACGCTGTAAGTTGCTTTGGACGAAAGCGTCTTCCCGAAAAAAATAAATGTAGAAAATACTTTTGCCAATACTGTAAGTAAAAATTTTTCCCTTTTGCAAACAAGCAAAATTTGAGGGCTCCATTCAATCCCCAAACCTCCCATGCTTTGTAAGATAATGCATGGTTGTTCTGTATGGAATTGGCAGTAGCTTCAGTGAAAGTATTTCTCTTTGAAATGATTTAAAAGCATATATATAGGCTTTGAGTGCTGACGCAGTTTCATCATACATAATCTTGTTTTAGTGGATTGTAGACAGGATGTTGTATATGGGTCTTCAAGGGATTTTAGTCCAATTGCAACATTCTCTGCCCATTACATTCCCAAAGCACGACTTCTTGAGTCGACTATGTATAGATCCATCTCACACCGTTAATCATTGTATTGCACAGTTGCAGTCAAAAACCCCTTTAAAACATACCTTTCTAGCTATTCATTATTTTCCTTGTTTGATTTCTCATCATCAGCATGCACTTCGCCACACTTTATTCTCTCTCTCCTCTCATTGCTTTCTTTGTACAACTTCCTGGTAACTCAGAATGACAGATATATTGAGCAGCTGTGTTGGTAGAATATTTGCTTACTACTGACTGAATACTGCACTTTTTAAATAGAAGGTGAAACACAAAGATAAGCATTTAAGTTATATCTTGCTATTTGTGATATCATGTTATCACCTAGTGTTAACTTTCTCAGCTGTTTTAAAGTCTAGTCCTGTGTGAAATATCCTTTTTAGTTTATCATATTTAGTCAATGTAGTGAACAGCACTTTCCAGTGTCCAGTATTTGGCGGGCCCCTCCCTGACCACAATAGTGGACAAAGATTTGCTACCTTTTGATTGGATCTTGGTGGACTAACAAAAGCAAACTGTCCAAGTCCATCAGATAAAGATGCTACGACAACAGCCAGACCATGTTCGGAGCCTCCAGCCTGTGAGGAAAGAGATATTCTATGTTCAGAGTCTTTGTCAGCAGAGACAGATGCATCACGTCCTGAGTCTCCATCCTAGAGAGACAAAGTGTATTGACCAAGTTCGGAGTCTCTAGCCCAGAAGACATACAGACATTTGCAACAAGATTTAGATCCAGTGACAAAACCTTCACCTCAAGGTAATTTCACCTGCATGTTCCAGGCTAAGGACCTTCTGCACCTACGCCAGGGCTACATCTGTGTTTCAGATTTTAGGTCCCTTTGGTACTCCAGGATATCAGCATCCTACAGCAATTTGCTTCCCCACTGCATTGCTACCAGCACAACCAGTGGAAGAAGTCACTGCCACCGGACTGCTCACTTGACCACAGAGAATGTAAATATTACTTATCCAAACCTCTTCCAGAGACCCTGACACTGTTTTTATATTATCAGTATATGATTTTATAATTTACATTAGCTATTATATAGCTGATTGCAGCTGATAACAAACAATAGCTCATGTATTTGTTTGATGCATAATAAGGTTCTTCACCTTATTCGTTTTAGAGTAGCAACAGTTTAGCTTTCCATAATATAACATAGCTCTGACATAGCAACACCCCAACTGAATCACTTGCATTTTATGCATCTTATGCACTTTATTATTATTTATTTTATATATATATATATATATATATATATATATATATATATATATATATATATATATATATATATATATACACACACACACACACTCACCGGCCACTTTATTAGGTTATCTATTAATGCATTATAGATAAATGTCTGAATATTATTGCATATAAAAACAGCTGGTGACTCTTGTGAGATAGAATTTGCAAGATGATGTCTATATAGCAATAACAAATGTATGTGTGCTTTCTTAATCTTAGTAGAACCGTAAACGTCAGAGCTTATCAATACTCCGGTCTTTCATAATTTAGCCCCAAGCCCATTTAGTACCAGGTTTCAGTACCCATCCCTCTACATTGCTCAATGATGGCTACAATGCACATATAGCTGCAATCCTTTATGCATTACGAGTAGATCTGAAAAATTTAATTAAATAATAATATGTGTACTCTGAGAGAATTGTTCTTCTTCTGTTGAAAATAATTTTTAATGAAGTTAGTGTTGCAGGTTTTAGAATTTTTAGGGAAAATAAAAGGGTCTTCTAGTTTCTATTTAAACGTTTAACTTGAGTGGTTTTCTCCATTAAAAATAGCCAGAAATGCTGGCATAGCATTAAAATAAATCTAACAAACATCCCAGCCCGCATGATTTATATTAATGGTAAATGTTCTATTTTATAACTTTTTGAGCACATTTTACAGAACAATGCGCTGTTCATGGAATTATCAAGTCAAGTAAATTTGTTTAGTGGTTTTCATATAAATCTTCAGTACAGTCCTACTGGACCTTCAATAAAGCTTATCAGACCTAGCTACAGTAACCAAGGGTGATGCATTTTAATGAAGGCTAAGCTCTAACTCTCAGATGATCATATTATACAAGGGCTTTGGACATGTATGAAGAGATTCCACCGAAATGTCATCATTAAGCAGTCTGATATGAAGCACAGTGATGAGGTCTCAAGCCATTCATCTAAGAGTAAAAGAGCTTTAAGCAGTCTAAGTGTGAGCATCAGAGTAGGGATGATGAGCCCTTCCACTTAGGCCTAATGATTGCAGATTAAGCCTTGATTAATCATTGATCTCTATATCCCTCTCTCCTTAAGATAGAAAGATATAAAGGTCCTTAAAGGCCCATGTTCCCCTTGGGCTGTGCTCATTACAGGCCACTATCAGGACAGTGCGCTCGCCTTATATCCTGAGTCTCGCCTAGTGCATCCTGTCTCTCCTCTTCACCCATTGGCTAAATGAGATTAAATTGCATTCACAGCTTTATATAGAAAACAGCAGAAAGAACAGATGAGTCAGTTAAACCTATGACTGTCATCATGCAGTGTTGGTTATTCAGTTTGTTTTTAAGATAAATTAGCTGTTTGTTTGTTTGTTTGTTTGTTTGTTTAAGCACTGTGAAAGATGAGTTCTTGTTGGTTGTTTGGACAAACCTAGCAAATCAGTTATTTCAGTTCAGTGGGCAAAAAAGTTTGAGGATACAAGTCAGGTGAAAGAACTAAAGAGTGAATTAATTAAAACCTTAATCTCGTCTAGGCCTGATAAACAGTATGTGTGCATGTTACAAATTACAGATCCTTGTGTCAATTAGCATGCAGCAGTCAGCTGTCAAAACCTATTTGTGTGAGAGACGACCTGACTACAGACCTAATGAATGAAAGTAACATTTATTAACTCTGTTGTTTTACAGATCTTTATGTGGATTTTGGCTTGGATATAAACCAAACCACAAGGCTATTCATTCCAATTACAGCAGTTACAGTCGATGTTTAGGACCCCAAAGTGGTTGAACTGTTAACACAATAAAAAAAATTGCTTTCAGGTGAGTGAGTGTCACATGCCATGCTTGAAGGGCAAATGTTATAAAGAACCAAGTTGGGTTGATGGCAGAATTTCACTTCAAACCTTTCCATGTGTGTTTTGTAGGTACATCCTGCAGTCTCCCCTGTGTTTGTGTACAGTTGTCGGAGTGGCAGAGGGAAGGACTGGTGTTATCGAGGCCTCTCAGCTGTTTTGTTCAATACTTTACAAACCCGACATACAAAGGAAAGGGGCGTGGTGGCAGACACCTTCCGGAGATGCCAGCTTTGCATGAGGGGAATCAAAGCTTCTAATCACTTTTTATCTGCCCCTGCCACCTGGTTGGCGAGAGAGGCACAGAGGAGGATTTCAGCAATGGATCATCTATCGGTGAGCTATATGGTGGAGTATCCTTCCACTTAGAGCAGATGGATAGTTAGGACAGAAAAAAAGAGGCAACGAGAGATTGATGGGAGAAATGGAGAGTGTAAGTTTTTGTGCTGAAGTGATTTTTCTGATGGATACCTGGGGAGAAGGGATGAAAGTCCTGCTGTGTGTGTTCAGAGAGAGAGAAAAGAGAAGAGAAAAGACAAAGATGGATAGGGGAGGGTGGTTGTGCTCTAAATAGCATAAAATCTGATGAAAAGTTGATCTGATAATTGAGGAGAAACAGAAATGGGGTGCTCAGCAGGGGAGCAACACTCTGAGAGAAACTGTAACATCTCAGGCACTGAGTAACTGATATGGTGGATCACTAACAAAAAAGGGCTCAAGGTGAGAAATAATGGAGCTGATTTGCCCTTTTCAAACGGGTAGTATCAGAAATGGAGTAGGCTTGGGGTAATGGATCGCTTGTAATAGTATTAAATAATCAGGATATAAATTTTTTTTTAATTTGGTCAAAAAATGCTTTACTAGCATGATTAATGTGTATGTACATATGTGGGTAACACTTTACAATAAGGTTCATTAGTTAACATTAGTTAACCACTCCTTGAACTTTTTTGCCTACTGAACTGAAATAACTGATTTGCTAGGTTGGTCCATACAACCAACAAAACTCATCTTTCACTGTGAATTTATAAATTCCTGTAATCTCATAAAGTTATATCTTTTTTTTTTTTTCTTGAAAGTTTGGAGTTTATGAGATAATTTTCTCACAATGTTATGACAAAGATTTTTAGATTTTTTTATCATGGAAGTAAAACACAGGTTCAGCTCATACAAACAAAACAAAACAAAACAAAACAAAAAACAAAACAAAACAAAAAACCTGTTATAAATTACTCACCATCAAGTCGTTCCAAACCTGTATGAATTTCTTGCTTTAGCCAAACACACTGAAGAATGTGGGTGACCAAACAGTTTGTGGTTCCCATTGACTATGGACGTCCGTTTGGACCAGGGGTGTCAAACTTAGGTCCTGGAGGGCCACAGCCCTGCAGAGTTTAGCTCTAACCATAATTAATCACACCTGATCCAGCTAATCAGGTCATTCAGGATTATTTGAAAACTACATGAAAAGTGTGTTGGAGCAGGGTTGGAATTAATGCTGCGTTCCAGGCAGGTTTTTGAGCCTGTAAGCCACGGCTCACAACTTTGTATCGTTCCAGGTTAGTCATGCAAAACTGCCTGAGCGCAAGGAATTGTGGTAGCTAGATGTAAACAAACCAGTATAGCGGACCATACGGGGCTTATGCTCATTTAAAATCATTTCTTTTGCCAAAGGTGCTTACTCCTTGCTTATTTGAGGGAAACGGAGGATGAAAAACAGTGCATAAGACAAGAGAAGCTGTTATATTGTCCTAAAGTCTGTTTCTCACTGTGTACCTTTTGCATAAACACCGCATCCATAGGGGCTGCGGAAAAAGGTTGGAAAAACACGGGTTATGGGTTGCCTGGAATGCGGCATAAACTCTGCAGGGCTGCAGCCCTCCAGGAACTGAGTTTGACACCCCTGGTTTGGACCATCAACTGTTTGATCACCCATATGCGTCTAAATATCTTCTTTTATGTTAAACAGAAGAAAGAAATTTGCACAGGTTTAGAACAACTTGAGAGTGAGTAAATAAGTACAAATGGTGACAGAATTTTCATTTTTGAGTGAGCTATTCTTTTAAGCTTGTGGAAAATGTTTGCATTGCATGTTAACTTCACAATTCTTTTCTATTTCTAATAATAAAAAAGTGCCATTGTACTGGAATTATTGTTTTGATGGCTTAATGAAGTAATAGTTGATTTCACATTTCTCTTGGTTTATGTGCATATATTACCTTTTGTACTTTAACATTCTATTTCAAATAAATACTGTTCTTTTGAACATTGCATTTATCAAATAATTCTGAAAAAAAAGTAATGGCATTCAAGCAATCAATCAATCAATCAATCAATCAATAAATCAATCAATCCACAAAAATATTAAGTGATAAAACCATTTTCAGCATTATTAAATAAGAATTATAAATGATTCTTGATCACCAAATCAGCATTCTGTAGGATCAAATGACACTAAAGACTGGAGCAATGGCTGCTGAAAAATAGATTTCTCTTGCAGAGGAGAAAACAAGAAGGAGTGGGAGGAGAAACGAGGATAATGAAAAGACAGAGTTATAAGGACAGGATGTACACTTTGTCTGGTGTCAGGGGGGTGTTAGGGGAAGGCACAGTTAATGAGATGATGTTTGTGTATGTGTGTGTTAGAGCTGGCCATGCAGAGTGATTTTGAAAAACAGCTCCTCAGAGGGACAGATAAAGAGCGATAGGAGTGGGGGGTACATAAGGGCCATCTAAAGACTGGATGGTGTAATGAGGAGAGGGAGAGATGGCCTAGAGGATGTGCAGGGATATTTTACTCTAATGGCTTGTGCTATGTAATGGCTGCCAGAGGATAATGGAATATATGAGTGTGTGAACATCCAGACAGGTGTTTGTGAGTCAAAGATGTTTTTTTTTTCCTTCCTTTCTTTCTTTCTTTCTTTCTTTCTTTCTTTCTTTCTTTCTTTCTTTCTTTCTTTCTTTCTTTTTTTTTTTTTTTTTTTTTTGTTACACAGATGTTTTAAAAATGATCTCATCAGTAAAATAAATAAATAAAATAAATTGTAACATGGCAACGACATTCAGGTGCCAGTATCTGGTTCATCCTTGAGCCAGTACATTCTTATTTACACGCACACACACACACACACACACACACACACACACACACACACACTTTTTCTATCCTGTGCAGCTTAGCTTTGTTATTACAGCGGCTGGATGTTGCTCTTTTCTAAATTCACCCCTCATTCATAAATGTACTCTTTCAAAAATAGCAATACAATCTCAGTTTCACTACAATATGAGAGGGTCATTTCTTGACCCAAATATCTGGGGGCCTCAGTACCCAGGGTTATGTGCTGCCCTGGTGAAAAGGAGCCATCGCTGGGAGTGCGGCTTATGTATGGTATCAGTGTTTGAGAGAGGGATATGAGTCAGAAAAGAAAAAGCAGGAGGATTTTAATGACATTGTGGCCCAATCACATCAGGCCATTGTCTGATGAGCATGACTGCTCTCAGCCCAAGCCTTGATTATCAGGAGGACAAGACAGAGCAGAGCATTATTAGAGAACTAATCAACAACAGTGCAGCCTCTGTGTGTGTGTGTTTAATAGTAATGAGAAGGGAACTGCTTTGACATGGAGATTATTGGGTATTAGCATAAACAAAGAATAGTGCATGGAATTGTAATGACTGAACTTATTGCAGAGTTGTGAAAGCATAATGCACATGCATTGGAGAGGAAAGACTGTATTGTGTTATGGTAATGAATTATCCCATGAAGCTTCTGTTAACTTAGTTTAATGAAAGGAATCATGGTCGTTTAGTGATCATATTTGGTCTTGTGTGGAGGTGATGAGCTAAACTCCTAATGATTTTTCCATCATGTTCATTTATAATGTTCTTCTTAAAGGTCAGAATATAAAAGAGCATTTTTCATTTCATGTGTAAACTGAACAAGCAGTCTCAGGCTCATATTGTTTGAACATCTGAACTATAACATTTACTTACACTCACACTGTTTATTTTATAAATGTGATAGCTTTTAATCCATAAGAGTTTCAAAGGAATAGTTCACTCAAAATGAAAATTCATGTCGTTAGACATTTTCTATTTGTCAAAGAAATCTGGAAGAAATATCACTGTTTCCACAAAAATATTAAGCAGTAGAACTCATCGTTTCAACATTGCTGTTTAGAAATGTTTATTGAGCACCAAATCAGCACATTAGAATGGTTTCTGAAGGATCATGTGACACTGAAGACTGGAGTAATGGCTGCTAAAAATTCAGCTTTGCAATCACAGAAATAAATTAAAATTTTAAAATGTATTTGAAAATAATTTATCAATAAATTTTCAAAATTGTACTGTATTTCTTTTTTTTTTTTCTTTTTTTTTAAATGTGCCTCGCTAAGTATAAGATACTTCTTTCAAAAAACATTAAAAAAATTGGTGACAGAATTTTAATGACATGCTTGCTTACTGTGGTCAGAATGGTTCATTTCTATTGATTCCAAAATTTGTCTATTCCTCCCCTACTGTCTCAGTTTTAAATTAATTCCTGAGTACAATATTATTTTGCACTTTGTAGCTATATTCCAACAACAGTCAGCATTTCAGAGTACTTAATGAGATAAGCATTATGGTAAAAAATAGATTTATTCTCAAAGTCAAATAAACACTCCTATGCTTTTAATATTATTATTGCATACTGTAGCATTGCATCACCTCTCACAATAAAGAGCATAATGGTGTAGAAAGGCCTTTCAAATGAAGCAATACAGTAGCTGTTTATGGTGAGTTTTTGCTAAAGGGCAAATCAGTTGTGAATCTGGATATTTATTTGCGAATACAGACCCAGCAGGGTTAAAACATTGTGACCTGGGTGGTTTAGACCTTGGGATTTGCTGTAGTGGCGGTTGATGTGGATTTGATCAATAAATGGTGGATCTGGAAGTTTTTCAAACCCTGTTAATACACAAATCTCTTGTTTTGCTGTTTTATAGAGTGATGCAAGCGAGACCACTGGAGATTCAGACACTACAGAAAAACTGAGTTCCTTTTTTTTTTTCACAATTCACAGGCTCCTGCTTTATGCTTAATAGGCATGAACTTGTTGGTCTCAGGTCAAGAGCTTAATAAATAATATTTTATATAGTTTACCAATTAACTTTTATAGTTACTTTTTTTTTCCAAGTATGACTATTTCATACAGATCGCAAGTGAGAATAAGGATTGAGAATAAAATGATCGTTGTACAAACAGCAGCTGCTTTCACGTTTCTTGCTATGTATTTGCAGTTGCTGTTGCTGTTGCAAAGGCTTGTCTCACATATTAATAACTCATCAGTCTGGAGTGTTTCCTTTGCTATTGCATTTTAGTAGAGTGGGCATATGGCCATGATTCAGTCTGACAGACTGACACATGTAATATCAGTTAGAACAGAATGTACATGTTTGAGCTTTTTAAAATATGCATCGGCTTTACTTTGGTTTAGTTTAAGAGGCACTATGTGCAACCTTGCTTTAACAACCCTGAACACGACAATAGGCACTGAACCAAGGGAAATGTCAAAATGAAATTTGCATAAAGCAGTCATACTTGGGGCAAATGCTGGATATAATAAGGGGGCAGATATTTTATATCCATTATGTATGAAATCAGGATGCTTCCATTGCCACACAGGACATGAATGAGAAACAGCACGAAGTAGACTATGTAGACAAACCAAAACATCAAGAAAAGGAAAGACACTGAAATGATTAATGAAAACAGCAAAATCTGACCATTTGCATTCATCTGAATTTAATTGGCTGGGATTTATGATGTACATTAGTTAATAGAAGTAAAACATTTGCATATAACTTTTACAATGAAACATCACTTTAATCAGTCTAATTGCATTGAACTAAAATGAGTTTACTGATAAATTAGAGTTCCACACAGTTATGAACAAACTGACAACTACTGAATATCATGCCTGATATCTGCACCCTAAAAAATGCTGGGTTAAATACAACCCAGCGTTGGGTAAAATATGGACAAACCCAGTGATTGGGTTGTTTTGACCCAGCGTTTATGTTACTATCCAGAACGTTGGGTTAAACATTTAACCCAACCGCTGGGTCAAAAGAACCCAGTTGTTGGGTTTGTGCGTATTTTACCCAACACTGGGTTGTAGTTAACCCAGCATTTTTTTAGAGTCTGCTAACAATTGAGAGACTAAAGGTTGGGAAACTATCCATGAATCTATAAATGTGCAAAAAACTCCTGTGGTGACTTTTTTCTATGTCTTGTTATCAGTTTTGACACAGGTGCACACAGTTCCTCTAATTGACATCCATATCTGCAAATTTTGGGTCACTTTGAGTCTTGTAAATAATTGTGACATGGAAAAGTTTGGATGTAACTTTTTGAATGTGACAAGACTTGCCTTAAATGAGGGGATCCAGGGACGATTTTTCCCAAATAACAGATTAATAACAGATTAAATTTATCTCTTCTTCATACAAAGCTATTGCATGCCTTCAGAGCACTTGGAATTTTGCACATGCATCATGAATCATTGGACAACTCACTACTCACATGAATCATTGGATAAATTCACTGGTTATACAATAGTTTTTAAGTATTCAGCAAGGATGCATTAAATTGATTAAACATGACAAAGACTTTTACATTTTTATAAAAACAACAACAACAACAACAACAAAAATATGCAATTCTATTCATCAAAGTATCTTGAAAATAAAATGTAGAAAAATAAATAAATAAAATATTTCCGCAAACATATTAAGCAGCACAACTGTTTTTTTTTTTATCATTTATAATAAGAAATGTTTCTTGAGCACTAAATTAGCATAATTAGAATGATTTCTGAAGTATCATGTGGCACTGAACACTGGAGAAGTGGCTGATAAAAATTCAGCTTTGCCAACACATAAATTTAATAATGTCACCAGAATAAGGTTTCCGTTGGTCAGGGAAAAAAGTCACCACAGTGACATTTCCATCATGAGACAGACTTGTCAGTGAAAGTATACTGTCAAACAGCCTTGTATCTCTGAAGGTAGTGTAAATGTGTAGCGCTCTGACTATGTGGATGATTGACAGCACTCTGTGACTAATACAAGCCTGAAGGATCATGCAGTACAACACGCTACTAGCAGAACTGCTCTTGTTCTGTGGTATTTTTCCTTCTGGTATCTCATCTAATAAACACTATCTACAAGCAGCTGCTGTTTATGCCCCTCTGACAAACAAGAGAACATTGCATGAGCTACAGAAATGAATTGACTTTTTTTCCCCCTTCCACCCTGTATGATTCAACAAAAAGATTAGAAGATTATCCTGTTTATAATGCCAGCTTGTCAGGACTGAGGGAAAGGAAAGAGGCGAAAGAAAGCAAAGAAATGGCAAGAAAGCAAAATCCTGTAGCTGGAGGATGGGGGTGTGGCCCATGGCCTTTTCCAACTGTCCTCAAGGGTGGAATAATTAAGAGAGGAGGCCTAGCTTAGCTTCAAGAATCTTTCTCCACATCGTTTAAAGCAAACTGCTAAGAGGAAGGGAGGAAGGATGGACATAATGCAGTCAATTGCTCACTTAGGTGTGTGTGTGTGTGTGTAATAGCATCCCAGGTTCACTGGAAATATGTTACTGTAGCTACATTTCTGCAAAACCTGCAATATGTTGTTGACTGTGGCAATGTTTTATTACTTTCATTGGTTGTCACAGCAGTTCAAAAATAAAATGTATGGCGAGTGGCACTAAAAGAATAATACTCTATTGCGATTGAAAATGATAAATGTACCACCTACACTAAACCCAACCCTAAACCTAAACAATATTGTGAGAAAAAGAAAACGCATTTAAAATAAAAACGCATTTGCTGATGCAACTGTGTCATTTTAGCTTTCATCCACAAGGCTTTGAGCTCTTTCGTGGAATAACTTGTTACTTGTGTTCCACACTGACTCATCCCCAATGCTAGACCAGGTGAGCTACTGAGCAAGTTTGCAATTTCAGAAAATCCATACATATGGAGATAATTATATGATTCAAATGTTAATTATGCATTCGTTTATAAATCATGCAGTATGGTGAAATATGTCATAACATAGTATGTTACAAGGAACTGCACAAAAGTACAGTAAATCTTTATTAACCTATAATCTGCTCCTGTAGTCATAATTTGTGTTAAAAAGAACAAAAGTTATTGGTGTTTTACTGCCACTAGTGTTCATTTCACCTGGACAATGCAGTGAAATATGTATCAGTACGTTTTTAAAAAACTGTGCAGAATTGTAGCCAGCCACTTGTCTTCAATTAACCTGGGGTGTGCGTACAGTATATTTGTGGTCATGTTGGAGTCAGTCATACAACAACTAAATCTCACTTCACGCTCACCGTAGCAAATTTAGCCTTAGGTCACAGTAACACTGCATATGCAATGCTTGCCTATGAAGGAATAAAAACAGGCACAATGTGTTGACATATTACACTTTGTCTGGAAGCAGGACTAGTGCAGTAGTCCGCCTCTTTTTCTTTATATGATGGATGAACAAGTGAAACTATTTATTTGGTGTTCTGTAGTATAAAATATCCCTTGTTTTTTGTTCATCTTTTGCTTGTCTGAGTTTTAGAATGGATAGCTGTAGATAAATTGTTCTAGGCAGAATAGCAATGTGACTGGCAATAATTCTAAAATACGTATTATTAAGAGTGGTGACATTTTAAAATGTCCATCTCAGTGCTCTGGATTTAAGACTTGGACTTTAATGACTTGGACGGAAGTGGTCTGCTAAAGCAAAAGTCTGTGTGAATATGTGCATTGCTGGTTATGGAGGAGCCTACTCATGTTTTGTTTGTTTCATTGTCTTTGCTGTACATCTATGCTGCATGCTCATATTTGAGCAGCAGACTTTATCTACCTGTCCAGGTAAACATGACACAGTGTGTAATCAATTTGAAGAATCAATACACATTGCACACCATGTGTTTTTTGAAGTAAGCATACAATGCTGTAGAAAATTTTAGTTTTAAATTTAGTCTGTATTAAAAAGACTAGTTATTGTTTCCATCTGACTGAAATCAGTTTGGGCCATGGCTGCTGTAGCAGGCTGAGCCAGAGGGTGTTTAGCTGGTGTTGAAAAATAAATTCAGATTCCATACAGAAGTGCAAGCAAAAATAATGATAATGGCATAAAACAATAATAAACATCGGCAATGTTACTAAAAAATGGATGAATTTAACAGAATGTTTGGGTTTCAGTTGATGCGATGACCTTGCAGAGTTCCTTCTCTACTGGTAAGCTAAACTTATTTCTGATATGTTATTTTAAAAGTAGCCTACTTTTACCTGTTTAGACATGACTACACTTTTATAGACCTGTAAGACACAATATTTAATTACAGTACAAATAAATAAATAAATAAAAATAATATTTGTAATGGGTAATGGGTGCAGAAAATTCAGCTTTTTCCAAAATGGCCATTTTAAATTGTAATAATATTTCACAATATCACTGTTTTTACTGTATTTTTCACTCATGCAGCCTTGGCAACGTCTTTAAAAGATTTCAGACTTTTGACCAGAAGTGTATGTAGGAGGAGTTGTGTATGTGTGTGTGTCTCAGTGACCCATCCTGTGGGGTGTAGGGGAATAAGGTGAATCAGATTAGCATTACCCCTTACAATTATTTAGATCTTTCTAAGACTGTTGATACCTTCAGCCAGACATCCTAACAATTCAGCCTTGCATCTTGACTATTGAACTTGAACTCTTTGCAGACTTAAGCCTCACTGTTTTATGTTCAGCCAGCAGGGAGTTGCATAAGGAACCCATAACCTCCTCTGTCGCTTTCCACTTCAGCACCACTTCTCTTTAGTTCAGAAGAAAGGAATAGGAGAGCGAGTGGATGGGATTTAGACACTTTGCTTATTGGCCAAGAAATGAATGTCTAAAACAAGGGCACTGTTCTCACATAAAGCACTGGGGAAATTTGATGGCCCTCACCACCCGAGCTCTGATCCCACCTCTGCCTGCTCCTCTTTAATCATGGCTCTCTTGTTTTGTTTGTTTTGCTGCTGATTCAGTCTCTGCTACCAGTGAAGGCAGTGTCTCATTGTATGGAACCTGTGCTTCTGTTAGCCAAATGAAGACCTAGGGAACTGTGGACACAGGTAGGGTGTTTCTGCTTCAGTGAGAAGTCCCTCTGTAATATGTATGAGAGACCAGCTGACCAGAAGATCCTGCCAACCGAATGATGGTTTGGCTCGAAATATCATTTGTTGGCGGGCACAAAACCTGACCGGTGAATCTGGTTAAAAATCTCAGCACAAACTTAAAATAGGTAAAGAAAAGAGATATATGTCTGTTTCTGTTTCTTAACTTGACCTTACAGATGTTCTGTTTCCCCTCCCGAACCAGTGAGGAATGTTAGTGATGAGGACATTTAGAGGAGGTTTATTTTGGTAAGGGATGTAATGATCATGATTGTGTGCTGATTACACCCAGCCAACGTACTGGAGTGTCTTGGGTGAGCTACGAAGAGGAGATGAGGGTGAAAGCGAGCGGTGACAAGCCTCATTAATGGAAAATATTCTGCTCCGCTGCCGAGCCCTGCTGTTGATGAGGAACTTAACTGATAGACTCTCTAATTATGCGCTGTAACCACCATCCCACTGCAAGCAATAACCCCCACCTCTCTGCATATGCAAATATGACAGACCCGATCATTAGGTTTTATGCCTCAAAGCCAAATTGTTATTGTGAAACCATTGAAGCCAAGGGCAAAGACGTAAAACTCTATCACACATTTTGACACATTTTTTTTTATGAGCTTTCCTCAATAACAGAACAAATGTTATTGAATGTCATGGATAGTCAAGGGTAATGTGCCATGAAAGTTTTGTTTCAGATCAGAACAATTATTTGAGGCATCACTGAAAAAAAAGAAACAAAAAAAACTACATTTTCAGAGCAAAGAATGTTTAATTTAGTTTATTCTCCACTCTGTGTTTCCCAGCATTTTGGTTAGTGTGCCATATTGAAATGTCATAATGATGCCCACAAATTATGTCCCATATGTTCATGGGTCTTGTGCTCCAATTACTCCCTTGACTCTTAAAAACAATTTCAAAACACGTTCCGCTGCTGGTTTTAAATGCACATTTGGTCTTTCAGAAGACACATTTTTTTAATAGTATTTTTTATTTATTTATTTATTTATTTTTTACTTTAAAGATGAGACAGTAAAAAGTACATGTGCACTCACAGAAAACTGAAGTGAATGCATTTGCCCTTGCTTGACCTTGAGACTTTCCACTGATCCACGTATAATGGAGTTCAGTGAACCAGCCTGAAGAATGCAGGAGGGTCCAGAGTATGTGGACCTTTCAGGCTTGACCATTACCATTAAAATACCATAAAGTTGCTCACATCTGTATGTTGCAAAATATGTGCTAACACTCCCAATTCACTGAGCTTTAGCAAAGTTTCAGCTTTTGCAGATAATTACTGGGAAAAAGCCATACAAAACAAAAACTGCATGACTAATTATAGAATTTCTTTTTTTTTTTTTTTAAGCACATTTTGCTGTGTTTTCAGTTTATGTGTGTGCCTTTGTGTGAGAGACTGTATGTGAGTGAGTGACAGTGATCGAGGTACAAAGAAAACTTTTTTTTTCCCATCAGTATCTTTTTCTGCATGTCCATCTTTATCTTTTATACTCCTCCATACAGCTTTGGAGAGACACCTCTCTAGCTGTTCTCAATTTTAAGCATTCACTCTCTTCTCTGCATATTGCTTTCCTGCCATTAAACTTTTTTCTCTTCACACAGTGATTTATCAGCATCAGTGTAGTGTATAGACATATTGAGAGCATTTGCAAAACAGTATGGTTAAGTATGGTTATGGTTAAAATCTACTGTAAAGCAACTTAATCAAGTCGAACTTCATTCAAGAGTAAAACCTCTTAATGAAGCGGGATGCGACTATAGATAATTAGCCCATTAAAATAAATTAAGTTCTTAAAGTATTAATGTTCCTTCTATATATCCAATCCACATCAAATTAGGGTTTTCTCCCCATTCATTACACAGAGCATCAGTATTAAAAACATAAAGAAAATGCAGATATGCATGTCAGGCGGCCCAACACTACACTGCTGACGTGTCAGATTTGCACTAATGCAATTTGCAGCTCTGTCTGTTAGTGTTTGCTCTGAAGTCTAAATGGCATGTTTCCAACTTTAAATTTAATATTTTTGTATTGATCCGACTGGCTGTTTTTCTTTGCTTATCTAGTGCTGCCATGATGGACATGTGTCTGTTGTTGATGAGAAGAGTTTTGTGGCTTATGTGGCTCATAACAGGCACCTTCTTTAGTGTTTGGCCAGGTTAATATTGTTACAGAATAACTGAGGTGATATTGAAATTGAAATTTGAATGCAGACCACCGAAGACAGATGTAACCTAATGCAGCAGTGAGGAAAATACAAATCAATGTGTATTAAAAAGGACACTGCCCAAGGCAATTAACAGCTCCTCTGCTACTTTTTGTTGTAGTTTCTGGAGGGTCTGGTGACATCTTGGTCATCTGACCTTTAATCAGTCTTAAAGGAATAATTTACCCCAAAATGAAAATTTGCTGATAATTTACTCACCCTCAGGACATCCAAGATGTAGATGAGTTTGTTTCTTCATAGGAACAAATTTAGAGAAATTTAGCATTGCGTCACTTGCTCTGTGGTGAATGGGTACCGTCAGAATGAGAGTTCAAACAGCTGATAAAAGCATCACAATAATCCACAAGTAATCCATGTGACTACAGTCCATCAATTAACATCTTAAGAAGTGAGAAGCTGCGTGTGTGTAAAAACAAATCTATCAAAAATAAATTTTTAACCTTAAACTGTTGCTTCTAGCTAAAATATGAGTCCAGTATCCTTGCTTTCTCCATTGAAAACATTGTCACATCCGAATGAGGACAGAAATATCTACAGATCAAGTATAGAAGAGAAATCAGTCCAAAACAGTTCTAAATATATTGATGGATTTTTGAAGTGAGAGGACAACAGGGTGCTCATATTTTGGCCAGAATCTACAGTGTTTAAAGTTAAAACCCCTTAAAGGAGTAATTCACCCTAAAATTAAAATTTTGACATAATTTATTGACCCTCATATTGGAATGTTGATAACCAAACAGTTGCTGGTAACCAATGACTTCCATGACATGTATTTTTTCTTCTTCTGTATACTATGGAAGTCAATGACTACCAGCAACTGTTTGGTTACCAACATTCTTCAGAATATCTTTTTTTGTGTTCAGCTGAAACTCAAAGCTTTGGAACAACAGGGTGTGTAAATTATGACAGAATTCTTATTTTTGGGTGAACGATCCCTTTAATGATGGATTTGTTTCTTAACAAACACACATCTTTACACTTCACAAGATGTTAACTGATGGACTGTAGTCATGTGGATTACATGTGTGGTTTTGTATTGGCTGTATGGACTCTCATTCTGACTTGCCCCATTTACTGCAGAGGATCCTTTGGGGAGCAAGTAATGTTATGCTAAATTTCTCCAAATTTGTTCTGATGAAGAAATAAACTCATCCACATCTTGGATGGCCTGAGGGTGAGAACATTTTCAGCAAATTTCCAATTTTTTTCAGTGAACCATTCCTTTAATATCCATTCTTTACTATTGGTCCAATAAGGTTCTATATGTTAACATGTTAATTGATTAGGTGTCAAACTGAGCCTTATTTATATAAAACCTGACAGCACGTTTGGCCTTATTACAATCAAATGCATAAAGGCATCAGCCTGCTGTAACATTTCAATTCTATTTGAACACGCAGCATTTAAAAACAGCATTTCATGCAGTGTCATGTTCAGATTGTACAGAACATTTGAACAAATGTCAAGTCCATTCAAGTCAATTTTAAAAAGCACCATACAAATAATGTTTCAATGCAGCTTTAAAGAAAAAATGCCTTTGACCCTTCAGTGAATAAATCAAAAGCAACTGTGGGATTAAAAAAAACAAACAAACAAACAAAAAACAACAACAACAACAACATAAGATGGATTGAAAGCTGGGGGTGCTTACCTTCCCCTGTCAACACATACTTTAATAAATGTCCAGTATATAGGTTGTATTATATATTGTATAGTATCTGGTTACACTGTACACTGTATGTGTAATGTTAGTGTAATGTCATATATTCACTGAATAAATGAAACTATGATTGCAAGATAAAAATTGTGTCAACAAAAAACAAATTTCAAATTAATTAGATTTTGTACCTTGCTTTTGTTTTTGTTTTTTTTTTGTTTTTTTCTGTTCCCACAGTTGCTTTGGGTTTATTTATTGAAGGGTCAAAAACTGTAAAGCTGCATTAAAACAATATTTGTATAGACCTTTTTAAAACAGAATTGACTGGCCTTGACATTTGCTAATATGTTCCTCACAATTTTTCTTTAGTTTCTGTATAGGTTTTTTTTTTTTCTTTCTCATCACTATAATGTGACGGATTGTTCCATGTATCTAAAACCACATTTACAACACTTGAACAATGTGTGGGATTTTGATGGATTCTAGAAGATATACATTATAGTGGAGTTACATAACTTGTTTGGGCTGAAATAAAGTAAAACAGCTAACATTATTTCACAATTATATATATATATATATATATATATATATATATGTATATATATATATGTATATATGTATGTGTGTGTGTATTATTATTATTATTTTTTTTTTTTTTTTTTTTGTATTGTATTTTTTTGGCACATTTTGTATATATCTCTTAAATGACGCCCTCGGTTCAGTAAATGGATCTCCCTCATACCGAGCTGATGATCTGAATCAGGTGCGTTAAATTAGGGAGACATACTAAATGTACAGATCAGTGTGGTACCCCAGGTAGGAATCCCTGTCTGGTCCAAAGCCCCGCCCCTCGCGCGTGGCGCTGTCCATCACAGTAGTGCTGCGCGCTGAAACTCAGCGAGCTCAAGCGCGCGCCCGAGCAGATCGCTGCTGAAGCGCGAGGTGAAGGAAGGAAAGTTGTGCCGCTCAGACTCTGAAGGATCACAGTCCAGCGAATGAGGAGTGAATCCACGCACCATGGTTTGCGATTTGAACACTGTCGCTTGAGAAAAGGAAGACTGCTGTAAACTTACAATCATGTTTTGGACTATTTTGTTGCCATATTGTGTGACTTTTGTGTTGGGAAATAAGACCGACGAACGAATACCTTTCTTCCACGGCCATGTGTTTGAAAACTCTCCACCTGGCTCAAAAGTGAACGGACTGAGCATCCCGGTGAAGCGCATCGACCCGCAGAGATGGTGCTCCAAGTCCGGGATGCACCTGAAACTCCTGGGGGACCGGAGTGAAGATTTCCACGTCTTCGCGCACCACAAGCGAGGACACATATTGCTGAAAACCTCTAACGTTCTCGATCGAGAGGAACGCGCTGAGTATCTTCTCAGTCTGGCGCTGTGCTGTCAGAGCTGCGCTTCAGCCGAGCGCGTCGTGGCCGAAGTTGCTTCTGTTAAAGTGGACGTGCTCGACACGAACGACCACGAGCCCACTTTCCAACATGCAGACGTGAAAATAACTTTGGACGACGCCACGGCCCTGAGGTCGGTGGTGTACACGGTGAAAGCGGAGGACATTGACAGCGGCAAAAACGCCGAGCTCATATACTACGCGCTCCCGAGAAATGTTAGTTTCTATGTAGTGCCCAAAACCGGCGACATCCTCCTCGTGGACTCGATTCTCGGTCTCGCGCAGTCCATAAAGTTCAGCGTGTTTGCGCGAGACCACGGCTGGCCCGCTCGGACCAGTCAGAATATGGACATAGAGATCAGTCCGCGCCAATGGCCAGCTCTTCCTACGCTCGGTAACGGACACTCGAGAAAGTCCCGCTCCGTGCCAGAACCGGTGCTTATCACCGTGTCCGAAGACGCGAGTATCGGCTCCGTCATAATGAACCTGCACCCGGTGAGATTTCAGTCCGCCAGTTTTGAGCTGATTCACCCGGACGCGGATAACTCTCCCGTCACCGTGAGTCGGGACAGCGGAGATTTGGTTATATCAAGGCGGCTCGACCGAGAGATGCAGCCGCTAGTGGAGATAACTGTCAAAGTGCAAGATAAGCGAGGTGAGTGCGCCGTTATTAATCCAATATCTATACGACTATATGTCCCGGTCCCTTTCCCACCTGTACAGTACGTGACAATGTCTCCAGCGCGTGCTGGCAGATTTCACCTGAAACCGCCCCCCCCCCCCACCCCCCAAGAAAAAAAAAAGACGCGCGTCTCCATGTACCCAAATCCTCCTCCTCTTCCCTCAAATTGAGCACGTCATATGCAGTTTACCTTATTACAGATGCACAAAGTTCACAGAAATCAAAGTTAATTAATTTTTAATCAAATTTAATTTTCACTCGCGGTAAAGTCTAACGCGTAATTGAAACGAGTCAAGGCGCAGATGAAGCCACGGGTGCACTGCTGCATTAATGACAGCGATCGATTGCACTATGATGCTTGAATACATTCATACACACCTGGGTGACAAACGCATATTTTACAAGAAATTATCACTTAATTTGTAAACTCTACATTTTCCCATTTGTAGGATTCACTGTGGATTATGCTTTGTTTTCAAAATGCTTTGTTTTCAAAATCAACAGCATCTTTGCATCCTTTTGACTTGTAACTATAATTTTAGTAATTCCTACTCAATTTTGTGAGAAATTAACTGGATTTTCTTAATCGGTAAAAACTGTCAATAAAAGTGCGATGAATTTAACACTGCAGGTTGGCAGCAATTTTACAATTACACTCAAGTTTCACATTTCAGGGGGTTGTGCATATTGCTTTGCTAATCACATCACGATTTTCTTCCCTCTTACCTTGGGCTTTAAATAATTCCTCTTCATTTAAATGGGTCATTCAGTCAGTGCTCAACAGTTTTAAGTGTTTGTGTGTTTGATGAGAAAAAGAAGGAATTTGGTAAGGTGCTCATATGGGCCCTTTTACAGAATCATATCATATTTCTGTATTCACCTGTAATTGGGTGCTTTGCGTTGAAGGTGAAGTCTGCACATCAAGCTGAATGTAGTCATGAATCCGGGGCAATTTAATCCTTTTTGAGTTGGAGATTGTGCTCTAGTTTCCTTCATCTGCTTGCATTAGCTATGTAATCCCATCTCATTCACTTTCTCATTTTGGGGATTTAAGACTGGCAGCACAGTTAGAGCAAACTGCTGGGAAGATGAGGCGTTTAGTGGAATGTGCTCATATTTGAGCAGTTGACCGGGCATGATTTAGCAGTCTGATTTAATTAGTGTTGGTTTGTTAATCAGGGACTTTCTGCTTGCTGGACCTGCGGCTCTGGAGATACTGCTTTTTTTTCCTTGAGTCTGTGCTCCTAGCATATGTTCAAGGGCACTTGTTTGTGCATGTGGGGATGTTTGTAGGTCTGTGAATGTTGTGCAGTGTGTGGCTCTCTGTGAAAGCTTAGCACAAACAGTGAGGCCAAACAGCTGGTTTTAATCAGGAGTTTAGAATAGTGTCTGCTGACCTCACATTTGCCTGTGGCTCTTTGGAAGTAATGAGCTTTCAGGTAACCACATTTATTTAAAAAATGGGGATTATTATTATTATTTTTTTTCATGTGTATTAAATATATTTATACCTTTCCTCTTCTTTAGCTTTGGATATTGCATTTTTTCCCCATCAAGTTCATATTAATACATCATATTTCCTAAAATAATGAAGTCAAAATTCTCTTTTGAATTAGCTGAACATCATTCATTATTGAAATTAAGATGCAAAAACAGTCATAAAGTGAGAATTTATCATATGAACAAATCTGTAAACATACACGCTGAGAAAAAAAAAAAAAAAAAAAAAAAACATGAAACGACCGTAACCTTGCTGAGCAATCGACGACATCCTCCGTGGCAAATTTAAAACCTCACAGCTATACTTTGAGCTCCTCTAGGTATTCAATCATTAATATACAGAGAAGATAAAAACAATCTAAATGCACTGGGTAGGCCGCCGATTCTCTCAAGTACAACATTCTCCTCCAGAACAATCAAGGAAGTGACAATGTCTGGAGGTGAAAGCAGAGTGTCTTCATTATCTCACACTGCTGTCACGATTGCTGAATGTTAACAACGTTCGTCTACCTCTCTTTTCTGTACTTTTCTCTTTTGTCTCAGTTTTATGTGCTAACTGGATCATTTTACAGAGTACCATTTAAAAAGAATGCTTTTTGTTATACCTGACCTAACACAATGCAAATATTCAGTTATCGAATTGAGTTAATACATGTGTCACTAACAACTCACATTAGTTTGTATGTATAACAGGGTTTCCATGGGTCTTAAAAAGTCTTAATTAACCCTTGTACAAATTAAGGTCTTAAATTCATAAGGTAGGTAAAGGTAGGTAAAAAATGTTAGCCTGAATGCACTGTAAGTCGCTTTGGATAAAAGCGTCTGCTAAATGCATAAATGTAAATGTCATAAAGTCATAACAGTAAATGTTGCATGCATTGCAAGAATCTTCATCGGTATTTTTGTTGTTTTCAAGTTCAAATATCTAAACATCCTTATATAAAAAAATACATTTACTTGGGATGCAAAATACAAATATTTGAAGTCTTGATTTATGAGAAATTGAAAAAAAAGAATTTTATTCTTTTTTTTCCCCCCCATTTGAATTTAGTTGATGTATTCTGGCAGATTTGTTTTAGTCGTAAACAACATTTTGATCAGTTTCACACAAAACAAGACATCTTATCTTTTGTCATTTTGCTTTTCACTGTGTCTTGATTTTAGAATCTTTTTTTTAGAAGACATTTTGTACTAGAAAATGACAAAAATACTAAGGAACAATTTGCATTGTGATAGTTGTATTTTCAAACTATTGCTAACAGAACTCATTGTGGGCTCTCTAGAAATGTACATTTAGACATTGACATATGTTCTCTACCACATGTCACACATCACTTTCACTCAACATTCTACAATATTTTAAATAAATTTACAGACATTAAATAAATAAATAAATTTATTTAATTTTACAGAACACACTGACTGCTGTGGTTGCCAGATTACTAATAAACTGATGTAATTTTTATATATCAATCTACTAAATCAGATTTGTACTTTAAAATGTACTTACAACTATTGTAATAATAGGTGTTTTAGCAGAAAACCATTGTAAGTGGCCTGTCCATAACTTGGCAAATACACACAAAGCCAAAAAAACATTTGGGTAAAATGGGAATGTCTTTTTACTATTTTTCATAGATTGACTCTTAGATTTTACAGTAACACTTTATAATAAGGTTCATTAGTTAGCATTAGTTAACTACTTTAGGTAATATGAACTAAGCATGAACAATACTTCTACAGCATTTATTAATCTTAGCTAATGTTAATGTCAACATTTAATAATGCATTATTAAAATCAAAAGGTGTGTTTGTTAACATTAGTTAATGCACTGTGTATTAACATGAACTAACAATAAATGATTGTATTTTCATTAACTAACATTAATGAAGATTAATAAATACTGTAATAAACGAGTTGTTCATTGTTTGTTCATGTTATTTAATACATTAACTAATGGATCCTTAATGTAAAGTGTTACTGGTTTTACTTAAATTGTAAAATATTTATAATTTTTCACCAAATGTGGAAAGGCAACTTGCAGTTAAAAAATCAACAGGACTTATACTACGTAATTTTTACAGAAAAATAAAAGACTAAAATTGCTGAAGGTGTTTTTTTATATATATATAGTAGGCTGTTCAACATTTTGATTTTAAATCAAAAATCATTTTTACAGTGCAAGTATACAAAACTGATATGTCTGTGTCTTTGTTAATCTTCATAAATGTAAATTATTCCAGATATCATCTCCCTTCCTACAAATAACACCATACATCTTTTTCCATGCATGTAAGTGTGTTGTGTCTGTAGAATCACTGAGCAAGTCTTCTGTCGTTTTCCTCAAGTCTTTCTGTCGTTTTCCTCATAACCCTTCAGCTTTCTTGTCAGAGCACATCTGATGCTGCCAGTCTTTGTGGTATCAGTGCTGTGGGATCAATTAACCCCTGCATGCTGATAGATATTTTGTGTGTGCTTGCGTACAGAGCTAGTATTTGTATGTATACCAATGACAGACCTCGAATCCCAATTTCAATTGTGCAGTATGTATACCTTAGAGATGTTGTCGGCTGTCTTGCTCAAGCCCTCTTTCTCTCTCAATTACAGATGATGGAGTCGAGCTCCTTGTAATTCAGTGCAAGTTGTCAGAATGAAAAGAGATTGACACTAGCCTATATTCTACCCTATCCCTCTTGTAGCTGGTCTAGAACATTCTGCTCTTAGTTACTTCCTTTGTCTTCATTTCATTAAGGTGACAGACATGTAATTTCAGACATGCACACACATCTCCATTATCCTCGCATGTGGAATATGGCCCATGTGTATGAAGCCATAGGTTTGCATTACACCAGCAAGCATGTGTTTTGTAAAGGAGATTCTGAGCCCCATTCTGGTAATGGCCCTAAACACCCCCATCAACAGGGCTTAATTTGAATGACAGGCTCAATGTTTTTCTGGGTCTTGACCAGCCTTCAATACTGAAAATCTGTTAATCTGGTCAGCATGAGCCAAAGAGTTACCACAGCATATGGGGAGCTTCTTCTGCCAGGGACACAGAGGAACTAGCAAATGCTTCACAGGGTCAGACACACACACATAGACTCAAACACTGGAGCAAAAGCCCTAAAACTGTGAGCAAAACCATCTCTCTAGTAGACAACACACACACACACACACACACACACACACACACATGCAGACATATACTTCCAGATAACCCTGTTAACACATGAGTAAGCTTAATTTCTCTTGCGGTGTCTGGCATATATTATATATATAATATATATATATATATATATATATATATATATATATATATATATATATATATATATATATATATATATATATATATATATATATATATAACATTATACTTATATATAGAGAGCCCCACTCTAAGGGGTAAAGAGAGAGAGAGAGAGAGAGAGATCTTAAAGGTCCTTAAAGGTTCATATGTAAAGATGTTCTCACACATTTGGACATCCACAACATTTCCACTGTCACTTTCACTTGTTTTTCTTATAGTAGAAATTTAAAAGCGCACATAGATGATGTCTCAGTAGCTTTCTATATATCTATCTATCTATCTATCTTTCTGTCTGTCTGTCTTAAATTTTTATTTATTTATTTTTTTGTAAAAGACATGTTGCATCCATTTAGCAGATACTTTTATCCAAAGCTACTTATAAATGAGGAACATCACACCCAAATGTTTTTCTTACTTTACTACTTACTTTACAAAAATATTTTTTGGTTTGAAAGTCCAACTTCCTCTATAAAGATGCTGTTGACCCACATTCAAAACAAGATATGTGTGCACATAAGCATCTGGATAGTTCTGAAGTTTTATTTTTATAAAATAATTTTTGTTTATTACATTTTTTGAGAGTAGTCCTAGTTTTATTTTCACATAAAATAGTCCAAGAACACACCAGATTCAGCTGCACTGCTATTTTTCGAGTTAAGAGGAAGGGTTAGAGGTTTAATGGTTGTCCCCATGGCAGGTAGGAGGGACAAAATCAACACAGAGAGAGAGAGAATGAGAGAGCTGCTGGTGTTTGCGGCTGATAATGTTTCGATTTGTCCACTATCCAAGGGATGGAGATAAAGCATGTGTAAAGATCGACAGCTATGGAAAGAGAAAACTATTTAAATAATTTAATGAACTCTAGAGTGAATGAATATTTCATGTAACAATGTAGCAAATATAGAAACACCACACATCCAGAAATAATCATTGCTACAGCTACAACTTCATAAGAACAAGTCTTCATTCAGCAGCAGGAGTCACAACAGCTCTTCACTGTGGACCTCAATTTGTAATCTATGCATACATTTAGCCATTATAAAATTATGTGGGTGTTCTGTGGCAAACAATGACTTTCGTATAGTCACCCAGGGCTCTCCATACAATGTCTGTGACACAGAATGAATAGGAGCTGTGTTACAGTCCAGATATGCATGTACCAGCACAAGCTCCAGACATGCCGAGTTACCTTCAGTGGAACAAAATCAGATGTAGCAGATGAAAAGTTCACTGTGGCATGTCTCTGAACATTGGAGTTAGAATGTTTGAACAGTGGCAGCTCCAGTTAATCACGTCTGTGAAAGCAGGTGTGAATGGAAGTCATCCAGTTTTCTGCACAGTTGTGTTCATGCTTGATTCAGGGAGCGCTTGGAATTTTCTCTCTTTGCTTCCTGATGATTTGAGAGCAGTTTATGTCAAACATTCAAAATTTTAGCAAGCTTTTTTTTTTTGGATCAGATGAGAAAGTACTCAGTTTAGAAACTGCATTTAATGATTCAGTCAAAGAGTTGTTATGGGGCTACTATTGGCAATGTGGTTACTAACAAGTCGAATATAATGAAGTTATTGCAAATAGAATGTTAAGCATTTTTATTACTTCTGATCTACATTATTTCTGTGTTCGTTAAAGCCGGCAATGGTGTATTCATATTGTTTCTCTGATCCATCATTACTTCTGTGTTTATCTGTGTGTAGGGATGTAACAATTCACTGAACTCACAATTCGATTTGATTCGATTCACAATTACAATTTTACGATTCGATTTGAATCACTTTTTTATTTTATTTTATTTTTTTTAACTAAAAGGAGATTTAATACAAATTATAAATTAAATGTGTCTTTTTATTATTGCTTGGACAAAATGCTGCACATTTCTTTGTGAAATTGAAATATAACACTATAATAATATACTAATATAGCTCTTGCATATTATTGCTCTTTTGTTGGTTTCGATTGCTTCTATTGTCCTCATTTGTAAGTCGCTTTGGATAAAAGCTTCTGCAAATAACAAAATTTAAATATAATGTAAAAAAAAAAAAAACTAAATTAAAATTTTAAAATAAGCCCCAAATCAAATAAATAAGTAACACAAATAAAATTAAAATCTTCATATAAAACAAAATAAGGCTTTGTCTGTGCTCTTTCCTTTTAAAATGAGGCAACCACTGCATTTTAATCATGATCCAAAAAAAAAAAAAAAAAAAGATGCTGCATGCATGCAACATGTGCAGGTTTTAATCTTAATTTGATTACATAATTTCCAAATTTAAAGCAAAAACAGAATGGTTGACTTCAGTTTTGTGAAACTATACATAAAAAAAAAAAAAAATATCTGCATGAAACCGAAACAGCAGACAAGCTGAAAGAGACGCAGATTCACTCTCTGCCAGCAGGCGGCGCTTAAAGCGTTTCCTTGGTTTCCGCTGTAAACAAAGCAGCACTGCACTTATGAACTTTAATATGCATTATACAGAAGCAAGATGAAAATAAAAAATACCATCTAAACTTTTCCAAAGACAGTATGTTCCCCTCAGACATACATTCATATAAACTCCTACCCCTAATTGAATCATGATTTGTTTAGCATATCAACCAATTTAAATCTTCACATATTAGAATCGATTTTCAACCGGCTCGTAGTTAATCGTTACATCCCTATCTGTGTGTGACGTGAAAGAAATTGTGGATATGTCTTCAGAAATGTTGTGGCCAACAACAGCCCCACCAACACACACTCCTAACACAAGTATTTGACTTTTTATTTTCATCAGTTGTCCAGTTTCCCTAACAACCACACCACTGACAAGTTGCAAGGAGAAAAAATAAAAAAATAAAAATAAAACGTATTTCTGACGTTGAGGGGTGGCTCTGAGGTCTCTGCCTCTGAGGAAGACGCATCACATACATCCTGTTCGTACACACAAAACTGCATATGTACACAGAAATATGCTGAGATGTACAAATATTTACCACTAAATGTTAAAGGGATAGTTCACATAAAATAAAATAAAAAAAAAAAACAGGTCATCATTTACTCACCATTATGTTGTTCCAAACCTGTGTGATCTTTTAAGCGGAACTTAAAAGAAGATAATGTGAATAATGTTGCCGTCAAAACAATATTGGACCTCACTGACTTTTATTTTATGGACAAAAAACACTGATGCATATTTCACACAGAAAACATTTTTGCAGATAAAAAAAAAGTGAGAAGCAAGGCATTAGAATGGAAAAAAAAATATAATGTCTAGAGACACATTTTTGAAAACACTTTTAGAATGCTGTGTCTTGCGCTGCAAAAAATGTTGCAAAAAATGCAAGATGTGAGTGTAACACTCAATCATGTCTATCTAGCATGTTTACATAGAAAAACTATGGAAAAGCAATGCAGTGGAATGCAAAATGTGGTAAATTCACACAAAGTTCCCAGTCATTTGGAATTCTTTTGAAAAGACTTAATTTCACCAGCAATCAATTTTGCTGAACAACAGTAAATGTGACCACTCCTTAAAACATTTGGAGAAAAAAAAAAGACTGCTTCAGTCATACTGAAATCAGACTTTTAAAACCCATATAAACAGACCCAATTCTGTGCATACACAAACGGACACATACAGCTCATCCAAATTTCCCATAATGCCTATTGAGAAGTGAATAAAGCTGTATGACAGAATGTATGAGTGCCATGGCCCCATCATCTCCTCAGGGAGACACTCTCACTGTTGGTAATTGGGAGAACACAGCCTATATCCTACAGCTCCTCTTAAATTAGCCTTGTGTCACTGCGTTTATGCCCCAGACTCTAGATTGAATGTGGGTTTTCTTGTGTGTGTCTGTGTGGTTATGTAAGGATCTGTTTATATGCTTATCATGCTTATGTAAGCAATGCTTCTGACCGTGTGTGGTTTTTATGTGTGTGTGTGTGTGTGTGTGTGTGTGTGTGTGTGTGTGTTAGGCAGGCAAGACGTACTCCCGAATAGCCGGATTGCTTAACTATCAGAAGGCAGCTAGGTAGAGATCCAACTCTATCTCTCTTTCTCCATCTTTTGTTTTATTCCATCACTGATTATTTCATCAGTCTGTCTACAATCTTGGCCCATCTTGGTGTTATTTTTTCTTTCTTTTCTTTTCTTTTCTTTTCCCACCATTTCATCTGCTCTGCTTAAGACTGTTCTGTGATTAGTTTGTATCCAATCTGGCTCTCTCTGATATAGGAGACTGTGAGTGTGGCGGCCAAGTCTTCTAATTGCCAGACTTAATCAAACAGACAAATGGGAGGATAGCAGGCAGCCTGTGACCTTTCCAAGATGGCATCCTCGCCTCGGATCTCGAGCAAGATAGTTGCCAGCCAGCTCCTCTCTTAATAATGCTGACAAATGTAACTGCGTCTGTGACTTCGGTACCATTTCCTGTCCACATCTAATAGGCCACGTGGCCCTGAATTGCTAGAGCCTGTGATGAGTTCTAAGTCTTCCGTGCCTGTGTTGCCCACTATGGCTAATGTTATGACACTGACATTCATCATAAGGATCTGTGATATCTGTGTGTGTTTGGAGGGAGTGTGTGGAAGCTGACGGCATATCCTGAGATTTGGCCCTGAAGAGAACTAGCTGAAAGTGATGCAACATTAGCAGGCTAGCAGCTTTTTGTTGTGTGGTTTCACAGCATCAGTCTATTTTGAAGTGTAGAGAAAGGGTGCATTTACACTGTCAACCAAGTCATTTTTTTTTTTTTTCTGGTGGATGTTTGTTGCAGATTGGATCTTGCTGCATATGGGTGAACAGCAACAGAAGATCAATGTGGATATATAGCCTTTATATATATATATATATATATATATATATATATAGAGAGAGAGAGAGAGAGAGAGAGAGAGAGAGAGAGAGAGAGAGAGAGAGAGATCGATTGTGGCTCTGAATTTGATGCATCTCATATTTGACCTAAGTCTAAACTCCTTTAAAGTGGTCATATGATGCGATTTCAATTTTTCCTTTCTCTTTGGAGTGTTACAAGCTCTTGGTCCATAAAGATGATCTGTAAAGTTGCAAAGACTAAAGTCTCAAATCCAAAGAGATATTCACCGCCATGTCGTATAGATGCTGTGTGTTTCACTGTGAAAGCGAAACTACTTTGTTTGGCCTTCCAAAAGAGGACGATATCTGCTTCGTCATGCCTGTGGAAAATAATGTGTTTTTTTAACCTTAAACCGCATAAACACATTTCATTACACCAAAATACACAAAATAATGTTATTTTTAGCAGCATCATATGACCCCTTTAACAATTTGCTTATTTCACAGTGTTTTATTGTTAATATCCACTGTGATTGACTATAAACCTTATTTTGTAAAACATGCATGTGTAATGAAGTAATGCAATTGATATCAAGCTATATTTGTAAATACAGTATGCATAGAGAAGAATAAAGATAAGTCATTTTAAACATAAAATTGGTGAAACTGGCCTTTCACTGATACACTCAAGGCAGTTTTTTTAAACATGATTGAGAATGAATTATTTCACTAATGTGCAGAATTAGTGGAATGTCAAGATTTAAATTGTAAATGCGAGCGCTGCGAATAATCACGTCACATGAATATTATGGATAAATATTCAGTACACTCGATGGGTCATTATTCTTTTTCTTTCTTTTTTAAGAGATTTAAGACCTAACATATTTAAATACAAATTATTAAATATGTGTGAATCATGGAAATTTCCATTGAATAATTATTTGCATTCTTGGCAGAATTCAGAATTAAAGAATTGTGTCCTATTTAATTCACAAGAAGTTGAATTGGTATGACAAAAAATGCAATGCAGGTAATGCGTTCTGAGAAAAAAAAAATGTGTTCTCCTACCCTGGTCCACAAAATTTCTTAAATATGATGAGATATATCAAATACATTTTAAAATCATTCCAAAAAAACAAAAAAACAAAAACAAAACATTTCATACATTTCTATTCAGCTGGCATTTCAGATATTATCTGTACGTTTCTTTTTTAAAATTTTTAAATAAAATTATTTACATTCAATTTCAAATTCTAATTTTGCGCCCTATTACATTCTATTTTCAGTTCCTGTGAGCACACTTGAGCACTTCTAAAGTTCTAACAGTGTTATGTAGTGCTAACAAACCTAGCACATCTGCGTGTCATTAATATAAACACACTCATTTAAGTCTTAATATAATGTAAATAGATCTGGCAAAAAATTGGATGCATGTCTAAACTGCTTTACCTTTGCAGTATAAATGAAGCCAGCACTTTCTGTGGGTGTGTGTGTGTGTGTGTGTGTGTGTGTGTGTGTGTGTGTGTGTGTGTGTGTGTGTGTGTGTTACTAAGAGTTGGTGGTAGTTCCTGTTTATTTGTGTGTCTGTTTGCAATAATGCTCTATCCTTATGCAGCTGTGCAGGTTAAATCAATTCAAGAGGCCATGAACACCTGTGGTCTGCATTCTCTGAATTCCTCTAAACACTCTGTCTCTGTCTGTCCTTTTCATTTCTTTTTCTTGATTCAGTTCCCACTTCTATACTTTTCATCAGCCTGTGGGTTGTGTTGAGCTTGTATATATAGTAACAGGACAATAACCACATAAAGTCTGCACAAACTGTTCTTTCTTCCCTCTCATTCTCCTTGTAGACCAGTTCTTAAAAGACGAAAATTAGAGCAGTACACAAGGCTTATTTAGTTCAGTATAGACATCATTTTTTGAAAGCTCTTACAGAACTTTTTTCTACATATTCCTTTGAAGAAAAACAGACTTATGTCCACATGTAACAGAATGCTGCAGTTAGTTTAGAGCTTGCCTGAAATATCCTTGTTCATATAGCAGAACGCGGACAATATATCTGCTCACATGCTAAGTAGTCAATATTTATAGCTAGCTGTCTTGCACCAGCAGGCTCACAGAGTGCTCTAATCGTAGATTAATGACCATATGGCATAGGAATGAAGTTCATTAGTATGCCTTTCTCTTTCACCCTCTTGCTCTCTCTTTCTTGGGAACATGATTTCAGGATGCTGGGTTCTATAGATCAGCTCACCTTAGCCCCTGGTAATCAGAGCATAGGAAATGGAGTAATCTAGGGCGCTACTGCTGAGATCTCGATTTTACAGCTTCACTTCAGGCAGTGTGAAGTACATACAAACACACACACAAACACACACACACACACACACACACACACACACACACACACACACACAAACACAAACACACACACACACACACACACACACTCACACACACACACACAACACAAAACACAAACACAAACACAAACACACACACACACACACACACACACACACACACACACACACACACACACACACACACACACACACACAAACAGAAAAGCAGTCTCAGTTCACCGGAGAACAGGAAGCACATGTATTTTAAAATATACAATGTACAGCAACTTCTGATTGCTTTATCCATTATTTTTACTACATTGAGTAATAGTTATGGTAGTTACAGAAGTTGTAGTAGAAAATTTTTATATTTTCTGAAGGAAATATGAGTGATGCTGATGCAAGAGTTGCTGCTATGATGCTTAGGCTGTGCGCAGTTGCCAGGATGTCGCTAAGTGAATGTTGTGGAGTTCTGAGGGCGTTTTAGGGGTTTTATGTTTGTAGTAGTGATTAATTGAAATCAATTTTTACCAAAACTTAAAAGACAGTTTTAATTTCATGCACACTGAAATAGTTTTATAAACAATTAATTAATTGATCAAATTTATTTTATAATCACCACTAAAAACTGAGTTACACACTGCCTGGATTTAAATCAGCAAATAATTGAAATTTTAGGATTGAATGATTATCACAGTGATTAATATGTTTCTGTCATATTATATGCAGCTTTGGGCAGTAACGCATTACTTAGTAACACGTTACTGTAATTTGATTACGTTTTTAGTAACAGAATAATTTAACGTGTTTTCAAAATAGTAATTAGAGTATAGTTACAAGCCGAGGTCTCTATACGTTACTGCCATGTTACATTGCTGATAGAATGCAGAATGCAGTGTTTTATAATCTAGAGATTGTAAAAACGGTGAAGCACATGCACTGTCAAGTCAAGTCCCAGTGGATTAAAGACCTGCTCCCGTGAGACCCGACACAACAGAGTGCGGCATGAGACAAGATGGGCGAGTGCTGGTGCGGGCGGGTAGACAGTCGTCAAAAGCAACATCAACTGATAGCAAATATAAATGGTTAACAGGTGCATATGTATGCAGAGTTTCTATTTAGGCTATAACAGGTGTTTGCAGTGTTGAGCACTGCAGTGCTGAAATTTGCATGCTCGAGAATCTTCTCGTAACACATGAATTGTAGACATTATGAAAGATTCATTATGCATATATTTATTGTGTTATAACAGATATTTGTGAGATTGCGATGAACTGAGATGTCTTTTAGAGATTATAAATGCAGCACTCTTTGCTGGCATTCTGCCATGCCATATAAACCATGCTCGCAGTTGCCGCTTATTTTAATTAAAAGTAACACTATTCTGTGAATGTTGATGCTTTAATATCAAATGTTTATCAGGAGCGTGTATGCTGAGATTTCATAAATTTTATGGAGAAAAAAGTAACTAAACTAGTAATGTAACTAATTACTAGTTACTTTTGAAATAAAGTAATCAGAACAGTAATGTGATTACTTTTAAAAGGAGTAATCAGTAATTTATCCATTTCATTAGTGCTACTTTTTGATATGGTTAGATGCACCAGTAAGAAAATGGACCCAGACCTATAACATATGATGCAAGTACAGTCTGCAAGTACAGGGAATAAAACAAGAAGAAAAAAGCTGTCCCAAAGAGGATTCTGGGTAATGAGACTTGAGGATTTTGCATATGCAAGTACGGCAGATTATTATCTGCTCAAGGACCTCGAAGATGCCCGACGGAGGGTCTGAATTCAGAATCTCTTCTCTCCATTATACCCAGATTCCTCACAGTTGCAGGGTGTGCTTGGAGTTTTCTGTTTTGCTCTGCTTTTTTGTTGTTTCTATTATGGAAGAGCTAGGATTGGATTTTCTTTAGAGAGACTCTTTGATTGATATTTCTATCGAGCACCAATGGAATCACAAATTTCTGAAAGTATAGCCTGTTTTGACAGTTGATTTTCCTCATAAGCACTATTGATATCTGTCTCATATCATTTGTTCCTCTCTCCATTCCTGCACGTATCATTTTCAGCATCTCTTGTCGGAGAGGAAAAGAGATGATGCTGAAAGACAGTGATGCCAACTGGAAATTACACACGATATTGGGTTTAACCTCAAAGATTTTTCTGCCCTCCTTCCACTTCTCATTGGGCTTTGCCAATTCTCAGTTTTTGCATCTTCCTTGTGCTCTCTACATACTTAGTTGGCTTGGAGTCAGGTGTTGTTTAGTAATACACTCTCCTTGTTGTTGGCAAGCTGAGAGTGGGGTGAAAATTAAAAGAGCAATTTTTTTTTTTTTTGCGATGTTTGTTCCAAAAGCAAATTTTAGATTAATAACTAAAATTACAGAGAGCCTGTGGTGAACAATAAAGCATTTGAATTAGGCACAGGTGTGGTGAGAAGTAGATTAACACAGCAGGGTTTGTCCGTGCTCTGAGGCAAACGCTGCATCTATTCTCTGTTACTCCTTGCATTAGGTCTCAATCAGTCAACTCGCTTCACACACAAACCTCTCACGCTCACTGACTGCCCGTATCTGCTTCACTCAGGCATTTCATTGAGGGGTTTTTTTTTTTTTTTTACACTTTGATTCCTAAACTCAGAGCACAGACAAGATCCATGTGTCCTGTGAGCTCTTTGTGATAGGAGCTGCTTATTCCAGTGTGTAGATGTTGAGTGGTCCTTCAGGCAGTTTGACCTTTGTGCTGTTGTTCTGGTCTGGAACCTCTCAGCTCTGCTTTGAGCAGAGTTTGTGCAATACTTGAGGGAAGATCATAAAATTAAAATATGCATGCTTTCAGATATCCTTTTAGTCTTGTACTAAGAACTGATAAAAAATTATCAGTGCCGCTGGCTCGGTACCAGTTTTTCAGAACTGATCCTGATCCGATACCAGAAATTCTGAGTATCGGCCGATATCAATCTGATACCAGTGCAGTTTATATATATATATATATATATATATATATATATATATATATATATATATATATATATATATATATATATATACACACACACAGTATATATAAACCAGTGTAGAATTTCTATACCTCAATGTGTTGACCTGATCATCACTCATATAGACAACTTCATTGTAAAGAAAAACAACAAATGACTAAATATATAATCATAATCTAAAAAATACTACTATAAACTAGGTAATTGGATAATTTGGTAGCAAAAGTTACTCTAGAAAAATCATGAGTGAACAATAATTTTATAAAATCTAAATATTTAGTAAAAAAGAAAAATGTAGGGCTAAATCTGGTAAAATGTTACACATTGCTCTATGTATTGTTGTATTATACATTGATATTATTACATGAAAGGTTTCATATGGAGCGGCAACAAAGCGCTTATGTGCATCCCATGCACAGAATGACGCGCTTGAAGCAACACGGAGTCACAGAGCGCAGCACTCCGCATAGTTCAAATTACAAAGGGAAGAGATATTGATGCATAGTATACAGCAAAATACTTTATTGAGCCTTTTCTTTTAACAGTTTTAAATTTCAGTGTTACTCTGCGCATGAAGAACAATTCATAGTGCTCTCTACTCCAGTGTTGAGATCTAACAGACACCCGGTAGAAAGTAACATTATTTAGAAATCGCACTAATCTACAGCAAAGTCATTTTATGCAAAACCATTGATCTTTATCTACAGATCAAGTATAATAATAGGAACATTGAATCATCTTGGAGAGAGTTTGACTGTCTCACCAAACAAGACTCGCAGTTTGAATGCTGAATCGAGGATGACAGCCGCAGTGGAGTAAAGAGTTTAAGTGAACTTGTATTTAACAAGTTAAGTATTCATCTGTACCTCACATTAAACTATGAAACAGACTCAGAACACTTGAAATATAATGCATGAAAATATAGTGCTTTATAATGTTTTTGTGCTTTTCGTGGAGCTTAATAATAACACAGAAAAGTATACACAGAATATCGGATTTGGATTGGTCTCGTATGACCGATACCCGATCCAGCAGAAAATGGCAGTGTGGGGCGAAACTGGTATGATGGTTGTGTAAACACACTGCCAACACACATTTAAGTTCAAACAACTTGTAAAAGTGCATGTAGCATCCGATGACCCCTTTAAACAAGGACTGGTGGGACATCGTCCTGCTCCACTTCACAGACGCTGAGTGAAAGGGGAGTTTTATAATGACTGGACACTCATTTATGACACTTTATTCACCTGGAAGAACAGCTCGTTCCACATGTTATACGTCATTACGCTATTTCTATGTCACTCTGCATGTGCAGTACTTTCCAGTTTCATTTTTTTAATCCGATCAAGTGTTTATATGTCCTCACGCTCGGATTACAAAAGGAATAAACCACCCCTTACAATCCAATCAAAATTTTTGTTGGATCTGGCAAATTCAGTTCGATTGATCTGGTTACATGTGACTTTTTTATTCTGATTGTGCTTCTAGTGCTATTACGATCAGATTAGTAGGGTCCATGTAAACGCAGCTATTTATGGAACAATGATTTCTGTAATATACCAGCAAATTCTAAAGTAAAATGTCAGGACATCTGTCCGAGAACTGAATCTCAAGAGACAGTCAATTCACCTTTATTTATATCTATTTTATATCTATTTATATTTTTATTTATAGCGCTTTATACAATACAGATTTTGTCAAAGCAGCTTTACAGTGTTAAATGGGGAGTGGGGGGGGGGGTGTTAATGATAATGCAAGAGCACAATAGAAAACTGTAATTTTATTAGTTAAAATCAGTTCATTTTTGATTCAGTGGCGTCATTATTGAAAGTTGGTCATGTAGCAAGACAACAACCCCAAGCACACCAAATACAACAACCCAAAGTCGTTCTACCAAAGAACGGATAAAGAAGAACAAAGTTAATGTTTTGGAATGGCTGAGTCAAAGTCTCAGTCTCGGACCTTAATCAATTGAAATGTCGAGAAAGGACCTGCAGCAAGCAGTTCATAGGAGGAAACCCACCAGCATCACAGAATTGAAGTGGTTCTGTATGGGCTAAATATAGTTCTGGCATGAAACTCTGATGGTGCAGTCTGATAGGTCTAACTCAATCTGACATAATGACATCATTATCACATGGCACAGCTGATTGGTTATCTCCCGTATTGGTAGCCAATGAGCTCACTGCTCAACATTCAAATATATGACTTGAGCTTGCCGTAGCAGTGCAAATTGCTTCAAAAACCCTCCACATTCCCCAGCTCCACCTGTATATATCTGCTACGAGGTGATTCATGTATGCTATGTGGTTATTTCATGTATGTTATATTTGCAGCAGCAATATTCTTACATGCTCACAGCAGCATCTTGTGGATGTATTGGCAGTAGCAAGTCTCGGTACTTGCTCTGCTGCAGCAGCAGCAGCGTAGCAGATCTATTCCGCCAAGACCAAATACATTAACATTGTCATGTACATTACCAAGCCAATCCCTCGAGAGTTGTCATGACAGAAATGGGCTCAAATTACTACAAGCCACTGTGCAGGACTGAAAAGCAGTTAAAAATAAATAAATAAATAAATAAATAAAATTATCTGCAGTTATTTATCCTCATACTGAAAGCAAAGATTCTCATACTTTTGCCACTCACAGATATGTAATACTGGATAAGTTTTTTCAATAAACAAATGACAAGTATATAGTTATGTCTCCTTTGTTTGATTGTATTCTATTTGTCTACTTTCAGGACTTGTTTGAAAATCTGAAGATGTTTTGGGCTATATTTATGCAGAAATATAGAAAATTATAAAAGGTTCACAAACTTTCAAGCACCACTATATATGGTTGAGTGTACTGTTCTATATAACTTGTCTCAGCCCACAAATAATATGCTATATAATTAAAAAGGCCTAGAAAAACATGTAATACTTTGTTGGCATTCTGAGTGAGTTATGTATCCTTAATCTTGTTCATGATGTGATATATTATGCACTGTTCCACTTCCCCTGCATTATGTTAGTTTTTAGCAAGAAAAAGCTGATATAACTTGTATAAATGGAATGACATCTTGTTTTTAGCATTGTATATTAGATTTGTGATCAGATTTTCAAATTCTTTGTTAAGCCCGCTAATAGCATTAGGTCATTCAACAGTAGAAACTCATACTAGTGTCCAACAATATAGAAAACTGTCAACCTTGAGTGATTTTAAAATTACTGTCAGCATGTTTTTCTGAAGCTCTTCTGTGTCTATAGAAGTCTTGCATGTTTTCTATATTTTTTTCTTTAGTGTTTAATTCTCAGCAAGTGATCATTGTTTGGTATTTTCTCTGCATGGGCCGTTTCTTCCTTGCAGTTCTTTCACAAAGTATATAAGTATTAAATACTAAATCACTCAGCAAGGAGTAATTAGCATGGCATTCATTCAAACACAATATGTCAAGAAGTCCCTCGGCTCTCAGAACAACACATAATGTAATGATTCACTTCCAGAAGAAAAAAAAATACCCTGGATAAAACTAAAAGCAACTGAAAGTCCAGCTTTTTTTAAACAGTAGCATCCTTAAGACGGTAATTAGTCATACTTGAGTTTTATGGTGATTTATTTATTTAGTGGGGCCTTGTTCAACTCATCTGGTGTTTTGCATAAGCTAAATGTCATGTTTGTAGTCATTTAGTGGCAGTCATTTTAAATGCTTTAATTGTGTGGGACAGAAAGCCATTTGTTTGTAGTTATATGTTCACCTTTGTTTTAATTATCTCGTAAGTCCCAGTGTTTAAATACCCTTACACTGTGTCCTTACCATATACTATGTGACAAGATTCCAAATCCAAAAGTCTCAAATCCAAAGAGATATTCTTTATAAAAGTTAAGGGTCAACCACACCACCCTGAAACGGCTCGTTCTAACACGCCCCCACATGTCTATGTCACTATGTGGGAGTCGCTGTGTATTTCGTTGTGAAAGCAAAACTACTTTGTTTGGCTTTCCAAAAGAGGACACGACTAGAAATCAGTGGCCGTCGGGCCAGGATGCCGGTCCATCTAGTCCCTTCAAGCGCTGCGGCAAGTGAGATGGATGCAGCCGCTGAAAGAAGCCACCACCCCTCGCGCCCCAGACCGAAGAGGGGAGCGCGTGCGGCCACCGGACTCCGCCCCTTACCTGAACCCTCCCTTCCTGAACACTACCGGCCCTTCACATACCCCACAGCATGACGAGGACACCAGATTCCCTGTTTATTTTGGACAATCTTCCCCTTTGGACACTTTTATTCCCTCTTTTGGTTAATAAAAAGCCTCTCTGAGGCTTCACGCCACACCCACTGTGTCTGTCGTTTGCTCCTCCCGCCACAGTATGTTTTTTTTAATATTTAAATAATTTGCCAATGATGATTCAAACGCAAGTTTTGAACAGTAGAGTAGGCTTGTAGTTTGTTGTTTCTCAGATCACAAATGCAGACATGGTTTTATGTTTACGCAGCGCGATACACAACGCAACATGTAAAACGACAGTATAAGTCATTATTATCATTAGTTATGTCCCCACTGGATGCAACAAATGCCTCGTTTGTAATGTGTTTTATTAGTTTTGTCACATCTAGTGATGTCCAGATCGCGAACAAATCTTTCTATTTAACTGGATCTTCTTAATGAACCGGTCAAACCAGTTCACCAAATCAAACTGAATCATTTGAAACGGATTTGCGTCTCCAGTATGTACTAATCCACAAATTACTTAAAGGAGCCATGTGTAATGTCTAGCAAAAAAATCAAGTCATACTCCACATTCCATACCAGATGGGGGCAGTATGCCTCAATAAAGTGAATTGGTCTACTCTAGAGTAACAAACGAGAAACGGCATAGTCTCTATGCTCCGCCCCTACCTTCACAACAACCCTAGAGCCATAGCCGAAGCCTAAGAGGACGCTTTGCCTCCAGAGGAACGTTGGGTGATGTCAAGTGATTTTGAAACATGACATCTTCAAGCTACTCCCCTTCACCTTTACCAGTGAATATGTTCATATTCGTTTTGTTCATATTACATTTTGAGTTGTATATACACAACAGAATTCTGTCAACATCATTGGTCAACATCAGACAGCTAATGTTGACCAAGCTAGCGCCAACCAACGTAACCAGAGCTGCCAACTCTCAAGCATTCACCGTGAGACACACGCAATTGACTCTTTTCACACGCTTTCAAAACCTTGACCGCTCTGAATATAGTGAGTGAGTGCGTGCGCGGCCGGGGCGCTCTCTCTCTCTCTCTCTCTCTCTCTCTCGGGTTCATTATCATCGAAGACATTTCAAGCTTCTTAGGTAATGTTACATTTTAGCATCAGCTTGGTAGAGACGGGCTTTGGTAGATAACAGGTGAAAACCGGATCGGATCTGTGGGTAAGTTATAGCTAGCTAATTATCAAACGCAGCTACGGTTAGCCATCGCTAACATTAGCACGTTTATCGAACAGCCTTTGATACATTTCTATGTTATAACTTCCCAAAAAAAATACGAAAACATATAAAACAAACTTCTAGCGAAATACTAACAGCATCTTACTTACCAATCCAAAAGAAATGTTGCAAGTTCGGAGTCGAACCTCATTTCTTTCAAGTCCATCAGTTGTCTCCAGTGATGGAAAGCAGTGCCGATGTTTACTCTGTTTCGGCTCCTTTTCTTATCGGATTTGATTTGTGATTCCGAGCGCGGTTATTTCCCTGTAGCGGGTGGTGGTGGTAGGTGTCTCTTGCCAAGGGCTTCAGCCATCCTTCCGCTCTCTTCCCTGAACTGAAATGAAGTAGTGGGCTGTACTTTCCACACGATTGACATCAGGTTCAAGTACGCCCACAAGCCGTGCGAGTTATTCGTGTATTGCAGGTTGGCTGGTGGTTATGTTGCCCGCATACTGCCTCCCATGGCTCGAAACTGGTATTACGACACCTGTCGGGCCGTGGCTAGTAATGCTAATGCTAATTAAGGTTGATATCTCTGCAGCACTATAACTTGACATTTTTTTTTAATGACATCATCGCCCTTATTTCTTCTCATTCTTTTGATGCGTGTAGGTCATTTTTTGGATATTTTTACCTCAATTTTTACACATGGCACCTTTAAGTTAGTTAGTTTTTTGGATTTTTTTACATTAATTTTGATGCGAAATTAACCAATATCCCGAGTTATTCAGTTACTCCTAACAGAACATTGACTGAACTGCTAAAAGAGAACTGATGATGGGATCTGCACGAGCAGAGCAGCTGGACTGAGTCTCGTGCTGCTGGCCTGGTAGACGGCATAGTATGTTAAGGGGCATAACATTTCCGTCACACGCTTGAGGCATTCGGCCAATCATAACGCACTGGATAGCTTGCCAATCAGAGTACACCTTGCTTTTTCAGAACAAAGAGCTTTGTAAAAATCGACGCGTTTCACAAAGTCAGGCATAGAGGAGAAACAATAATGTACATTATATGGAAAACTATGTGTTTTTTGAACCTTAAACTGCATAAACACATTGCATTACACCAAATACACAAAATAATGTTCTTTTTAGCAGCATCATATGACCCCTTTGATTTAACAGAAAGGTGGACCACTATAGTGGTATTTAGTGGCTTTATTTTTTACTTTGCTTTTTTTCCTCCTCTATCCCATGGACCTTCCCACAGTCCAGCTGCTCTCTCTGTAACAGGGTGACTGTCCGGTGGAAGACCACACACGTGACTTTCTACATTAAAAGTTTTCTATATTAAAAGTCTGATTCTTGACATTTTCCTTGACAAACCCACAAGAGATTTTATGTGTTTGCATCTATCTGTTGCAGTGGACGTTCTATTTATGAGCAAAATAGTCCACAGATGAATTCTTAAAATGAGAAAAATACAAAAAAAGGTTTGCTACCTTAATGCAGGAATTAGATTGTGTGTAATCATTTGCTGTGATACATGATTTGGTAACACTTCAGAATAGGGAACATATTTAATCACTATTAGTTTAGAGTTTTCCTCAATAAACCCCTAATTTGCTGCTTATTAAAAGTTAGTAAGGTAGTTGTTAAGTTGAGGTATGGGATAGGATTAAGAAATCTAAAATATGGTTGTGTGTACTAAGGTGTTATTATGTTCTTGTTATGTACTAATAAACAGCCAATATACTAGTAATATGCATGATAATAAGCAGCTAGTTAATAACAAGAATTGGTGCTTCAAGTAAAGTGTTAGTGTTAAAATGATTTTATTAAATTTTTTAGATATATGTGATAATTTGCTCAACTACTCTCAATCTTAATATTGAGCTACGTGTTTCATACATAAAAGCAAACCAAAGCTTAGGAAAAAGTCAATTAAAAATGCAGGGCACACACAGACATACACACCGTGTCTCTGATAAAATCATTGAATTATGGCTGCACTGCGTTCCCTCTCTTGCCGTGAAGTCCATATTTAAAAACAAAACAAAACTGCCTTGCCCAGGAAACACAGTAGAGTTTCCGCTTTGGACATTCACAATATGATTTATAAATGGACCATACATTGAGCATAATAAAGGAGCTCTGATATAGATATTTCAGAAGGCTCAAAAACACATACTAATACGCACCTTTTGAGGCAACGCACTCTGTTTACAAATGAAGAGTGGTTTGTTTGATTCTTATTAACAGTATTGCAAGAGCCCCCTTTGTGTATTTTGCGTTTTTTGCTTGATTTGTTTTCTCTAGTGTGGATCAAGCCTTGCCAAAACTGGCATTCTCATCTTTTAGAGATCTTGTCTGAGTTTGAAGCATGGTGAGTCAGATGTCCTTTCTTTCCTGAGTGTGCAGTTCAGAGGCATGTTCTCTCTAATCCCATTCCTTTCAATCTGTCTCCCTCCTCTTTCCTCCAAAGAACATTATCATATCTCCTCATGAAGCCTGTCAGAAGCTCTTAAATTTGAAGATGTGAAATCTGCTCACATCTGCCTATTCATTAATGCATCGTATCACTTCTAATTAATACATAAACATCAGACGAGATTCATTCGCATGTATTCTCTTAGTTAAGATTCATTAGACTTTATAAGCAATATGTCTTTGCTCCAGAAGAACCAATAAATATGCTGTTCTTTATATCAACTTCATGTTTTTAATCTGTCAAGTGCATCATTTTCCTTCTTCACTATCATTTCCTCATTCATCATTGACAATCTGTTCATCTTTTCTCATCCTTTTTTCATTCATCCTCTCACTCTGATCTTTTTTGTCTTTCTTGTGTGCCCTCCCTTCGCAGACACCCTTGTGAATCATGAGCCAATAATATTGAATGCTGATAGCAGAATTTACATTCAGAAGTATGCGTTGCCCTCATCCGACTGCATACTTACCCACTTGAGCTTGCTGTATTTTTATGATGTGAGCTGAGAGCAGAGATATGAATTCCAGTGAATTAATCTTAGGTTATAAATAAAATGTGAAAAAAAAAATAACAAATGGTTCCTATCATACCTTAGCTTCAGTGCAGAGACACTGAACATGTTTTATACATGATGAAAACAGAAACTTCTTCAAGGACTTCAATATTAAGACAGATTGCCTATATTGTTTAGAACCCACATTGCCTCTGTGGAGTAAAATAATTTGTGGAGAATCTCTCGCAGCAGAGTAAGTTGTTTAGATTGACATTGCGGAGGCGGACATCAACAATTTCACTGAATATGACAAATTGTTTGGTTGATCATCTATCTGAACAGCTGCTCAAAAAGCCGCCTGCCACAGCATAAATTTGTTTTCACAATCTGGTCATTAACCTTGTTGGTTCTCGTCTGTGGTGAAAAAAGAATTACTCGGCTTTTCAACACGGTTTCCCACCCCCTGCATGAAGGATCACACCTACTAATTTTATGTAACAAGTTGTTATGAGGTAAGCAAGTGTTATTTACCTCATTCCGCCTAATGTATGATCAGCATTTAATAACAGTGGGTAGTGTAAAAACAGGCTTTTACTTTCGAGCTATTTTCAGTAGGTGTCTTTTTGTTTAAGAACTGGTTTCAGCATTCAAATGTTTATTCATCTTATGCACTATTGTTGACTTAGAAGGCCATAAGTAGAGTATTGTATTGTTTCAGTTCAAATCATTTAGTATGTTTACACACACAGGTATAATCAGGCAACAGCTAGTTTTTGCATTGTCTGTCATTGTTTGCACTACCATTCAATATTTTGTGGTCAGTATTTATTTATTTACTTGACTGACTGACTGATTGATTGATTAAATGATTGATTGTTAATTCTTTTATTCAGCCAGGATCAAAAGTGACAGTATACACTTGTATGATGTTACAAAAGTTTTCAAAAAAATAAAATAAATAAAAAAATCATCATTGATAAAAATAAATGTTTTTTTGAGCATCAAATCAGTCTAATAGAATTATTTCTGAAGGATCATGTGACACTGAAGACTGGAGTAATGGCTGCTGAAATTTTAGCTTTGCCATCACAGGATATATATATACTCTATGTTTTAAGACATGTTTAAGTATCTTCTCATAATGTCACACCACAGTCTGTCCAGCAGAGGGAAACAGTGAGCACAAAGCATTTCACAACATCCTCCTGATTTCCTGGTCATTATTAGCTCAATGATATCACCTGTGTCTGGCTTGTTAGAGAGAGTGTGTGTGTGTGTGTGTGTGTGTGTCTGTATATAAGCTGCATTTGTTTGTAATTTTGCTCAGTCTTGAAGTTCTTCTGTCTAGGCAAATTTTGGTGAATGCATGGTCTCTTGGGACCCATGCTTGAATTATTTAGAAGGGCTTTTACCCAGATCTTTTTGACCTGCGTATTTGGGAACTATTCTTTGTTTTTAGACATTTTGCCTGCAAGTCACTGTGGTTCTGTACCTTTCTCATTCCAGCTTTTGATGCTTGATTTGTTGTGCTTATTCAAGAAGAATTTTAAGTAAAGACTGTTTGTTTTGCTCAAATCCATAGACGTTGGAACAGGGGGGGCGGGGAGGGCGGCCGCCCCCTTCTCTTCCCCACCCCACCCCTGTAGGTGTCAGACAGCTGTTTTTTTTTCGTTGTTTTTGTTTTCCATATATATATATACATATATATATATATATATATATATATATATATATTTTTGTTTTTTTTTTTTTATATGTATTTTATTATATATATACGGAATATTTATATTTTGTTTGTTTTAATTATAATTTTTTTGATTTTGTGTTATAAAATTATATCGCGCATACAGCTCAACTAACGCGATCGTTATAAAGGTGTTTCAACAACAATGCACTTCCACTTGCATGTATTTGACAATCGGAATATCAGATATTTCATGCCATAGCTAACACATTTGTGAATATTCTGAATAAAAAAGGAAAAAAATTACATAAAAGCAGATCATCATGCATTCTTTCATTTCAGGGGGTACTATTTAATTACCATTTGTGCATTTCATTCATTGCGCCTTGACACCAGTTCAAAACTGAGTCCCAAAAGTCCGCGTAAGAAGCATAACACGTACAGACTCCATGTAGGCATATGATTCGCTCTTTTGTTGTTCTGTTTTCTTTCAGGATCAAAAATACAACAAATGAAAGCGTTTATCTGTATTTCCGACTGATGAGAACTATGCATATACATTCATAAATCAGTCGATTTTGTATTTTATTATGAGATATTTTATTCTAATGTGATCAGTGATTCAAGCACTGATGGACCAAAGAGCGCGCATTTCGACATTTGCAGTAAAAACTTGAAATATAAATTCTCAGAAAATGCATTTAATGCATTTAATATTTGCTTCTTATTTATTAAATATGGGCAATTGATTGATAAAACATTGATCAAAATTAAGATACAATTTATACAAAACGAATATCTTTTAAAAAGAGTTTTCTATAAAACAAAACTTAATGAAGTCGTCAAAATCATGTTTTACCAAAAACAGCGCCGTTGCTAGGAGGGCGCCAGCGCCTCTGCCTTTCAGCGCCTATGCCTCGCGAGTGGATGATACCCCTGAAGACGCCTAGCAATGGTATACCTTTAGTGGTAGTATACCTTTAGTTAAGTTATACCTGAAGAGTCTTCGTAGCGCGCTAAGAGACAATGTTATCGGGAAACGCAGCCCAGGTATGATGCGTTTCATGCGTAATGGAGATTCCAAAGCGCTCTTCTTTGGTCAGAACCTTGGAGAGCGATCGCGGATAGGTCTGTACTATGCACCGAAACTTTTAACAATGCAACAAAATATTTAAAGAGCATCAAGCTATTAAAATCTATATTATGCATACGCACAGATAATATAACAGTAATAAATAGCCTGTTATATACTATAACATTTTAATTATTAGGTTGAGATGTGATTGGATGAAGGTTTTTTTTTTTTTTTTTTTTTTTAATTTAAGTTTTTTAATTTAAGGCCCACCCACGATTGGTCTGGCCCATCCAAAACCGGAATCCTGGCGCCGTGCCTGGGCCACACTGAGCTGTGCGTAACGGCCACAGAGGTGAAGTGAACGAGACAGAGGCTGTCCTGTACTGTCTGAAATGGTTAACTCTGTGGCGATGCATGTGCAAAACAGATTTAACTAATCATAAAGTCAATCAGGATACATAACACAGCCTACTATTGGCCTACACTAAACACCCCCCCCCCCCCCCAACCCCCAAAGAATCCCGCCCCCCCTCTCACAATATAGTTCCCACGTCCCTGCTCAAATCCTGCCTCTTGTAATTCTCTGCTAAGTTTGGTTCATACTTTCCCATAGCCTAGTGGTTAGTGCTCTGATCTTTCAACAACACACTGTGGGTTCAAGTCCCTGTCGTGACACATAAATTGTAATACTTTTACTGTATTTCAAATAAACAGCCATGATCAAATAAATGCATCAGTGGTGAACATAAGAGACTTACCCTAAAAAGTAATATATTTAAAATACATTTATTTCATACTAAGTATAGTTCAAATCTATTAACATATTTAATAACATATTGCTCGAGACTTACTGATATAAAAAATTATAATTAAACTTTATTTGGAGTACTACTTGTGCACAAAGCCTAAAGTGTGTTTTAATGTCACTATTGATGAGAATTGTATGATCTTTGAATAATATCGGCCTTTAAATGTAAGATATTTAAAGTGTAGGCTACCTAAAGTGTACTTGCAATAGTTACACTTTAGCACAATCAAATACACTTCAGTATATCTTTAGTTGGACTTCAGCACTACTTCCGCACAATTAAATCATATTAAGTACAAAATTAGTTGTTCCAGTTTAGCAGATCTTACGTATACCATGTATATGTAAACGTATTTGTAGTATACTTAGCATGAAATAAATGTATTTCAAATACTTATTTTATAAACATGTATATTTATGTTTCACTAGGGTATTTAAAAATAATTAAAACTGACCTCAAACTTTTGAATGGTAGTTTATGGTATATGACACAATGCGCAATGGGATATTTGAAGGATACAATATACATTGTCTTTCACTTCTTTCACCGAATCCAAACTCACCCAGACTATAATAACAAAGTTTTGTTCCATTGATCTTTTCAAACCCAAACCCTGGAAGGGCGATCCTGCTAAATCACCCACCAGTTGAAGACCGCTCCTGTACAGCATGAGGGTTTTTCATCTATAGATTTATTAGCTGTTCTGTGACTATTATTGCAGGAACCAAGAACAGGAAGCAATTAAAATATGATTGATGAGCATGTCTGAACAAGTTTTAGGCTCTTGTTTGTATTAAATTATCTTTACCCACTCTCCATTGTGCTCATAGTCTGATCACTACTGTCTGTGTGTACATAATCAATTGGACAGCCAGCAGGGACCGATGTGTGAATGAGTGAATACATCCATGTCCGAGTGTAGACTGCTTATCTCCACTGTGGATCCCTCTCTGTCAGCTTCCTGTCTTCTTGTCTCATGGAACCTTTCGCCAAATCACTCTCTCACTTTTCCCCTCAATTAATTCCACTCACTGCATCAGGAGAATGTTTGATGATTAAAATGTTGTGTAGCCTTTGTGTTCCCCCTCCAAGCCCATTAGCTACTGCTGCTAATTAGCATCTCGGTTGGATGTGTGTGTCAGGTGGTGTAAAAGAGGACAAGCTGTGGGTTGTGCCACCAGAGACCTCTCCATAGAAACAGTCCACGGCGCGATCCCCTCCACTAACATGCTCTTCTCTCCATCTGACAGCTCAGTGGTGGAGCGAATAGCGCCTGTGGTTTAGATAGCCCAAATCAAAACTCTATTTAGCATGGCCCCACCTACATCAATCGCCATGGTGCTTGCCCATGGTTCCTCAGCTCCTGCTCCCGCTGTCCTAAAGTTTTTGTCTGCATGGTGCTTCTGTTCAATGCGACACACATTAAGAGGACAGAACAATCGTTACCACATGTGGTGCTTGCATGGTCAATTGTATTTTCGCCAGTGTACTTTGAAAACAACCTTTTTGCAAACACCTACCTGATACCCCAATTTCAAATCTAGCCTAAACTGAAACATTTAGTACAAAATAGAAATTATTCACCCTCTTGTCATTCCAAACCTGTATGACTTTCTTTGTTCTGCAAAACACAAAAGAAGATATTTTGAAGAAAGTTGGTAACAAAACAGTTTGGGTGAGCATTGTCTTCCAATGTGTGGAAGCAAAAAAAAATCTCAAAATATCTTATTTTATGTTCCAGAGGAACAATAATGACATGGGTGTTTGAATTATGACAGAAATGTCATTTTTAGATGGACAATCCCTTTTAATCTAGCTTAATCTATCTGGTAGATAAGCATAGTTTTGTTTGTGCAGAACACGACTTGCATAGTGAATTATATACATACTGTAGCAAAAAATGGTTGATTGATTATAGCCACTTCAAAAGTGCTAAAATTAGGACAGTTAGACATTAAGATATTACAAATATTAAAATCAAAAATCTCTGTAAAGCTGCTTTGAATTAATGTGTATTTACTTGATTTAGTAAAAGTGGCTGGCAAACATCTTTTTGCTGATAGTAATTGACAAAGGAAGTATTGCTGATTTAAATTAAAAACCCAAAAATGCACAAATTGACCTGACAAAGTAAGTTTTTAAATAAGCCTATGTTTTTACTACATGATTTTGGTCAGTTTCAGGTCAGTTTAATCACTTTATCTGCCTCTTTCATACAAACTCCACCAGTACATAAAGTTTAAACACCCTTGAATGAATGTAATAAAAATGAGTAGGCATGTCTAAACCTTTGTCTGCTACAGGTCTCATTGCCTCAGACTAAACGTTACAATAATGTAAAAGTAAAATGAACAACTGAGCATGGCTGAAACATTTAAACATTTCTGTGTAGTCAAATTCTTAAGTGATTTCATTAGACCAACTTTAAAAGATAAGTAGTTTTTCCTTTGAAGAAAAATATTAAGCTAATACAATTACAGGCCATTTTAACCCCTTCAATAAATTCATGTGGATCTTTTGGTTCAGATATTCTGGCCAGTATCCTGGTCATGGATATTGATAATAAAGATGTTTCACTGAACTTCTGATAGACATGCAGTGTTGTTTGACCAAATATTAATTTCTCACAAACAGACCTGTATTTTCTCATTGTTTCAGTAGTTTATATTCCCTTGACCATGTATGCATACATTTGTATGTTAAAACTGCTCTTTGAGAGTCTCATAAAGAGTAAAGGTTTATGTGTGTGTTTACATAAGACTTTGTTCTTTAAATGGCCTTTTGCTTATGACTCTTACAATAATGGGTTTCACTCCTGGTCAGTGAAGGTGTCATATTAGAGGATGCTTACACTGGAAAGTGTATCTCATAATTAAGAGGGAATGATATGTGTCCTATTTTTCTCTTTCCTAATAACCTCAAACGCATGGCCAGTCCTAATACACTTACTTACACTCATATCTATGCCTTTATCCTGAAGAGTCGCTAAATTGGATTGAAAATGAAGAGTTGCTTGAGTGTATTATATTCGGAAAAGGATTGTGGCTTTCGGAAAAATGCTAAAAAACAGGGGGAAAAGCAAACGCAGATAAAACATCAGACGAGCACATGCTTTCACTTTCAAGGCTGGGACACAGGTGCTACCGTCTCTCTGTCAGAAACTCATGACATAGGGAATTGTGTAGTTGGGTTAATCCAAGTCGAAATGGAACTGGCTAATAGCTGTTTTGCTGCAATAATTCATTAATAGTTCCCAAGAAACTAATAGGAGCGGTCGTGTTCCTATCCACCACAAATAAACAGACGAACGAAGAGACGTCCTGCTGAGGGGGTTTGTCAGATTTTAAGAAATGTGCTCCTGATAAGTGCGATGGATGTTAGGGGACTGAAAGTGATCTCGGCGGTACCAGTCAGATGTGTGTGTGTTTTTTTTTTTTTTTTTTTTTTTGTCAGAGTGCACCCCAAACACGACAGCAATTTGCAGCAATTCTCAGTGGGCTCTCTGAAGTGTTTAGACTGAAAGGGTCAGGATCTGAGCTCTGGCGTATGTGTGTTATCCATTCGCATTCATGCATCTATCTTTGCGTTGCACTTGTTAGAGAGATGGTGATATGTCTGTAGAGATGAGATGAATGTGGGTATATACGCTTGTTTGTACCTTACAAGGCTTCTATTTGAAGATGCCTTATCCCTCTCTCCTTCTCCTCACAGGTGCTTTATGAATGTTATATGCAAGAGCATGCCATTGTGTTTCGGCTTTGATCTCCAATGAATATGCTGCATTTATTTGCTGTGCATTTTTGTATTATTCAGTATTTGTGTGCATGTGCTCTGCATACATTTTCTGCTATGCTTTATGCCTTAATGCACCTGCAGTTATACACATACATACACAGAAACACACTGGCATGTCATGCCTAACAGAGTGCAGTGGACCTTGGCTGTCACTTGGTTAGAGTTAATGAAGAATTACATTAATGTCGGCTGTTGAAGTCTCGATTAGGTAGATGCTCCTCACCTTTAATGAAGATATTCATCAGATTCATTCAGCCAGGGAACCTCAGGTGCTCGGGTGTGCCAGCGAGTTCGATGCTTCGCCAAACATTAAGGCAGATCAGCGGGCGTCTTAGGGGGGCTTCTGTCAGCGGCTGAAAGCTTAACAGCACGTCAGTGCTTGGATGAGCAAACCTAAAGGAGCAAAGCTGAGGGAGCCTTGCTTCAGTGGCTACCAACCACAGGGAGAGTCCAGCCCACTGTCCTGATGGATTAATGCAACATTCAAAAGCCCCTAACAAATCTAAGATGTGTGTGAAAAAAAAAAAAAAAAAAAAAAAAACACTTGCTATGTTGTGCGCCATCACTTTCTTTTCCTCCCTCTTTTTCACGCTCTCTTTTCCGAATCCAAACTCATTTTTGACTGCTAACACGCAAGTTCACAGGGTTTGGGGCACATTAGCAGATGCCTGCTGTGAGGCACGTGTGTGCAAGTGTTTATTTCACAGGGTGAGACTGATAAGGTTAAACTAGTATTTAATGATGAGTACCCTGTTGGCCCATGGCAGAAACATTTTCGAGAGGTCACAGATGTTTTGAGCTGCAGTGTAAAGAGGTGTGAAACACAGGTGACATGAAGAGCAGGTGATCTTCTGTTGTTTCCTTTACAGATGTTGCAAGTGTTAGATCTGACACATTGTAAACGCATGAGCACTGGTTTTTATATATAATTTATAAGCAGAAAAAAATTATTCTAACACTTACAAAACAGTTTTATTTGTTAACATGCATTAACTAAACATTTAACAATACTTTTACATAATTTATTAATTATTATCATGATAACTTTAAAATTGATTGTTTACTTAAAGGGCTCATGAACTGAGAAATCAAAATTCCCTTGACCTTTTGACATATAAGAGGTCATTGTACTATAAAAAACATCCTGTGTTTCAGATCTCAGAACTCTCTTTTTAGTCTAAAAAATTCTTTTGATGTGTTGAGTCTTTAGAAGTTTCAGGTTTTGGAATGTGCCACTTTATGACATAATAGTGTGGCTAAACTCTGCCTCCGCAGAAGAAGATAAACACTTGCTTCTACATCACTGCCTGTTTAGCCAACACAGGATTTTCAGAAAGTTTGAAACTAAAAGAGGATGCTGTGCCGAAAATATTGGATCGGACACTAATGTCACACCGCACAAGTGTGAGTAGTGTTTTTATTGTGTGGTCACTATCTCTTTGTCTGTTATTAGAGATAGTTTGATGTGTACAAAGTATTTATGGGTTTTTAACCTAAATTGCAGCAGCGTCCATCTATGATGGATGTAGTTAGCCAATCATAGCAGTGGGCGTTTACTTCCCACTCTACAATTCACTATGCCTGTTGAAACAGAGCGTTCTGATGAGGGGGGCAAAACAGGACAGAAAATTGCCTACTTCTAAATTATGATGTTTATAACATTATAATTGGACTTCAGAGTAAAGTACAAAATAATAATTAGGTATGTAATGAGTCACTGAGCTCACAATTCGATTTGATTCATGATTTTGATTACACAATTGGATTCGATTCACTTTTTTTTTTTTTTTTTTTTTTTTTACAAAATGAGATTTAAGACAAATTATAAATTAAATGTGTCCTTTTATTATTGCTTGGACAAAATGCTGCATGTTTCTTTGTGAAATTGAAATATAACACTATAATAATATACTAATATAGCGCTTGCATATTATTGCTCTTTTTTTGGTTTCGATTGCTTCTAATGTCCTCATTTGCAAGTCGCTTTGGCTAAAAGTGTCTGCTAAATAAAACAAAATTTAAATATAATGTAAATGTAAATAACAAAACTAAATTGAAATTTTAAAACAAGCCCCAAATAATAATAAAAAAGTAACACAAATAAAATAAATTTCTTCATATAAACAAAGGCTTTTTCTGTGCTCTTTACATTTAAAATGAGAGACAACCACAGCATTTTAATCATGATCCAAACAAAGATGCTGCATACATGCAACATGAGCAGTTTTTAATCTAAATTAGATTGTATAATTTCAAAATTTGAAGCAAAAACAGAATGGTTTGACTTCAGTTTTGTGAAACTGTGCATAAAAAATAGCTGCATGAAAACAGAAACAGCTGACGAGCTGAATAAGACACAGATTCACTTTACTTTCTGCCAGCAGGTGGCACTTGAAGCGGTTCCTTGGTTTCCACTGTAAACAAAGCACTTATGAAATTTAATATGTATTATACAGAAGCAAAATGAAAATAAAAATAAAAAATTCCATCTAAACTTTTCTAAAGACAGTAAGTTCCCCTCAGACATACATCCTAACTGAATCACAATTTGTTTTATTTGTTTAATTTTTATTTAAATCGATTTTCAACCTGGTCAGGGTTAATTGTTACATCCCTAATAATAATAATTAAGAAGGCAATTCATGACCTCTTTAACTGGTAGCCAGTGTGGTAATTTCAAAAGGGGAGTAATTTTATTTCTAGATTTGGTCCTAGTTAAATATCTTGCTGCAGAATTTTTACTACTGCAACTTACTTATTTACTACTTAACTAACTTATTTATTTATTAACAAATGTCAACAAATGATTACAAATGAACATACTGCTGGCTTATGTATATATATAAAATACTCCCTTCATACATTTAGGAGGCCTATATGATTATATTAATAATATAATAAAATTTAATATGAATATCCTACATTTCTGCCACAATACCACGATTACAGTTAGTGTTACTACAGTAAATCCATTGTAAATGTTGGTGATTTGTGGATTGAAAAGTATGCTGACTGTTTCTTCTGTTTCCCTCATCAGTGTTGTTGAAAATGTCAGCGCTATTGAATCTGCCTTTAAACTAGTTTAAATCAAGATACTTGTGGTTTGTATCAGAGCACTCTACGCTGAACTCTAACGCTTCTCACTGGATCTCACAGTGCTGTTTAGTGGTCACCTGATCAAGATCATTTGAGTAGAGATAATTTATTTTAATAGTCTAGCTGCCGGACTTCGGACATCCCTGTGTTATGCCACTGTTTCTCAACTGGTGGGTCGGGGACTTTACATTCAAAGAAACAACATCAACAACAACAACAACAAAAAAATTATTCTAAAATATTTTTTTTTCTGATGTGAGACTTTCTGTGCATGAAAGCTGTTGACATTTTTGTCAGATGCAGTTTAAGTAAAGAGTGCCTAAGAAAAACACTGTCCTGATTCAGTATCTGCAGTCAGATGAGATGTTTGCAGGCTTAATGTCAGTTTTACATTTTACCATTTATTACCTCTCTTCAGAAGGTGTATCTTGACCTACATGTTGTAATATGAATAACTGGTCAGTATGTGTACTGGTTTGATCTCACAAACCAATTCATAAAAATAAATTAATAAAATAAAATAAATTATTTCTAATCGAATATGACCGAAACTAAATTATATATACAACCATTGGCCAAATCATGTAATAAACAGCTCCTCCATGAACACAAGATTATTCACATTGGAGAAATAGATGGAAGGAAGGCAAATATGACAAGCAGCAGTGATATATAGAGAGAGAAATGAGTCAGGAACACTAAAGGAAGAGAGAAGATGCATGCACACTAATCAGGCAGAAAGGCTGCAATATTAATGGCCATTACAATGGAGAGTGCTCTGGCTACAGGAGGAGGGGCCACAGGGCTGCTGTACGCTACTTTACCAGGCAGTATGAATGATTACATGGTCATCCTCACTGGCATGATCAGTAGCCACAGAGTAGATGAGCTACAACATGCCATGCATACACAATGATGATATCAATGCTCTGCACAATCTGTCAAGAACAAACCGTTTTCAGCCTTTTGAAACATTTTTCATTCTGATGTAATCTGGGATGTGATAAATGTTGGTTAAAAAGCTGATTTTGAAATGCTGTGAATGAATCGCTGATTTTATATAAATTGCAGTGTTGTGCAAGAGGTAAAAATCTGGGCAATCTAAAAGCCAATCTGTGAAGCATCGCCAGTGCGACCTCGAGTGACCTGTTTTTGCTCTGGGGGACTGTACTGTAAGTCACTTTGGATGACAAGTGACATATGTGACCCTGGACCACAGAACTAGTCTTAAGTCACTGGGGTATATTTCTAGCAACAGCCAAAAAAACATTGTATGGGTTAAAATTATCGATTTTTCTTTTATGCCAAAAATCATTAGATATTAAGTAAATATCATGTTCCATGGATATATTTTGTAAATTTCCTACTGTAAACATATCAAAACTTAATTTTTGATCAGTAATATGCATTGGTAAGAACTTCTTTTGGACAAATTCTAAAGGCGATTTTCTCAATATTTTTTATTTATTTTTTTTGCACCCTCAGATTCCAGATTTTCAAATAGTTGTATCTCGGCCAAATATTGTCCGATCCTAATAACCATACATCAATGGAAAGCTTATTTATTCAGCTTTCAGATCCTGTATAAATCTCAATTTCAAAAAATTGACACTTAAGACTGGTTTTGTGGTCCAGTGTCACATATTAGTAATTGGTCAATTCTAGCATAATTAATGTGACATTTGCAGTCAAAACTGTATTCTTACGGGAAGTAGAAATACCAGTATATTGAACTGTTTATGTGTATTTTTCTAAGCCCTTGCAGTCCAGACACCAGAAGAATCTCTCTCTCTCTCTCGCTACACACACACACACACACACACACACACACACACACACACACACACACACACACACACACACACACACACACACACACACACACACACACACACACACACACACACTTTTTGGGAAAAAACACAATTTGAAGCTCTATCTATCCATCCATCCATCCATCCATTGTCTATCTGTCTGTCTGTCTGTTCAATTCAATTTAAATGAGCTTTATTGGCATGACTGTGCAACATTTCACGGTAATACTTTATAATAACGTTCAGTTGTAAGGAATTTATAAGTGATTAGTTAATGATAAACTAATCATTTACAAAACATAACTGTTTTCATAAATTAATGAGTGATATGTTAATATTTGTATCTATGTTTTTTTTTTTGTGTATGTTTTATTTTTTGTTTGATTTGATTTTAATTTTATTATATTTTGGTGAACTTGTCTTTATGTTCGCAAATGATTAAGTAATATGCTAACGATTTACATATCTGTCATATGTTATCTTAAAAAATAGCATATCATGAAATAAACAAACATATTTTTAGTAAATGGTTAATAAGTTACTAGTTGTACTATTATCTCAAAGCGTTAAAAATTCTCCATGTGTCAGAAAAGACATCTGTTTACACCCTCACCAGTCAGCCCTTACATTGCAGTACACACTACAAAGTATTCAAAACCTGTTGTGTAAACGCATGAATAAATAATTAACAAAGCTTTCTGCATCCCCTATTCTAAAGTGTAAACTACTCATCAGTTGTAAATGTTTTACAAGCCTGCCGGTTATAGGTTGTGTGTGTGTGTACACACTGGGTTGAAAGATCTATGAATGATGAGTAAAACATTTACAACTGATGAGTACTTTACAATTGTCTGAGGCTGAGATTGTCAGACCCAAATAATTATAACAGGTTACATGATTAAGAATTGTTCCCCCAAATGTAAAATGATATTTTTTGTCAGCAAGATGAGGCTTTTTCTGAAAGACCGTGATTTTAGACTTGTCCATGTCTATCGGTAAGGCCCAATCACTACTGTACTTTTCCAAAATGGAGAGGCTTTGGTGCAGTCCCTCTTCATGAGCCAACAGCAGCAGAAGGTCATTGGCGTACAGGAGGCATTTGATTTCTCTGCTCTCAAGGGTCAGACCAGGACAAGAGGACTTATCAAGTGTTGATGCCAGTTTATTTATATAGATATTAAATAGAGTCTGGGCTGAGGCTGCAGCTTTGATGCACTCCTTTTGTCTGACTGAAATAATCAGTCCATTTGTCATTGATTTTGACACAGCATTTGTTCCCATTATATGTACTTTATGATGTCATATGTCCTTGCTCCTGTTCTACTTTGGATGAATTTTAGGAAAAGTCCATTGTGCCATGCTGAATCAAAGGCTTTTTTGAAATCAGCCAAATATTTTTCCCTGTTTTGTCTGCTGAAAATATTTTTGTATGAGTGTGTGGAGTTTATAGATGTGATCTGATGTTCTCTGTTTAGGCAGAAATCCAATTTGATAGTTGTTTAGAATCTTGTGATCTTGAATGAACTGAGTTAATCTGTCATTATTAATAGAGCAGAATAGTTTTCCAGGGCTACTCACTGTAATGGCCCTACAATTGTTTGGGTCGTACTTCTCACCTTGTTTAAAAATCTGAGTTATCAGATTTTCTTTCCAGATTTCAGGAAAGTGTCCTGATTTTAATAAGAGACTGAATAATGTCAGAATAGCATCTTTCAATTTTGGGGCTGCTATGTTTCAGCATCTCATTAGATATTCCATCCAAGCCACAGGATTTTTTTATTTCATTTTATATTGTCTGTTAAAGGGTTAGTTCACCCAAATATTAAAATTATGTCATTAATGACTCACCCTCATGTCGTTCCAAACCCGTAAGACCTCCGTTCATCTTCGGAACACAGTTTAAGATATTTTAGATTTAGTCCGAGAGCTTTCTGTCCCTCCATTGAGAATGTATGTACGGTATACTGTCCACGTCCAGAAAGGTAATAAAAACATCTTCAAAGTAGTCCATGTGACATCAGAGGGTCCGTTGGAATTTATAGAAGCATCGAAAATACATTTTGTTCCAAAAATAACAAAAATTACGACTTTATTCCGCTTTTTCTTCTCTTCCGGGTCTGTTGTGAACGCGACTGCTGTGACTGTTGATGTACGACGCTGCTGACGTGTTCTCTGGTGCACCCAATAACAAAGATAACACGTCGGCAGCGTCGTACGTCAACAGTCACAGCAGTCGCGTTCACAACAGATACTTTCGCCTGGCTCCACTGACTGCGAGCGCTCCTTCCCAAACGGACGAGGCTTTTATACTTGTCACGTTCACCGTTGTACTATTCTTTGAAACGAGAGGGGAGCGACGAGGAGTAATTGTCCTCTAAAACCGTCGGGAATCACTGATGAGAAGAAGTCATTTGCCAGTATGGCCAGTACAAGTCTTGTGATGAATGAGTTGATGAATTAATCATTTCTTTATGTACAAACTTAAAACAGTCTTAAACTACTGGCTGTATTATGCATCAAACACAAGACAACTTTAAGCAAATAGTGTATAATTAATATCTAAATGAATTCTAATTCTATTTTATACAATAAAAATAAAACGTACTTCAAATAAGAAGCCTTGGACAAACTATGCAAACATTTTTTTCCAAAAAAAGCGTTTTCTGTCAAAAAGCACCTGATGGAGTTTGAACTTCACATTAAACTGCTTCTGTTTCATAGAAACGCTAGAATCACCCTGAACTCGTGCATGTTCGGATGCGGAGCTATGCAGAAAGTTACAAAAAATGCCGTGCACTCCGCCACGTGAATAGTTTGCGCGCACTCAAAGCGAACTTCCAGCAACACTGCGATGACCCAAGTGAAATTGCGGACACGTCGAGTATAAATCAGCCTTGACACAGAGAAAGAGACCAATGGCCGGCCCGCCGGGGTTCGTCTTTGGGAGAAAAATTTGCAGATTATTATTATTATTATTATTATTATTATTATTATTATTATTATTATTGTTGTTGTTTTTATTTATTTTATTTAAATTTATGTGTGTACTTCTAATATGTTTGGTTGGTAAAATAAATGTAAATTCAAATCAGAGAGTCTTCCGTGTCTGGAATGGATGTATTCTTTTCGTCGACTAAAACTAAAATATAGACTAAAAAGAGTATGAACGTGACTAAAACTAATAAAAACTAAAATGACAGCTTCACACAAAGACTAGACTAAGACTACAATTAAAACAGGCTGCCAAAAACAACACTACAATGCAGAACACATCATACCTCAATACTGTGTATATGTGTTTAATAGGGATGTTCAAAAGTACTAGTGTACTCAGACTTGACAGCAATGATTCATCATTTTTTAAAGTCACTGCAATCATTAGTTTCATGATCAGTCATCGCTGTCAAGTCTGAGTACTCAATGATAACCTGACTTTATATATTTCTCTTTGTCTGATTGGTAATGGCACCATTTTGGGTGGTACCTGAGCATTGACTAGTTAGTGTTAGGACAGCATGCCATCGAGACAAAATCAAAACTACCAGTACTTGAAATAAAAAAAAATAAAAAAAAAAACTGACAAAAATGTATAATACAGTGAATACAGCAGGTTAATGTCAGTACCCCCATCATCCACTAGTATGCCCTTTTTCATCCTGTGGAAGCTTTGTGGTTCAAAGAATTCCCGCTTGCACAGTCCTTTTGATGAATGGTTGAGGCTGGGTACATAGGATCATGTAACAAAAACAACAACAACAACAAAAACAAAAAGACACTTTCATTAGTTTCTTTATTTTCATAGGTTTAGCACAGGTATAATGATGCAAAATAACAAACAAAGATAATGTAAAGGTATTTTTAAGCTGAACAGCAGTAAGAATAGAAACAAATTCAAAGCAAGTCAAAACATTTTGAAAGTTCTTCCATTCATGTATTCACTCTCCAAACCACTTATCCTTTCTAGGGTCTTGGGGGCTGAAGCCTATCCCAGCATCTTGGGCTACAAATGCATCCAATTAATGATATTTAAGCAATATAAGCACTAGGTAACAATGTTATACAGTACCTGTCAAAATTCTGGAAACATTAGAATGTTTTTGAAAAACAAACAAACAAATAAAAATCTCTTTTGCTCACTAAGTCTGCATTTATTTAATCAAGAATACAGAGAAAATAGTAATATTGTTTATTTGATTTAGAATACAGAGAAAATAGTAATATTGCAAAGTTACTGTATATTGTAATTTATTCCTGTGATAAGTCCATTTTTTTATTATTTTTTTCCTTTTAAAATAATTTTACATCTTATTCTTAAAACAGTTGAAAACAGTTTTCCAACATTATAAATGTCTTCACTGTTACTTCTAATAAATGTAATGCACCCTTGAGTAATAAAAGCATTAATTTCTATTTTTTTTTTTTTTTTTTACCAGAAATGTATTAATTTCTCTCTTTTCTTGACACAAGTATTTGAATGGTATTGTTTCCATTAAAATGTTAAGCAGTAAAGACTGTTTTCAACATTGGTAATAATCAGAAATGTTTCTTGAGCAGCAAATCAGCATATTACAATGATTTCTGAAGGATAGTGACACTGATTTCTGAGGTATTTTAAATGTATCACAGAGCCAGCAATATTTAGTATACAGGCAGGTTTAATTTAAAGGAAGCAAGCTAGACCAGAAGTAAAATGCAGAAAATAAAATAATTTATATAATAATTTATAACCTTTCTGTGCTACAAAGAACCTTTCTGTGCTAAAGAGCCTTTCTGTGCTACAAAGAACCTTTTGTGCAATGGAAAGGTTCTTTGGATATTAAAGGTTCTTCAAGGAACCATACACCCTGCCAAACAACAATTTAAGAACCTTTTTTTAAGAGTGTAGCAGTGAATTATATAGTTTAAGGGTTTGTTGATATGTGGCTTATGTTTGTTGGTTTGCAGTGTCTCTCTTTTATTTATTTATTTTTAATTTGACGATCATAATTCTTTTCTTATTCTTTGACATTATCAAACCAACCAGCTTTAGCGATTTCTTTTTTACATCTGTATTTTTTTCTTTTTCTCAGGGCTTTTCTGACCACTATAGAAAAAAACAAAAACAAAAAACAAACCTGTAGTTAATTGTTCTGTTGCAAAATTGATCATCTTCTTCTCTTCACTAAATTAAGTCAATAGAAATTAGTCTATTATGTTCTCCACATGAGAGCTGTGGAGCTCGGCTTCATATTGGGCAGGACTTTCTTTACTCCATGTGATTTTTGGAGGGGAGGGTGTACAGTTTAACCTTCTGATCTGAAGATGGCAGAAGATTCACTTACCCGGTTAGACTGAGGACTATGTCATCTATCTATCTATCTATCTATCTATCTATCTATCTATCTATCTATCTATCTATCTATCTATCTATCTATCTATCTATCTATCTATCTATCTATCTATCTATCTATCTATCTATCTATCTATCTATCTATCTATCTATCTATCTATCTATCTATCTATCTATCTATCTATCCATTGTTTCTTTTTAACGTTATTATAACAGCATTATTGATTTAGCATAACATTGAAATGCAGTGACTTTATAAATGTAGTTCTTCTTCTAAAAAAAAAGAAAAAACTCCCAGAATCAGAAAGACCTTTATTGCCAAGTATGCTTGCACATACAAGGAATTTGTTTTAGTGTCACAAGCTTCCTATACACAGTGACAACAACAACAACAACAACAACACACAGACAATAAAAATAAGACAGAATAAAAATACACATATGTAAATGTAAATAGACAAAAATAGAGAAAATAAACTGAAAAAATATATAATATAAATTGCATGTACAGTTGTGCTATATATGATAGAATAGGAATAGAAGAGAGTGAGATGCAGGGATGTACTACGATGTAGGTGGTAACAAATAAATATAAGGCTTAGTGAAGAAACTGTTCTTGTGTCTGGCTGTCCTGGTATTTCCGGCTCTGAAGCGCCAGCCAGATGGCAAAAGTTCAAAAAAGGAATGGCTTGGATGTGAGAGATCCAGAGTGATTTTCTGAGCCCTTTTCCTCACTCTGGATGTTTACAATTCTTGAAAGGTGGGCAGGGGAGCACCAATAATCCTCTCTTCTGGTGTCTGATTTTGTAGATGAGCCAAACCAGACAGTTATTGATGTGTTCAAAACAGATTCGATGACGGCTGAGTAGAACTGTTTCAGCAGCTCCTGTGGCAGGTTGAACTTCCTCAGCTGGCGAAGAAAGTACAACCTCTGTTGGGCCTTTTTTACAATGGAGTCAATGTGATAGTCCCACTTCAGGTCCTAAGAGATGGTGGTTCCCTTTCAGTCAGTCACTCTCGACATCACTTCGGTGACCGACGAATTGGGATATCACTTCGATAGGCTAATTTACTTCGAGTGTAAACTAAATGAGCTAATGCACATCAGCGTGCAATTATTGCATCCAGCTGCCGCTGATCACAGCGTGAGTATAAGAAGGCAGCAGGTGCAATGCATACCAGCTTTTCGCTTCAGAGCCGAGCGACAGTATCCCGTTTCCTCTGCCGCAATCTGAGGCTCGTTCTATCGGACAGATGAGAACCACTTCCGGCAGTAGCCTGGGCGGTTTGAGGGTCACAGTGGTGGCAAACCCCGCAGGGAACCAACCCTCTGAGGACCATAGCTCTTCTTGAACCTCCGTTCCAGTGGAGCAACCCACGGAACACACTGGGCCCTCTTCAGAGAGCGTACCAGCGGTATCTAGTGGGCCTCCCCGAATGTCGATCTCAGTATTGGAGGGAGCACTGTTGGATGAAGATTAGGCTGCGCTGCCGCCTTCTGGAATGGTGGCAATGCCTGAATCGGAACTGGAAATGCCAGCGATGCTTTCTCGGGCCACCGAGAAGGTAGCCCGAACCAGCTTTTCAAATGACTTCATGAGGACAGATGTAAGAGCCACAGGTCTGTAGTCATCAAGTCCTGTTATATTGGGTTTCTTTGGGATGGAGATGATGGTGGAGCATTTGAAGCAGGCAAGGACTCCACACAGCTCCAGTGATCTGTTGAAGATTTGTGAAAAGATGGGGGCCAACTGGTCAGCACAGGTTTTCAGAAAGGCTGGTGTCATACCATCTGGGCCTGATGCCTTTCTTGTTTTGTTCTTTTTGAAGACCTGACGCACATCATCTTCACTGATCTGAAGTGCAGGAGGGGGGAGAGGGGGATTGCTGGAAGTGTTAACGGTAGTATAAAGAGATGGTCAGAACGGGTGTGGGGGCTTTCAAATCTACAATAAAACTCATTCAGATCTTCAGCAAATTGTTGATTCGCCTCAGTGCTGGGGGATTGTGTCTTGTACTTGGTGATGGCTTTCATACCTTTCCACACTAAAGCTGGGTCATTGAAAGTAAACTGATCTTCCAACTCTTAAGTGTAGTTCCTCTTAATCGCTCTAATCTCCTTATTCAGTGTGTTCCTAGCCTGATTGTACAACACCCTGTCTCCATTTCTGTACGCATGCGCTTACGCATGTAAAAGCATGTGCCGCTGCCTCGAGATTGCCCCGTTGAATCTGCGTCATGGTCCACTCTGAACAGCTGGAAGCTCAGCAGATTTAAATCGCTGCCCGATATGGCGTCATTTGGCCAGGTTTCTTCACAGAGCAGCAGAGTTTGAAAAATCCTTGTTTGTCCGGGAGAGCAGAAGAAGTTTGTCAGTTTTGTTGGGTAGAGAACGGAGATTCGCCAGATGGATCCTAGGTAACGCAGTTCAAAATCTGCGCAAAATAAAAATCTTCATGTGTTTCTACAGCCACTGTGCAGGTTTCTCTTTGTGAGGTTTGGTTAGCAGTGATTGAAACGCAGCTTTACACACAACTGTCAGTCTGCTCAGCAGTGGCTTTTTTACAGCTGGCATTACAATACAGCTCATTTGTTTGACAGAAACTTTCCTTAATAAATCTTTATCTGACCAAGATCTTCTGTGCTCTAAGTCACTCACAAATCTTTTGACAGTTCAATCATTTCTATTAGCTTTTCGTGAAATATTGTTTGTGTTTTGATGCCTTTTGGAAGACCATTGCATTGTTTCATACTTTTCATCTTCAGAAAGATCTTTCTTCCTCACCATATTCCATGAGTTTGTTTGAAAGACATGATAACAGAAACCACCTCTTTAAGTAGGGTTTCCATTTACCTAAGAAGACCTGGCAAACTATTGACCAAACCTGTCTGAGATTGATACCAGTTATCTAAAAAGATGTGAAAAACAACACAAACAAAAATCTGACTCTTTATTGTACCGAAATCCTATTGAAATGTCACTTGCATAATAATTTGGAATGCAGTGTATACTGCCGAATGTTCAGCGGTTCATCACTGGTGAAACTGATCATGTTTGAGAAAGAAAAAAAACAAACAAAAAAAAAACAGGAAAAACGAATAAAAACAGTACAAAAACTGGAGAGCCAAACACAGAAGTGGCCGTATACGGCACCATCTTGCAAAGAAAAAAATTATTTGAGACAGAGCCTGCAACAAAAAACCCAGATCAAAGCACATTATAATTCCTGATGTTTTTCTAGTGTGCTAACTTGTGAGAGTCACAGATGCCATGACAAAATTGTTGGCAGGTCGACTGTTAGGTGTGTGCATGATCTCTGACAAGCATGAGAGCAGTAATGAGCCCTTGCCAATGAGTTTGCGAGCACAACTGGAGAGTGAGGCGGTGAGAAGTGGGAACTAAGAAAACCCATCAAAGTGCCAGCTTGCTAGCAAAGTGCCCATTTTGTGCACATCGGTGCAGTGCAAATCGAATATTGGAGTGGTTGCTGGAGTTGGGGTGGAAAATTATCGTGTAATTGGTTCACCTAGTCTGTGCTTAGTAGTGCACACCTAAGCTTTGGAATAGCCTCCCTAGCAATGTTCAGGACCTGTTCTCTCTAGACTAAAGACTCATCTGTTTATCCAGGCATAAAGTTAAATTTCCATCGTCTTCTATTAATCCTGCTTCAGCAGCTCTGTATACCGGGAGCTTATTTCTCTGTTTTCATCTACCTCTTTTACATTATTAGAGGTATATATAATTAAATAACAAATGTAACTCATGTAATTTTTGTGATTTTTCTAGAAGTCACAAACACTTCCATCACAATGACACTTTTATCACATCTCATATGACATCTCGTGTTTAACATCTTTCTTGTGCATATTAAACCTCTTTTTTTCTTGGTAAGGCTAATTTCATAGAATTTTATTTATAATGTATAAAATAAAATACAAAAATAAAAAAAATCTGAGTTTTTGCATAACAAATACTTGACTGGAAATAACAGACCATAAAAATATTTTGGAAGTGATATCTACCTATTCTTTATTTTATTAATTTTGTATTTCAGTGTTTTGTGTAAAATTGTTTAAGCCACTTTTAAAGGGATGGTTCATCTAAAAAAAAAAAAAGAAATGTCATAATTTAGTCACCCTCATGTTATAATCTGTATGACTTCAGTTTCTTTAATTGTCCTTTTTTTCTTTCTCTTCCTTCCTTCTTTCTTGTGTGGAACAAAACATTTTTAGAAGAGAAAGTAAGTCCATCATACAAGTTTAAATGACCTGGGTTTATATAAAAAAAAAAAAAGAAAAATTCATTTTTGGATGAACTATCCTTTTAACAATGTTTAGTGTGAAAAGTACCTTACAGATACATTGAATTAAAAAAAAGAAAAACCTTTTACTAAAATAATACACATCTAACAAGGCTGAAATAATGACTACAATATGAACTTCCTGCATTCGATTTTCAGCTAAATGGAGAACACAATGATGGATTAGTTCATTTATTTTTGGACATGACACAGACAGGACAAAGCAGCCACATAGTGAAAAGAAGTGACAGGATCAAACAATAAGTGAGGTGAAAGCGAGAGGGAAGTAAAGGGGTGTGTGTGAGTGGACGTGTGACAGGGAGGTGTGATGCTTATCAAGGGACACTGGGCAGCTGAGGCCCTGCTAATTGGGTTTGAAGGAATCAGCTAACTGTGTGAGTCATGGGGAATATAGTCCTCACCATGAGACCCACACTCTCCCCCTTTTTTTTTCAGCAGAGCATGTGCAAGATTTCAAAATATGTGAAACTGAAAAGGTGAAAGATTTCAAATAGCTAATATACAGTGTAGCTAACGCCGGTGCAGGTGTAAAATCAGATAGTAGATCAGATGTTTGATAATATGAACACCACAGTGTTTTGATCTAAGCCCTGTTATGTCTCTCTTTCTCTTGCATTCTCTTCCTCTTTCTTCCTCCTCAGACTCTCTCTCTCTCTCTCTCTCTCTCTCTCTCTCTCTCTCTCTCTCTTTCTTTTTATTGGTTTTGCCTTATTCAATTACACTCAGTATCGGGCAACAGCTCTGGTTGGCTGAGTGTGGGCTGAAATCACATTTACTACTGCCTCTGCAGACATCCCATCACACACACACACACACACACACACACACACACACACACACACACACACACACACACACACACACACACACACACACACACACACACACACACACACACACTCTTTCCTCTTCTCTGTCTTCAGTACAGTTCTAGCCCCAGGGCATGGTTACTGTAAAATGTTGTTTGAGTGGAGTACATTGTGGGCTGCCATTGTCTGTCAGTTCTCTGTGATGGAGTCCATTTTCAGTCTGTCAGTCTTGCTGGGTCTGGTTACAGGCATAACATATTACCGGTGGCTGTGACTGGAGTTTATTCACTGATTAAAACAACAGGATAAGAGAGTGAAAGAGAGACTTCTGACGACTAGTTTGGTGGTAGGTGCTTTCATATAAAGATTTGAAACTAAATGCATATACTGAGTTAACTTATGATACATTGTTGGATCCAAACCTAGTATCATGTGCAGCATGTGCCAAAAATACTGTGGAAAGAAACCTGGAATTGCTATTTAAGACATATTATTTGGGTTTTGTTAGCAGGAGTGGTCAGAGTTGTTTTCATTTTTATTTATTTATTTATTAGACAAAATCTGTGTTATAGATTGAAAATGTGTTGTAATCATCTTGGAATGGATAGGCAGGTGTGTGTTTGATGTGCATGTGTGGGTAAGGTGTGCCTATTGCAAGACAGGTTTTATGTGACATTCTTATTTTGTCAGGTGTTTTGACAGAAAAATGTACTCGAGATTCGACATTTGTGGATATTAGCACAAAGCATGTGCCAGTATTGTATTTTTTATATCAGAATAATTGCTAAAGCTTGTATACAGTATTGAATTAAGTTACAGTTGTGTTTAATAACTTCATAAAACAAAAATTGCTTGTTTATCAATACAATGAAATAATACACAGAATGTGTAAATGTTTGATTATCTGTATTGTCCAAAGTGCTTAATTATATGGTGGTGTTTGTTGTCATTATCACACAATACATATTCAAATGGTTTATATTTATTTCACTCTCTGTTTAGATCAGGGGTGTTTAGTCTTGCTGCTGGAGGGCCACCTTCCAGCAGAGTTTAGCTCCAGCCCTAATTAAACATGCTTGAATCGGCTAAACGAGGTCTTCAGAATAGCAAAAAGTTCCAAGCAGGCTTGATGGAGCTAAAATCTGCAGGGAAGTGGCACTCCTGGAGCAGAATTGGAAACCCCTGTTCTAAAGCATTTATTAATCTTTATTTCTTTATTAACTGTATTATCCTTATTATTTTTAACATAGTTTTTTATTTTATTTATAGTTTTAAAATAGTTTTAAAATAGTTTTTCTGTTGAAAGCTGTTTTATAAATCAACCCCAGGACAAAAGTGGCTGAAGTTTAAGTGCTTAAAAAACCTCTGTATTTTACATGATTTAGTAGTAATTAATCTATTTAGGCCTGTGTTGTTTTGGTTTTAGACAGTACAGGGATCCTCACACACTTTATTGCGCAGATGTTTCTTGTTTATGTTTCATTTATTTATGTTAAAATTTATTTTTCATTTAATTATTAAAGGGATAGTTCACCCAAAAATAAAAAATAAACTACATGTCATTCCAAACCTGTATGACTGACTTCTGCTAAACAAAAAAAAAAAAAAAAAAAAAAAAAAAGGTTCTTTTGAACAATGATGTTAACCAAACCATTATATGGAGGAAAAAAATATGTCTTGTCAAAATATAATTTATTTTCCACGAAATAAAGTAAATCCACCAAGTACGAAGTCAAGCAAGCAATTCATTATGATTTAAGATAAAGATTTTTTTAAGATTTTATGTTTTTTGGTAAGAAGCATATACAAACCAAATGTGGATAGTATAGCTCAAACTGTCACAATATGGTTGCAGGAAGACAAGTACAATGAAGAAGATTCAAATTCAAAAGAAGGTCTTAAATAATAGCCATAGATCTAAACACAGAAGGCAAGCAAACACAACCACCACAAAGACAACACCAAATAAAGACTAAAGAGAACAGTCAAAAGACACACACACACACACACACACACACACACACACACACACACACACACACACACACACACACACACACACACACACACACACATATATATATATATATATATAGTAGGTGGCCAACTGTAGCCTACTTATTAAGAACGAATGAAACAGAATAAAGCACGCACATACTTTGTTATTCGTTACCTGTCATTTATTTTGACAGATATATGTCTGTACACTGATTAAAAAATCGTTGCCTATTTTATAAATTATTTCCATTATTTTAGTAAAATGTGAGGCACTGAATAATTTCGCTCCCATTATTTAGGCCAAACTAAAAACAAGAAACGAATAAATTAAACCTGGCCACGATTTAGCTAAATCATTGAAACTGATAAGAATGGATGGATTAATAAAATGTGCTCACGTTAAACTAATTAATATAATTAAAATGTCTAATTTTTCACAGTTATTAGGCTACTTCTGCCTGTGTTTTGTGGCAAACTTAATGTGTGTGCTTGAGCGCGGAATATATTAAGGCTCATTATTGATTAGACTGTGTTAATTTAATATAAACGTGCGATTAGGGGGCAGCTGTGGCCTAATGGTTAGAGAATTGGACTTGTAACCAGAAGATCACAGGTTCGAGTCTCGGTGCTGGCAGGAGTTGTAGGTGGGAGGGAGTGAATGAACAGCGCTCTCTTCCACCCTCAATACCCATGGCTGAAGTGCCCTTGAGCAAGGCACTGAACCCCCAGTTGCTCCCCGGGCGCTGGATATAGCTGCCCACTGCTCCGGGTGTGTGTTCACGGTGTGTTCACTTCTCACTGCTGTGTGTGTGCACTTGGATGGGTTAAATGCAGAGCACCAATTTCGAGTATGGGTTACCATACTTGACAAATGTCACGACTTTCACTTTCACTTAGTTGAATAATGACTTACAGTCAATGAATGACTGCTAGTAACTAGAAAAATCTTACGTGAGGGGGGGCAGACCTATTAAATACCCTCTAGACATCTCTGTTAAAGTTTTTAAAGCATTTTATAAAATTTGCACAAATTCTGCTTTCAGAACGGTCCGTAATGGATAGATGCCTTAACACTGATTTTTCCTCTGAAACACAAAAACGAAAATTGAAATAAAATTGATATTTTATGTTTTTAGAATGGTCAACCCTTCTCCATTCTGCAGATATTGTTGCTTCTGGTTTGTGCAATGTAAATCACAGAAAGTCTAAAAAATGTTGTCTCAATATATTTTTAATGTCGCAATATATTTTTACATTTGTATTGCCAAAACAACTGCAGCGTTGCTGTGTACAGTTAAAACTGAAAATAGTACAAAGCAGCATAGGCTATAGGCCTACATTAAGAACAAAAGTTTTTGTCTCTTTGGCAAATGCGCGTCTCTTTCGCCAGTTTCTTTGTCTCTTGCAAAAGCCAAACCCAACGAAGCATGAAAACACTTTGCCTAAACCTGCTCTGCAAGTTTGAAACCCTCATCAGACACTGTCCATATGAAAGAGCAAGAGATTCACACCCTCACAAGCTATACCTACCCCCAAACCCCAACCCCCTTCAGCTGGACTGAATTCAGTCGCTACTGGTTGCTTATTGTAAAATGGACATGCTCTATCTAAAATTTAAAAAAAAAAAAAATGGTGTAACACAAACCAGCAAACTGCAGAACACATTTGTATTAATCATTTTATATATTCTTTTATTATATATATAAAAAAAAAAAAAAAAAAACAACCTGGGATTTGAACCGGTATTGCTAAAATCACTGACTAACTTGATAAACGAAACTTCCCTTCTCCAGACACGCTCTTCATTCATCTCACTTTGCAATAATAAAAATAACCGTGTCATCAGGCAGAGATAATTCTTGTGTGTTTATTATAGTGTTTAAATGCTGATCTTATATATATGTATATATATATATATATATATATATATATCAGGCCCGGCAGGATTCCTGGTGAAATATGCTGCCTGCACTCACAGCAGCCCTACTCTTTTTATTTATTATTTTCACCAGACCATAATAATAACAAAACCTCAATTGATAATTAATTATTCTTTTTGCAAAAATCATTGTTATTTGTGAACGTAGGCATTTGAGGCAGGCTTTAAGACCAAGCGGAGTACTCTGCCAGCTGCTCCCAATTCACAGCGCTAACTGCACCAAGTTTTGATTTTACAAAATTAGTTTAAGGTGAATGCAACTTATTTATCATGAGCGCAACATTTAGCAAGACAGGAAAACATTCAGTCTACCTGAAGGAAGACGCATTTTATTGTAAGTTAATGCTGTTAAATAGTGAGAGAAAAAAATAAATTGAAAAAAAAAAACAAACAAAACAAAAAACCTAGTGTTGGCTATTCTTAAACTTGGACCTCATTAAATTGAAGTATCAATCCAAACACCAGAAGTAACCTACACTCTCTTTAAATGTTCTTTCAGTGAAAAGTATGCATTTTTATTCATTCACAGGCTATATGGTTGAAATAATGTTTTAGTTAAAATTGTATAAAAAAATGCTATATATATATATATATATATATATATATATATATATATATATATATATATATATATATATATATATATATATATATATATATATAAATACTAGATTTAACTTGAATCTCAATAATATTAAACTGACTTTAAAATCTCAAGGAGTTTATAAGTTGAAATGTGTGAAAATGTCACAGTGCATGTTAAATAGTCTAAATGAACTTGTATCTTGTATAGTAACTGAAGACCTTGATTGCATGTTACCATGAAACTAACAATATAATTAGATTATTTTTAAAATTAACAATTCCTGTATAAAATGGGACAGCAACCTTTATATCAAACATATAAACAAAAATAAATTGTTCACAGCTGAGCAATGCGGGAGGTAGGTTCTGCGCCAGAGCGCACAAAGTGAATGTGCATATGCACAATTTTTAGGGAGGAGGAGGCTTTTTTGTTTCTTTAAGTAAGTTTCAGATGCAATGGAGAAAAAAAAAAAAAAAAAAAAAACGGGATAAGCACGAACATGAAACATGTAAATAGTTAACAACATAGTCTAGATTAACCCACAGTAACAAAATTTAACCAATTAATTTGTTAACCCACAGTAACCAATTATAACCGATTAATCACCTATTTTCGTTTGCTGCATGTTTTTTTAAAAACACGCTAAAATAAATTACGTTTTTGAGATGAAAAAAAATATGTCATGTATAAGTCACATTTTATTACATTCAGAAATAATAACGGCAGGCCTAATAATGTTATAATGTACCAACAAGTTATTTTTCAGTTCCTGTCACTTTACAACAAATCCTTTAAATTTAACTATCAGAACAGAACTAGAATTAAAAATATATAATTCTAATGGATAAATATAATTGCAGTATATAATAATATACGCTTAGCTATAAAAAAAAATAATAATAATAATTTAAAGCGAAACATAAGGTAAGGTTGGCCTTACCTCTTTCATTCGGGACAGATCCAAATGTTTCCATATTTGTGAAGTTGCCCATTTTGAAGCTAAACTATTATTCATTAGGTAAAATAGGCTTTGTAGTTCACACGTGTTTCAGTATCAACGTAAAAAAAAAATCATAATGAGCAAAAAATATGCCAAAGTGGACCGCTACTTACGCCTGGCACATTCAACGGCTGCACTGTTTCCAATATATAAATATATTGGAATATATTGGTTTTCAATATATTATATACTGTATGTATATATATATATATATATATATATATATATATATATATATATATATATATATATATATATATATATATATATATATATATATGTATATATATATATTGCCAAGAACAAACTGAAATGAAAACATTTACCTTATAATCTAGTTTGTGAATCTATTTATTTATTTATTTGTTTATTTTATTTTGGATTGAGAATTCATGGTCTGTAGAAAATAGTTAATTTTCTAGGTAGAAAGTAGTCCATTTGCAGACACTTTTATCCAAAGTGACTCTTATTTCAGAAATATTCTCCCTGGAAAAACCTTTGAGTTATTTTCTTTTTCAGTGACACATTGCTCACTACTTACAGGGTTTGAACCAGCAGCTTCCAGATTGCCAGCCTTGAGCTTCAGCCACTATACAACTCCAAGTGTGGCCATTATGCATTTGAACAAGAAATTGCACCTTCATTGCAAAGTTTTGCCAAAAGATGTTATTGAAATCTACCATCCAAGATCCTTTTGTAGTGCTGGATTGAACACAGACTACATTTTCTGCTTCCAAATTTTGAGGTCACAGAACGCTGAATGAATCACACCAGGAACCTGAGCTCCTCCAGCCCTCACACTCTCACTCACAGACAAATGCATATGTTTGAGATGATTATCGCTGAATGTCCTGCATTGATATTTTTGTTTGAGTTCATTCCCATCCGTAGTAGGAACAGCAGGGGAGAGACTCAAATCAATCCCAGTCAGGCTATAAAGCAGCCAAAGTTGTAGGTGGGTCGGGGTGGGGGGCCATGGATGTACAAGTGTGGATGATTTTACTGAGTGTTTGATTGCTTCTCGTCAGGTGGGCCAGCCCCCTGTCACACTCTAAAATGAGAAAAAACATGATGCCGACACCAATCACAAAGGCGTAGGGGAGATAGACAGACAATAAAGCAGTAGCATTTTCTCTTACTTTTGGTGGGGTGTGAGGAATGCTCCTAATGCTTTTGGCTTGAAAGATTTGGTTTACTCAAAAATTAAGATTTGCAAAAATTTATCATGCCACCCTTGGGCCATCCAAGAACAGATTTGGAGAAATGTAGCATTACAAACATTGCTCACTGATGGATAAGTGAATGAATGCCATCAGAATGAAAGTTCAAACTGCTGTTAAAGAATCACAATAATCCACAAGCAATCCACATGATTACAGTCCATCAGCTGACCTCTTGTGAAATGAAATGCTGCATATTAGTGACAAAACAAATCCATTATTAAACCTTTTTAACTTTAAACTGTAGTTTCTAGCCAAAATACCAGTCCCTAATCCATAATAAGGCTTCCTCCAGTGAAAAAGTCCATTCAATCATCTGACATATTTGCTTAGAACTGCTTTGAACTGTTTTTGTTAGTAAACGGTGCTTGGTCTTTATATATTTCATTTCTGACAGAAAATAGACAGTTTTTTTTTTTTTTTCACTAATAAAAATAATATTATGGACTCAAATTTTAGCTGAAAGCCTTCACTTTAAATAAAAAAGCAGTTTTAATTACAAAATAAACATTTTAACTACAGTACCTATGTTACACCCTGGGCTAATTTATTAAAGAACAAATATATGTAACAGATGGACAAATCAGACACATTATTATGTGTTATATTTAACAAATAATCCAACAGACCCTTCATCCAACAATTGGACTGGGATGTCTGTGAATGACCCCCCAGGACACGGGTTACCATGGCAGCCAGGAAACCTCAGCCAGATAACACAGCTTTTATGGCCCCATGGAATTCTGAGTTTTACTCTCACTTAATTCACTGTGAAACAGACACATACTGCCTACAGAAAAGGACTTATTTCAGTAATCACAGACAAACCTTTCTATGAATGAACATTCGCATCCCCGGGTCATTGTGTGTATTATTACTGTTCTTGTATATTGTCTTTTGTATGGTATACTGCTTTATGCATGCTTTATGATTATGAATTATAACATGATCTAACCCTATTGGTGCCATGTTTGATAACAAAATAACCCTTGTTCAGTCCACCACCCACTGGTGCATACCATGTACTCATAACATGCAGTGTTTGCTCTATATATTAATCAGTGGATAAGGGGACACAAACTACCTGCCCACTCTGATCATCCAAATGAGTCATAATAACATCTTTTATCTGTTATTAACTGTTTTTTATAACAACTTTTGATCACAAATTACATGAGTTTCTAGTTCTGTCACCGTTTGTGAATAGTGTTCCTTTGACGATCCGATCTATAGCTACATGCACCAATGCAGTAGTCTCCAACCCTGCTCCTGGAGAGCTACCGTCCTGCAGATTTCAGCTCCAACCCCAATCAAACACACCTGAACCAGCTAATCAAGGTGTTCAGGGCTACTTGTTAATTACAGACAGGTGTGTGGAGCAGGGTTGGAACTGAAGTCTGCAGGACGGTAGCTCGGTAGCATTGGTACTGCAAGAAAGGTATTTTCTGTGGCCATGAAAATATCCTTTCTTAGAGCTGATATGAAATTACACTGAATGTTCACTGGACGAACAGATTAGTTGATTGTAATATTAATTCTGCTACCGTTACTTCTGGCAGCTGATATAAATAATTACAATTGATTATAATTAATTGTAATTATTTATATACATTATCCTTTTGAGCTAATTTGCTACAGTACATATTTTTTTTCTACATTGTGTGCATTATAAACAGTACTTTTATCATAATAAAAAGAGGAACACAGTTTGAGAGGAGCAGTGCAGGGTAAAATCACAAATTGTAAAAAATAAATAGAAACAAAAGCCCAAAATAAATGTCAACTGGTGGAGGTGGAATGTTCTGCAGGAACACATTCAGTCTTCTGAACTTTTTTATTATGTTACTATCATTTTTTTTTTCTGTAAATGTAAGGGACTCATTATTTTAATCTCATTGTATTTAATGTTCCTAAAAGGAATACAATTCTAGTTGAATTTGTCCCGATCCCGTCCCAATCTAGAAGCGCTCTTCATTAACCGTAAGTCATTCTATTCGCCGCGGGAGTTCCACTCGTTCATTCTCATGAGTGTTTACATTCCTCCACAAGCGCACGTAAGCCTGGCTTTACAGAAACTCGCTGATCAGATCACAGACACCCAGACTTTGTTATAATCATTCTTGGGGACTTTAATAAAGCAAATCTTTCCCGTGAACTGCCAAAATACAAGACAGCACGTTACATGTTAGAAGAATAACCAACCACTGTAGTTTTAACATAGATATGGATAGATAGTTGTTTTAACATTTAACTTTGTTTCTATAGTTTAGAGTGTTTTAAGGTCAAATTTGCCATAATTTCTGTTTTTGGCTGTTCTTCAAACATACTTTTGACATCAGCTCTGCAATGTCTTCTAACTTACAAAACACAATTTAACATCTAAAAACTGAAATTGAGAAGATTATAAATAAAGTTTATTTGGTAACACTTTGAAATAAGGGTTTTTAGTTAACGTTAGCTAACTACTTTAGTTAACATGAACTAGGCATGAATATACTTCTACAGCATTTATTAATTTTAGTTCATGTTAATTTCAATATTTACTTATGCATTATTAAAATCAAAAGTTGTTAACTTGTTAACATTAGTTAATGCACTGTGAATTAACATGGACTAACAATGAACGACTGTATTTTCATTAACTAACATTAACAAAGATTAATAAATACTGTAATAAATGTATTGTTCCTTATTTGTTCATGTTAGTTAATACATTAACTAACATTAACGAATGGAACCTTATTGTAAAGTGTTACCGTTTATTTTAATAATTTAGCTCTAGTTGCTCCATTAGGCATCATTCTCAAATTGGTTTGAGACAAACTAATTTAAATTTAGTTAATGAGCTTGATTTATTAACCAGTCCAAGGGCTATCAAACCTTTTTTCCAAAAAGTAAGAAAAAAAAAAAAAGCTTTGTCAAAATGTGCATGTAAGATTCTTTGATATATCCCATCATCAGTCTTCTTGATTCTGCTTTCATAAGCACACACATTGCAGGCAAGGAATGAATACAGGTAAAGTTGAGTATTTTCATTATTGCTGGCTACACCAGCATATTTCCATATTAGTTTTTTATCTGCCTAATTTAATTTAATTTAATTTTTTAAATTGTAACTTTAATAATTACTAAATATACACAAATGATAGGTAATTGTGTCTCACTTTCTCTTTATTATTTGCACCTGCACTCAAAAAGACTCAAAACTTGCACTCACACATATGGAAATGAGCATAAATTTACAATATTTATATGCCTTAATTAACAGTATCAGGGAAACAGGAAATAACACTTCCTCCAGGCTCTGTGACTTCCAATAATAGTGACAGTGTCTTACACATACACAGTTTCAAACAGTAATAGAGTGGGTGTTTAGTGTGACACACTCATACCACACAAAACTGCAAAGGATGACACCCAGATTAAGTCCATAGATGTGTAAAATGCGTGAAAGTATGAGCAACGCTGAAGTGCAAGAGAGCTTAAGAGAGCAGTCACGCTCTGATGAAGACAGGTAGCTGGCCACTCGCTGCCAGCCCACAGCTTGAGTGAAGAACAGTGCTGTGATTGGCTCATTACATACAATTACACACATGGAAGGTTTTCGGTGTCTTCCTGACCCTCTTACAGCAAATGGCGAACACCTTTAATCAAACTAACACATTCTTGCAGAGCTTGTATGTGTGTTTAGACAATGGATAGTAAATTTAAGAATTATGGGCAAAATTACACAGGTTGACTGAGGTAGAGAAAATTTCATAGAGGTGGAGGGAGGGAGAGAGAGCAAGAGGGAGAGCGTACGGTTCTCAAAATGAGAAATGAATAAAACATAACACTGTCCTTGTGGATGGGCCCCATTGCAGTGCTTTCAGTGGCATGTCAAGAAACACAATTACATGCTTGATGAGAGAACCAATGCAATTTAGCTCTTACACTCAGATTACAGCAGAGAACATGAGGTACAGTGGTGTCTTATGCAGCTGGGTCTGCATCTGACTCTCAGCCAGAATGCAGTCCCAGTCTCCTATTTGCCTGATAGTCGACTTAACGAGATATTAAGCCATTTTAAGTCAGATTTCAAATCACAAGCAGTTTATATGTTCAGTCTGAAGTGATGCAAACACAAATGCAAATGGAGCACGGGTACTGACAGGAAGTGAATAGGGGAAATTTACCTGCCATTCACTGTTACACCTATTCAGTACTTAACTGCTGTATGTAAGTTTTAGACTGTACTAAAGCATAGAAATACCATACTTAGGAAACACATACTGTACTTTTTTTTTTTTTTTATCTGAAAAACAATGCTACAGGCAGTAATCATACTTTGAAATTTGAGTTCTGTGTTAGAATGCCTAGTTTTTGTTTTGGTCTGTGATTCTGTCCACTGCCAGTTTATCCAATAGTATTTTAATACCCCAGGTTGCCAGTTGATGGAAAACAGAGTGTATTGCAGCCATGGAAGCCAGCAAACAAACTGGGTCACATATCACAGATTCTACATGACCTAAATAGCCTCAGCATCTGTCTAAAAAGCTCTATGAGCAGAGAAAGTCACCATTTTGTAGAAGTTGAAGTCACCATTTAGAATATTACTTGAGTAAAAGTCTTAAAGTATGTGAAATTTATTGTACTTAAAACGCGGATAAATCAACTTATCAACTTACAGTGTAAGGCATGTCGCCTTCCATTGTCAGCTGCATTTATTCCTTTTCCGTGTCCTCATTCTGGCAACCTTCGTGAGCACTGAGTCTAAGGAGGAGGGGGCGGGAGAAACTATGCTCTTGAATCTTGAACTGCAGTACCCATTTCAACCACTGTCAATATTACTACACTTTAATGAGGTTAAAAAACTACAATCCCATAAAGTCCCATAGTGAATGACATAAAAAAAAAAATACAGATAAATATAAAATATCAAACTGTTAGTTTTATAAAAGTAGTTTACGAGGATAGGGAGTCCGAATCTATAAGTATTACGTATTGTTTCATAGGAGTGGATGGGCGCTAAAGAGTTCTTCAGGTGCGATTTGCTTCTTTTGATTATCTGACTGGCGGAGATTCCTGAATATTTAAAAAATAAGTTGATATAAAATGTGGACTGACAGATTCAACAAAAGCATTTCACATTGATTAATAACCTCGTAGCTCAAAGCAGATCTGTCAATAAAAGGTTTATTTTTAAGTTCATTTTAAGTTATTGTTAAAAATCAATTCCCCCATAAATGAATGTGATTGTAACTTTCACAACCTGTTGACTGTTGAACTCTATCAAGACCTGCCAAGAAATATAACTGTAACAGTAACTATATTACCATCCAACGGAAGATAACATTCTGTTTATTACACTGTAAGCATGCACTGCAGTTATGTCGTCTGCTGCTTTAGAACGCAACACTAGTTCACATGATAAATTTTGCCATTTTATTCTTAGTTTTCACAAATTTCTTTGTTTAGTCTCATTTTACATTAAGTTTTCAGCCAAGCCTGAATCACCACCGTTTGCTTTTCCTCAGGGTGCACACATCTCTCCAGTTCTCATTCTCTCTCCTGCATCGCCTTATTAAATACGGCAGGCATGGGGATTGTGGCCAGCAATAGCGCACGTGGCCAGCATCCCCTGGAGCGCAGTAATCTCTGCGCTTTCTTTCATCCAGCCAAATTTCCCCAGGTGCCCACCTGCCTCCTGAGCACCAGAACAGCTCAAGGAAAACAACACTTGTAAATTATCAACTTGCCGGGATTATATGAAGATTTCACAATTGTAGTTAACATTTTATTTCCATAGTTTTAGCTTAGCAATACCAAGCTGTTGTTTTTGAACGCACCTTTAAGACATCAGTGATAAAGATAAAGCCCAGAGCAACATTTTTCGATTGCTCTGTTTCTCACCAAAGCTGCCTACCTCAAGTTTCCTCCTTCTCGCTGAGGAACTGTCAAAAATTCCACCTGAGAAAACATGGGCTAACACAACAGCTTGTGTGTAGAGCAATAAAAGCGCACAGCCCTTTATCAGGGGAGCTCAGGCTAGCACTTGTCCATCTCATTGGCTGAGCGGTCATGGCTGGAGGCTTGATCCTGTTCCACCATCCGCACACCTAAATCCCCCTGGTGCCTCATTAGATCCCCACCATCACAGTCACCAATAATGTCATCATAACCCCTTTATGCTAACAGCGATTCCCTTATTCAGACTAATGGGGGAATTAGGGGCCACTCTTCCTGGGACCGTGAGCCGTGTATCTTCCTGGCAGTGATATGGGCTAACTGTAGGGCTGCACAGGTATCAAGGCCAGTCTACAATCTCTCTTCACTTCGCACCAAAGGATACGCTGTCTTTGAGTTAGTGAGAGAGAAAAAAATACAGAGCTATGAAAGCAAAACAAACCTCTGTCCCATGCCAGTTGTATTATATATATATATATTTTTATTTTTTTTTGGAGGGGGGTGACAATGTATCAGTACATGGAAGTCAAGTACTGATATTTTACTATATCAATTGCAAATATAAAAATATTAACCTTTTAGTAATCATAAAATCAATTACTGTTTCATACCAATACAGATGCATGCAACATTTAACAGGTGTTTATGACAGTGTTGGTAAGTCTGTCTGCTTGACAATCCCATTTTATACAATAAAAATGAAGTGAGATAAATACTGAGACTGAGAATTTTATCTTATTAGATAAACAGACGTTGATAAAGTTCGGGACATTCTGCAGTTGAAAAAAAAAAGTAATAATCTGCAATATAACACAATGTTATCGCAATACTCATCCTATCGCAAAATGTTGAAAATTTCAGTATCGTGATAGTATTCTATCCCTCCCCTAATATTACAGTGTTAGTACAGAAATGTACCTGTATTGTAAGTGTGGGGATCTGCTCTGTACAATCCAGCACATGTCATGGAGTCACTGAGGCTGCTGTCACTCAAGACAACAGAGTGCAACAACTCTCAAAACCTCTGGCAAGCTATCTGATCTCTCTTTGGAGGCTGTACTGTAGGAGAGTTGAAGGCTGGGCGTATGTCTGATCATTTTCAAAATGCTAAACTGGATTTGTGGCATATTTAAGGAAACGCTACATAAATGTCAGATAATCTGTGCTTTTAGTGCAGTAGAAGAGAAATATGTGTGTTTGTGAGAGTGTGGTAATGGGAAGTGCTGGTAGACAGCTGCTTGCTGGTCTTTAGTAATCTGGAAGTGTTTAGGAATAATCCAAAATAATGTCTGATCCCTTCCTCTACTGCTCCACTTTTCTACTTTTCCTATCACTTTCCTTTCATTTATTGCAAAGACTCACAGATCTACACAGCTGATCTTTCACTCCCTTTCTGTATAACAGCCAAACACACACAGTACTCACGCGCTGTGAAAATCAGAGTGTGCACAGTATGAGCTCAAATTATTCCTCTTAATGTCAGTTCCTCATTTAGAGCTTGATGGGGTTTCATTCTAGTTTTTACAACTCTTCAGGAAAGCAAAAAACAATTTTATATAAGGGACAGAAAGACAACTTCAATTTAAGAGGATAGTTGAAAATCCCCGCAAGACATTCAAGTTCTTGTTTTTATTTTATGTTAATGATATGTTAATGAGTCCTGGCCTGGAAATTTCTCTGACAAACAAGACAGATCAAGTGGGCTGGGGTGCTCTCTGTCATTTGAATGCTGTTTTCTCTAGCTTTGTCTACTGCTCTTTTTTCTTTGCAGTTTAGCTGTGCATCTGCTCTGAAGTCATGGCCCCATTTAATACAGCAAGATGCCAGGCTGAGTGATCCAGTGAATTAACAACCCATAAACAATACAATGTTGTGTAAGGACTACAAAAATGCTGATCTAAAACAACAACAACAACAACAACAACAGTATTAATGTTTCAGATGTTAAGTCTTAGAGGAGACAGAAAAATAAAGTAGTGAGTTATGCAATCTTCATAATTGAAATGTTGGAAATACCATATATATGGAAAATAACATTTATTCCTTCATCCCTCATGTCTCACTTTCTGTATCTGTGTTTTACAACCCTGTTCCAATAGATGTATTAGATAAAAGAGGCATCAAATGTGCACTGTTGGAGTACTACTGTCCTGTACTGTTCTATGTCCCACCATGTTGAATAAGACTGCTGACCAATCTTGTGCATTATCCTTACCTCTGGTCAGTGACTGGCCTGGTCATAGGTGACATAGGGTACCAGTGTTCAGCACAGAACGCTGTCCAGCACACAGCTGTCACATCCATTTGCATCATCCAAATGTTCATCCCACAGTACATAAATCATATGGATTACTTTTATGGTACTTTTTATATATTTGTTTTTGTATGAACTATTGCTTTAAACCACTTCATTTTATCCCAGTTAAATGTGTAAACACAACTGAGCCATTATCTTTACTGAGTTTTTTCTTATTGCATTTGAGATTCAACTATAGTTTTGACCCACAAACTTGACAGGAGTAATATCTTTGTGTTCCACTGTGTTCATGTGTTTAGTTTTAATTAACAGTAACATCTGATGTTGCCTGGAGAGACACAACTGTGAGCATTCTGTTAACATTTGCTCAAATTAAAACAATTCTCCTTGATGTGCATTCAAAGAGAAGCCTAAATGAATGATAGTCTCATTGCGGCACACAAGTAAAGAGGTTTAGCTTTCTGTTAGATCTGCATCATCACTCCACTTACTGAGTGTTTTTGTACTGGGTCTAAACCTCTCTGACCGTCTGCTGCTGTTTAAACTGTGAGGCTCTGCTGGTCGACACCGTCTGCTTCTTTAGCTTATCGGTAAAGTAGTTAATCTGATCCAGAGTGAGTCTTCAGCAGTGAATGTGAATGAATAAGCACATGTCTGTTGTTTCGTGTGTCATGCTTCAGAATGCCAACAAACACCAGCATCCAATGGTTGTTAGGTTGAGTTGGATCAGTGTGTTGGCTTGTGTTGGTGTTTGTTGGCGTCTGTTGTCACCGGACAGAACATGTTCAATTGGCGTTTTTGTTGGGTCTTGGAATGTTTGAGCAGTCTGGGAGGATTTTCCAACAAACCGTTTCCGTGACAATGAGGTTGGCGTCCCTGCCAACCCCGTGGAGACAAAAGTGTGCAGACTCAACTATCTTTTTAAGGACAGAAAATGAAGTAAAACAGTTATTGCAAAAATATGGGCTCAATACAATTTTTATTTTGTTTATTGAAATAAATGACTACTTTTATTCAGCAAATACGCATTAAATTGATCAAAAGGGACAGTAAAGACTGTTCTTTTGAATGCTATTCATCAAGGTGTCCTGAAAAACAATATTTTGGATTCTACAAAATATCAAGCAGCACAATGTTTTTAGCAAGAAGAAATGTTTATTGAGAAGCAAATCAGCATATTAGAATGATTTCTGAAGGATCATGTGACACTGAAGACTGGAATAATGGCTGCTGAAAATTTAGCTTTGCAATATTACTGTTTTACTGTATTTTTTCAAAAACATGAATAAAAATCTTACCAGTAATGTTCGTGTTAGTGTTCGGTTCAGTAATTCATGAGGATGTAGCAGGGATCCATCAACAACCTTTTCCTTTTCAGTATCCTTTTTTAAAGGTGAATAGCAACACACGAGCATGCTAGTTTGTTGGTGCAGTGTGAACATGACAGTTGTGTTTCTCATCACTCTAAATGCAACAGCCAGATTTAGAATGTTTGAAATGTTGCTGTTTCTTGGCCTTGATGAGCATTCTTAACTGTCTGTGCTTGTCTGCTCTATTGTCAGCTGTACTGTCAGCAGTGTTCAAGAAGGGAACAGCTCCCTGAATATACAGTTTCTTTGACTAGTTCTGTAGCATGTATATGTATTTTCAGGATATTTTATCACATAATACAATCCTCTCAAAGTTCCATTTGCAGAATAATGAATGAAATATCAACCAAAATTTGATCACCGCTGTTTGTTCAGACTGCCACGATATTTTATCGGAACATTTGATTAAAAATAAGTGATTTGAGAGATGATAATTGGACAGCTCTAACTGAATTAAACATGAAATAATTACATCATGTAACAATAAAGCATACACGTGTGTGAAATGTTTAGAATCGCATCACGTGCACTGTTTGTAAGTGTTTATTGTGCAGCAATCACTCTGCTAGTATTACATTCAGCCTTTTTTTTTTTCAAAGCTAAATTAAGCAAAGCAGTTTTCCCACTGGTCTTCTGAAATCTCTGTTTCTGTAAGCATCTAATTTTCTAAAATGCATTTTTATGTGTGACAACACTGCACAAAATTGTCGTAATCAGTATTTCTGTTTTACTTTCAAGTACAAATGCCTAAACATCCTTAATACCACTGCTCAAGTACATTCATTTATTTTTAAGACTTGTTTTGAGAGAGTATAGGCTTATCTTAAATTAAATTTAACACATTGCATGTTCTAGTTATCTTCGTAAAATGAGAAGAAAACAAGATATATTAATAATATTAATAATAATTTACTCAGCTTCATGTTGTTCCAATCCTATGTGGCTTGCTTGCTTTTCAAATAATGTTGATATTCCAAACCGTACTGTGACCATTGACTTCCTTTGTATAGAATAAATAAATAAATAAATGCTAGTTTACTAGTTAGCATGTATTCAAATTAATGTTTAGCACCATCTTCTCTTTCTAGACTGTTTGTTTTTGTGCTTCAAGTCTATATTAAGGCCTAATTTGCTACAGAAATGATGCTGTAATCGTATGCTCTATGCTGTCGGTGTTCTTTCATCTTAGAACCATTAGTTGCATGATTTTTATGTGGCAAAATCCAAAAACCGATCATGATATGCTATGACATTTTTCAAATGTATTTCCAGCCAAAGTGTGTGCCTAGAAACAATCCTTTTGCCAAATGTACCATGATTCTGGCTCATCTGTGAATTTGCTTATGATGAAAAACAGTCCAGTAGTTCTGCTTGAATGTATCTGGAGTCTTGTTTGCAGCTTGCTTACAGTTTTTATTGCTTGTGCACTTTTGTGTTTACACCAATCCCATATGTCCTGGAACACTACCTGTCTCACTCTTTCCCAGCTCCTCTTCTTCAGAGTTGTCCGTAATCATGCCACAGGGGGAAATCTTACCCACTAACAAGCCACTTACCTGCTTTTCATAGGAACCTAGCAAGGGGATTAGCAGGGATACAGAGAGAGAAAAAGAGAAAAGGATGGGATTTTCTTTCTTCATGCCTGGACTGTCATGCCACAGTTCTCTTCATGTCAGCATGATGCAGGGTTGAAGGGCAAGTCAATTAAGCAGTAGGTTTTCCGGGTGAAACTACATGAGTGTTTTAGAAGGCAACTAAAACTATGTGGTTAATATGTAAGCGGCATGAGCCTGTGTTGAAAATACAAACAAGCAAGGGCCGTTTAGAGTATATATACCACTAGCCAAAATAACAATAACAACTGTAATTAGCCAGAATCTGAAGCTTTTTGTTAAGATTACTTTGAAGACACTTTTGACAGATGTTTAGAGTTTTTAGATTCCTCATGGTAGCCAAGTATGATACAAACAATAAACGTGTTTTTTTTTTTTTTTTGTGACTGAAAATTTTATAAAACATACATGTCTTGATAAAAAGTTTTTATTTATTATTTATTTTCATTTAATTTACTTTTTTACATTTTCCTCATTAAAACATCACACAATGATTGTATTTCCAGCAAGGTTCAATGCTGTGTTGAAGGTATATGAGATTTATTTTTTAACACTAAATTAATTATCCTAAATGATGACGCAGAAAAAATAATATAATTATACATTTTATGGTAACAGTTTACAGTAAGGTTTTATTTCTAAAAATCAGTTCACTACATTAGCATGAATTAAGAATGAACAATACTTCTATAGATTTTGGCTTTGGAAGAATTGCATAAGTTCATATAGAAATCTCAGACTCTCTGAGCAATCCTAAAGCCGGTTATTTCAGAATTATCCAGGACTAGGCTAGCAATCATTATATCTGCACTGATCACTTTACTGGTTTGCACTCTATCTGCCATGTGCTGCTTTATTTATCTTTCTTTTTACATGACCTATTTGTATATTTGTATAGTTGTACTTTATATTTTATTATCTGTATTTAATGTTCTACTGTTAGTATTATCTGTATGCACCAAGGATCTGAGAGTAACACAATTTCGATTCTCTATATGTATGTACTGTACATGTGGAAGAATTGACAATGAAGCAGACTTGACTTGACGACTTGACTTGAATTTATTTAATATGTACTGTGTAACTTTGTGTAACTTATGTTATCCAGATAGGCTAATCAAAGCAGGAACAGCAGAAAGTGAGTTTGCATTCAGTAGCTGCACAGACACCTCTTATAGATCCTTTAAGATGTAATTGTCTTTAATCTAGTAATTGTCACACTTCACAAACTGACATGCTAAAAACAACTTTGAACTTTCACAACATCAAGCTGACAACTTCCAACACCTGTATTAGCAAAGAAGCTGACACAAGGGCCTTTTGCACAGCTTTAGTTCCAGAACTAAAAGTACAGTACTAAAGTACTGGGACGATTTTGCGCAAACTGTTTCCCAGTACCATTTAAAAGGTTGCATTCACAATGACAGTGTGTACTAGGACGAGACGTAAGCTGGTGGATAGCAATGTCATTTAGGCGTGGCGTTCAACAACGAAAACAAAGAAGAACAACGTTAACAACAGAAGGATGGAGGACGCTGTGATCAGAGCTGTGTTTTTGTTGTGTCTTGATGGTTTCACAATAACGGACATGGAATGTCGACGTATACGTAAAGCGATTGAAAGAACAGAAAGGAGGACTAAGAGTCTCCAACGATAACTACATTTACATTTGCTACATTTGCTAAAAGTGCCTGCACTTCAGCATCCATATATTTATCGCTGTTCGTCATACTTGCAAAATAAGTTGACACAATGTTTACAGTATGTTATATGGCATTTTAAATCATGGTGGGTGAGGGCGTTTTCGAACGCGTCTGGCCAATCAGTGTTTACTTACGTCACGGATAGTACCAGTTGTGCTGGTTAGACCCTGCTCCGGAGTAGGAGCTAATTTGGTTCTCGAAAAAGGCAGTCCGGTACTAAAATCGCCCAAAAGTAGGTAGTTCCACAATTAGTTCTGGTACTATGAAAAGGTTCCTGCTGTGCGAAAGGCCCTATGGTTGTATACACTTAAAGGGTTAGTTCACATAAAAATGAAAATTAGCCCATACATTACTCACCCTTAAGTCATCCTAAGTGTATATGGCATTCTTCTTTCAGACGAATCGAGTCGGAGTTATATAAAAAATTGTCTTTGATCTTTCAAGCTGTTTAATGCCACTCAGCGGGTGTTGCATGCATTAGTCCAAAAGAAGTTAAATAAAAAGCACCCATCCATACAAAAAAAGTGTCTCACATGGCTCTGGGGTGTGGGGGGTGGACTAATGTAGTGAATCAGTGCGTTTTTGTAAAAAAAAAAAAAAAATCCATATTCAAACTGTAATAATCACTTTATTTTAGCTTGCGCTCATTGTTGTAAGTGGAAGCAGTTCTGGGCTGATGACGTATGAGTTTGGCTTTGAGCATTTTTTGCCCATGCCAAGCTGAACTAACATGAGAACTTCTAGATTTCTCTCCTGGTCTAACATAAATGTATACATCAAAACAATATAAAATTTGAAATAAAACTCAGACTGGGTCATGGCTACAATGCCACCACAATATTAAAGAACTGAAAACAAAAACATGGAGGTCAAAGATATTGCAATAATAGAAGTTGGACCAGTCAAAAGATTTATTCTTTCATGAACAGCTAAATAACATTGAGAAGGACAAGTCAAGTTTTGACAAGATACATGTCTAGATAAGGATGATGATAAAAGGCTACAGATACAGTACTAGTAAGGTAGACCTACAGTACCACTACTTATGTAATCTAACAAAACAGACTCATATATAGTGCTTGAAAAAAAACATATGGATGTCAGTTCATCAGCTGCCCTCTTTGGTCCAAGAACTGCATATTAACTGAACTGCATATTAACATTATCATTTCTATTTTGATGCTATATCTCATATTACTGTGTCTTTCTTGTTCATTAGCACAGGTGATCTTTGTTGAAACTTAGTAATCAACAGAATTTAATGGAGCTTTTCAATCGAGCAATTAATGCATTGGTTTTCAGTACAAGCCTATAATAATGAAATTATAACTATAAAATGTATTTAATTGATAAAATAACCCTTAGTTATTTTTTTCAGCTATTTGAATATTGATTTATTTCAGACTTAACATGAAAAAAAAAAGTTCAATATGAATGTAAGGCTTGACAGTGCAATCATTTCACTTGCATTTGGGATTCAAATAGATGTGTGTGAACTGTAAAATGTATTTAGGAGCATGTGTGTAATAAGTCTTTACAGGTCCTTAAAAAGTAAGTTTAATAACATTATTTTACAGAGTTTTAGGCATGTTGGTCATTTTCATTGCTACAGCTTTGGTGATGTTTAGATATGATATACCCTGTCAATCCAAATTTAAAGAGACTTGATAAAAATTACAGTTTAGAATAAATCCACAGGGGTACTTTTACAGAAGAGATTTTAGTTTGTTCTCCCTTTCCTGGAACTCGTGAATACTATTTTTACTGCTGCAATATGTTTAAATTTTTTAATCAGCTTTTAGTGAAAAATAATAATATATATCCCTTAGTTTTAGAAAATACCCTATTTATTGAGAATATACTGAACTTCCTTTTTACTGGCCCAGTGAGCATGGTAAACTTGGTGGGTAAATATCACATTTACACATGTAAATAGAAGAAATATAAACTATCCTTTTACTATATTTTGTGAGAATATAATATAAATAAATAAAAATACAGTGTGTCCAAAAAAATTTAAATAAATAAATGACATTAATAACAAATTTATAATATTTATAAAATGTATAATGCATTAATAATAAATTAATTTAAAAGAAATAAGAAATATTTATATTTTGATTCATTTAAATTTGCATCTCTATTTTCCATTTCATATTTATATTTCAATTTTTCTGTTCATCAAAGAAAACAAAGAAAAGAAAAGAAAAGAAAAGAAAAGAAAAGAAAAGAAAAGAAAACACCTCCCCATACTTCATTGAGCAGCACAACTATTTTCAAATAGTTGTGCTGCTATATATATATATACATACACTAGCCCATATATCATTTTATAAATATGTCATTGAATGCCACATGACATTTATGACATTTGATTGGACAAATAAAAAATCTGAGACATGTTTAAAATACTTTGCTGTGCACTATGTTTTGTTTGTATTTATATGTTTATAATTTGTATTGCTATTCTCGGCAATAATAATAATAATAATAATAATAATAATAATAATAATAATAATAATAATAATAACATTTTATTGGACTGCACTTTAAATATCATTATCAGTATTTTCCCAAGGAGCAAAAAAGCGATGTGAATATAAAGTAGGGAGCCTGTCCTCCAACAAAAAACGACCATATAGGTCGTTTGTGCAAGCACCTTATTACGACCTATATTTACGTTTTAAAGTTAAGCGGCCTCTAGCGGGCGTAAAAATAATGACAGTATCGCGTTGCGTCTGTCGTCATGAAATGACGTATAACGTCATTACCAATCAAAACGCACGTTTATTTAAATGCGATGTGTGGACTTTTTACACCGATCTCACAGTAATTCGTACATATTTTACTAGGTGGCTTATTCCTTCGAATGACCACACCTAACCCCACCCCCTAAACCTAACCCTCACAGAAATCATGCTAAATTATGATTTATTGAGCATATACATTTTACGTGCACGTCCATTCTCTGGGATCGAACCCATGATAGCATGATTGCATATCAAGGTATAACGCAATAATCTACCAACTGAGCTACACGAGACGCAAATCACAGCGCAAATAAAAGAGTACAAAACATTAATATGAAAACGACCTTTTGCCGATAGGGGCGCAATTGTAGTATACGCTCTGATGGGTCGTATTTCAGGGATTTGGACAAACGACCTATACGAGCGTATTAGTTGGAGGACAGGTTGAAAGTAGGCTATATTTATGAGTGTTGTATAAAAAAATAAAATAAATAAATAAATAGAGCCATTTAAACCAATGGCAAAAATCAGCCAATAAGCAAAAAAAAAAAAAAAAAAACCAATGCTAGTTATTGTTTTCACAGTAAGTTTGGCAGCTGCGCTATCAAAGCTATTACTATCAATGTCTAATGAATCTGAGGTGGTCAGGTGGAACAAGTTGTAGCTCTCAAAAAACTCCCAGTTCACAAGTTGCAATTACGAGTTTTATGATGATGTGAACACTTTTTACAAGTTGGTATCCCGTAAATCACAGCAATTACAATATGGCGTGAACACAGCTTCATTACTTTGTTACATTACACCACTGAGTGTAACACTTTTATCCGGGACAGCAACAGCCTAATCCAGATATCACAGAGCTTGACAGTTAAAAGTCTCTATTCCACACGTTTTATTGGTAGGTACACAGATAGCACACTCTTCTCATACATAAGGGAGTCTTAGAGTTACAAATAAAAGAAGCATAAAATATAATACATGTAGAGCAGACCAACACTTCTTTCCTGCACACAGTCACACTGTTACTACTGTACGTCTTAATGATGCAAATGAGTAAGTGTCTTAAAGGCACCCTGCATACTTATGTAGTGTATGTAAATAAATTAGTTGTTCACTGCTATTTATAGTGATGGGCAGCAGACTTTCAAAAACACTTTATTAACCTTTATCCTTATTTTTTATTTTATTTTATTTTTTTTACCCTTTTTTTAATCTTGATTTTAAATGACGTAACCTGTTTTAGATGATATGCCAAGGCTTCTCAAGCCATTCCATGTCTTTTTGTGAGGTACAGATTAATAAATGCTGCATCTAATCTATATAATCTGAATTTGACAAGAATGAGGTGATCAAGTGTAACTGAAGTTGAAAAGTATAGTATACAGTACCTTATGGACAGGTCTATTGGTTTTTATCGGTTTTATATTGGGTAAATATGTATTTAAGGATGCTGTGTTAAACTGCTGTGTTTTACATCTCTGACAGAGTTCTAATCTTTCTCTCAACATTGCGAGGGGGGTGTTCTGGGATTTGTAGCTCTACAGGCATCTGTAAAAATATGAATTATCATCTACAGGCGAATCACAGTCGTAGTCCTTAAAAGTGTGGGGAAAGTATTATTTATTTATTTGTTGTTGTTTGCATTGAGTTCAGCTTTGGATTTTGATGCAGTTTAGGCTTTGTGAGTGAAAATGTGATACATTAATATAGCAAAAAAGCTAAAAAAATATTAATTTCCCACAGGCTCAATCAGATGTAGTCTGCTACTCACTGTGGGCTTAACGTTTGGCTTATTCTAACAAGTCACAAGGGCAGGGGATTATCTGATGCTAAGTCTTTGTTAGCTTCAGAGTAAAGGACAGAATCCACAACATCTGCTTGAGTGTTTGAGCAGTTAAAGAGAGTCTGCTGCATACCACCTCCCATAAGCACACACACACACACACACACACACACACACACACACACACACACACACACACACACTATGGATCTCCAGCCGATCCCCCTGCGCCCAGCACAATGCTGATCCAAACAAGACGCCAACTCACAACTCAGCAAGATTTCACATATATAACACCATTCACAGCCATAGTGGAGTACAGGAAAGACTACACTACTGCCTCCAGCACTAACTCCACTTCAGGGATGTATGAAGCGCTACATTCCTTCTCTTAAATTTAAAGTACAGTCACGTGTTGGTGCATTTTTGAATTTCTGCCGTCTTGTTAATTGCTTTTGCTTCATCCGCATTGGCAGCTTGGACCAGAAACACATGGGAAGGTGCAGCAGTGCTATTGATTGCTGTGAGGCAAAGTTAAAGACACATTTCATGCCACAATGAGTGAGTCATGACTATTCAGTTGCTCCTCTCATTCATTCCCACATCTCTGCTTCTTTCGCTCTCCCTCTCTCTGAACAAACTGGTGGCTTCATTAGGCCAGTTATTTTTTGGAGGGCTTTAATTGCAATTCTGTGCACTGATGCTGTGTTCTTCATCCACCTACAGACTGATTAAGGTTGCAGTATCGGGCTAACGAGAACACGCTTTGTTCAAATCATGCTGTAATTAGTGCCACAGAGATGCTGGAGAAAGCTGCACATTTAGCCAAGAGATTTACCCCACCTCCAAACCCCCTCCCCCCACAACACACACACACACACACACACACACACACACACACACACACACACACACACACACACACACACACACACACACACACACACACACACACACACACAATACCTCTTCCTCTGTCCATCTAATATAGAAATAAGAGGAAACAGAGCAGATGAAACCACTCACTGATGAGAATTGCTTTTTAAAAGCCTGAGGGTGGTGTAATACTGGCCATAGTTGGAGTCAGCACTACAGGCCCAAATTATACACAGCAGGAAACGGTGGCAAATAAATCTGGCCTTGTATTGAAATCAAAATCACTCACATTTTTGCAATAATGTAAATGAAAAAATTGCACATCTTGCTTGAAATTCCTGTCCAAGTAGGTAGATTCTCTTTGCATTTTTCCCATGCACTTCTGTGAACTGTTCCAAGTCAAATTGACTTCAAAGCTACATGGCTAATCCTCTGATCCTGTCATTGCCCTTTACCATTATTAATCTCATTAATAATCCTGTTAGAGACTTTCTAACATGGTTGTTTATTGGGTATTATTGTCTAGTGGAGGAGAATAAATTATGAGAATGAAAAAAATTGATTGTGGCACCTTCGGAATCTTAAGCAATTATTTGCTGTTTTCTTGACTTTATTTGGTGCATACAAATAAATTAATTAACAAATAAAAAGAAAATCTCTTAATCTGGCTCTCACACCTGTGAACATATGGGAAACTATCATGAAATTGAGAGCTTTCTCTCACTGAGCTTTCTCACAGAAATCCTCTATCTTGGCAGAGACAGTGACTGTCTAAAACTGTGAGTTTCAACTAACACACTGGCAGAGACAGCAGGCTTGGGAAGATTTTGCACGTTTCTAACCTTTCCGGTGTTCTTAGTCCCTGTAACAATAAAAACTCCATAATCACGGGAAGAAGGAGGCGGGAACCGGCAAACACTCAAATAAAACTTTAATAACCAAATAATCATAAAATAGCGCAAACAAAAACCAAACCACAAAATAAAGCCCAGGCCTGGTCCTCTCTCATCCTTCACTGTCGTCGCTCCTCTTTTGTATCCTTCCGATCTCCTCCGTGGGACTTGAGACCGGTGAGTGGAGCAGGTGCCGCTCATTTCCCAATCACTCCACCAGCCTCGCTCCGTTCCCATGGCTCTTGGCCCCGCCCCACTCGTCACAGTCCCATTTTCAGAAGAATTGCATTGTTACGTTGTTACTGTACCTTTAGAATAGAGGCTTTAAATGTCAACATACAGTATGCTGACCATTTATACAGAGTGCTTTTGAGTTGTTCTTTGTGTCAGACATTCAGTTAGAAAGTACTTCAGTTAGAAAGTAATATTTATACTGGAAGTATAGTACTGTCTAGTATAAATATAGTACAGACCAATGCAGTATAATTTTATGAGTGCAGTTGTAACTTTACAGAGCTTTAAAAGTTTTATTATATTTTAATTTTTTTTTTTTTTTATATATTTGTTTGCTTTTTATCCCATTGTAGCTGTCGGAGAGATTGTTGGTTATGATGGTTATGATGTTAAATCTACATCCAGAATGAACAATGGAGTTGTGAGCTTCTTTGATCATTTTGACAAAGTGGGCGTAGTTGTTGAGAAAGGTGTAATGATTCGGGATGTCCCTCCATTTAGTATTGAGATGCTGGAGAGGGAGCTGGCAAGAAATGGGCAGATAATGTCACCGATAAGATTGATTCCTCTTGGTTTTCAATCTCTTGATTTGAAGCATGTTGAAGACAGGTTAAAAGACAATAAAGAACTCAATTTAGTATTCAAGTTCAGAGTAGATGATTATACCGTTTATGCCTCTTCAGAAAACATGAAATGTTTTAGGTGTGAAATGAGGGTCAACCCATGTGTTCCTGTCCAGAAAAAAATAAATAATATAAAAAATAAAAAATACTGCTGAGTCTAATAATAAGAATGCAGAACAAGTTAAATAAAATAAATCTCAAAGACATAACCAGAATTAATCAAATTAACCTCAGAGACAAATACTGGATGAATTAAATGAACTTCGAATACAAAAACATAAAGAAGTGAATAAATCACAGGGACAAGAACAAAATGGATCTAATGAATCTCAGGGGCAAAAACAAAATGATTTAAATGAATCTCAGAGTCAGAATCAGAATGAATCAATTGATTCTCAGGGAACAAATCAGAAACATCAGAATAGAGCTGAGAGGTTTGAACAAAATGAAACGTTGAAGCATGAAAACAGAGAACAGTCAGCAGATAATCACTGATACTGAGGAAGAGGCAAGTAGCATGAAAATAAAATATGTTGGATGTGCTTTGGATGAAAAATTGAGATGCTTATAGATGATAATTCTTCCAGAGATAAGGATAAAAAAAAGTAGAGATGTTTTTCAGTCTCCTGATAAAATGAAAAAGATTCCTCTTCAAATTGAGTGTTCTCAGACTTTTGATAGTAATGTTTGAATGGACTCTGATGAGGATTCTTTAGCCCTCACACAGTTCTAGTCCTTGAAAAAAAGTGGTTACTCTGTGTTGAGCATCAAGGAGCATCAAGAGATTTATTGGTCAAAGAAACTTGAACTTAAAGAAGAAGATGGTGGAGATGTTTAGTATATGTTTATATTTTGTTTATAGTTATTTATTTTTATTTTTTTTGTATGAGTAATGTAAGGTTGTGTAAGGTCCACGCAATTAGCCCAACGAAGGTATCCAATGGTGGCTGAAGTTTTTTGGTGCGCAAAGTTAATTTAAATTATTTTTTTTTAATCTGACTCCATTTTATAATGACCTCAAATTTAGATTAAAATGCAAATTGGTTGTTTGTCCATTTATAATTATTATTCTCCTCACATTTTATTATTCTAGTTTAACTCTTGACTTTATATTTATTCATTTAGGAATCTATGTTTTCTTAGACTGTCTCATGTCGGCCGTTTTACACAACCTCACGAACACAAACTGATCATTAGAAAGAGATTATGACTAATACTATTTAATAGGGCACCCATGCTTACTATTCTTTAAATAATAGTTATGTTTAGCCCCCTAAAGTAACCTATGTACAACTTAGTTAAAGCTCAAAAACTATTTGTCTAGCCCCTGATAGTAATATAACTACATACTTGAACTTGAATAAAGCTGACACAATAATCAGAGGTAATGCTAGCAGGCATACTATGAAATATGTTAGCATTTAAATAGTATTTTCATCTAGTCCCCTATAGTTAAAATAACTATATGTATAATTTGAATAAAGCTCAAACAATAATCAGAGGTTATGCTAGCACAATTTATCTAGTCCCCAATAATTAATATAACTACGTATAACTTGAATAAAGCTAAGACAATAACCAGTGGTTATGACTAGTACTATTAGTAGCCCCCCATTATTAATGCAACTGCATAACAACTTAACTAAAGTCAAGCAGTTAGTCAGAAATCTAGTACCTCACCTGATGTGCCCCATGCTCCATCTAACCTGAGATCTAGTATGTACTTAACCCTGGGCGCAGATTTGCGGAAACATATGCCTTCGCTTAATCTACTTGAGGGAATAATTTCAGCGTAATTCAGAATAATATCAAATGTGACAATTTATTATTAGTCAGGTAAATATGTATTATGCCAGTTACATATTCAGTTCATAGATAATCAATACAAGGCATCAAATTCTCAAAGATGAATGTAAGAGTAAAGGATGCATACAGTACCTGACTTCAGAAAATACATAGTATGGAGTGTATGGACACACTCCACGCTAAGGGCTTATGTTGATTCTGAGGGTAAAAGATGTTTTTGTGACTTTAAGTTAAGTATTCAGACTGAGACAGGCATACTGAGACCATTGTACCAGTCGCATGGAGACAATTCAAATAATAGCAAACATGACTGTGAATATCACTTGCATTCATGTAGAACATTATATTTTGCTATTGACCATTCTGAGTGAGCTGAGTAAAGGGAGATGGGTGAGGGGAAGGAAGTGGATGAAAAGAATAGGTGAGAAAGGAGTTTTTCCCACATCTCATCTCAGTGAGATGTCGAAACGGATGTCTGTATATTAATACCAGTGGTGGACAGTAACAGAGTAGCTTTACTTCGTTACTGTACTTAAGTACATTTTAGTAATTTAAAGTAATTGTATGTACTTTACTGGAGTAGTTTTATTTTGAGTAACTTTTACTTTTACTTCACTACATTCCAAAGAATAAGATCATACTTTTTACTTCACTACATTTCACAAAACATATCATTACTCCTTATAATATATCACATGCTCCGACACACAGAAGCAGTGTCTGATTCAAGAATGAACTGATTCTTTTCAGTGAACCTTTTATATCGGTTCGCAAATCGCACCAAACGATTCATTCACGAATTAGAATGATTCGATTGTAGCTGTTCTCGAGTGGACAACTCACTGATTCAAATGAACCATTAAATGCGAGTCTCTAGTGAACTGAACTCACAAGTAAGACCCGGTAGATCTTGTGAGTGTGCGTGACTGATGCTGCTAAAAGTAAGTTACTAATGTCGAATTTTAGGATTAATTATTGAAACTGAAAATCATATTTAGGTCAAAACTGTCAGTTGTTTGTGAACTAAATCTGCTGTAAAGGGTGATCTGTTTAAGCCCACTGAAATGCTTGAATGCAGACACATCAAGACACATTTTAGGTAAAACAAAAAATATATTTAAATATATATATATATATAAACCTAACCATTAAAATAACAAAGGTTAAATAACTCATGCATGTTCAAATTCCCCGCTGCCGTAACGTCAACAGTTTTATTAAAATGCTATGCATTTAGCCATATGTGACGTCTGTTTTTATATTGTTTATCAACAGTATAAATTTTTATATTGTTTGAATTAACTATCCGAGTAGACAGATATGAATGTTTATTCATAACCATTCTGAAAATAAGTAAATATTGTTAGCTGATGCTAACTATCTAGCTAACAAGCTTGCTGGTGCTAAGTTGAGGTAATTTTTAGATGTAAAGTCCAAGTATTTTTATTCAACCAAGATATTCAACCACAGACAAGGTTTGAGAAGAAAAAAATCATTATTATTATATTATTATAATTATATTTTCCTTAAAATGTTCTTCCTAACTTAAGGCCTTATTCTCATGTCATATATAACTGTGATGTTCTGCAAAACAACAAACTTTAAAACACTTTTTTTTTACTGGTGAAGATCAGATGGTCAGATCTGTTTTCTCTTAGGTACATCCCAATGTAAGCTTCACAGTGAACATTACATCACTCTCCTCAACGTAGTCCATATCAACAACAAAAATATATTTTGACTCCATATAGTGGTTATTTTGGGAAAATCCCAGGTATTTTGAGCAGTAGGATTATTAAAAATATGTGCTAATATAAAATTAAATTAAGTAGCCTATATAAAATTGTAAAATAAATCTATCTATCAGTACTTTTTTACTTAAGTACATAAAAAATCAAGTACTTTTGTACTTTCACTGGAGTAAAATTGAAAAAGGAGTACTTTTACTGGAGTAATATTTTATTATATGTATCTGTACTTTTACTCAAGTACTTGATTTGTGTACTTCGTCCACCACTGGTTAATACACAGTGTGTGTATTGCACATATCTCAGAAGATGAAAGTGTCTGAGGTTCTTTAAATCTTACAGTAAATGGTGCTAGAGATAAAGGGAAAAGGGCTTCATTTTTCAGGCTGTGCTCCCTTAAGGAGCTACTTTTGTACAAGAAACCCATAGTATTGTTGATAATGAAGTTAATTGGAAGTGAGCATGGGATGGTGATGTTTATTGAGTCACAAAACTAATACAGTTTGAGGTGTGGGAATTCTCTTTTCCAAAAATTGTACTTCTCAGTCTGTTGAGTGTTGAGGTCATTAAAGGCCATTTGTTAAAAATTAGTGCAACATATGAAAATGTACAACTTTTCTTTTATGCTTATTACTATATATGCTCCAGTTGTTGGCACATAGAGACTGTATGTGATATTATTAAAGATTGTTAAGATAATGAGTTTTTATTTATTGGTGGGGACTGGAATTGCACCAAAGATAGTAGATTGGACAGAAATCACGCGGAGCCTCATCCTGCACTCATATGATTAATTTGATAAACTCTTGATTTATGTGATATGTGGAAAGTTTTCATGGTCAGTCAGTTGACTCATTGTAAAGACAATCAATTGTCTATGGGCAGACTTAATTGCTTTTATTGCTTTAAACATCATGTCAAGGTATTTAAAACTTGTTTTATTAACCCAGTAGGCTTTTCTGACCACTCTCTTGTTGTAATTCCTCTTCGTGTTTTTGGCAGTACTGAATGATAGCTTAGATAAAGAATGTTTACCTTTAAGTTGCAGGAGGGCGGTTCTTATATTACTGCCATAAAAAAAGGCTAAAATATTTATTTATGTTATTAATAATTTGATTTCATCCACTTTATGGCACCGCCTGACATGTGTCGATCCTACACTTTCTTTTGGGACCGATTATTCTGGACACCTTAGAGTGCATTGTATTTGCAGAGGGATAAAGGAGGGCAACTTTTCGATTCCAGATCATACAGAGGTTTCTCTGTGGTGCTACAGACCTGGCGTGGAGACCGCTAGCATGCATTATTTTGAATAATTTGGGTGGATTGAGCAGAACTTTGTTCTTAATGGACTCTTTTTAACTCCATATTTAACTCTAATGGACTGCCAGATTTGCTTATGGAATGGTCAAAGTGTAGAATTTGTTAAAACGAGAAAGGATGTGATATCATGATTCATTGTACTGGTTGCTTCAAGAGCAAGTCGTACACAGGACTCATTTGAGTATAACCTGTCAAATGGGTCCTAGTCTACTCAAGAAGTTTTTTTTTTTTATCAAATGTAGTGCCTCCCATTTAAAGGTACACTCCACTCATGTAATCACGTTGTTACTCAATAAGTGGAGAGAAGAGTTAACAGACTCTGAGTGTACTTTGCGCTTCATCTGTATTGTAATGGTTTGTTCAACTCTGTGATAATGATCTTTTTCCTTCGATAAGGGTTCTCCCAGATTTTAAGGATTGTATGGGGCTATTTTTAGAAAAGGCTGATTCCTTTGTGTCTGTACGTGATGCTGTTTAGAAATTGTTGTACACTTTATTCATTAAAATTCTGCACAGAGACAAATTAAATGGTAAAATTGACACTCCTTGGAGAGCTTGTGAAACCACCTTTGTAGAAGAAGGTTGCTGATCTGCAGCGGAGGGTTTTACATGCAGCAGTGGCTGTTAATGCTTTTGTTTTTGTTTCAAACTCTGGTGTTAATCATGACTGTCCTTTCTGTACTCTGTGTGAAACAGTTTTTCATTGTTTTATGAATTGTTGCCATCTCTTGTCTCTGTTTTCCATGCTGGAGAATCTTTTTTTTTTATTTGTTTGGTGTAGTTTTTGTCTAAAAAGATGTTTATTCTAGGTTATAGGCATTCCCAGAAAAAAAGAGGGGGCAGTGACAGCTTTTAAATTTTAGTTTGGGAAAAGCAATGGTGGCTGTATATATGAGTAGACAAAATAGGGTGGAGGGATCTACAGATGATGATGTGGTATTCATATTTGTTTAAATGTTGAAAGCTCATTTCAAATAGATTATAGTTCTGGAAAAATTCTCCAGTATTTGGTGCTGCAAAAATGTACTTTGCTCTAGAAATAAATTTTTAATATGTTGATTATATGGGATTTGATCAATTGTGTTTGTGATAATTGGTTTGTCTTACTAAAGTATTATAAATCTCTCTCTCTCTCTCTCTCTCTCTCTCTCATTAAACATGTAATAAGTACAACATTTTGGTAACACTTTCATACACTAAGAATTAGTTTGCTATTTGCTATACATGCATACATTAATATCTGTTAATGCTTTTGGTATCATGCACTAGCAATGAACATAGTTTACATGTATTAATCTTGGTTTGTTAATTCATGAATGTAATGCTGTTTTATGCATTAGTTATGTGTATTAGTATTGACTGAAATTATTATTAACCAATATTAATGGGTGCTGCAAAGTGTTGTTTGTTTTTAGTTTACATTAACTCTTGTATTAAGTAATGTTAGCATATGTAGACTTATTTTAATACATGCAAGCCCCCCACCCCCCAATAAAAAACAAACAAAAACATTTGCACCTTTCTTGACAAATTAACATTTTAGAATTTACTCTTACAATTTTATTTATACACGTGAATTCACTCAAGAAATAAGGATTGCAGCAAAACACAAAGACCAACTAAATTTGAATCTTAGAACCCGGTTCAAAAAAGTCTTAGAAAGTGGGTTTTGTACATTTATGCTGAATGTGTCTAACCATAATTTGCTTCATTTTTGCATGCCATGGAGAGACACATCAAACTTGACTGCTAAAATATGTAACCCCAAATTCCGCCTGTTAAAATTAACGCCATATACTTCATATATTTAAAAAGAAAAACAGATGGTAAGAGTCTAACCTGTTGCTAAAATAGGTGTGTGCATCAACTGAGCTTGTACTGAAGCTTAAGCGTCAATGTTTATCTTTGCCTTTAAAGTTCATATCAGCAAGGTAAGAGGAATTAAAAGGATTTAATAAGCATTTCATTTACATTTTTAAAGGGGTCATCGGATGCTACATGCACTTTTGTTTTTTGAACTGAAATGTGCATTGGCAGTGTGTGTACACAACCACCCTATAATGATAAAAATCCACCAAGTGTTTTTTTTTTATTTTATAATTTATCTCGTTAAATCATTTCCCCTTTCTCAAATCGAGCCGATCTCAGACATCACACAGACAGGCATAATAGTTTGATTGACAGTGGCGTTTCAGCACAGACTTACCTTAGACCCTCCCTGAGTGAGCTGTCATCAGTCCACCATAGTTTCACCACCGGAGCAGATGTAGTCAAGAATGACTCCTAAGCGACTGAGGTGTTCTGTTGTTGGATGTAATAATGAACATAGCAGTCGTCATTTACTCCTGACATCTGAGCCGCTGAAGACGCAGTAGATTATGTTTGCATTTATGTTCGCGCAAATAATTTGTGATCCAGCTTCACCAACAGAAGAAGTGAGTATAGGGTTTTTTAATGAATCTTTGCAAATAACCTTTCCTAATAATGTGCTAATTAGCAAGTTTCACGAAGAATGCAGCTAAAGTAAACAGTCCCTCAGAGAGCAACTCGGAAGAGAGGGGCGGGGTCAACAGAGCTCGTTAACATTTAAAGGAAAATGCTACAAAACGGCTTGCTCTGAAAAGAGCTGTTTTTGACAGGGTAAAAAGGGTGTTGTTTTACACTACCATTGAGAAATTTTAACCAAACTATGTTACAGACTTTTTATTAAGACACTAAAGAATAATATCATCTTGTGGAAAATGGGCATCTGATGATCCCTTTAAAGAAATCTCATTGAGAACATGAAGAACTGAATATCTAGAAATGATATACATTTTACATTTTTGTTTGAATTTAGATGTTTAATGACTAAAGATTTGTTCAACTTATATTTTTCTTATCTTCCATTATGCATTTGCAGTTTTTTTCTTGTCTTTTAACATTACAAGTGGATTTTGATCTGTTTCTTATTTTGAGCTCTATTTTGGGCAGAAGCCCCAGATAGATTGAGTGCTCAGATTCGGTCTTGATGATGAGCATGATGGCACTGTGTTAATATTCTCCCATGGCAGATTAAGTGGGAAATGCATGAAATGAGTGACAGATTTTCTCTCAGGCTTGATCAGCTGTGAGAAAAAGGGTCAGTGGCTCATCAGACTGGGTCACGGCCGATCTCAAGCCAAAGCTGAATGTGTTTAGAAACTCTTCCCCTGCCCCTATGGCCTAATAGTATTACAAGAGTCTTCCCGGCCTGTAATGTGGTACTTAAACTGATGTGCTTTAGCAGAACAACTAGACAACACATTAGCTTTAATTGTCTTTTGAAAAGCTTTTTGTCAGATGCCAAATAACAAAGCCCCTGACAAAGAACAAAGGACTTGATGGCACCCCTGCTGAAATCTATAAACACTTCTGGCAAGCAGTTTCACCACTATTTAGTGCACTGACATCTGGTTTGGAGAACAACTCCAAAACTGCAGAGCATATTAATGGAGGCCTTGTCTAAAGACTTATGGAAACAGACTAAATCAAGTCTTGTCTCAAGCCTTTATATTTAATCTACTCTGATTTCAGCTTCATCTCTAGGCCACTAGCCTTCAGAATTGAATTGGTTTGTTTATCTGGCACTATTCTAAATAGATTTGTTGTACAGTAAATGCCTATATTTTTGTATTAAAGTTCCACAAATATAAAACAATAGTAGCTTCATTAGACACTGAGGTTTCAATTTGAAGAATTTGGAAAACCAAAGTTTATTCATTGAATAAAATATATAAATGAATAAAGCACAAATTGTACAATGAGTACAGTACATAAGGCTAAGGAATCAGACAATGAAACGAACTCGCAACATCTCTGTTTTCACCTCATTAAACTCTAAACAACTGCAGTCAAACAAAGTGGAAAAATGAAAAATTCTCCTCATTACTCTGAGCATCAGCTTCAGTCTTGCATGTCTGTGTTTTCTCTGTCTGTCTGAGATCACATCATTTATAAATATTTATTGCAAAGTGTATTTATAAATTCAACTTTTCATGGAACAAAGCTTTATCAAGGTTGTGATTTACAGGAAGGACCCTTTATTTAGCAGAATAACTGCATTTCTGTGAATGATGATTCATCTTTACTCATTTGCATTAATTACTTCTAAGATCAGTTGTGACTAACTAAAGTTGTGAACTATCCAGTATATATACTGTATCTATGCAGGTTTTTTTTTTTTTTTTTTTTGTATGTGTCTCTGCAAACTACATGTATTTCATTGGAAGTAATCATTATTTTGCAGCTGATTGAGACCCTTATTCAGTTCCTCCAATCACAAACACATTACTTCAAACAGAATTTCATGTATTCACAAACCAGAATCCTGGTTCAAATATCAGACACAGGAGAAAAAACAACCTGGTCTCATAAAAATACGTACCTCTGTGTACTTTTTGTGCAACACCGTTTTACGTACCTTACTGGACGTTTCGCCGCAGTATCAAAGAGAAATGTCCACTGAGGAGCGTTAAAACACTGGTTTAGCCCTGGCACATTTTTATTACATTGAAATAGGTACTTATTGCTTTTTTATAATGTTGCTTCTGGTACGTATTGCAGCAGTTCAGAATTCCAATATCCGTGGACTTTTACTAAAAGTCTTTGCTCTATCGTATTGGAAATATGCCCCACACCAAACCTGCACAATAATGTTAACAAATGCAAAACTGATATAAAAACACATTTCCATTACATCTCCGTACTCCAAGAGCTACTGAACAAACCTTCCACCTATGAAAAGCCAGTTATGAAGCTGGATATGTGCGATGCTAACATTCAAAAGCATCAGTTTTCAAATCTCCCAGCATATTAATATTGTTTTGAAGTCATAACATGATATTCTTCAAGTAATTATGCGAAAATTACGCTTTATTAATCAAAACTCTGAAAATTTGTGTGAAAAGGAATAAAAGGTGTCTGAGTTTTACTGCCTCTAGTGTTCATTTATTTTGGAAACTGCAGTGACATGTACTTATTGATACATATTTCACATCTCGCTAAAAAAAACAATATATAGCATCTAATCTGCGTTCCTATGGCTCAGTGGTAAAGGATTGTGTTAGCAGTGTGAAAGGTTGTGGGTTCATTTCCCAGGGAACAATCATACTGATAAAAAAAAACAAAAACAAAAAAAAACCATTTATAGCCTGATTGCACTGTTAGTCTCTTTGGATAAAAGTGTCTGCTAAATGTGTTAATGTAATATATCTCTCCTCTTGAGCATCTTAAGAATGCAGCCAGGACACGATGAAGTACAGTTAGAATGAAATGTGAATAGTCAAATGGTTAATTTTCTCCAATCAGGGATGGCTCAGCAGACAAACTGCAGATGGAAGCAAGAGAAACAACATCAACCACATCATCTTTCTCTTCTTCCCATACAGACTAGGAAGATATTCCATCAGTCAAGGCTAGGGGTTTCAAAGGCCTTTTGAGGCATATGCCTTGAAATGCTGCTCTCCATTTCTTCCACTCTTTCAAAGAGTTTTCATTAGGCAAGGGAATTAATTTTCAGAATCCTCCCTAGATTTATCCCCTCCTTCAAAGCTCCTTCAGAAAGGTTCCCTTAAAACAAAAGTGCACACAGTTTACAAAGCCAATGGATCCCTTGGTACCACAGCTTGCCTGCTGATAGAGAGATATGTAGTAGTGGGAGAGAGAGAGAGAGAGAGAGAGAGAAGATTGACCACAGGATTCTTCACAGTAGGCTACAGTAAAAGTCCAAAAAAGATGAAGTCGGATGGCTTGGCTTAAGTAAAACTCTGTAACGAATTACACTGCCTTCAAAGCTCAGAGGTGTGAAAGAGAACATATTAAGGTAAATGGATTGACTACTTGGAAGATTAGAGGAATTGTAGTCAAAGCTGATTAGAGAGAGAGGTAGTCAAAGTGGAGGAACCTGCAGAGAAAAGAGATTTCATATTTAATTTAAAAGAAAGTGATATTTGATTCATCTTCCTTTTGTTTGATGTTTAAGAATGAATCTGCTGTTGTGGGGTTGGACGTTTAGCTGGCTGTCAGGAATGAAAATTAATAGGTGGAGTGTCTTGTTGCGTTGGGGCATTTGCCGGTCATGCTAATCAGCACTTATTTAAGTCCTCCAAGGTGTTTGATTCATGCTTGGATATATTGCAGCAATCAACAAAAGTTTTAAATGGCATAAGTGCTGTTGGGGCAGCAGAATTGTTTCTCAGAATAGCACAAAATAGTCTGTGTATGGTTCCTGTTGAATTAAATGTTATATATTATACCAGCTATTTTGTATCATGCATCTTTTCTGCAAAGATATTTAACATGTGAATTGGTTTTACATTTACACCATGTTGACATTATTTATTATCAACTGTTCTGAAAAAATCTAGATTTTATTTTTGCAGTATCGCCCAGCCCTGGCATATGTGTGTGTAGTCCCAAGTACAAACTCAATTCAGTACCAGTGCTATCAAACTGACAGACGGCTGCTTTTGAATAATTGCATGTGTGTGCAGTGCACATGCTTGGCTGTGCATGTGAACAAATGCACTTCTCAATCAAACTGCTTGTCTGGTGAGTTATTAATGTAACAGTGGGTCTGTACATGTAAACAGGTGGGGGGAAATCATTTCTGTCAAAATATCAGCACTCTGCATTGAGTGTTCCAGGGTAAATGCAGCCTAATAGACCTGCTACTGCTTATTGCATCATAAATATTAAACAAACAACAATATTGACAAAGACAAAAATCATAAACAAACAAATTAAAAGCAGTTAGTGGTTGTTTACTTGTTTAATTATGTGAAATAGATTATTTATGTAATTGAGAATACTTCAAGACTGCTTTCATTTACTTTATATTTAAGTTATATATTAATATTAGTTGGCATTATAATTGTAATACTTTATTGTGATAGTCCACTTTAGACATTCTAACTATAAGTAACTTTGCAAATTCATGTCAACTATAGTCATTAGAGTATTAGTAGACTGTCTGTTTCATATCTGCTAACATTTTATGTTGATGCCCCCAACACACATTTTACTGACTATAATTAACTTTGCAACTAAATGTCAACTTAATCCACTGTCTCCTCCCATAAGTCTAGTAATATTTTAATGAGAGTTAGTTGACACGTAGTTGCAAAGTTACATTAATTTACAGTTACAAAGTTATTAGTTTTATCCAGCAAAGATGCCTTAAATTGATCAAAAGTTGCTGTTCATTTGAACTTTCTATTTATCATTTTTCGATTCCTTCCAAAAACCCTTTCGAATAATTTCACAGAAACATTAAGCAGCACAACTGTGTAAAATTGCTAATAAGAAATGTTTCTTAAGCACCAAATCAGCATATTAGAATGATTTCTGAAGGATCACGTGACACTGGAGTAATGGCTGCTGAAAATTAATTAAAATAAATCGAAATAAATTAACGGTATGTGTGAAAGCTGGTTTCTCAGTGATCTGCACAGTCAGAATCACATTCATCTACTTTGAGGTTACAGAGATGAAGTCCTAAATGGAGGCAGCTGAGATACCTCACTCATCCTGTCACAGTGTTTGTGGGATGGGTCGATCCCAACCCGCCAAAATGGCCTTCTTAGTTTTCTGTTTTTCCTTTAGTGGTCGCTGATCTGATAAAGTCTTTGATAGGTGGAAGCAATAAGAGGGAATCTCACCTCACTCAGTGGAAGCCAAACAGATGAAATCCAGTGGGATTTGGGCTCAGCTGTAACCGTGTGAGCAGAAGGGGTGATTAGACAGCGAGGCCTGCAGTCAAGGTAAAGCCCACATTAAACCAGCTTAGTGTCAGACTCCACCGTAATGCTCTTAGGAGCAGACAGGGTGCTGAGCATCTTCAGAGCAGTTTTATTACCCCGAGTGCTCTAGGAAATCTCAGTTGTAGCCATCCCGTTTAGGAAGCATCTTTAAAGATACCAGTGACTGCTGCTGAAGAACTGAGATAACATGGCCAATAACTTTTATGATTAGGGCTCTGATATTTATCCGTCCATCTGTCCATCCGTCAGTCAGTCAGTCAACATTTGAGTATTTTTCTAGCCCATATCTACATTGTAAAATAAATAAATAAATAAATACGACATTTTTCAAGAAAATACTATTTCAGTTTTTCTAAGTATTTTGTTCTTATTTCAAGTACAAATATAAAAAAATTCTTGAATCAAGATGGATTTTCTATATAAGAAAATGATATTTAGAAGAAAAAGATATTTAGTCTTGTTTCCTGGGGGATATCTAAAGTGCATTTTACTTAAGTAAAAATAATCTTAATGCAACTGGAAAACATGATTATTCGGTGTGCCTATTACTAAGTGCAAATCTAGCTCCACCCTGCAATGTCACACAAGGTTAAATACGAAGCCTGACAATCATGGCTTTAGTGGTGTATGCAGTAATACATTGGGTCCGGAAAACTAGCTTGTGACGTGATTGACGGGGTTTGAGTCCAACTTTTGCCGAGCTCGTTCTTCTCACTTTTCCCATCACATTTCACATTAGAATTTTTCAATAAAAATGAAGAAAATGTTCTAAAAGCGGAAGTAAATTGCTTAACGAGTGTTTAACAATGATAAAAGTATTTATAATTTTAATAATTATAATAATTTACAATCTTTTATTATTGCATCCTGTTAATGTACAACAATATTGAGGTGCAAATAGGCCTAGTATGTATCTGCCAGTATAAAGTATAAATAGCATCTAATTATTATTTACACTTAGCCTATTGCAAAGAACTGCTACTTTTACATGGTAAATAGAATATATCACAATTTTCATTAAGTGTAAATAGCATCTAGAGCTATTTGCACTTAGCCTACTGTAAATAGGATCTTTTGCTAAGAAAGTATGTTAGTTCCACTTAGTGTAAATAGCCACTGATATTTTTCTTACCCTATTGGCAGATCATTTGTAAAATAAGAAAAATTCACTTAAATTATTATTATTATTATTATTATTATTATTATTATTATTATTTCATATATATATATATTTTTTGCCCGTGAGATACCATGAAAATTAATGGCCAATTAGTTCAGTAACCTACCGTTCTGCCAGTTTTCACTTGTGATATTATAACAGTGATAAGAATTAAACTTGTATTGAGTCTGAAGTATGCAGACGTCTTTTTGGTGGGAGCTGTTGCCATGGTGAATCGTAATATTGGAGCTCCATTGATCATGACTTTTCATAGTTATGGTGCACGCACTAAACTCAGAGTCAACCTTCTTGACGGAACCTATACAATTCAGCTGTTCTGAACAAGAAAACTCAGAGTTTCCCATCTCAGATTAAGTCAACTCAGATTTCAAGTTATAACTCAAAGTTGGATGAACCTTCTTATTGAAACGGGCCCCTGGTGTGTGTGAGATCAGGTGTGTGAACTTCATAAACTTCATCTCCAGAGCTTTCCACCTGAGAGTCACTTCACAAGCATTTTTCCATTTCATTTGAAGAATGTTATCGGCAAATATACACTGAGGCACTGAGGTGCAATTTTGTTGTTGTAAATTAGGTGGCATATTTTTGTTTGATTGTATTTGAAAAGATTAATTACATTGTTCACTATTATTAAATATTTTCATCAGACACTGTTTTTGATTATACATTTGAATGAAAACAGAATTTAAACTGACAAATATGATTTCATGGAGCTAATTTACATTAACTTATAAACAAACATGTTTATATTCATTTTCAAGGTCTAACAAACAGGTGGAAAGAATTTCCTTTCCCATTAATGGTATGGAATGGACCTTGTGATAGATGTTTATTATCAAATGAAATGGAGAGAAAAAAAAAAAAAAAAAAAAAACCCTGATATTTTTGGTCAAATATCATCCTGTTCTAGTCATGATTTAACAATACTTTGATTATGAGATAACTATAGTGAGAGTGTGTTGCTGTAGATTTGAAGGTGCAATGCTGATTAGAGTTGTGTCATCACAGCACATAGTTAATTGAAACAGTGCTGTTTAATAACGGCTCCTCAAAAACCTGCTAACAGGACAGAAATGGAATTGTTCCATCAGTGTGTGTAAATGTGTGTGAGGTCACGTTTATGCACCACATTATGGCTTTTGCATTTGTTGTTTGCAATTTGCATATGCAAATTGATGTCAGCAGCTTTTCCTTTTTTTTTGTATATTTTTCTGTTTTTTCTTTAATTGAAATTTTGATGTAAAAAGAAAAATCCGAGTACCTAACCCTTTATAATAAGATTATGAAAGTGACAATTCCACAGGGGGATCCAAATTGCCCTTTGTAATCCTCTGAGAGAGTATTTAATTAGTTCTCTCTCTCTCTCTCTCTCTCTCTCTCTCTCTCTCTCTCTCTCTCTCTCTCTCGTTATTTCTGTATTCTCTGTTTCCAACTCAAACTCATTTTCTCCCTGTCTCTCTCCCCTTATATGTTTCTTAGCTCTTGCTGTGAAATATCTCTTTGCCTGGCCCCAGAGACTCAGGACTCCTGTTAGTTAGCTTGCGTGCTGAGTACAGAATGAAAAATAAATAAATAAATAAAATGCTCTCCATGCAGATGGCTGCATATTGCATCTCTCCCTCCCTCTGCCAGCAGAAATAAGGAATGAGAGAAAGAATGAGAGAATGAGGGCTGATTGGACTTGGACTAGTTGGGTCAAAAGGGATCAACAAACTTCATTGTGAGTGTGTATCAGGGCCAGAAATTTACCAGATTTCTGGAGAAAGATGCTCCAGATAATTACAATGGGCAATGGGCATTATTATTATTATTATTATTATTATTATTCATATCCGTTACAATATTGCATATCATCACACAGCTCTCTGGAACACTTGATTCTAGCATTTATTTTTATATAATGACTATTAAACTGTACAATTGTCCATTGGCCCTGGAAACCATAATCCCATATTAAGCAAGTTTCATTCTCTTGCATCACTCGCCATCTCTTCTCACATAATACTGGCATATTAAATTAATATTTAATTTCCATTCATGTGTCAATACCAAACAAGAATATCCTCATTTGAGACCAAATAAGATAAAATCTAGTTCAAAACACAAATGCCAAGGTCCTGAAATGTATTATCTATATATAAGGGGTGTAATGGTACACAGAAGTCATGGTTCGGAACGTACCTCAGTTTTGGGGTCATAGTTCGATACGAGTTCAGTACAAAAGGAAATTTATTTTTTAATTTATTTTGAACAGACAGTAATGCTACATGTAGCATGAGCAGTTGTTTTTGATTTTAATTAGATTGTATAATTTCAAGATTAAAAGCAAAAACTGAACTTTTGATTTGTGAAATTATGCTACATAAGACACCTCCACAAAATAAAATAGCAGACGGACTGAATGAAAATGACAGCAGGCAGCGCTTATGGAACAGCAGTGATACAGCATTTCCTTGGGCATCATATGGAGGTAAGAGGAAAAGAAAATGCCATCGAAGCATTTCTAGAGATGGTCAGTTCCTCTCAAAGATACAATCATATAAACCCCCAAATATTTGTCTTCCTATATTTCAAGCATCGCGAACAGTGAGCTTGATCTGCCTGGTACAGTACTTTCTCCTCTTTACAGACCTCATGAAAATTCCACACAAATTACATTTTGGGAAATGATGGCAATGCAGTTTGTGGATTTTTTTTTAAATAATAATAATAATAATAATAATAATAATAATAATAATAATAATATATATAACTATTTGGCTGAACATGGTTCAATCATGGACAGTGGTTCCATATGGTTGAATCAAGTTATTTGGACATGATTGAGTCAAGTTATTTGGATACATTTTTGTGTCATAAATAAATAAATAAATAAATAAATAAATAAATACATACATTTATTAATTAATTAAACATTTAAAACCTATATAGTTTCACATAATTGACCCTTATTTGTTTTGTTAATAGTTGTGTAATAGTATGCATTGTAATAAGTAGCTATGAAGGATAATTTAGGGGATAAAACACCAGAATGAGCTTGTGCTTCAGGAACATAAAGCAGGCAGGGAAAAAAATGTTCCTGTCTCTAAATGCTGATTAATTTTCTTCCACCCCGGCTTTGATCAACAGCTATTTTTTTTTTTTTTTACCACTATTCTTGTCTTTTAATGACACTGATTTATGCAGTCATTTGGCAGCTTATATTTTCTCTTTCCTGTTGTCCGAGTCAGGCTTGAATTCCGTTTCCATAACAACCTGGGCTGTTCCAATGGTGTTTTATATTGTCTTAATCCCACATTGTTGTTTTTCGGCTTTTCTGCTTATTACATGCTTCTGTTTTCAGCCTTGTTCGTGAGTTTCTATTTCACTCTCTCTTTCTCTCATACAGATCCACCGTTTTTATTTTGTCCATCATTCCACCAACGTTTTCCCATCACCCAGCTGCAGTGTCGATACAGTTAGCAGAAAGAAAAAATAAGAAATTTATTCAGAAGGTGGCTGTGATGTTTATCAGTTTTGCACAATTGCTGATGGCCCTCTAGCTCTGGCATGGCATTCATCCATCCGTCAGAGCTCCAGAGAGGCCTTCACCAGCCTCCTCTTTCTCCCCCCAAGGCTCTCAGTGTCTCTATCCATCTCTCACATCAGGGCTGCTTTTGACTGGCAGGTCATGTTAAGCAGCTCCTCATACAGGCACACTGATGCTCTCACTGTGCTTATGGGAGCATTTAGGGTGAACAAAACAGTTCTGCTTTTTAGCAAAGACATTGTGAGGGTTCACGCACTTCATGTCAAAATCAGATTATATGCAGTAAAAACAAGTTGCTATAAATTTGTTGCATAATGTGGACAAGTTTGCACTTGGTTTACCCTGGTAATGTTAGAATTGTGTCACCCGGTAAAGGAGATCTGCAGTGCAGTTAAATAAAGAAAAAAAAAAAAAAGAAAAATCTTACCAGATGCAGAAAACTATAGGCTGTATTCTAGATAGACACTTCCAGTATTGACCACATTGTTGATTATAAAGGAGAAACTTTAAAAAAAAAACAACAAAAAAAACCCATCTCCATCCAGAGGTGCAGATAAAATAACAACAACAAAAATAATACTCTGTCCAGAAGCAGAAAACAACTGTTATAGACACTTCCAGTATTGACAGATGATTATAATGAAAGTGATTTATTAAACTAATTTAGTTTTGATGATGCAATAGATTGTTATGCTATAGATAATTATATAGAATGTAGTAACCTGCTGCATTCATATAGAATTCAATAGATGTTTCATACGTATGGAATTGTGCATAATATTGGCTGTTTTATCGCAGCTTTAAATGTGTCTCATGGTCGTATTGTTATTTATTTTTTATTTTATTTTATTTTTTTATTTTTTTCTGAAAGGGTTATGTAATGTTAAGCTGTTTTTGTACTGATGCCAGACTTAATATTTGTTTCTTATGAATAATCTTACTTTTTGTTTTGTGTCAAGCACTGCCCCACCCATCAACCCGCACTGTCATTTTTTTGTCACCACAATATTGAAAAATAGACATTATGTTTACATGCTACATCTATTCATTTGGCAGATGCTTTTATCCAAAAAGACTTAAAAATGAGGAACATCACAAGCAATTTATTATTAAAGCCAACAATGTTTGTAGAAGAGTTTAATAGTTTAATAATTAATAATTATTTGCCTTTGAATCAACCTAAGTACATTAGACCAACAAAACTAAATTTAAGGTTTAAGGTATACAAAGACTCCTTAAAGGGGGCATCAGATGCAAAATTTACTTCTACACAGTGTTTGAATTTAAATGTGTGTTGGCAGTTTGTGTCCACAACCACCCTATAATGATAAAAATCCAGCCAGTACTTGTTTTTAAATCCCCACAAACCAAGCACTTTCTTAGAAGAAGCTGTTCACAGATTCTTGGCAAAGTGACGTCACTTTGCACAGGCCCCTCCTACGACTGTTGACGAACACTGGCGTTTTAGCATAGACCCGCCCTGAGTGTGCTGTAAACAGTCCGCCGTTGTTTCAATGCCACAGCAGGTGTAGACAAGAATGGCTCCTAAATGGTTGAGGTGTTTTGTTGTTGGATATAAGAATGAACATAGCAGTCCTCATTAACATGCATTTATGTCTGCGCGAATCATTTGACTCCAGACTGCTTTCTGAACGAGGGACAAGGCAGGTTTTGCTAAAAAGTGAGAACTCAAGGATGGATCAGTTCCCACTGTTTGTGATCCAGCTGCACCTCCAAAGGATGTAAGTCACACAATTTAGATTTCTTATGATTAGTTGCAAATCGCCTCTTCCACGGAACAGAGGGGCGGGGTGAGCCAACCGCATTTGCATTTAAAGAGACGTACACCGAAACGGATCGCTGTGAACATAGCTGTTTTTGACAAGGGTGTTGTTTTACACGACCACTGAGGAATTTTAACAAAAGTATGTTGCAGACATTTCATGAAGACCCTAAAGAATCATACCAACATGTGGGAAAGGGGCATCCGATGTCCCCTTTAAGGTAATAACATAAGGTTAGGTAAGGTGTAGGAAGAGTCTTATGGTTTTGGATGTATAGTTATGTTCAGGGGTGTAAAATACTTGATTTTACTTGATTACTGTACTTAAGTATTATTTTGGGGTATCTGTACTTTATTCAAGTACAATTTAAACTCACTACTTGTAATTAAAAAAAAAACAGTCCTTTTACTCCTTATAATTTTATTTAAACTTGAAAAGTACTCAATACATTTTTTGCATTTTTATTTTATCTCATACACATTAACCCTTTAGCGCATACGATCACACCGGTATGATCAGCCTTGTCCGGTCCCTGAAGCATACGATCACACCGGTGTGATTAGAACTTTCAGTTCGTCATGCCATCAACTGCTGAATTTAAATGCGCTTTCGTGCTTTGGCTGGCGCAGAGCCAGATCGGACGTGCTGAGCACTTGTCATATTATCACAAATATTCAGTGTTTTCAACCATATAATGCTTATTTTAGGTTTCAGACATTTAAATACACATAAGTGCTAATAAAACCATACATTTACAGTTTGTAAAATACACGCTGATGTCTATGTCTATGGAAACGGCAATAATGATCCTTACAAATATAATCTGACTACATGTTGACTATAGATCAACTAACATGGTTGATATTAAAGTGTTTACCAAATATATTTGCTTGCACATATTTCAGAATCAGAATATCAGATATTTCATAATATAGTGAGCATTTTTGTGAATGTTTTGAATAAAACAGGAAAAATGAAAAAAAAAAGCGATCCATCTGTCATACAGGCTGCGTTTTGTCACATGACAAGCATGACGCGTCGCCATGGACATAATAAGGCTGTACATTCTAAAAAAACGGTCGCCTAAAAAAAAATAATTATTGCCATTTCCATAGACATCAGCGTGTATTTTGCAAACTGTAAATGTATGGTTTTACTAGTACTTATGTGTATTTAGATGTCTGAAACCTAAAATAAGCATTATATGGTTGAAAACACTGAATATTTGTGATAATATGACAAGTGACAAGAGAGAAAAATGCTTGGTCTGCGCTAATTCCAGTGTAGATACAATGTGACAGCAAAAACATGGCGAGTTTGAGGAAAATATAAGAAGACAAAAAATAGATGATTCAAATGTGAATGGACTGAACAGTTTTGAGTGAGTGAGTGAGTGAGTGAGTGAGTGATAGCACCTTTGTTATGGAATACACTGGTTGGTTCACAGTGAGTTCACAGTTTTAACGTACCACAAGTTTGCTTTAATTTATTTTCAAGATCTGAGGTAAAATATCTGTTGTTGCTTTCACTATGGCAATAGAGATCACGCAAAATAATATTCAAATTCTCATTAGACTCTTTTAACATTGAATAATGCACATAATCATTACCTGAGATTGTCACTGTCATATTTTGTATTCCTGACGCAACAACACAGAAAATAAAAACTGTTTCTAAAATAGAATCCCATGTTGCTTATTTTCACATGTCGCTGTCATATATACTTTTTAACGCATTGCATCACATCGCGTCTGGTTGGGACACACACAGTGTTACAGTTTGACCCCCCCCCCTAAAAAAAAATCTAAGTATAAAAATATTAATACTGACAGATCTAACAGTTGAATCAATTAGTGGCCCTTGGCTTGGTATTGATGGTAGAATCTCCTTTATTTATTTATTTATTTATTTATTTAAGGTACTTGTACCTTTTTTAATACTCAAGTAAAATTTAAAGTTGTACTTTTATTTATTTATTGTTTTTACTTTTACTCAAGTATATGTACTTTCACTTGAGTATAATTTATGAACACTCCTGGTTATGTAATATATGTTGAATTTTTGGCAAATATAACTATATTGTGATGTATACTGTTACTGTGATATAGGATTGTGGCCATACTAGCCACTCAGCAAGTCAAAGTGTCAGATGTTTGTCTCTTTTTGCCATTTTGGTGGCAAGAGATTGTCTATTAGCTATTGTGCCCTTGTAGATAATGACCTGTGCATGAGTTTGAACAATGCTCTGCATGTGGTTGAGTCAATGGTGTGTTTTGTTATGAGTAGCTTGTTCTGTATTCACAAAATAGAGTGACCTTATAGCCTGTTATGAGCTTGGATTAGCTGAGACACACACCTAGGGATTTCTCTCACTCTCTCTTTAGATATCGATCTTAATATTGCTCTCTCTTGCCCACCTCCTCTATCTATTAATCTATTATTAATAATGATTTTATATTGATCCAAACCTGGAGCTTAAGTTAATCTTTTTCTATCCTCTCCGACTAATTCCCACTTCTCTCGCTCAATCTTTCTCTCTCTTGCTGTTCTTCTGTGTCTCCCCAGCAGAGTGTAAGGCAGCAGGTGTGCTGTCAAAGGCAATGAAAGGGCCAATCACCTGGGGAATCAAAGAGCCCGTGACTCTGTCACCACACATCTTCTGACAGACAGCCCACTATTTATACCTCTCTCAGGGAAAAAGTGAGAGCAAGGGAGGAATTTTGTTAGAAAGAGGGAAAAAAATAAATAAATAGAAATGCTGAGATGCGTTTGAAGGGGCGATTGAACAAAAGTGAAAAGTTGCGAAAAGGCGAGAAGACACTGGTGTGTTTTTTCTGTTTTATGGCTGACACGGTTTTCTGTCTTTTTGTCCTTTAGATTTTTTCGTTCATGCATTTCCATGATGATAGCGTGTCGTCCATAACTTTGTGCTGAAACTGTCTTTAGTTCTGTCACTTTGCAAGGCGATGATTGTGATAAAGAAGGAAGGTTTAATGAGGCGACGCAGCAGCTAAACGTAGCAAGCGCTGCCATGAGGAAAACACTCCACTCATTAGTAACTGCCATTCTCTCCAACTTGCATGTAAATGTGTCTCTGCATCTGTGATGTTTTGTAGATCACTTTTTTTATTTTTCTGTCTTTCTTTCTTTCTTTTTTTATTTTCAATTTTTTTTTGGTTATTTATTTTTTTGTGGAAAATAAACATCAAAACTTGAAACTGAGATTCTGAAACTGCACTGAGGACATGCTGTGAAGAAACCCATATCATGATACAGTCATGCAGGGCCAATGTTTTGTGTCCTGTGTCACATACTGAAGATATCAAACAAAATTGCCAGTTAAAATAAACCTATTTTCAAATGGCTTTTTTTGTTTGTTTGTTTGTTTACAGGTTCAGACTGGTATACAGTGAGAGTGGATTTGACGGTGATGGATGTCAATGATAATGCCCCAGAATGGACGATGGTCCCTTTCCCCTACCTGAGTGTGGTCTCTGCTAATGCCCCACCAAACACACTAGTCTACAAGCTTCAAGCCAGAGATGGTGATGAGGGCATCAACGGTGAGGTGGAATACTTCCTGTCTGATGGTAAGCAGATTTCCCATCTGCCTCCTTATTTTATATCAAAGTTGAAAACATTTGTGCAATTTATTTTTATTTTATTTTTCAGGTTTCTTTGATAATTCAACATTTATCTGAAATAGAAAGCTTTTGTAACATCAGGAATGCCAGTACTGTCACTTTTGATCAATTTAATGCATCTTTGCTAAATAAAGCATTACTCTTTAATTCCCTTTCTTTCTTTCTTTCTTTCTTTCTTTCTTTTTCTTTCTTTCTTTCTTTCTTTCTTTCTTTCTTTCTTTTTTTTTTTTTTTTTTTTATTTATTAATTAATTAATTAATTAATTAATTAATTAATTAATTAATTAATAAAAAATTTTTTGATGACAGAAGGAAGTTTTTTTGAGTAGTGTTTAATGTTACACAACCATTCTATCTATCTATCTATCTATCTATCTATCTATCTATCTATCTATCTATCTATCTATCTATCTATCTATCTATCTATCTATCTATCTATCTATCTGTCTATCTGTCTATCTGTCTGTCTGCTATTTTTAGTTCAATAGTAATAAATAAATAAAATTATTGTTATTATTCATTTAATGTTAACACTTTAATATAAGGCTTAATTTGTAAAATTAATTATTGCATTAACTAATAATGAACAACATTAATTTATTTATGAATCGAGGTAAGTATTTTCATTGTGATTTATATTTGCTCATAATACATTAATATTAATTTATTCAAGTTGGATATACAAGTTAGATCAGGGGTCTCCAACCCTGCTCCTGGAGAGCTACTGTCCTGCAGATTTCAGCTCCAACCCCAATCAAACACACCTGAAGCAGCTAATCAAGGTGTTCAGGGCTACTTGATAATTACCGACAGGTGTGTGGAGCAGGGTTAGAACTGAAGTCTGCAGGATGATAGCTCTCCAGGAGCAGGGTTGAGATCCCTGAGTTAGATGACACCTAAACCATTAACCAATTTTAACCAATTGAACCTTATTGCAAAGTGTCACCATTATAAATTGTGCATTTAATTTGCATGTGGATGAAATGTTTTGTTAAACAACAGGAGGGGACGGGAGATTTGAGGTGGACAGGAAAAACGGTCACGTGCGGACGACAGGCCTTCCCCTGCAAAGAGACAGAGAATACCTACTCACAGTGGTGGCTGCTGATCGGCAGGGCAGCCGCAGTCCTCCCGCTGTAGTGTCCATCATCGCAGGGCCCAGAGCTCCTCAGTTCACCAACGTGTCTTATACAATTTCCATACCAGAAAACACACCAGAAGGGCAACCGTGAGTAAAGCCATAACACACACACACATAAACACACACACAATCTCGTAAATGCAGCAAATCTTATTTCTATAGTGTAATTCTAGCACGCCCTAAATGCATCTCCCACACCATGAGAACACCGCTTATCCATCAGGGTAACAAATAGAAACAGGATCATACTGCACAGCCATCCTTGCTTCCTCTGCTTCCCGCTGGAGCATAGCTTTTGTGAGTCATTGTGTACAAAACGATGCAAAATTCATGAAATAATTATCTTTGAATATGTCGGGGGAACTGTGATATGCATGAACATCAGAACTTTGATCTGCTCATATAGCCAGCAGTGACCATGTTAACCATGCTTTACACCAGGTAATATATACAATAAAAGTCTCTTTATTTTTTTCAATTTTATCAATTTGCTCTCACACATAGGTGACAAATAGTGTCTTTGTTATTTTGTCTTTATACAGTCAGTGTTAATTGTACAGCCCTTTGATATTAGATGAGTCGCTGTGAAATGACTTACATGATGCTGCTACAGGGAAGAATGATTAGCCGTGCCCTACACAGATGTATTTAATCAGGCTTTGCCTTGTAGTAAATTATCCTAAATCCATGTGGAATAAGTGGCTACTAGATCCATTTATGGCAGCTGCATGTCACTGAATATGCATTGCATGCTGTGGTGTATATTATTTTCCTCATACACACCTGTGATTCCGCCATATTGTTGCTTTCATTAAACTTAGGGTGCTTTCACACCTGGCCCGTTGTTTTGCCAATATCACAATGTATAATGGGCAATTATGTAAATTCCGTGAAAAACAGTAGACGATGTCTGTGGGTGAGCACATCTTCGCCATTCAAAATCAAAGCGCGTCTTTTCATTTTACGATGTCGTCTTATTGCTCTTCATAGTAGGTGCCTTTTAACGCATAGTTGGTGCATTTAATGTTTTCCCAACGAATCCTGGACTCCTACTCAAAATGATAAATGAATAAATGAATATAACGACAGCTATAATAATAATAAAAAAAACATCAATAAGCTGTTATTACAGTAGTTCCATCAAAGCTGGTTCCATCCTGACGGATGACAGATATGAGCGGAATTCTGGAAAATAAACCGTGGAACTTTGACTTGTATTAACAATTTTTGTCCGTTTAGAAACTTTGCCAATGCGAAAGCAAACCGCACCAAGAATAAAAAGCAACATTGTAATAATTTGAATCCCTGTTTCGGAACAAAGCAATCGATCTACAGGTGTGAAAGCACCCTTAGACTCAGCAGTGGCAGCCAAATCTTACTGAATCTGGTTGGCTTCATCCATATAGATATGCAAAATTATGGTTAATGTTAGGATAAGTATATTGCTCATGGCCCTAAAGTGGGGTGGCGTTAATCTTATCCTCAATGTTCTGGTCTCTGCCAGACAGCAGAGGCAAACCAAGCCAGCAGCCAACCTCTGGCAATGGGAATGGAGTTGTAATAACCACAATACCTGAAAGGAAGTCATATTTAACTTTCTTCGTCTGCTGTTAAGCTTCTTTGGGAATACCAAAATACATTAATGTCGATCTTGACTGCTTGAGTGCGTGATTATCATAATTTTGCCTTTATTTTCGACTCTCTGAATGTATCAAGAAACTGAAAAATTGCAAATTATGAAGTGAAAAGCTCCCATAAGCTAATGATATCATTTGATTTAACAGTTTTTTGTTGTTGTTGTTGTTTGAGAAATGCTTATATAATGTTCATATTTATATTGTCATATAAAATGTTACATGTAAAGGCTATTGGCTTTATAATAATAATAATAATAATAATAATAATAATAATAATAGTCTTATATTCTTAAGTTGTGTTCAGTATATCTCATTTAAATGAATATATTACCCAAAAAATGGCATGTTGCAATTGATGACGAAGCAATCGAGAGCCAATGAGCATTTGATATCACTGACGTAAAGCCTTTGCTTGAACTTTTCCCAAGGCAGCACAGGTTTTTTTTTTTTTTTTGGTAGAGAACTTATTACGAATTTTATGTTCCTTGGCAAACAAGATGTGATTTATGGTTGTGGTTAAATGATTATCCTAGACTAAATGCTGTGATATCTTCATTGTCACTTGTTACAATCAGCTATAATATCTCACTTTTAATTTGATTTGTAAATACAGGTATCTGTGTGTTTTTCCGACTTTGATAATGTGTAAAATGCCATCAAATTGCAGTGATACACTTTAATTGCTGGGTTTTATGATTTTGTTCTCTAAGTGTAAGCACTGGTCATGATTTGAATAAAAAACAATGAGAAAGAAAATGATAATAACAGTGATCAGTAAGACAGATGCACCTTAAAGAAGTAATTCACTTCCAGAATGAAAATGTTGTCGTCATTTACTCTCCCTCCACTTGTTCCAAACCTGTAAGAGTTTCTTTCTTCTGCTGAACACAAAATAATATATATATATTTTTTATTTTAGTATCTGAATAGTTGATTGGGATCATTGACTTCCATAGTAGGTAAAAATAAATAATAATAATAATAATAATAATAATAATAACAAAAAAATTAAAAATAAAATGACAGAATTTTCATTCTGGAAGTGAAAGTGAAAGTGACGTGACATATAGCCAAGTATGGTGACCCATACTCAGAATTCATGCTGCATTTAACCCATCCAAAGTGCACACACACAGCAGTGAACACACACACACACACACCGTGAACACACACCCGGAGCAGTGGGCAGCCATTTATGCTGCGGCGCCCGGGGAGCAGTAGGGGGTTCAGTGCCTTGTTCAAGGGCACCTCAGTCATGGTATTGCTGGCCCGAGACTCGAACCCACAACCTTAGGGTTAGGAGTCAAACTCTCTAATCACTAGGCCACGACTTCCCCAAAGTGAACTACTCCTTTCAATGAAAATTACAACAGAGTTTTTTTTTTTTTTTTTTTAAAGCATCAGGATGAGACTAAAGTGAGAGAGATTTGATCTATGTCATCGGAAATGAGGAGGCAAACTTTTCCATTACTGCTTGCTTTCTTCAGTAATGGGTTTGTTTTGCCCCCAATAACCATCTGTATGTTCTTTGATGCTGTGTTATTATAAATTGTTTATTCTACATTTACACAAGATCAATGAGTCTGTGGTGAATCTCTTACCTGCTGTAGCTCTTTACATTTATCTTTCCATTTATTTCCACAACAACCCCCCACTTACCCACATTCAGTTACGACTAAATGTGTCTAAAGATATACTATATCACTTTGAAATTTGGATTCATTGAAGCTTATATTCAGCAGATGTCCATATTAGCTCAGATGCCCTTGGCACACTTGTCGTTTTATTTACCTTTGTTAACCCATTCTTCTTTGCTTTTATGTTTGTTCATTTTTAGAACAGCATAATCAATTATAGGCAATAATCATAATCGATTACACCATAATCGATTATTGTCAATCAGGTTGTCTCTCTTTTTGTCGTTTCTCTTCCAGCTTCATAGTCACTCCAGCAGTGTCCTTCCAAAAACAGCCAGTAACTTACAGCCTGCTCATCAATCCCAGCAGTCTTTTCAGCATCCAGCCAGAGACGGGGGAGATCAGTCTGACCCGTGCTGTAGACTATGAGAGTGACCAGCACCGCTACCTACTGCTGGTACGGGCCAGTGAGAATCAGGACAGTCTCAGTAGTGCTGCTGAGGTGAGTGTTGCACGTGCACTGACAAACTCAGACAGGATGCCCATTTAAGAATTTTACATTCTGCACATTCAATCAACTCTCTTTAAATCTTAATTTATGTATTTCTAAAACATCTAAATTTTTAGACAGCATTACATTTTGTTTTGAGTCTGACAAAAAAATGGTTCATTGTCTCTCGGTTCTAACTTCATTATTTCCAGAGTAAGATCTACTGTAATGAGTGATATATATATGGGAAGTTTTTGCTCATAATGAAATGTATAGTAGTGGAAATGTATTCATTAGGTAGTTTATGGGAAAAACATCGATATCATAGTGCAATGACTGTCAAGACTGTTGAAAAGAGTTTTCAGTATTATGAATTTTTCTAGGGAATTTGACTTTCATTCAATTGGCCTATCATGGTTGCATAGCAACTGGGGTAAAAAAAAAAGTTAAATCAGTGAAATAGCAGTTAAATAAATGTGTAGTGGAAAAAGACGACTGAAGACATCTGCAGCAACAACTCTTAGAATTGTTCCTGTCATTGACTAATCCACAGACAAATAATCGCATGTTTTCAGAGACTGAAAATATGCTGTGCTTTTGGCTGTCCATTCAGTGTCATTTTTAATGCAAAAATGATATGGTTGAAAAGATAGATAGCTAGTTAGAAAGATATATAGATAAAAAAGGAAAAAGAAAAAAAAAGGAAAGCAAAACAACTATTTTATTTTAAATGCGGGGTCACACCCACTAGAAAAAAAATAAATTAATAGAATTACTATGAATCCCTATAAAACTCTTGTTAGACCAAAATATTTCCCCTAAATGTTGTCCCAGCTAGCCAAGCACAGCTGTTTAAACAAACAGTTTCATATTGAGCACTATTGCTGATTTGCAAGCTCCCAGCATTGCAGCATGAATAAATTATGAATTTAGTTTATTATAATCTTTTTGTTTTACCACTTGCTGCCATTATTTATGTTGCTGTGCTGTTTTTATTATTATTATTGTTGTTGTTGTTGTTGTTTTGAGAACTCATAATTTTACTGATTTATTTGTTGATCATCACTGTGGTTAAAATCTGTGTTATTGTGTGTTAAGAGTGCACTCACTTCAATTTTAATATCATATACAGTATAAATCTTACTTATTTTCTTATAAAGACAGACTGATGATAATGTTCATGTTATTTATGCTCTTCGTTCAAATTTTGGTCACTTAGAATAAAAAAAATAAATAAAAACTATAATCGAGAGGGTTGTGGCACTGTGGGAAATGTAAGGGCAACAATTTAACTGAAATCAAAGAGATGCCTAGCAGTCCCGTTCATTCCTTTTTCAGTAACATTCCCCTGGAGGTTGTAGTCTCGCCTCATCATAATTTGATCTGGCTGCTCAGTGATCCATACATCTGTCCTGGCCTGAGGCAGGCCAGCCAAGATCTCAGCTATTAGCTGGGGAATGTCACAAAACAATGCGTGCCACCTTGTGTCTAACTGCAAATGTGGAGCAAGAGGGCATGCAGACAAAATAAAAATAAAATTATACTAAAAGACTGGCAGACCCTTTTGACTTCAAGAATCCTGTGAGACGTGGTCCTGAGAGAAATTTGCCTGTTGCATTCTCTGCATTCAGGCACACCGCAGCCCATCTGTCACCCTGAAATCACTCTATAACTCTTCTCACATCTCACTTTCTGGAGATCAGGAACACCTGTGTTAAAGCACCAGTTACAACAAACAAAATAAAACACGGTTTAAAATGACATAATTAAAAATGTGCAAACTGAACAGGCTTCAGAATCAATAATTATGGCCTATTCAGTCACAGTTATTAGGGTTCTCACAGTCATGGACAATCTGAAAATATCAGCAATATTTATAATTGTTTTCCAGACCTGAAAAAGTCATGGAAATTTCAGTAGTGGATATACATTTCTATTTATGATCTGCTGTAAAAAAAAAAAAAAAAAAATTGCCTAGAAATTGCTTCTGTAGAATAGCATTTCCTTCCATTCCATAGTGATGTGTGATATGTGAGTGAATTGATCTTTTGTGTCTGTTTATGTCAATAAATGTGTCAAACCAGTTCACAAGATGTTAATCATCTTTGTACTCCCTGATATTATTGTGTCTGTCATATCAGATCTTTTTTTTTTTTTTTTTTTTTTTTTTTTTTTTGATACAATGTCTTTAGATATCATTGGCTTTGCTATCAACAGAATAACTACTGAGAGTAAAACTTATAAAATAGGGCTTATAAAACAGTTACTGAGAACACAAAACTTTCCCTCAGGGATATTTCTGTCTTGTAGCTCTTCTTTTTGATTCAGCCTTATATGAAGGCGTTTTATTTCATGTGATTTTGGATTATGGTCTCTGTTAGTGTTAGAAATATGAGTAACATTGTAGACTCTGAACTGTTGTCACAGGTTTGACCATTTCTGACTTGGCCTGTCTATTTTCATCTTTCCGGTCTCTGAAATTGAAGTGAGTAGGTTATTAAAGTCACTTAGCATCTGCCAGGAAGCTTGAGCAACAGTGTCAGGGCAAAAACACACACACAGTGTTTTTCCTCCTCCAGACAGCAACTTTCAGCTTAATTCAGTCTTATGGGAGGCATTAAGTGCATCTTTTAGCTTCCCTGATGCTTTTAAAACAAACTGGGAAAGAGCTATAACATGGCAATGAGATAGTGGAGGACGTTTGTCCTTTTGTGTGGAGATTCACTACTTCACATCTACTGTATTTTCAGGGGCAGATGCTTGGTTATGTAAGAACATAACTGCTTGACACCAAATAATGTTGCAGTGAGAAAGGGCCAAGATACAACTGAATGATTGTTTTAAAGAGTGATAGGATATGGAATTTTAAGCTTGTTAAAAGAGCTTTTTTGGGAAGGTGTTCTTGAAACCACAGCAGCTTGTCAGACTCTGATAAACACTGGGGAAAGGCATAGTGATGCTCTAACTTATTCCCTGATAATAATTCATGGTTCAAGATATTATGATCTGCCCATATGTTCCATTAACGATTCAAACTTTTCTATTCTGTGCCTTCTGGCTTCCTTTTTGCTTGTTTCTCACAGGTGCGAGTGATCATCACAGATGAGAATGACTGTATTCCAGAGTTCCAGCAGTCCATTTATAGCAAAGACGGTGTCCCTGAGACAGTCACGACTGCAACGTCACTTCTGCAGGGTGAGGCTGCGGTCCTGTGTGATCTCGAGGTCCTTGTATAACAACACATAATAGAATTACCTAGTGTTTATTTTTTACAATTCATTTTAGTCACTTTGCCATGCTAAGTGCAAGTTGAAGTGACATTTGAATTAAAATATTCAAATATCTGATGTATTTATTTAAACATGTATCACCATTTAACAAAAGCAACATGCAGAAAAAAATGTTTTTATTTATTACTTTTAATTTGTAATTTTTTCTAACAATATTGCTGTTTTGACTGTATTTTTGCCACAAGTGACAAAATGATCCCAAACTCTTAAAGGTACTGTATATGTGTTTGGGTTATTTAGCAATTCAGTTTACTGGTGTTGATTTACTGTGGATACACACACACACACACACACACACACACACACATATAAATACTTGTCATATTTTTTGTCAACATTATGTTTTAATTGAAATTGTGTAATTATCATCAAGATGTGCATTTTTTCCTGTCTGCACTTTTATTTCCAAATGTTATGTGAAATCAACCAATCAGATTAGAGCCTTCCAGTGCTTTCCAGTTTTGCATGCTGTATGAGACACACTCCATAAACAAGCTGTATAGTGAACCTGTGGCTGTGGCATGAGACTGGTATGGCCCTAGAAAGTCAGTTTCTCACACACACTGAGACAACAAGGTGAGAAGATGCTCTCTTCTTCCGCTGTCATTCTGTTTAACACCACCTTTGAAGCACATCTCCCCTGATGTGCCCTTTCATGTATCTAAATTGCACACAATAAATCTGGAGTCTATGTACTAACTCCTGAGTGTGCACTTGTAACACACAGAATGGAAAACACATGCCCTCAACCATGATAAAAAGAGCTTCCATATTCTCATTAAATTTTAGACAACCATAGCTGCTATCAAAGCAGCAAAACAACAACTGCAGAGGACAGACCTACTGCATATGCAGACACAATGCCAAACAAAAGAATACAAAACAAACAAACACTGGAAAGTTACAGTGAAAAAAAAAAAAAAAAAAAACTGCTGGCCTGGAGAATAACAGGTCTTGGCAAGCAATTTGGGAGCTTAACACAGAGACTTCTGACAGAATTGGAAAGGTGATGCAGGGAGGTGTACAGCAGATGTGCTGATTAGCAGGTGCATGCCAACCAGCATCTGCACAGCCGTCTGTGTGAGCTTCATAACAATTATCTCCACCAACAACAAAAATATCTTGCTCGCTTCAGTTAAACTTGGAAGAACAGTAGAAAGGCTACTTTTCAAGAATAATATGCAACATGTGGCTACTTATCAAACATTCATAATGAATGAGATGGACAATTTATGATTTAAACATCTGGGGTAACTATTGTTTTCGTAATGGCTGTGGTTTGCTGGATTTTAAGGTCCACTTAAACTGTATGCATAGCAGAAGATTGTAGGACTCACTGTGGCTGTATCAATATGGCTGTATCAATTATCCCATTTAGGCTATGTTAACACGACAATGATGTAGTCAAAAATGGAAAAGTTTTTCCCTTGCGTTTTTAAAAAGTTTAATGTATACACGACAACGTTTTCGAAACGATTTGCGTTTACACATATCCGCGAAAACGGCCAAAAACACTGTATTTCGTATGCCAGGCCTGTAGTTGGCGCTGTCACCTTGTTAGTAAACAGTACCTGTAGGAAAGAGACGATTATATGTTGTATATGATGTTTCTCTGCTGTTGGTTGTAATATTGGTGAAGTAAATATGCACTATGCTGAAGAAGCATTAGCAAACTCTTGAGCAGCAACTTCAGTACCATGTACTCCGCCATTGTTGTGTGTGTTTGTCCGCGCTTGCCTTTAAATTCAACACGTACTGCACGTGTCTACATACCTAACATGTACTGCACACACGCATGACATCAAAGATTCCCGTATTGGGTGTTTACACGGAAGTTACAACTTTGCCCTTTTCAAAAACTTTGAAACCCGTTTTCAAAAATATTCATTTTCAGTCCCCAAAATGCCGTTGTCGTGTTAACGAACAGGGAAAACGCATAAAAAGTTTCTGTTTTCAGCTGAAAATGTTGTCGTGCAAAGGGCCCCTTAATTTCCTGTCTTTATCTTATTCGTATTCTTTAATGTTAGAATTAAATGTAGTAAATGGAATTTTGTTCGGTGGAGGGGAATTCAAGGCCTCCCACAAAGATAATCTGGAGGACTCGATTGAGCACACACTCTCATGTGGTGCGGTTGGGATCACTACAAAGTCAGTCACACTCCTAATATTACTCAAACTGGATTCAAGAAACTGCAAGAGAACTGAAGGGCAGAAAGAAAGAAAGAAATAAAAAGCCCAAAACATTATCTGTCAAAATAATGTTTATAGAATTTTATTGTCGTGTCAATCAAGGTTGATAAGGACCATTTTAAACAAAACAAAGATGTCAAAATAATATAAAAAAAGATACATTTCCAAAACAGATCAAGTCAGGGCATATACATCAAAGAGAATTACCAAATATAAATGTCCAGGTAGACACCTGCCGATGTCAAAACGGCAATCAAGAAATGAACCGATACCCTCTGAAAAATATGTGCATAATTTTCAGTGTCAACAGTCAGAATAAGCCAATTTAAAAGAAAAGAATTAAACAAGTATAAGTGATCTGAAACAACATAATTAGCAGGTATTTCACCCTCATTCACGTACACACCATGGCGGTCAAAACGGTTTCATCATTGATACTGTACAATAATCCGATAACAAAAAAATAAATAAATAAATAACAACAATCGCCTATACAGTTCAGATGTTAGAAAATCGCAGAACTGACCCCAAACCAGCCCAATTTTTGTCCACCCGCCAAAACCATTTTTTACTTGCACAATCAAATTCAAAACCACCGAATCTGGCAACACTGCTGAAGGGACAATAATGGAATTTATCGCTGAAAGTGCCTTAAAGGGTCATGAATCCACAGACTACTTTTTTTCTGAGATTTTAGCAGAGGTGTTTGTATTGCACATCATAGAAGACAATGTTAGCATTCGATAGTTCTAACTTTTGGAGAAAACTGGTTAATTTCAAGCTTTTTTGCGCTATTTTCAACCTGGTCTCATATAAATAAATACCTCTGTGCACTTTTTGTGCAACACCATTTTTACGTACCTTACTGCATGTTTTGCTACAGTTTCAAAGAGAAATGTCCACTGAGTGGTGCTAAAACACTAGTTCAATTCGTGAACCCTGGCACGTTTTTATTATGTTGAAATGGGTACGTTTTGCTGTGTTTTTATTATGTTGCTTCTGGTACTTATTGTGGCGGTTCAGAAGTCAAATATCCGTGGACTGTCACTAAAAGTTAATGCTCCATGGTGTTGGAAATATCCCCTACACCAAACCCAACCCTAAACCTACACGATAGTGTTAACAAATGCAAAACTGATATAAAAATGCATTTGCTGATGCAACCATGCCATTTGAACTTCCTTATATGCAGATTTGAACTGCTTTGTTGAACCACGGTTACACAGGATTAGCACCAGAGCTCCTCGCCTCTTGAGTACATATCCGTACTCCGTGAGCTACCGAACAAACCAAATGCCTGTGAAAATCCATAGATAGCTGGATATGTGCGATGCTAACATTCAAAAGCATCAGTTTTCAAATCTCCCAGCATATTAATAGAGAGAGAGAAAGTCATAACATGATATTCTTCAAGTAATTGTGTGAAAATTACGCTTTATTAATAGAAGCTCTGAAAAAATTGTGTGAAAATGAATAAAAGGTGTCTGAGTTTTACTGCCTCTAGTGTTCATTTATTTTGGAAACTGCAGCATATATACTAATTGGTACGTATTTTGCGTCGCGCTAAAAAGTGCACCCAGGTCAGTTATGCCATGAAACCAGGTAGGCTATTTTCATCTTCCGGGTTTAAAATCTACATCATGTTGATGTCACAATTTGTGAATTGGCCTGTAATAGAATGTCTTCTATTACTCGTAGGTGACTATATAATTATTCATTTTGTTGTGTGTTATTGTACTGTGGTAAGTCGATTAATCTAATTATTCACAACAGCATGTATTTATTTGCTATGACAGAAGCTTCAGATTGCGAGATGACATCACATTAACTGAGAGAAACGTTCATGGATCGAAGAAGAGTGTTTGTTTTTGCTTTGTAATAAGAGTTCGGCACAAAGGCGATTGATTCACTTAGTGAGTGTAGCCGTTTCTTACAGCTCCGTGACACAACCCATCAAAAGGCTTATAGCAACGTCACAGAATAAGCCTAAAGTTATCAGATGTTATCATCTATGCTGTTGTCTTTAATATAATTTATAATTTGTGCATGCACTGATGTTGTTTATAAAATAGTATTAAAATGCGTAATATACAATTTAGCAGAAATTGATGATTTTCTAAAGTGCACATTCAGGGAAACTGGACCTCATCTCGAGAAATATTTACCCCTTTATGTTGACACTAGTTGATGTGCCAAGCAGCAACTGTGTATCTGAAGTTCATTTGAAACAGGCCCACACCTTATTGAATGCCATTGCATTTTACTGTAGTTTTCAGATGCAATAAGACTCACAGTTGATCCCCAGTCATGTATAACCATTCTAGTGATTCATCTGACAAGTGTATAAGCCCAAGCTATTTACACAAGGATCCTCAAATAAAGATTGATCCTATTAGCTGATGCTGCATTTCTTTGTTTTAATACCCACCTCCTGTATTTCTCTCTCTTTTGCAGTATCAGCCAGCGATTGTGATTCCGAGCAGAATGCAGAGATCACATACTACACGCTTAGTCCAGATTTCATCATTTCAGCCCATGGCACAATATTTCCGGCAGTCCCTCTGGATTACGAGAGGCCCAACCACCTTTATGAATTCATAGTGATGGCGGTGGATAAGGGCGAGTTGCCCCGCACCGGCACGGCCACCGTGCGTCTTCGTATGGCCAATGTCAACGATGAGCCTCCAGAGTTCTCGCAGCCTGTGTGAGTTTCTTATCTCTGTCGCCACCCCTCAGCCTCATCACACTATGATTCTGTGAGGAACATGATAATGGAGGCCCATTGTTTTTATTTGGCCGTAAGCAGCAGACATTTCAAAGAGCCAAGATTTTGTTATCAGGTTAGCAGTTAACATTTTAATTAATGCATTTTCTCCCCCAAAATCCCTCCTCTGTGTATTTCCAATGTGTTGCAGTGGTTTCATATCCACACTAACTGCATGTTCATATCTGATACACAACGTGTACCAATGCTGTGTGTGTTTATATAATAAGAATAAAATGGAGTGCATTTATGAATGGGGCATATAAGACATATAAGAAGGTGGTGGCAAAACATTTTCAGCAATTCATTTGGGAGTGCACTGAATGGTTGGGAATACACCAACATAGAAACTGCATTAGTTCAGCTATCCTAGTCTGAACTATTAGAGGATAGCGCAAGTGTAGTGCAAGTGTAGATTTTTAATAGTCTTACTATCTTGAATGATTGTTGAATTTTTGGTGTAGTAAATTCTTGAACTGTGGTTGAGGAAAATAAATACAACATTTGTTGGCATTTTGTTTCAGTGTGGCTGGTTGGAAGATCTTGACATCTGACCTCGCCATCCTCTTAAAAAACTAAAGGGAATAATATGGCTATATTCATCATGGCATTGTATGGGAAACCTCTTCACCATTAAGATGATGGTGGTAGATTTGAACAATGTGTCTCTGGGAGATGTTGAATATCTCTACACTGTCAGAAAAATATGTGCAAAACTTTTACCTTTAGGGGTACAACATGTCAGTGAGGCAGTGCTCTCAAAAGGACTTTGTAACTTTGTACCTTTTTTACCCCTGAATGTTACATATGAGTTGCTTAGAAGTAAAGTGCATACAAGTGTATGGTGTCCCATACTCATAATGTGTGCTCTGCATTTAACCCATCCAAGTGAACACACAGAGCAGTGGGCAGCCATGTCTCACCTCAGTCATGGTATTGAGGATGGAAGAGAGCACTGTTCATTCACTCCTCCCCACCTACAATCCCTGCCGGTGCCAAGACTCAAACCTTCAACCTTTGAGTTACAGGTCTGAGTCACTGACTATTAGGCCATGACTGCCCCTAGAGTAGTAATATGTAATCTTGTGGTAATATCACAAACCATTTAGGGGTAAATAAGTTACAAAGTGTCTTTTTGTCACTATCCCAGTGACCAGCTACTGGACCCATAGCCTAATGTAAAATTTTTTGCATATTTTTTTTGTGTGTGTGAGTGTGTGTAAAGACATCTTACAGTTGAGCCTATGCTCTGAACTTGTATTCTGGGCTAGTGGTGGTTCTGCTAACCTTTACTGCAATTACAGATGCGGTTACATGTATGAAGTGGTCACTAAATTTTATCTACAGTAGTTAAACTCAGTGTAAGCATTTATATAAAATAACTATCCATTTAGTTTTAATAAATGTAAGAAGACCTTGAACTATACAGATTGCCCTTTTCAACATTTTTTACATTATTTCAATGCATCTCATAATTCTAAATAAAGAGCGCAGTACTTACTATTTTAACTCACTCACTCACACACACACACACACACACACACACACACACACACACACACACACACACACACACACACACACACACACACACACACACAAATAGCTAAACACATAAAGGTTACAATAAACAAATACATTTTTCAGTAGTAGAACAAAATGTCTCAGGTTACGCATGTAACAATGGTTCCCTAACAGGGAACGAGACACTGTGTCCTCTAGAGGTTGCTATGGGGTACACCATAAGCATTACCCGGTGTCTAAAGCACATGTCTAAACCCAACAATAACATTGGCTGGCAACACACTATGACGTCACTATCGGTGTGACCATAGTATAAAAGGGCACCGGAGAAGTACACCATCCACTTCTTCATCTGAAGAACACAAAGCAGGCATCCCAGAGGCATGGCAAGGGGACACATTTTCTCATTCCCTCTCAGGGAACCATGGTTACATGCCTAATCTGAGACATTCCCTTTCAAGGGAACTCGCACTGTGTTCTCTAGAGGTCGCTATGGGGAATGAAATACCCACTCTGCCATGCTGAGGAGAATGCATGCCAAATTATGTAAAAGGCAAGCAATAAGCACCAACTCCACATGAGATCATCAGAGTTGCGCCTTGATGGCTGTTATTGACACTATCCCCTTTGTCCAAAAAGACAAAGCTGCATGCCCTAAAGGAACTTACCTGCAAGTAGCCAAGTGAAAAGAAGCTTTGCCCCTGGGCAGATTTCAAATGCTTGGAATCATGTCTCAATATGATTTCTTTAACCTTTTCAGTGGTGAGTTTAAAATATTCCAGCGGTCCCCCCAGAGTGAGTTTTTTTAAGATGACCGTTATTTTAGAACATTCACCTTACTGTTTCCATGGCGACGTGTCAGGCTTGTCACGTGACACACAGCGTCTACAATAACACTGTATGACAGATGGATTGCTTTTATTTCGTTTTTCCTTTTTTTATTTAAAATATTCACAAACTTGCATACCATGTCATGAACAATCTGATATTCAGATTCATATAAAAATAAACGTGCGAAAAAGCAGTTTGAATTTGGCAGTTATGTGACGTCACCGAACGTTCTAAATCCCATATGTGGGACCATACTCCCAGGGCCACGTAAATAAGAATCCCATTATGTGGGACCGTACCACTCAAAAGGTTAAGGGGATATAGTCAGGTGTCTGGGTATTATATACACACTCAACCTGTAAAAAGCCGGATCCACGCTCATACAAAAAAAGTTACAGGGAGGCTAGAAGGCCTGGCAACCTAATACTGCTGCATGCAGAGCTCTAGGGAGTGAAGTACTCGGAATGACAACCCTCTAAAGTGAGAGGAGTACGAATCCCACTCAACCAATGCAAGTGATAGAGCTCCCAGGAGCAAGTACTCTTCATAATGACCCTCAAAGTGAAAGGAGTACCCACATACTCACTACCTCAGGGAGTACTCAACCCTTAAAAGTGAGGGAGTACTGCCAAGCTCAACCTAAAGGATACCTTATCAAGGAGGCTTATAGAGAACCTAACTTGAACCAGCTACAGTACGGAGCTCCAAAGAGTGAAGAGATGAGGGGTACTGAACAAGCTCACCCATGCTCTTGGGAGCAAATACTCAACATAGTGACCCTCAAAAATTAGGGGGTATTATATCGCTCACTGTCTTAAGGAGCAAAGCACTCAACATAACTAGAGCGAAGGGAGTACTGCAAGCTTAACCTTAAGGGCTGCTATCAAGGAGGCTCACAGAGAGCCTAACAACTTGAACCAGCAACAGCACTGGGGCTCCAGGGAAGCGTAGTACTCAATATAACAACTCTTTAAAGCAAGAGGAGTACTGAACATGCTCACCCATGTCCATAATGAGAGCTCTCAGAAGTGAATACTCGATCATAATGACCCTCTCAACAAGGGGAGTATTATAACGCTCACCACTTTAAGGAGAGAAGTACTCAGTGAAACCACCCTCTAGAGTGAGGGGAGCACTGCAAGCTTAACCTTAAGGGCTGCTTATCAGGGAGCCTCACAAAGAGCCTACCGACCTATAACACAGAGCTCTTAGGGAGCAGAGTACTCAGCATAACGACCCTCTAGAGCAGGGGTGTCAAACTCAATTCCTTAGTTTTGTTCCAACCCTGCTCCAACACATTTGCTCCAAAACATTTCACACCCCTGCTCTAGAGTGAGAGGAACACTGCAAAGCTCAACCTGAAGGACAGCTTATCAATGAGGCTCACAGAGAGCCTGACAACTCGAACCAGTTGCAGCACAGAGCTCCAGGTAGTGTATACTCAGTATAAAGACTCACACAGTATAGCAAAGTATAACGAGTGAGAGGAGTAATAATATGCTCAACCTAACTGCAGAAAGAGCTCTCGAGTACTCACTATAATGGCTCCTAAAATGAGGGGAGTGCTGTCATACTCATCACCTTAGGGAACGGCATACTCTGGATAACAAACCTCCAAGGAGGGAAGTACTGCCAGGCTCGACCTTAAGGGCAGCTTATTAGGGAGGCCCACTGAGAGCCTAACAACCTAGTAATACCACCAAATTGAGCTATAGGGAGCAGAATACTCAGCATAACGACTCTTGAGAGGAGTACTGCCACACTCAACCTTTATGGCAGCTCATCAGGGAGGCTAACATGAGCCTAATCAACCTGACATAACTGCACCATGGAGCCCAAGGGAGCAGAGTACTCTATTAAACTTTATTAATAAACTGCTATCCAGGCAGAGCTCTAAGGAGTGGGGGCCTCATTAGAAAAACTCTATAGCGAGTGGAAGCCTAACAACACAACCATATAAAGGCAGCTAGCCAAGGAGGCTCAGATAGAGCCTAACAACTTGGCACCACTGCCTGACAGAGTGATGACATGCTCCTCCGGTGCCCTTTTATACTATGGTCGCACCAGTAGTGATGTCATAAGCTGTTGCTGGCCAATGTTATTGTCATTTTTAGACATGTGTTATACATGTGTCATGTCATGTGAGACACATTTAGACATGTGTCACATAAAAGCGATACATCGACTTGAAGACAACCCTGTATAATTCGCTTCCTCCTTTTCTTCGGAATCAGTTTATGATTCAAACATATAGTATATGGTTGAATTAATCTAGTATTTCCACTTGCCATTGTGTAGTGTTTACTACTTCAGGTAACTAAGTGAAAGTGAAGCAGGTAGTCTGAGATTGTGTGATTGGATGTAGGCAGGGACTAATTTGCATATTCATGTTACTGTGTAAACTGGATTAGGTAAAAGTGTACGGATAGTTATATTCAAGCCACTTTTAAGGCATTGAATTATTTTCACAAGAAAAAAATATTTAAACATAATTTTCATTATAAAAAAAGATGGATTTTAATATGATGATTTTTAAAGATAATATACAGTAGATTGATACAATTAGTTTTTAAATTTACAAGCATCAACTTTTTTAGTTCCTGAAAGTTAATGTTTGTAACCTTAAAAACTACAATAATCAAGTAAAATTTCTGTTAATTTTTCAGCATTATTTATTATAACAATTATATGCCATCATGATTTTAGACAGTCATTGTCTGATTGCTTTGAGAATGAACAGTCTTTGCAGCTGGCCTGATGATGCTGTTCTAGTCATAAGCAACAAAACTACAATGTCATCTTTCTGATTATGTGGTCTACCCTTTCCTTTTCTTCACTTCCCCTTTTGTAGACCTTGACGATGAGGTTTTACCTCAGTTGCTGTATTAATTTGCCTCTCATTTCGCTGATATTTCTGTTGTGCTGACAGCAGACTGTTATTGTTGTATTTTACATCTTGTTGGTGGAGCTATGGCCCTTGGCCATTTTAATTGACTGATTTTCTGGCAGAGAGCTCACTGAATAAGAGAGGCAGATTCAATCAGCCGTGCATTCAGCTGAAGCTGGAGAAACCAAGAATGGAAGAGGGTGGAGAGTGGGTAGAAAGGTTTTGGTCAGAGGGTCCGAAAAAGAATGGGAGAGACAGGCAGATGTTTTGTTTCCAGTCCCCTAAAAGGCCTTTTTTAATTACTTTATACTGTATATGTTGCCCCATGGTTATACCCAAGAGCATGAGTTTGAGATGTGAATGGCTTAAGAGTCTACTTTAAACATTAAAATCAATTTGAAATCAGAAATTACCCTATTTACTTTCTTAATACACATGGTGTTATAGCACATGCTGCATCCATTCATGCATGTTATTCCAAAGAAAGAAAGGGAAAAAAAAGTTTTTAAACAAAATGTAATAACTAGTACTGCCTCTGCATTGACTATTCTTTTTGGCTGACATTACCCGCTCCTTTTATTTTTCAGCCCTTCCCCTCAAACCACTTACTTTTTTCCCTCACAGAATACCCTGCTTCACTCAGAAGTGCATCACATTATGAAAACAAAATGGGTTTTGAATGCTGCTTCATGCTGAGCAAAGAAGCGTTCTTTGCTACTAAACTGCTTTTGAAAACAGCTACAGTGTGCCTTCAGTTGACATTTTGAGAAATGTAACCTCATGATACGTGCTGCATTCCTAAAAATGCTGCACAAAAGCTGATTTTTCTCTCAGCATTGTAGGTGGAAAACTTTTATATCCCCCCTTTTTGTCATCTTGGTTTAAGTTTTTATTAGGCAATCATGCAAATAATAGTTGAGGACTTCTGCACTTGGGAAGGTTCAAACAGGGCTGAAAACACACTTGAGCATTATAATGAAATGCCCTCTAATTATTGTCTGCACAGGTACAAACATCAGCAACTTATCTGATTATTGTCTGCTGTCCAAGCAGGAATAACATTTAGTCCAAGCATTTCTGTATAACCGATTCAGGAAATACTTAAATGTGGATGGCTAATAGCTGTAATGTAATTAGACTTGCTCTTCATGACAATGAATCATTATCTGAATTAGCTACTTTACCGCTATGTCGGATCTGTTAGACTTTGTTCACACTGCATAAAAAATATGATTTTCAGAATATTCAGACTGCTTTTTATATGGGAAAATGTCCTTTATATTTAGACAACATTTTGTCATATTCATTACTATTGTTTAACTTAAATTGTCTTCTATATTTAGTAGACAAATATAAAAATTGTTGATGCAAAATCAAAGCAAATGTTTCAATATTGATTGTTTTCATGATGGCAGTAAGAACAATTTGCTGTAATTAGATATGATTTTTTTCCCCTCTCAACCTGCCTGAACACCTACATTGCCTATATATTTATGTATTTATTTATTTATTTTAGAAAGAAAGAAAGAAAGAAATGCAAGTTAGCAAAGATGCATTAAATTGATCAGAAGTGACAATAGAAACATTAGAACTTTACAAAATATTTATATTTCAAATAAATGGTTGCTAAAAATGTATAATGGTTTCCACAAAATATTAAACAGCACAACTGTTTTCAGCTGTTTTCTTGAGAAGCAAATAAGCACATTAGAATGATTTCTGAATGATCATGGGACACTGAAGACTGGACTAATGGCTTCTGAAAAATCAGCTTTTTTCATCTCAAGTAAATTACATTTTAAAAGAATAAGGAAAACGGTTGTTTTAAAATGTAATAATATTTCACAATATTACTGTTTTTTTTGCTGTATATAAAAAATTAAAAAAAAACAGCCTTGTTGAGCATAAGAGACTTTTTCAAAAATATTTAAAAAAAGATGTTATCAAGCCAAAATGTTTTAATGGTAGTGTTGCTTGCTTCGCTCAACCCATCTTTAATAAAAATAAAAAGAATGAGATCTGTCAGGGCTAAAGACAGTAAAAGACAGTGAGATGTGCCTGTGTCTATATTCCTCTTCCTTTCACCTCAGATCCTTTCTGAAAACCCCTCCTTTCCTCAAACAGAAGAGACTCAATTTCTCTATCCAACATCATTTCTGCGAACAGGATAGCCTATATGTGTTGGGCCTGTAATTGAGTAAATTGCAATGTCTGTCACTGCTGTTTGTTCCATTCGGGCAGACTAATTTGCCCAAGCCCTCCGCTTCAAGGCAATGGGCTCCTTCAGTTCGCCTGAAAATGAGCCTTGTCACTCACGACATAGCATTTGCCCAGTACATCATTACCAGATCTGTTTACTGGCACCAACCTGACCAAGGACAAAAATTAAGATGGATTGAGTGATGTTTATTACACACTGGCCTGGGCTTTCTTTGCTGTGCCTAAAGCCACAGAACATGTTAATAAGCAGCAATACAGTCAATCCTCGTAGTAGTGCTTGCTGCAAATTTGGGCGAAAATGATTGGGAGCCCAGCATCAGCATTCTTTTGTGATCATTGGTGTTTGCTCATCTCCTTTGTTTTGTTGCGTTGATGGATGTCTTTCCAGGCCTCAGCAACAAAAATGTTGTCATCTAATTGATAGCTGACATAATGAGTGGACGTATACAGTGAATGCAGACAAGCCAGCATTTCACGTGTCTGATTGGTTAATACGCTTGAAACAAAGTGGCTTCTACGAGCTGTCAGTCACTGTCACAAGACCCATCACCTGCACTGTTGCCATGGCAATGGCTTAGAAACAAAGACATAAGCGATGTGATTTTTTATGGTTGGTCCATGACAGGTTTTCTCAAAGGCTGTGCTCAACAGATCCTCAGATCTAACATCTGAAAACAAACCCTTTGACTTATGTCTCTGAACGTGTGTGTGTGTCTTGAGATTGCATGAGCTGATGTGTGTGTGTATGTGTTTCTGTAGGGGAGGATCTCTGTTTGTTTGTGTGTATGAGCACGCAATCTCAGATCTTTGAGACTTCTAACAGATGACAGGTCGCGGATGTCACGCGTGTGTCAGCGCCGGGGTGCAATGACAGGGTGAAAAAGTGCAAGCAATGGTGTCTCCATGGATGACATAAATCACCTACATGAAACGCCTGTCACCTTCCTTCTGTTAGCCATCAATCAGCCCTACACAGTGTGAGATGATGGGCTCAAGCTCTCTTACCCTCTGTCATTCTGTCTGTCTCTATATCTGCCATTTCCTGTGCTCTGATTGGTGTCTGCTCATCATTCTTGAGCTTTCATTCCTTCTTATCTTCTTGTTTTCGACCTTTCTGTTAGATTTCCATCTCTGCAGCCTTCAGTCTGTCTTCTTTTCGGTAAATCAGCATCGCTTTCACTTTCATATCTGGACTCTTGTTAAGACTGATGGAGACTGATAATGTTCTTTATTTATAAAGTCCAGTTTGTGTTGGTCTAAAATTACTCTGATGGAAAGTCAAATGGCATCTTTCCAAACCCGTATGACTCTCTTTCTTCAGTGAAACTTTAAAGGAGGTGTTTTGAAGAATGTGTTTTTTGCTTTTTTTCTCCTTGCATTTATGATGAATGATTTTAAGCTTCAGAAAGTCTCCAGAAGCACTTTAAAACATGAGTCTTCTAAAACCAATAGTCCTGTGTCACATCAGTTGTTATGGGTTTCCATCCACATATTTTTATTCATATTTTGAGATATAGCATAAAAGAAATTGCTGAATCAACACATCAAGATGCAAATAAAACTACCGAAATGCATACTCTCACTTGATGATTTTTTGTTTTTGTTGTTTGGTAAGAATGCATACACATAAAGAACAACTGAAATACATTACTGAATAAATTATTTTATGTGCATCAAAAAAGTAACCTTGCCTTAACCTATTTTGTATAAGCATTTATCTAAAATGCAAGTAATTCATTACATAGAAAATTGTTGTTCTCTTGAATGCATTGGATGGAAACACTGCTTTGTTCTGCAATGTTATGCCTATATGCATAAATTAAGTTCACAGTTTGGACAAAAACATTGCCCATATGATCTTTCCCTCCAGTGAACTGCATCGTTGAGATGAACTCAAAAACAAGATTAGATTTGTAAATGAATCATTCAGACTTGTTTGCTGAACTGGAGCAACTGAGTCATTGGAAATTTTTGATTCTGAAAGACTTGTTTAAGGAATAGACATCTTTACTCATAAACAAATCAATGATTATTTTGGAAGTTTTGTTTTAGGTGATCTATCCTTTTAACCCAGGCATTCAAATTTACACTCAGATGAAAGAAAAATTGATACCTCGTTGTCTTATGGGAGTTTAAGCTAAGTTTGTTTACCAGAACTCTTGATTTATGTTTGTTTCAGTCTTACAGAAGTCATACATTTGGATGCCTCAGTGGCTTTGACTGTTTGTTTATTTATGAACAGATTTAGCCAAACTAGCTTTCATTCCATCTTAAGGTTTCATAGAGTTACAGTATTAGTATTCACAGCCTGCACACAAGCAACAGTTTTCTACACAAGATGCTTCAGATTAATTTCTTATCTGGCTGAATCCAGAACACATTGTCAATCTGGTATCAGGGCAGTAGACCTTTAGCCGCTCTGATGCACGTTCAGTGTCTTTCGTAGATCAAGAGGAAATGTCTCACACTCTGTCACAACAAAAAGTCCATCAGTGTGCAGCACTATGTGACTTAAATGAAATCTTGGCGGCTAAATAATACTGAATGGTGGCTGAGACTATGGAAGTATCTCACAGTCTGCCTGCACTTTTCTCTCTTCTCAAATGACAGCACGCTGTGCAGATGTGGAGCCACTGTTTGTCTTGTCGCCACGAGGTGCTGTTCCAATGACAGCATTGTTTCAGATGTGATGAAGTATGAGTGTGTTTTTGTAAATACATGCTAAGCATGAAATGTGTTTGCTTTGTCTGCAAACAGCCCCTTGAGCAAACTAGTTCAAATGTTTGTTTTTGTTTTTCGGTGGGAAATCTATTATTGAACATTGGAGGGGTAGTCTAACTCTCTCTCCCCCACTTGTTCTTTGTTCTTGTTCTGTTTGTTTGTGTGTGTGTGTGTGTGTGTGTGTGTACCTATTTAAACATGTTTTGGGGACAAATTTGTACCCAAAACTGAGCTAAACCTGACAAAATCTCCAAAAACTTCCCTTTGGGGACATCCTCATTTTTAAAACTGGTATAAAAATAAAGTAAACAGTTTTTTTTTTTTTTTTTTTTAATTGTAAAAATGCTGAGTTTTCTGTAAGGGGTAGGTTTAGGTGTAGTGTTGGTGTAGGGCGATATAATATACAGTTTGTACAGCATAAAACCATTACGCCTATGGAATGTCCCCATTTAGATAGCTAAGTGTGTGTGTGTGTGTGTGTGTGTGTGTGTGTGTGTGTGTGTGTGTGTGTGTGTGTTATACAGCTGGAGGCCAGAGGCTTGAGTCACTGAAGTGGTGATATGGTCGGAATTGTCAGTCTCTTCAAGTCACTCTTATCTAAAAAGTTTTCGCTGTTACAAGCTTCATTATGATGCCTTACTTAGAACTCTATTTGAACATACTGCATCTGATAACTTTAACTTGATTTAATTTTTTCTCATGCAGAGATAATGTGTAGCATATTGTAGAGGTCAATAATCAACAGATGCGCATCCTGTTTTCCAGTTTCTAGAGGGAATTAATAACTTCTGATCATAGTTAGAAGATATGATGTTTAAAGTGTACACAGTGACACATGCATTAAAGTCTAATTTTTTTGTCCCTGTAGCCTACTGAGATCAAGAGGATATTCATCTCTCGGTTAATGTAAATGCAAGAGTTCAGTTAAATGAAAATGTTCCAAAAACACATTAGCTTTCACATATTTTACATTACTGCTGCACTTCTCTTCCCATTCTGTCTCTCTGCTCTGTTTAGTTCCTGTTTTGAAAATAATAATAATAATAATAATAATAATAATAATAATAATAATAATAATAATAATAATAATAATAATAATAAAAATAATAAAAAATACCCTCCTACCAATAACATGAAATGTTCTCTGATTGGTTAGCTGTCCCAGCGCAATGTGGTTGGTGAAACTCTTAGAGCATGTTCCAGAAAAGTCACGCCCCTTACCATAAACCGAGATATGGTGACAACACACTACCAAAGCACCTCTTCTTCTTCGTCTTCTCTAGAGCAGTTTAAAAATACATCGCCCGTGGCCAGGGATTATTTAAATGAGTGACATTGTGACTTCACAATATCTGGAAGAACACACTGTAGTCTGAATGAGCTGTTTGTTGTAGATCTTGAAAAGTGTTTTCTGTTAAAGATAATGTCTCCTTTTAGAGTGGAATTTGAGCTTTGATAACCTTGCATATATATATATATATATATATATATATATATATATATATATATATATATATATATATATATATATAATCCCTACATTACAAATTACAAGTTACAAATGCAACATGACACACTAACTGAAGTTGAAAATGTGAAAAAGCATAATAGGACACCTTTAAACGGCTGAGTAGAAGCCATCAAAAAAAGAAAAAAGAAAAAAAGAAAAAGGAAAATAAAAGATGGAAGCGTGTCTTTTGAATAAATTTTTTTCTTAAAAATATCAGTAATAAAAAGCCACAGAAATCATGATTACACATTTGAAACATTTCCACAGCTTAAATACACTAATACAGACATGTTTTGTGTATTTATTTGTTACTACTTGTAGTTCCTCAGCTTTTTTTTTTTTTTTCTCTTCACGAGTTCAACGTGAAAGATATCTTGAAAGAAATGTGTGTGTGTGTGTTCAAAAACAGGTATCGGACCTTTGTCTCTGAGGACGCAGGGCCCAACACTCTGGTTGCAACAGTCCTGGCCAAGGACCCAGATGGAGATGGGATCACATACAAAATTACAGCAGGCAACGAGGAGGGCAACTTTGTCATCGACAGCCAGAAAGGTGAGACATCCATTTTAAGATTTAATAATACTCTTTTGATCTCTCTGACAGCCGTTTTACGCTGTATGAGCATTCACTAAGGTGCAGTGAAGTAGAAAAGTCTTAATTCAGTGCTTTCTTTCGAACTCTTTACATTACATTGCATCATTTTATACATAAGTCATTTAAATATTAATGATAATTTATTAATATTTAATAATTAATTGTTCTTTCATGGTAGGATGATCACATCAGGGCAGCTATTCAAAGAAAAGTCTTTATCCTTCTTTTAATTTGGACATAATTTAGATGCCAAAGAAGTCTTTTATATTTCTTTAATGTATGGGAGAGAGGTCTAGGCATGAACACTATGCAGGCCAAACTAAAACTTGTGTTCTAGTGAGAAAACCACAACACCAGTGCATACTGTACGTCACTGCTGCATCACTGCTCTGATAGTAAACAGAAGATTTTTTTGTTAGAACGAACAGTATAGAGAGAATGGGAAATTATGTGGGAGGAGTTAGGATGGGGTTTGAAAACACTTTAATCTGAAGGATCCTTAAGTGACGACGAGACGTGACATGACATACAGTACAGCCAAGTATGGTGACCCATACTCAGAATTTGTGCTCTTAAGGGTTAAATGAAGACAATGTTAAACAGTAAAATCCAGAATGGCAGGAGAGCGAGTGAAATCAACAGCAATTTTTTAATTCTTCTGAATTTTAATTCTTATAATTAAGTAAAAGTACAGACATCAGTAATGCTTCAATGTATCAAAGTAACATTTCAAATCAGTTGAAAAGATGCCATGTATGATTGGCATTAATCATATTTACTTTATTTTATATAATTATCACTTGAACAAACAAGTCATTAGTACTTTCACATATACAAAATTAGCCACTGATTAATTATAAATAGTTCATTATTGTAAAGTGTTTCTTTTGGCAAAACTGTTAAAAGTTACAGTTAAAACACCCACACAAAGATATAACTGTTATATCCACAGGGATGGGGGGAGAGCATTTCATATTGTGAGAAATTAAGTCAGTTAAAGTTGCAGTTGCAAGAATTGAAATCACAGTTCTGAGTAAGTATAGCCAGAATTTCCTTTTTGTTTTATTCTATTTTTTATTTATTTTAACTCTAAAGCATAAATTGGAAATGGGAGCTATGAAATATCCAGTTGGTAAGCTTTTTAATTTGATTACAAGTTTATCCTTTAGGACCCATGTGTATGTACAGATCAGACACTTTGAGTCCCTTAATAATTACAGAACTTTTCACTGGGCATTGGCACATTTCTATTAACTAATATGAAAATGTAACATAATATTGAAAATATGAAAATATGAAAATATAATATTTATTGGCAACTACAAATGCAAATTCCTCAAAGTAACAGCATTTGCTAAACAGCTCATGACTTAATTGCCGTACTCTCCTCAATAGTGAAGTGAAGTGAAGTGACATACAGCCAAGTATGGTGACCCATACTCAGAATTCGTGCTCTGCATTAACCCATCCAAAGTCCACACACAGCAGTGAACACACACACACCATGAACACACACCCGGAGCAGTTGGCAGCCATTTATGCTGCGGTGCCCAGGGAGCAGTTGGGGGTTTGGTGCCTTGCTCAAGGGCACCTCAGTTGTGGTATTGCCGGCCCGAGACTCGAACCCACAACTTTAGGGTTAGGAGTCAACTCTCTAACCACCAGCCCACGACTTCCCCACAAAGTGAAAGAGTTAGACATGTTTTGATTGATTGTATTTTGATTGAAGAAGATTGATTGTAAGATACGGACTTCACACCTTCTCACAAAATATGTTTGCTGCTTATGTTCACAGTGCTCCAATTTAGTGCTCCATTCAGGTGATTTAAACATGCACCGCTTCATTGGAAGCACCACGGTTCCTTGAAGAGTGTCTCTGTTGATTCCCTTCCCTGCATATTCCTCCTTTTCTCTCCTCTGTAGATCAAAGCTTTCCTTTATTGCCCCTTCTATGGCTCGTCAGATCTCTGTCTCTCCTGAAATTCCCTCTATCGTTCATTAGAGGCTCTTCACCAATAGGTTGTTTTTGTTGGTGTGAAGCAGGGCTCAGACGCTTGGTGCTCGTTGTTAATTTACTTTATCTCACAGAGGAATGTGCTCAGTTTGATTTAATATCCCTTTAAGGATTCAAACAGCAAAGTCAATAAGATGATCAGGCCTTTTGTATTAAAGACATAAATACAAAGAATGCATCCGGTCCATGAAGGATGTATTTACCGGCACAGCAGCGCAGTGTTTACGCTGATAATCAGCCAGATCATCGCCAGCACACAGGACCTGCCAAGCGTTTTTATTTTCCTCTGTTATTTGTAGTGTTTTGATTTTTCCTTGTTCTTTGTCCTGCTAAAAGGCCTCGTGTTAAACAAGGTTCCAACATCTGAATGTCGGGCCATGGAGAAATGCATTTCAAAGAAGAAAAGACTTCCAGAAAATATATTTGGCTGACAGGCTGTTAAAATTGTACAAAAGCTGATAAATTGTGTAATTAAGGATGGTCTGTGTCCAGCAATCCATAAAAGAAAATATACAAACTATATTTTTTTATGTGAATATATATATATATACTGTATAGATAGATAGATAGATAGATAGATAGATAGATAGATAGATAGATAGATAGATAGATAGATAGATAGATACTCACCAACCCCTTTCTAAATGTTCTCTAAAGAGTTTTCATGCAATATGAAGAGGAAAGATTTTTCTGAAGATAAAAAGCATGAAATAGTGCAACATCTTGCAAAAGGCATGAAAAGAGTATCAAGATTATTACAGAGATTATCAAACTGCCAAAATATTTGTGAATTAGTTAGAGAACAGAAGAACTTGATCTGATAGATAGCCAAAATAACTAATGAAAATAATTTAAGTCAGTGTGCTGCACACATCAGTGCTGGCAAGAGACCATGCGATAAATGGGATAATCCACAGCTAAGTGTCAATTATGCTATTTAAAAAAAAAAAAAAAAAAAAAAAAAAACTTGCAGAGGAATTTTAATGCCTTCACATTGTGCATTGAAATTGTGTGTAATGCTATCTTTGTTTTATACCTTACATATGTTTATGTTTAAGTTGAGTATACACTACAATTCTGTTTTTTTTTGTTTTATGAAATTAAGAGTTTTATTCATCAAGGAAGAATTAAGTTGACCAAAATTGATAGTAAAGAGATATTAATACTGTTACAAAAGATTTCTATTTAAAAAAAAAATGTTGTTCGTTTGAACTTCCTATTGATCAAAAATCCTGAAAAAAGTCACATTTTACAGAAAACTTAATTTAAATTGCAGTAATATTACAAAATAGTTACTATTATTATTGTTATTATTATAATTTATTTTTTATAGCAGTTTTGACCAAATAAATGATAAATACAGGCTTGGTGAGACCAAAAAAAAAAAAAAAAAATGCTAATTTAGGCTGCATTTTGGTGTTAATTAATTATTTCACCTACATGAACTCCCAGTAATTTGGTTGATGAGATTAACACTGTTTAAACATTATTTTTGCTATATCAGTGGCTGATGCTAGCATTAATAAAATTACATTTCAGACTGGCTAATGTAAGTTACTGTGTTCAAACATTAATTTAATTTCATAATTTGATGTATTTTGGATTATTTGTATATATCTATATATATGTAAAACTATATATGTGTGTGTGTGTGTGTGTGTGTGTGTGTGTGTGTGTGTGTGTGTGTGTGTGTGTGTGTGTGTGTGTGTGTGTGTGTGTGTCCACATTTAGAATATTTGGTTTGCTGTAGCTCAAAGCAGGCATGACAGTGATGTAAACTGTCGTAAAGAGAGGCCAGTGGCATGCCCCTCACTCACATGGATGGAGACATTTGGTTCTCATAGCCCTGGAGAAACTTCTTCTCTATCTTTGATGTGCACTGATATGTCCTGGCTGCCTCTTCCGTCTGTGTCCTGTTCTGGACTCCACCAGTGTACTACATACTAATCATAATAGACACTTCCAGCTCAAGGACATATAAATCACATGCCGATCCTTACTGAAATTTCTGTAGCTTGAGCTGTCAGTTTGAAAATATTTATAATCCCAAGCTCTTTATTTAATTCTGCGTATATCTCCATTTAAAATCATTGGTGGTGATGCATACCATAGCAATGCCTCTGTATGGTTTAAAAATGGTAGGTTTGAAAAAAATAAAATAAATAAATAAAATAAAAAAACCTTACTGGAGCTCAACAGATTAGCCTGTGGCTCCCATAGCCTTCAGTTGATACGACTGTCGAGAGAATAGAGCTAGAACCTGTGACAAACCTCCTCAAGGCACAAAATCCAAACACACACACTCATTTCAGCCCCCACTAACATTTGGATAGGGAGCTAGTGCGACTAGGGGTGTTCAGATTGAATTAGAATTGATTACATGTTCTTTTTCCCCTGAGTTGTGCCACAAAAGGACTAGCGTTATGCATTAGAATTAATTCAAGAAACTAGGGTACATGTGATTTCCCTCCTGCCAAGTCGGTGTCAGTTGATGTGCTGGTTTCTTTAATGTCCCTTTGCTGCTAGCTGGAGATAGCAGTCATCTAGCTCTTCAGATTATGAATGCGGAGCTGAAAGCAGCAGAGTCTAATGCGCTCTCCTGAAAGAGATGGTGCTGCATGGTGTACTGCGGAGGGTCACGTAGGAGCTGACTCCGGCTGTCTCCGCAGATAAGACACAAAGTATGAAGCCTAATGATATCACTGGCACATTTGCAACAGCACATACATTCATCCATAAAAACATACAATATTTAAAGGATTTTGCATAGTACAAACCTCAGGAATGGCAAATATACTCATCATTGGCTAAAAGGTCAGAAACACCCTCTCTGCATTATGAATGAGCACTGAGAGATTAGTCTTCATGGCTCCATATGTACAGTATTCATCAAGTCCTATGTCATTTACAAACCCACATGTATGAAACAAGAGTTTGTCTAATGCAGTGTACTCAAAGAACGCAGCTCAGACACCCTGATAAGCACTTTTTATCTATTCAGTTGTTATTGCATTAAAACTATGTTGAACTAACAAGGAATCAGTTGCTAATTCAGAGAAGGGTCTGAGGTTGAATGGATTTTGAGTTGGATTTAGATAAGAGTAATGACCAATTAAATGTTGCTATACATGTTTGCCTGTCACCCCACACAGGATTGATCCGTCTCCGCTCCAGCCCATCTCCTAGACTTCAGGGACTAAAGTACATCCTGAACGTAACGGCAACAGATGATAATGCCTCTGGTGGGCCGCAGTCGCTCTCCGCCATTGTCCAGGTCATTGTAGGAGTTGACGATGTGAACAACAACAAACCTGTGTTTGAAAAGGTACTGTGTATATTAAAATTCAGTCTCTGTATATAATCTATATATCTCTATGCATGTCTGTTTATTTACAGTGTAATTTATTTTCTTTAACTCTCACATCAGCTCAAAACATCGGCTACTTTTATAATAATAATAATAATAATAATAATAATAATAATATCACTATAAAAAATATAAAAAAGTCCTGTAAAAAAATGGCAAAAAGTCTGGCAGCAGAGTTTCCAGACAGATTCCGTTAAATTACAGAAAATAACCATTTCGCAAAATTACAAGCAAAAACTGTAAAAATACAGAATAGACTTTACAATGAAAATTCATTAAATTACAGTATATTACTGTTGATAATTTGTTTTTAAAATATGGAAAAACTGATAAATTATGTCAAATTACATAGAAAACAACCAACTTTCAGGTTAATCGCCATGAATTTAAGGTTTTAGTTAGTTATTTTATAAAACTGCTCTGCCCATCTACAATAATTTGCTATTAAAGTACAGTTTTTCAATGTACAATAACTAAGAAATAAATAATAAAAATGCAGTAAGCACATTTTTTTTTTAAAGTTTGTAAATTTACAGGATTAATCCTTCTTTTTACAGAAACAATTTCACAACATCAATCAATCTCTGTAAATTAAAAGGTTTATATAAGTTATTTTATGTCTACCTAGAATAATTTAGTTAAAATACAGATATTATTAATTACAATAACAAAGAAATGTTGTATAAAAATGTAATAAATCTGTAATACAAAGACAAATGTCTGTATACATACACACACATTTTAATAATTTATTTTGCAGAAAGTTTAAAGTTTAAAATGTTTGGACATATGGAAAAAATAGCAACATTTTTAGCCAATTTCTGTAAAATTAACAATGTATTCTGTACTTATTAAAGGAACCTACACATTCACAGTATTAGTCATTGTACAGAAGCATTGCATGTCAAGTTAAATGAACAGCAAAATTATAGGAAATACATTTAGTACATAATTTAGAACATGCAAAATTACCTACATAAAAATGCAATTGCTAACCTTTATACATTTACAATTACATTTTATCAAAGCAACATACAAAGTCCTAAAGTTAGTCTAACACAGTTGACAGAGCAGTTTTTTTTTTTTTTTTTTTTATAAACAGAAAGAGTTAGTATTAAAGAGATAGTTCACCAAAAAATGAGAATGACCTCATGATTTACTAACCCTCAAGCCATCCTCAGTGTATGACTTTCTTCTTTCAGATGAACACAATCAGAGTTATATCAAAAAAGATCCTGGCTCTTCCAGGGTTTAAAATGGCAGTGAATGGCTGCCATGAGTTTAAAGCTCAAAAAAAGTGCATCCATCCTTCATAATTGTACTCCACATGGCTCCAGAGGTTAATAAAGGCCTTCTGAAGTGAAGCATATTTTATATTTCATATTTCATACTTTATACAGTAAAAAAAAAAAAACTTGAAAAAAAAAAGCCTTGAAAAAAAAAAAAAAAACCTTGAAAAAAAAATCTCTATGGCTGTTTGACCCGAGAGTTAGTTATGTGTTACTTTAATAAGTGTAAAATATGCTTCGCTTCAGAAGGCCATTATCAACCCACCGAAGCCATGCTAAGTACGTTTATTAAGGATTGATGCACTTTTTGAGCTGCAAACTCATGGCAGCCATTCACTGCCATTATAAAGCCCGGAAGAGCCAAGATGTGTATTGATATAACTCAGACTGTTTTTGTATGAAAGAAGAAAGTCATATACACAAAGGATGGCTTGAGAGTGAGTAAATCATGGTGTCATTTTCATTTTTGGGTGAACTATCCCTTTAGTGTCAAGTGTTCATGAAAAAAATGCATTTTTAGCCATTTCTTGAAAATGGGCAGAGTTAGGCAGTTTATTACAACATCAACAAACAGTCAAAGAAAAGGTCTGTGAAAGTGAATTTGTACCTCTTCAAAGTGATAAGGTGTGTGACGTGCACTCTTCAACTCGTTAAAGACCACTTGCAGTGCCACATACTGGATTAGTTGCAGAAGCTTGGTAGTACATGCTGCAAAGTCTGCCAAGAGAGCAGTACAATAGTCCAGTATGGAGAGAATCAGAGCTTGGACAAGGAGTTCTGTAGCATGGCCCGTAAGGAAGGGTCTAATTTGGGCATTTGATTTGGGCACATCAAGCATTCTGCATGCTTACTGTTTCACCGACAATGAAGTATTAAATTTGGCATAGAACAAAAAGACATTTTTTGAAACTCAGTGGTTTCAAGGCAATTCAGTCAGTGCCTAAAAAGTATTGGATACCCAGCCCTACCCAAAGGTGAAAATTGTCTTATGTTTTCCTCTCCCTCATGCCTTCCAATATGTTTTTCTTTCTTCTCCAGATCACTTTTGGAGGTTTGTTTAGAAAGTTGTCCAAGATCTGTTGAGTTTTTTTATAAAATGTTGTCCAAGATGTAATGTTTTTATTGTCCAAAAATTAAAGTGAAAGTCATGACATTTGTCAAGTATGGTAACCCATACTCGAAATTGGTGCTCTGCATTTAACCCATCCAAGTGCACACACACAGCAGTGAGAAGTGAACACACCGTGAACACACACCTGGAGCAGTGGGCAGCTATATCCAGCACCAGGGAGGAACTGGGGGTTCAGTGCCTTGCTCAAGGGCAGTTCAGCCGTGGGTATTGAGGGTGGAAGAGAGCGCTGTTCATTCACTCCCTCCCACCCACAACTCCTGCCGGCCCGAGACTCGAACCTGCGACCTTCTGGTTACAAGTCCAAATCTCTAACCATTAGGCCACAGCTGCCCCAAAAAAATTAAATGTGGAGAGCATGAAGGTAATCCATATGGTTCCAGTTAATGAAACAAAGCACTACTTTTTAACTATAAACTTTGGCTTCTGCTTAAAATGAAAATGACAATATGTTAAAAATACATAATGTAGATTTATTTAAAAGTGCTTCATCTCATACAATAAAATTCACAGACATCTTTTCATGCAGCTTTTGCTTTACACTGATTTTGGTTTTAAATGGTCCTTGGTTTTTTATTTTACTCCTTACCACATATGAACTGAAAATTATACACAAATAAGAACCATTTAAGAAAGAAAGAAAGAAAGAAAGAGAAAGAAAGAAAGAAAATACATCATTTGTTGTACAGTATTATCATATGGCATTAGAACACTGATATGCAACACTTTTTAATTTCAAGTTAAGTGTTTTCCCACAGAAAACCATTATAAAACGCTTAGTGCATTAATACTTCTTAATAAAATATACTATATACGTTACATGTACAGGAGAATATGAAAGGGGAAAAAGCGCCAACCTTGCGATTTACCATGTTGTGTTTATATTCATAATCAATATAAGGTTGAAGCCTACTGAATTCACTCTCAACAGTGTTTTGATACAGTTAGCCACGTTCAGCATTTCAAAATGACCTGCCATTTAAGAGTGAACAATTGGCGGGTAATGTTACTTCCACATGAGCAAATACTTTATGTAACGTTACACTTTACACAAATTTCGATATGAATAAGAAGTTTACTAAAGCTTGTTTTGAGTCTTTTGAGGTCAACTGATATTTCTTACAAAAGATCTTATAAAAGATGCCCTTCGTCTATCGATGCCAGTTATGTGACTGAACACCATTTATAATTTTAGCTTTGAAAGTACACTATATAAAATATGTTATATGAAAGACTTACCTCAGTCGGTTGGCATGATGTGTGCTGTACTGTAGTATCATCAGAATTTTTTGTAGCTGGCGAAACATTCTCACTGAAGAAAGAGTGCGTTATTATCTCACACATTTCCGAATGGATTGCCTGAAATCAATTTGTGTCGTAAGGTATAGAAACAGCTCTGCCAACCATCGTGGGCTCAGCTAAATTGGCAGCAAATTTGAATCTGCATCATCATGCGCGCACGCACGCACGCGCACGCACGCACACACACACACACACACACATTACATTAATGCTTAGTTACAGACAACTCAGATGTGGAATATTTCCTACCACAAACCCGGAAGTAACATCTGGATTTAGTAACATTTAAATAAGGTATGCTTGTTGGTATTATTGTTGTTAATGATTATTAGTATTAATTAAAACATTACAAGTTTATGTTTAAATTAGGATAGTTGGTTTCATTATTGTTAATTAGGATTTCCAGGTTGAAGTGGGAAATATCCTAAATCCAAATTGTCTGGAACCCAGCATAACCCTACCCTACCATAACGAAAAACAAATAATTTACCAAATAATGATTAAAATTAGTATTTATTTGCAAGACAAGGTTAAAAGAGTAGTAAAAGAAACAATGCATCACATACAATGCATGTACAAATACTATTATTTGACCTTAAAATCCTCACTTTAACCCTCACAACTGTCTCCAATAGGCTAAAAAAAAAAAAAAAAAAAAAAAAAAAAAAATAAACACTGACTGGATGATTTCTGGTTAAAAAAAAAAATGTTTCCTCTATTTTTACAGGAATAATCTGTAAATATTAAATAACATTTTATGTAAAATTACACATTATTCTGTGAAAATACAGATAATATTAAATAAAATTTTGTGTATTATTATGTATTTTTATTTGTGGATTTTTAAAATTTGGTTTTTATATGTAGAAAATCAGGTATTTCATCGTATAATGAAAATGAAAATTTCTGTAAAAAAATACAGACAATTACCTGTAAAATAACTTTTTTTACAGTGTTTATATATATATATATATATATATAATTAATGCACATTCATGAATCCTACATATAAAGTTGACAAAATGAGTCAGAAGCACAAAGGCTAATTACAAGCTGCAGGCTAGAGACCTGCGCGGGACAGATTTTTCAGTCCTGCTCCCACTCACTCCCGCAAGATTCTGTCCCATGCCCGCCAGAAATATATCTTATCTGGTCCCGCTCCCGCCGGCGACATTTATGTTTTGTCCTGCTTCCGCCCGCAAAAGCTTTCACAAAGTCTACACTTCGTGTGTTAAAATGAGAGGATTCATGAGCACGCAATTTCAGCACTGTGGGGAGTAGATTCTAACTTAATCACCTCTGATTGGCCATTGTGTTCCAGAAATCAGTAGCTGAGTCTGTGATTGGCTACATTGTGCAACCCTTTAAACACGTGTTATAAATATAAACTATGCCTAGCTTGCGCATGTCAATCATTTTAATGTTAATATTTCTGTTCTTTTTGCTTTTGTGCAAAAGATAAATAATTTATATATTTTAGACACTTTATGTTTAGATCATTTCTATTTTGCGGGAGTTCTGCAAATAATTTTAGTCTCCTGCATCCCGCACACACACAAGTCTCTTCGCGCCCGCACCTGCACTAGCCCATCAAGAGTTGTCCCGCTCCGCACCTTGTTGCGTTGGGTCCCGCGGGTGCAGGTCTCTACTACAGGCAAAACAAAGTGAAAAATGCCAGTTTTGGTTGATTTTGAGGTTTTCCAAAAAAAAAAAAGTTCATTAAGCCCTCGTCTAGCAATCCCAATGCTCCACTTAGTAATTAAACATTTAAAATAGTCTTTATTTGTAAATTTTTCTGAGAAGTCTACCTTCTTTGTTTTAGAAAGTTGCATTTGTCCATCGGAAGCAAAGCACTTGTGTCTGACGTTTTGGTTTCAAAAATGAAAGGAGCATGCAGGAATGAGAATATAAAGTGAGGGAGTTTGATGTTAAAAGAGTTATTAAAAGCGATAAGACACAAAAATCTTCTTTGTGATCTTACTCATGCTGACTGACAAAGATGCCTCTCAGACAGCACACGGTCCCAATACATATAATTACGTAATATGTTATGTCTTAACTGAATGTTTGGTTAAATGTTGAGGAAAAACATCTGGGCCCGTATACACAAAACATTTTATCTTACTATTAAGAGTTCTCCTACATAGCAGTAAAAGTTTTTAGCTTAGTTTTTAGAGTTTTCTCTTAAAACCTATTCACAAAGCTGCTGAGACAAACTTTTACTAAGGAATAGAGAGAAGTCTTAAGCTAAAAGTAAGGGCAGGGTTGACCTTGTTGCTATGGATGATGTCAGCGTGCTTACTAACTATGCACACAGTGATTGGCTGATAGTCTCTGTCAAAGATTTATTCATAGAAATATTGTAGAGCACGATATTGCCATATATAAAGGTTTAAAAATAAAAATGTTGCCACATTCAAATAAAGATTTTAAAATGCAGGCTAGTGTCACTAATTAAACAAGTATTTTTCAAGTATTGTCAGCCTCTTACATGTATGCTTCTCGTAAACAATTAGTGAATATGCATATAAACAGCCTTTTAATTAACAGAGTAGAATAATCATGGCTGGTACTGTAGTAATACATTCAAACGTAAAAAAATAAATAAATAAATAACTTCTTGCCCAACTGGTTAATGAAATCAAGGATATAATCAAAGGAGTTCGTATAACCTCCAAAACCAAAGGTCATTATCATCAGATGTTTCTAATATATATATATTTACATATAATTTATGGAGCTGGTGGTGAACGTGATTTCACCAAGTGCAACATGTTCCTGGATCAACATCCATGTTGATCTTGGCACAACATTTCAATCAACCAATCAGAATTGATTGATATGTTTACAGGAATTGTCAATTTTATATACCCTTGTTATTCAACCATTTCCCTCTGATTTTAGGGATAAATTATTGGTAGGGTTAGGTTTAGGGGTAGGGATTGGGTAAAGTCTATATTTTTGGACAATAATGTTGATCAAGGATCAACAAAAGAAGGTAATCCAGGAACACATCTTACTTGGCAAAATCACGGTGACCGTTGTTGGTGGTTGTTTTATTTACCATCATTTTATGTTATTTCTGAATGGTATAAAATAAATGCAGATAAGTTTATTGTTTATATACATAATATTATTTTCTCTTAACAACGTAATTTTGATGCGATTTATAGTCAGGTGCAATTTATTATTTTCTTCGGAAGATAAAGTATATCTTCATTACATTGATAAATCATGAATATGTAAAAGTAAATCCTGAATATATATTTCTAATTCCTGAATAACTTTATATACTATATATGTTCAGACTTATAACTACATATACAAATATAATAATTTCATGTTTGGCCTATGAATATTCTTTTATTAGGTGCCTTAGGAGGCAAAATAATTGCCTTCCTTTTAAACAATCTTTGCATCAGTGGCCACCCTTGATGCCTTCGAATGCTGTTTTGGAACAGAGGTCTAAATGTTTTGGAACAGAGCCTTTGTCTTCCCTTTTTCTCTTATATATTCTCGCTCTGTATTTTGTCTCTAGCTTTCACTCCAATTTATCCTCTCCCACATTCTTTTTTTTTTTTTTTTTTTCTCATGAGATAGCATTAGCAAAGCAACCTGGGCTGCTGCTTGATCAGCTGTAGACTTTTAATTAAGTGTTTGGAATATGTGCTGAATCATTACGGGTCTGCTTGCTTCCTGATGTCTCCATATGGGTTGAGTGCAACACGGAAGCTATTTGGACGGTCTTAATCTCCCCATTCTGCATGGTGAGGTGAGAAGATGCTTGGCCGTGGGCCGATGTTTTGTACTTAAAAACTTCTATTCAGGTTTGTGGAGTATTGTGTTTGAGTTTCTCTTGGCAGGGTGCCAAGCAATTTAGCATCCACTGAGATGCAAGACATCTCTTTAGTTTTTGAGCCAGCATGGGGAAGTCAAAGTGGCAGGTTTTGTTCCGCTGAAAGACCTCAGAGCCAGACTTCTCAAAATAAATAAAGCATTCATGCCACAGATCAGCTTTAGATATTTTAACCCCATTCTGTTTTTGCACTCATTCTATTTGCACGCTCTCTATTTATCTTGTTCCTGCCATTCTAGCTTCATAGAATACCTTTATCCACCCTTGTTTTAAGTGAGAAAAAGGGGTTGTAACTTTTTTTTTTTAAACTCCCACTTGAACCTTGTTCCATTTCCCCCATCATATCTGTGTTCTGGAAACCAAACCGTTCCCTTGGATGTGTGAACATCAGTGGTCATGGTTCTCCACTGAGAAGTTCTCTTACTTGTAGGCCCATGGTATGTGTGTCTTGCTGCCAGGTTTCTGGAGGTCTGTGAGATGGACTCACAAGGGTACCACGCTTGATGTTTGCACTTCCAGCCTTACGGGAATTCATGCTCACCTGACTGATTGAACAACACAGAGTTGTGCAGGATGAAAGAGACCATCACAGAGAGGACTGGGTCTTTTGTTATTAATTATTAGGGTTTCAGAAGTGGCCATCAAAGGAGAAAATGGTGGACTGATTTGGGAATTGCCACCATGTATTTGAAAGGGATTTATATACTGTATTTGTTTTCCCAGAGTCTCAACTAACCTCAGCTATCGTATGCTGAGCAAACTAATGATGAAAGGGAGACAGTGCCTACTTTATTTTTGTGATTATGAACACGTGCGAGGATGAAGAAAGTGTGTGGGCGGTGGAGCATGGCTGAATTATCCAGGCTTATTCCAGACGACTCTACAGATTCAGTGAGATGGAATTGATTCAAGGGCGCTTCAATTATAAAACTGAGATGAATCTCAACAGAACCAAAGAGATAAGGATTAATACGTCTCCTCTCCCTTTCGTTGTACCATCAGTGTGCGTCCAGTCTACAATGTTTACTGCTTTTCTTATTCATCTCTATTTCTATCTTTCAATCGCTCCAATTCTGTTACTTTAAATTACTTGCTTTTAGTAATGGTTCACTTCTACTGCCCTTACAGTATCAGCCCATTGGCATTTTTTGTCATTAGAACACTTATAACTTCCATAGGTAGTCTAATGAGTGAAATTATTTTCATTAATTTAATAAATCAATCAATAAGGTTTTCCTTTTATTTGCTTCTGTGTTTTGTTTGTTGTTTTGTTTTGTTTTGTTTTGTTTTTGAGTGATCCAATCACTAGTGGTAAATGCAGCTGTTTTTTTTTTTTTGGTTTGTTTTTTGTTTGGTCCTAAAGTATGTGCCACTTTAAAAGTAATTGACCATTGAATTGAAAGTATAAAACATTTTTCCCTCTTCTTTTATTCAGTTTTGTTGTGTTTTGTAAACAGTGGCCCTCAGAGATCCTGTTCACAAGCTTTGATTGAAGTTGCATTGGAGACCAACATTACCAGGTGTAAACAATAATGTGTTTCAGCTGACCGCTTGTGATCTGATCACCCAAGACAGATCCTAATACAAGTGTAAAGACCCTTTTTAGAATGTTTGGTTTACTATACATCTTCCTTTTTCTTCTCTGTTTTTCCCTCTTATAGTGTGCTGAGTATAAAGACAAGGCATCAGTTCTGGAAAATAAACCAGAGGGAACATTTGTGCTGCAGGTCCATGCAGACGATGCTGATGAAGGAGCCAATGGAAAAGTCACATATGGTTTTATGCATAAAGACAGCACTGTTCCTGCCTTCAGTATTGATCCAGAAACAGGTAACGAGCATAAAAGTAGATGTCTCTATTTTTTTTTTTCGTTTCAAAATAATCAGATGTCATTGAGATAAGAGTCACATGATTTGAAACAGAAATTTTTTCTAACACAACCTTTTTAATGTCTCATTAAGCACTTTCTTAGAATGTCATGCACTCAATTTTTTATTTTTCGTTTTTTGGAGTAGTTTCTCTCTCTCGCAGTGAAATATAAGCCTTGAAGTATTTTCACGAATTCAAACTTGTTTAATGCACTTTAATCATAGCCTTTCAAAATGTGCTAACTCTCTTTTAAATGAAATTGAATGCTTTATGAAATGTAACTGTTCATTGGATATCAATCAATGTGTCTTCTATAGAGGAGAAAAAAAGAGAGAAAATAGGAATGGATTGCACTGACGTTTGAAATGTTTGCAATGACTTCTTAAATGCAAATGGGAAGCTGTAGAGAGATTTGACACTGAACAAAAATGAAGGAATATTTCACACAAATCTGCTGTGCAACTAAATAATGTTGTTTGCTTGGTTTCAAAAGATAATTTCATTCCTTTTTATACAAGATTAAATAGGGACGTAACCTTACTGTGGGTTACAACAAAATTGTATTATCTGCTGTACTGTGAATGTATATGTATTAGAATCCATTGAATGTTGTTTAACTATCAGTGAACAGAAGTTTGTGGTAACAGTGGTACTTTTTCAGGTGTTATCGTAACTGCTATGATGTTTGATCGGGAGAGGCAGAGAGAGTATGCAGTAACGGTGACGGCCACGGACCAAGCGGCAGACCCCCTCATAGGCATCTGCCAGCTCAACATTCTTATCCTTGACGAGAATGACAACAGCCCCAAATTTGAGAACCTGCGCTACGAATGTGAGCAGTGATCACCTTTTTTTTTTAACATCTTTCATGTTTTATATCTGTTGGTTTGTACATTGCTAAGAAGTATAGGCACTAAGTGTAGTTAAATATCCATGCTGTTCTAAGCTGCTTTACAGAGGCTGTGTTTACACTTGGCATTAACATGCAACCTGTATCCAGATGTTGTCCACATACAAATTGGAAAGACAAGTGTAAACGCACTTCTGTATCCTGGTCCAGAGGTAGTCGAGGACACATTGTGATCAGATCTCAGTGTAATGTAAACGCAATCCAGCCATCGTGTCTGCATTTGCAGGTCAACATCTCACAAAACGCCGCCCCACCTCTCGCGAACTGTAAGAAAAAAACACGGAGAACACCTGTGTGGAGCGCTAATGAGACTACCTACACTTATCTTTGATTTGTAAAATGTCCCGCGACTGAAAATGCTTTTCAAAAGAAAACCCACCGCACAGCAAAGGTTGACTTTGCACCGGGCCATTCTCTGCAGACTTATTTAAATATTGTGCCGGAAAGACAGATCCGATCGGTTATCCAGATAGAAAAGTCACTTGATGTTGCCAAATGTAAACGTGCCGTGTTCTGATTGACTGATGATCCGATCTGCTTGATCGGATCACGGTGATCGCATGTTAATGCCAAGTGTAAACGCAGCCATAGTTTCCTAACCAGGTGTTATGCTGGAAGATTTCAGCAACAACCAATTTGTCTGCACACATAAAAATGAGGCAAGATGTGACAGTCAATCATAAACCAACCAATCAAAGAGTTGTCTCACAACACTTTGCAGCTGAAGAGTGTAAAACTAAAACATGTCTTACATTTTCATGACATACATAAAGCTTATGCAGAATAGATGCTTTTTATAGTTTTCCATATGCTGCTTGAGGGATTTATCATACAGTATCTGGGCCTAGTTACATAAACACAGCCACTAAACTAAAAAGATCCAAAAAGTTATAAAGGCATCATAAATTGAATCCATATGAATGAAACAGATTAATCCAAATCTTGTGAAAAGATACGATCACTTTATATGATGAACAGTTTTAATTTAGGATTTTATTTGCATGTAAACACACATGCATAGAGCATATAGGATAAACAATCTTTAGTCTATTTTTAATTGGTGGAACAAACTTCTGTCAGCTGGTCAGACAGCACGATCTTTCTGATGCCTAACACTACATCACAGAACTATATATCAAACTGATTTTAAAATTAATTTATTTTGGTTAAGATGTATCGAAGTATCTTGCATATCCAATTTCAAAGATAGGATCAGAGGATGTGACAGTTATCAAAGCTTTTCATCTAATTATACACCAGCAGAACAGTGTTTCCAGTGCAATAATCAGAGTCCTGCCACTAACAGACTTCTTACGTGAGGACACCATGATCGGGACCAGTTTTCTGCGAGTGGCTGCACATGATGATGATTACAGCTCTAACGCAGCAATCACTTACTCCATGTCCGAGGAGCAGCCAGAGTATCTACGTGTGAATCCACTCACTGGCTGGATCTACGTAAACCAGCCAATCTCGCAGGTCAGTCCTGCTCCAAACAGCCAACTTGGGTTTATTTTTGAAGTCCTGATAGTTGAAATAGTGAGTTCACCTGTGTGTGTGGGCGCTCCGTGCAGTCAAGACGTCGCATTTTAAAAAGCAAGTTTCAGACTTGAACTTTCTCAGGAATAGTTTCCAACAGAATGATTCATCATTAAACCCTTATAAAGGGCAGGAGTTCGAGGTGTGTGAAAACAGATCTAAAATTGCACTTGCAACATGAATATTGCATAGTTCTTGTGAAGTTTTAAGTTGCTGCGGTGTGAATGATTTAGCAGGTCCACAGCTGTTTCTCACAGCACTCTGCTCAGATGATTGATTTAGTGGTAACAAGGTCTTTTACAGATTCTGCTTGTTTTTGTACAGTTGATGAGAGGAATAACCTCGCACAGAAGTACAAAAGACTTGTTTAAGCATTAATAGTGATTACTGATGGGGTGTTTGTTTGTGTGTGAGTAGGTGTTTAGGTTTGAAAGACACTGATATCGGACCACCTTTGACAAGAGACTTTTGTAAAATTGTTGCTATGACTACCAAGGTCTTGTGTCAGCTGGTGTATATGGTGAGGCTTGGTGTGTCCGTGTTGAGCATTTGTATATGTACTTTGTGTGATAACAGAGGGTGGGTGAAAATTGTTTAGCTGTCATTTCGCATAATTTGACATGCAGACAGCCTGCTATATGAAGCTGAATGCTGTGAACACAGACAGCTTCAGTGATTTTGCTGATAAGCACAGGCATCTGCACGATTACAGTGATGTATCTATTTGTTATGTTGATACACTTGACAGTTCCATTTAAAGTCATTCTTGGTGTTGTAGTGCCGGAATTTAATTAATTAATTAATTTATTTATTTATTTGATGCCAAGAATTCCCAAATATGATTATATTCTTTGAGGAGGACCAGCCTCTTAAAAAAAAAATGAAATAAAATAAAATAAAAAATAAAAAATAATTAAATAAATAAAACAACTGAATATTTTCACATTTATACTGTAAAAAGTGTTCTATTTTAAAGAGAGATGTAATATATAAATAGGAATTTAATAAAATGTTAACTACTGTTATTTATGGAATTGTGAGTGTGCATTTTATATGCAGATTTATTAGTATTCTATTAAAAAATGTGAATAAAATAACTGCAATTAATCTATTTTTTTGTTTTTGTGCACACTTTGAAACATCAATATTATCAGATTCTTTCAATGTGTTAATTTTGTTAAGAATATGTATTTTGTTGTTGTTGCTGTTTATAACTTAAGCTAACATGCCAAATTTGACATCCCTAACATATTTTGTAAAAAAAAAAACTTTTTTCCTTCTTTTTTCATACGCAAATATTATACCCTGGGCTCGAGTTTGAATACAATTTTCAGTCTTTAATTGTATTTGACGTCTCAATAATTGTGTTTGATTGTTTCCAGAGGACCTACATCAGCAGGCAGATCATCGCTACAGATGGAGGGAATCGGAGCAGCTCAGTCGAGCTGGCGGTCACCATCACTAACGTGAAGAACCAGCCTCCACAGTGGGAGAAGGACAAATATGAGGTCATCATACCTGAAAACACTGTCAGAGACACTCCAGTTGTGGTATGTACTTAACATAACACTAAACACGTATAAACAAATAGATCTCTACAAATATGTGAATTATGTAGATTTATGCCTGCTTTTTACTGCACTTAATAACAAGATCAGAGTCCTATAGGGTAACAAATAGTAACTGTAAGTGTTGGTTCCACAAATATTCATTGCATAAAGACACTGATTTCACCAATACTAAATATACTGTGAATGAAGGATCAAAACCAAGAGGCAAAACAAACATACAGCTTCTGCTAAGTGATTTATTACTTTGGCCTTTGAAGCACACCTGTGAGGCACTCCATTAATGACCATGTCTTTCATGTGTGCATTGAAGGAACGCTATGATGTATGTGGATAAGTTTTAATCCCACAATATGGTTCTGGGTATTCCTTGAGGGGCTTGAGTTCCCAGACACTGTCGACTTTACTGTCATGTACTGGCGGTTACGAGTGACAGCCTGTGCTTTCTGCTCGACCACACAGAGTCTTCACACAGCCTGTCACAAATCCACAAGTGCACAAAGGCACACACACATACTACACAGGCCATTTAAACTAATGGTAAGATGCTGTAAGATTCTCTAAGCTCCAGTCCCCACCCCAGGCAATGTTTCTGAAGCCCTGCCATGAATCATCTGATCCTTCGCGTTAAATTTTCAGGACGTTGTTTCATTACATTCACTATTTAGGAAGTCAGCCAATCGCTGAATCACTGGATAATTTATGGACATTTCCTTTTTTTCCATTTTCGTTTGGTTACAAGTGCACTGAAAGCATTAATTTGCAGCATTTCCTGGAATACATTTATTGCCATTAAGACCATTATTAATGCAGATGAGCGTTTCATGAAGAGCAGCATAAATAAACAGGGCAAGGAGGAACAAAGGGCAGAAAAACAGGAAAATAAATACAAATACAAAAACGGAGAACTGCACAGAGAAAGTGCTTGCTCTTCTCCATCTAATTTATCTTGTGTTAAGTGGTGTTTGTGTTCTTATTGGTATAGGAAGTAATTGAGCTTATTTAATCTGATCTGTAGTGGTGATCTCCTCACAGTTGCCCCATTAACAGAGATTCACAGATGTTACATTTAAAGACTCGATTCTCTTAGGACAGAAAGATAAGTCTTTGATGTTGAAATGATCAACTTGTGTCTTGCTTATTGCTTATCTCTCACACACACACACACACACACACACACACACACACACACACACACACACACACACACATATATATATATATATATATATATATATATATATATATATATATATATATATATATTATAATAATGAAATGTATTATTATTTTAATACTATATTATATAATAATTTAAATATGTGGAAATGTGGGATTGCCAAGATTAAAAAAAAAAGCCTCATGCTCACCAAGGCTGCATTTATTTGATCAAAAATACAGTAAAAACTGTAATAGTGCACTACAGTGAAGTATTTAATAGTAATATCATTTTAATATGCCTATTTGGTGGTCAAGAAACATTTCCATTAGGAAACTGATCACTTTTTATCAATTTAATGTATTGATTTAAATTAAATTAGAATCATATTGACCCCAAACTTTTGAATGGTAGCGTATATATGAATGTTAAACAATTTCCTCCTGGCAGACTATCAAGGCCACCTCTCCGTTGGGCGACCCGAGGGTTACTTATAACTTGGAGGATGGATTGGTACCAGAGAGCAACATGCCTGTTCGTTTTTACCTAACCCCAAATCGTGAAGATGGCTCTGCCTCTATACTTGTCGCAGAGCCCTTGGACTATGAGACGACCCGCAACTTCATGCTTAGGGTTCGAGCTCAGAACGTGGCTCCTGTTCCCCTGGCTGCCTTCACTACTGTTCACATAAACATCACAGGTAAAGGATTTCCATATGGCCCAGCATAGCTGAAACATGTTTAGAGGCTGTCATGAGAAAATAAATAAATAAATAAATACATTTTCATTTACTATTGGCAGTGTATACCTATCTGTGCAGTCCTTAATGCATCCTAATGTTCCAACTGATCCTGTAGCTCAATCAGAATGAAAAAAAACCTTCATGTAAAAGTTGATTTAGCTCAGTCCAATTGAAAAGAAGTGGTGCAGGTCTTATTTAAACAATTGAATAGAGAGTTCCAAGCAAACCTTTCATGAACTCAGATCAGATTTAAAAGTACCTTGTATGCACAACCAGTACAGTCAAGGACAAACCTATGCATGTCAAGGGTCTCACCTCAGTCGTGGTATTGAGGGTGGAAGAGAGCACTGGTTATTCACTCCCCCCACCGACAATTCTTGCCAGATCTGGTTTTGCTGCGGCGCCCAGGGAGCAGTTGGGGGTTCGGTGCCTTGCTCAAGGGTACCTCAGTTGTGGTATTGAAGGTGGAGAGAGCGCTGTACATTCACTTCCCCCACCTACAATTCCTCTCGGCCCGAGACTCGAACTTGCAACCCTTGGATTGCAAGTCCAACACTCTAACCGTTAGGCCACGACTTCCCCTAGAAGAGAAAAGTAAACTGATTTCCTACCGACACACTACAGCAAAAGGTTGAAATAACTGGCTTAAAACAATTTTTTGTTGTCGTTGGTGAAAATACTAATGGCCTAAGACTTTTGCACAGTAGTTAATAAATACAGAATTTTGATTATAATGATATGCAAACTGTAGTGTAACATGAAATGCAGTTCTTTGCATGTGCAGAGATTGTTAAGAAAACATATGACACAAATGGATATTTTCACAAAATTGTGGAGCTTAGGATGCATGCAAACATTCAATTTAGAACATTTGAAGTTGGATTGAATTGATTAATAGGAACAGAGATCTGTGCATGTACTGTGGTGCTTGTTTATGAACCATTTAAATTTATAGTTTTTGCCTGCACTTTCTTATTTCTTATCAAAGCAATTTACAAGGAAGTGTCATAATATCTACATTTTAATCACATTTAAAATCACAGCGTTTAATCTATTTCTTGTTTGCATTCCTGTTCCTTGTCCTTAAAGCTGATTTATACTTCTATGTCGGACCTACACCGTAGCCTTTAAGCTATAGGCTATGCGTCAGTTTTCATTTATACTTCTGTGTTATTGTCCGCATCGATGTGCAGTACACGTGCAAACCGCTAGTCTGCAGTGTCCACGGGCATGTTGCTGGTGTAACCTGCAGTACCATGACAAAAGCCGAAGAATTAGTGGCTCGTTGGAGAATCATTATAGCAGTGACTGCGGCAAATAAATATCAAATCATTAAATCATTATTTAAAACTACAAAAGGAGACAACAACGGAACAAAATAAGATATGACATTCTTTCCATCTCCACAATGACTTGTACCATGTCAGATCAACATTGTTTGTCACAGACAACTACTGATGTATAATGCTATGTGGTATAATAAATGAAAAGACACTTGTTCTTTGCTTTGTTGTATTTTATATAAGAAGGTGTAACATTATAATATATTAAAGTGCACATAAACACACACAAAACTCAAGCACATACGGAGGGAGGGATTGTAGCAGACCAATCACAGCACTTGCTGTCCGCGTAGAATTGACGTGCTGTTAGATTTTTGGAGAGGTGCACATCAGGCTACGGCGTAGGCTATGCGTGCTACGCACAACATACAACGTAGCTACGGCGTAGGTTCAACGCAGAAGTATAAATTGGGCTTTACACTTATTGTTAATTTATTTTTATAATCCAGTCATGCTCTTAAACTCTGATTATTGTGCAATATGTCCTGTAGCCATGACTCTTTAAAAGCCTTTATTTCATCCCACCCTGTCTGTTCGCCTCTACTTAAGTATTCCTCTGTGTTCATCTCTTCCACTGCAGGAAGTCTCTGTACTTCCCCTGTTATTTACAGAGTTTGCCCTGCAGTGTTAATCTGGCTCTCTCTTCATGGATGAATCCCTTGCTCTCCCCCAGTTATGACTGCTCCATAATATTGATCTGGCTACAACTCAACCTACAGTCCTCCTACTACTCCAGTTGTATTAACAAACATCTTTTAAGTTCTGTATTCTTAAAATATGTATGTTAATACATCTGGATAGGATACATATGTATACATATGTATGTTAATACATTTGTATGAGGACACTGGCACCTTATCAGGATCAGTTTTGTGATCTGAATGGTAATATCTTCATGGGAAACACTTTGTTTCACGTAAGCCACAGATAAATAATTAATATGTTCTGTTGCTTTTGACTTATTTACACAAGTGCTTCTTTCTCTATTTAAGAGTACAGCCAGTGCCGTGTTCAAAAGAGAGTGGGAGAGAGAGAGAGAGAGAGGCATAGGGAAATAAGGGATTGCTGGAGGGAGGAGGTCGTAATGGATTTGGCCTTCCTGTTTAATTCATGATTTAAAGCTTTGGTTGATAGAAAATTTAAACCTCAAAGTACATCAGATGGTGATTAGAGTCTGGAATCATTGAACCCATTAAAAATCTTACCTTAAATTCCAATGTCCTCATGTCCCTTTTAGTACTGGGAGCAGCACATTTTAGGAGAGTAGGCTTGGTCTTAATTTCCTCTTGAACACACATAATCCACTAATGTAATAAGGATTAGATAAGACATAATGTCAGAGTTAAGATAAGTCAGATTTGTTTCTGATGGAAAGCCAGAGTTCCCTTTCGAATGGTCTCTCCCGTTGTGTCACTGACACTAATGGGGAAACTGCTGTTTACTCTAATACTGAAGCCTGATTTGTTCACATTTGTGTAAATTTACAAACCAATGGCGCTTCAAACAACCAAAAGGGGAGGACTTATGTAGTGCCTTTATGTATTGAAGAGTTCCATTTTGTCAGAATTTTTCTCCTTCAGCGACAAAGATCATCTCTTTGCTGACTCTGCAAGCAAGAAGCCGAAGAAGAAGTAAAAAGCTCAGCCTGCAGCTCACCACCATGAGAAGGAGCCCCCGGCAGCGGAAGAAGCCACAAGCCTTTGTATACCAGCCAGTGAGGGGTCTTTCTGGGGATAGTTAGCAATTCTGCATGGATTAAGCCGGAACACTCCTGATTATTCAGTGGCTAGTGACATCTTTCAGACTGAGGACTTCCCATCCCCACAGTGTTTTCCAGAGGATGCTCGGCCTCAGGTTGACCGCTTCCTCTGTAATTCCTCTGGGCCTGCTTCAAATGCAGCCTCTTCAGTATTGACTCAAAGCCCGTGTCCCATCCCACACTTGGTGCCTGGGACATTTTCATCTCAGGGTAACCCACTATCAGATCAGAGCTGTGGCCCCTTGGAAAACTCATCGCCTGTTTCAATCAAGTGAACCATTGGAACTGACCTCCAGAAGGAGGATGGTCAAAAGACAACAAAAAGACAGTCAAAATGCCTCAAAAGACAACTTTCACTGCCCAATTTATTTTTCGAAGCAGCAAGTTCCCGTACTTCCTCAGGTAATCAGTTGGGTCAGATGCTCCCTCCTTTTGGTGGCCCCACTCTGGAGGATTCAGATGTGGTTCCCCAAGTTGACTCAGCTGCTATCGGCAGCCCCTTGGCCAATACTACAGAGGAAGGACCTTCTCTTGCAAGCAAAGGGCATGATTTGGCATCCCCGGCCAGAGCTGTAGAGCCTTCATGTTTGGCCCCTTAACGGGAGCCTTTGCAGCTCCCTGCGAGTGTAACTAATACCACTTTAGAGGCTAGAGCTCCATCTACAAGACGTCTTTACACCCTTAAATTTTCATTCTTTTCTCTGACTGGTGTGCAGCACGCAACCAGGACCCTTCATCGGGTGACGTGTCCTATGTGCTAACCTTTCTACAAGAGCTGCTGGATAAGGGGCACACCCCTTCCACACTCCAAGTATATGTAGCAGCCATCGCGGTGAATCATTCTCTCATGGTTGGCCAGTCAGTCACATATACACATATTCCGGGTAATCACTGGCAGTGTGAAAGGGGCAAAATCTAGCAACCAGGGAACAATTGCCAGGACACATTACCTGTGTACTTTCCGGAATCGCAGTGTGAAAGGGCCTCAGGTGTCTTATTTATTATTAAATGTAGCATTACATCACTTTGTTGTCCACGACAAACAATTGTTCTGCCATGGTACAAGTCCTTGTGGAGATTGAAAGAATGCCATCTTCTGCTGTTTCTTTCGTCATCTCTTTTTTTTTTTTTTTGTAGTTTTAAATAAATGATCTGTTCTTTGATATTTATTTGCTGCAGTCACGGCTGATGCTTCTCCGACAAGCTGCTTCTTCTTCAGCTTTTGCAGTGGTCTGCGGATTACTCAAGCAACATGCCCGTGGAAACTGCAGACTAGCTGTTTGCATGTGTACTGCACATCATCGCGGACAACGATGCACAACTATTAATGAAAACCGACGCATATCCTATGGCATAGAGGCTACGGTGTGTGTCCGACACAGAAGTATAAATGAACCTTAACCTCAGTACAGGTGATCCAGGGCTGGGCTCGCAGAGCGGCTTTGTTTTGCACTGGCTTAAAGCAAGGAGCTATTGGATGAGTTCCCCTAAGCATCAGTGATGCAATGGGAGAGACCGTTCGAAAGGGAAAAACTCCAGTTACTAATGTAACCTTGGTTCCCTGAGATAAGGGAGTGAGCGTTGTGTCGGCTGCCATGCTATAAGGCTGCATGCAAATCAGTGACTGTTACTTCAGTTAAAAGATTCTGACAAAATGGCAATCAGAGCCGACTTGTATAGTGGTCAGCTTCTCCCCATTTGGCGGGTTAAAGTGCCATTGTTTCATGCAGTTACACGAAGGTGAACAAATCAGGCTTCAGTATCAGAGTAAACAGGTGTTTCCCCATAAGTGTCAGCGCAATGCTCCTTCCCTTATCTCAGGGAACCGATGACACGTTACTAACCAGTGCATTTTAACTTCCCTAAGTCTACCATAGATATTTCTGCTTCTTCATAGTTAGTTGCCTGAAACTCCACATAAAGAGGTCAAGCTGATGCATTAATGCTGGAAACAATGCTTAAATATTGATTCACATGAGTAATTTCTTGTTAAAACTGTAAGTACAGTACATATGTTCTGTGCACCAAGGCCACATCATTCATTTTCTTTGAATGACAGGGAGCCCAATATCAGTGTGTAACAGACTTTCAATAAAGCCAACTGAAAGTCTTTCCTTATGCACCAACCAAAGAAAACTGATGAAAATTTTATACAAATTGTTTTTCAAGTTTGACTGTCTGCTGTTGACAGATGTCAATGACAACGTTCCATTCTTCACCTCCTCGATATATGAGGCATCTGTGACTGAAGGGGCGGAAATTGGGACTCTAGTTCTCCAAGTGTCAGCAAATGATCTTGACCTGGGACTGAATGGGAAGGTAAGAAATAGTGTTTTTCAATTGAAATAGCTATTCACTCAGTCAACCTCCATCTGTAAACACTGTACTCATACAGTACACTATGCTAAACAATATGCTCACTGTTGAAAGATCTGTAAAATTCAAAGAACATTTGTGATACAGCCACACTTTAAATGAGGATGAATGAAAGGATCTTTATACTGTATCTCACTATGACCTCCAAAATATTTCTTCTGATAGAAAACTGGCTTCTATTTCTCTGCAGTATTTATATCATATTTCAGTGGGAAGTAACCATGTCTGAAGCTCTTAGATTCAATTACTTTCTAGATAAATGTATGTACTGCACACATTCAAAGAAATATCACTTATTTTTTTAATTAGAATGATATGCAGTCTGTCATTATATATAATTCCATCGTTCAAAAGTTAAAAAAATATAGTAAAACAATAATACGGTGAAATATTATTACATCAGAAAGTATCTGTTAGTTTAATTTATTTTAAAATGCAATTTATTTTATGAAGATAAAGCTGAATTTTCAGAAGCCATTATTACAGTTTGTCATACATACATACATATACATATATACAGATAGCAGGCTTCCAACTTTTGAGTATGTTTCTGTCGTTCTATTGGCCAATTGTGAACATGTGACTTCTGAAATCCTTATTGTTGAGCCATGCTCTGGACCCTGGATCTAAAGGGAGTGATTAAATGTTCCTGTCTCTATGTAATTTCTTATAGTGGGGCTTTTCAACAGTCCTCTGAATTACAAATGCCATGCAATGGCACAATAATGAGTATCATTTGTGGGTGTGAATGCTGATATCATTCTTTTTTCTTACAACACCCCCTCACACACAGCCATTTTTGTGCCAGATGGGGTTTGCTGCATGTTTTATTAATCTGACCCCTGTAATCATTTTATTATGCCTTTTACTATTTAATTCAGCCTCTTACTTGTGTTCTCGGCTCTAATGCGGCCAGCAGGGCATCATTTCATACTCACACCATGCTGGTTTAGTGCAACCATTCAGAGCAGCTTGTCTGGTAATTGTTGTTTGGGCCTTGTTGAAACAGCAGTTGGCACTTCTTCGTCAATTCAACAGTTTTGGCTATCTAGATTAGCTTCATTATTCTTAACATGAATGGCCTTGATTTCTGCTTTACCTGCTGGGAAATTGCCAATGTGCATTACAGGCATTTCTGACAGAATACCCAACAGGAGGTCTCAGTTTCAGGTCAGAACGGTTGGTGAATAAATTATGAGGAAAAGGCTGGATTGTTTAATTACATGTGGTTAGATTAGGCGGAATAGCATTAAACACACACACACACACACATAGGCAGCAACATTTACACAGGAAGACCAGTATTAATTGTTAATACGTTTTTCACACAACCCTGTTAGTTGTTTTGTGACAGGTTTGGTACTATTTCTCCTCTGTATTTAATTTCTTTTTGCCAATTTCTTTTTTATTGTGTCTCAGATCTCATACTCTCTACTGAATGACCGTAGTGGAGACTATCAGTACTTCCGCATTGATCCTGAGCTGGGCACCATCTACACAGAGGCTGTGTTTGATCGAGAGACCAAGGGATCTTACCTTTTGGAAGTGAAGTCAGTAGATGGCTGGGAATCAGGCAGGCCAGGGAAGCATGGACAGCCTAACTCAGGTACAGCGAACCCTATGTGGCAGAGTTACAGTAAATGGTTAAAGCTGATATGAAAATAGGGGAAAATATTCACACTTATTATACATTATACAACAATTACATTATATACAATTACTTTCTGTTCTCAAATCTGATTGGTTGAGTAGCAATACAAAAATTCATGATTTACAGTCCAAAATCACTGAGACTGGATTTATTTTTAAAACATTGTTACATGTTTGTAAATCAATAGATGGCCACAGTTCAGTCATTGAATCATTCATTGAACTAATTAATTAAAAACACATTTTTTAGGAGTGCTGCTACTGTGTGTGGTGCAGAAACAAGTACAGTAACTGACAATCAGGGTTGGAAATTAATGGGAGTATGGGTCAATAATACCACTAAAAAGACTGAAAAATGGCCCTAAAATTTGAGATTGGGGGGGGGGGGGCGCAGAAAGTGTCGCTGTAAACCGTTTTCACCCGAATATTAGCTAAAGTGCTGATATGATAATGATTTCATAACACAGTCCAATACACAAGATGTTAATAGTAAGTGCTTACTTTTCATACAGTTTCACCAATGAAAATGAATCCAAACAAAGCCACAACAAAACTGTTGCACTTCTACAAACAAAACAGCACTGGATTTTTGAATGAATGAGGCAGATCAATGAATCAATGACCCTTTATAACAGGGGTCAGCAACCTACGGCACGCGTGCCAACAGTGGCACGCAGAGGGATAATCGCTGGCACGCGAGCATTAGGGAAATAGGGAATACTATTAAAGTCTGAGAATTAAGTAACCTGCACTAGTCTACGGAGTCAACTTTTAACGATACGTTTACAATAGAAATGTTAAAGACCAACAGATATATCCAGTGATGCAAACTACTCTATTTTTTTTCTTTCTCAAATATGGCCATTTTGAGAGTGAGAGAGAGAGAGAGAGAGAGAGAGTGTGGACACCTGTTAACAAGAAAAATAAATTGTCTGCCTCTGTCTCTCTCTACAAACAATAAAGTTGTTTAATTACTTAAAAACAGCGATTTTCGCCCCTCCTTGCTGAGAAATATAATGTAGCGATTCAGTATCGATTAATAAAATTCACGTGGCTGCTGACAACAAGTTTATGAGCTTTTGAATGTTACTTTTTGCACACCGCGATCTCAGATCTTGTGCCAGTGGTGTGTGTGCGCGCACATCAATTTAAGTAGCGCATAGATATTTAGAACGGTGATTAAACTAAACGATTTTAATGCATTGGCCTTGTCACACACATACATACAGTGATGTTCAGTATGTTCACACTGTACATCTGTTATTCAATGAACTTTTGAAAAGTTTTTATTGTGTGTTTTTTTTTTATCTTATCATTTAAAAATGTGTATGTACTGTACAAAGCATTAATGCATTCTGTATCATACAGAATGCATTAAAAAGGGGTGGTGGGGGGCTGTTGGCACAGTGGTTAACCAGAAAAATTAAAATGGCATGTCATGCCGAAAAGATTGCCGACCCCTGCTTTATAAAGACATCCACTTGCTTGGTTCCTGAATTAATCAGCCACATAAATGAATCAATTCAATGGATGACTTTTTTACTTTGATCATTTCAAATTTCTTTATTCAAAAAAATAAAAAAGATTGGTTTGCAATCTGAACATTTTTATTTATTTATTTATAACTTACTTAAAGCAGTTCATAATGACATGAGAATAAAGTTTATTCAAAAACATTAATCTCATGACATTATTTACTGTGCAACTACATCTAAATGCCACTTCAGATGCAGCTTCTGATCCACATCTGCAGCCCAAAGATGGATTTTGTTGGCACTGATTTCATTTGATTGGTAACAGCATTATAGTTTTTAAACTAAATTTAATGAAATGTAAGAATTTGACATAAAAGACTTATACTTATAATACGCTCCTTAAAATCAGTTTAAGGGGGCAAATATCTCTTCTTAATGGAAAGTAAATTTCACTGCTGACAGTTGTGTCTGGAAAGAAAGTTATTCAATATCAACTTTATTTAACTGTTGTATAAAAGCAGTATCACACTTGCAGTCAGTATTAGACTGCTATTATACCATTTAATTCACACACAGTTTGGTTATGACTTCGACTCCCTTAAATATTCAGGAATCATGCAGACCATATTTGACGCTTGATGCTACCAATAAAACAAGAATTTATTCAACATTCATACAAGATAGTAATTACAGCTGTCAGTCACAAACACTGACTGTTTGAACATAGCCAGTGGGGTTGTGGGACTTCACAATACAGAGCTAAAGAAGATCTAAAGTTCAGGGGAATATTTACATTAGCTGCATAAAATATTACATTGCATAATCCTTGTTTAATATAGACAGCGTGACAGTTTGATTGGATTTGTTATTCCACAGGGCTAGCCAGAATCTCACACAAATGTATTTTTCATTCATTGTGTGGTATATTAACAATGTCTCTTTTGCCTTTGCTTTGTCTAAATAACCCACTAAAACTTGTAGTCAGCTAGACAAAAGTTGCTGGTTTAAATGTTGATGAAGGTGCCAAAGGAGAGGGGGAAATATCAGGGCATCTGCTCCAGTTTTCTCTGTCCTCCTGTGCTGTCTGCCTGCTCACCGTTTGCCCTGCACTCCAAATAGAGGAGAAGCCGTGCACTCCAACATACTTACAAGTGTAGAGAAATACACAAATGTAGATTATCAAATTAACAACACAGCAGTGTCAAATATGGTCGAGCACACAGGAGACAGAGTGTTGATTAGCAGAGAGTCACATGTACACACACATAATTACTCAGAAACATGTGAAAGCTAATTGTACTAAGATGCTGTCAAAGATGTCAATATGACAAGGAAACAAAACAACACGAGTGCTCTTTGAGCAGAAAATCCCACAACAGAGTTGTGCCTTTGCATTTGTGAGCGGAAATCATGACCACGTCTTCATGGCGGGGCTCTGAACAACATGCCATCCTGTCAAAGAGTGGCAGCTAAGCGTATGCTGTGCTCTTTTTACACAAAATAACACGTCAGAAAGAGAGCTGGATCGAGACTCGAATCAGAGTCTATCCGCCTCTCACATCCCTGACTGAACTGAAGGCTCTGAAAAGGTCACGACATGTTTGATTGTTTAGGTTATTCTGTTTCTTTACAGAAGCATAGGATTTTTTTTTTTTTTTTTTTTTTTTTTTTTTTTTTTTTTTGCTTTAAAGGGATAGTTCACCTAAAATTTTTATTTCTCCTGTCATTCTAAACCTGTATGACTTTCTTCAGTGGAACATAATAAATATAGAGAGAGAGAGAGATTCTCTCAAACCTTTTTGATTGCCAGTATTCTTCAAAATGTCTTATATGTTCCACTGAAGATAACAACATGAGAGTGAGTAAGTGATATTGATGCAACCAATCCGTTTAAATATGCTTTTTTCTGATTCCATTATTCTTGTTCCAGTCGCATATCAGCTCGGAGAGGCATTTATTTTTAAATAAAAATTAATAAAATATTTAAGAAGTGTAAATATGATAAAATAAAGCCCAAAAGGTATTTATTATTGGAATTAAAGTGTTTTGGATAATTTAATAGGCCTTTTATTGAAATAGGATGAGGTGTCCTCACCTTTATTAGAAGTTTAAAACTGTTAAGGGGTTGGGATTTAGGGTTTAAGAAACAAGTAAGATCCCAAATGTGGCAGCCATATTTCTATTTATGATTAATATATATATATATATATATATATATATATATATATATATATATATATATGCACAGTTTTAATATTGTACTACAATACACCGAAGTGTGAAAGGTATCTGCCACTATCTGCGTTTTTGGGTGAACTTTTCCTTTAATAATTGATCTTGTTTTAAGCAGCAGATCGTGATTGATGTGTCTACTGATAATTATATCGCATAGTGCTCATTTAAATTGGGCAAGCATCACAAATTTCACTTGCTTGCACTCAGTAAACACACAACTCCCAGGGTCCTTCACATCACCTAATGACTTCAGACACGACATAGAGCCACACGCATGAGAAGAAGATGGAGAGATGAAGATGGTCAGAAAATGAATGAGACAAACAGAAGATGCAGGAATTTGATGGAATTGGAAATGTCAGATATTTACAAAGATGTGAGGGAGGAGAGAGAGAAAGAGAAAGAGAAGTGGGAAATGACAGAGGCAAACACTCAAATGTAAGAAAGACAAGAAAATTGAAGTGAAGATAAATGTTTCTGAACACAGATTGCTAATCTTGTGTGTTTCTACTCTTGCCAGATACTGCGTATGTGCGTATTTTCATCAGCGACGTGAACGATAACAAGCCGGTGTTTGCGCAGTCTGTGTATGAAGTCGACGTGGATGAGGATGCTGACGTGGGCTCCACCATCCTCACAGTCAGTGCTAATGATGAAGATGAAGGTAGGTGAAGATGAGGAGGGGCATTGAATGATGGGTAGAATAATATGCTCATTTGTAAGATGGAAGAGGGATATATAAAGTGTTGACTAGGGGTGAAAATCAGGGTAATAGATTTAAAAACCTGACATCACAGCTCAGGTGTCTTCAACACTTGATATATCTTCTACAAATTTTAAGGGAAATGTAAAATAATAAATTTATGAAGAAGAAAAAAAAATCAACAACAATTAATTATGAAGTAAATTTGTACATTTTATTATATATTTCATTTTATATTTAAAGATTAATTCAGAATTTTAAAAATATGGAAAAAGGAAGATCAAATAAAAGGGAAATATTCTTTCAGTATTTACAGCGTTACTGCATTTGGACTACATTAGGGCATAAACTTCTCACAGGGCTTGTCTAGCACACAGTGATATTAATGAAATACAGTTAAAACATGTTCCCATGAGTTTGAGTTTGTCTCCAGGCTATTGCTTTCATATTCTTCTGCTCCATGCAATAACATCTGTACCACTCATGAATGAGAGACAGAGACAGTTGGTTCCTCATCAATATTCCCTGAGAACATAACAAATGCTTCTCCCAAGATAACCACCAGCCTCATACATTGCCATGTAAAAGCCTTGGCTAATATTTTTGTTTTATAACACACTCCAGAAATGTGCACAAAGAGGATTGTCTACATAACTCATCAGCCAGCCTGTCTTGGTATATAGATGCACTACTGAAGCGCGTAATTCCCTGTGGTCCAGCTGAATCCATGATTTGATGCAGGAGCGAGGAAGGGAATTATTGTATCAGTCATTCGTCATAATACAGCCTCGAGTGGCTGGACATTCCCTGAGCCTGAAGCGTTACCCTGATGAATAGATTTCCGCCTTCATTGCAGCTCTGACTTAACCCTCGCAGCCACTGGAGCAGAGCCACCATAGTGCAACTGGCGAGACATCATAGTACATCTGCACTTTCATAAGGAAGCTGCGCTTGATTCTGTGCATTAGCAGAAAATGCAAATAAGCCAAATATTCCCTAATGCAATTTTGTGGTGATACCCTAGGCATCACGAGATGGTGGAGATGAAATGGCGATGAGATTCCTAATCTGTCATTCCCTATTCATTAACCTCGTACCAGCAGGGATATACAAACACACTGAAAGATCTGAAGGACTGTTAAGCAGGAGTGTTTTTGCTCTGTTTGCTTAACTGGGTTATTTGTTTATATGAAGTCTCTTTGCATTTATTACCTATCTCAGAGAGATTATTCCTAAATACATACTAACAGCATAGTAATAAAGAATTTAATAAAATAGCATGCTCATGTCACATGTATTGCATCTTTTATTGTTTAATTAACAAAGCTCAACAGGGGATCCAAACATTTATTATAACTTTTCTTTTAAGCTGGTTTGAACTTTGTGCTCCATTTACTTACATCTGTTTGCTTATGAATGAAATGTGTACCAAAGTTCAGGTTTGGTGAACTCTGACCTCCAAATTCAGTTAGCACAAAGACATTTGAGCATCAGAGTACCTAAATATCACAGACTGGCTGGATTCAAATAACACATAATTTTAAAACTATGTGGTTTGCTGTGTTGTGAGGTCACAAGTATTTTTGCATACTCAAGTGTGGTTATGGTCTACTGTATGCGAGTAGCTCTCATTGGCTACATTCACATCACAAGTGATTTTGAATGAAATCCATTTTTAGTGAGATTGTTCATATGTCCTATTAAATGTGCCAGCCAATTTTAACATCATAAAATCAGTTTGTCAGCGTGTTAGGCTGTGTGTCCACCAAAGCATTTTTATTTAATTATTATTTTTTTATTTATTTTATTATTATTTTTTTCTGTGAGGCTAGCATATTTTTCAAATGTTTTTTCAAATGTTTCATATTTTTCAAATGTTTTTTCAAATGTTTCAAATATTTTTAAAAATGGCAGAAGTGTGATGAGTGTCTATTTTACTTTATTTATTTATTTATTTATTTATTTGCTACTGAGATTTGAAAAATGTTCAACTTTGTGCAAAATGCAGCGTTCATCACTATCACTTTATATCTAGCCATCCAGTCACAGTGGAGGAGAGGCAGGACATATATCACACCAACCAATTGTCATATCCTATTTATACTACGACTGAACAAAAATGGGGGATAAGTTAATATTGCTTTTAAAAATAATAATATTGTGAGTATTCATGCCTGTACCAGATGAAATTCCTGGACTACCACCAATGTTGAGAAACATTTCATTTACGATGTATCTGACACATTAATTCAGGGGATATTCCATCTCAAAGCAACCAAAGTGTCTCAAAAAAGAAAATAAAAACAACCTAAAAAAAAGCACCCTCTTTAAATATGTAAGTTTCAATGTATAGTTATATAATGAAAATTATTGTTTACTCCTCCTCATTTCATTCCAAACCTATATGACTTTATTTCCTCTGTGAAGAGACATCTTGAGCTGAATGGAGCTTTGATTGAATGTCTGACAAGAGCTATGCAAAAGTACAAAGTAAAGTTTTAAAGCAGGACAAATCAGAAATAAGGGAATATTGTCATGGACCACTGTAAAAAAAAAAAAAAAAAAAAAAAAAAATTAGATAAAGAATATAATTTTTCATTTAATCGTATCTTCACATAATTTAGAGTTTATTGGTCTATGGTTCCATGGTTTCCAAGTTTCAGAGGCTAATCTTGACAATAACCTCTAAAGTCCATTGAAGCAGATTATTGTTAACCTGCAGCAAAAAAAGCTTGTTATTGTATTTTAAATAGATACATTTTTTTCTTGCTAACCATTTTTCCACTTTTGGGAGTTTCTGACTTTTAGCCTTTTGTTCAGTAGCCTTTATATCAGTGTCAATGTTGGTCTTTGCTTTCTTCTTTGTTCCTCTTAAAAATTACTTCAGGCCAGAGGAGGAAGTTTTCTTTGTTTTCATTAACTGCTCTTATTCTTTAGGTGCTAATGCCAAGTTGCGCTACCAAATTACATCAGGCAATGTAAGAGGTGTTTTTGACATGGAGCCCGAGGTTGGAACCATCTTCATTGCCCAGCCTCTGGACTATGAACAGAACAAGCTCTATAAGTTGCACATCTTGGCCTCTGATGGGAAGTGGGAGGATTACGCTACTGTAATAGTCACCATTGTGAATAAGAACGATGAGGCACCTGTGTTCTCTGTGAACGAGTACTACGGCAGTGTGACAGAGGAGATGGATGGTTCTCCTGTCTTTGTGTTGAAGGTACTATCCGCTCTGTTCAATTTTCAGATCATATATTTGTTATTTTAAAATAGCAAGAAAGAAAATGTTAGGAGCTCCTCTAAATTAAACAAAAACAGGTCATGGATGTGTGATTTACCACATTCTTCTTCCACTAATGGGATTTTTGAAACTGGATAATACAACAATTCATTGGAAATTGCCCAAACACGATTTCTTAATTAGAGTGAAAACTGTTATTGATTTGTTCTTTTGAATGCATTCAACAGTTTGATTGAGTCTCAAGAGGTTCATGCATAGTTATTAAAGTCCAAAAAAAAGTTAATTATTAAAAGTCTGAATTTACAGTGAGTGACATTACTTTATTTGTCCAAAGATGTGAGAGGCTCACTTTCATTCTGAATGTTTATTTTATTTATATATATATACACAAGCTCTTAACTTTTACATTTTCTTAGTCAAGAAAGGGTTTAAAGTTTTGAGTGTTGGATGTTGGATGGATGGATAGATTATTAGATTTATGTTAGAGTTTACAGACTGAAGTTTTAATATATTCTCTTTGATTTTGTAGGTAACAGCATCTGACCCAGATAAGGATGCTGACCAGGAGGCTTTGAGATATTCTCTTCATGGTCAAGGTGCTGAGAGCGAGTTCATCATTGACGAGGTGACGGGGAAGATTTATGCTCAGAGAACATTAGACCGTGAGGCCCGGGCAGTGTGGCGTTTTGTGGTCCTGGCAACGGATGAGGGTGGCGAGGGACTAACAGGTTTCACCGATGTCATTATAATCGTGTGGGACATAAACGACAATGCTCCTATTTTTGCTTGTGCCCCAGACAGTTGCCATGGTGACGTATCTGAGAATTCCCCACCTGGCACCTCCGTCATGGAGATGACAGCCACTGATTTAGATGATGCGGCTGTCGGACAAAACGCAGTGCTGGCCTATAGAATTGTGGGTAACACTGCCTTAAATGGAGCTAACAGCGGAGCAGATGTGTTCAGCATCAATCCCGCTACTGGGACTGTTTCAGTGGCAATGTCTGGTCTGGACAGGGAGCAGACTGACTCATATGTCTTGGTGGTGGAAGCACGAGATGGTGGAGGTATGATAGGAACGGCCACCGCGACTATACACGTGACGGACATCAATGACCACGTCCCACGTTTCCTGGACCGCATGTGCTCCGTACGCATCCCTGAGAGCAGTGAGCCCAATACGCCGATCATAGAGCTTGCTGCAGAGGATGCAGATGCTGGAGAGAATGGCCAGCTGACCTTCAGTGTGGTGGCCGGTGATCCCGAACAGAAGTTTTACATGGTGAGTCATCGACAGGAGCAACGCGGGACCCTTCGTCTCAAGAAGCATCTGGATTACGAAAGACCAGGTGAGCAAAGCTTCAACCTCACCATAAAAGTGGAAGATATGCAGTACTCCAGCCTGCTGCACTGCATTCTAGAGGTTGAAGACTGCAACGACCACGTGCCGGTCTTCATTCCTCACTTTATACAGCTTCCAGCCGTACAAGAGGATGTTGCTTCAGGAACTAGCGTGGCGAGTGTGGTTGCCAGTGATTTGGACTCAGGGTTGAATCGTGAGATCACTTATAGTATTGCTTCAGAGTCTGATCCGTACCATCTGTTTTCTGTGGACCAGTCGGGGTTGGTCACTGTGGCTAGTGAGCTGGACCGGGAAAAGGTCGCACAGCATCATTTGGTTATACTTGCAACAGACCATGGCACACCACCATTGACTGGCACCGCAACTATCCAGATGGCTCTGCTGGATGTCAACGACAACGGCCCTGAGTTTGAGGCTGCATATGCACCAATAGTGTGGGAGAACGTTTTGGGCCCACAGGTTGTGCGGCTTAACCAGAGCTCCACATTACTGAAAGCCGTGGACCGAGATTCAGAGGAGAATGGCTCACCCTTTTCCTTCTCTGTGCCTCTGGAGTATCGTTACAGTAATGATTTCCACCTGCAGGATAATGGCAATGACACTGCCACCATCACCGCCCTGAGAGCCTTCGACAGAGAAAGACAGAAAGAGTTTCTACTACCTGTCATCATGACCGATAGTGGCAGTCCACCAAAGACCATTACGAACACACTCACTATCACCATAGGCGACGAGAATGACCACGCCCACATAGCTGGACAGAAGAAGGTGTTCATCAACTGTCACAGAGGTAATGGCTTCAACAATATACATATGTACTAGCAGATAAAAGGGTCAGTCATGGTTAAATTACGTTTAATTAAATGGGCTGATAAAATACCATTTAAATTCATAATATTATTTGGCGTGTGGGTTTAACTCTGTTAAATCAGTAGTTTCTTCATCTTTTATTTTTATTGTTTGTGATTGTTTGTATAAACCAAGGCATTTTTACTGCTATTTTATTTCCCTGATAATTATCATAAATATAGTAAATCTTCAAAAAGCAGGTAGTTTCCTCAAAGTTATGTGGTATGATAAAGAAACAACACAAGAGATGGTTATATTAAAATGGTGTGCATAGATTATTTATTTATTTATTTTCCTGGTTAATATGCATGTTTAATACACTACCATTCAAAAATTGGGGATCAGTAAGCTTTGATTTAATAAAATAATGTAAAAATATAATATTGAGTATAATATTGAACTGTTTTATATTTTATGTTTTAATTGTAATTGATGTAATTTAATGTAATTTATTCCATAATGGCAAAGCTGAATTTTCAGTCCTGAATTTACTCCAGTCTCACATATTTTTTATGCTAATTAGGTGCTCAAGAAAGATTTTTTAATTATTATTATCAATGTTGAAATCAGTTATGTTGCTTCATATGTTTGTTGGAAATGTGATGCATTTCTTTCAGTATTTTCTGGTGAATATAAAAAGAACAGCATCTATTTGAAATAGATTATTTATTTATTTTTTTATTTATTCATTCATTAATTGGGTTACAAAATTTTAATCCATCATTGCTGCATTAATGGTAGAGCTTATTGTAGCTTTGTCTATTCTACTGCAAGCTTCACATTATGCTTTATGGATTGATAATAGCTGTAGATCTATAGCCAATATATTTTTGTATTTCATATTTGAACCAGACCACAAACTTAGCCTGGGCCCAGTGAAAAGTCTGAAAAGTCAGTATGTTCATCTTTTACTCTCTGGGAAGTTTCTTTCAGGCTCTATGAAAGTCATTTGGAGTAGATTATCTATGATTTACAAAATAGGGAGCTTGGTGAGAATAATGATAAAAGCTAAATATGGCAACATTTGAAATAATAATAATAATAAATAATAATAATAAACGTTCTATGAATAAACATTTTGAGAATTATGGAAGAAAATACAGATTAAATACTTATTCAGAAAACTGCCAAATTTGATCCATTTCAGTCAGCACTGGTGCCAGTAGTCACTCACCATGATGCATTACTTTGGCATGCTGGCTGATTCAAATTGTAAATATTTTACTGCCAGACTATTGCTATGGTATTTTTCAGAGGCTGAGCTGCAATTATTTGCAATTTAAACTGCAATTTTATGAAAATAAATAAAATGCATTTAATACTGTAGCTTTACACAAATGTTGCAATTTAGCTATAGTGGATTTTAGTGGTCGAACTTATTTTTTATAGAATCACCCATTAACCTGTTACTTACTATAAATAAATCAAATCAGCTCAGTTACCCTTTAATGTATGGTATATTTGATGAGTAGCCATAATGCACACCTGCTTTGCATCGTGGTTGTTACCTCGGTTGTGCATTATTATTCAGCGAATAATTTTATCCTGCTTATGCCATGGTTACCACAACTTCATACATTGTTCAGAGGTGTTATATCAAGGCATTTGTCAGGTTTTTGGCCTTAAAACACTCTTGGGTGTAGAAATAATTTTGTATACATCCCATCCCAAGGTTGATAGGTTGAGCCCCCTCTGATAATTCCAGAATTTTAGGGTTAGCATTTTTAGGGTTAGTAACGGGGGTTTGAGTCATTGATACTGTATGTGATTAAAAGAGAAAGAGAGAGTTTAATAGTTGTAAGCTGTAAGTTGTGAAAGTATTTTATTGAAAAAGACAATTGCAGGGCAGCACTGGCAACAAGTTTTTGTGCGCATATATGCTTCCGTCTGCGTGCCTGTACAGTATGTGTGTGTGTGCAGAAAGAGCAGGAGAGAGAAAGCAAGCATGATTTCCATAAATAATAAAAGGTAATTTAGTGAAAAAACATGAAAATTGTTTGCCATTTTTATCCTATTGTTTGTCACATTACTTAGCTTGATCAGTGTCTGTGGGTTTTGTTTAATTTGCTGTTGTAGGCTATTAGGGCCTTTGAAATAACTGAAAAAAAGAAATAAAAAAACTGTAGAATTGATTTGGAACTGTAATGCAGACTACAGACCTGGAACTGCTTCATAGCAGTGTGTTTAATGGAAAATTGCATACCTAACATTCACCTAACAATCAGAATCAAGCATTCAACAGTCATCCGTTTATATATATATATATATATATATGTATATATGTAAATCTATATATGTATATATGTATATGTGTACATATATGTATATATACACACACACACACACACACACACACACACACACACACAGAATAATATATAATGTATTCAGCTTACAGTTGTCAGTAGGCATATGTCTGTGGACAGTGCTGAATGCTTGCAGTGACATACAGTCTCTCTCTCTCTCTCTCTCACACACACACACACACACACACACACACACACACACACACACACACACACACACACACACACACACACACACACACACACACACACACACACAAACACACACCCACATCAGCATATACACATTGTTTCAACAGACATAATCATGCATTTATACATACTGTATACTACACCTGATGCACATGAATTTTTTTTATGACAGGGAGAATGCCAACCAATGTACTTGGGAAGGTTTACTCACCAGATCCAGATGACTGGGATAACAAGACGTATGCCTTCGAGGGACATGTTCCTAAGTGAGACCTTTTTCTTCTCTACTCTTCTTTCTTTCTACATCCTTTTCCTTTCTGTCCACATCGTTGCATCATCCCCTCCACATGGTTAGCATGTTTATACACATCTCCCAGCACCATACACATTTTTCCTGCACTCTTTGTGTTACGGGGTCAAGGGATCTCTAAGAACAATGTCAAACCCTTTCTTCACACATTCCAGCATCTCTCTTTCTCTCCTGCTCTTCTCTATTGATGTTGTACACTTTACTGGAGAGGAGTATACAATGACAAGATGAGGCCAGCTTTTAGATGTCTTGAGCAAATAGCACACCTGAGCTCTCGCTCTCTCATAATCTTCAGTATACGCAACATAATGTGAGAACACTCGTGTCTTTGGGAAAGATTTAAAAATATAGATGAAAATTGTTACTCCATTTGGAAACAAAAATTAATTAATTGAAATATGTTTTAGCTTGTAACTGGAATTTGTTTTCTTTTATCGTTTCTGTAGATTTTCTGTGCATGTGTACATTCATCAATGTAATGTAATGTAATAAGTGTAAATATTTATTGGAAGCTGAGGTCAGAAGGTGACCTATAAATTGTGCTTTTCAGTTTTGAGAAATTGTTGGGATCAGATTGGGTTTAGGCTATTTTTTTTAGGTAAGTGAAATCTGTATTTCAGTGCCATTCATCTGCCGTTCAAAATTTGTTTCAATATGCTAGAAAAGGAAACACTCGCAACAAAAGGATTCACCCTCTAAATCATCTTTCATCTATCATTCACTGTGTTCATTGATCTGTTAGATTTACACTTTGGCTTTTTATTGTTTATATATATATATATCTCCAGTCAAAAAATCTATATTTTAATACTTTAATCCAATTTTCTACCTGCAGTTATTTTATCCTGAACAAGCGGACAGGGTTCCTCATCATAAAGGAGAACGCTCCTCCTGGGAGTTATGACTTTCAGGTTCGAGTGTCAGATGGGGTGTGGCCGGATGCCATCTCTAGTGTAAAGGTGAATGTGAGAGAGCTACGGGATGATGCCATCTACAACTCAGCCTCTCTGAGATTAGCAGGTACCGGTGATATTTACCTCATGACAGTATGACATAGTGCTTTTTGACATTTAAATGAGATTTCAGCTGATCAGTAATCAGTGCTAACTTTTACACTTGTTAATTTTTCTTCTATTTTCTTCTCTCTAATAATCTGCAAATTATTATTTTCTTTTTTTAAGTAAGATTAAAGTCTGAAATATCTCCTTTTGATTTACATAGAATTATATATGTATTTATAGCATCCGTCGATGGTGCCATAATAATTCCATGTTGCATTTTCACTGGACTTGTCTTTCCTGTATCTGTTTAACCATCTATAGCTGCCTTGATACTGCAAAAGCAGAGAAGTTCTGTCACGCTTTGGTACTTATGCACAGTCAACAAGAAACAAGATGCAGGCTAAGGTTTATGACAATGGCAGCTCTGATGCATCATTTTGTTTGTGCAGAACTAAATGCCTGAAACCTTAGCCTACCTACTGTAAAACTATTCTTTAGTATTTTTGGAATGCAAATTGATTAAAGAGTGTGCATGTAATGCTGCTGTGTTATTTCCAATTTAAATCATTATAGTTAAAGGATATGATACAAATGTGACTGATAATGAATGGCACTCTGTATACAGCACTGTTGAGACTTGAGCCGAGTCTGTGTCCACTGCTTATTTCAGTCAAAGAGATTAAAATGGTTTGATGGTTTGGGCCAGGAATCAGGATCTGTGTCGACTGTGTGCCATGTTGTGGCAGTAAAACTCATGAGCATATTGACTTTGGTGACATTATTACAGTCAGGGTTTTAATGAAAACAAGACTGAGCTGAAATGAAATGGACTATGGCTGAGGTTTTATGTAGTTTTAAGACTACTAAACTGGGAGAAAAGGTCTTGTGTGAGATGGAGAGACAGAATATAAAATGTAAGCCGATAGCAAACTCATAAGCCTATAAAGAGATTTTTCTTTGATTTCAGCAGTGCAACTGATTTCATGGCAGGCATGGAACAACAGCAAGCAGTTTTTATTACTGCTTATTGTGACTTCACAAATAACTTTTCAGATGTCATGTAACAACAGTGTGTATGTAAATGTCTCTCCTTTCTATAATCTCTGACAATCCCTAACTGAAGTAGGATTATATGTGCCATTAAAAAACAATCTGAGTTACTTTTATTGCATTTTCATATTTTTATCAGATAATCTTCTGTGGTCTGTGCAATAAGATATTTGTCCCATATTTATTTTTTTATTTTATTTAAACTAAATAATGTGGCGGTTTACTATTAACCCTCCAGGATGTTGCCAATAAATTTGATTTAAAGGCATTCTTTAAAGAAACCTATTTTATCTGGAAGTGTTCATGGTAAAATAATCATGATTATGGATAAATTACACCCTTATTATTTATTTACTATTTATTATTGTTATATGTTCAGCAATTATATTTCACACAAAAAAGGCCAAGTAGGACAGTGCGCAATTTTAAGGATTTTAAGGACAGTATTTAGGGAGAAATTATGATTCTGTAAATTTTAGTCTTAAGGAGTTTGATATGTATAAAATATCAGAAAAGAAACATGCATTTATTTAGAGGTGATTTATATTTTTTGTTGTGGTGAGTTGCTGTGCGACAGTGTTTGCCAAATTGGACATAAGCCTAGTGTTGAAATTGTTTCACACTCAGTCACTTTGAGTCCTTTTGGGTGTCTTGAATTTTTATCTTTAACGTCTTGAGTGTTTTATGGTCCCTAGAATTGCAACAGTTAGCAAAAAACCAACAAGGTTCAAAACAAGGCTTTCGGTTTCAGAAGGAGATGTCAGCATCTGTCAGTACTTCAGGCATTGTTTAAAATGCACATGAAAATGCCATCAGTCAATTGAGGTATGAGCTAATGTTCTTCCCAAATACTTAAGATGTTTATATCCCTGGAGCCCTGTCTCAACATTCATTGAATTCTGGTCTAACTGAATGTTTGACTTTCTTACTATTTAATGCCTCCTTGACATTTGAAATCCCATTTCAGGAGCTAATGTTGAAGGCAATGGAGAGTCGTAAGGCCTGTTTAATGCTGCTGCTTTGAGATTATAGCTTGCTCTGTGCATCTCAGAAAGTGAACTGATTGTAAAGTGAAATATAAGGGAAAGTATATGTAGAAGTTCTTTAGACACCCATGTTAGCTCATGCAGATAACCAAACATGTGCACACAAACTCACACAAGCTTATTCCCATAACCTCTGGGCACATACATATACACATTTATACATACAACTGCCACATTTTGCAGGACACGCAACATGAAAAGCTTTTTGAGGTTAAACTTTTGAGGCTTCTGACTGCTTAGACAGTTTGGATTTATCTTTAAATAATGTAAAATGTGTCATGTTTTGATCCTCATCTTCCTGGCTAACCCTGAGTTTTCAACCCCAACAGGACTTTGAAGTATCATTCAAAAGAGAAAATATTGGCATTCATTCGGTAGCTCACCAATTCACAAAGACATATTGACCAGCCACACCGTCCCCCAAGCCACAATAGCTAAACCATCTCAAGGTTACCTATGTAACCCTAGTTCCCAGAGAGAATGAGATGCTGCGTCGTATGCTTTGGGAACATCTTCAGTGTGATTATGCTCTGAATCGTGTGTGTAATCAGACCAGTGGATGGGCACGACGTCACGGACGTGGTGAGGTGTGACCAGGAAGCTATAAAAGGTGGAGACAGCAGCAGGTTCTTGACAGGGTATGACAGGAGACGCAGCGTCTCGTTCCCTCAGGGAACTAGGGTTATATACGTAACCTTGAGATGTTCCCCTTCAGGAACTCAAGCTGCATCGAATCCTTTGGGAATGAGAATATTGAGGTTGTAGAACCTGACGAACATTAGCGGCATATACCAACCCACAGCATTACATATATCCTGCATAGTCACACCTGACAAGAAGGCCATGGAGGACACCACACTTTGGGTGGAGTGAGCATGGACTCCTAAGGGTGAGGGAAGGCCAGAAGACTCATATGACATCTTCAGGGTGGAGTGGGTCAACCCTGCAGAGAATCTAGCCTGCAAGAACTCAGAATCAGAATCAGAATAAGCTTTATTGCCAGGTATGTTTACACATACGAGGAATTTGTTTTCGTGACAGAAGCTTCCGCAGTGCAACAGAATGACAGCGACAGAACAAAAAACACATAATAATAGAATAAAAAATACAAATAAGTAGGTAAGGAATAACAATATACAAATTGACAATAGTATGTGCAGGTATATTACAATAGACAGTTTTGTATGTACAGGTATATTATGTGCAAATTTGAAGTGTAGACTAAATATGTTTTTTCGATAAATAAGTTTATGTGTGTATAAATAGTGTTGTGTGTTCCACAGTTAATATCAAGTGTTCGTTAGATGGATTGCCTGGGGGAAGAAACTGTTCCTGTGTCTGGTCGTTCTGGTGCTCAGAGCTCTGTAGTGTTGACCAGATGGCAACAGTTCAAAGAGGAAGTGTGCTGGATGTGAGGGGTCCAGAGTGATTTTGCCAGCACTTTTGCTCACTCTGGATAAGAACAGTTCTTGAACAGAAGGGAGGGTTGTACCGATGATTCTCTCAGCAGTCCGGACTACCCTCTGTAGTCTTCTGAGGTCGCGCCCCATCCATTGGTCTGATTACACACACGATTCAGAGCATAGTCACGCTGAAGGCATTCCCAAAGCTCGAGCTTGAGTTCCTTAAGGGGAACTCTAATTTGTGTGTGTGTGTTTCCATCTTTTTATGAGTATAAATATTATCTTTGGTTCTTTGTCTCAGAGTGTGTTTCCCTACATTTAAAAAAAACACTTGCATTATAAATGCACCTATTTCTATGCATGTATTTTTGCCCTTTTGACACATGCATTTTACTTTCTGTTCATTATGCATGCATGCAGTATGTGGCACAATTCCACCAAACACAGTACACTTTGGTGTTTATTTCATGATGTTGTGGGATCTCTTAGAATTGTTTGATAAAATAATATCTAAAATAAAATCAACCTGGCATGTGAACACAGCTAGTTTTAAATGGATAAAATATAGGTCAACCACCTATTGTTATTACAAAATTATACAATTGACTTCTATCTATCTATCTATCTATCTATCTATCTATCTATATATATATATATATATATATATATATATATATATATATATATATATATATATATATATATATATATATATGTAGTATTAGTAATAGATTTTGGGTTGATTGGAAACATTACTATTTTAATGTTTTTGAAAGAAGTTTCTTCTGCTCATCAAGCCTGCATTTATTTGATCAAAAATACAGAAAAAAACAGTAATATTGTGAAATATTATTACAACTTAAAATAATAGTTTTCTATTTGAATATACTTTAAAAAAATAATTTATTCCTGTGATGCAAAGCTGAATTTTCAGCATCATTACTCCAGCCTTCAGTGTCACATGTAACATCCAGTCTATCACATGATCATTTAGAAATTATTCTAATATTCTGATTTATTATGAGTGTTGGAAACAGTTCTGCTGTCTAATATATTTGACGAATAAAAGGTTAAAAAGAACTGCATTTATTCAAAATAAAAAAAAAATTCTAAAAATATATATTCTAATAATATATTTTCTTTACTATCACTTTTTATCAATTTAACACATCCTTGCTGAATAAAAGTATTGATTTTATTTAAAAAAAAGAAAGAAAAAAAATTACTGACCCCAAATTACTGACCAGTAGTGTATATTGTTATTACAAAATATTAATATTTTAAAAACATAGCTTCTTTTTTTTTTCTTTTTTTTTTATTCATCAAAGTTTCCTAAAAAAGTACCACATGTTCTGAAAAAATATTAAGCAGCAGAACTGTTTCCAACTTTGATAATGAATCATCATATTAGAATGATTTCTAAAGGATCATGTGATAATGATCCAAATAATTTAGCTTTGCATCACAGAAATAAATGATAATTTAAAGTATAATAAATTTAAAAGAAAATTGTTTTAAATTGTAATAATATATCACAATATTACATTTTTTTTCTGTATTTTTGATCAAATAAATGCAGGCTTGATGAGCAGAAGAAACTTCTTTCAAAAACATTAAAAATAGTAATGTTTCCAAACTTTTGGTCTGTACTGTATATATATATATACAGTATGTTTGTGGAAAATGCCATATAGATTTTTTTATAAGTCAATCAATAAAATAGAAAAAAAAAAAAATTCATCTATTTTTATATCATCACAATTTACACAGAAATTAATGTTTTTTTATTGTTATTTTATTTGATTTTTTACAGCCCTATTCTAATAAATCCCTGTGGTCCCCTGTATATTTTTAAGTTTAGGTGTGTGTGTGTGTGTGTGTGTGTGTGTGTGTGTGTGTGTGTGTGTGTGTGTGTGTGTGTGTGTGTGTGTGTGTTTTAACAACCAGAAAAGGTGTTAAGCACACCATTGCTTAATGCCCATGGGAAGGGGAGCAGGTTTGATCTGGGCTTGGATCAAAGCCAGGTGTGAGGCTGTTCCCAGCTGTCATGATGAGTCTCCTCTTCACACACAGCTCATGATGGTAGCAGACAGCCACCCTTCTTGCACTCCCCAAAAGCTAATCACAGTTTCCTTCCTTGCCCCCACCTAAACCTCCATGATTGACAGTCTTCAAGCACTAACAGGGCCTTTCGCACCGCTTTAGTTCCAGAACTAAATGTACAGTACTAAAGTACTTTGACGAGTTTGCGCGAACTGTTTCCCAGTACCATTTAAAGGGTTGCATTTGCACAGAGAGTGTGTAGGACGTGACGTAAGCTGGTCGACAGCGATGTCATTTGTGTGCGGCTTTCAACAACGTTAACAAATGAAGAACAAAGTTAACATAGTCTCGCGGGTTTCACAATAATGGACATGGAATGTCGACGTATACGTAAAGCGATTGAAAGAATGGAAAGGAGGACTAAGAATCTCCAACAACAACTGGGAGTGCTACATTTGCTACAAGTGCTACAACTTTGCATTTTAGGAAGATATTCTAAAATATTTTTAGACATTCTACTAACTATAAGTTTTAAAATTTTAAACTACATGTCAATTAACATAATATTATTAGCAAAGTGTTATGTTAGGGTTAGTAGAATAAGTAGATGTGTACTTTCAAAGTTATGTATAGTAACTTTGTGAGATATTATAGTTTCTTAAGGGTGAGGAGTTCACCCGTGCCACTGCCCAGCACTGGCCCCAAGGCACCCTGACTCAGCCTGGGGACAGACTGAGCTTGGGGCCTCTCTCAGTTGGTCTAACACCTCCCTTGGGGCCACTGTTCAGCCACCCTCACAGTCCCTAACTGTAAGCTAAGCATACCAATTAGAATAGTTCAGTGGGTATTGGGAGGAAAGCATACCTCCAGCACAGGAAAATCGATGTCCAGATGGTTGCTGAAGTGTTACGATTTGCCTACAATGCTCAGAGGCCGTGCCCAGCTTCATCATGATGTGCTGGGAACCGTGAACATAAAGCACAGGCACCTATTACCATGGTGACAAAGACTTGCCGCATGCAGTAGTTTGAGCTCCCGTCCCAGACTTTTTGACATGGCATGTCAGCTGGAGTTTGTGCGAACAGCCACTGACAGGCACTAACCTCACTTAATGACAAGGAGATGTGTTGACGAGGGAAAACCTGACCATGCATTTTTCATGAGCTCTGCACCTCAGTTCAGTGCTGTATTAAGAATTGTGCATTTTATTTTTTTGTTGTTGTTGGTTGTTTTTTTTTTTTGTTTTTTTTCATATTCTGGAGTTCTTGTAGTTTAGGTCAAATTTATACAGTTCTGTTATCCTTATGTGTCATGCATTTATGTTTGTGTCTCTGACAGACATCTCCGCCACAGAGTTCATGGAACGTCGTGGCAATCTGAAGAGCAGGTACGAGCTGCTGGGCGACTTCCTGTCAGACATGCTGTCTGTGGGGGCAGACGACGTCAACATTTTCAGTCTGGTGGAAGTGCGGCACAGGATTCTGGATGTGAGGTTCTCCGTTCACGGCGCACCGTTCCTCAAGGCAGAGAAAGTCCATGGATACCTTGCAGCTCATAAACAAAAAGTAAGACTTGTCAAAAGCACATTCCAATGAATATAGTCATATTTGACCTTGTAATAAACCTATAAGCATGCACACTTCAGTGTGGAACAACTGCAAGCTTTAACACAAATTACATTTGTTTTCACTTATTCAAAACAAGATGAGACCTGATGTATTAACCCAGGCCTTTTGTTACCTTTTCAATCAAACCTAAAGTGTCACTTCTCACTCTCCCTTTTCATTGATATGACACATACGCTCCATTTCCTTCTTAGAAAAGACACTGCTAAAGGTAAAAGAGCGGTGATATGAATTGGATCTAAATGTATCCATCTCCTACGCAAAATCATTGATCAGGACCAATTACAAGGCATAAAGGGGCTTGGAAAATAGCCTGGAAATGGTGAGCAGAAATAGTAAAAGTACTACTGATAGAGGCTAGAGGTTATTAATGATGGGAATTCTAATCCTCAGGAAGAAGAAACTACTCAAAATGTTCACTTATTCGTTTCCTCACAGTTCGACTCTTTCCATTACTCAGAGCTAAAATTAGTGGGAGAAGAAAGTGAAAATTTAGGGAGCTAATTACAGATGAACTCACTGATATGGAAAGTAAGTTGCGTGTCTCTCCTCGTAGTAATTGGAGAGATTTCAAGACAAGGAATGGAGAAAAAAATGTTTTAGTGTAATGAAAATTGCCACGGTAGAGGTACATGCATTGGCAGGGTTTTGAGAGAGATCAGAGAGAACAGCCAGTTCATGCTATTGCCTCTGAATCTGATGTAATTGCGTTTTTCTATTTTCGGCTGGTTTGACGGCTACATTCACTGCATGTCGGATGTGTCGAGTAGGCCGTGTGATGTTGCCTTGCAACAGAGCTGGAAGAAATAAGTGTGCACAGTAGGAGAGAGACAGAGATGAGCCCCTCTCACGTCTGTAACTTTTAAATGATCCTTAATGCACTGTCATGATCTCCAGCAGTCCTCTCTCTTCCCCTTGCTTTCTACACCGCTCCCTTGTGCCACAACGTGCACTTTGAAGAGCTCAGGATTCCCCTGTGGCCGTACTAGGATGGGGGAAGCAGATTTTCAGAACATACTGCTCCTCTCCCAGGGGATTGCCCTTCTATTTCACCCCCTAACACCCCTTCTGCAATACACACAACTGAAATTACACTCTGTGACGTGTTAGACGCTGCACAAAAACACATTGTTGCGTCAAGCTCGAAAACCAAAAATAAATCTCTATGTAGTGATAGTGACTCCTGATGAAAGACTAAGAGTCAATAATACATGGGGGAAAAAAGATTTCAGGGAAGCTTGTTATTTGTTGTGAAATTTGAGGGTGATTCGGTTCAAATGCAAGCTTGCATTTAGGTCTTCAGCAGACAAAACTACAAGAAGTTTGCAGAAAAAAAAAAAAAGTTCTCATGAGACTAAAATGGCATGTTCCAGAAATAGTGCACCTATAGCGAGCAGGTTAAGATGCAGAAGGAACTGATGAGGATGAACGAAGAACAAATACAGCCGTTCTCTACATTTAATCGGATGCCAATGAATTTCCCACTCTATTTGAGTGCACATTATGAGGGAGAGGAAATACAATAAGTTTAAAGCGTTCAGCTGAATCTTCACTGTCAGAGCCATTTCAAACTGGCCTTTCTCAAAAATGCATCTCATCACCTTTGCTTTTGCAGAAATCTTCATAATTACAAATCAAACATGAAGGCAGTGCATTTTGCCTCTGTCCTTTTGTTCGACTTTATTCAGGCAATTGTTGACTCGTGCACACCCACACTATTTCTTTTGTTGTGCTTTTTTCCCCCCTTGCCTTCCCTACTCTTTTCTCTCAGAATAATTTTGAAATTACTACTTGGTTTGTTGCATCTTTAAGTACTATGTGGCACAGCACCTCCCATTGATCCCTTTCCCTGTTCTTTTAAGTGAATGCTTGTTCCTTCAGGTTGGCTTTGGCAAGAGAGCATCTCTACTCTTTCTTTTCGAAAAGTTCAGTCATGCATAACAGTACAATGTGGATCGGTTCCACACCTCACCAAGTCTCTCGTTCACTCACCAAAACACCTTTTGGCGGTTTTTGAACCCATTCTTCACAAATCAAATGTTTAAGAAATGCACACTGTTTTAAATCATACAACAGAAGCATGAAAAGGCCACTGGTCCAACATGAAGGTTAGTGCCTGTAAGCGGGGAGCACAAAACAAACTCCAATCATCCTACCAGCTTGCCTGTTTATGTGTGCATGTAGATCCCACTTTGTATATCTCTTGGGTGTCATCTTGTGCTATCACTGAGCCTCTGTGAAACAGTTTCCCCTTAGGGAATTATGGGTATTGTAGTTCCAATCCCGATGGGCACCCCAGAGGGCCTCTGAGAAATGAGCTGACAGTACGATCGAGCAGGAGACGGGCAAGAAGTTCCACGCTCTCCTCCAGGAATAGGGAGAATAGGGAGAGAGAGAAATAAACAGAGAGTGAGAAAGAGAAATGAGAGCATCCAGAAGAAGGATTAGACAAGGGAGTGGGTGCATCTTCTCTGCTGTGTAAGCTCCTGTTACCTGAGCCTATAACTGCCTCATATAAACTAATGGTTTATTAGTTGTCTGCGAGTGCTAAATAAAAAACGAGACCTCAGAGTTGCAGTGTTTAATGTCTGAGGTAATACATGCAAATCACCTCCTCAAGCAGGCATGAACGTGGGAGTCAGACCTGAATGCTCAGTGGAGGATCCACATTGTGTGTGTGTGTGTGTGTGCGTGTGCGCGTGCATGTGTGTGTGTGTGTGTGTGTGTGTGTGTGTGTGTGTGTGTGTGTGTGTGTGTGTGTGTGTGTGTGTCCGAAAAGACCCAGAACCACAAAAAAAGGGAGAGAGAGTCAAGTGTGTGTGGGTGAATGTTTAACACCAGGCATCTCTACGCTCTGCAGCTTCAAATGTGTGTTAGTGTGTGTCTTGAAAACAACTCCTGGATCTGATCCACAGGTACTCTGCATTGCAGTAAAGTGCATCAGTAGATCTGCAGTCAGTTGGGCATACACACTTGAAATACACACGGACACTCGAGCCATTAAATGTCAACTAATGGAATTCAATGAGTGATCACACTGATTTCGATTATGTTTAAAACTACACATTATTGGTTTCACGATCAGTGGCCCAGAAACACAAAACAATAAACAACAACAAAAAAACTAACAAAATGCTTCGATTGTGTGAATTTATGGCACTTGTAAAATACCACTAGTGCTTGGAAATTGTCTCAAATGGTTTCTGTTGAATTTGATCCACAGAGGCTTATGCATCCTGGTTTGTCCTCTGCTTTGATTATGGTGTATAGGTATGCACATCTCATCACTATATTAAATTCTATAGTATTTGATGTAAAATAAAATATCAAATGTAAAAATAAAATCACTACTTTAAAATGCTAGGCATTACAACATATAATTGCTGTTTTAATATAATATTAAACATTGCAGTATGAACATTAAACATTCAATGTTATATAAACAAATAACATTGCCTAGCATTTGAAAGTAGTGACTTTACTTTTAGTGTTTTTTTTTTTCAGAATTAATATAGAATTTTAATACTGACCTTGATTGATTGATTGTCAGTTTCTACCTTGTCCTGTTCAATCTGAATATATATATATATATATATATATATATATATATATATATATATATATATATATATATATTTATATTTATTTATATATACAGGTCCTTCTCAAAAAATTAGCATATTGTGATAAAAGTTCATTATTTTCCATAATGTAATGATAAAATTAAACTTTCATATATTTTAGATTCATTGCACACCAACTGAAATATTTCAGGTCTTTTATTGTTTTAATACTGATGATTTTGGCATACAGCTCATGAAAACCCAAAATTCCTATCTCAAAAAATTAGCATATCATGAAAAGGTTCTCTAAACGAGCTATTAACCTAATCATCTGAATCAACTAATTAACTCTAAACACCTGCAAAAGATTCCTGAGGCTTTTAAAAACTCCCAGCCTGGTTCATTACTCAAAACCGCAATCATGGGTAAGACTGCCGACCTGACTGCTGTCCAGAAGGCCATCATTGACACCCTCAAGTGAGAGGGTAAGACACAGAAAGAAATTTCTGAACGAATAGGCTGTTCCCAGAGTGCTGTATCAAAGCACCTCGGTGGGAAGGAAAAAGTGTGGCAAAAAACGCTGCACAACGAGAAGAGGTGACCGGACCCTGAGGAAGATTGTGGAGAAGGACCGATTCCAGACCTTGGGGGACCTGCGGAAGCAGTGGACTGAGTCTGGAGTAGAAACATCCAGAGCCACCGTGCACAGGCGTGTGCTTTTGAAACCAGAAACAGTGGCAGAAGCGCCTGACCTGGTCTACAGAGAAGCAGCACTGGACTGTTGCTCAGTGGTCCAAAGTACTTTTTTCGGATGAAAGCAAATTTTGCATGTCATTCGGAAATCAAGGTGCCAGAGTCTGGAGGAAGACTGGGGAGAAGGAAATGCCAAAATGCCTGAAGTCCAGTGTCAAGTACCCACAGTCAGTGATGGTCTGGAGAGCCATGTCTGCTGCTTGTGTTGGTCCACTGTGTTTTATCAAGTGCAGGGTCAATGCAGCTAGCTATCAGGAGATTTTGGAGCACTTCATGCTTCCATCTGCTGAAAAGCTTTATGGAGATGAAGATTTCGTTTTTCAGCACGACCTGGCACCTGCTCACAGTGCCAAAACCACTGGTAAATGGTTTTACTGACCATGGTATTACTGTGCTCAATTGGCCTGCCAACTCTCCTGACCTGAACCCCATAGAGAATCTGTGGGATATTGTGAAGAGAAAGTTTGAGAGACGCAAGACCCAACACTCTGGATGAGCTTAAGGCCGCTATCGAAGCATCCTTAACACCTCCATAATATGGGCCTCCATAACACCTCAGCAGTGCCGCAGGCTGATTGCCTCCATGCCACGCCGCATTGAAGCAGTCATTTCTGCAAAAGGATTCCCGACCAAGTATTGAGTGCATAACTGAACATAATTATTTGAAGGTTGATTTTTTTTTTGTATTAAAAACACTTTTCTTTTATTGGTCGGATGAAATATGCTAATTTTTTGAGATAGGAATTTTGGGTTTTCATGAGCTGTATGCCAAAATCATCAGTATTAAAACAATAAAAGACCTGAAATATTTCAGTTGGTGTGCAATGAATCTAAAATATATGAAAGTTTAATTTTTATCATTACATTATGGAAAATAATGAACTTTTTCACAATATGCTAATTTTTTGAGAAGGACCTGTATATATATATATATATATATATTCTCAGTGTGCTTTATTCTGGCTACATAAAGCTTACTAACTAGCTAACCAACATAAATTATGCATGTCCGCATTATGTCTGTATGGCTTCCTGGATTTTAACTCTCTCATGAAGTTACAACCTCCCCTCATGTTTTCTCTGTCCCATCTCTTCAAATGCCACCCCACATTCTGCACCGGACTGAAACGAGCATTAGAGAGGAGCGACATAGTTGGCAATAGGGTTGGCAATGTGTGATGAGGTGGATCTGAAGTTAATGGTGCCATTAAACACTGAACGCAGCTCTCCTCAATATACCCGTTTCAACCTGTGTGCATACGCAAAGGTGTTTGTGCACAAAGAAAGGAAGGTGCTATGAATGCTGCTAAAGGTACGCGTACGCCAACTAGGGCAGTCAAAATATCAGATTTTTACTACACCATTACGAGCTCTAATAATTTTATATAATGATATTCTACCATATGGAAAAGTTAGGCATTCAACGTAAAGTGTTTTTTTACCTTTTTGGCCAGTGAATCACACTCAAAATAGGGAGCGAGGCAGAGAGACTGTTTGTAACCATAACTGTACAGTACAAAAAGATCTTACTGTTGATCAGCACTTCTTGCAGAATGGGGTACAACACACTAGCTGACACTGCTCAGCTAACTTTTATCTTTCTTACTTTTCTTACTTTTATCTTATCTTATACTTTTAATCTCTTCCAACATGCTTTGTTTGTTAAGACATGATGGTGTGTTAAGGTGCAAAACTGCCACCTGCTGTGTTGGATTGCTGGTTTACTGCTATTGGATTATTTATAATATTTTTGTATCTGTAGTGTCAACATATCATTATTTTATTTTGGTTATTGTCAGTACCGGTACATTGCAACACCCCAAGCACCAACCTAAAGAACGCCTGCCAATCCTGTCGTCTGAAAGGCATTCAGGGAAGTCAGTGAGCATCTCATATTTGTTCCCTTTCAGTTTTCCCACATATTCACCATGTACACTTTATTTCTCCTTTTTTATATTTTATGTTCTTTTTTATTTAACATAAGATTGTTTCAGAGGCCTAACGCTGCTCCCACTATTTCTGTTCTCATCCCACCATAACGCATTGTGACATTTGCCTGTCCACTCCTGTTATGCACATTGCACCGTGACCCTGTGCTTCTGGAGAGTTTCCCCTTCAGATCAAACATAAAATCAACAAAAACAGCATCATCAATCACCCATAGCCCTGTGTCACAGCAACTGTGTAGAAAATAACTCTCAACGAGCAACTGCCAAGTCAGAATAGTGTCCCAGCAAATAGGCCCCAGCTAATCTTGGAGCTGTTATCTCCTCGAACATCTGTCACTATCTTCTCTCTGTCTGAATCTCTCGATATCTCTTGTTTATTCACCCCTTCATTTCCCTTTAAGTGTGCTGGCCGCATAAGTTAGTGGAGTACAGGTCAAACACTGTGTGGCTGCTCAGTCCCCTGAGCAAACTGCAACACTTCAGATGTTGTATTTAAATAAATGATGTGAAAGTTAAGAGGTTTTGTGGACATTGGGTATCTGCACGCCGTTTATGTGCTTGTGGAAAAGCAGAGGCTCTGGAGTGCGCGGTGTGTCAAAGAACGAAACAAAGTGAGAGTGAGCTCCTCATTCCAATACGAACAACTGGGTTTGGGGTCTTTTTGGTTAACATGTCAGGCTTAATTTGTGTTTTGAAGATTAATCAAAGTCTGGTTTGGGATTGGAACAACATGATTGTGAGTAAATAATGAATTTTCAGTTTTGGGTGAACACTGTAATGTGGTATGACATATCTGATCATCTTTCACTACTAATTATAGCACAAAATAAACATGAATGACCCTCATAAGGTATGTTCAAAGATACTTACTAAAATGAATAATCTCTTACATAATCACACAATCAGTGTTTCAACCATGGAAAGACTTGAATGGAACAGCTTGTTAACAAGCTGACCTTACATTATTATATCTTAACAGCAGTTTTGAGTAGAAACATAATTATTTCACTCAGTGCATGAAACTCAAAATTTGTTTCTAGGTCAAAATGTCTTAAAATAATGAAGCTGGTCACATGTGTTCTTTGCTCTCTTTTAGTTTGTTCAGTCATTTTTCTTTCATCATTATGCCACACTTCACAAGTGATGGACTTACTTTCTCTGTTTCCATTAACCTTTCCCATCCAGCTCCAGTCTTTTCTTCAAGTCAACGTGACCCAGGTTCATGTAGATGAGTGTGTGGATGCTGACTGTCGAGGAGGAGGGGGCTGCACCAGCCATCTAAGCGTGACTGACAAGCCGGCGTTGGTTGACTCAGGCAGCATGGCTCTGGTGTCAGTGACTTTGGAAGCCACAGCTGTCTGCAGCTGCTCAGCACGTGAACACCTCCACCAGAGCTGCTCTGTCTATCCCAGAACCCCCTGCCACAACGGAGGAGTCTGTGTGGACACGCAGAGCGGATACAGGTGAGAAAGTGCAGGTTTTCCTTTGAGAGCTCTAGAGCTTACTCGAATGACTTTATTTCACATGCACATGGAGAGAGAGTAAACGTGACAAGCAGTGAGATGTTTGCATATGCAAGATCTTTGAGGAAACAACCAAACACAGTGTCTAAACCAGGGTTCCTCAATTAGTCTTCACCAAGGGCCGAATTCTGCCAACAATACCAAGCCAAGGGCCACTGACCTTTTTATATATATAATATTATTATTATTATTATTACAATTATTATTATTGCTTTTTTTAAAATAATCAAAAGATGGTCCCATGATAAATATTCAGATTTTTTTCCCCCAGTAGTCTGTTTTATTTAAACAATTATGAAAATTTTTGCATTTGGATACAGAAGAACTTTGCCTGTTGAATAAAAAATCTGGATCTCCATGTCTGCCATGCAAATCAACTTTTCCTGCTCATCTCCAGACTGGATCTCTTCTCTCCACTTTCCCTAATTGCAGATTGAATTATTAGATCTGTCAGCATTAATATTTATGTACTTAAATTTTTTGGGGGATCAAACTGTAACACTGTGTGTCCCAACCAGACATGGCGCGACACGATAAAAAGTATCTTTTCCATGTAGTTTTTGTCCTAACCACCCGCAACAGCTACACGTGACAATAAGCGACACGGGATTCTGTTTTAGAAATGTTTTTTTTTTATTTTCTGCGATGTCGAGGCGGGAATAACATGCAAAATATGACAGTGATAATCTCAGGTAATGATTATGTGCTTTATTCAATGTTAAAAGTGTCTAATGTGAGTTTGAATATTATTTTGCGTGATCTTTATAACCATAGTGAAAGCAAAAACAGATATTTTACCTCAGATCTTGAAAATAAATTAGGCTCAAGCAAGCGTTTTTATTTTTTTATTTTTATTTTATTTTTCGCGCCGCTGCGCTGCTCGCGTCCGGTGTAGACGCGATGTAAGTTAATGTCGCTTTCTGATGCTGCGTTTGAAATTTTCATTGGCACATTATTTTGCACATGCACTTAGATGCATAGATGCCTCATCTCCATTTCACTTTCATGGGCCTCTTTGAAAGTGTAAAAGAGACATGATCAAGTGAACTTCCACATGGATTCACACCACTCTTTGTAAGACTAATCTTTTTTTCTTCTGAGCTTTTGCACAAATATGAGGTTGAAAGAGCCTTTTTTTTCTGTGTTATTCAATTATCCAGTCCTGGCATGGATATTGATTTCCTTCCCCGAATAACAATACTGAGTGACTGGGATTGGACAGCTTTGGGGGGAGTAGGGAGCTTGTGATAATTGCTAGAAGGGGATTTTTTATTTATTTATTTTTATTTTCTTTAGAATACACAGCATTCTGGCAGCCGCTAATTAATACCAAATGCCCTAACGCCAGTTTTTTTTTTTTTTTTTTTTTTTTTTTCAGCTGTGGCAGTACTTGAACAAAGCAGGCGATCCATGTATCATATTCAATATTTTGAACAAAACTTTCATGATTTGTTTCCAAGCAGGAGGTTTTGTATCTTCCTTACACTGGAACATGTAGTTCTAATTAGCAGTTTCTTTATGTAAACTATGTATGTTTAAGTGCAAAGCTGGGCAGCGTTGCCATACATTCAGTTAAAACATAATGAACCAGATCTTCTAATCATGGTAATTCTTGCATAGCTAATGCAGTCCTTCAAATGCATGTGCAAGTTTGATTAGAATAGCTGGATTGAGTTTCCTGAGATAATTGCGTCTTCCCGAGTTGATTGGAACAGGAATATATATCAACCTCAAATCAGTGACCAGTAATGCAGAAATCAGTAGCAAAATAATGAGAACAAATCATTTAAACAAGAACAAATTTTATAGGTTATGAAGATTTTCAAGCACTTATTAGAGTAAAATGTCATTTGTAGTACATAAGTTCCATTAGTGTTTAATAATGTGCATTAAAATAGCAGTATTTTTATTTTATTTCAGAGCCAGTGTTTTGTACATTAAAAGTGTTTCCAGTTATTTTATTTTATTTTATTTTATTTTATATTGCAAAGAGCTGTTTTAAGAAATTCATCAACCCTGTGGAACCTGTTGTTCAGATTTACATTTATCTTACCTAAAGGCAAGATAGACGTGACAGAGAGAGATGGTAAAAAATGTGAGTTGATAGTAAGATATGATAAGATTGTAACAGTTAGCTATGGCACTGCTGGATGCTTAGCAGTGATTTATAAAGCTCAGTGTTTTAGTATTTATGGGTTGATTTAGATCCAAATCAAGAGAGCAGCTGCCATGTGGAAGCTCCTAATGATATCTGAGATGTGGTTGCAGATGTGAGTTGTATTCTAATCGCTGCTTGTGATATAGAGGATTTTTTCCTTCCCGCAGGGAAATTAAAAATGCAGAGCAATAAACATATCATAAATACTGGCCTGACATCTTCCAAAGGGGGCATTTAAAAAATGAAATCATACATATGCCTATTGAATAATTTATGTGTTGACCTATTTACCTTAGCACCTATTGAGACCACACTGCCACCTCCCATTACACACACATGCACAAACCTGTTTCCAGACTTGTATATTTTACAGGGGAGACTGACACACATACAGTTCTATTACACCTTTTTCCCAATCTTTATTGCATGACATGACGTTACATCTGTCATCGCACAAAAGGAGACAACACAGGTAAATATCCAAAACACAGAGCTTTATTGAGAGGCTTTGAAGGAGAAAGCGATGATCACAGGTATGGTAAGTGATAATAGTTCTGTAACTCTAGCTGAGACTTAGCTGAGAAGTAACACGTCATTGATTTGCAGGTTTGTGGGGAATCCAGAATGCTGAGCAGATGACTAAAGATGAAGGGATCATGGAGCAGATCAGGTAAGTAGTCAGGTAAGTTGATGCAAGAAGTAACAACAAGACCAGACACTGAGGTGGTGACAGGTTGATAAGTGCAGACAGGTGAGGAAAATCAGAACTCTGGTGACTGACTCCGTGACAACATTGTAGAAAGTCTTAAAAATACCAGTGTGAGATTTGTACATGCAATACATACACATGCAATGGCTTAGCATCCCATTCTGATATACAGTATGTCTACATGCCTCATTTTAATCATCTTGAACAATATAGAGAAATTACTTTAGCTCTCAGTGGTTTAATTAAAACAAGAAATTAAAGCTAAGGATTTGCGAGCGGTCAGACCTAGTGAGCATGTAATGTTTTGAGCTGGCGTTGTGGGCCAGTGTGCTTCATGCCTCAAGCCCTCCTCTAATCCTAATAATGCCCACAGGCAACAACCTTAATGTTGCGACTGTGTTACATCAACCTTCTGGTCTTCTTCAGCCTTCAGGCGTAAATGTGTTCAAAACCTTTCAGTTTTTCAGTGTCAAAATATGAGTTTTTATATGTAAAATGTTTATTTGAACTGTATGCATTCACACGGAAAGATTTATCAAACATAGACATTTGTATGAAAAATAGGGATTTGTATGCATTGATATGACATGGTCTATACGGAAATCTCACTTTGGCAGAATGAAATTGCTTTTGGGTCCCTCGCTCACACTGCTTGGTTATTTCTGTGGAGAGAGACTTAGACAATCCTGCAGGAGAGTGCTTTATATATCACTTTTCCTATACAAACACTGTGATTCACATGCATCAAACATCCAACCAGTCTGGAGTGTTTAGCTCTCAAGGTCCTTTTCTCTATTAGTCACTTTCATTCAGTCCATGTACCATGTCTGTGCTTCATTAGAACTAAACTGATAATAGATCAAGTCAAGACAAATCTTTTTAAAATGTACATCAGCAGGATTGGGTGTCAATTTCAAGCACATTTACTCAAAAATTATAAACCCCTGTTAGAATAGTCCTGCAAAATTAAAAATCTCATTACCCCAACCTCTGTTAAAATAATGTAAAAAATAAAATAACAAATAAATAAATATATATTATTTTTACAGTTTTAAGAGTATGGGGAAAAAATATTTTTTGGATTTTATATGTGTTTTTTATGGGGAATGGATGCTGCAAAATACTGTATTTATCATAAGTGGGATGTTGAGCTTTATTATGTATAGATGATAAAATGTAGAACTGCAGTCAGTTTAAACATAAACACCCTCAATCATAATTTAAGTCTAATTAAGCAGCATCCTTTCAAGATGATTGTCACAATTCAACAAATAATGACAGCTCCCCATTTAGGGGAGGAACTGAATGTTGTTTAATTTGCTGTGTTTGTGAAATCATAGGTTTAGAAATGTGTTTTATGGTTTAACTTGAATTCTGAATTTGTGTTTATACTAAAGTGTTACCGTTTAAAGAAACTTAATTTAATATTTATCTTGTAATACATATTGTTTGTTTAAATATGTGGTAACACTTTAGTATGGGGACCAATTCTCACAGTTAACTAGTTGCTTATTAGCATGCCTATTATTAACATATCGGCTTTTTAACAGTTATAAAGCACATATTCTGCATGACCATATTCTACATCCCTAATCATACCAAATACCTAAACTACCTTACAGCTACCTTACTAACTATTAATAAGCAGCAAATTAGGATTTTATTGAGGCAAAAGTCTTAGTTAATGATCTGTTAATAGAGAATTGGACCTTAAAGTAAAGTGTGACCAAATATGTTTACTGGGAAATTAGAAATACTGGTTAATACTGGAATAATTGTATTGGCTTTATTAAAATACTATTTCTGATATGCAGATTCATGTATGTGGTATATTCCAGCACAGTGTTCATCACTCTGCAGAGGGCTGGATGTCAATATTTAAGGAGCAACATATATAGTCCGGAAGCATGATTAATGGTGGATTTGTAAATGGAGGGCAGGGTGAAGACTGTTGTAGGTTTCTCACAAGCTAACCAATGGATTCCTCTGTTTATGCTGGAAGGAAATGAGCGAATGGGAAGGGGTGAAACGGACCAGAGGGAGTAAGAGGATTGTGTTCAGCCATCATGGCTGATATTAAGACCAGGATTCACTCGAGGAGATAAATTGGTCTTATTTAGTTCATCAAGCATTTTTTTTTTTTCAATGATGAAATAAGTGCTTCTATTTTAAAGTGTCTCTCTGGTTTTCTCTTTATCACTGACTTGAGTACTCACTCAAAAGACACTCTTAATATTTTAGATATTGCTCAAATTGACCCCAGTGAATTACATGGGACAGAGGCCAGTTCTTTTCTGCTTTAGAAAGATCCATGACCCTGCTGCTGTTTATCAAAGGCTGTTTTTTAACAGAAAATTAAAAGTCTGTTAAACTGCCTTTCTTGCTGTTTTTGTGCTATTTAACGTTTTTATTCAGAAACAACTGCTTTGTAAGAAATGCCCCAAATAAACTCAAAATGTGTGATCAGCAAACATTTTGCTCTTTAATTTTTCCACTCCTTTCCTCAGTCCCTCATCAGACCAGCTTCAATATTATCTTATGCTTCAGTGGGACTGTCTCTTTCATTGATCCTGTCACATAATTTGATCTCCACTTTGAATCGCCCTCTCTAAGCACACCATCACCCATCCATTTAACCCTGCCGACTGACTCTTTCCAATGCCAGATTTCAGGGCTTCTGTATTACTTAATCCTTGGACTATACAGGAGTCACCTGACATAGTTTCTAGCGAGTCTTTATGAAACTTTATCTTAAAAGGGTATTGTACCCTAGATGGACTGACTTTTATTGTATCGATTTGGGCTGTTGAAATTTCATCTTATTGCAACCAGATTGGCTCCTCTGTCTTGCTAGATTTGTGTCATGGGAGAGCATTTCTTGCACCAGTCTAAAAATTTGTCCAAATCCAGCTTGCTTTGAGGCTGACAGTAATCAATGGTCCAACATTAGGAATGTAATATTTGTGCCATTATCATAGAAAGTTTTCTCTGTAGTGTGTATTTCTCTTCCATCCCTCACGTGTATCCATCTCAACACACTTGATGGATGAGTCAAGAGAATGACTGTCTGACACAACCACCTGAAATCTTTAAGACAGATTCCTGTAAACTTTAGCATCTTATGAAAAAAGTTATATATATATTGACGATCTCACCAGAGAGACCAATCCTCTTTGAGTGTAACTAAATGAGCCAATGGACATTGGCATGCAGATTTTGCATCTGGCTGCCACGCCCTGCAACATAGGCAGCAGGTGCACAGCATTAATTCAACCTTTCGCTTCAGAGCAGAGCTGTGGTTCATCACTCCTGCTCTCCTGTTCATTGAGTGATTGCAGAATGAGTGCAGGCATTATGGCACAGCAGCGGTAGTCACTGTCTCACAGGAAAAAAAGATTGTCTTTGGGGACACCAGGAGTGTTCTGGGGCCAGCTCCCCTGCGTGCTTCAGCACAAAAGAGCAACATGGGTGATCGCATCTTTTTAAAGATGTCTTATCACTAGTGTTGTTTTTGGCGGCCTGTTTTAATTTTAGTCTTAGTTTTTATTAGTTTTAGTCACGTTCATACTCTTTTTAGTCTAGTGTAGTTTTAGTCAACGAAAACGTGATGACATTTTAGTCTAGTTTTAGTCGATGAAAACTGATGACATTTTAGTCTAGTTTTAGTCAATGAAAATGGTATTTTAGTCTCTTTTTAGTAATGCAATTCTATTTAACCCAGTCAATATAGTACAAGTACCTAGAAGTATAGACGAAACCAAAATTTTCTTTTAGCCAAACCCATTTCAAACAAGGTTATCTTATTATTTTATTGTTACCTTATAGACTCAAGAATACATCCATTTCAGACACGGAAGACTCTCTGATTTGAATTTAAATTTATTTTACCAACCAAACATGTTAGAAGTACACACACATAAATTTAAATAAAATAAATAAAAACAATAAATAATAATAATAATAATAATAATAATAATCTGCTAATTTTTCTCCCAAAGACGAACCCCGGCTGGCCGGCCATCGGTCCCTTTCTCTGTGTCAAGGCTAATTTATACTCGACGTGACTGCAAGTACACTTGGGTGAGTGCGGAAAATATTACGTCATCGCGGTGTTGCTGGAAGTTCACTTTGAGTGCGTGCGAACTATTCGCGTGGCAGAGTGCACAGCATTTTTTGTAACTTTCCGCATAGGTCCGCATCCGAACATGCACGAGTTCAGGGCGATTCTAGCCGGACATGCACGTCTGTGTCGCCGTTTGTGTGAAACAGAAGCAGTTTAATGTGAAGTTCAAACTCCATCAGGTGCTTTTTGATGGAAAGCGCTTTTTTTTGGAAAAATTTTTTTGCATAGTTTGTCCAAGGCTTCTTATTTGAAGTATTTTTTTTTTTTTTTGTATTGTATAAAATAGAATTAGAATTCATTTAGATATTCATTATACACTATGTGCTTAAAGTTGTTTTGTGTTTGATGCGTAATACAGCCAGTAGTTTAAGATTGTTTTAAGTTTGTACATAAAGAAATTATTATTTCATCAACTCATTCATCACAAGACTTGTACTGGCAAATGACAACTTCTCACTGGTGATTCCCAACAGTTTTTGATGACAATTACTCCTCGTCGCTCCCCTGTCATTTCAAAGAATAGTACAACGGCGAACGTGACAAGTAAAAAAGCCTTGTCCGTTTGGGAAGGTGAGCTCACAGTCAGCGGAGCCAGGCGAAAGTATAAGTCCCACTTAACTTTGTTTGTTGTCGTCTTCTAAATGCCGCGAGTGGGACTTGAGGAAGTGACGTCGGTCGCATTTGCGCAGTGAGACACAGGAAACATTAATACTGCAAAATAATAATAACGACTAAACGAGATGAAATAACGTTAAAACATTTCGTTTCATCTCATTTTGGTCAACGAAAATGAAGAGACATCTTAGCATAGTTTTTATTTTTGTAAACCACATTTAGTCTTGTTTTTATTCGTCAACGATATTGCATTATACATTTAATTATAGTCATCGTCACATGACCAACATTTACGTTGCATCTCGTCTCGTTTTCGTCACATGATAAAGGTTCGTTGACAATGATATTTAGTCATAATTTTCATTGACGAAAGCAACACTACTTATCACCCGTGCGATTGTGGATGTGGAATCGGAGGGTGAGCTCTCTCTCTCCGAGGATGATGACCCAGCTGTGTTGTCCCGTTTGGGTGTGGTAGCATTGTCCTATAGTTTCCCGAGAGGAAAGAGGCCCTGAGACGGGTGACCTGGAGATGGAGGAGACTGCTCATTGGGAGATGGTGACCGCACCACTCCCTCCCCCGGAGGAAGACCGGGTGGAGTATCTTTTGTTTCATTCTGTTTTTGTTCCGTCACTGCCCCAGCAGCCAGCAGTACCCAAAATTTCCATAAAATAGCAGTTTCCTTGGTCTCTGGGTCTCAAGATGAGGAGAGTGGTGAACCATGCATCATGGGATCACTTCTCTCCTCTCTCGCCAGCGGGCAGTAGTGGGTTGCCCAAGAGCTCCCCTCCTGCCCATTCGTGGAATCAGGTAAGGGCTGTAGCACTCAAATCCCCACTTCACGTCGTCACACACTGGGCTGTCACAAGCCTCAAGTAGGGCTCCTGTATTTTCTCCCGCATGAGGAGGAATCAGGTGAGTGTTACACTTCACAACCAGACTCTGCCCTCTGCCGTTACAGGCCAGGTTGTCACAGGCCCCGGGCCGGGTCCCTGTGTTCCCCCACACTGCCCCACCACGGGTGAGTCAGTGGTTCTGTTGGTTCCACTGGCACGGTCTCTCAGAGACTGGTTAGTGCTTCCCAGTCCGTCTCGTGGCTCTTGCAGACCATCAGACTTGGCTATGCTATTCAGTTTGCCTGGTGTCCTCCCAAGTTCAGGGGCATCTGGATCACATCGGTCAAGGCTGTCGATGCCCCTATCTTGCATGTGGAAATTGCAGTCCTGCTGGCGAAGGACACAGTAGAGCCGGTCCCTCCAGCCGATACTTCATTGTGCCCAAGGAAAGCGGTGGGTTACGACCATTCTTGGACCTGCGAGTTTTGAACCGTGCCCTTCACAAGCTGCCGTTCAAGATGTTGACACAGAAACACATTTGCGAATGCATCCGTCCCCAAGACTGGTTTGCAGCGATCGACCTGAAGGACGCGTACTTTCATGTCTCGATCTTCCCGCGGCACAAGCCATACCTGCGATTCGAGTTCGAGGGTCGGGCATATCAGTACAAGTTCCTGCCCTTTGGACTGTCCCTGTCGCCTGGCGAGTCAGCTCTTGTTCCTTTGAGAGAATGGGGGGTGTAAATCCTCAACTATCTCGACAACTGGCTCATACTTGCACAGTCTCGCGATCAGTTGTGTGCACACAGGGACCTGGTGCTCAGACACCTCAGCCAGTTAGGTCTTTCGGGTCAACTGGGAAAGGAGAAAACTTGTGCCAACACAGAGGATCTCTTTTCTCGGCATGGAGTTGGATTTGCTCAGCCAGACAGCACGCCTCACCCAGCCTCAAGACTTTATCAGGCAGGACGGCGGTCCCACTGAAATTCTTTCAGAGGCTCCTGGGGCATATGGCTGCAGCTGCAGCAGTAGTTTCACTCTGCCTGCTTCATATGAGACCACTTCAGCACTGGCTCCATGGCTGAGTCCTCAGGTGAGCATGGCTACGCGGTACTCACCGGGTTCAGATTACACCAGCCTGCCGCAGAACCTTCAATCCGTGGTCAGATCCTTCATTCCTTCAGGCAGGAGTGCCCCTGAAACAGGTATCCAGGCATGCTGTGGTATTCACAGACGCCTCGGCCACCGGCTGGGGAGCCACATACAACGGGCATGCAGTGTCAGGTGTATGGACGGGTCCCCCAACTGCGTTGGCATATCAATTGTCTTGAGTTGCTTACAGTGTGCCTTGCCCTAATCCGCCCAAGAGGGCGCCTTCGGGGCAAGGACATACTGGTCCACATGGACAATACTGCGACCATTGTATATATCAACCAGCAAGGTGGTTTACACTCTCGTCGCATGTTGCAACTTGCACGCCACCTCTTCTTCTGGAGTTAGACACATTTGAGGTCCCTTTGTGCCATTCACATCACAGGAGTGTTCAATCAGGCAGCCGACAAGCTGTCTCATGCAGCACTTCCAGAGGAATGGAGACTCCACCTCCAGGCAGTTCAGCTGATCTGGAGACGGTTTGGAGTTGCTTAAGTAGACCTGTTTGGATCTCCAGAAACCACGCACTGCCAGTGGTTCTAATCCCTAACCGAGGCAACACTCGGCACAGATGCACTGGCACACAGGTGGCCCCGGGGCCTGCGCAAATATGCGTTCCTCCCAGTGAGCCTACTAGCACAGACACTGTGCAAGATCAGGGAGGACAAGGAGCAGGTCCTGTTTGTGGCTCCCAAAAGGACCAGGTTCTCGGAACTCATGCTCCTCGCGACAGCCCCTCCCTGGCCAATTCCTCTGAAGAAGGATCTGCTTTCTCAGAGACGGGGCGGAGTTGCTTCTGTTTCCACCCACCACAACCCCATAGAGAGGAGGTCGGTGGGGAAGCACGATCTGGTCGTCAGGTTCCTTAGGTGGGCCAGGAGGTTAAATCCTCGTAGGCCTCCCTCCCTACCCTCTTGGGATTTGGCTTTGGTGCTGAAAGCCCTACAAACTGCCCCATTTGAGCCTTTGGAGTCAGTTGAGTTAAAGTTTATCTCTTAGAAAACCCTACTCCTGACTGCATTGGCCTCAATCAATGTTACCTGCAGGCATTTTTGGTCAATGAATCGTGCCTTGAGATTTGTCTGTTACGGAGGACAGCAGAAGGGGAAGACTGTCTCCAAGAAGAGGATGGCCTACTAGGGGTGTCGCATTGTCCTGGGCACTGGGTCATGGTGTTGCTAGCAGACATTTGTAGAGCTGTGGGCTGGGCGACTCCTAACACATTCGTTAGGTTCTATAGCCTACATTTCGTACAGGTTTCCTCCTGTGTTCTCACTTCAAACAGGTAGTGGCACTGAGAGGTCTGGTTCAGAGTTGGCTTGTGGTGTCCTTAACGCCTAATTCTCCAGAGAATTCCCTGTCCAGGCAAACCCTGTCCTCCAGTCACTCCGGCGGCCAGACGTGGCAGAGCGTCCGGCACCAAGCCTTTCAGTCAATGAATTCCTGAAATCTGGTGTGAGGCTAGTGCCCATATGAGTGACTCTGCTGGGATCCCATATGTGTATGTCCACGGTACAGTTACTATGGCCGTGTTTCCCCTGGCAGACCATGTTCTGCCATCTCTAAATGATGCAGCCTGAGCAATCTCAGAGACTTCCATGTCCAGTAGGGCCCTACAGGGTTACCCACATGAGTAAATGTCACTTAACCCCCTCTGGGAGGAGGTGACTGCACAGCTTGCCACTTCCAACTGGAAGGGCATGCTTTCCCAGTGTTATCCAAGTCTAACTGTTGGGTTTTGAGGAACAGCAGTGGTCGACCTTCTCTGTGTAGAGCCCGGTCCTATTATCTGCCTTATAGGAAGGGTCAAAGGGCCTACACAGGGCACTGGAGGGGGAAGCACCTGTGGCACGTTGGTAGGGATCCCAATCACCAACTTGACATCGAGAATATCTCAGTTATGTATGTAACCCTCATTCCCTGAAGGAGAGAACGGAGACATCATGTCCCATCGCCACAGTTGCTGTACAATCGCTGAGCTGCCGGGTCACCGGCACCAAATATTATCTGATTAATTATAATTGTCCTATCTTGCAGCAGTTTCATGTTCAGTGTGGATAGACAGATTGTTTGCTGTTGGAATTGCTAGATGAGATATGATGATGATAATCAGAAATTGATGTAGTTTGATGTTCAGTCCTATAAACATGTCCTCGCCTGTCTTCTGCTATAGCATGTTGTTTTAGTAAACATGAGAATAATTTTGATTAGTGCGCAATGCAATTAGAGCACTCATGATGCGTTTGATTGGTTTATTGGGTGCATTGACCTGCCTAACTATCTTTCTTTGTCTCAACTGTCATAAGTGCACAGAGATTGTCATCCCATGTCATTTTCCTTTCAATCCGGCAATTAGAACTGCAGCTACAAGGGAGACAGCGAAGAGAGAGAATGAAACAAAGACAGAAAGAGACAGAGAAAGGAGACACACGGAGGAAGGACAGCAATAGACCCATGCATTTTTCAAAGACTATGATTAGACTTGCCAAAGAGGCACTGAGGCAGGGGATCTGAGGGCACAGCAGTGCTTGGGTGGCAAACCAAAAGAAAGCAATTTGTCATTGATGTTTCTGAGCAGATGATGCTGTTTGTGGGCTGAATCGTGAGCATGTGCAATAGGTTGGGCTGAGCCGTCAAAAAGCAGAACAAGAGAGCTGTTGATTACTGTTTGAGTCATGCCAATACATATGCATATGAAGTGTTTCTTTCATATGGAAATTTTTGCTGGAAAGAGATGCACAACATCAGACTTGTATTGTACGGTCTAGTGTGGGTCAAGTTTTGTAGAGATGATGTTTTGGGAGTTTCCCTAAATGAGAAAATCTTCAAAATAGAGTCTTAAAGTGTCCATAATATGCTCATTTACAAGTTCACAATTTTATTTATGTAGTCTGCTAGACTACATTTGCATGATTTAAAGTTCAAAAAACATTACTTTTTCATACTTTATATTGCTGCAGCACCCTGCTTTTAAAATCTCTGTCTTAGCCCAAACTCTGATTGGTCAGCTGTTGTGATTGGTAAACCACTTAGAGCATGTGTCGGAAATGTAACAAGTACCATATGGATCATACCTATGTTAACCACAGTATAGGTATTGCAAGTAAATATAATGGTTTTTGCCCTTGAAGCAAAAAACATTGTCTCCTTGATATAGCAAATTAACTTATTTGAAGGTGGGCCTAAGCAGCCAGTGGGCAGGCATTATGTAAATGTAAACATCATCACATTGCACTGTCAAAAACAAGCATTGCAGGCAGGACAAAAACCAGCATTTTAAGGTACCTAACAGATCATTTACCAGCTATATAATACACTGAAGGAAGGATAAAATGTAAAAAAAAAAAAAAAAAAAAAAAAAAAAAAAAAAAACATAATACATGCCCTTTAATTAAGATTTGTATAGTACCTGTCATGTGTTACAAATTAAGTAGTTGAATATGTTCATAGAATAATGTTGTGAGGATAATGATAAAATAATGATAACGAGGAATCTATAGTCTTTGAACTCAATCCTAAAATGACTAAAGGGATGCAGGAAGTGATCATTGAAGCATACCTCACTGTCTGGCTGGTGTAGGCTGTATTTGCAGGGTTGCATCCCTCAGTAACAGGGAGGAGGTGGGAGTGGGATACAGAGCTTTGAGAAAAATCCAATGTGGATGTTTGGCTTACATGAGTCTTTAGTCTAGACTTAATAGGATAGTTCACCCAAAAATGAAAATTGTCATCATTTACTCACCCTTATGTCATTCAAAACCTGTATGACTTGCTTTATTCTGTGAAAAGTCATATAGAAGTCAGTGGAGTCCAGTGTTGTTTGGAACCCCAATGACATTCTATGTTTTACAGAAGCAAGTAAGTCGTACAGATTTGGAACAACACAAGGGTAAGTAAATGATGACAGATAAATAAATATTTATTCATTTATTTAAGAAAGCATTCCCAGCACTGCACGGAAAGCTATTCCAAACTTTATGGGCCATATAGTGAAAAAGTCCTACTTCCTTTTCTGAATTTTGATTATAAATATGTCAGTGGAGGTTACTTAAATTAAGCAACATCATTAATCATGACTGCTGCTGTTCTGAATATTAACATTGTTGTGACTTAATTGACTTTATTTGACCTATTTATTTATTTATTTATTTATTTATTTATTTATTTATTTATCAATCAATCAATCATTATCTTGTCTATGTACAAAGCCCTTTGAATTACCACCGTGTGTAAAATTGGCTACAGTATAAATAAACGTGCCTTCCCTAAGTTCATAATCAAATAACCTACATTTCAAATAAAATGTTCCTAGTATAGGCAAATGTGTGAACTGTTCTTTTTATTCTTGTGTGTGTGTGTGTGTGTGTGTGTCCAGGTTGGTCCAGTAGAATGTGTACCAAACCTGAAACTCATACTGTTTTTAATAAGAGCTTTTGATTTCCTGTGTGCATACCATAGATGCCAGTGCCCGGCTCAGTTTGAGGGACCCGAGTGCCAGCAGACAAAACACAGTTTCCATGGCAACGGCTATGCTTGGTTTCCCCCTATAAGGCCATGCTTCGAGAGCCACCTCTCTCTGGAGTTCATCACAGAGGTGGCAGATGGCTTGCTGCTCTACAGCGGACCCCTCTCCCAGCTTCAGCCGTGGGAGCCGGAGGACTTCATGGCCATAGGTAACCTACACACACCCTCACCACAGGTTGAAAGGCGAGTGAAGGGTATTGCGAATGAGCAGCAGCATTAAGGCAGAACATTGCTTCAGTTTCTACATCATTCTTTCATATCACAAGCTGAACCTCTGGCACATCTTTTCTCATCTCCCAGTAGTGCTACACATAGAGAGAGGGGAATGAAAAAAGGGGTGATAATATGTTTATTTTAGACAGAAAGGGATGAAGAGACTCCTTCTTGTCTCTCCGGCAGGATTTAGTGTTTCTAATAAAAAAAGTTTTATTGCTGTTACATTTTCTTACTCAGGGGAGATCTGCTATCATCTAACAACCTAAACACAGAGAAGAAGCTAAAAAAAAAAAAAAAAACATTATTTTGGTTTGTTTGCGTGTGTGTGTCATAAATTCTGGAGTATCGCTGTACCAGTGACTTGTGTGTGCAGCCATATAAGCTCATTAGGGGTTAACGAAGGCACTTATTATATCAGTAAAGGCTTATTTGTCATTCATCTGGAAGAATGATTCCAATGGCGTATACACATTTAGAGCTTTAATGAACTCAGATCTGCCTACGTGCCAAGCATACGTTCATAAGAGAGCTTGTGCTCTTGATCGGTTCACTGATGTGTTGGCAAATATGGATAAGTAGCTGATAAGGCCGCATGTGAGTGTAATCAGTATAGGGTGAGATGGAGAACATGGAGAGAACGAGAGAGGGATGGATGGCAGACAGCGGATCTGAGGTGAGAAAAAGAGAGTGACAGGGAGTGAAAGATGAAGATTAAGTGAAAAGTGCAACTGTGGATAGGGTTTCAAGGTGGCCTCAGAAACAAAGAGTGCTGAAGTGGTGGAGATCTGCCTGAGCTTCAGTTTTAGGTCAGTATTATGGTGAGAATGATAGTCCGATGGCTCTTTTCAACTGTGGCAGAACTGCTGCTCATTCAGGGATCTCTGTATATCTGTCATAACTGGTCCCTGATCCCATTGACTAGACTAGATGAATGATGACACATACTCTTACACAATGTCTACAGCGGCTGGGAGCAGTGCAATGCGACGTGACAAAAGCCAACAGAAACATTAATGATCAGTGATTCTGTCACTGGATGTGATGCAATGAGACGAGTCCCCAGTAGTACACTCATCCCCCATTCTATTTATGACGTATTGCAAACTCTTGCGCTACTTTTGGCGTAAGGGACAAAATGGTCGCTTTGCACCGATCACTTTGTAACTGTCACTTTGATGTGTACAGTGTAGAAAGCCTAAAGCAACAGCAATCAGTGTTAAAAATAGACAGAGTGTAGGGCAGCTGTGGGCAGAGTGGGGCAGCTGTGGCCTAATGGTTAGAAATTTGGACTTGTAACCTGAAGGCTGCAGGTTCGAGTCTCGGTGCTGGCAGGAGTTGTAGGTGGGAGGGAGTGAATGAACAGCGCTCTCTTCCACCCTCAATACCCATGGCTGAAGTGCCCTTGAGCAAGGCACTGAACCCCCAGTTGCTTCCCGGGCGCTGGATATATAGCTGCCCATTGCTCCGGGTGTGTGTTCACGGTGTGTTCAGTTCTCACTGCTGTGTGTGTGCAGTTGGATGGGTTAAATGCAAAGCACAAATTCTGAGTATGGGTTACCATACTTGGCAAATGTCATGACTTTCAAAATAAAGTAGGTTTTCGTAGCATTTCAATAGAAGAACCATTTTTGGTTTCCCAGAGAATCTTTCTCTGAACAGTTAATTGAAGAATCTTTTTTTTTTTTTCTTAGTGTGCAGAATATATTTAAGCTGTTGATGCGTTAAATCTATGCCTTTGGGCCCGACGTCACTTTGTTTACATTAAATATATAGGCTCACAACTGCTCACAAATGTTAGGAATGTTGATAAATTATGTTTTGAAAGGTCTATGGGTTTAATGTCAGTATCTGGTCTCTGTTTTATGATAGAAATGCTTCAGCGATAGTAATAAAGTCTTTTGTATCGGAAGTGCATATGTAAACATGCAGAATCAAAACAAAACTTCAAATGTCAGCGGTGATTGTGAGATGAGTCCAATCCATCACACTTGAGTACATTGTTGAAGTCAAGTATCCATTAAACAACATCCAATAGTACTCAAACATCCAATAGTTCTCAAAATCGTTAAATACATGAAATACTGATATATTATACATGGTTTTGTCAGAATTCTTCTGAACAAGTTTCATCATCATTCTTCACAAAATTATGCAATCTCAGCACCGTTTGTGTTGTAAAACTGCATATTTTTATATACATTAGACTCTCAACAACAAATGAGTCCACCTCAAAAGTTAATAGTTTTATTCATTATATTTAAACAGTGCCATCAGAGTTTTTGACATCTTGAGACACATAGATTTTTCATTCACTGTGTGTACACAGGCAGCCAGTGCCTTTGTGGTAAAATATTGACAGACAAAACTTTTAGCCAACGTGAAGACTATCCCAAGACATGTGAGATGTTATTGTCCAGGCATTGGACATCATGGTGTTTTATGGTTTTATGTACAGCTGCCTTGACCATTTAGCAGCGAGCTCTCGCCTGATTGCTGTCTCAATCAGCCATCAATATAGCATTTGTTTACGTACCAGTGTAGCACATTATATATATATATATATATATATATATATATATATATATATATATATATATATATATATATTAAAGAATGGTTTCTTATATGTGGTACATGTAAAAGTAATAGGGCACTCTGGAGCTCCAAGTGGCTGTTTTTGGAAAAGGCTCCAACAGGTTAATAATCTGAAGAATTTTTTTCTTCTGTAAAGAACCTTTTGTTCAATGAAAAGGTTTCATGGATGTTAAAGCTTCTTTATGAAGCCATCAATGCCAAAAATTAACTTTTATTTTGAGTGCAAATATGTGTGATGAGAGGGGCCGGGCTGAGAGCCGTGGGAACTGAATGAGGCCGGTGGAGTAAATGCTAATGCGCGACACCTGTGCCACTCACCGGTCTCGAGTCTTCCTGAACTATGAACTGTGTTACATTGGTGCCGAAACTCAGGAGGAAGGAGGGACACTGGCACCACACGACAAAAACAATATTCATACCGTCTTCACACACGGACAAGTGTTACATCATATACCTCTGTAAATAAATACAATTTAAACTGACGTCCAGCACATTACAATGCACTTTGAATGGAACATATACGTTAGCTTCGAACAAGAATCATGGCGGAATATCCTGTGATGTCCACTTCGTAGGGCACTTACGTTCGAATAGAACAAATTTCTGAAGACATAAGACAAACATACAAAATGTGCAGAGCAGGGGGGCGCTAGGACTGGAAATGAGAACCGCTGCTCTACACTGCTCAAAACTTGCGTTTGAATCATCAGTGGCAAATCCTTATGTAAACATATGTAAAAGTACTTACAGACCTGACCTACAGTCAGAACAGCCAGCATTGTAGTCTTCTCTCCTAGGATCAGGAAACAGTCCTCCACAAAATGTGAAGCACACATCTGAATATTTGGGATGAATTGTTCTGGAACAGTGTTGTTAATACAACTTAACCACTGATTTCTAGTTGTGTCCTCTTTTGGAAGGACATGAATTAAACGGAGAAAGAAGTTAATGTCTGGGTGAGAGACAAAGATGGTGTATGAATGGAAAAGGTGGAACAAAGGAAGAAAGCAGGCGATGGGTAATGATGAATGGCAGTGTGGAAGACAGCGGAACAAGTGTAGCCACAGTGAGAGTCTCCATGCATTAGTCTCTCTCTCTCTCCAGTCCTCCTTGACTTCACACTATCAGACCTTATTACTTACAGCTGTTCTTCACCATGGCCTATTAAACCTTATCATTGGTCTGCTGCCTGCCAGTTTTATGCCTCTGCTCTTCTTATTAAAAACACTCATCACACTGATACTACAATGCAGTTGCATAGTGTACACACACCCAGGGGCCTCCCACATACATCCCTGAGTGCAGCAGATCATGTCACAGTGTCTGTGTGAGTATTAGTACTTCTGAGTTGTTTAAGAATGCATTCTGAATTTGTTGGTTGGCTGGAAACCAACTCAAGACCTTTGCAACAAGTCCAAGGTCAAGAAGTATTTGTTTGGCTTTGATTTTAAGTGAGCTGAACATTGCTGCTGGTAAGTAATCATTTCCAGTGGGCATTTCAGCTGTAAGAATTAATTTTGACTTTAATTACAAAAAAATAAAATAAATAAAAGTTGACAATGACATGAAATGTCTTTCTTGTCATATTGATGATTCCAATTAAATTTGTGAATAACTTGAGGAAAAATACATTTTCCTTTTAAGCCATATGTATGTTAAGGCACGCATACATGCTTGGATGCTTCACACATTAGTCAAAGCGCTCAAGGCATAGCTGTATACATTATAAAACAAACACACGGCATCTCTGTTAAAGAGCAATAGTCTTTCTTCACCTCTAGCATCCTCCTCAACACACTTTTTCTCATTACAGCCTGGATTCATTTTCTCTAGACAACCTCTGACCTCTTCCTCAATTTATTTTCATTGATGGAAATGGGCACGGACACAGGCTTGAAAACTTCAGGTCACATGGGTCTTATTGGTGGATACAGTCTCCTTTCAAGGTTAGACAAAGATTTGGGGGGTGAGCATGTCGAATCAATAGACAAATTAGAATGACAAATCTAATTTATTTGATTAAGGACACTTATCGAATGATAAGTAGCCTCATGAGGTAATTTGCCCATGATTGAACAGATTTGGGGCTGTAGATGATGTACAGGGCCTTTTGTGAATATATGGCATAATTTTTTTTTTTTAGTTTTGTCAAGGATGTAAAGGTAATGCATACTAGAAATTATTCATCTAAAATGCACTTTTATCAAAAGCAGTTTCTTATGTTGGTTTCCTTTAGATTATCTTGAAATACATAGATGCATAACATCTATTTAATAATTAAAAATATATATGTGTATTAATATTAAATGATAAATATATGACCTTGATCTTTTTAAATTAAATGTTTTATTTGTATCTCATTCTCATGCATATATATGACATTTTACAGAATTTGTGCAAACTACTGTCCCACAACCAAAAAAAAAAAAAAAAAAGAATTAAAAAGCATTTAATTATTAAGATCTCAGATTTTCACTAAGATTGCTTTATTATCTACTGAAGCCCACAGTAATGTTTAAAATATCAGTAAGCTTAATATATGTAAAATCATAATTTATTGGGTACTTTCAATTGCAAGTGAAATTAAAAAAAACAACAACAAACAAACAAACAAACAAACAAAAAAAAGTGTTTCTCATTTGCATGTCTCTACCGAAACAGTGTATGTTTTAGTCCATTGGCTGAGACTGGAATTAACTATACCCCTACATTTATGATCAGGAATTATTCCTGGGTCCCTCTCTCTCGTAGCTACATAGTGAGTAGATAGGCCCCATCATTTTGAGATAAATGTGCTCAAAATCTGAAAATCTGTGTGTAACTTTAAGGAACATCACTACCAAATTCCCTTTATTTTTTTATTTTTATTTTTTTGCAATTAAGTTCACTTTTTTGTATGTGTGTTATTCCATAACATTTAGTTTTTTATGTGTGTTCAACTGTTCAGAACTGTGTTAGGTAACTATGTGCTGATTAGCATCTTTGAGCTGGGCTCAAAAGTATCTAAAATTTTCTCTACTGTAACAGTCACGACCGAAACATGTCATCATTGTTTTGGTAGTGACAAAATTGAACACATAATCCTTTATTTGGGGGAAATTTTTGTACAAAATTGTAAACTTTTTAATAAAATAGCAAAAAAATATATTTACAAGCTAGATGTAAACAAAATCTTAATTGATCTTAACTTTTTGAAAATAAATTATAAGAATTAACTGCACAATTAATAGAAATGTGTACATTGTTAATTATACAATTTGCATTCAACAAAATATTTGGAAAATTATTATTATTATTATTGTTGTTGTTGTTGTTTTTGTTGTTGTTGTTGTTCAAGATGTTTCCAACTATGACCCAATTCTGTAGAATGGGTTCCATTTTTTTTTTTTAAGAAATTAATACTTATTTTCAGCAGGGACACATTCAGTTGATCAAAAGTGAGAATGAAGAACATAAAGGTAATTATAACATCAGCAAAAATTTCTATTTCAAATAAATGTTGTTATTTTTAACTTAAAAAATGCTGTTAATTTTCAGTTGGAATAATACTTAACAGTATTACTGTATTTTTGATCAAATAAATACAGCCTTGTTGAGCATGTTTCTTTCAAAAAAAAATCTTACTGACTTCAATCTTTTGAAAGGCTGTGTATGTGTTTGTGCACTTGTATAATCAATATTTCTCAATATCTGTCAAAATTAATGATAGATAGGGTACTAAAAATATAAATCAAATTATCATAACTAAATGTGTGATTAAAGTTTGTGTTCATTTTCATTATCAGTTAAATAAAAATTATCATGAAATAAAAAAAACAGTGTTTTGAATGTAATGTATTGCTGTGTTTTTATTTTATTTTTATTTATTTATTTTATTTTTTAAGAACTTTGAGGTGTTTGTGAATGTGTTTGTGAGTTTTTGCACACACACTCAGAAGGAGCGTCTGGCAGATGAAAGTGAGCACAGAGATACAGTTACACCCAGAGTTTGTAATGCCCCCATTACGGTCAATTTACAGAAACCTGGTTTACAGTGAACCCTCTCAGACTCATCATGCCACAGCAGCTCTCAAATATCCCTTTCAACGTACACTATTTCAGCTCATTTGCTGAGCCACTGATGGGAGGGCCACTGGGTGGGGTTGTCAAGGTCATTATGCCACCAGCCCTCCTGCTCGTCCCTTAGGACCCGCAAAGAGAGGCCATTTCTCATGCTTAAAAGGGGAAATGCATTTTTGGGGGTCTGAAGGGAGGAGGTCAGCCTCCCTTCATCTTCCCTCTCACTGAAAGATGGATTAATGTGCAGTGATGTCACAGGGAGACCAGCATGAATTAGGGATGAGGAGCAGAGAGCATAGGTGACCCCCTGTGACTACAGAGGGATCATTTCTGAGAGCAAAAACATGTTGCAGCCTAATTACATATACAGAGTGTGTTCTCGGAGTAAGACATTTACATATGTAATATGGAAAGTGCTGGCCAGCAGTCCAGAGGAAACAGTGTACCCACTTACCCTGCTTTTACGCTCCCTTTCTCTCACCCTGGTTTTCATCTTTGTATTAAGGCTGTGACACACCAAATTTAACATGGATTTTATCCCTCAAATCCATGTTAAATTCAATATGGCATCTAAACTTACTTAGGTCTATTGGAATGCTTAGTTATGATTACGTAAAATTAGTCATTTTAGCAATTGCTCGCTTTTATCACTTTCGCTTTTCTTCTTGTGCAGAGGTTTGCTAAGCTGAACGGCCAATCAGAGTGATCTGTCTTACCAATTGCCCAACACTGATTTTACTTGCTCACTTGGCCCAAAAGCCATCGACGGGGTCCAACTAGTGCCGATGGTGTGTAACACCTTGAAAACTGAGCTGACAGAAATTCTCAGGTGACCTACGATCAGCTCGGTGTGTCACACCCTTTAGAAGCTTCCAATAGTTGCATCCTCTTTCTGTCTGTCTTACAGAGACACCTTTATTACTTCCCTTCGTTTCAAACCTCAGACTTGAAACTTTTCCATCTCTCATTTTTATTCCTGTTGCCCTTCCTTTCTCAATCCCACTTCATCTGCACTCCTCCTAAAATGTCATATCAGCCCAAGAAGACATGGTTTTGCTCTCAGCTGCCAGTGCTTCATGTCTGGGACAGGATTGGGGACAGTGTCGGTGTAGGAGGGAGGTGCTCCATTCTCAGGGGCTTCACTCTGAAAAGGGCTTCTCAGCCCAGATTACAGCAGCTCTGCTCCACACCTAGCTTGTTCACTGTTATCTCCAGCTCAACACTCTGATCCCATCGGGAGTTAGTCTGGAGACATCTACAGAGAAATAGGATGAGAGAGAATTCAATGAGACCATCGGAATCCGCCAAGATAGGAACAGTTTAAGAAACTTTGAGAAGTTTATATAGTTATTTCAATTAACTGTTTGAATCATGGCATGAAGTCTCTCTGTAAAAATATAAAAGCATTTGCAGTACCAAAAGGGTGAGTTAATAAAGTTTTTTTTTTTTTTTTTTGTTCCAATTTGTGAAATTTGAAATATCATTGCTGAGCAGACAGGGAGGGATAAGTTACATCTGCTTGACACACAATATGCCTAAAATGACACTTTGTATAGACTGGCATTTGATACAATTGAGAGTAATTAACACAAGCATGCACACACACACACACACACACACACACACACACACACACAAGCTCATTGTCATGTTTTTATAGTTGTAAGGCTGTTTTATATATTTGTTAATGTTTAAAGGCTATGTGTAATGTAATTTGTTAATACCCATGTTTCAAATTCCTTTAATTCCTGTGAGTTAAAATGCTTAAAATGAAATGGTGGCAATAAATGCTGTGAACAAGTCATCTTGATTATCACAAATGCATTACATAAAACAATAAAGTTCATGGATAAGTAGTAGGTTTTATAAGTAATTTGTAGATTATTGTAAAAATATTAAAAAGACACTCAAACAAAACATTTACTCCCAAGTCTCCCTTATCAGATACATGCATTTATTTGATAAAAAATGCAGTAAAACACTAATATGAAATACTAAATCTGTAGTGTGAAATATGCTTGAATATGGTTTAAAATGCAATTTATTCCTGTGATGGCAAAGCTGAATTGTCAGCCATTACTCCAGTCTTGTTTGACAAATTTACACACACACACACACACACACACACACAGTCTTTCATATGAACATAAAGAATCTAGAAGGCACAAGCTCTTAATTCAGATTAATTTTTTAAAAGAGAATGGATTAGTTGCTCATAATTCAGCTGTGCATCACAATAATAAATTATCACATTTTAAACCACATATACAGTTACTAACAAGAGTAATACTTAACACCTGCAAAGTGCAGAGCAATTTTATTAAACCATACTTCTGAGCCATTACTCATATCATTACTCTATTTGTGTTTCAGCAACCGAGAGAGCGAGACAGAGTCCCTCAGCATTTATGAGTTGCTTGAATGGGTTAAAACAGGAGGATGATGGAAGACATTCACTATCTGAAACATTCTGTGCAAGAAATAATAGGAGAAACAGAGTGACAGCAAGAATAAAGCACAGATGGACAACATAAATCAGCCAGTTTTAATGACGGTGTGAGAGAATTAGCCAGGACAATCTGTCTGGAGAGTCAATCATTTGATTTGAGCTAATAAAGTGGGTACATGTGTTTTGAGAAGCATCTAGTGTTGCTAAATTGCAGTTCATCTTACCTCCTATACAGAAAAAAATGAAAACACTGTACCCAGTGAAAGTTCAGTTTCACAGTTAGCAGACCGAGAGCACCAGACAGTGCAACATGGCTGAGCTGAGAGGAAGTGTGTGTTATTTACATGAATGAAAAAAGTACAGCATCAAAGGGAGAAATCAAGATGACAAAAAATATAGAGGGATAATTTGGAAACCTATTGAAGAAGCGATTTGGTGAGACAAGACAGACAGATATGTCAGCCAAAATGGGCACGGTGGGCTTATTTAACAGCAAAGACCTTGCTGACAAATTTGAATTTAGTTGGAGGCGTTTCTTCCTGTATGTTTCTTATCACTGTCAGATTATACAAAGCTTAAGGGAGTCTACCTGGTTCGTTAATTTTTAATTTGACAATCGACTAACTCAGACAAAAAGAAGAACTTTGTCTAATGATCTTTTCCTATGATGCCAGAGGATGATATAATTGTAATTGAGGCAGGCTCTGCAGTGCTTGCTTGACCCATTAATGTGAAATAAAGTGGTAGTTTATGTGATACATTTGTTAGTTAAAAGCTTGCTGCTAGTTGAGTTTATATAATGCTTTCAATATGTAGTTTTTTATGGGGTTTATGCTCTAGGTTGAGTCTTTACAACTGTCCTCCACTTCTTCATTTTTTTGTGTCCGTGTTTTAACCATCCAACCATCTACCCTTTGTTCTTCTCTCTCTCTCTGTCTGTCGCTGTCCCTCTCTCTCAGAACTGATCGACGGCACCCCCACCCTGAAAATTAACCACGGCTCGGGTACATTGGTCCTGCAGTTGCCGGGCAACGTGAATGTAGCGGACAGACGGTGGCACAGACTGGACGTGAGGAGCAACAGCAAAGTAAGTGTTCGCCGTTAGTGGGCGACTGACTGCTGAGACCAATCGAGCCGAGGCCCTTCTCTCCCTGCCAGCTTCCTCCAGTAATACACCTCAGCACTTTTGTACAAGTCAAAGTCTTACTTATCTCTTCTGAAATCATCTTCACATTCCGAAAGGGAAAGTAGAGCTGTAGTCACAGCTGTTAACCAGGGTTTACTTGATCCCAGACATTGTATAGTCTGCTAATTTGTATTCAGTGTTGCCAGGGCTGTTTCGGATTCAGCGGCTTCTCCGTTGATGCTAGACTCTGTAGTAGCACTGGCATGTAGTCTTGCCGTGTTGCGGTTTGCCTTAGGGTCGGTCTGAAATTGCTTGAAATTCTAATGCTTATTTTTCAATTTACAAAAATGCTGGGTGTGAAAGGAACATTGCAGGTTGGAGCTTTTAGACTGCAGTAAAGATTGTTTGAGGTTTGAGATTCAGATTTCTTTTGGTTACCAATACACTGGGCGCTGTCATGGACATGCAAATAATACAGAATGTCATTCTCCATGATTTGTGAATTCAAATGAAGCCGTCCTCTATGCCGAAATCAGTGTTTTTATTTTTTTTCATAGCGACTCTTAATTTTATAATGCCTATAGCTATAAAAGTTCTTCATGTTTTATTACCAATAAACACGCAGACTGCTGTCTATGACAGCACACGGTGTATTTGAAGCCAAAATAAATCTGAATCTCAAACAGCAAACTGTCTTTACTGTGGTAGCTTTTAGCATCTTGACATGCTATGTGTTAAATATTACCACGCCTGAGGGTTTAGCCTCTACAGAGAGTGGAGAAAGAGGTTGAAGTGTGTGGAAACAGCCTTTTTTGTGTTTGTTGCTTCTTCCAACATTGAAGATTTCAGAGAGAAAGAGCTCTTGACTTATGTGTCTGTATAAGGAGACAATTAAGGCTGGAATACACTACATGGCTTTTGCCCAGATTTTTGCCCCGATTTACTGAAAGTCAGAATCAGTCTACAGATTTTGGTCTGTTGTAATTAACAGATTTCACAGAAAATCACATAGTGTATGATGGTCACAGACTCTGATTTTTTAGCTTCAGGATATCAAATGTTTGTTATTTTGAGACGATTTTAGAATGCTTAATGTTTTCATTTATAATGCATGGCACACATTTCTGTGTGTTGTGTTCAGAATGACTTTAATATCTGGTAGTATTGTCGAGGTGCATTGATGGGATGGGAAATAAAAAAGCTGTCATCATTTATTCACCCTCAGTCATTCCAAACCCATAAGACTTTTGTTCATCTTCAAAACACAAATAAAGATATTTTTTATGAAACCTGAGATTTTTGTCCCTCCATTGGAAGTCCATTCCACCAAAAATGTATGCTTTTAAAAAATCATAAAGACATTGTAAAATTATCCATATTACAGGATTCCCATACTTCTTGAAATAACTTGAAAGTACTTGAATATCAGACACATGGATTCAAGGCCTGGAAAGTACTTGAAAACAAATATAAGTCCTTGAAAGTGCTTGAATTAAATTTGAAATCAATTTTGTTTTTTGGTAGAATGGTGCTATTTCAAAAATTGTCCTATATGCACTGTCAAAGACAAAACGAAATGGCGCTTATGATTGGGGGTGAGAAAAAAAAAAACTTAGCATGTGAACTGATGCACAGCCCTGCATGAACCTATGGAGAAGCAGTGCATTTGCGACTGAAAACTACTGCATGCGACTATGAAAAAAAAAAAAATTCCGAGATCCGATCAGCATATTTGTGTTTGCGCTCATGGAAGCTTCAAAGGTGTGCTGAGTTCTGCAATCTCACAAATCCTCTCATTCAGGGGCGATTCAAGGATTTTCATTTTAGGGGGCCCCCAATGAGGGTATAATATATATGTAAGGGATAATCAATGGCTAGCATGCATTAAAGGGTTTTTAATGCACAACGTGGAAGCACAACAGCCGATGCAAAGCGGAGGGTGTGGTTGCCTCCGCAAAGTGCATTTAAAATCCTTTAATGCATGGCTAGCTGTTGATTATCCTGCTTATTCCATGGTCATTTGCCAAGTTATAGACAAGTTAAAATTAGTATTGCTCTTTACAGCGCAATATTTGACCAAATGGGTAAAAAATATTGGGTTATTTTCATGTTACAGCATGTTAGCTCTAGCACTCTGCCAGTTTCAAATCAGACACAGAGATGAAATAGTGCGTAAGTTCACATTTATCAGAATGAATTATAGCATGTATTTCAATTAATTATCGTTCAAGATAGAGATGACAGTGGTGAGACAGCTCTCTCTCTACAAACAATTACTTCAAAAACAGCCATTTTACCATCGTTGCTGAGGAATATAATAGTGATCTAGTCTCTAGGCTATTTTATTAATAAAAATCGTGGGGAAGTGTTGACAGCAAGTTTATGTGTGTGTACAGCGCAATCTGCGATCTCTCTCTCTCTCTTTCTCTCTCTCTCTCTCTTTCTCTCTCTCTCTCTCTCACTGTGTGTGCGAGGCGAGTGATGTGTGTTGGTCAGTTAAAGTAATCAATTAAAGCAGTGCATTAATATGGAACTGTGGAACCATGGAATATATATATATATATATATATATATATATATATATATATATATATATATATATATATATATATATAGATATGTGTGTGTGTGTGTGTGTGTGTGTGTGTGTATATATATATATATATGTATAATAAAATAAAAAATGTTTGACTAATAGGGATGGTATGCTTAATTTATATACCAAATGTAATGCATAGATAGGTATAACATATAACTGAATAAGCCGAATACACACACACACACACACACACACCTGTTTACTGTACACACACAAAATTTTACTGTTTGCATTTATAGTACAACCCTCTTTCCTTAACTCAAGTATGTAAACCTCTTTGCTACATGCACTGGAAAATGTTTTACATTGAAAGTTACATTTTCAAATGAAAATGGCAACATGATTGTTTTATAAAATTTGTGTTCATACAGGTATGTGCTTAATTTTCACTGGAGGAAACAGCTGTGGTGTGATGAGGGATAAATGCTGCGAAAAACCTAAGCTACAGTAGATGGGGAACTGATTGATATTTTGTAAACTGTATTTATGACAAAGAGCAGAACTGTACAGATGCAGATATTATAACAATCTATCGTTAAACACACACAATTGTCCTCTGTTTCTCGCTCTGCGTGGCCGCGGGCTGCAGAATGCAGATTGAAAAAGAACGCGTTGAAAGACGGGGAGGAGCCAATCGAAGTCTGCCACCGTTTTTTATATGAAATTTGAAGGGGACTGATGTGATCACGAATTCGTATACAGTTTATGGAGCTAATCGCTAAATTTTAGGGGGGATGAGTAGTTTTTTTTTTTTAGGGGATCTATAGTCTGAAAATACACCTACAAGCCGCTTTTGTGTTCTTCTGTGCCACCTCTGTAGTACAAATATATATATATATATATATATATATATATATATATATATATATATATATATATATATATATATATATATATATATATATATATATATATATATTTTATTACTGATTTCATTTGATTGGCAACTTATTCTTATTTTACACTTATTTGAATTTTACATAAAAGATGACATACTTTAGAAAAATGCCATTACAAAGGTGTAAAAACAAAATTCCCTGTGAATCACTTTAAGGAGTCAAATATCATCTTGTAATGGGAAGCCTAATATTTGATCAGAATTTTTGATTATTGATTAGAAGGTGCTCCTGAAATTTTTGACTGTGCTCATATTTATTTATTTATTTATTATTAGAAAAGTAAGCGTAGAGCCTTTAACCACTTTTTATTAATAAAAAAATTGAGAAATTCTTTCAAATGTAAATATTTTACAAGAATTACGGCAAAAGCCAGTTAGATGCGAGAATATATACTTTTATCATTATTTGATATTAAATTCCTTTGAACCCAACTGCTCAAAATGGTCTAAATGTATGAAACCTACACATTCAAAACCTAATTTCTCTGAAAATTTTAATGTAAATGTTAAGTGTAAGTGAAATGTTAAGTACTATAAGTCTTTCATGATGCTTCATATGCTGGGGTGTGAATTTGATAGGTGCTTGATATAAAATAAATGGTGCTTTAAAAAGTCCCTGAAAGTGCTTGAATCTGGTGTTCATGAAAGAGTGGGAACCCTGATATTAATCAAGCAGTTTAATCCAAGTCTTCTATAGAGACATGGTTGGTTTATATGATGAACAGATTTAATTTAGGATTTTATTCACATATAAACATTGATCAACATACAGAGCATATCAAATATGGTCATTGGTAACTCAACCCTATGTATGAGAACAAACCTCATTGGTTCTCACATCAAGCAAGCACATTTGAGCTTCAGAAGACTTGGGTTAGAAGTTTGGAACAATATGAGGATTAGTAAATAATGACATAATTTTCATTTTGAGTGAATTATCCTTGTATCCATGTTTTATGGTATTTCTGCATATGTCTGTCAGTGTATGTGTGTATAACAAACCTCATCTTTGTATGTGGTCTCAGACCCAAGGACAAAGCTTGAAATATGTACCTAATGTTGAAGTACTGTATCTGGCTAATCCTTAGGACTTAAATGTTACGTTTCTGTTTGCAATCTCAGAGACCCCCAAAAAATTAATCAAGCCAATAAATTTTTACATTCTACATTTTGCAGTACACACTGTACCTCTTCTGCCAATTGATTTCTTTCATTCTATTTTCAACAGTGTTTTTGCTGAAGTTAAATTTAACTCAAAAAAAAAAAAATAACACGTTTCCCCACACATTTCTTCTTCAGGAGGTTCGTTTTACACTCGACCGCTGTGCAGGAGCCACTATCATGGAGATGGAGGGAGTGGGCAGCTGGCTAACTACTGAAGACCACACTTCATGTGAAGTTACTGGCGTCACACCGAACATGGACAAGTAAATCACTTCCTTCATGTCTCTTTAGACACCAATGCATAATTGTTTGAAATGTTAAAATTTTGACCCTGATGAATCATTAAAAAACAAATCATTCTTCCACCATGATAGCAGGACACAGTGGACGAGTCAATGAAACAATTATTACCCTCCTCTTTCTCACTCTACATATGGGACTCATGCCAATTATGGACTCACTAATGTCTTGAAATATTTATAATTACACAAAGGTCTCAATCTAAAAGGTCAAATGAATTATCAGAGTGAATCTCTAGAGGAAAATGACCTCTCCATAGCATACAGCACATTAGTAGCTCGTGGCAGAGAATATAACGTGGCTAGGGTAATGACCTTTTCTGATGTGCTTTCAGGCATCTGAACATGACACAGGTGCTTCAGCTAGGAGGAGTGAATGAGAACCTGCCATATATCTACCCACAGCTACAACACAAGCACTTTACTGGCTGTATCCGAAACCTCATTGTGGACAGCAAGGTGAGGAAATGCATGCATATCAGTACAGACAGAAAAATCTTTAACAAGATAAAAAAGCTTTATTATGCAAAGTCCTGTAACAGAGATGAGTCTTTTTATTTTTATATGATCTACAGGATTCATATGAGGCCATGCCTTATTATTATTTTATTTATTTATTTATTTATTTATTTATTTATTTATTTATTTATTTATTTATTTGTCACAATTATGACACTGGTGTATGACAGTTTTTCTCTCTGGCTGTTCTTGATTTGACAAAAGCCTATTTTAAGAATTTATCAGTGCTGATAACAGTTGTCCTGCTTAAACTTTTTTGTGGAAACAATGCTACATTTTTTTCAGGATTCTTGATGATGAACAGTTTAAAAAGAACAGTATTTGTATGCTGTCCCTTTTAAGATGAGCAAAGACAGAACAAAATAATAATAATAATAATAATAATGACCTCTTAGGGTTGCATCTACTGTCAGTTTTCAGTGTTTTTGGAACAAATATACCAGCCATAGATTTTGCTAATACATTTCCCAGCATAGTTTTGTGAGAATATGTACTTTTAACCATTTAGCTGCTGAAGGATATTTGATTGTAACCTGTGTACTGCCTAGTTCACACTTCCTCTTTCCATCAAGTGTTATTTGAAGTGAGGTATAATCGGCCGTGCCACTGTCCATAGTCTTGTATGCCGATCTGTGATCTCACCCCACGTTATGTCAAGGTTTGTTACAGTGGGTGACTATTTGTTTCTCATTGTAAAATTATGACTCAACTGAAGGTTCTTAAATCTAAAACACTTAACCAGTGGTTGCCAGACACAAAGAAACATCAGAGAAGTGTTCACTTAGGCTACTGGTGCTTGACTGGAGAGCAGGTTATAGACTGTTAGAGGAGGAAGTACAGAGGTAGAATTGCTATTTTAAACTCTCTTCTGCCCACTCTCTTTTCTCAACCAGTTTACTTACTTTTGCTCTCTCCCTGTTAGTGACCTGTGAGAATTCTGAGTAGGCTTTTTGGTGGCAAATACACAGTGTTATGGGGTGCATGGAAAAGTGGTTTTAAGATTTAAGGATATTATGCCATTTACTGAGCCACTTTGGGAGGTACATCCAGGGAACTGCAGTACGTTACTTAAAAGGTCACACAGGTTTACTTGAGCCATGAATTCATAAAAAAAGAAAGTACTGTATAATCCTTTAGTAAAACCAGACTTAAGGAAAAGAATAAACCAAACAACTCGGAAACCTTACAGTGGAAAGGCTGAATGTTTAGAGGTGTACACATACACACACAAAAAAAAACACAGCAAATCAAAATATAAAGTGAGACATCATCTGACTACCGTCTCTAATGGGTCATTCAGCTCCAACTATGAAAAAGTCACTCTAGAGCAAGAAAGGCAAGTTGCATTCGTCACCGGACAATGATTCTAATGGTCAGAATGAAAGTTTTACAAAATATACCTCATTAGAAACTAAACTCATCATTGTGCAGCTGTATGGCTAACCCAGCAGTAGAAGTAAAAATCATAGATACTACTACTCCAAGAGAGACTTTAACTAAAATAAAACAATGCAGGGTATTGTTATACAACAGCAGACACAACAAAACAATGTTGCATACACTACTGTTCAAAAGTTTGGGGTCAGTCTGATTCTTGAATTAAATCAATGAGTCACAAAGCATACCAGTGTACAGGAGATGGTTTCAGGCAGACAACACAGGCAATGCTAACATTCATTACGTGTGCAACACAAACTTACAGCTAACAATGCAAATCGTAGTACAATGTATGAAGTCAAGGGGACAAGAAGGAGAGTTTCCAGGAAGAATGCACAGTCAGCCAGTAATTTTCTCATTAATACTGCCAAGGAAATATCTATGCAGAAAGGTCTTGAAATGGTTTTGCGACAATGACGTGCTGGCTTTACATTGTTCTGCTTATTGAATCAAATCTTACCAAATAAATGAATATGAAATGTAAATACTAGGTGATTATTTTAGCTTTCATTAGAGAAATGGAAATGTGCACAGCTATATAGGAAACATCGGCTTGAAGTAGTCAGTTAACTTATAGTCTTACCGTGGACAACTGCCATTGACTGCTTCATTTCCACTTTAAGATGGTTATGTTCATATTATGTATAGGAATATTACATTATGTATTTTAACAGTGTTGTTCGATAAAACCATGTAATTACTTGATTTTGATATTTTATTTGAGCCAATTATTATTGCCTCATCTTTAGTTTATATATAAATAGTCATACTAAAGCCAGTTTTTCACTTAGGTCTGTTTGTGTTACTAAAAAATATCAGATTACTCAATTATCAAAATAATCAGTAAATTACTTGATTACCGAAATAATCATTAGTTACAGGCACAGCCCTAGATTAGTTAAAATATTTCAAAATACAACTTCATTGTTTTACTTTTTGTAATTAAAAGACAAATATTTTGTTATTACAAAAATGTAATATTGTCTTGTTCTAGTGAACCAAATATCTGTATTTTGTCTCATCTCTGTATTGTCACACCCCTAGTGTCGATAAGCAGTGATATAGCTCATAATTTTCCAAGTGTATGATATAGCTTTCATAGGTCAACCATATATTCATGAAAAAAAATCAAATTAAATCAGTTTGAATAAGGAAAGCAATAACTTTGCCATAGTATCCTTTCAAATGTTAAATGAAAAAGAAAAATACAATAACATTAAATAAGAATAGAGCAAGCTAGTGTTAGATGCCTTTATTTATTTATTTATTTTTTATAAAGAAAAAGCTGTTAGTAAAAAAAATTGAGTACAAGTCTAAAAGGGGCATTGTTGTTTTTTTTTTTTTTTTTTTTTTTTTTTTTTAAAGAATATAATTAGAATAGAGAGTGCTAGAGTCAGAGGGTCAGGTCAAATGAAGATGGAAGAGATTTGTTTTTAGATGATTCTTGAAGATATCTAAGGACTCAGCTGCTCGGATTGAGTTGGGCAGGTCATTCCACCAGAAGGGAATCTTTAATTTAAAAGTCTGTGAAAGTGATTGTGTGCATCTTTGGGATGACACAATAAAGTGATGTTTACTTGCAGAACGCAAGCTTCTAGAGGGCGCATAAGTCTGAAGAAATTAATTTAGGTAAAGGGGTACAGAGCCAGTGGTGGTTTGTAGGCAAACATTAATACCTTGAATTTTATACGAGCAGCTATTGGTAGCCAGTGCAAATGGATAAATAGAGGTGTAAAGTGCATTCTTTTCAGCTCGTTAAAAATTAATCTTGCTGCCACATTCAGGATTAATTGTAATGGTTTGATAGAACTGGCTGGAAGACCTGCCAAGAGAGCATTGCAATAATCCAGCCTGAACAGAACAAGAGCTTGAACAAGGAGCTGTGAAGCATGTTCCGAAAGAAAGGGCCTTATCTTTTTAATGTTGAATAAAGCAAATCTGCAGGACCAGGCAGTTTTAGCAATGTGGTTTGAGAAAGTCAGCTGATCATCAATCATAGGTTTCTGGTTGTTTTTGAAAGAGTTATCGTTGATGTGCCTATACTGGATGGTGAAATTATAATGAAACGATTGGTTTGATGGAACCACAAGCAGTTCTGTCTTGGCAAGGTTGAGTCGAAGGTGATGGTCCTTCATCCAGCAAAAAATGTCTTTTAGACAAGCTGAGATGTGAGCAGCTATCGTCGCATCATCAGGATGGAATGATAGGTAGAGATGAGTGTCATCTGCATAGCAGTGATATGAAAAGCCATGTTTCCGAATGACAGAACCTAGTAGTGCCATGTAGACAGAGAAGAGAAGTGGTCCAAGAACAGAGCCCTGAGGCACCCCATTAGTTAGATTTTGTGACATGGACACCTCACCTCTCCAAGATACCTTGAAGGACCTATCTGAGAGATAAGACTCAAACCACTGGGGTTCGGTTCCTGAGATGCCATTTGCCAATAGGGTTGACAGGAGGATCTGGTAGTTAACTGTGTCAAAAGCAGTGGACAGATCCAGCAAAATAATTATTTGGAATTTGGTTTTAGAATCTGCTCTTCAACAACTGAGAGCAAGGCAAACTTGGTTGAATGTCCACTTCTGAAACCAGACTGGTTGCTGTCGAGAAGGTTGTTCTGTGTGAGAAAGGCAGAATATTGGTTGAACACAGCTCGTTCAATGTATTTACAATGAAAGGAAGAAGGGAAATCGGTCTGTAGTTCTTTAAGAGATGGGTTAAGGGTGGGTTTCTTAAGTAGTTGGGTTATACAAGCCTGTCAAAATGCTGAGGGAAAAACACCAGTGTGAAGGGATGTGTTAATGATGCGAGTGAGTGCAGGTACAACTGCAGGAGAAATGGCTTGAAGGAGATGAGATGGAATAGGATCAAGCGGACAAGTAGTAGGATGATTAAAAAAGGATGAGTTTGGAGACTTCTGTCTCAGAGAATGAAGAAAAGGATGTGAATGAATGTATGTTTGCTGGTAAGATGTGCTTTAAAAAAATAAAATAAGTGAAAAAAAAAACTTTTGAGTTACTGGTTAGTTGTAGTGTTACAATGGACAACTTGTCATTATTCAGAAATATAATAATGCTGAATTTTACTATTCACAGAAGGATTTATTGTAAACTGTATGTTTGTTTTGTTCTCTCTGTGTAATTAATGTCATCTATTGGTCATGCAATGTGTGGAAAGTGTTATAGGTTCAATGTTTCCACACTGTGGCTCAGGAGACACTGTATTTCACTTCTTCCTTTGTAAATTAGCCATGCTCTCTGTCTGTACAAGGTGCAACTGGGTCCTGCACAGGTTCAAACTCACGCTGCAGCCACTTCAAAAACACACTGTTAGGAAAAGTGGGCATGAATAAATGGGAGTCATCAGATGAAAGGAAAAATTGATATAATGTGGTGCGTGGTTGTTCTGTTGTGAAGAGAATTTAAGGCCTCAAGGTTCCCCCATTCTTTTAATACAGAGTGCTGCAGTCCTGTTTTTTTTAAGTGGCTGTGGCCTGCCCAGCATGGTAATATTCATTATGGCAGGCTGGATTAAAGGTGAATGCACAAATAAGATAAAACGTTCTTTCTCTTTTCATCTCTTATCTTTTCAAGGCCTCCCAGTTTGGCCTATCCTGAGCATTATTTTCTGCCTATTTTTATTTCCACAAGCTTATTCTCTCTCTCTCTCTCTCTCTCTCTCTCTCTTGTATTTCTGTTACTCTCAAGTGTTTTTGTGACTTCTGTAAGTCTGCAACCCTCACTTTGACTCTCTCTCTCTCTCTCTCTCTCTCTCTCTCTCTCTCTCTCTCTCTCTCAGTTTTATGACCTCAGTTCACCGGCTGACTCCTCTGGCAGTGCTCCGGGATGTCTGATGACGGACAATAGTTGTGTGAACATGGGCTTTCCTTCCTGCGGGACCCGGGGGCGCTGCCATGGAGAGTGGGGTTCCTTCAGCTGTCAGTGCATACCTGGGTACAGCGGGCATCAGTGTGAAAAGGGTAATTACACAGCAGTTGTTCCAAAGTTTTCAAGTCGTGTCTGTTTCCACAAGTGGAATGTGAGAGAGACTGAGCTTTCAAAGATAAAGCAGATAAGTCATTGCTAAAGAGAATGGCTGAATGGATGTAAAAATTGTACCCAAAAGTGAGCTAAACCTGACAAAATCTCCAAAAACCTCCCTTTGGGGACATCCTCATTTGTAAAACTGTTATACAAATAAAGTAAACAAAGGTTTTTTTTTTTTTTTTTTTGTAAAACTGCAGAAAGTTTCATATAAGGGGTAGGTTTAGGTGTAGTGCAATAGAAAATACAGTTTGTACAGTATAAAAACCATTACACCTATGGAATGTCCCCATTTAGATAGCTAAGTAAAGGTGTGTGTGTGGGTGTGGGTGTGGGTGTGGGTGTGTGTGTGTGTGTGTGTGTGTGTGTGTGTGTGTGTGTGTGTGTGTGTGTGTGTGTGTGTGTGTGTGTGTGTGTGTGTGTGTGTGTGTGTGTGTGAAAGCTTTTCAGTGAGGCAGTGAATATCTTTGAATTGCTCTGTGTAGGAGGGATAGTGTTAGCACCCAGGCAGCATTTCACGCACGCCGAATCTTGGCACAAATCGCATTCAGAAGTGTTATGAATTTGTAGAGCTTCTTTATGTAACGCTACTGGAACATCCTGTTATATTCTCACACTGTGTTTTTCACTGTTTATGCCTCCTTTTTAAGGACTGCATCTGAAGAACACATTTGTGTGTTTTACAGAGGTCCCTGAGTATTCCTTTGATGGAAGGAGTCATATACACTTTCAGCTGGCCTTCACTCTTCCAGCCAGACACACGCAGGTTCAGGTCCTGGTCCGGACACGCAAACACAGCAGCTCTATCCTCAGCCTGCTGTCCAAAGAACAGAATGAATATCTCAAACTGGAGGTTAGTGCTCTTGAAAGCATTTCTCTTTTTCTTTTTCATGCTTTCATTTCCCTTGAATATAGCAAATGCATTATCAAGGTTTTTTTTCTGATAAAGATTTATTATTATCATGTTCTTATCGAAAATAATTTTCTTTTCTGAAGCCTCACATACCTGTATGTATATATATGTGTGTGTGTGTGTGTGTGTGTGTGTGTGTGTATACAGTTTTTAAAAATAAAGCTAATTCTGATTCTGATTGTGATATATATATAAGATTATGATTATGGTATATATATAAGTACAAAAACCTTACCAATCCCCAAACCTTTGAAAGTTAATGTGTATAGAAATGAACCATTTGAAACCGTATTGTACTTTTTTGTTTGTTTTTAATCTTGTTTTTAAAGAAGTCCCATGCTCACCCAAGGTGCATTTATTTTAATATTGCAACAGCCATTACTCCAGTCTTCAGTGTCACATGTGTATATATATATATATATATATATATATATATATATATATATATCAACAACATTGAAAATGGTTGTGCTGCCAATTTCTTTTTTCTTTCTTAATTTTTCTTTTGATGATAGACAGCTCAAACTTTTGTATACTAATACATTTTGTATAAATTAACATTCATTTATCATGAAAGAACACAAATTAACTTTGAACAATATTATATTTATAAATGAACATTAACTTAGATATAATACCAGAAATATTGAGCACCTTGACAACACCCTGCCAAGTGATTTTTTTTTTTTTTTTTAATAATGTCTCCTCTGTTTCCCTACAAATTTGTGCTCATGAAATGTCCTTAAAACGAATTAGCAACGTCGACCGCCAGCATATAAAGATTATTTGTTCTTGATGTGCTCTGTAATAGCAGCCCATCTGCCAGACCCTGTGTACGTTGTTGCAACAGCGGTGCAATGTGAGAATTAGAATGGAGCAACGAGTTTGTGTTTAATCATAGAGGCATTAGTATGCCTCTCCCGATTCGGCTGATACACTTGCAGAATGCATGCCATCTACCCTCTCACTCCAAGGCTGTCTCATTTTTTTTTCTTTTTTTTCTCAACACCTGCTTTAAGATGATGCAGTCGGATTGCTGATTGCTGCTTTGTTTCTCTCCCTCTCCCTCTCTTCTCCTTTTCTTCTGTCTCTCTTTCTCTCCCATGTAAATAGTGGGTGATTTATCTGTGGCATGAATTAGATATGTCTGTGAGACAGGCTAGAAGACATTCTATATCCCCTAAAGTGGCAGGCTACAGATTTCATTACCTGCTTGTATTATGATTCTTCCGAGGCTGCGCAGCGGTGCAGGAACTGATGCTGCCTTTGTCCCAAGTGCAAAAGATTAAAACTTAATCTCCTGCTGTGCTCCTCTCAATTATCTTAGCAATAACGCTAATTTATGTGATGTGCCAATACCCATTTAGCATTGCCTGTTGTGTCTGATTATGACGCATCATCTCACTGAGACATTTCTAGCAAGGTGTTCTTGTCATCAGCGGATGAAGAGGAAATAATAGTTTGATCATCTAATTTCTACTCAAGAGTCTTAGCCACAACTCCATAGTGGCAGGAGAATATCAATATAGTGTGTGTTTCTTTTTGAATTCTAGGGATTCTGACTCAGAACTAGTTTACTGTGAGATGTATTGAGTTGTTTTCATCTCATAATTTTAGCCATGACCCAGATGGTAAGGAGCAGCCCAAATGAATGCTGCTTTTAAAATATACAGAAAGGATTTAAACTTGGTCAATTGTGGTATACAAAGCCAAATGTTAAAGCATTAGTGCTTACTTGTGCCAATATTCTGTAATACCATATATCACGATAATGAACATGCACAATATTGTTATCGTGGGCCCTTCAAAATACAGTGAATAATTACAAATTTTGAATGCAATTAAATAATACTTTTCCCATTAACTTGTTAAAATGCACAAAACCACTGTATGATGCATCAAAGAGTCATGAGCACTCTAATGTGAACAAGCCCAACATGTTGAAAAGTGTGTGGCAGAATGAGTGGAGATGCACTAAATGAAAATCCACTCTCTGACAGCAGATGGCACTGAAGGAACAGCAAAAATGCATCCATTGCCCCGGTAACCCCGTAAACAAAGAATCTGCGCTACTTTCTGAAACTTATTTAATATCATGTTGCCTGGCCCACTGAAGTGCCCTTTCCTTTTTTTGAAGCAGACAATGAATTTGCCTTGGTCTTGGAGATTTCCCTACTCCAGGTTTGGGGCGAATTGCGCGATATGCTCACTCAAATTCAGTAGCTCTGCATGGTATCTTTAAGCAGCCCAGATATAAATTTGATGGGGTCTTTTCTATTCTCACTGCCTTCCGGAATATTAAAAATACACAGGTTAGCCCTTCTGGATCTATTCTCAAGGTCGTCAATTTGGTCAAGAAGATATGAGTCCTCTACCTTCAAGAATTCAATCGTCGCTTCCGTGGCGACCAGTCTTTCAAAGTTTTCGCCAACCAATACTTCAGTAGATTAGAGTCAGTGACTGTCAATAAGCTGACTGTCTCAAGTAACGTGTCAAGGGAGCCTTTTATCTGCTTGAACAGAACAGATAAAAATATATATTCACTGTACAAAATGCCATTAGAGTTTTAAAACTATATTAATTTACATGACTTTTCCTGGTCTAGCTATAATACTTTTAAGATGAGGCTACCAAATATATATTTTGTGGTAGGCTTATGGAATGAGGCAGCAAAGTCCTTCACTGTGTGTTGGGTTTAAACTACTTTTTTACTCTAATTAAGCTCATATTATGCAATATTCATTGTATTTTATTTTTATACTGCTTATTATTTTCTCATCCAAATTTTTTTGGAGCCACTGCCTGCCTTTCCTCCTCAGTGAAGACACTTTAGTCCTGCTTCAACACCCAATGTCTCCAAAAATCACTCTTTAACATCAGTCGTGTTTGAAACAGTTAGCTTCTGTGGTTCCATGTTGCTTCTTATCACAGTGAGACAGAAAATATTCTTTATAATAATCTTTACTGTGATACAAGCTATGTCAATTAACGTTACATTGAAATTGGGTCTTTACTGTCTTCCAGGTTTCATCAGTCAAAGCATCTCTATCTGCATGTTATTCAGCTGTAGTGATATCTGGTGCATTTGTCCATAAGGGATTTCCTGGGTCTCACTTGTGAAACAGACATTAAAGTACACTCATGTTAGGGTTAGGGTTAACCCTAATCCATAATGCTCACATCATCTCATTTTGGGTAAAAATAGAAAAATAGTTGAGTAGTTTTTCTGCAAACTACTTTTTTACTCTCACTTGAGTCATATTATTAGTAGCAATATTTTTACTTAAGTACAAGTCCTTACTATGTTTCTGGACCTTGAACATGGTTGTTCCATTGCTGTCTATGGAGGGTCAGAAAGCTCTCTGATTTCCTCAAAAATATCTTTAATTTGTGTTCTGAAGATGAACAAAAGTCCTACGGGTTTGCAACAACATGACGGTGTGTAATTAATGACATTTACATTTATGTATAAAGCAGACACTTTTTATCCAAAGGATTCTGCATTCAGGCTAACATTTTTTACCTAACATGTGTTCCCTGGGAATCAAACCCACAACCTTTTGCGCTGCTAACACAATGCTCTACCACTGAGCCACAGGAACATAATGACATAATTTATATTTTTGGGTGAACTATGCCTTTAATGATTCCCAAAGATTTTGTCATGATGTTAATCGATGATGTCTCATAATATTTTTTTTATACAACAAAATATGAAAAGGTGGGAAGGGAACCCAGGCATACACTGCACTATGTACTTAATATCCAGTGATCCATAATTAAATGCCTTATAATTCTTAAAAATGCAAATGGGCAGATGGCTTCACCTGCTGCTCCAGTGGATGACATTGGTTTCTGGATCATTGGGTGGGGATGAGCAGCATGCAGACACCTTTCACACCAACAAGCAATGAGAATGAGCATCTGTAGTGTCATTTATGTAAATCTTAGGGCAGTGGTTCTCAATTCCAGTCCTGGGGTACCACTGTTCTGTGCATTTAGTATGTCTTCCTTATTTAACACACCTTATTCAGATCATCAAATTGAACCAGGTGCGTTAAAAAGAGAGACATACTAAATGTGTAGAGCAATGGTACCCCAGGACTGGAATTGAGAACCACTGTCTTAGGGTATAAAAAAACAAAACAAAACAAACAAACAAACAAACAGGAAAACTAAAAATAAAAATAACCTCAAAGATTTTCCATGGAAAGATTAGAGTTAATGTTCTTGTTCATTAGTACGCCTTCAGGTTTAAATACCTACCAAGCGTTTCAAACAGTCCGGTTTGAAATTATTCTCTTAAGCTGCAGGTGAAATTGAGTAGACTATGGGAGAGGAAGAAGGTGCAAAAGTTCACAGAGGTCAACTGTGTTTGTTTGTGTAAACTGTTGTTGTTGAAATTTGAGAGTCTCACTGCCTTTTGTATCATTGATTAGTCTTGCTTTTTACATCGCCACAAAGCCAGGATCCAACATGAAGGCTGGTAAATTATGCTCTCAGGGACACATGCAGAACACGACTCTGAAATTAAAATGAAGGAGGTAGCTTTCTTCAGGAGATCTGCCAGCTGCTCTTTGTCTCACAAACAAATACAAAGCTCATTCTCAAACATGTCTTTTCAACCTTTGTCCACCAGATATGGAGATATGGCTAATAACCATGTGCATGTAAAGTAAAACACCAGTTGAATTATTGTTATTAGACTTAAAAATAAGGCAAAAGACATTATAGTGGAGGGCTTGTTGGATAATTGTTGATTCAAAGGCTAAAACTGCAATTTTATATTGTACTTTGATATTACACACTTTTTATCTTACAAACCCTCGTAAATAATAAAGCTTGCCTTAGATATTTTTGATTTATAAGAAGCAGTCAGTTTAAGAACAGCTCACAAAGGGAAAGAGAGTGTAAAAGAAAGTCTCACAGCTGACCAAAAGAGAGTCAGAGAAGCAACACAATAATATAGTGGCAAACCTTACTGACTCCATATTGAATTCCCTGCTTCCACTATCTCCAATTAAAGGCCTGATATGTTTAATTCTGTCAGTGCTCAGTTGCTTTATCAGATCCTGCCCCAGTCTGATGTCTTAAGTCCCCAATGGGTCTACTTTATTCCACATCGAACCTCTCTCACTTTCACTCTACCACCAACTATTTCCATAATTTCACAACTGTTCTTTGTCTGTGCCACTATATATTATCCAGATTCCACAGAAAATTTACAAAACTGTTAATCAATTTATTCTGACCACATTCTCTCTCTCTTTTGTCCCACTTTCTCAGATCTACCAGGGTCTGTTAAGTGTCTTCTACAACCTTGGTGATGGGGACTTCAACTTGACAATGCCCTCTTATCGTTTAGACAATGGAGAGTGGCATGACATTCACTTAGATCGCCATGACAATGAGATGACCCTGCGCCTGGACGGTGGGGGAGGACGGCGAGAGGTCACGGGATCACCGGGTCGCAGTCGGGAGATTGTTATTGATCCTGCTGTGGTGATGCTGGGCAACTCATTCCCCTCAGGACACAACAAGAGCTTCCAAGGTAAGGTATAGGTGTGCTCCTGAAGCTCAGTTGGTAGAATATAATGCCAACAAGCCAGTGCCATAGATACCAAAATCTGAGAATCATATTTCCAATCAATGTAACTACAAGCATATACTGCAATATACACTACCATTCGAAACAGAAATAAGTAATACACAATAAAAATATCAGGGCTGTCAGAAGATTGAGATGACGTATCACAAATAATCTCTTTTTCTTGTTTTCTTTAAAACAATGCAACAGATGCTAAATTACCTCCAGACCTGTCATAACTTGCAAAGGACAAACAGGCTCAGGTGTCTCATTAAAAGAACAAGAAACTGCTTTTTTTCACCTGCTTTATGAATTGTTTTTAATTAAAAAATCAATGGTTATAATGATAGCCTTTTTACATTACCGCTAATAATAAATTAAAGGCATCACATTGCAGTATGAGTGTAAAGGAATGGCTACATTGCTGACAAAAAATGGTTAAAGGGGTCATATAATGCTAATTCAATTTTTCCTTTCTCTTTGGAGTGTTACAAGCTCTTGGTGCATAAAGAAGATCTGTAAAGTTGCAAAGACTAAAGTCTCAAATCCAAAGAGATATTCTTTATAAAAGTTAAGAGTCAACCACTCCTACCTAAAATGGCACAATCTAACACGCCCCTACATGTCTACGTCAAGATGTGGGAAGATTTGCATAACGCTGCCCAAATGTTCAAGCAAAGAAAGAAGGTGTAACTTTTATTCTCGCTGTTGCCGCTGCGGCCAACAAACTACTTTGTTTGGCCTTCCAAAAGAGGACACAACTAGAAATCAGTGGTTCAACACTGTTCCAGAACAGTTTAACCCAAATATTCAGATCTGTGCAGTGCATTTTGCGGAGGATGAGGACTGTTTCCTGTGAGAGCAGCCTGCAATGCCGTTGTCTGTTTCTATAAAGAAATTCCAATTCAATTCCAACTTTGCAACTTACAGTCTGTAAGTACATTTTCATATTTAAATAACTTACCACTGATTCAAATGTGAGTTCTGAGCAGTGTAGAGTAACGTCAGCGCTTGTTGTTTGTCGTTTCTCCGATCACAAATGCAGACATGGTTTTACGTTTACGCAGCACAATACGCAACGCAGCATGTAAAAAGACAGTATAAGTCATTATAATCAGTAATTATGTCCCCACTGGATGCAACAAATGCCTCGTTTATAATGGGTTTTATTGTTTTTGACTTGTCGCGCCTGGACACATGGCATGACAGTATGGTAAGGGGCGAAACATTTCCGTCACATGCTTGAGGTATTCACAATGCACTGGATAGCTGCCAATCAGCGTACACCTCGCTTTTCAGAACGATGAGCTTTGTAAAAATTGAAGCGTTTCAGAAAGGCAGAGCATAGAGGAGCAACAATAATGTACATTATTTTATTTTTTTTAACATTAAACCATATCAACACATTGCATTACACCAAATGCACAAAATTATTTTATTTTTAGCAACGTCATATGACCCCTTTGAGAAATGATTTTCTAGTTCTAAATGCATTTTCTAATTTCCTTGTTGTCCTGTGTCTACATAAAATTTTTTATTTAAATTAATTGGCTAATAAGCACCATGGTGTGAAAAACACACCACATTATAAATGGTTCTTTCAAAGCAGCACCAAGTACAGCTCCCTGATAAGCAATTCCCATTGCTTAGCATCTCAAGAGTTGATTAGCAGTCTGTGCGGTCTGTCCAGAGCTGGTCGGAATAGATAAATTGGTTACAATAAATGAAATGGAGTCAGTATGTCAAAGTGTGCATGGAGAGCTGTGGACAACTCCAATAAACACTGTAGCATGACATTTTGAGCTAACAAAAATGCTCTGTCCCATGGCCTGAAAAATCCAATCACTGAGTTATATCAGAGCACTGTGAAGTAGACTTATCCAATTTAATTTCAGTCAGAGAAAGAACTTAGCCAGGACATGTGTACATCAAGCAGACACATCTGTACAGCTTTATCAGCTAATTCATACCCCAGTTCCTCTATCTGTCATGCTTACACACTATTGTATTGTCAATAATTAAAAATTAAAAGGAGCAATTAATTCATAATAGCCTCAAATGCACCTTCAGTGTAAAGGAAAAAAACAGACAGTGGGAGGGAAGGGAGACAATGGCGTGACATGAAAGAGAAGAGGAGGTGGAATAGTCCTCTGTGCACAGACATGCTGGTTAGCCTCAGGCACACACTTTGTGTGTTTATTAAATGGACTCTAAAAGCACTTTTTCTTAAAAGCTCAGAATATGAGTAGATCATGTTGAGCTCAGTTTATCTGTGTGTGCATGTGAAGAAGCAAGTGTAATGTAGGTATAAGAGGAGGACTCACACTTTACGCTATACTTGTACTGAAACATGAAAAATATTGGCTTTTGTTTTGTTTTTCTCATTGGCACAGGCTGTATGCGGGACTTTAGACTCAATGGGCGGTTTATTCCTCTAGACAGTCAGGCCAGAGAGGGGGTGTCGGTGGTCAGTTCTCAAGGTGTCTCTCTGGGTTGTTCCTCTGACTCCTGCCGGAAAAACCAATGTAGCCCCCCCTTTATCTGCGTGGACCTGTGGAGAATCCATGAATGCAGGTAAACAAATACACAAGGTTGTGGTCAAAGGTTTACATACGTCTTGCAGAATCTTTATTATTTTGCCTCAATAATATGGATCATACAAAATTAAGTTTTTTTTTGTTGTTGTTGTTGTTGTTGTTTTTTAGTACTGTCCTGAATAAGATACTTTATATAGTTAATAATTTAATTTATTTATTTAAAAGAAATATTTAAATGAAGTGAGTAAATTGTACACATCTTCATTCTGTTCTAAAAAGAATCAGGTTAAATAGGTCAGTTTTAATAAAAATCTGATCTATTCTGCTCAATGTTAGACACACATGCAGTAGGGTGTTCCATTTAGCCAGGCCTTGTGCACTTTGGCTCTGGTGTGTGTGTCAGTACACCTCACTCAAAGGCAGGTATGATATCTGTGGGCCATTCTTCACCTCTGACCTATTCATTGTCCTCTCTGACTGTGAGAGCTGTGCAGCTGCTGTGTAATTGATTGTGTCTATGATTGTATGTTATTGATATTTGCACTGGGGGAAGCTGGAAGAAATATTTTTGAAAAGGGGGGCTCTGAGGTGTTCTTGGGGGGCATTTGATTAAGCCGAGTTTACACCAAGGATGTACAGTATGAGCTGAAACTTGTAAAAGAAAATGGTCTGCAGCAGCCATCTCTACACTGGATGCATCATAGCGAACTTTCCATATCTGTGTAACTGGTTAGTGCAGCAGCGCAAGCACGTGGAGTGTGTCAAAATAGAATGCAGCATTTGTTCACTGTAGTGTGCTTTCAGTGATACAGTCACTGATTCTAATCGGTTCTATGTCCTTTGATGCAACGTGTCTGGTGCAGTTTGCATCTGGTGTAGTGGAGTTACTTGCCAGTTTACACCAATGTTATAGACTAGATGGTGTATCATTTCCATAGCAACGACTCTTAACTTCACTGCTTGCTCAGCTTCCTGTAGTGCAGCTGCCGAACTTCCTGTAAAAACAATAACTAGCATGCAGACATGATAAAACACAACATGGTTTTTCTTGTTCGGAAAAATGAACATGAATGCCTATTGTTTGTTGATTGGCTGCAGTTGGTTTGAATGCCACATTTCTTAAGAGTTTATTTAACACTCATAAATATTAAATATAAGTTATATAGAGTGTAAACTAAACGAGCCAATTGCATCAAGCTGCAGCTGATCACAGAGTGAGCATAAAGAGGCAGCAGGTGCAATGCATACCAGCTTTTTGCTTCAGAGCCGCGCGACAACATCATTCTGCTCCATCCAAGTTCGAGTTCAACGCGCTCTTGGAAGCTTCTGGTGTTGGCGGTACGGCACTTCAGTGGTGGTCATTCTGTGTCGAGCAGGTTGCGCACTTCAGGTTGCACTACTCCTCTGTTGTGCTGTAAGCGGCAATTTCCCCTGTGCGCCTCAGCACTAAAAGAGCATTTTCCTGAAAGAGCAATTTTCTTTAAAAGAGCTCCACAGGTGCCACTTTGTAAAGACAACGGACCGTCTTTTTAAAGGTGCCTTTTCACCCATGCATTTCTGGATGCGGTCATTACCTGGCCCCGGGTGATTGTTACAATCCCTGCCTCACATGTCTGGGCATTAAACACGTTGAGGTGGCTTTCGTGGATGACTCATGTTCCCATTGCAGGAAGATGACCATCTCGGAGCTGCGGACCAGGCTTCGCTATCTCCGGTAAGGGCGGAGTTCCATTGCAATATAAGGCTTGTCCTGGCAGCTGCCAGGCAAGAACTACTTCCGGCAGTAGCACGAGCGATTTGAGGGTCACAGTGGTGGCAAACCCCTCAGAGAACTAACTCTCGGGGGCCCACCACTCCTCCAGCACCTCAGATCCAGTTGGACAGCCAAAGGAATGCGCTGGGGCCTCTTCAAAGAGCGTACCAGCAGTATCCTATGGGGCCCCTCCCAATGACTGGATGTTGATCACTGCATCGGAGGGAGAGCTCTCTGAGGAAGATCTGGCTGCGCTGCCGCCCTCCGGGACGTTGGCAATGCCTGAATCAGATCCAGAGATAACAACTATGCTTTCCAGGGCCGCCAAGAAGGTAAGACTCGAGTGAAAAACCTCCACCGCGTCCCGAGCCTCCAGAGTGCCCATACTGTAGACCCTGTCAAGCTTCTCCATCTCCTCGGCAGCCAAATGTGGTGGAATGTCCGGCGCCAGGCCTTTCTCCCGATGAATCCTTGAGAACCTGTGGAAGGCTACGTTCCATATGTGAGACCTAAGTGGATCCCATATGTGTAAAGTCCACGGTATAGCCTCAGAGCCCGTGTTTCCCCAGCAGTCTTCTGCCATTTCCAAGAGTGTTTCAATCACCTCCAATTGTCCATATGCACCTAAACAGATGTTCATATGCATATTTGCTCCCGAGACCTCCTCCGGGAAGGATGGGGCTTCCGCAGCGTCCCTGTTCCAAGTAGAACGGGTACGTTTTCCCAGTGTTATCCAGTCTTACTGAGTGGGTAGTGCTATGACAACGGTGAGTGGTCTTCTTGTTGCGAGCCCCGTCCTACACCAAAAAGGGGTGCAGGTGGCTCGCACAGGGCACTGGAAGGGGCAGCATTCATGGCACTTTTGTAGAGAATCCCAATTCTTTAGTCACCGACGTGACGTCGAGAGTGACCGACTGAAAGTGAACATCTCGGTTACGTATTTTACCCTCATTCCCTGAAGGGCTTGGCTTGGCTCCTTAGTGAAAACCTGGTATGCATTGCACCTGCTGCCACTTTATGCTCACGCTGTGATCAGCTGCAGCAGGATGCAATAATTGCATGCCAGTGTGCATTGGTTCATTTAGTTTACACTCGAAGTAGGTTGGTCTCTCGAAGCGAGATCCCAATTCGTCAGTCACCGTGATGTCTCCGTTCCCCCCTTCAGGGATTGAGGGTTGCATACGTAACCGAGACGATTTTTCTCGTAGCTGTTATATGTAGTTGAAAATGGTTATGCCGCTTGGTAATTGTGTGGAGGTGTTTTCATTTTTCAGTGAACAGAAACATTGAAATGTAAATATGAAATGGGAAATATAAAGGTGAATCATTTGAAATTATTTAAAATATTTATTTCTTTTACTGTCATTTAAAAAATGTTATTGCACATTTTACTTTTTTTTTATTATTACACATATACAATGCAAGATATGGAACATATCAATATTGACGGGTAAACAAAATCTTTGTGTGATCGCAAGCATATTTTATTCACACAGGATTTTAAATATACCAGCTCTCTGTGAACAGTTTTGCAATTACAAACACTGTGTGGACATTTTTAATGTACCAAAGAATATAAAAAAATATATATATTGACCAATTTCCTCTAATTTTTGCACCACTAGCAGCACCAAAAGTGTCAATAAAATTAAGAAAGACATGTAAAAATGTGGTTTAATTTGAGTTCTTTCTTTTCCTTTTTTTTTTTTTTCTTTTTCTTACTTACATATTACCATTTGATTAATGCTTCTCTCCTTTTGTCTCCTCCAATTGCAGGTGTCCCCCAGGTCACATGGTCAAGGCAAACTCCACTGGTAAATTCTGCGTGTACACGCTCTGTGCCAGCCGCCCATGTCATAAGGGTACTTGTGTGGCACAGTCTCCCTCTAAATTCACATGCCACTGTCCAGAGGGCTACCGCGGGCGGCACTGCGAGGTGACACTGGCCATCTACAGAGACGACGTGGGTCTCAGTTTCAGCTCCCTCTTTGCCATATGCATCTGCTTTATGGCCCTACTAGGTATCTATCTTCAGCTTGACTTGAAATTAACCCTTTGTTTTTGCCTTACTGTTTTTGTTTGTCTTGTCCTGTGCAACAATCACCTACATTATTTTACATAGCCTATTTCTAATATTAGTAACTGATAATATTAGTTATTATCATAATACAGGTGCTTTAATGGTGCCGCTACATTGATAAATTTGAGTGTTGGATTAAAAATGAAGTATTCAGCATCAATCCTGGTGAACTTTACAGTTTTAGTGAACAATTTCGCTGCAAAAGGATAGTTAATTACTTAATTTGTTTTAATGATAATGTCTCTCTCAGTCAACACAGATTGTTGGTTTGCTGTGAAATATTAGTTTCAATAAGAGGCTTCAACTAATGAATCAGCCCAATGTGTCTTTCTGATGCATAAATATTAACCCTGCTCTTCCTCCTCTGCAGAACCTCATGTATTTTTAAAACTTATTTTGATGGTTGGCACTTCAATATTCTTGCACTGTGATTATTGATATGTATTTATTCATATGTTTTTCCCATGTAGTAGCTGTAGTAGAGTTTGGTATATGTAAATATTTCTTACATATGCAAAGGTTTCTATCAATCATGTTCCCATGTGTTGCATTTTATTAGTATTGTCTGACAGCGGTAAAGAACACAGTCTACATAATCAATGATCATGACTGCTGAAACTCATATTAACTCCATTCTGATGTCCTCATCTGCCTGCATGACTGCACTCAGCGAGGCCAAAGGGAACCAAACAATCTTTTTCCTCCTCTCACAGTTTCGTTCCATTATAGATTTGACATGACCTTATTCATTCTCAGCTCCGGTTGCTTTTTAAAGTGTTAATTACTTGATTTGTAGGCACACATTGTGCTGTTTACCCAAGCCGGGCTGGAAATTGAGATCAGTGCACCGGGGTTTTGGGTAGAATTTCAATGGTCTCAACAGTCCTCAACTGAATTTAAGTAGCCCGTAAGGTTTTTATCAACCCCCCCAAACCCCCCCCCCCCCCCTTTTTTTCTTCTTTGCTTTTCTTCATTCCATCCTGTCGGTTTGGAAGACGATGGAGACGAGCGATGAATCAGAGAAATATGGTTCAAGCTCTCTCTGCCATATGCAAGGCTTCGGCACAGTGTTAAGAAGATTTTTTTTTCTTCCTTTAATGCGGTTAATAGGTTTAGCACACCATGCTAACATTACGCCTCCACCTAACCAGTCAGGCCTCACTCTTCCCCACTGAAAAACAGCCCCTGCTGACATGCATATCACTACAGAAACTGCAAAGATGGAAAAGGTCCATCTGTTAAACTCCAGGAGCAGATAATAGGGAAATGTGGTGCTCTGAACAGGAAGAGAAGGATTATGGATTGTTCTTGCGGTTGCTACTTTTGAGGGTTTTATTTCACTTTTGTGGCGTCTAAGGGTACATTTACACAACAGCAATGTAAAAAAATTGAAACGTTTTTCCTTTGTGTTTTTCCTGTACGTATGACATGTCAGAACGATCCCTAGTTTACATGGATCCATGAAAACTGCTTAAAATGTCATACTGTGCATGCCAGGCTAGTAGTTGATGATGACACTTTTTAAAGAAACACTACATGAACATGAAATATGCACACGCTTGACATCACCATTTTCACAAAAATACATCTTTTATTTACACCAAGACAATAATGGAAACCCGTTTTCAAAAGTTTGCATTTTCAGACCTCCAAAACGCCATTGTCATGTAAACAAACTGCCAAAACACATAAAAGGTTTTAAGATTTGTCCCCTGAGAGATTTTGTGACTGCATACAATTACCTTAAAAGACTAAAGGCTTTTGCCCCAGTATATATCTATTTTAAACTTAGAGTGAATTTTACAGGTCACAATGTCACCTTTTACACCAAAAACATAAAAAGAAAATAAAAAAATAAATAAAAAGAATGAAAATTATTTATTTTCATGGACAATAACATTAATCTTTTTAGATAATTTTACTCACTTATTCTAATTACTGTAACAATAACAATAATAATAATTATCTTAAAGTATTTATTTATCATGGTAGCATTTGTTGTTCTTTGTTGTACTTTTAATTAATCCAGATTAATTAAAAAAAAAAAAAAACAGGTACGTAGCTCTAGGTTTTTTTTTTTTTTTTTCTAGAGCTATGTACCTGTTAATTTACAAATCATGAGATAATTCAAACACTGTATACTGACTCCTTCATGATCATTTTTCAGTCCAACATGCTGTCCAAAGAGCCTGCTGAGGAAAGGCCTCAATTGTCCTCTGTTATACCTGGATTGTCAAGGATATTTCTATAGCAAAGCTCATAGGCAGATTTGACATTCAAACAGTGTAGATGCTCACCTGCGGGAATAACCACCCATCATAACTTCATAAGATGGACTTGAATGATTATGGTTTATAGTGCTCTTTTACAATCTCTCTCTCTGTGACTCATGGGATCCTTTTTTAATGTCTGTGTGAAAAGTTTATTTCAGTTAAGAGACTCTCAGTAAAGAGTCAGTACCCCTATCTTAATCTGCTCAGAGATTAATATATATATAGATATATATATATATATATATATATATATATATATATATATATATATATATATACCCCATAAGACTTTGTACACCTACATTTAGACCTCAGGACTTCTGTATTTTTCTCATTCTACTAAACCAAGTCTGTCAAATTTTGTCCTTTATTTTCCATATCTTTATTTTCCCAGTCGTTAATCATTGCCATCTATCATTTAATGACAGTGTGTTCTTAAACTGCCATAAAGTTTAATTTACATTGCAGTTGTCATTTTGGATGTTCAAAAGCAGTTTAAGGTGTGAATAGTAATAATGTTTTAAATAGCCTGTGATTTCTTTGAAATGGTGCATTATGTCAGTTTTGAATGAATTATTTTTGAGGAAATGGGTACAGACAGTATGCTGATGTACTACATGCACGTCACACATACAGATCTGACATGATAAAGCAAGTACTTCATGCAAGACTTATTTAGTGAAGCTTCTGAAAGCTATACAGATATGCAATCAGGTTATAAATGGATAATTGCAGTATTTTTTTTTTTTTAAGTAAATGAGAATGTCTCATTATTTTTGACCACAGTTTGAAGAAAAGGCATAATGTGAGCCATGTGTTTAATTAGCCACCTAATGAATACAACTGTCATATTTTAATGTAAGAAATGTGTCATGTATTAAAATACTGAGTGAAATTTATTAACCTGAATTGCCTCAGTACCATCAAATTAAATGCTCTCAACTAACATTTCTTTTTATTAAATTACAGTCCAGTGTTCAAGTTCAACTAAAAACAAATAAATTTACCTTTTGAGTTGGTGTTTTGCAGAGATTCGTGGTGTTCTGAGTTCTAAATTAACTGAATCCTTTTTAGTTAGCGATGACTGCAAGATTTTCGCTCTACGAGATTTGAAGCCTTTGCCGTGAACAAGCCTTGCAGCAAAACCCGGAATGTCCTCATTGCAAGGATATGAGTCTCACCTCTCTGCACTCATGGATAGCTACATTGGTGTGAAAAAGTGTTGGCCCCCTTCCTGATTTCTTATTTTTTTTGCATGTTTGTCACACTTTAATGTTTCAGATCATCAAACAAATTTAAATATTAGTCAAAGATAACACAAGTAAACACAACATGCAGTTTTTAAATGAAGGTTTTTATTATTAAGGGAAAACAAAATCCACATCTACATGGCCCTGTGGGAAAAAGTGTTTGCCCCCTAAACCTAATAACTGCTTGGGCCACCCTTAGCAGCAACAATTGCAATCAAGCGTTTGTGATAACTTGCAATGAGTCTGTTACAGCGCTGTGGAGGAATTTTGGTCCACTCATCTATGCAGAATTGTAATTCAGCCACATTGGAGGGTTTTCAAGCATGAACCAGCTTTTTAAGGTCATGCCACAGCATCTCAATATGATTCAGGTCAGGACTTTGACTAGGCCACTCCAAAGTCTTCATTTTGTTTTTCTTCAGCCATTCAGAGGTGAACTTTGTGGTGTGTTTTGGATTATTGTCCTGCAGCAGAACCCAAGTTCACTTCAGCTTGAGGTCACAAACAGATGGCCAGACATTATCCTTCAGGATTTTTTGGTAAACAGCAGAATTCATGGTTCCATTTATCACAGCAAGTCTTGTGGGTCCTGAAGCAGCAAAACAGCCCCAGACCATCACACTACCACCACCATATTTTACTGTTGGTATGATGTTCTTTTTCTGAAATGCTGTGTTACTTTTACGCCAGACTTAATGGGACACACACCTTCCAAAAAGTTCAACTTTTGTCTCGTCAGTCCACAGAGCATTTTGCCAAAAGTCTTGGGGATCATCAAGATGTTCTTTTATGTTCTTTTTGCTCAGCAGCAGTTTTCGTCTTGGAACTCTGCCATGCAGACCATTTTTGCCCTGTCTCTTTCTTATGGTGGAGTCATGAACACTGACCTTAACTGAGGCAAGTGAGGCCTGCAGTTCTTTGGATTTTGTTGTGGGGTCTTTTGTGACCTCTTGGATGAGTTGTCGCTGTGCTCTTGGGGTAGTTTTGGTTAGCCGGCCACTCCTGGGAAGGCTGTTCGATGTTTTTGCCATTTGTGAATAATGGCTCCCACTGTGGTTCGCTGGAGTCCCAAAGCTTTAGAAATGGCTTTATAACCTTTTCCAGACTGATAGATCTCAATTACTTTCTCATTTGTTTCTGAATTTCTTTGGATCTCGGCATGATGTCAAGCTTTTGAGGATCTTTTGGTCTACTTCACTTTGTCAGGCAGGTCCTATTTAAGAGATTTCTTGATTGTGAACTGGTGTGGCAGTAATCAGGCCTGGGTGTGGCTAGAGAAATTGAACTCAGGTGTGATAAACCACAGTTTTAACAGGGGGGCAATCACTTCTTCACACAGGGCCATGTAGTTTTGGATTTAGTTTACCCTTAATAATAAAAACCTTTTAAAAATTGCATTTTGTGTTTACTTGTGTTATCTTTTACTAATAATTAAATTTGTTTGATGATCTGAAACATTAAAGTGTGACAAAAAATAAAAAAATCAGGCCAACACTTTTTCCACACCACTGTATCTTTTAAGAAAGTGACTCCGCAGAGGGGCAGAGGATCTCGGCGCTCAGTGACGAGTGAGCCCACGCCACCTGAGCCCCCACATTCCACATTCTCACCACATAGAGAGGCTTTCTCCGTCCTCTTCTCTCACCCGGACCAGCATCCCTCTGCAGCTGCAAGTGATCTGGTCTCGTTCAGTGGGAGCGAGTGTGACACCATGGATGACAGTGTGTCTCTGGCTGCTTCAGATGCGGAGGAGCTGTCGGGCTCGTCTTTCGACCCCACCCCCTTGCCATCAACAGATATCATTACTGGGACCAGTTCTCGACTCAGCCCGAATAACGGTGGTAGTCGCGCCAGAACGTTCACTGGCCATTCAGCAGCTCGCAGTCAAAGTTGGAGCCCCTTGACCTCTCAAGGCATTTCAGAAGATACTGGCCCTGATGGCCTCTGCATCTCCAGTACTTCAGCTGGGCTTGCTTCACATGCAGCCCCTTCAGTACCGGCTGAAACCACGAGTTCCGTCCCACGCCTGGCATCTTGGACACCTTAGTGTCAAGATGGACCAGGCCTACATAGCAGCTCTGGCCTCTTGGAAAGACTCTCAGTGGATGGAACAGTGCGTGCCCCTGGGAATGGCCTGCAGAAGGAAGGTGGTCTCAACAGACCCTTCCAACACATGGCAAACCAGCTTTCGGCCATTGGTTGAAAGAGGAGGGTCATCTTCACATCAACTGCCTGAAAATACTGGCAGTATGTTGGGGCCTTCGCTCTTTTCTGCCAGTTCTAAGGGTACACCACATGTTAGTCCGCTCAAGCATGACAGTGGTATCCTATATAAATCGCCAGGGCGGTCTCTCCTTGAAGAGCCTCTTCATTCTGGTAGAGCGCCTCTTGGAATGGGAATTTGCAAAGCTGTCTCAGTTGCTCTCAGCAGCCCCGTGGCCCATTCCCTTGAGACGGGACCTCCTCTCTCAGGTGAACAGAACGATATGGCACCCCCAGCCTGAGCTGTGGGCTCTACACCTCTGCCCTCTTGATGGGAGCCTGCAGACCTCCCCGAGAGTGTGCTAAATACAGTATTTCAGGTTAGAGTACCTTCTACAAGACAGCTCTATGCCCTTAAATGGTCTGTCTTCTCTGTATTTTGAAGGGGTCTAGGAGGCTCAACCCGCCTCACCCTATCAGCGTCCCTAAATGGAACCTGCCCACAGTGTTGAATGCTCCGAAAAGCCCTCCCTTTGAGCCGCTACAGTCCATTGACCTTTGTCCCCTGATGCTTAAAACCGCTCTGCTACTGGCATTAGCATCGGTAAAGTGTATGGGAGATCTGCAGGCGCTCTCAGTGAGCCCCACCTGCCTCAAATTCGGGCCCAACAACTCCAAGGTCGTCCTGAAGTCGAGGCATGTTTATGTACCTAAAATGCTCTCGACTCCATTCAGAGCACAACTAATAGCTCTATCGGCACTTCCTCCTTCAGATCAAGACCAAGAGCTGAATTTACTCTGCCCCGTCAGGGCATTGAGAATGTATATTGAGCATTCCGCCCCGTTCAGGCAGTTGGAACAGCTTTTTGTATGTTTCGGTAATTGCACCAAAGGGTCTCCGGTCACAAAGCAGAGACTTTCCAAATGGATAATCGACACTATCGCACTAGTGTACTCTTCTTTGGGCCTACAATGACCCATGGGAGTAAGAGCCCACTCAACAAGAGGCGTCACCTAGTCTAGTGGTGTGCCCATTGCAGAGATTTGTGCATTGGCCGGCTGGGCCTCGCCGTCCACATTTACCAGGTTTTATAATCTGGACGTCCCAGCCTTACAAGCCCAAGTCCTTTCTGCTTAAACGGGCTAACTCTTGCCATATGGCAAAACCAGTGCTTCAGGCATTTGCATTCTTCACTGTATGCTCTCGGCACCCACTGGTTTCAGAGGCTGTACAAATTTCTCTTGGAACGATTACTTATCCTCTGTGACACCTGTTTCACAATTACTCCGTCTGCAGTGTGTATGAGGTCCGTGTGCGTTACATATGTGGTGCAGAAGCAGCACTTATTGTGCTTTCGTACAGGATGTGTTTGCAGTCCGATCCTGATCCGTGGCTTTTTAACACAAACACAACATTTATCCATTATTTTGATTTCATAACCAAACGTAGTTAGACTATGCTGAAAGTGCTCAGCATTGTGATCCTCTTTTATCACAGAACAATAACACAATCTTTCATAGACATATTCATGTTTAAACTCAGTTAATATAAACAGCATATTAAATGCATTTGGCTTCTATATTTGTATATAAATTTGCTCAAGCAAGTGGAAACACATTTGAACACAACATATAGCTTTCTTGTGTTAGGTTATCACAAATATTTTAGATTAAAACTTACAGAAACAGTCGGCTCCCGTGCTTTTTATCTTTATTACAAACAGTCCTGCGGGTCTTATCTAAAAGTGCACTTTTCTTTGTTTTAAACCTAGCCAAAAAAGCCTGTGTAGACTTTAATTATATCTATTTATTGTGAAATTACTACATTTCCATATCAGTCCATGTTCATTTTTACCGCGAACAAAGCGCTGTCACTTTAATTCAGCACGTGCAGCACAGCAAAAATAGACCCAGTGCGTAAACGATCGCTGCACTGCTGCAGACGGATGTACAGGTCCTTCTCAAATAATTAGCATATTGTGATAAAAGTTCATTATTTTCCATAATGTAATGATAAAAATTAAACTTTCATATATTTTAGATTCATTGCACACCAACTGAAATATTTCAGGTCTTTTATTGTTTTAATACTGATGATTTTGGCATACAGCTCATGAAAAATCTCAAAAAATTAGCATATTTCATCCGACCAATAAAATAAAAGAGTTTTTAATACAAAAAAAGTCAACCTTCAAATAATTATGTTCAGTTATGCACTCAATACTTGGTCGGGAATCCTTTTGCAGAAATGACTGCTTCAATGCGGCGTGGCATGGAGGCAATCAGCCTGTGGCACTGCTGAGGTGTTATGGAGGCCCAGGATGCTTCGATAGCGGCCTTAAGCTCATCCAGAGTGTTGGGTCTTGCGTCTCTCAACTTTCTCTTCACAATATCCCACAGATTCTCTATGGGGTTCAGGTCAGGAGAGTTGGCAGGCCAATTGAGCACATAATACCATGGTCAGTAAACCATTTACCAGTGGTTTTTGCTCTGTGAGCAGGTGCCAGGTCGTGCTGAAAAACGAAATCTTCATCTCCATAAAGCTTTTCAGCAGATGGAAGCATGAAGTGCTCCAAAATCTCCTGATAGCTAGCTACATTGACCCTGCCCTTGATAAAACACAGTGGACCAACACCAGCAGCTGACATGGCACCCCAGACCATCACTGACTGTGGGTACTTGACACTGGACTTCAGGCATTTTGGCATTTTCCTTCTCCCCAGTCTTCCTCCAGACTCTGGCACCTTGATTTCCGAATGACATGCAAAAATTTGCTTTCATCCGAAAAAAGTACTTTGGACCACTGAGCAACAGTCCAGTGCTGCTTCTCTGTAGCCCAGGTCAGGCGCTTCTGCCGCTGTTTCTGGTTCAAAAGCACACGCCTGTGCACAGTGGCTCTGGATGTTTCTACTCCAGGCTCAGTCCACTGCTTCCGCAGGTCCCCCAAGGTCTGGAATCGGTCCTTCTCCATAATCTTCCTCAGGGTCCGGTCACCTCTTCTCGTTGTGCAGCGTTTTTTGCCACACTTTTTCCTTCCCACAGACTTCCCACTGAGGTGCCTTGATACAGCACTCTGGGAACAGCCTATTCGTTCAGAAATTTCTTTCTGTGTCCTACCCTCCCGCTTGAGGGTGTCAGTGATGGCCTTCTGGACAGCAGTCAGGTCAACAGTCTTACCCATGATTGCGGTTTTGAGTAATGAACCAGGATGGGAGTTTTTAAAAGCCTCAGGAATCTTTTGCAGGTGTTTAGAGTTAATTGGTTGATTCAGATGATTAGGTTAATAGCTCGTTTAGAGAACCTTTTCATGATATGCAAATTTTTTGAGATTTTGAGGTTTTCATGAGCTGTATGCCAAAATCATCAGTATTAAAACAATAAAAGACCTGAAATATTTCAGTTGGTGTGCAATGAATCTAAAATATATGAAAGTTTAATTTTATCATTACATTATGGAAAATAATGAACTTTTATCACAATATGCTAATTTTTTTAGAAGGACCTGTAATAATGAACATAGCAGTCATCATTTACTCCCGACATCTGAGCTGCTGAAGACGCAGTGGATTGCATTTGTTTCTGAAGGGAATGCACCCCCGATCTACCTAAATGCGTCTATCTTTGCGCAGATCATTTGTGGTCCAGCTTTACCTACCTACCAACAAGTGAGTATAAGGATTTTTTAATGAATCTTTGCAAATCGCCTTTCCTAATAATGTACTAACAAGCAAGTTTCACAATGAATGCAGCTAAAATAAACTGTCCCTCAGAGAGCGTCTCAGAAGAGTGGGGCCGAGTCAGCAGAGCTCATTAACATATAAAGGGAAGTGCTACAAAACATCTTGCTCTGAAAATAGCTGTTTTGGGGTACAAATGGGTTTTTTACACTACCATTGAGAAATTTTAATCAAACTATGTTACAGACTTTTTATTAAGACACTAAAGAATCATATCAACTTGTGGAAAATGGGCATCCGATGACCCCTTTAAGGCTTTTTTTTTTTCTTCTTCTTCTTTTTTCATGGGGATGGTTGGCTTGTCAATATGTTTAGCTGAGTTCAGGTTTTTCTGTCATTTTGAGGACTGCTGGTCCCTAATGTAGGCAAACCGGGCCTACACACAGAGTCAAGTCAGTGCAAACATGCTGGATTTTTATTTGATCTTCTGTTGAGGCTTCAGGGCATTTAAGACCAAGTAGTGGTGAGCTGCAAAACTGAGTGCTCTCTCTCTCTCTCTCTCTCTCTCTCTCTCTCTGTGTGTGTGTGTGTGTGTGTGTGTGTGTGTTGATGTGGATGAGAGATAGAAATGAAATAGTATGTGATAGTATGTAAACTTTATTATTATTATTATTATCTTTCTCTGGTGTATGTGGGTTCATCAGTTCATGTTATGATAGCAGTAAATTTCAGTGTCTCATGTCCATACTGATTTGAACTGTATACATGGCAACCTCAATCTCAGCTTATGTTCAATAGGAGAGACATAGCAGGCGAGCCGAGTTAATTCACGAGAATCCTGCATCTGCTAGTGGCACTTACAAGATTAAAGAAAAAATGCTCCAGTTACTAACATGACCTAGGTTCCCAGAGACAAGGGAACGAGCGTTGTATTAAATGCATAATGGGGAACTCCTCTTTACTCTGATACTGAAGCCTGATTTGTTCACATGCGTGTACCTGCACGAACAAATGGCGCTTCAGCCTGCCGGAAGGGGAGGAGACAACTGCTATACAAGTCAACTCAGAGCGGCATTCATCTTTTGACTGTTAGCAACAGCCATCGACTCGCGTGTTGGCCACAAGTAGGCTACTGCACTTCTATGGTCGGCAGAGGAGCCAGCACGATCCAACTTGGTCATTTTTAGTCATGAACTTTGTGAACTACTTTCTGAAACACGTCACAAAAATGAACCGAAATTCAGTAAATACTTGCCTAACAGACATAAGAAAAATGTCTATAGAAAGCTTGAAATGTTTACTTTTAAATTAAATAATTTAAATAAAAAACAAGTATTTTCTGTTTATGTAATTTGTATGTAGCGCCCCCTAGCATGTATAGCTATTAGTGTGGAGAGCGCTCCCCGAATTCCTATTTATCAAAAGATCTCTCTCTAAATTAATTAATGCGCTAAATGCAATTCCCTAATTATTACTTGCTTGTTACTGTTTACCTTAATAGCAGCGTTTGACTTAAGAAAGGGGTGATACAGTGTCTTTATAGCAAAATTAAAGTAAAACACTAATTGTATACAGCTATCTCAAGTTCTGAGTTAAATAAACATTAACTTTTATAGTTACATTAATATTCCACCCGTTTTAAATGCCTATCAATACTGTAAATGAAATAAACATCAATTCACAGGTCACTTATCTTAATCAATAGTGATAAATACTTTCACTTTAACCCAGTCTACTGTAAACTCAATTTCTTGCCTTAAGTATCAAAATTATAAATGTCATAAACCCAATGTAATGCAAATCTTCAACAGAAATTCGTTTGAACCATTTATTGAAAAAAATATAGTATGTACATATATACAGTTCAAATATCAAGTGCAATTCAAATGAAACACAATGAAATAACCCCAAAATTAAAACTAAGCCGGCAAAATGACTAAATGGCCACTTAATGAAATAAAATGAATACCCCAACAGTCATAGGAGGACACGTTGCAGGCCTGAAGCGTGGCTTGGGAGCGGGGAGACCTTAAACACAATGGCCGCTTCTTGCCGTGGCGCAGAAAAAAAAACTCACTGCTGTTGTAGTGCTGATAGGCGTGTCGTCGTTCACGCCACGGCAACGCGATGCTTGTGATGCTGGTGATTGAAGACGTCGTCCGACAGCTAAGCAGGGAATGGTTCTGGAGATAAGTGCATTTTTCAGACGATGCACAAAAGGCAACCGGACAGGCTACTCGCTGGCAAAGTCCTTGTAACTAAATCGTGCTGACTAGCAGTTCACTCTTTCTCCTCGTGGAAAACGATGACCGAGTTCCTCAAAACCATCAACTTTCACGCTGTAAACAGTCAAATGTCTGTAACTCACTCTTCGTGCAGGCTACAAATACATCTACTATCACAAACATTAACTTGGTGTTTTACCAAATTTCTAACGTGACAGTCACAGCGCGATTCTCACTCATGTCACTCCATCTTCTCCTCCCGTTCTCATCTCTCTCATCCTCACGACCTCTCCCCTGACTCCTGATTGGATCTTTCTTCCGGGTAAATTAGTTTTAACTTACTAAATTTTTAACACACATAAACATTTTTAAACATCTTTAACATCATGAAATTTAAATTTTTGAAGAAAATAAACAAAATAAAAATAATGATTTTAGGAAATACCCAAAATTCCCATAGGGCTACATGTATGAAACCAACGCAAAGTCCAGTCTTTCCTGTCTGAGTTCATTATCTGTAATGTGGTCACAACCACGCGCAGCGGTGCATATTCATACAGTAATCATCAAAGGAATAAGGCTAAGGAACAAAACACCTCAGAAGAAGAATGCGATGTGATACACAGCTTGATTCGGTGGAGGATATAGTTTCAGATGAGAAAATCTTAGTTACATAAACTTGTACTCATATCACCACTTGGGATTTCCCAAACTATAGCCAATGTGGAAAACTGAATATGTGCAGGACTTTAAATGATCTAGAATAGCAACTCTAAAGGCATTAATATGATATTGCTTCAGTTCATAACTCCAAAGCATAGCCAATTATTGGGCCTAAAGACATTGCAGTAGCTCGCCTGCAGCGTCTCTCCGATTGAAAATGAGCTGAGCTCGCGGTTGCTGGCTATACGGTGTAGTCAGGGGTGGCTCTAGTGTTGCTTCCTCAAGAAAGTTTATCATTCTCATGAATTTAACCTCTTGAGACCACGCATCCTCATATGAGGACATTATATTTTAGTGAATTTCTCTGAGACTATACATGCCACAGTTTTAAGTCTGGATGTCCTGTACGGAGCACATTCAGGGCTTTTCAGAGATACCAATTGATTGGATGTTTCACCGTGACCACTCCCTCTCCTTGGTCTTCAAATGTGTCTGATATTAATTTAGTGACACTCTTAAGGAAATATGATACTATTTTGTAATTATCATTTAAATCTGACTAAATTTTAAACTGTGTGTCATAAACAACATCTCAGGAAAATGGGTAACACTTTATAATAACTGCACACTATTAATCATTAATTAAGCATTAGTAAACAGATAATTTATAATTTATAAAGCATTAATAGACATTAATAAGTAGTTTATAAATACAGATATAAATGCTGTATTCTTGATTTAAAAGCATGTCTATAATGTGTTTAATAACTTTATTGTCATACTTTATTCATGATCAATTTATCATTTCTCAATGAAGTATAGCATTATTTAGAAACCAGTTATTTAGGAGTTGCCAGTGATTCATAAGATCACAAGAAATTGTAAGTAAATGTAGTAAATTCAGGTAGTTATAAAGCATTTAGTAGTGGTCAGTTAACTATTTATGTGAGCTCATCTAAAGTGAGGAGAGTAGTTATGCCTTGTAAAGCATTTATAAAGGATATTTAAAGGCTCAGTTATCTTCTAAACAGGAAAAGGAAACAAACACAACACAGTGATACAGAACATAGAAATATTAACAGCCTTTAAATCTCATTTGTAAATGCTTTACAAGGCATAAATAGTTCTCACTTTAGATGAGCTCACAAAAATAGTTAACTAACAACTACATATGTTTTATAACAACCTGAATTAACCCTGAATTACAGTAGAAATACATGTTAATAAACCATTTATTAACACTCTAAGTAACTATAACTATATGTCTGAATAATAAGATGTATTAATGCACATTTAAATAGTTTATTAATCATTTACTTACAATTTCTAAGTGATCTTATGAACCACTGACAACTCCTTTATAACTGGGGTGTAAATAATGCTATACTTCATTTAGAAATAATAATTTGATCATTAATAAAGTATGAAAAAACAATTATTAAATACATTATAGATATGCTTTTAAATCAAGTATAAAGCATTTATATCTGTATTTATAAACTGCTTATTAATGTCTATTAATGCTTTATAAATGATGAATTAACTGTTTCCTAATGCTTAACTAATGATTAATAGCGTGCAGTTATTATAAAGTGTTACCAGTAAAGGATTAATAAACTATTTAAATGTGCATGCATACATCTTATTATTCAGACATATAGTAATAGTTACTTAGAGTGTTAATAAATGGTTTATTAACATGTATTTCTACTGTAATTCAGGGTTAATTCAGGTTGTTATAAAAACATATGTAGTTGTTAGTTAACTATTTTTGTGAGCTCATCTAAAGTGAGGACTATTTATGCCTTGTAAAGCTTTTACAAATGAGATTTAAAGGCTGTTAATATTTCTATGTTCTGTATCACTGTGTTGAGTTTGTTTCCTTTTTCTGTTTAGAAGATGCCTTTGAATATCCTTTATAAATGCTTTACAAGGCATAACTAGTCCTCACTTTAGATGAGCTCACATAAATAGTTAACTGACCACTACTAAATGCTTTATTACTCCCTGAATTTACTACATTTACTTACAATTTCTTGTGATTTTATGAATCACTGGCAACTCCTAAATAACTGGTTTGTAAATAATGCTATACTTCATTGAGAAATTATAAATTGATCATGAATAAAGTATGACAATAAAATTATTAAACACATTATAGATATGCTTTTAAATCAAGAATAAAGCATTTATATCTGTATTTATAAACTGCTTATTAATGTCTATTAATGCTTTATAAATGATGAATTATCCGTTTACTAATGCTTAATTAATGATTAATAGTGTGCAGTTATTATAAAGTGTTACCGGAAAATGTTATGGGGTTTCAAGTCAAAACATGACTTTCTGTTATGAAACAGGATGTTGATTTCATACATGTCCTCATATGAGGACACCGGTACTAAAAGCATTTTTTTAAACATTTTGGGAGACACAACAAATGAATAGGGAAATAAATTATTTTTCAATATTTCTATGAAAAATTATATATTATTATGAAAATCTTGTCAAATATTACTCCCATTATTACACTTCTTTTTCATTACATGTTGCCCCAAAGACACATTAATATGCAAATTAGATTTAGTTTATAGATACATTATATATAATGAGAAAACCTGTTTATGGCCATTTTACACACATTTTGCATAAAGAAAATGGTATATCAAATCATTCTGTTATAACATAAAATTATCTTAATACAAAGTTTGTTAAAAAAAAATGTATTGGTGATTTAAAAAAAAAAATCTATTGTTTTTGCATGTTCATTCATGTCTTTTTATTGAAAAAAATAAATAAAAAAAATGAGTCCTGATGTCCTCTACCAAGGACGTAGCATAACTTATGAATAAAATATATTTTGTACATTTTTTAATGCTCTAAACAATGTAATGACATGAAAACAGCTCTTTCTGTGCGGTTTGCCCGTAGTCCACACGCAAACGCAACACCAGGTCACTGAAACCGAACATTTTTGAAAACACCAGCCAGGGTGAAGATTTTCAAAAATCCAGTTGCAGTGTTATCGTGTAGACAGCGAAACTGGAATTTTTGGCTTGTGAGGTTGGAGCCTGCGCTGTTATCTCCACCTACTGGAAATATTTTCAGACTTCTGATTGGCCAAAATGGCTTTACGGTTGAGATTATATCGTCACCTGTTGGCTTGGCGTGCTCTTGACAGTTCTTCATAGCACACCTTTGCGTTTTCAGGTGGATTTTTTATGTATAATAATGCTGTTTATAAAAATACCCGTACGTGTGGACATGGCCTAATTATAGTCAGTTTTAAAATTAAAATGATTTTAAGCCATTCAAGCACAAGACAAGTGTAAAAGAGAACTCAATGTGGTACTTTAACGCTGTGATGGATCGTTTCTGTGTATGCACACACGTGAAGCACAGAAAACACCACACAAGTAACAAGGTTTTTTTTGTCATCTTAAGCAAATACACACAAAATGTCAGAATGGCTGTCTTGACAAGTGTACAGGTAAAATAGAAATCCTTGCTGAATGAGTGGATTTTTTTTTTTTTTGTAAGGAATTTTTTATCGGATAGGCGTTTCGTCCACACGGATCCGGCGTTTTCGTAAGGTGAAACTGCTATTTTTTGAAACCGGGTCCCAAAGTGGATAAATCTGAAAATGCCGCCTTTGCGTTTTCGTCTGGACCATAGACTGTAAAAAAATATGGACGTAGTGTCCGTGACGTCACCCATAGTCTGCTCAATAGCGGTTTTGAAGCTCAAAGTGTGCAGAGCGGGCCGTCGCCATCTTGGCAGCGTGTCACCGCACGACTCTCCCGGATAATCGAAAATGGGCAAAAAGGCGGGAGCTGGTTGTTGAAGCCACGCCCACCTAGCGCGACGCCATTGTCAGCAGCGGCAATCCACCTGTCACTTAAGTGGCCACGCCCTTAATTATGCAGAACTTTAAGGCTTAATATAATTTAAACGGATGAGTTATAAAAAAATTCACCCCCCTCACAGTTGTCATGAAGGGCAAAATTAGCAATATAGACCAAAATCTTTTTTTGAACCAGGCTGTAAACATGTTTTTTTCTGCTGTAAAGTTGGGCATTTTAACATGGGGAGTCTATGGGACTGACTGCCTTTTGCAGCCAGCCTCAAGCGGCCAGTCGATGAATTGCAGTTTTAGTCACTTCCTTATTGGCTTCAAGAGAGAGAGCGGGAGGTTGCCGCTCGGTCTGGACGGCTAATCCGTATATTTTCTGAAACGATGACGTCATCAGCCCACGTCTCCCCCCAGTCAGACACCTCTACGTCCCGTAACAGCAACAAAAACATGAACAAACACTGAACGATTGTCTTTTTATTAACTAACATTAACACAGATTAATAAATGTATTGTTCCATGTTCGTTTGTGTACCACGCGCAAGGTTTATGATTATAGTCCAAGTCTTCTTCTCCGTTTTTAGTGTATCTCTGTGGCAGAATTACAGCGCCACATACTGGTCTGGCATGTATACTACATCATTTTGCGGTTTCGTGTGGACGCGGATATTTCTTGAGACGAGGAAAAAAAAGATCGGATTGGGGTAAGCTCCGTCTCCGTGTGGACGGGGCCTCAGTCTGTAACATCTTAAGTAAACGTAAACAGTTAAGCAAATATTGGATGTGTGTCAATATAACAGATCCGTGCATTTCTTATGTTACTTAAGTATTACTTAGGTATTTGTGTATATTTACTTCACATAGTAATACAGCTTTCACAAGCACTGTTAAGTTTATTTAGGTAATTTTTATTTTTGTATCTAATGGTCTCTCTGAGGGCTGGGTGTAGTTTAGAAGATGGGGGACAAAAGGGGCATTTCAAGGCTGCCCACACATTCAAAAACAAATATTAAAGCATAATCAGCTTTTTTACCCATGAACAAAAATATGAAAAATCTAGCTTAATTTTTGTTTATTCATTTCTTAAACAAAACAAAACTAAAAAAAGGGGAGAAAAAGAAAGAAAATCAAACCATTTTTAATTTATCTTTACTCTTTTTATGTACAAAATCAAATGACCAGAAGGTACATGGTCAGTGTACTTTTGCGTCCAATCGTTTTTCGTTTTTTAACCATGAGGAAAAAAAATTAAAAAAGGATGGTTATTGTATTTTTAAATGCTTTGCTGAAAACCAAAATTTTAATTAGAACTGTACACACAAAATGCTCCCTGAAAAAGTAAAATATTGACTTCTTTTCAGATTTTTGTTAATCAATTTTTGCACTTTTAATAAACAAATTGATATAGAAAAATTACGATTTTTTTGGCCACATTTAGTACTGCTTCTCCCGCACCTTCAGTTGTTTAGTAGTGGTGTTTTTTTTGTAATGATGAGGATTATTATTTTTTTTAATATTGTGTAGACATTGCAGAATCCTGGGAAATTTATCGTCATGAAATTATGAATGAATAAAGCTCTAAACTGCTCTAAAACTTTTACGATTTTTAATGAAATACGAATTTTGAATAATGAAAATTAGTTTGTGTCTGCTTATTCTCTTCATCAGTGTTTGAACCATTAAAGAAGAAACCGCATTTTCCGTATTTCATTTCTGGGTTAAAAAAAAAAAAAAAAAAAGAAAACGAATTGACGCAAAAGTACACAGACAGTACACGGACCCCGTCACCTGGCATGGTTTTGTAAACTGTTTCATATTTGGATTTGGTCATATCTGGATATTCTTTAGCTGGATTGCATTTACAACTGCATTCCGATGTGTGATTGGATAAAAACCTATAAAAAAAATAAATAAAAAAAAAAATGTTTATTGAATGAGGAAACTAGATAGTAAGATTGTCACTTTAAAATACTAAGTTTTTTTTATTTTTTTTTTACTGATGTATAAAAATAGAGCATGACAGAACATTAACAACCCACTTTGTCAAAGTGGCGGATAATTATTTTATTTAGCACAATATTTGTATTACAAATTACTTGTATGCAGATTATCTAATGTGGTTACAATCTGTAATATGATCGTGTAAGAAAAAAATTGCTGCAAAAGTATATGCAATAGAGAGAGAACTGAAACATAAAAAAAAGTAGGAGTAAAGTTTTTTATATGTGGTCTAAGCAATTAGATGCATTTACACTTGGGCAAGACAGCTGAGGTTTTTAGTGATTGGAATATTCATCATGAATGCATCTTGGAGGACATTTACATATGGTCTTTTCATGAATGGATAGTTATCTGATTAGTTAATAAATAACCACCAAATGGTGGTTAAGATAGTAAGTGGAAAAAAAAACGTCTCAGGTTACGTATGTAACCATGGTTTCCTGAGTAGGGAACGAGACACTGCGTCCTCTAGGGGTTGCTATGGGGAACACCTCGTCGTGACCCGTGTCTGAAGCATACATTGATAAAACGCCAACGAGTTGGCCGGCGACAGCCTCTGACGTCCCTACCGGCGCGAATATAAACAGGCACCGTGAGAACACGTCATTCACTTCTTCGTCTGAAGCTTGCGTCCGAAGCATGGCAGGGAGCTAGAGGACGTAGTGTCTTGTTCCCTACTCAGGGAACCATGGTTACATTCGTAACCTGAGACTTTCCCTTTCAAGGGAACTTCGAACTGCGTCCTCTAGGGGTCGCTATGGGGAACAGTATACCCACGCCATCATACTGAGGGGAGTGCAGGCCAGAATCATGGCGAACACTAAGTACCAACTCTACCATTTCCATGGGAGTTGCCCCTGGGACATTTAGATGGCTGTCTGTGACAGTACCCCTTACAGCCAAAGGCCTAAGCTACATACCCAACTTAATTGTTAGGGCCTCGGCCCGGGGTAGAGCTGAAGGCTTGGAATCAGGAAAGATTCCTTTAAACGGAGATACGGCTAAGAACCTAGCATTTTATACTAAGTCTTGCCCTGTCACACAGGGGCTAAGCCCTCACCATATAGGATTTTAGAAAGAATGCAGAATACTAGCGTGCGAACTTACCACAGTGTGGATTTCAGAAAGTGTTCAAAGACTTCACGTGCACACTTACCATAGCATGGATTTTCAAATACTGTTTTAAGGAGGGGCTCTCGTGGCACTCTGATAGAGCAGCTCATAGATGGAATGGTGCATCTCATAACAGTATGTTTGAGAGTCATCAACTCGATCTGTGGAAATAATGCTGGAGCGCTCTGGGGAAAAACAGCGAACTCAGTCTCATATGAGAGGAGAACTCCGAATTCAGAGTAGTGTGTTCATAGGCGACCCTTCTTGGAAAAGGGGAGCACTGCTAAACTACCACAAGAATCGCCCAAATAGCCCTTCATGTTGAGGGAAGCGATGCTTGAAGTGTATAAACAAATACACACTGGCTGAATGGAGCCCAAGGAACCAAGGTCTAATCATCTCAAGAAAGGGAACGAGGCGGAGTGCGTAACCCTACCATACAGGATTTCAGAAAGTGCGCAGAGTCTTGCGTGCACACTTACCACTACGTGGATTTTTAGAAAGTGCGCAAAGCATTCACGTGCACACTGACCACCATATGGTTTTCAAAAAGTACACAGAGCTTAGCGTGTGTACCTAAAGGTTCCCAAGCATCGCAGAGGCACTGAACCGCACGGGAGAGGCAAGCTCAAATTTTACAAACCTCTAGCGAGGGGAGCATCACCTGAGGCAGCATATACAAGAAGACTTCTGTAAGTCTTCACTTCCCGCTGGATGCGACAGCACAGCTAAGCGGCCAGGAGACCCCTCAGGGTGACCTGGCCGGTCATCCATGAAATTTCCTGCAGTGCTGTGCCAGTCCTGATGATCAAGGAGGCTCCCGCAGAAACCTGTGATCTCAGCCGCCTAATACCGGAACATGAAGCCGGAAGCCGGTGGCTGTTTAGTAAACACTGTAACTGAGCACTGCAAAGGAAACTCACAGAGGTTATTAGTAGAAACATAACCACCAGCAATTTACATATAAGTATATACAGAAAGGGTTATTTTTAAACTCCCACCCTCCTGCGCTGGAGCCCCGCTCAAGGGGCGCCTCCTTTTAGTCCGGAACATCAGTAAGGTGGCTGCTATGAACATAGAACCAGCCAAAAACATTATAGGTGCAGCATAGGAGACTGTTATGTGAGAGGTTTCCACCTAACCTCGATCAGGTGGAGAGCTGGTGGTTACAGGGGAATTAGGAAGGGGAGGATAAAAGCAGAAGTTCGAAATCCCTAAAGGGAACGAGTAGATACCTCGGTATTGCTCTGATTCAGACGAGAACGCTGCCTCGTCTGGATTACATCCCTTAGGTTCTGCTTACCTTCTTGTGACCCACGATTCCTCTTACCCCTGCCCGCAGGTGGGGAAGGAGCGTGAGTCGCGACACTAGCCTTCTGTGCCTGTCTTTGATCCTCAGATCGAGACAGGCCAGGACCCCTATGTTGTTCGGGCTCAGACCTGGACCTTCGTGGAACGAAGGATCTGAAAGCAGCGGAGTGCATCTTCGTCTCTCCGAACTTCTCGATCACTGTCTCAACGGAAATACCGAAAAGTTCAGAAGGTGAAACCCGAGCATCAAGAAGAAAGCCTTTTCTTTCTTCCCGATGTCTGCCAGGTTCATCCACAGAAGTCTCTCCGCTACCACCATGGCCACCATAGTCCTGCCCATGGCAGAGGCGGCCTGCTTGATAGCCTGGAGAGGGACCTGTGGTGCGGCGCAGCTCGGCTACCTAATCAGGAAATAGGCCTTCGCCTCTATCCAGGTCTCTTAGCAGATCAGTCTGATATGCTTGAAGCACCACCATCGTGTGTAATAAAGCCACAGCTTGACCTGCTGCTGCGTATGCCTTGCCATTTAAGCGAGATGTATTTCTTGAAGGGGCTTAGATGGCAAGGAGGGAGATTAAGAGAGGATGTCTCCCCCCGCAGAAAGAAAGCTCTTTTTCTACAGGGGGCATCCTCTCATAGCCGTTTTTGCGCATCGCCTCGATGTCGGCAAAACTCTTATGCCGAAACTGATGGATGCGAGAAGAAAATGGCCTCTTTCATTTCCTTTCGATCTCTGTATGGAGATCAGGCAGAAATGGAAGGCTCACCTGAGCTGGTGGGCTATGGTCGGAAAGATAACGCTCATCGAGGTGGCCTCACGGCGTCACCTTGTTAGCGTACTTTCATGGCAAGTCCATCCTTGCTGTGGCGCGATCCATAAACTCCAACAGCTCTACATACGCAGGGCAGGAGAATTGAGAAGGCTCAGCCTCAGCTTCTTTAGCATCCTCAAATATCTCCTGCTTTTCCTGGGTAAAAACCCAGCAGAGCACTAACCTCAGTATCAGAAAGTGTTAAAGATATAACATAATCCTCCAGAGGCTCTCTCTTGTCCGCCGCCGACGAGCGCGAAAGGGAAAGTCCCTCTCTAAACCATTCAGACAGATCCACCTGAAATTCTCACGAGCTCATTCTCCTCCGTGCCTCAGCAGCGGTGGGTCCTGAACCGCGGGAAGCAGATGGCTGCCTTTTTTTCCTCCTCGGAAAGAGAGACGAACGAGAGCGGAGCTTTTTCATTGAAAAAACGCTCACAATGTACGCAGATTGCCTCCTCAAAGACATTGCGTGCGTGCTCTTTACCCAAACAAATGACGCAAAGATCGTGTGTGTCATCGGGTGTCAAATAACGCCAACATGGATGCACACATTGTCTAAACGCTTGCTAGTAGTCGCCATGATAGACAGAGAAAGAGCGCTCTTACTGGTTCTTTGCATGCTTCAAACAAAACAGTCAGTGAAGACAAAGAAGAGAATGACGTGTTCTCCCGGTGCCTGTTTATAGTTGCGCCGGTAGTGACGTCTGAGGCTGTCGCCGGCCAACTCGTTGGTGTTTTTTTAATGTATGCTTCAGACACGGGTCATGACGAGGTGTTCCCCATAGCGACCCCTAGAGGACGCAGTTCGAAGTTCCCTTGAAAGGGAACAAAAGGTTAAAGGAGACCATGCAAATGAGAACCGAGATGGACAAAGCAAAATCTTGTCTATAGAGCACTGTGTAACTCATTTTTATTGCCCACTGATTTATCTTTTCTTCTCTACCTCCTGCCTTTATTGCTTTCTTATCCTTTGTGTTTTTTTGTATGGAAGAAGAAATTCAGGGCTTCTTTCAGAGAGTGTCAATGCTATTAAATTAATAATCACATATATTAAATAGATGAACAATGCGTTTCATTTATGCTTTGCCCAGGCATTGATTTATTGTGTTTTCCTTGAGAAACACAATAAATGTAATGACCATGAGAAATCGTCATTAACATATTCTGTTCCAGTGTTTATCAGAAACCTCGATAGATATTTAAACAGCTCTGTTCACTCTGTTGCTCTGTGTGAAGCACTTGAAGAGAAAAACATTTCTCCATTGGTTAAAGGTAGATAATTTTTTTTGAGTTTTGTTTCACATTGAGGCATGGGTTTATTCCATAGCAGAAACAGAAGAGAGATGTCTGGATGTCTTTCTGTTTTGCAGTGTTTATCGTCTCCACTGTGGAGATTAGGATGCTGGGCTGGTCTTGGGCATCCTGAGAAGGGTCTGAGGGGTCAGATTGGAGGGTCATGTGATCGATGAAGCAGGCAGTGGGGAGACAGAAAGCTTGTCTGGAATCAGATGAAGCTGTTTCTCACTCAATATCAACCACACAAGATGCATTAAAAAAATCACAGAAAAGTCACTGTTGGAAAGACAAAAATAGAGTGTGAGGGAGCACAGCGTCATTTTTAAGGCATATTCATGAAGATGACAATTTTTAGACAGAAATGGCAATCAAATGAGTCACATTTGGCAATGAATAAGGGATAAAATTATATAAATTTCAACCTTTTGTCCTCATACAGTGCCTGGACAGTCTGACAGTTTAATAATGGTTTTGAAAGACTCTTAAACTTGTGTGAAACATTTTTCAGTGTAGTTTTTTGTAGCTTATTTCACATTTTTACACGTTCCGTATATCACACATATGCCACAGTTGTCTGAAGCCATTTTTTCCACAAATGATCTCAGTTGGATAGACATACTCCGTATGGCTTTCTGCACATCTTATCATCGTCTTCTACAAAGCTTGATAAAACACACCAGAACTATGCAACAACACATGCCATATGTCAGAACAGAAACGGTCTTCCTTCACCAAGACTTTTTTTTTCTGTTTGCAAATGAGACATTTCACCAAACAGTTCCTGCTTTGAGAAAGGATGCATTTGATCACGAAGACTCTCCACTTTCACAATTGAAATATTAAACGCAGTTCATTGCACTGATTGAAGGACAAAACCAAACTAAAAACGTCTTTTCACTCCAAGCATCTGCCTTTCTTTGGTGGTGAGACGGCATGACGAATCATTAAAAAGGGCCGATATTTGATGCCAGGATTGAGATTGTGACGTGTCAGGGTGTGATTTTCAATATGTTAAGAGGTATCGGTGTGGAATTGTGCTGCAAGGCTTTCAGTCAAGTGTACAAATCCTTTAGATTAATCCAAATGCAGTTAGCAAGCTCTGACATGGCCATTTTGAAAGCTTCTCAGAGACACAGTGCTTTTCTTTGCCTCTTTATGGTCCCGTCACCGCATGTTACTGTAGGTTCTCACGTCTTTGCAATGTGAAAGTCTAAAACTAGAATTATTTACAGGGTCAAAGAGTTATATTATCCCTGTTGAGGTAATGAAGTGGAAGCAATAGAAGGAAGGGAAAGAGAAAAGCTCAAAAGATCTGAAGATTGAAAAAGAGAGTGAGAGAGATGAAACACACAAAGAAGAGCACACGAAAGAAGGTGGTAAATGGAGAAGATATCTGAATCAAAAAGAGAGAGAGAATAGACTGTTAGCAGATTTGAAGTGTACTGGGCATTCGATAGCAAGATAATATACTCTAAAGGTCAGAGTGGTGCCGGATTGATTCAGCGAGCTATACTTGAAACGAGCCTCAGTGCTCACTGAAATAATGTGTCTATGGCAAATCAAAGCCATGTCTACAAAGTCATCACGCAGACATCAAGTCACCTAAGTGCCAGAGAAGCACGAACTGAGGGACGCTCCAGGCAATGTACTTTTCACAGCCCAGCTTGCCTAAAAGTAGTTCACCCTGATCTGGGAACAGGGTCATTGTTTCCAGCCATTTGTAATAGGTTAAAGTGATCCTTGATCAGAACTTGAGGTAATTCTCAACCACTTTCTCTGACTTTGCAGTGCTACTGTTGGGGATTTTCCTGTACACGCGCTGGCGGAGCTATAAGGGGCTAAAGGAGGGCGTGTATCACGTGTCTGCGCATCATGACGGATGGGAGGACATCCGAGAAAACGTGCTTAACTATGACGAGGAGGGCGGTGGGGAGGAGGATCAGGTGAGTGCATGACTTCTGTTTTAAAATTGTTTTCAGTTCACAGGTCAGAGAATCCGACGCCTGCTTCCAACACAGGAGGACAACTGAGTGCTCAAAGTTACTATGACAACTTGCACAGGTTGTCATGACGCCCCGTCACAGTGAGGCACCCTTGTCAGTTTGTCTCTATGAAAACTTCAACATTTAAAAAATGCACTCTGATGCTGATGACAAGTGGCTTTGCTGAGTGCTGAGAGAAAGTGTGACATCTTGTTTAGTTCGAAATTTGGCTTTTCATTTCCAGAAACCCACCAAATAAGAGGTTTGGGGTTTTTGATGTAACTGCCTGCTCCTCTGATCTTTCTGAAGTATGTGGGTGTAGATATGTTGCAGGATCTTTTATACTCATATCTGCCTTGTGTAAAATCCTGTTACATGATTATCAGATGCATAGTGGTGCTCTGATCCTCTCCATCTGATGAGGCTTCACACGTCTCCCTCATCATGTAATCAATTACGCCCACACCCGTGTCACCCACACCTCCCTCTCTGTCTCTCTTCCTCCTCCTCCTCCTCTTTGTCTATTTTTCCCTTAAAGGGCATTATATGTTTTTCTTCCTCCCCCGAGAGCTGCACTGCTAAATAATGAGAGGAATCATCCTCAGTGGAATGGGATTAATGATGACGCTCAATGGGAGAAGGGGACCGGTGTCTTGTTTTGTTGTGTTGACTGAGTGTGTAATGTCGGGCTGTGCTCATCACTGCGTCTGTCAGGATTCTTCCTCTCAGGTGCGGGAAGACACACACAAAGGTGTTCATCTGAATGCAGTGTTAGCAGCTTGAATCCGGATTAATGCCATTAACAGTTTGGGGGATAATAAATAACATGATGAAGTAGTACAGACAAGCAGCTTATTTTGTCAGTGAGCTTATTAGTCGTAGCAGTTTTTCGTAAGCAGAAGTTGTTATTACACCAGTTCCTAAATGTAATGGTATGTTATGTAACTCTAATGATCTTGTTATTTGTCAGCGCTTTATGCATCTAATTTCCACCTCTCTCGCTCTCCTTCAGAACGCCTATGACATGGCAGAGCTCCAGAAGTCCCTGCAGCCCAGCCCGGCCCAGTCGGTGCAGTACAGCCGATCGCTAGCCATCCACCACCACCCTCACTCCCAGCAGCAACAGCATCACTTTTGCCAGCCTGACCCCCCCTCCAGAGCGGGTACGGCCACCACCACCACCTCCTCAATCTCCTCAGGAACCGCCACCATCCGTAGGGACGTACCCCCCTGCCACTCTCCGGCTCAAGGCCAGACTGCAAATTCCAGCCGAGCGGTCCAGCTGGCCCGCAAGAGCTTGTCGTTCTCCAGCCAGGATCTGGCCCGCTACCTGTGTGAAATTATCCGTGATGCCGACCAGCACCCGGAGACAGCGCCCTTCGACTCCCTGCAGGTCTTCTCCACGGAGGGGGGCGGCTCGCTGGCTGGGTCACTGAGTTCCTTCAGCTCCGCTGGGCTGGAAGAGGGAACGGCGGCAGGTCAAGAGTGTTTGAAAGAGTGGGGGCCGCGCTTTGAGAAGCTGAAAGCCCTCTATGAGCGGGCCGAGGGCAGCGACCTCTAAAGAACTGCCAGGAAGAGTTCCTGCAGTGCGAGGAGAGGAGGGAGACCACTAAAGACTTGTCTGAACACCAGAGGGATTTTTATAATGCTGAAAATTCCTATGCATTGGCTTTCTCTGGAGAGTGACATTTGGGACTCTCAATGAGCAGAAAATGGGAAGTGTTAATCCAGGAAACAGCAAGTTGTGGTCATGGCAATTTTTAAACCCAGAGTGGGCATCTTTATTATGGTCATATTACGGATGACAATGATTTTAGTGGAACCATTTGTTGTCTTTGTGACCGACACTGGCGGAGGGCTTTGGACGTGTTCTATATGTCTGTATGGTCTATATGTTCTTAAATAAAAGACCGGAAGAAAAATAAACTGCCATGCTCAGATGCGACTAGGAGGGGGTTTGTCCTTCTTTTACGGGCCGCTTTCTGAAATCAGTTTGCCGCATGTTCTGTCAGGGTGGCCACTTGTGTTCATCAATCATAACTTCATACTTGGATACTGTGGATTTTTTTCCTATTTTCTCAGCCCTCCACTTAGATTTTATTCACTCGGATGCAATGATGAAAGAGGAAGTCTGGGGAAAAAAAGACGATGAAGATGTGTGAAAAACACTGAGGAAAATGAAACAGAAAGCAGCCTTATTGTTTGGCATTTTAGGAGACATTCCTTGGGAATACAAATTATGTCCTCTCTTTCTAGCCAAAAAGGAGTGAAGGAACGGCCAGAATACAAATGTGGTTGAGGAACAAGGCTGAGTGGCTGGCATGAGATGGAAGTTTTCTGTAGCTGAAAACTATCGAAAACTCTCTTGACTCTCACACTTTACTGAGCGGTAGCAATCAGAGTCTGCCAAACTAAAGGATAGCCATTAAGACAAATGAACATATGAGTGTGTTGTTCCATGTGATCAACTCAAACATGATATCGAGCTCTGCTGAAGGAGCTTTCAGCACTGGAATGAACTTACAGTCCAGTTTGCTTCCTCCCAACAGTATCGTATTATTAACCAAACCAGCTTACCCGACCACATTGTCATTTCCTGTTCTACTATAAATAACTCCTTGTATCCCCATCACATTATTCGGCACTGCAGTGAAAGAAATGGGCCTTGGCACCAGGTGCATTCAGGGAGTGGCGTGCCAGAGCTTTCAGACCCTGAGCACCTCCCATGTAACATGTTTAATGGGCTTGTGAACGTATGTGGTGAGGCTGCATGGGGAGAAGAAAAAGCAAGGCAAGCTTGTGTGTGCAAATGGAATAACTAAAAGTCTCCCCCCGTGAGGCCTCAAACGCCAACCTTGTATTTTATGCATTTTAAGGCAATGTTTTTTGCCCTCCTTTCATTTCAGTTATTTATTTATTTATTTATAGGAGAATGCCGTATGTGGAGCATGACAGGCTGGCTGAGGAGAGTGCAGCGAGTAGGAGTGTGTTAAAAGACATCAGAGTGCTAATCCTAATGTGAACTGATCGCTCACTGTCATGCTGTGAACCAAAGGATCATGGGAGTTGGAAAACTCGATGGAGAAATCGTCACTCTTATTACAGATCTTAAAAAGTGCCAATATTTCCAAAGGCAGCAACAAGAGTATAAAAAAAGATTTTCAAGTTGAAGCTAAGAAATATAGCTGGAAGTGCAATGCTTGCTATTTCATAGTTATAAAGAGGCCAACGGGATTGGTGCTTGGAGTCATCCTTGTAAGGGGATTGGGGAGGATCCAGTGTGAGGTGAGAGTATTCATGAATGAAGCATGATGGGCTCTGTCTTTGAATCACAGAAATCTTTATCTTACAAAACCAATTCCTCTTCGATTTTGAATCAAGGTCACCTGTTTATTTGTGTGGCGAATATATACAGTACTCTATTTTGTGAAAATGTTTTTTACCTCATTTGTGCATATCAAAACAGAAGTAATTGCTTTTTAAAAATATATAAAGGGATCTAATTCTGTTTAAAAAAAAATTGTCATGCATTATTTACTCTTTCTTTAAGTTGGTATAAGTATCTTGACATTTTGTATTTGCATCCTTTGAATTGCTTTTTTTTCTTTCTCAATAAATGGAGTTCTTCTGTTACGGCTTCAAATATATGTTAAATACTGATATTTTCAAATGAAACAGCAGGGTTTTCAGTCTCTTGATGAATAAGTGGCCTATTTTATATGGAAACGGAGCTGTAATTATTTTATGCAGAACATGAAATGAGAGCGGCCTAAAATCTCTGACCTGTATTTATCAAAATGCCTTTGTGATTTCACTTCAAATGACAAATCCTTTTGTAGTAACAGAGATCTGCAGCATCCACCATACAAATCTGCTTTAATACAAAAAACGGAAATGTACACTGAACATCCAAAGACAAAACAACACTTTTGACAGAAATGGAAACTATCCATCTGAATGAAATACCACAGTAACAAACTAGTGCAATGAACTGTACCAAAGAACTCTCACGGTTTAAACAATATCAGCATATGAAAACAAAGCACACAGTTCCATAAAGATCATCTCCTGAGGAACAATTTGTTCTGACAGAGACGTTGTGTGAAGCAAAGGTTCACGTGTACTGTAAATTGTCTGACAGGTAAGGAAACAATAGTGGTTTCACCATATCATAATACGATCACAGAATGTCACGAAGGAGCCCTCGTGCTACAAACCAAATTTGCAAAAAAAAAGAAATCCCATGTTTATCTATAAACACTTCAAAGTTATTCAAAATGGTTATGCACCTGTGCACAAAGACATTCATCTAACATCCTGGGGAAGAAAAAACACAGCAGCAAAGATCAAATGTAGGTAAATTTTGGTAGCACTTGAGGCCACTCATGTAAAGGTCTTTTGAATGCATGACTCATTAGCGCAGCAGAGCTTATCCAAGAATGGAAAGGCACTTTCATACACTAAAGCCTCTTTCTTTAGAGCTTAAGATGGAAAAAATAACATAACATCGTTGAACATTCAATATGTTTAACTCCGTTTTAAAAAGACTCAAACTGTGAATTTCAACTGAACTACAACTTCACAACGGAGGATTAAGGATATGTCTTGAGACGACTAAACTTTAAGAATACTTCAGCTGTTATTCATCCTAAAACAAACTAAATTTAATTTCCCTGTCTACAACGTCAAATGTCTAAACCCTTTTTAACCATCTATAGTGTCAAAGTGATGACCTCCTACTTGCAGAATTAAAGCACAAAACATATACAGTAGAGTCCAAAAGTTTGAGACCACATTAAAATATAAGAATTAAAATGTAATTTAAATTTGATTAGGATTTTGAAATGTAATTCACCATTTCTAGGTCAAAGTTAATTTAACATTTATTCTTACAACAAGTATTTATGGCACGTTCTCTATGCCCATGAGTAAGGCTGGTTCTTGAGAAGTATTATTATTATTTTTTTTTAAGCAGCCAGACAGTAGGATGTGGCCCTAATTGAAACCGGCCAACAGTTTGGCAGATATAAAGACAACACTACAACAGCCACTAATTACCCCAAACTGCTTGTGTGAATTCCAAATACAAAGCATTTTTCCCCATTGCTATTTCCTCTTTTCATTTTGTTTGCGACAGGAATGAGACTGTGAAAGCAGTCGTTGCGTCTTAACCTCACATTTTCTTCAAGTAGCAATTGTGTGTAAAAGAGCCTAAATGTGTTTGGTGGAAGGGCGCGTGTAGAAACAGATGATCAGAGTGAGAGAGAGAGAGAGAGAGAGAGAGAGAGAGCAAGGGGGGTGGCAGACTGTGAGAAAAAGAGATTTTCCTCCCCTCTCTCCACGTTAAACTTGAGCTCCTGTTGCGGCAGACCGGCTCAGAGCAGCTTTACACACACAAACACGCACCAAATCATCTAGTGCGTGCTGGCTCAATCAGGCATCTCTCCGATCTCTCTCATGCACACAGACACACACACACACCTGCTACTATCACACACTCACTGAACATTCCAGATGGGGTGGTCAGCCATCCAGTGAAGATGGACGACTGCTGTTGAGGAATGAGCATTATGGACTGTTCTCAGCTTTGTTTTTCTTTTTGAGTTTCTTGAGTTTGTACACGTTAAAAGTCTTGTTTTTGAACACTCGTGTGAAGAGGGTTGAATACGGAGGCATGTCGGTCTTAATGGCCTCACAAAACCGCGGGTGAGATGCCGAGATGAGGTCCGGCTCATTTTCACCTGGGCCATCCATGATCTGTAATAAAAACACATACACAAATTGGTTTTGAAATGGTGCTTCTTTCCCATAAGATGATATTTCTCTACAGTGAAAAAATACAGGGCAGATTCTCAGATGAACAAGAGTCTCAGAAGTCTTCTTTTAAAGAGAATTCCACTTCTTTATCTTTCAATTCTAAGAGAAATTGTGCCCTGAGGTTTTTTAAACATTTACTTTGAGATATACTCCCAAATTAACAGAAAGGCCTTGAAATGCTGCTGTGAGATCATTTAAGCACCAAGAGATAGAAAGAACTGCCACCCATGGGAGAGATCAGAGTGGAATTGAGAAAAAACAAAAAAAAATCCCACACAACACATGGCTGTTTCTGGGCCATCAGTATTGCATATACACTGCTTCTTCAGTAATTCTGTCTGCAGTTAACAAGCTTTAATTAAACCAGATAGATTTAATCAAGGTTAAAATAACATATGCACACAGAAGATGTTACAAGAGTGTATCTTATTCAAACTGCTGGAGGCAGACTGAGGGAAAGAATCGGGATACATCAAACGAGTGAGGCTGTTTCACTGACTGCTCGAAGTGGGATCAGAGGAGCAAGTGAAGCAAACTTCTGTGAGATCTTTCAAAGGCATAGCATTCACCTCAGATGCATGAATGACAACTGCAGACAGGCTATTTTCAGCAGGAGCTCTTTGCTGGGATGTGGGGGAGATGATTTTTTTAAGCTGACGTGTGCTGCGCAGACATGGAAACAAAGTGCTGCCGCTTTGAAGCTGGAAATTTTGCCTTTGTCGGATATTATGCACAACTGTAATCAACTACAAAAGAACAATCAAGCTACCCAAGCATAAAAAGTCACTTAAGCTAGATTGCACACAGGGTGAAACAGTATTTAATAACTATGAGCTGTGGGTGAGTGAGAACAAGAAGATGTGACAACATGAAAAATGTAAGCATCAACTTTACACAAAACAGTTACAGACATTTAATGTGAGAAATGAAAACACCTCGAGAGATTTTCAAGATAAAAACAATCAAAGCGAGACCAGTGAGCTTAGCATCTAACTCAAATGATATTTGTTTATAGCCACGTGAAGGATTCAGTAAAGGGCAAAGTTGTTAGTCTGCTCTGAAAAAGCCTCTGGTTCTTGCAGAGAAACTTTCATTTAAATGGAACGAGTGTGGTGTGTGTGGGCATGAACTGGAGAAGCTGTTTGTGACCTACATGTCCGTTTGCCAGGTCGAGCAGGTCTCTCAGCCTACAGCCACGGCTGTGCCTGCGCTCATAGCAGATGCTGTCCTCCAGCACGATGTAGTCCGCTCCAACCGAACTGAGCACTTTATGAACCTCCTCAGCAGACTGACGTGCATAGATCTGATATACCTGCAGGGAACAAAAGGGCAAAGATGGGAAAAAGATAGATATTAGGTGTGGTAGCTTAGAACTTAAAGGCTGCATCTGTTTGTGTAGTAAAAATGTACTGCAAGGTGGTCCAGATAAAAAAATAAAAATAATAATAAATGTTAGGGAGGGATGATTTGGGAAGAGATCCTATCAGAACTAATCTCCTGTATAGTGTTGGTGGGTGGGTGTGTGTATATGTGTGTGTGTGGGGGGATGGGTGTAATCTACTTGGCGGGACAAAAGTTAACGTACACTTGCTGCATGTCTCATAAAATGTTCAAAAGTGTTAACATTTGGGAGAATATCAGATGTGATTATCAGCAATATATTGGACCCATGCATTAGGTCCTAAAGTGACAGCAGTCTAATATATCTGCTAGTGTCTGTGTCCTTAATTTTACTGAAGCGAAGACCGTGTTCTGGTTGCTTTAGAAGAATTTTAATTTTAAGATACATGAAGACAATAATTAATTAATAGATCTTTTCTCAAGAAGCCAATAATGAGTCTGGAAATTTTAGAGAAATGCTTAATGCATTAATTAAATACATTAATTAAATTCATTAATATAAATAAAACCGTTAGATCTTATGATATTTAGCTGACTAAAACTAGACTAAAACTAAAACAATTCAGATGACTAAAATATGACTAAGTGGCATTTTTATCTAAAGACAATGACTAAAAATAAATAAAAATTTGCTGTCAAAATTACCACTGGTTTGTAGGACGTATGCCACTGGTTTGGCACGTGCTAATTAAGTCACTGTTGGAAGGGCCCACCAGCAGAAATATCACTAATTGCTTTTTAAACTTAGAGCTTAGTTATTAAAACATGTTTTAAATAATTCTGCATATAAAGAAGTGATTTAAGTAGTGCATAGACAGTATCACAAACCATGAAAATATATTTACAGTATTTCAATTAATGGAGCAATATGGCAGCATAATTGAAGACTGGTAAGATTAGGTTTGACATTTCCGTATATCACATGGATATGTGGTTCAATGTGGCAGAAAGGCTGCTGTAAACTCAGTGGTAGGGGTTCTGTGCCCGTTTTATTGATAGTTGTTGACAGACTATCAAAACAAACTCATTTCCTCACAAGTAACAGTTGCATACTATACAGAGAAGAGAACAGAATGCGCTGATGAAATCCATGGCAACCAACCAAACAACATCACTCTTAGAAGAATCACCAACCTAATAAGACATAGAATAATACTGGAAAAATGAATGAAGGAGTCATAATGTATTTGCTGATATGATGAATAGGTATTTATGGATGATTTTCCATGACAAAAAATAAATAAAAATAAATACTTTTATATACAAATATTATTTTGCATGGATGTAAAATACAAAGGTACAGAACTACAATCCCATGAAGCACTGCTAATGATACGGTCTAATTAAATGAAGAAATATAAAACTACTTATTTAAAGATGCTATAGAGAGAGAGAGAGATTTATTATAATATATTCAAGTAGTTTGAAAGCATTCACAGTGCGGGTGCTAAAGTGATTCTATGACTGGTTTATGTTTCTCTGCAGAATTATGGGTAATGTTAGGGTGACCAAACGTGCCATTTTCCCGGGACACGTCCTGGCCAGGATATCTATATTGCCTAAAATATCCAGGTTTTGGCTTTGGTTTCCTGTTTTCATACTTAATGAAGGTAATGATCGTTTGACCAGTAACATGCAGACATTGTACATAATCGACCAATCATGGTGCGTGAGAAGGTGTGATCTACAGAGAACGGTCAAAGCGATGCACATACGTATATATATTAGTGTTGGACTTGAAGCAGCACTGAGCATACCGACCGGTGTATGACATCACGGTACTTTGTCATACAACAATTGGTCTGCACAGCGCAAACAAAGCCAAAACGTGGATATTTTAGGCAATATAGAAATCCTGGCCAGGACACGTCCTGGGAAAATGGCATGTTTGGTCACTCTAGGTAATGTAGTTTATCACCAGGAATTTCACTGTTGAATACAGCATAAAAAATGAGTTGAAAAGGCCGACTGATGCTTCAACAAAAGCACATACTGATAATTAACAACCTTGTACTGTAGCTCATAGTAGGTTTGTCTTTAAAGGTTTGCAAGATACTGTTCAAAATCAATTCTATTATTTGTTTAAATTGATGAACCCCTAGTTATTTTTGAAGCAATGTGGAAAAAGTTTGATTTGACATGAGATATATATATATATATATATTTAATACAAATGTACAAAATTATTATAGTATTGGGTACTTCTTATAGTTTAAAGTGTAAGGTAAATGTTCAGTATGCATTTAACTGGGAAACAGTGTGAACATCCAACTGAACCGGTATGAATTTATATTTTGCTGTGACAAAACCCAAACCCAGAAGGGACTTCCTCCTGCCTCCTTATTTTAAAGTCCTCACACACCCTTGCAGCCTCTCTGCACATCTCCAGTTGGAGAACCTCTGCTTTAATGTACTGATTTGATGGCTAATTTGGGTCTTTCTGGTTACATCAATTCTCATCAATTCTCTGAATGAAGCAGGAACAGTAGAAAAGGAGTCTGGTCTTCCACCAACTGTTCGGATCCATATTTTCTCTTCCTCTACACTCACAAACAAAAAAGAGAATGAACACACACCCTCATCTGATCAACAGAAGCCACGCCACATATCACAGCAGTGCTGTGGAGTTTATTTCACTTTATAAAGATGTCCACTGATGTGTCAACTTCCAACCACCTCAATTAGAAACCTAATTAAACTAATTATGCCAAAAGTCCCACTTCTGCTGATGAGGCCAAGTATATAACACTGCATATGTCATTAAGAAAACCTTAAAGAGGATTTATGAATAATTTAATCATGGTCTTCTTGATACGGCCCATTTTTAAGCTCATCATTAAGATTATCAGCTGATTTGTGAAGGTACACACTTTAAGACTCCAATGCATTTACTCCTTCTAACAGTATCTAAAGAGTTTTTAGTGTTAGTATTAGTGTCTGACTGATTTATTTCTGCTTCATTTCAATGTACATAATGAGACATGATTGCATAAGAAAAGATTTGATTGTTTGTTCAAATTCTTCTGAGAAGTTTTTCATTTTATAATGCAGACCTGGGTCTGACTGACCATATGTTCAGCTCTGCAACAAAACATTATTGTGCATATTTTATGTAAATAATCTTATAATAAAAAATAGCTTTTGTGTCTGTTCCACAATTGATTGCTGCATTCATCTTAAAAAAACTTCTCCAGATTAGGGTTTGAAGCATTTTATTATGGCTGTGCAAGTTAACATGTTATTGTCACGTTAATGCATTAATTAATTAATGCCGACAATTATTTTATCGCACGTTAATGCAGTTTTTATTGTTATTATTATTTTGAAAGTCCATTGCTAACTTTTACTACTTTTGAATTCATTATTGAATTTTGCGAATATCAATGCAGAAAAAAATCATGCGATTAAAAATTTTTAATTGTTGCCCAGCACTACATTTCAGCATTGACACTAAATAAACAAAAACATTTCCCAAAAAGGCGAAATGTCCCAAAAATGAAATTGTTGTCCCAGGGGATCTGGAGCTCCTAGATATAGTAGAACTTGGATTAAATTGTGATTCAAGCAAAACCTGAGACTCTTACCTGTCTGGTCCTCTCTCTCAGTGCCTGGTCCTCGTAATGTGGATGGTTTGTCAATACTCTCCCCGTACATAGCTTAATTCCCGCCAACAGCTGCATGCTGCCTGCAAACACTGCCCGTTTGGGCGTCTTCAATCTGTCAAGGAAAAAATAAATAAATACATAAACATGAGGGCTCTGTTACATACACTTCTCAAGTTTCACTGATATTTCAGGGCAGGTGATTGCACAAGGGGGCTGGGTGTGCAGTGGCTGCATTTATGAGAAAAGCTTAACCTGCAGACATTTATTTCAGGTGAAGATGGAAATGTGCAATGGTTCAGTGAGGAGTGATGCAGTCATTTGTACACTCCCATCGCCCATGTCTGAAAAGCAGAAGGTTTGTAGTGTACTGCAGGTTTAAGGGTCTCTGTCTGTCTGGATCTGATCTGTCTCCTCTCATTTTATATATGTGCATGGCATGGAGGGAAGTGCTGAAGCTATATGTTATTTGAATATGCTATTTGAAAAGCCTGACAGTTGTTTCAGAGACCATCTGTTATGAAAACATAACCTTTCAAAATCAGCTTCAACATTTTACACAGCATTCTATTCCTTACTATTAGTATTTACACCACACAGAAGCCTCTGGGAGGAGAAAACACGCTCCATATCTTTTGTTGTTGATTTTGTTGTATTTTGGGGCAAATTTTATATTGGAAAAAGCAGCCAAATTTGCCAGATTCTACCATGAGCAGCTTGCGTGACATCCCCTCATCCTCAAAAACCATCAACAAAACTGCACAAGTTGAAAGAAAACATGATCCAAAGTGCTAAAATACATTTGCAACTAGAATAAACAATTGTCCTCCCCACAATGTCTTAAATGGAATGAATACTTGGCACGACTGAAATAAAGAGACATATAGAAACCAAACAATTATCATGCCTGTTTTAATGTATCTGTACACTTTACATCATAAGAAAGAAAGAAAAAAAGGATACACTGCATTTTATGGTGTCTTGTTACAGTGTAATATTAATTAACTACATGTACTTACTACAGAGTTAAGGTTTGAATTATGAAGAGTTAACAAGAAAAAAAAAAAAACTAATTAATAGTAAATCAAAATACAGTTCATAGTCGTTCAATGTTAACTTGTAAGCCCCCCCCCCCCCCCCCCGAAAAAAGTAATTTTGGAACCGTGTTGGGTCGTCACTTTATGTCTGACCCAATGTAATCTGGTTCCCGAAGCAAAACAACCACTGATTAAAAGAAGCAGCCTCAGGCATTCAAAACTCCCACCCATTGTCTGTTCAATTTGTTTAGGCAATAAAACAAAATACTGTCACAGACTTCTTGCTTCAAGGTCGGTTTCAGCTCAAGATGGTGTCTGTCCTTGTAAGGGTAACAGAGGATATGATGGTTTCATCTCGGTCTAATCTGGAATGAGTTGAATTAAATATTGGATGCATGGAAGAATTGTTTCATTACAGAGGAACAAGAGTGGTCAGTATGGGTCAACCGTGAACATGGACACTCACAGGACAACCTTGTTCTGAGTTCAATAACTTAAGTCAAGTAACTATGTGCCACACACACAGACACATGCAAAGACAAAATCCAAAACCACACATGAAAAGATGTTAGCAATGGGGACAGACTCACAAACACAATCACATAGAGTGACTAACAGCTATTTTCAATCTAAAGTTTACTAAAGCAATGAAGCAGCGAACAAAGAAAGAAAAATGGCTCCAATTACAGTGGCCTCCAAGAATTTGGCATGACCTTCTCCTCAAAGACAAACTTATCGTGTGTTCTTATATACAAGGACCTATGAAAAAGATTGTGAGAGACATAGGTTCTTCCAATAACAGGGTTCAGGAGCAGGCCTTCTGATGCTAGCGGGGTATGTGGACATTATCAGACTTCTGTGGAATAAACTTTGAAGAGAGGGCAGCCCTCAGAGTACAGTACACACTGTACTGCTAGATAGACAGACCAACAGATAGATAGATACCAACATAAAATCCAATTCAACTCATTGAAAACATTCTAGTTTTCATCAGTATCTTTGTCGTTTCTTCCAGCATAAATGTCTATAAAGATATTTTCAGATCTTGTTTTGTTTCAGTGTATTGTTGTGTTGTCTAAACCTAGAGAGGTTTTGCTTCATACAAACAGCCTGCCTAGTGAAAGCTGTGCAGATTATCATATTGACATAAATACGTTACATAAGACATAATTGTGCTCTGCAGCAAAAGTGAAAGTTGATATGCAAAATGTTTCGACATGTCTCTAGACAACAACAGTGCACCAGTTTCATAAAAAAGGATATGTTTCAGTCCAGTCACTTTTTATATACTTTTACATTTTCACTGCTGTTTTAAAAATCTTTCTTTTTGTCATCATCACAAACAAGCTACATAGTTGCTTGAATCTGAGTGCAGGAGCTCTGGGTTACCATGGAAATGTTGATTGCTGTCGTGACACACTCGAACGGCACTGAACATGCACTGTGATCAGTACAACTATAAATATATCATTCTAAACCTTTCATTAACTTTGGTAGGCTGTACAACAAAGGAGCTATAATCGGCTACTGTTTTTCTGCAGAAAAATGAACTGTCTAATTTAGCCATAGGTTCCTGACTGCTGATCTACACAAAGGCCATAGCACTGTAATTGGATATATATGTACGAGGGGTGTCCGGAAAGTATCCAGCCATGTAATATGAAAAATAGAGATATTTATTGAATAAGATACAAGAAACACTGTACATAGTACGATGACGCCACAGTCCCCTTCAAAGGTGATTTTAGTTTTGGGAAAAGTCCGAAGTCGCAGGGCACCAAATCTGGGCTGTAGGGTGCTGAGTCCTGGGTGATTTGATGTTTTGTCAAAAAACTCGGCACGAGACGTGATGCATGGACATGCATTGTCGGGATGAGGCTGCCAATCACCAGTTGCCCATAGCTGCAGCAGTTTTCTTTGTATTGCATCTCTCATCTCATATTTTTCATATTATATGGCTGGATACTTTCTGGACAATCCTCATATATTGTGTGTTTACTCTCCCACTTTTTTTCCTTCTCAGCCTTGATGGCAAACATACGTCTGTTCTCCATTAATACAGCACATGAATTGCTTTATAACAACATTAAGACATTCACTGTAGTGTACTGCATACATAATTTATTTATATATTTTATATATTTTTGGTCAATGTTTTAAATGTGTATAAGGCTTTCAGTTTTCAAAGTATTCCCTACTGCGGTTGAGCGTGGAGGGACCAGTTCGACACATGTGCAGTATCACCTAGTGGACCGTCTCAACATTCACCCGGCGCCTGGACACAAAAATCGGACTGCACGCAGGCAGTATTGATAACCCACTGTTCCAGCAATCGGCTGTTGGTGCCGAATGAATATCTTGAAATAGCAAAAAAGTACACTTTTATGTTCCTCCAGTAGAAAAGACATGCTTCCTCAAATAAAGCTTTATGTTCACCAACCATAAAAATGCATATTCATGTAACAGTAAATGTATTTTTATTTTTTTTACTTAATAGTAATGTTGATGTGAATGAACATTTCCAAATGTTAAAATGCATTGAATCAGATTACTGTAAAATGCATAATTCAAAAGCACAAACACTGCATGAAAAAAAAAAAAAAAAAAAAAAAGTTTGTTCTCACGAAAGTTTGAGTAAACCTTCTCATGAAAGCAATGTTCTCACAAGCAACCTCTATTACCGGATGAAGGATTTTCCACTCAGATGAACTTCTATCAAATATCGTCCACGGAGAAGCACACGGTCAACTACAGTAGCACAGATGTCATCAGAGACAAATGATCTCCTTGGCCTTCCTCTCTCTAATAGACCTTTTTCACACTTCCGTGTTCACAGAGCAAAAGGCTTCAATAATAGAGTAAAGAAATTTTGTTTTATCCTTCATTAACGACAGCGACTGTACAGCAGAATTATTATTGATTTCAAAAGCACAATTCATTACTTGTAATGCTTCCAAAACAGCCTCTGCTTGCTGTGGATGACGATACAAAGACAAATGGTTTCATGCTATTCAACATGCACGACAGCATGCATTTTATGGTTTCAAATGTGACTTCACAAAGTCTGACTGTGTTTTTTATTACAGAAACAATGAAGTTTGCATTGCTTTCATGTTCTTTCTAGTGAATATACTATCCATGTAGGATTTAAGAATGGTTTTACATATAATCTTGATAGCCCAGATTCTGCCTACTCTACTAAATCACTGAATTAAATTGTTAAATGAGCATTAGTTCAAGGATATTTCAGATTTTTGTTTTGCAATGACATAGCGGGGGGGGGTGTTTCTGAGTTACCTCCAGCTCACCGGGTCTTAAATCCACAGTATACCGGCATAATGTCTATTAACCAAGGAATTTCTGAATAGACTGACCTTTGACCTCTCCCACTGTGCATCATTTTCTGCTTTTGTGGGTCTCTATGTAATTACTCCATATTGACAAGGGACTGCACTGGCCTCTACCAGATTTACATTTACTTTCAGATTTATATCCTCATATGTATGTCAGCTTGTGTTTGCCTGCACCCTGCTGACATTATAAAAATTAATTAACATCATTAATATTACAAAGAGAGGGACACAGAGGGTGGCCTGAGCAGCCATATCTTCATCGATGCATGCCTATGCATTACATCTCCTTAGACAGAAATGCTTTTTGAATTTAGAGCGCAAAATGAATGACCTCACATTAGATTGATGTTGATCCACTTTTATAAATACAGATAAATCACTCCGTGATGGGCCGTGGTTGTTTGTTAAGCACTCAATCTTTCAAAAGGCTGATATTGATAGCATGGTTGGACATGTCAGTCATGTGCCTTGAGAGATCTCAATGCCATTGGCTTAAATTACAGCCTGTGTACCAGTACTACAACCTCTCAAGGACACAACAATGATATACCCAGACATAACTGTCTAAATTATCGCTCATTAAAAATGTCTGGTATCTGTTGACCTGGGTCAGACTGATGAGTGCTCTGAATGATACGTTCTGCACAGTGACCATTTGTCAAATGGCCTGATAGTCTGATGGCATGAAAAAAATCAATTAGGTGCTGAATGACATGAAAAAAAAAAAAAATCTGTCAACACTTCAAGAGTGAAGAGAGAGACAGGCGATAGATAGAAAAGCAGATTAAAGGGTCAATGACAAATAAGAGTGTGAAAAATATTTCAAAAATCCAGCCCAAAATGCTTTTTACCAATGTAGCCTTTGCCTTGTCGCCTAAAATGTAGCCTTCATGTTGGTTTTATATAAACAGAAATATATTTTCAACATCTTAAAAGGCAATTCTGTCCAAGGTAAACTGTGGGAAGAGTACATATTTTCACAATTACTGTGCGTAGACACAAACAAACATGTTCATATCCCCCTTATTTTCCAAGCTATTTTCTGTGAATGTGTGAGACTTCTGATTCATTAGCCATTCGTTATTGGTAAATAACCAGAAGAATAACAAAACAGTAGCAGTGAACAGTAAAACTATTTGCGCTTCAAACCAGTGTGTTCAAAATTACGACAATACATTAAAATAATATGATAAGAAATACCAGTTTGCAATATCCAGCAGCATACAGAGCTATTTTGTACAGCTAAAAATAATTGAAAGCAGAGAGAGAGAGAGAGAGAGAGAGAGAGAGAGAGCGTCTGACTGAGGAGGATTCACAGAGTGATGATAGACTGATTGATCGGGCGAGAGCACAACTTAAAATGTCAATGATTGGTCTATACGCAAAAGGAATTAAGTCAAGTAAAATGAAATTTCACTCTGTAGGTTTCAGAAGTCACTTGAAATAATTTGGGACCAGTAAACCTATTTGTAATGTTTTTAAATGAACAATAATTCAAGTGTCTGAGACTTCTTGTTAGATTCCACAACAACTGGCAAAAGCGAAAGACGAAATGTACAGTACTCAGTGGTAAAACAAGAAAAATGACAAGTGTGAAATGGTGTCAGCTAACCTTTCATTTGTGTACAGTGTGTGTATGTTGGGGTGTTTGTGAATTAGTGAAATTCTGCTAGAGTTCAAACAAGGCTAGCATCTGTGAACACGGCTATCAGCGCTGCGTTTGTGAAATATCTCCACCGAGACATCTTCAACAACATCTCCATCGAAAGAGTCTACAGCAACAGCAGCAGCAAAAGCCACTCATTTGATCAAAGTAAACTGGAAAGAGGAGGACAGTGGCTAGAGAGACGATTAGAGTGGAAGTGAGAGTGAAGATGTCGAAAACATTAAGGAAAGAAGGAAATAAAAACAGAAAACAGCATGAGGAAAATGCATCTTTGTTCAGATGGGGAACACAAATTACTTGTGCTCGGAGGGACTGAGAAAGTTTTTCCTTCAGAGAAAACAAAAAGCTAATTTATCTTCATTTTTTCAAAACAAGGCAACATTCAGAAATAACTCCTTTATGGGAGCTATAATAAAAGTGTGCACAGTAGAAAACTACAAAACAAAAGAGGGAAAATTAATTACATGGCAGGGAGATGTTCACAATGGTAAGGCTGACTGTGATGACAGAGTCTCAGAACTGTGACAAAGGACGCGCTTCCATCTACGGGACAGATGTGGTTCTACCGAAAGGCCACTATTCAGTCATGAAGAGAAGACACATACACATGACACCCTCCCCAAAGGCCTTCTCAGCTAATCTGCAGAGATTGTAGGTTCTAAAATCTTAGTCAGAGATTATGATGGCATTCACTGGGTGGTTTGTGCTATGAACTAGCCCAGAGGTTTCCAACCCCCTTTCTCATGGGACCCATTTTGTCAAGTCAAAGCATTTAATGTGACAAAGCATCTGAAAAACAGCAAGACATGACATAACCAAAGACTTCAGTCAGCAAAGTTTACTTGGGGTTTTACTTGTATGGTTGGGTATGTGTATTGTAAGTTTAGCTCACACATGGACCTTGCATTTTTCACTAATTAGTCGGTCCACAAGACACCAGCTCTGACCATGGATGCTAATTTGGAAGATATGGAAGATACGGAATAACAACAACATACTACTGGAGATGACCACAACAATAGAAGCCCTTAAATAAGGTGGATACCACACAAACACATTTTTATTGATTATAAATTCAAAGAAATAGCCAGACACTGAATAAAACTCTCAGTTTATCAATGTTAACTTACATTACAACAAATGGGAAAAAGAGCAACATGCAATATTGCATGCAACACTGAATATATCCCGTCTTCCACATAAAAGTGCCTATCGCTAAATGGTAAAGTCATTGAAGATCCTGTTCTCACAGACACGTGTGCATTGGCTGGACCAATCTGGAATGTATGCTTTTTAATAGCATTTGTGAATAAGAAACAAACATTTATAGGACAGTTCATGTCAGATTTTGTTATGGTTTAAATGTTATTTAAATATGAGTTTTCGGGATTTCAGTATTTCCCCATTCAAGCAGATGCAAGTCTGTCTTGATGTATGTCCAAAACAGCTGCCAGGAGATATTGTAAATATGGCCATGAGTGAACTGACTTTCCTTGAAAGGGATTTTGATTTATGCATGCCATCAAATGAGTATATTTTGAAAGGCTATGTGTTCAGCTGTACAAGTACGCTACGGTTTACATAAAAACTGGTATACTTTGGGCTGTATAGTAGGTATAGTTCATAGATGGTAGAGGAACGATGTTTCTGTGTTCAGAGTTGATTATTTGATTTCAGATATGAGTCAAATCCTAATTACATTCCTGAGCAATAAAGCCTCCCCTCCAGCAATCTGTCAGTCACGTGAGATCACAGCAATTAGCAAAAGACAACGATCCAATCAATTCCAGATGGAAAAATTAAGTCCCACCCTACTTTTTTTTTTTTCATTCAAGAAGCCATTTCACTTGTATATATCTCAACAGAGAAGAAAATACGATCGCAATTTCCATCTCATGGTGACTGTAAATGGAAAAAAAATCCATCCAAGATGGCACACAAAGCAAGAGACATGATTATAGAAGCACTTATAATTAATTTAGCTTCAAATAATAATAGCATTATTATATATAACAGCTCTCTAGAAACTGTTGAAAACCCACCTTTTTAATATTGCTTAACATGATTATGTGTCAGCTGCTGATTAGGCTATTGATTTGTTTTATATTGTTGTCTTATATTGTATTATTTGCATTTTACTTGTTTTTTTTTTTTTTTTAACTCTGCTGCAGTGCTTTGGGTGTGAGAAAAGTGCATTATAAATAAAATGTATTATTATTATTATTATTATTTAAATGAGTGTTACATATTTTGATATGAGATTTTATATCAGAATATTGCAACATGCTAAAGCCAGGGTGGAGAAAGTAAATTTTTCTCCATAGTGAAAAATAATTTCTCTGAGGTTGTTAACTGATGGTATATGCTGCTTCATTTTGCATACAATACTCATAATCCTTAGGACTATGCCAAGAGCAAATATAGCAGATTTTAAATTGCATACTTACGGCCACTGAGATGAATGAGAATGCTAATGGATCTCTTTCTTCAGCTATTACAGACCTCCTTGGAGTCAAGTCTTCCGTGTGCTTCACGTAAGTAGGGTTATAATAACACACAGAGTCGCTGCCTGTGTAGAGCATTCCAAATCAATCACTCATGAGGATGCTGACTATGTGGGCAGCAAACAGCAAGGCAGCTCACTAGGTTTTGAAGCACAGCACCTGTCACTCTACACTATACAGCTGTCTAATAAAACCAGCAAAATCACAAAAGCGGAAAAATTGATTTTCACACACTCATTATAAAATCATACACAGTGTCTAGTGTGTTGCTTTTAGCTCGAGATAAATCAAAAGATTGCTTGACAGCGATACTTTCACAATTGTAGTTGTTCGCCCTCCCTCTTCACATTGTGCCACAGTATGTGGTTTATTGTGCAGTAAGTTCCAATCATGGATAGAGGAGGCTGATACTGCCACTCTCCTCGATACGCTTTTCATGCTCACCCTCCCTTTCTAGGCAGAAGAGCATCTTTGGTAATCTACATATAAAACAGTGCAGACTTTGGCAGGCCAAGCACAGACAGAAGTGTGAAGTGATCACCGCTTAACTCTCTAATCTGATGGTTAATTAGTGTGTGGAAGCGGCTTAATGCCGCAGCGTCAGCCAAGGGAACTCACCCACTAATCCGACACAAATCGCATTTTCTTCAGGAAGAGATCACCTGTGTCACTGCAGCCCAAACATTTCACTCTTTCTCACACAATCACACATATAAATTTTAATGTTTGCCTACAAAACCACAACTGGTTCTGCACCCATTTACCTAAATTCATTACTTCAGAGTCATGTGCTCTCTAGAAGCTTGCGTTCTGTAAGTGAACGGCGTATTATTGTGCCATCTCAAAGAGGCACAAAATCACTTTCATGGACTTTCATGAACTGTTCCCTCCTGGTGGAATGACCTGGCCATCTTAATCCGAGCAGCTGAGTCCTTAGCCATCTTCAAGGAACAACTAAAAACACACCTGTTCCATCTTTATTTGACCCTCTAACTCTAGCACTTTCTATTCTATTTGAATTCTACTTCATCTATTTATCTTCTCTTTTTTATCTTCGCTAAAAAACACTAGCTTTCTATTTTTTTCTATTCTATCTACTTGTTTTTCTCTCTGGGTGTGTGTGTGTGTATACCTGCTGTCTTATTGCTGCAAATCTTATCCAATTAATAGAGTATTTACTATAGCTTTTTATTTATATCCTTCACAGTTTGTAATGGAGTGAAAGAGGGAGCAAGATGAAAGACATATTATAATAGTTTGATCAAGAAGTTGTCAATATTATGGACGTTAAGTGCCGGTTTTACTTTTCAGCCCCCACGAAATGCAGTATATTATTATTTCTATGGTGCAGAATGCTAGATTTTGTTTCCCAGCATGCACGGCGTCATGAATAAATTATGCAAATCAGTGCCTCAATGTTTTTGTTTTTACCATTTATGTGCATGATGTTGTCATGTTTGTAAAGTTGTGTAGTGTGATGTTAACTTAAGGTGAAGACATTGTTTCTTTATGCATCATGTTTTGTGTGAGAAAAGTTAAAGGTTAAAGAAAAGTTAAAGGTTAAATAGTTCAAAATAAGTACCCCTCAGGCCATCCAAGAAGTATATGAGATCGTTTCTTCATCAGAACAGATTTGTAGGAATTTAGCATTACATCACTTGCTCACCAGTGGATCCTCCAAATAAAATTTCCTAAAAATGAAAAAGTCCATTCCCTGTTGTCCTCTCACATGATGGATTTAATGATGGATTTATTACAAACGCAGCCTTTGCTTCACACGATAATAACTGATGGACTGGAGTCATGCTGATTACTGTCATGTTTTTATCAGCTGTTTGGACTCTCATTCTGACGGCACCCATTCACTGCACAGGATCCATTGTTGAGTGAAGTAATGCTAAATTTCTCCACATCTGTTCTCAAAAAATAAACAAACTCATCAACATCTTGGATGGCCTGAGGGTGAGTACATTTTCAGCTATTTTTCATTTTTTGGGTGAACTGTTCCTTTAAAAACCGTGTATGCCAGACTGATTCGTTATTATGTGTTTGTAGCACTTATTATACAACGCTGCTAGCGGAAACATCTTCTTGATTATACTAATTATTCTGTGAGAAGGAAAAAATAAATAAATAAACAGACCAAACTCCATCACAGTCCGTACAGCGTATAGCTAAATAAAAACAGATTGTGTAATGATAAAGATGGATTACTGCGGAAGAAGTTTGGCATGCAAATGAGAGGGACTTCAACACTTCTAAATAAACAACCAAGTAAATTAAAAATTCATATAATATTAATCTCTCACTCTTATCGATGCCAGCGAATACCCTTTGTAGTGCCATCCGTGGCTTGCGTGCCTGTTGCCTAAGGTTGCAGACCTCTGGTCTGATCATTGTCTGTGAGTGTTTGCTTGTTGCACGTAAGAGGAAGATTACAGCTGTTTTACCTGATCCACTCCATTAGCTCCACAGTGTCTGGGTCATAAAACTCTCTCAGCTCAGAAATTTCCTCCATCAGTCTGGGCCAAAACTGTCAACAGAAACACAGCGATTGAGATGGAGGGAGAGTGTGAGACAGCTGTAATGGGAATGACTCACAATGATCAACAAATCAGCCCAATAAACACCCAGATGTGCAAACATACAAAAATCTGTACAATCTATTTCTAATTCCTTATTCCCACTGCTGTGTTAACAGAGAAAACAAAATAGCATTGTGGATCCAAAACTCTCCTAAATAACACACACAGTGTGATACGGATTCCATTTGCTTGCACTAGGATCCCTGCGTTCATGGCATACAGCTACCCAGGCAGCTTAGCAATATATGCAAATAGATACATGACAGCATAGTTGAAAATGTCTTACCTTGTAATAAAGAAACGCCAGTATTACAATAGGAACAGAGTACCTGATCAGTCTCATCTGTGGAAACAGATTAATAACATAAATGGATAAATAACCATATGAATGGGAAGAAACAGGTTGTAATTGTTTAGGCTTGAGAGCTGTTTCTACATTGCCACCCAGTGGGGAAATAAAATGTGTGGCTGTGTGCACATGGGCACATTTATGCAGAAGAAAACCATGTCTCACTGAAACTCAATATTAGTTCATAACATTGAGCATCATAGCTTCAAAATGACACTTGCATATAACGATATGTGATAAACATCTTTTGTGAGCCTCTACATGAACTGAGTTCTATTATTAGACTCATGTTTTTGCTATAACTGTATTGAGTACTGGAGCGAGTGAGGTAAACTCAGTAAAATCTAACATATCCTTAACCTACCAAACTAATTCATGTTACATGAACATATAGAGGCGTGTGAGAAAAAAAAAGTGCATTTTTAACATTATGAGCAAAAATGTAAAGAATAAAATAAAATAAATTACATATTTTCATATAATCTGGTGAATCTATAGAATACTGTATAAAGCCATGTAATAATTGCTGGGAGGCAAAGTGTGTCAGATGCTGTGGGGTAAGATACTGTGAGAAAGTTGTGAGCTTTGCAGCCAATGCAAGAAATAGTATTAGAAAATATTGAAAATTGCTGCACTACATTAAAATTAAAATCAGTGTTAGGTCTAACTTTTGTTTATGTGTTTTGATGTATGAAAACTATTTAACGAAAATGTGAATATGCAGCAAAATAAGACTTTGGAATTCGACTGTGAATTAGTAAGACACTTTTATATGAAATGTAAATTATTCATGTGTTCCCAGTACTGCTAACATGAGGCAAGATTCCCTGGATCTTGTAAACATATATATAAGTAAACACACCGCCGATCAAAGGGTTTGGTTGCCATCACTGAAATAAATTACGTTTTACAACATATAAAAATAGAAAAAGTTATTTTTAATTGTAATATTTCATTGCATTTTTTACTAAAAATATCCCAAACTTTTTAAAGCTTTTAAAAAGCTAGTGAATAAAAGTGCCAGTATCTCTCAGTTGCACTGTGTGTTTGTGAAAGATCTGTCGCTCACCATGGTTTTAGTGTTGCAGTGAAGGACCCTCAGATACAACGACCACACCTCCTTACCACACACCCCAAAGGCGGCGAATGCACACATGTGGCCAGTCCACAAATATTTCATCCTGCCAGCAGCAAAGATAGAAATCTATTGGTGCTTTCTATTTTATCATAAATCTCAGACAACACACTGCAAACATGAAAGACTCGAAACAGCATTCATTTCCAACTCTATTACTATTCTGACACCAAACTAAACTTTACGAAGCAATATCGCAATGTTCTACCATAATTCATTCATCATTAAAATCTCGAATGAACTGTCAACTTGGGATACAGACTAATAAGATGAAGAAGATCACAAATCAGAAGTGGTGTGGAAGACAGGAAATGAAAGTGGAAGCAAAGAAGAGGTTGAAATTGAGATGCACCATAGCGGCAGCAGCAGGGAATGAAATTACAGACGGTAGAGTGAGGAAAATACAGAAGGAAAATATTTGCATAGAAGGAAAGAGATACGTGGTATGAAAGCAACAAAACTTTCCAATTTACAACTTGTTTACCTCATAGTGGAAAAGGAGAGCAGGCCGAAGAAGACGGTGTGCAAGAGATTGTAAGCAACGTCCGGACGCATACTGAAGGTCCTGTCTTCTCTCTCTCTGCAGGCTTGGCCTAACCCATTAGTGCTGGAATGAAGAATTAGGAATCAAACAAGAGGGAAAAAATGAAAAGGAAAGAACACTACCGCACACTAAACCATAATGTCAGCAGCATTATTCAGAGTTCAAGCATGTGGGTTTATTTTTTTATTTATTTTCTAAGTACAGAAGGGTTAACAGCTGATTAGTGTGTGTGTGTGTGTGTGTGTGTGTGTGTGTGTGTGTGTGTGTGTGTGTGTGTGGTGCAAAGCCTCTGGGTGTTTATGGGCTCCTGTTATTCTGATAAGAAAAGAGAACAAAAAAGAGGGTCACAGCAGCCCTTAAAGCTACAGCAAATCTGCTTTGAACTGAACAAAATAACACACATTTAAAAGCCCTAATGGAAAGAAATACATCTAGTATCCAATTATTATGTAGCACATCTAATAAAGACTAATAACTCTAATTATAAATTAGCATTATGACCTGTAATGGATAAGGTGGGTATGAAGCTATTATCACTGCTCGACTGGTCATTTTCAGCCTATTTTTGTGCTCCAATTAGAAAAATGGATATTATGAGAATATTTAAATTCTTAGATACACGTCTCGCTAATGTGTAGCATATGGTGTGGTAGTGCACGTGCATTTCCTACAGACAGGAAGTAATGCAGTAGATTTACCTGAGATTAGAGAGCGCCACCAGCAGCAGCAAGATGAAGAGCACACTGAGGGTGCACAGATACGGATAGAGCAGCACTGTGCCAGCCAACCGCTCAAATGTATCCAATGGCAACAAGCCAAAAGCCTCTTCGCACAGATAGAGACTGGCATCAAAGTCTCTGAAAGAAAGAGACAGGGAGGGAGTGCGGGCTGGATATATTATACAGATTATTGGGAGCAGCAACTCATCTGATCAACTGAAATGGCTTCATAAATATCTAGTGGATGAGTATATTGTGTGCCTTTTCCACCGGAGCTGGACACATTTAATCACAGCGGATTAATGGCTCGCTCTAGTCTCTGAGTAGATCTCACTTCTGAATAAGACACCACAATATAGCATTTGACTGATGATAAAAGGCTTAGATGTTGCGCCATGAGAGATGACCAAAGACTTACCTTGTTGCCCCGAAGCCAAACTTGGCCTTTATGAACTTAAAGATGTGCTCGTCCGATTTCAGCTGGAGTATTGTCTGTCAATTAAAATGGAGAGAGTGAAGTGAATGTAAGTGTCTCATGAGATCGACGATGTGGGTTTTTAAGACAGTGAGATATGAAGAAAGACAATGAGAGTGAAAGCAAAGCTAGTGTCTCAGGAGGAGCAGGTAGAGAAGCTCTATTTTACCATTAATGACAGGACAGACGATGTAGAACACGATTCATAGCTCACCTTGGCTGAATAATTGATGGTGAAAGTTAATGTGAGGACTAGGAGTGTGTGAAGAGCCAGTTTTCCTACTCGTATAACAAAGCCGCCCGTTTTTACTCCCGTCTGAAAGCCACACATACACACAGCAGGTATTAATAAATAAACTACAACAATATTCTTAGCCTCAGTTTTCAATCAAAACAGAACTTGGTGTTAGGGAACACAGATAAGGCTCAGACACGAAAACAAATGTGATGAAGTGCCTCATGTACATATTTTTTTTTTAGTGTAAATCCCTACTCGGATGGAATGCATTTTCAGGAAATGTCTTTAAAGTAATTGCTTTCAGTCCGTAGCTAAGCAGTGATGCGTGCTTACTGTTTTTAGGCATTGTCATCACATGTAACCTATTGCATCATTTATTTAGTTGCGCTAATTCATTATACAGGAAATATCAAAGATGAGCATATGAGATTATTTGGAGAATTTACATAAGTTAGCCTGTTAAAAAAAAAAAAAAAAAAAGCAATCCAGTCACATTCTGCAATTAAAGAAAAAAAAACTAAAATAATAATAATAATAATAATAAATGTGTGTGTGTTTCCTTTTTATATGGTTCTAGAAAATAACTGCTATACAGTACATGTCATTTTTCCATCCCACCACTTAAATAAATCAATTTGAAAACACAGCTTCTGTCTTTGTTTATTTTACATGGTAACAAATTCAATGAAAAAACAATAGGAAATTATTAGAATCTTTTACCCAGTATGATTAAAAACTAAGCAAGGTAATAACTCCTACATGCTGCATCTTTTCAACAAAAAAATGCGATGAGCTACTGCACAGAAATGTTAAAATTGATAAAACTAAACTAAATTCTGTTTGGTAATTCAGAATGCAATACTAGAGCTAAAGCAAGCACATGTACAGCCCATCACTGAGATCATCTGGAAAGCATTGTATTCACATTTGATTACCATCTTTAAGGAACATATTAACATATTCGGTACAGTCTGAACCATAAACGTTACAAGGAGATCTGCTTAATGTCATTCTAAGATCTGACAAAATGCTTTAGTGATGTACTGCAGATGGGCACATGCTAAAAAATAAAATAAAAAAATCACATGCCCTGGATGAAAACGCACATATAGATAGATACAGTGGTATCTGGGATTTCATGCAACGTATGTTCTTAGAATCACAAAATCTGGATTTATACTCTTACTTTCCAAACTTAAATAATTTTTACTTGTGTACTGAGATGCACACTGACCTGGAAGTGTTTGATGAAGAGGGCAGACACAATGAAGCTGAGCACCAGAGAGCCCAGAATCATAGAATTGCAGAACTGCAGTAACCACACCAATAACAGACTGAACACCTGCATCAGGTACAGAGAAACCACCTACAGAGAGAAAGAAATTAATATCCCACCACACATGAACTTCAAAAAGTGAAAAGTCTCTAAAATGTGTCTTTGAGTGTTACCTGTTCCGCTGTGAAGAAGTCCAGGCAATCCAGAGTAAAGATTATAAGGGCCTGCACCAGTAGGACAAACTGATTGAACTGCCATGTCAAACAGAAGCAGAAGGTGGAGACGAACACCAGCCACAGCACCACCCTCTTTGATAGAAAGCACATGAATGCAAAACAATGTTAAATTCCAACTGCATACACAAAAAAAAAAAAAAAAACTTTCTTCAGAGCTCATCCAATGAGAATTTCTCCAGTGATATACAGTGGGTTTAGAAAAGAATCACCCCCCTTTAAAATAATCACATTTTCAGCCTGAAATGAAGACAGACACAGTTTTTGTTGTATCCAGCTGCATTTACTCAGTGCAGCTTATAACATCCAAGTGAAAGATAAAACATCAACATGTCCGAGACTAAAAAAAAACAAACAAAAAAAACTGATTCAGAGTTGGATAAAGGATCACACCCTTGTGTGAGAATTTTGTTGAACCACCTTTTGCTTTAATTACAGCCTTTAGTTTGTTGGGATTTGTGTCTACTAACTTTGCATATCTAGACTTTTCATGCTTCTTTGCAGAACTGTTCAAGTTCAGTTCAATTTGATGGAGTGTTTGTGGACTGCAGTCTTCAATTCTGCTGTTAAAAACAAATAAAGAAACTGTGTAGGAGAGTGGTTATTATGTGCAAACAGTGTGAGAAACTCTATGTGGGGAAGTTGTGGCCTAATTGTTAGAGAGTTTGACTCCTAACCCTAAGGTTGTGGGTTCGAGTCTCGGGCCGGCAATACCACGACTGAGGTGCCCTTGAGCAAGACACCGAACCCCACGACTGCTCCCCAGGGGCCGCAGCATTAATGGCTGCACACTGCTCTGGGTGTGTGTTCACAGTGTGTGTGTGCACTTTGGGTGGGTTAAATGCAGAGCACAAATTGTGAGTATGGGACACCATAGTGTCTGAGTGTATGTCACGTCACTTTCACTTTTTCACTTTTCACTTTTTTCATATCTGTGCAGTGTGCCCATGTCAAAAAAAATCAATTGCGATTTGAAGCTTGTGACATATAAACGCGATCACTTTATTTAGCGTTCATGTAAACACTACATTTAGATTCATCAATTGGAATGAATTCAGTCAGATTGAAACAAAAACTGTGCATGTAAACGTAGCCAGTGATTCTGTTTTTTTTTTTTTTCTTTCTTTTTCTTCTGATATGTTGGTGTTATATCTTTCTCTTGAATGTTATAAGTTGCACTAGGTAAGTACAGCTGGATAAAACAAAAACTGTTTCAAATTTTCAGGATGAAAAGCAACATAATGTGATTATTTTAAAGTGGGGTGACTCTTTTCTATACCCACTCTACCATATGTCAGGAAAGCAATTAGAGTCTGTGCTGAGAGAACATACTGAGAGAGAACAAATATTTGCTCAGCAGAATAAATATTTCACACATACACTTGCAATTGCTAACCTCCATTTCATATATTTATAACAACCTACTGTCTCATATTTTCTCAGTCCTTCCAGTCATATTTTCTTTTTTCATTATTTGCCTTTTTCATTAATTGAATGAAATTATTATTTTTTTCATTAATTGAGTAAATGAGTAAACAAAACTGACTGACTTATTTGACTGGATTACATTGATTTAAAGCTGAAGTTTGTAATTTTTCTGATTCTTTCTCCTATCTCATTCTAATATGGAACTGAAGCAATGTAAGCCATTTTTAGATTAATTTTCCTGAAAACTATAACACTGTGGCTCTGTGGTGCTATCACAATGATCCTATCCCAATGGCACCCTAAGCCCTCAGTCTTCCTCAAAGCCCACACTTTGGTGATGTACTGTAATGCCAATTTGACTGTTGGGTAGAAGTATGCAGTGGAGCTCGCCCGAGACAAATGGGACACCCTACAGTCTTGTGCACTTAAAGGACACAGGGAAACGGTAAGACCACAAGCATGCAAGTGCACAAAGAATGTTTGGGACAATTGGGACGGGGCCAACATTTCACTGTTTGAGCATCCCAACTAGATCGACACAGCAACACTGTCTCAAACAAAAGTTTGAACTTGGAGAAGAGTTATCTGCTTATCAAAATAATTGAAGACAGAGGGCGCGTTCAGAAACTTGTGTTTCCATTTCCATTTGGTGATGCTGGTGGCACATTTTTGATCTAGCTCATCATCTGGTGGCAGTAGTTCTCAAAAAAAAAAAAAAAAAAAAAAAATAGTATGCTTATACTGAGACAACAGTTCTTGAGAGTTGGATTCGGCCAATGGTTGCAGCATTTCCCAAGTCACCATTGCACTAGCTGAACTGAGAACAGTCTCGGACTTGGACATGTCAGCATTGCAGATAACTAATGAGTATGCTGCTGATGCTATAGATAGTCAGGATAGCGGATAGGGATGTAACAATTTCAACTGACAGTGCTATATGATTCTGATTCATGATACTGATTTCAAGATACAATTTTCTCACAATTTTTAACAAAATGAGATTAAAGACAAATTATAAATGAAAAGGTCCTTTTATATTGCTTGGATAAAAAGCTGCACATTTCTTTGTGAAATTGAAATAACAAAATTTTTTAATTTATATTAGATTGTATAATTTTGATATCTGAAGCATATACAGAATAGTCTGACTTTAGCTTTGTGAAACTATACTATATAAAGTGTATCTGAATTAAACAAAAACAACAGATGGGCTGAATGAGGGCACAGATTGATTCTCTGATAGCAGGTGGTGCTTATGGAACAGCGGCAATATAACGTTTCCTTAGTTGCTGCTGTAAACAAAGCAGCACTGCACTTATAAACACGACTTTAGTATGTATTACACAGAGGCAAGATAAAAAGAAATCTTGTCTCTAAACTTGTCTAAAGTCAGTTCCCCTCAGAGACGCATTCATTCGTTTAACATCTCAACTGAATTGAATCGTCACATATTTGCATTGATTTTCAAATTTGTATCGACTTTCAAGTTGTGAAAAGTACGGGATTTAGGACCTTAATAGCGCGTGCCATTGTAAAGTCTATCCCTCACAGGCTGGTTTTCATCTGCCTCAAATACTGTGTGTTTAATTAGTGTGTAACCTGACTAAGTCTATGAGCCTGTGTAAACCAAGGACTTGAATGAGGGGGTGAAAGGTATGTTTCTTTAAAAACAAATGCACTATTTATTTTAAATAACATCTTATTATAACATGCAAAAATTGTTCAGTCAAGACATGAAAATGAAAAATGTATTTTTTTCTACTGAGTATTATGTATGCAGTGTTTAAGCATGTATTTTCACCAGCTGGGATAATATCATTACATATTAGTGGTAATTATGTAATGATGAAAAAGAAAAGCTGAATATTTTTTTTAACTGGTTCACTGACACGAACTGTCCAAAGAACTGATTTGCAGAAAAAGAATCAGACTTTTCATCACTAATCTGAATCTGAAATGGTTACGGAATAGACATCTAATTTGATCAGGATATAAGATTACCTGCTGAATAGGTTTAAGCTGTGGCCTTAAGTAGCAGGTTATGGCAGCCACCTGAAGAGCAAAGAAAGGTATTGACCAGTTCTCCCTTAGAGAGATTGTAAACTCCACGCGTGTGGTATCCACTCTGCACACAAATCAAAAATGCAATCAAACACAGAAAACACAAGCCTAAGCTCTGAGAAAAGAAAACATAAGAAAAACATGAAAAGAGTTGTGTGCAAATCAGCTCAACTAATAGATTGGTGTGGGGACTATCTGTATTGTTTTAACAGTTCAAAGAGAGCTTCTTAAATATTGAGATTGCTCCAGAGGGCACGTCCTGTCAGGAATAAAAATGCCTTAAATGACAAATTTCATTTCAGTGCTGTCCTTGACAGCTTCAATTCAAATTTTAGAGAAACGCATCAGCTTTCACACTAACATAAATTGAGATGCTCACTGCATCATAATAAGCATTTATTTATGCCAGATGGACTGCAAAGGTGAGTTTTGTGTGTATGAGAGTCTGATGTGCACACATACCTGTTGAGAATGTACCAGACGCCACTGAGGGCTCCAGCCAACCATGAGTCACTCAGTAACCAGCTAGTGATAAAGAGGGCAATGACATACACTGTCTGCAAAGCAAACACTGTGTAGATGTAGAAATAAATTGGCTCCAAGTAGGTCTGTAAAACAAACACACATACACATAGGACAGGGAAAAAAATAAGCAGATTCTGCAAAAACCCAAGAGAATCTATTCATCTTTCAAGGAAAACAGAAGTGATTGCACACCTGGATGTGAAGTATTCTGTACAAAATGCTAAGGAACACTTCTTGATAGATATTCATGCGCTGTAGGATGTTTATTGTTCTCTTTGATTCAGTAGTGTTGTCATGAATAAGCTCATAAAGACCTGTGAACACAAGAACACACACAACCTGGTAAACTTATACAAAAAGTCAAACTTTGCACAAATAAACTCTGACTCTTATCACTTAGTATGAACCCAAACTGGTTAATTTAATGAATCATGCTCATTTGTAGTACTGCAGCTTTCACAAAACTTAGTTAAAAAGTAAGACTTTAAACAATGTCTCATGCTCACCAAGTCAGCATTTATTTGATCAAATCTCCAGTGCAATCAGCAATATTGTGAAATATTATTGCGATTTAAAATAACCATGTTAATATTATTATTATTTTATTGTTTTTCTGTGATGTCAAAGCTGAATTTTCTGTAGCCGTTACTCCAGTCTTCAGTGTCACATGATTCTTCATAAATCATCCTAATATGCTGATTTGTTTTTTTAGAATTTTGTATTTTTATTTATTTTTCATATATTATAAGAATTTCATATTCATCGAACTTTGATACATCTTTTTTTAGGATTCTTAGATCAATCGAAAATAAAAAAGAGCAGTATTTAGTAAAAAGTGTAAGTATGATAACAAAAATGTTAAAAAAATAATCTTTGTGACCCTAAACTTTTGAACAGATTTTTTGTTAATCTCTGTTTGTGTAGATAACAGTACCTAAATCCTTAAAAAAAAAAAAAAAAAAAAAGATCACTTAATGAGCAGAAGTGCTTCAGATATATTATAATATATAATAATATATTATTTATTTTTCTGTGGTTACTATGCTTCCAATATTTTGTTTGGATGAATTTTGACTGCTGTTAATATCAGTTTCACAATCAGTTTTCTTGGAAACATAGTTGAGCCAAACCCATCTGTCTGTCACGACACGCACACAGACAGGTAGATCCAAAAGCAGTATGTTTATTGGGGTGATCCAAATCTCATTATCAGCCAGGCAAAGGTCAAAATCCAGGTAATCCGTCCAAAACAAGAAACATAGACAACATCCAGAAACACGAAAAACCAGGGAACCAGGAAAACGCAGGGTGACATTCAACAAGGACTCCGTAACAATGACAGAAACAACCAGGGTATTTATAGACAGGTACAAACAAGGTAAGTGGTGACAGCTGAACACAATGAACAGTGATGAACAGATATGGCTAGTGGGAAATGTAGTTCTGACGAAGGTGACAATAAGGGGAAGTGAGACCTCTAGTGGCCACCCAGGGAGACACAGAACAGACACCGTGACACTACCCCCCCTCTAAGGAGCAGCTTCCAGATGCTCCTCAGAACAAAAACACAAAACAAAGAGACCAGGAAGGAGGTGGACTGGTGGAGGCAGAACAGGGGGAGGGATGGCGGGCCAGGCCCTTGTAGGGGAACTGGGACCGGCAGCGATGGCTCCCCTGGTAGCCCAGGTGGCTCGGTCAGATCAGGGGGCCATGGTGGACCCGAAAGTTCAGGGGACCACGAGGGACCAGGCAGTTCAGGTGGCCACGGTTGACCCGAAAGTTCAGGGGACCACGAGGGACCAGGCAGTTCAGGTGGCCACGGTGGACCCGAAAGTTCAGGGGACCACGAGGGACCAGGCAGTTCAGGTGGCCCCGGTGGACCCGAAAGTTCAGGGGACCACAAGGGGCCAGGCAGTTCAGGTGGCCACGGTGGATCAGTCCATTCTTGTTGTGCAGACGGCCAGGGGGGAATTCGCCATTTGAGTGGCCCGAACGGAACCTGCCAATCGGGGAGCCAGTAAGGAGCAGGCTGTGGCGATGGCCAGGTCACGGCATTGGGAACGGCATCGGGAACGGCCTCAGACAAGGGCACTGCCTCGGGAACGGCCTTGGACCCGGGTATCGCCTCCGGAACCATCTCGGGCCCCGCATCGGCCTCCGGAACAGCATCGGGCACCGCCTCGGGAATGGCCTCAGGAACGGCATCGGACAAGGACACCGCCTCGGGAACGACCTCGGCATCGGGCACCGCCTCGGGAACGGTCTCAGGAACGGCCTCAGGAATGGCCTCAGGAACGGCATTGGACAAGGACACCGCCTCGGGAACGGCCTCGGGCACGACCTCGGGCTCCGCCTCGGGAACGGCCTCGGGCCCGACCTCGGGCTCCGCCTCGGGAACGGCCTCGGGCTCGGCATCGGGCACCGCCTCGGGAACGACCTCGGCATCGGGCACCACCTCGGGAATGGCCTCGGCATCGGACATTGCATCGGGAACCGCCTCGGCCACCGCATCAGGCACCGCCTCGGCATCGGGCACCGCCTCGGCATCGGACATTGCATCGGGAACCGCCTCGGCATCGGGCACCGCCTCGGCATCGGGCACCGCCTCGGCATCGGACATTGCATCGGGAACCGCCTCGGCCACCGCATCAGGCACCGCCTCGGCATCGGACATTGCATCGGGAACCACCTCGGCCACCGCATCAGGCACCGCCTCGGCATCGGGCACCGCCTCGGCATCGGGAACGTCCTCATGGACGGCAGCGGCCTGCTCGGGAACGTCCTCCTGGACGGCAGTGGCCCGCTTGGGAACGTCCTCCTGGACGGCAGCGGCCCGCTCGGGAACGTCCTCCTGGACGGCAGCGGCCCGCTCGGGAACGTCCTCCTGGACGGCAGCGGCCTGCTCGGGACCCCCCTCCGGGCTTTGAGGAACGCTGACGCCTGTCTCCTCCTCCTCCGCCCTCTATGATGGCGAGCCGGTGGCTCCTTGACGGAAGACTCAGGCGTTGAGTCAACCATCCTGTGCTGTGGTGCTGGGCTGGCGGCCATCTTGTGCTGTGGTGCTGGGCTGGCGGCCATCTTGTGCTGTGGTGCTGGGCTGGCGGCCATCTTGTGCTGTGGCGCTGGGCTGGCGGCCATCTTGTGCTGTGGCGCTGGGCTGGCGGCCATCTTGTGCTGTGGCGCTGGGCTGGCGGCCATCTTGTGCTGTGGCGCAGGGCTGGCGGCCATCTTGTGCTGTGGCGCTGGCTCAGCAGACGTGACGTGAACACTCCTGGGAACCTCTAGGATCTTGTTCAACCTGGAGAAGTAATTCAAAAAGGTCTCAGTGGCCATCTTGGACAGTGGCGCTGGGCTGGCGGCCGTCTGGCCTCGTGGCGTGGGGCTGGTGGCCACCTTGTGCTGTGGCGCTGAGCTGGCCTCCATCTTGCCTCGTGGCGCTGGCCCTGGCAGTGGCATCATGAGCAGTGGCGCCACCATGGCGGACCTGCGCTTCTTCTCCCCTCTCTGTCCGCCATGGTGAGACAGTGGCTCTGATCCATCCCACACGAGCCCCGGATCGAAGGGGGGCCATGGTTGAGAGCGATGCTGAGCCTCCTCTCGACCACTCACTCCTCTGCGACCTCCCCGGGTCCCACGAAAAATGACCAGGCGGGTTCCCTCAAACTCTACCCTTCTCTCCCGCTCGATGGCTGGGGGAGAACCCTCAAAAAACATACCGCTGGATCTAGGCATGACGGAGTCCTTCTGTCACGGCACGGATCCAATGACACACGGTGATAGAACCAATTGCAGGTAAGTCGTTTATTTAGGGATAATCCAAAAGGGTAAACCGTCCAGGCAGGGGTCAAAAACAAACATAATCCAAACAACATAAATATGACACAAGGCAAGGCAAGGCAAGGCAAGGCAAGGCAAGGCAAGGCAAGGCAAGGCAAGGCAAGGCAAGGCAAGGCAAGGCAAGGCAAGGCAAGGCAAGGCAAGAGCAGACGGACATGAATACTACTCGACATTAAACAAGGACTCCGTGACACAGACAGAAACAAACCAGGTATATATAGACAGGTGATTACAATACTAACGAGGAACTGGCTGAGTGCAATGATTAATGACCAGGGACAGCTGAGTGCAATGAGCAGTGATGAAACAGACAGGACTATGGGAAATGCAGTTCTAAAGTGGGGTGACAATAAGGGGAAGTGAGACCTCTAGTGGACACCCAGGGAACACAAACCAGACACCGTGACACTGTCACAAACAGATCATAGTCTAAGAGACTAGTATTTTGACAGAATGTGCAGTTACTTTTTTGCCTTTGTATAGCAGTATGACTTGGATAATAATTAGAGATCATATGCGGGCAATATTACTTTGTTTTGAAAGGGTTCCATTATTGTAAATGCAGATCAAAATTGTCATTAAATGGTATAATGTAAGTGGATTTCAAAATAAACAACCTCAACTTACTTTATACTATTGTACATAGTATTACAGCTATGATGGTTTACAGTAATCGATTCCTATGATTGCTTAATAGAAAACCAATGCTCTGAACATGCTTTTACTGTACTATAAGTACAAAGGCCCAATTGTAGTGTCTAGAGAACAGCTTTTGACACTGCTGCGATTATTACCATTTCAGTCTCAATGGGTAATGACCTAATTGTGATGTTTTTCAGTGTAGAAGCACAAAGGAAATCCATTCCAAATGGGGCTGTTAGGCCAATTAGATTGAGCAAAGACCACTTAGAGCAAAGTTGTACATTTCCTCTGTTTTTTGAGACCAGTCACACTGATATGGTTATGTAATGAAACATTCCTTTGATAACTCTCAGATTACATAAGTGATAAAAGAAAGTGCTTCAAGAAACTTGGCATTATGGACTGAGCTATATAGGAAGAACACAAATAGGAACAAGCATGTACGTATTTGAAAATTTCAGGTGATTACAATGAAATAATACTTGTCCTTATAAGGACAATATTTCTATATAAAAAGAAAAACCAAGGACTTTAACATAGTGTTCCATAAGAAAAATGATATGATGCAAGAGTGACCTTATAACCAGTAAACCTGTCTTGAGAATAGATCTCAGTACCTTGCTGTATAGAAGGCGCCTTCAACATCTGTTTGTAGTAGGAGTAATAAAGGCCACATTCTGTCCGAAAGGAGATTTCACGCTCAACTTCCTACAAATGCAAGAGAGGATAAGATTCAGTAAAAATGAACTATGACAAGAAGCACAACGGGAGTAAATGGTGTTTAAATCAAAAACATTTCCCATCAGAGAAAGAAATCAGAGCAGCTATCTGACCAGAATAAACAGTGAATTCATTCGCAATAAAAGCCTTGAGGAAGGAGGAAAAAAAAACAAAAAAAACAGCCGCTGTAAATATAGTGGAGTTTTAAAATAGAAGTGGTTTTCAGACAAGAAGATCCATATGCTCCACAGAGATTAGAGTCATATGAAATTAAGTTTGAGAAGATGTTACACTTTTCTTTTTCTTCATTAAACAGCTTTAACGCTTATTTTTCTGAAAAACGCAAACACAAAGAGGCAATTTTAAGATATACAACTATGAAAACGGAGGGTACTATAAAGTAATAATGGAAGATAACACAATGAGAACTGGCTGAAAAGAAAATGACCTAATGACCAACACTGCACACATTCACTTTATTTAACAATGTTTCTAAACAACATTCTTGCAACAAAAATGAAGACAGATTCTGCTTCGGCTTACCTTTAAGTGTGAAAACCACAGCAGGTTTTCATGTATAGAATAAACACACCATGCATGAAACAACCCAATAACCCCTGCCAACAGTAATCCTGCTGCTATGGCAACAGCCAGCCAATGGTTTTGTCCTGGAATGTGTTTCCATGAAAGCTTTAGACACTCTTCTGTGCCCCTCTGCCCACTCTTGTAATCCTTTAGATTGTCTTTTGCCCTAAAGTTAAGCAAAGGTTGTCTGTCCTGGGCGGCCTCTGAGTTATCTTTTGAATTGCTATTCCTCCTGCGACGAACCTTCATTCTCAAGTGTTATTATTCTCCGTCTTCTCAATCTTTTCTAAAGGTATCTATGTCTTTCCCTGGTTGAGACCGCAAGCTCTTTTGTTTATCGGTCTTTCCAGAGTTACTTGCCCAAAAACTTCATAGCACACGTAATAAAATAATAAAACAAAACCTCACGAGATCATTGTAAGCTCCAGTCGGCACCAACCAGCAATCTGCCGGAGGAACATTTTACATGTGATCAGAGAGAGGGGCTGAGACAGGAAGGAAGGCATGTGGCCGCACAACTGGTGACCACTTGTTAGTCAGGGGGGAAAAAAACACAAAAAAAAGATGGGAGAAAAAAACGCTTGGAACATCATTTTGAAAAATTTAAGAGGATTTGCAAAAACAAAAGAACGACATCTAGTTTGAAATTAAGACTGTGTGGCGCTATAACCATCATTGACTTTTCAAGCAATGAATTTAAAAGCGTCCCAAATGCAGCGGTCTCCTGCTTTAGGGTGCTGTCCCAAAGAAGAAGGATACTGGACATCAGTTATGAAACTTAGTATACTGGAAGCCCAACTCCTGCTGAGGACATTTACACAGCCTCTGTGAAATTTACTGCTGTTTACCATTGAAAGAATGGAAACTATTATAAAAACAATGCAGAATTTGTCTGTGCTTCTAATAGAGCTTTCTGCTACAACATTTGATTAGCTGTTAACCAGTGGACATTCCCACAGCTCTTCCTCTGAAACAGAACAGGTGATTCATTTGCCTGGAAATAAAGCACACTCTTCCTCAAATGCTCACTCAGTGCTGGAAGTGTTCTTTAACCGGAGAATGACAGACACATATGGGGACTAAAACTGTGGTCATCCATTCACAGCCATCATTCCAGTCACATTCAGAAAAGCAAGAGTACAGATAAAAGTAAGATGACTCATAAGCAAGCTGTAAAATACCAGCCAGCATGCATAAGCTTCCTTTTTCCACTGCTGTCACACTCTGACTTCATTTTAAACTTGAGATGACCTTTTTGTGCTATTCATTCCACATGCTGCACTATTATAAACCAGACATAACAAAAACATATTTTAAAGCGGTGTCATATACGCTCCTTCTATGTCCCTTATGCAATGTCCCCCTTATCTGCAACCCATTTTATGTATTAGACCCTCTACTAACAAGCTGAATCTGGTGCATTTATTTAGGGAGAAAGTCCTCCAAAAAGTTGGGTTTGGAGCCATTCGTTAACACTGTCCACTTTATGCTGCATCTTTATGGGTTAGGGTTAGGGTTAGGGTTAGATGAAAATGCAACATACTGTAACCCTAGATGAAAATGCAACATACTGTAATCAGGGGCCTCGTCCAGGATACAGTAAATATGCTGATTAGCCTATTAAATATGCCTGAAAGCATAAAGAAAGAAAGACATTGCAAGTCTAAAAATACCCTGCCAACACATTCAGAAAAAAAGCACTCTAATCTGGTGTTATGAAGTGTGGTGCATATTCAGTCAGGGTATTTATGAGATACATTATGTTCTGAGAAACAAAATAATCTGAGGACAAAATGTTCAAAGCTTACATGAAAGCAGCACAGGTTTTGCTGCTGTTAGCTTCACTAAATGAAAACTAGGCCTTGATTCCAACAAAAGACGCAAGTCACACACAAACACTTGCTCTCAGACTGCGTGGCAGTGAACTAACCCTATTGCAAATCCGGTGGCAGTAAATCCTGCACTGATTGGGAGATGTGGTTAAACTACTCCTAATCCGTATTATTTTAATGAGCGAACTGGGATACAGGGACATGCTGGTTTATCCAACTGAACATGACATAACTTTTTTGGCATGGTGGATTCATCTGTTTCAGGTCTGAAAGTCATAACATGGTCTGCAGCCCAAACTCTGGCTAGCTGTTTATGTGACTGTTATGCCAAAAAGGGAAAGAAAAATAATCTGTCAGCACATATGGAAAACAATTCCTTTTCAAGAGGAAATGCATGAAAAATGAGACAGATGAGAACACCATCACTGACAAAACGCAACCACACATTATGAATCTAAATCTCTTGAGCTGTTCTTTATATTAGGAACATTGCCTAAGGACACTAAAAAGACCTTTGTCTTTTAACCAAAGCCTGAAAAGAAAATGAATCACAAATAGAAGGTTGTCTCAGGACACAGAACATAAAAAGCTCTGGATTTTACCTTTATATTGGAGAACCAGAGGTCATTTTCATGAAGTGTAGACACATAGATGCAGCACAGCAAGCCCAGACTAATTCCCACTATTGAGCCGGTCATTAGACACAAGATTGTCCACCACGAGAAACCACCTGGAGAGAATGACTACAATATTACTCTGACCATAATGTAACACAATAAACATGGTAAACAAGGAAGAGGCATGCACACAGATCTACTGTATGGTTAGTATTATATGACTATGTATGTATAATATGTTATACTGTATTTTTATTATACATAAAATAATGTATAACAATCTGTTTTGAATTTTACACATATGATCAATCTCTAAATACTTGTCCATGTTGATAATCATATCTCAAGGTTCTGGTGTGATATTAAAGTGATACTTCACCCAATAATAAATATTTAATTACTCATGCCTTTAAATGCATTGCAACAAACAGCACTGACCTGTTGCAAACCTCTGTCTGGGTTCAGCTATACAATCAGGCTTCAGGTTCTGAATGTTGGACCCCGGGTCCTTCCCTTTACTGCCCTTCCTCTGCCTGGGGGCAGTCATAGTGGAAAAAAGGCTTCCAGTCCTGGTGAAATATGTTCAATAATAATGACAAAAGCCAAGTTTAATATACTATAAAGTCACTGGTCACTGCTATCTCTCTCTCTCTCTATACAGTGTGTGTGTGTGTGTGTGTGTATATATATATATATATATATATATATATATATATATATATATATATATATATATATATATATATATATATATATTATACACTCACCTAAAGAATTATTAGTAACACTTGTTCAATTTCTCATTAATGCAATTATCTAATCAACCAATCACATGGCAGTTGCTTCAATGCATTTAGGGGTGTGGTCCTGGTCAAGACAATCTCCTGAACTCCAAACTGAATGTCAGAATGGGAAAGAAAGGTGATTTAAGCAATTTTGAGCGTGGCATGGTGTTTTTTGGTGCCAGACGGGCCGGTCTGAGTATTTCACAATCTGCTCAGTTACTGGGATTTTCAGGCACAACCATTTCTAGGGTTTACAAAGAATGGTGTGAAAAGAGAAAAACATCCAGTATGCGGCAGTCCTGTGGGCGAAAATGCCTTGTTGATGCTAGAGGTCAGAGGAGAATGGGCCGACTGATTCAAGCTGATAGAAGATCAACTTTGACTGAAATAACCATTCGTTACAACCGAGGTATGCAGCAAAGCATTTGTGAAGCCACAACACGTACAACCTTGAGGCGGATGGGCTACAACAGCAGAAGACCCCACCGGGTACCACTCATCTCCACTACAAAAAGGAAAAAGAGGCTACAATTTGCACGAGCTCACCAAAATTGGACAATTGAAGACTGGAAAAATGTTGCCTGGTCTGATGAGTCTCGATTTCTGTTGAGACATTCAGATGGTAGAGTCAGAATTTGGTGTAAACAGAATGAGAACATGGATCCATCATGCCTTGTTACCACTGTGCAGGCTGGTGGTGGTGGTGTAATGGTGTGGGGGATGTTTTCTTGGCACACTTTAGGCCCCTTAGTGCCAATTGGGCATAGTTTTAATGCCACGGCCTACCTGAGCTTTGTTTCTGACCATGTCCATCCCTTTATGACCACCATGTACTCATCCTCTGATGGCTACTTCCAGCAGGATAATGCGCCATGTCACAAAGCTCGAATCATTTCAAATTGGTTTCTTGAACATGACAATGAGTTCACCTGTACTAAAATGGCCCCCACAGTCACCAGATCTCAACCCAATAGAGCATCTTTGGGATGTGGTGGAACGGGAGCTTCGTGCCCTGCATGTGCATCCCACAAATCTCCATCAACTGCAAGATGCTATCCTATCAATATGGGCCAACATTTCAACAAGGTGCTGAAAGCATTCTTTAGAATCAATGCCACGTAGAATTAAGGCAGTTCTGAAGGCGAAAGGGGGTCAAACACAGTGTTAGTATGGTGTTCCTAATAATCCTTTAGGTGAGTGTGTATATATATATATATATATATATATATAAAATTGTGGTAAAAATTAAGATTAAAACTGTAATCAAAATAAAGATTACGTACATCGAACTGTTGCTATGGTTACCACAGTCAAACGTTTAGTTCACTAGTGATACATTACTGTCGTGTTTATGTATGACAAACCTGCGCTTACTGTTTGAAAAGGCTGTCGAAACGCTTACACAGGCTACTGATGTGCACAAAGAACAAGAGAGGGCCAGGCCCGTAATTTGCACCCTGGTTTTGAATAAATTATTACTATGGTGAGATATCGTAATTCACATAAAAACATAACACAGCAGCTGTTTCTCCATTACAGTGTGATGGACGTGTATCTGAATCAGCAAGCAATTAACAACGATCATTAAAACCCGCCTCTTTCGCGGTGTTGACAATTTTGTTGACGATCTATTCCCGTTATACCGGAAACACTATAGCTAACGGTGTCAAAATGTCTCCATTCACGGTGCTTCGTGACACTTTCGCGAACTCCGCGCAAGTTCACCATCCGGAGAGCGTCCGTAACAAACAGAGACAAACAAAAGAGCGCACTCGTGGTTATGATCGCACGGACAAAACATACAAAGCATCGCGCCGCGCTCATTTCATTCGTTCATTCATTCATTCATTGGCAGGCCTGTGTTTTGCAGCGGCGTTTCCTGCTCACAGCTCAGCAACAATGTCAGGAGATCTCAGATCGCATCAGCCGCTGATCTCGGTCTCCGGCTAGCTAGGAGACGGGCAGACTGATGCCTGCTGCCTCACCTCTCTCGTTCCCCATCTCGTACACTCACTGTAAAACAATGCACGGTAATATGCACTAAAACATGCGCGTCTCTCACCCTGTTCAGTGAAGCTCGTAGTTCCTTATCGGATGTCCGGTAGCTCCTCCTTCCTGACGGACACTCGCATTCAGCCTGCGAGCGTAGCGGCGCATGAAAACAAACCTCTCCTCCATACAATTAACGGGAGTAAAAAACAAGACAGAACATTAAATCAGCTGTTAGATCGTGAAATCAGAGCCGTGTTGTTTCTCTTCTGCAGGCTGACAGCACACCGCTCACCGCAGCGTGCAGAAATGAAGGGCTTTAAAATGAGCACGAGCACATCCACTATCACATCCAGCGGCTCTCCCTCCTGAGAGACTCTACACCTCTGAGTCTCAGTACCTGTTGAGCACCTGCCCCGGGACGCATGACCATGACACCCATTACGGCCAATAGCTCTGGTTAATGTATATGGTAACTGTGCTAAACCACGGCAAGGTATTTGCTCATGGAAATTAAAACTATTTAAAGTTGTATTTAATGTCGCTCGTATTTTCTGTCGTAAATTATGGGGAAAGCACACTCATTTAAAATGACATTTTTTCTAATTCTTGTATTATACTCCCAAAAAAATAAATAAATAAATAAAAAATCATCAGCTGATTGTATTTTAATTATGTGGCAAATATACACAAAAGTAGTTTGTTCTATGTAGCCTAGTCAAACTGTTTCTGTTGGGATCATCACAATCACACTGAAGCAGTGTGATTTTTGTCATACCCAAACTTGGTAATATTCATGTAATTTACCTTAAAATCAAGCTATTATATATTAAACCAAAAAAATAAATAATAATAATAAGTGGCGTGACATACAGCCAAGTATGGTGACCCATACTCAGAATTTGTGCTCTGCATTTAACCCATCCAAAGTGCACACACACAGCAGTGAACACACACACACCGTGAACACACACCAGGAGCAGTGGACCGAGACTCGAACCCACAACCTTAGGTTTAGGAGTCAAACTCTCTAACCATTAGGCCACGACTTCCCCCACCAATAATAATAATAAAATTCCTCATTTTTCCACAGTACTTGCTAACACTGGTGATTTGAGGTTAGCCAGATCCTTGTCACTGATTCTGCTCTGTTTTAGAAGCCATTAATTATAATAACATATTAATTTATTTACAATTGTGAGAATAAAGTGCTGGTACCATGCACAAAAACAATGGTAACCATGGTTTGCTTGCCGTTTGTGAAGGTATGCCTCAGATATGCAGGCTCAGAGCAGTTTAACTGCACCTTGACTACTGTTGCTATGGCTGCCACAGCCTTCAACATCAGTAAGGCTGAATACTCCTGTCTGTGGTGAAACAAAAAGTGTTTCTTTAGCATACAGACTTTATTAAATGACTCCTTTGAAAGCATGTCTTCCTCATCCTCATCTTCCAGTGAAAGCAACAGCAAAGCAACATCGAAGGAAGATTTAAAAGGCAAGTGGCCAAACTCATACAGAGATTAGAAATGAAACAAATTGCCCTCATGCTTTGTTTTCACCACTATATTTATCTATATTTTAACACTCTCTCTGTGCAGCCTTTGATTTGGTCCTGCTTTCAGAGGGTCATCAGTTACAGTGCAGAGTATCTTTTGTTTAGAAACAAATCTAAAAGACTCAGCAGTTTATTAGCTTAATGCCACATCTTTTATCATTGTAAATGGGACTGATAACCCTTCTCGTCTGCCTTTTCTGTTGCTTAAATTAGATCTATCAACATCTACTCCAGCCAATGAGGACAAAACAACCTTGCCAACAAAATGTGAAACTGGAGGTACAGCCACTTTAGGTAAGAAGAGAGGTTACTTGCCTCATAATCTTATCATATTCAATGACGGCTCTTTATGCACAGCACTCTACTATATGTTGTGTTGTTTGCTTAGACTGTTGGGCTCATGAATATTATTCACGCTGTCTGTTTGGCCAACAAAATTTTCTGAAATGTGGTTGGTGAAACACAAGCACTAGCCAGTGCGCTTATTGTCTTCTGTCGGAGAGAAGCTTCTGCTTGGTCTTAAAGTTTTTGTTCTGTGCAAATGGATATAATTATTTCAGAGTGTATTTACACTAAGTGCAAATGCCCCATTTTGTTGGCAAAGGTTATTTAACTGACTCTGCTCACCAATATCTGATTGTGACTAACACAACTACAAAAGAAACCCCTCTGGTAACAGGAATAGTGGTATGGAGAATAAAGATAACGGATTTAGCTTTCATTTTGACTGGTGTTATGGTCCAATCACTCTTTTTCCTAACCCCATTCTTTTCCCTTTCCCATTGCATATCACCTGAGAGAGGTATTTCTTTTAAGAAATGGAGAAAATCAAAAGCCTACCAAAGACTGAATAGACCTGTTATTGAAATTGTGTTAATCTTGCAATTATGGCACACATACCGTAAGGTGGGCAGCTCATATTTTTACCACACTCAAAACTGTGGCTCCCTTTCTGGATCTTTGAGGACACCTCTGCTGAGCAGCAGGTTTAATATGGTCAGGGTTAGGAGCAGGTGAAGGGGTGAGATTTAGGGAAAAGTGAGATCCAAATAAGGTAGCTTCCATTTATGATTTTAATAAATATACTATTTAATAAATGTGCTTATTCCATGGTCTGTCTGAATACTGGATTCTAATTGGCTGGCAGGTATGCATTAAAGCCGTTTAATGCACAGGTCTGGCAGGTTTGGTTTAATGACGTTTATTTATTAGTTTACTGTTTTGATTTGTTTTAATTGGTGCATATTAAACTGTTCTAGCACAGAGAGAGAGAGAGAGAGATCGATCGGAGATCCCACTGCACACACAGAAACATTCAGGAATAGGCCAGCATAAACTTGTCAACTCTGCCCCACGACTTTTATTAATAAAACTGCTTAGATACTGGATTATGGATTATATTCCTCAGCAACGAGGAGGTAAAATCTCTGTTTAAGTGACTAAACTTCATTGTTTGTAGAGAGAATCGCACAAACGCTGCAAGTAATTCACACACTCACAAATGTATTGTTTCTATTTATATTAATTGAGAGTTGTATTTTTTGTTCGATTAAGTGTGATCTAACTGCACTATTTCATCTCTTTGTCTGATTTGAAGCAGGCAGAATGCTTGAGCTAATGAGCTGTAACTGACAAAAATAACCATAATTTTTACCCATTTGGTCAAATATTGTGCTGCAAAGAGCAATACTAGTTTTAACTTGTCTATAACTTGGCAAATGGCCATGGAATAAGTGGGATAATCAATGACTTGATGTGCATTAAAGGATTTTAAATGCACGACGTGGAGGCAAATAACCACCCGACCCGACGCAAAGCGGAGATTGATTATCGCTTACATATTCAATGTTCTAAAGTACACTTAGCTGCAAATAATATCAGTCACTATTTGCACTACATAGCATCTAGCACAATTTAAGTGCAAATAACATCTAACTACTACTAAGATCAAACAAAATACTGCTATTTTCACTATTATTTTCCTTGCATTGTCTGTGATTAAGCAACATAAACTTCTTAAATGTAATTATTATTCCTCAAAATGTGGGGGGAACAAATTAAGTGAGGTGAACATGTCCCCAGTTGTACTGCTTGCTATATGCTTCTGCCCCAAGTTTTGTGTGGGCATAATAACAACACAGTGAAAAAGACAAATTAGTTGAATGTTAATAATAAATAAAGTACAATTAAATTAAATAATTCAGTTTAATTTAATTTAATTAACAATATACTTTTGTATCACATATTGGTGTCTCTTTTCTGTTTAGTGCTATAAGTGCCTAGAAAAAAGTACAGTATAAATACAAAAAATTATTAATTGCCTTGCTTTATAACATCATCATTTATTTATTTATTTATTTATTTATTTATTTATTAATGAATAGTTAGGAATGAACCAATCTGACAGATGAAAGTAGGACTAATGGTTGATATCATATGGCCTGTGACTTATGTCCTATGAACTGTAAGTGGTAAGAAAGGCTTAACTTGGTGCACTTGGTTCACAGCTTGCACTGCATGTCAAGAGATCCTAGTGTTAGGGTCACACAGCAACAAAGGCCCAGCCTTCTTTGGATTAGTCTTTTGAGGCCCCTGATAGTCTGAGGCCCCTGCGCACTGACCCAATGGCCTGGTCCATACTCAGCCCTGTGTTCACCAAATCAACAATCGTGCACGTTTATACAACTGAATTTATTATGTGATTAGTATCAAACCACCATATGTGACTCTCTGTTATTGATGCCAAACAGGTCATGTTTCCTCAGATGTGAGTCCCAGTGAAAACCATAGAGAGGAGCGACACCGTTCAAAACTTAGCAGTGTGACATCAGTGAGACACAGATCCAAGACTCACACTCAGTTGATGAAAGAGACATTGGGCCAGATCAAAGCTGAGATGCAGAAGATCTCTAAAGTCCACCTGCTTCAGCGCCCTGAGAGGTAAACAACAGTCAAATCGATTTGCCAGACCTAGTTAAGAAGTGTTAGTCGACTTCAACAACCTCTATTAATGTAAAAATGTCATTTGAAATTCATGGACAGAAAAAAAATACATCACTGTAATATATCAGTGTAAAATCCAATGGTTACAGACAAAAATGAGGAAACCAATTGCCTTAAACCAAATTTCCAAAATTTGTTCCAAATTTCATTAGATACGTGTCATATAAATCAAAAATTACATTTCTCAATGCAAAATAACAATAATTTAAGTCTTTCTCCAATTACCACACATAATATTGTGAAAAAATTCTGGGAATCCAGAGAAATTTTAGTCTCTGTAGGGCAAGGCAGGAAAACCTCAGGTGAATGGGCGAGGAGCATCATCTGGAACCCAATTAGCAGTCTGCTACAGAGCAAGAGAAGAAAGCAAACACACAATGACCAATAGATAACATCACTCTCCCTAGATCGCATGTCTCACAAATACATCCACAGTACATAACAGTACTACACTCCAGTTTTCACAATCTTCCACACTCTCTATCAAATGCTTCATGAAAGAGAATTTATGAACGTTTTTAAAACTGTACAAAGGGCATGTATAGGCTGTGTGTTTCTAAACAAATTTATTTGACACTGCAATCTTCCCAGATTAAAATGTAAATCTGAGCTTAAGTCTGAGGAACAGTTTTTTTTCATACCCAGGGTTGTCAACCCTCTTTAAAAATGAGCAAGCCATTGCTTTACCCAGATTCAAGTGGCCTTAGGTGAAGACAATAACCTAAGGTCAATGCAGTGTAAAAAGCCTTACAGAGCTTATACTTTAAACACTTTCTATAAATTGAACCTATACTTAAATATGACACCAGAAAGGCTTTTTTTGTTTGTTTTTGTTTTTGTTTTTTAAGCACTTGCTTGAATTTGCAGAATATACAATGGCACACAATGCACAAGGACCATGCTTGGCTTCAAGAGCTTTTACTAAATGGAAAATCTCCACAGTAGTGGTAGTGCGTTTCACATGACAGCTTATATGATGTGCAAAAACAAGGTAAGGCAAGGCAAGGCAAGGCAAGGCAAGGCAAGGCAAGGCAAGGCAAGTTTATTTATATAGCACATTTCGTACACAATGGTAATTCAAAGTGCTTTACATAAAAGAAGGTAAAATAATCATGAAGAAAAATAATAACAAAAATTAAACAAGCAATTTTAAAAAACATAAAACAAGCAATTTTAAAACATTGGGAATGATTTAAAAATTGACTTATTTAAAATGAATTTAAAACAGTTAAAAATAGAAAATGATTTCACATAGAATACAGTGAATATGTAAAATACAGTGCAATCAATTCGGACATCACACAGTGGTCATTCAACAAATGCACAGCTAAACAGATGAGTTTTGAGTCTAGATTTAAATGTGACTAATGTTTTAGCACATCTGATCTCTTCTGGAAGCTGATTCCAACTGCGGGCGGCATAGTAACTAAAGGCGGACTCCCCTTGTTTTGTGTGAACCCTTGGTTTTTCTAACTGACTCGATCCTAATGATCTGAGTGTTCTATTAGGTTTATATTCAGTGAACATATCTGCAATATATTTTGGTCCTAGGTCATTGAGTGATTTATAAACGAGTAAAAGTACTTTAAAATCAATCCTAAATGTAACTGGAAGCCAGTGTAAGGACCTGAGGACTGGTGTGATATGCTCAGATTTTCTGGTTCTAGTCAGAATCCTGGCAGCAGCGTTCTGGATGAGCTGCAACTGTCTAATGGTCTTTTTGGGAAGGCCGGTGAGGAGACCATTACAGTAGTCCACCCTGCTGGTGATAAAGGCATTAACAAGTTTCTCCAAGTCTTGACTGGAAACAAAACATCTAATTCTTGCAATGTTTTTTAGATGATAGTATGCTGATTTAGTTACTGCTTTGACATGACTACTGAAACTAAGGTCTGTCTCCAGAATCACACCAAGATTCCTGACTTGATTTTTAGTTGTTTGTCCCCTTGAGTCAAGGTATGCATTCACCTTGAAAACTTCAATTTTGTTTCCAAATGCAATAACTTCAGTTTTTTCCTTGTTTAACTGAAGAAAGTTCTGGCACATCCAACTATTAATTTCATCAATACATTGGCTGAGGGAGTCAATGGGGCTGTAGTCATTTGGCGATAAGGCTAGGTAAATCTGGGTATCATCAGCATAGCTGTGATAGGCAATTTGGTTCTTTCTCATTATCTGACTTAGTGGGAGCATATACAGGCTAAACAAGAGCGGTGCCAGAATTGAGCCTGTGTGGGACTCCGCATGTCATGGTTGTCCACTTAGACTTATGCTCTCCTACACTCACATAATAACCTCTCCCTTCTAAGTATGACCTGAACCATTTGAGTACCATCCCAGAAAGCCCGACCCAGTTTTCCAGTCTCTCTAGTAGTATGTTATGATCGACAGTGTCAAACGCATCACTGAGATCTAGCAATACCAGCACTGATATTTTGCCAGAGTCAGAATTTAAGCGAATATCATTTATTATTTTAATGAGCGCTGTCTCTGTGCTGTGATGCAGTCGGAAACCAGATTGAAAATTGTCCAGGTATCCATTTGAGTTTAAGTATTTGTTCAGCTGATTAAAAACTACCTTTTCTATAATTTTGCCTATAAAAGGAAGATTAGATATTGGTCTATAATTGCTCAAAATGGGTGTTATCAAGATTGCTCTTTTTCAGGAGGGGCTTTACAACTGCAGTTTTCAGGGAGTTTGGAAATGTCCCAGAAAGAAGTGAGGCGTTCACCACTTCTAAGAGATCTGCTTCTAAACAGTTAAGCACACTTTTGAAAAAAAGATGTGGGAAGTGTGTCAAGATAGCAGGTTGTTGATTTTAGGTGCTGCACTATTTCTTCCAAAATTTTGCTATCAATTGCTTCAAAAATAGACATACAGTAGTATCTTTTTGATATTGCGTCCAGATCTGTCTGACCTCTGCATTACTTGAGGATGTGCTAATGCCTTCCTGATATTAATGATCTTCTCAGAAAAGAAGGAAGCAAACTCATTGCATTTGCTAAGAGCATTTCACTGGGAATCTGACTTGGGGGGGTTTGTCAGTCTCTCAACAGTGGCAAAAAGAGTACGAGTGTTGTTTAAGTTACTGTTTATAAGGTTTGAGAAGAAATTCTGTCTAGCTGTGGCTAGTTTTATATTAAAAGCATGAAGGCTGTCTTTATAGATGCTATAGTGAATTTCAAGTTTCGTCTTCCGCCACATCCGCTCGGCTTTTCTGCATTTTCTGCATTGTCTTTTCATAGTCTGAACTGCTGTTGATCTTCTCCAAACTGATTTCTGTCTGTTTGTTTTCTTACTGACTATTATTGGAGCAATATCATCAATAGCATTCTTAACTTTTGAGTTAAAGGAATCAAGGAGAATATCAAAAGAGTCTGCAGAAATGCTTGGTGTTAGAGATATAGCCTCCATAAACCGCATACTAGTGTTCTCGTTAATGCATCTTCTTCTGACAGAGACAGATCTAGATTCAGTGGTAGCAGAGATCAATATATCAAAGAAAATACAGAAGTGATCAGATAGTGCTACCTCCTTAATAACAATGGATTAAATGTTTAGACCCCTACTGATGATTAAATCTAGAGTGTGTCCACCTTTGTGTGTGGGTCCATGCACATGCTGAATCAGGTCAAAAGTGTTTAGAACCGTTATCATTTCTTTTGTAATTTTGTTTTCTGCATTATCTATATGAATATTAAAATCCCCTGCAATAGCAAAACAGTCAAACTCTGAGGAAATTATTGATAGCATTTCTGTGACCTCTTCAACAAAGGCTGGAGAGTATTTTGGAGGCCTGTAAATAATGAAAAACAGAATGCGTGGAGCACCTTTCAGCAGCACAATCCCTAGATATTCAAAAGACAAGTACTGACCAAATGACATTTGCTTGCATTGATAGACATCTTTAAATAGAGCAGCTACACCTCCACCTCTCCTAACAGTCCTGCAGACACTCATGAAAGTAAAGTTAGAAGGGCTGCTTCATTGAGGACTGTTGCACTGCAGCTGTCTTCTAGCCATGTTTCATTCAGAAACATAAAATCCAGATTGTTTGTGGTTATAAAATCATTGATTAGAAATTATTTATTTTTTAGTGAGCGAATGTTTAAAAATGCTTACTTGATGGCAGTACTTTGTGTCTTTACATCAATCTTAGTTTGATGCATTATAGGCCGCAGATTAGATGAGTTTGCCCTTGAGCTTGAAAAGACCTTAGACTTTCTATCACGTGATAAAAACTGAAATAGAGAAAGCTACAGGCACACTGGGTTCCCGCTTGTTCTGTAAACATTTGTCAATGTTGCTGCTATTATAGCGGGGGACCCGACACATATCACTGAGAGCTGCTATCAGTTGTTTTTGGTTCACCTACAGCAGATGGAGGGTTTGGGCCCTGGCGTTGTGGCAGCGGTCGGAGAGCTCTCACAGGAGCAGGGCCCACAGGCTTTGGTGGTTGGGGGGCCCGCCGTTTTTTTGGTGATATTTGCGGGCTTGCAGCGAATGAGCTTAGTCCCAGCATACACCAATTCCTCCATTTTCTGTGAGAAGCACAGAAGTGGAGATGCTGGAGAGAGGGATAATGTGTCCGGTGAGAGGGGCTGTGTCTCTGGTGTTTCCAGTGACTGTGATATGTTGTCCTGTGGTTGCCACATGTGCTGGCTGTTTTCCAGAAGGTCGTCCTTGGGTGCTGAGTCTTGTATCTGTTTTGATACATCACAGTATGTCTGTGAGGAGCTCTGTGGGCAGGGCTCAGCCGGGATAGTGTCCATCAGCAGTGCTTGTTGTGGCTGGATGGTGTTATCAGTGTCCTTGTGGGATATGTCAACCACATGATGACTCGGACCTGGTGTGTGTGTGCTGAATGAATTGACATACTCTGCTAAAGGATGGCGTAAGCAGAAGTAGATATTGTCCTTAAGCACTCTAGCTCCAAGTTTGTTAGGGTGGAGGCCATCCGGTTTAAACAGTTGTCTATGGCCCCAGAACAGATTGAAGTTGTCGATGAAATTCACTCCTTTTATATTGCAAGATCTTTGTAGCCATGTGTTCAGCCCAAGCAACCGTGAAAACATATTTGTTCCCCTTGCTGGAAGTGGTCCACTGATGAACGACTGAACTTTGAGTCTTCGAAGTGTTTCAAAGAGTTCACTGAAGTCCTTCTTAAGGAGTTCTGACTGCTCTTTTCTGAATATCATTCTTCCCCACATGGATGATGATTCGATTTGCAGTCTTGTGCTTCATCAGAATGTTCTGAAGTTCCTTTTTCACATCAGAGACTGTTGCTTGAGGAAGGCAGCATGTTTTTGTAGTCCTGCTACTGATGTTTCTGATAATAGAGTCACCCACTATCAGAGTCCTGGGCTCGGCTGCGCTCTGAGCTGAATGCCGCTGTCTGCTCGACCTTGAGCGCCTGTTAGTAGCAGTGTTAGCTGCTGGCTGATCCGATACATGTTTAATCACATTTGGGGATTCCTCACCCGCATTCATTAATGCTTCAAATCTGTTCTCAAGATGTATAGGGGGTGGCAAAATACCAGTATTCACAAGCCTTGTCATAGCCGAATCTGGGGTAGAGGATGCTACAGCAGCAATACGAGAAACTCGTGACAATCTGATGTCTCGTGTTCCTTTGGGTCTCGCTCCCTGTTTGTGCCATCGATTAGTGTGGCGATCAGTTTCGGCTTGTTCCTCTACATTTGGTATAAACTGTTGAGATTCAGAAGATTCATGGGACTCACCGGCTGTATGCTGAGAGGGTCCATGACGACGGTCTGCTGAGTGTTCCGCCTGTTTTGGAAGTCCAGCAAGTAACTTTGTTTCAAGGACCACAATCCTTTGTAGAAGTTTGCAGCAGTTCATGCAACAAGTATATTCAACAGGAGGCATTTTCTCTCTCTTCTGTTTAAATGTAGGCAGTTGTTTTCCCTTCTCCGGAATGTAAGCTGCTGGCAGTGGGAGGCAAAGTCTTCTTTTTGTAGTATAATTCCAGTCCCAAAGAGTTTTTTTTTAGTGTTTGTGCCAAAAATGTGTTTGACCACTGTGCTGATCTGCTGAAGTAAAAATCTTAGAAAAATCTGAGAAAAGTACAGAAATAGGAAGCAAAGCGCAGAGCAGTAAGCTAGAACGTCCGAACGGTAGCAAAGCCGGAAGATAAGAACACAGATAAGAACACACACACACACAGACCAATATGTTCTTCCTGAGGTTCCTGTCAAATATAGTCAGCGGCATTTCTTTAGATCTTTATCTTGCAGTGCTGTGTACACTCCTAGCACCTTCATCTGACACCATACATCATCTCTTAATATCTTTGTGCAGGAAAGCATACCATCCTTTTGTGTGGAATTCTCTGAGTCCATACAGAGACACTACTGAGATTGACCATCTCCTCACTACGGTAAGTCTGCCTCTCTTCTGTTAATACAGCGTGATAGTGATCAGATGGACTCTGTGGAACATCTACACTTTACCCTTTGTTTAATAGAATTCATCTTTCAAAAGGAAAATTAATTAAAGAGCTAGAAAATGTCCAATAATTTGAACTTTGTACATTTTTATTTTAGTCATGTTATAAACTGAATTATTTTGTGGCATATTTTATATATGTTTTTGGATCTATACGTACAGCCCTGAAACCAATCAATAAAGCCCCAATAATATAAATGACTTGAATGAACCAACATTTTTATTATTCCTGAATATGGTGTATTTTTCAGACAACTGAACCAGACAGAAGAAATCGCTATTCTTCAGTGAAGACAGAAAGCACTCAGCTGTCTAAATGATACTTTCTTTTAAATTGCTGCATATGCCTCAACCTACACACAACCTTCTTTGTATTCATGACAACACACTCACATACATACTCTATTTATATAATACTGCGCAAAAGTCTTAGGCCGTTTATATTTTCACCAACAAAAATATTTTTAAGTCGGTTATCTCTATCTTTTGCTGTAGTGTCAGTAGGAAATATCAGTTTACATTTCAAACATGTCTTTTGCCATTAATTGTACAGTGACATGACATACAGCCAAGTATGGTGACCCATACTCAGAATTCGTGCTCTGCATTTAACCCATCCAAAGTGCACACACACAGCAGTGAACACACACACACACACACACACACACACACACCATGAACACACACCGGTAGCAGTGGGCAGCCATTTATGCTGCGGCGCCCGGGGAGCAGTTGGGGGTTCGGTGTCTTGCTCAAGGGCACCTCAGTCGTGGTATTGCCGGCCGAGACTCAAACCCACAACCTTAGGGTTAGGAGTCAAACTCTCTAACCACTAGGCCACAACTTCCTACAAGTTTGTAATAATGCAGTTCGATTTTTGTATGCACAAGGAGTCTGACAGCAGCCAGTGCTCCACACAGAGATCTGATCTCATTGTCACCCAGTCTGTCTGAGATTACATGAAGAAACAGGAAAGAAGAAGAAAAAAAAAAAAAAAACTGAGACAAACTGAAACAGAAAAACTGTGGCAACATCTCCAAGACACTTCAAGAATTTACCTGAAAATCTTCGCAACTATATGCAAATCTACCTGAAAAAACTATGTGCGAGTGTACCTAGGACAAAACTGTTTTAAATGCAAAGGTTGGACACACCAAATGTTAATGATTTAGTTTATAGAAGTTAATTGATAAATAAAATCTATTTATGACATCATTTTTTAAAGCATTCTCACTTTACAGCATTTTTATGCAAGTGCCTAAAACTTTTCACATTATTATATCTTTGCAGGAAGGTTTTTTGAAACGTTTTGGAGATGTTGCCAAAGTTCTTCTGGATTTAGTCTGTGTCTTTTTTTTTTTTTTTTTCTTTATGTAATTCCAGGCAGACTGGATGATTATTAGATCAGATCTCTGTGTGGAGCACTGGCTGCTGTCAGACTCCTTGTGCAAATCTCAACCAATTATTACAGTTAATGGCAAAATAAATGTTTAGGAATGTAAACTGATATTTCCTACTGACACACTACAGCAAGAGATAGAAATAACTGACTTGAAACCATTTTTTTTTTTTATTTGTGAAAATACTAATGGCCTAAGACTTTTGCAAAGAACTGTATATACATAGTATGTATGTATATATATATATATATATATATATATATATATATATATATATATATATATGTATGTATATATATGTATGTATATAGTAGTCAACATTTGAAGTGAATCAAAAAAGTTCATCAAAGTTGTCCTAAGACAAGAACACATTTTTGGTTTTATATATATATATATATATATATATATATATATATATATATATATATATATATATATATATATATATATATATATATATATACACACACACATACACACACACTCACCGGCCACTTTATTAGGTACACCTATTCAATTGCTTGGTAACACAAATTGCTAATCAGTCAATCACATGGCAGCAACATTTTTTGTGGTGTAGTTCTTGCTGAAGTTCAAACCAAGCATCACAATAGGGAAGAAAGGGGATTTAAGTAACTTTTTACATGGAATGATTGTTGGTGCCAGACGGGCTGGTCTGAGTATTTCAAAAACTGCTGATCTACTGGGATTTTCACACACAACCATCTCTAGGGTTTACAGACATTGGTCCGAAAAAGAGAAAATATCCAGTGAGCAGCAGATTGTGTGGACAAAAATGTCTTGTTGATGTCAAGAGGTCAGGGGAGAAGTGGTTAGAGATGATAGAAAGGCAACAGTAACTCAAATAACCACTTGTTACAACCAAGGTATGCAGAATACCATCTCTGAATGCACAACATGTCGATCCCTGAAGCAGATGGGCTACAGCAGCAGAATACCACACCGGGTGCTGCTCCTGTCAGCTAAGAACAGGAAACGGAGGCTACAATTCCCACAGGCTCACCAAAATTGGACAATAGAAGATTGGAAAAACATTGTCTGGTCTGATGAGCCTAGATTTCTGCTGCTACATTCAGATGGTGGGGTCAGAATTTGGTGTAAAGAACATGAAAGAATGGATCCATCCTGCCTTGTCTCAACGGTTCAGGCTGCTGGTGGTGGTGTAATGGTGTGGTAGATATTTTCTTGGCACACTTTGGGCCCCTTCGTACCAATTGAGCATCGTTTAAACACCAAAGCCTACCTGAGTATTGTTGCTGACCATGTCCATCTCTTTATGACTACAGTGTACCCATCTTCTGATGGCCACTTCCAGCAGGATAATGCACCGTGTCACAAAGCTCAAATCATCTCAGACTGGTTTCTTGAACATGACGATGAGTTCACTTTACTCAAATGGCCTCCACAGTCACTTGATCTCAATCCAATAGAGCAGCTTTGGGATGTGGTGGAACGGGAGATTCGCATCATGGATGTGCAGCCGACAAATCTGCAGCAACTGTGTGATGTTATCATGTCAATATGGACCAAAATCTCTGAGGAATGTTTCCAACACCTTGCTGGATCTATGCCACAAAGAATTAAGACAATTCTGAAGGCAAAAGGGAGTCCAACCCGGTACTAGCAAGGTATACCTAATAAAGTGGCCAGTGAGTGTGTGTGTGTGTGTTTGTGTGTATATATACAGATCCTTCTCAAAAAATTAGCATATTGTGAAAAAGTTCATTATTTTCCATAATGTAATGATAAAAATTATACTTTCATATATTTTAGATTCATTGCACACCAACTGAAATATTTCAGGTCTTTTATTGTTTTAATACTGATGATTTTGGCATACAGCTCATGAAAACCCAAAATTCCTATCTCAAAAAATTAGCATATCATGAAAGAGGTTCTCTAAACAAGCTATTAACCTAATCATCTGAATCAACTAATTAACTCTAAACACCTGCAAAATATTCCTGAGGCTTTTAAAAACTCCCAGCCTGGTTCATTACTCAAAACCGCAATCATGGGTAAGACTGCCGACCTGACTGCTGTCCAGAAGGCCATCATTGACACCCTCAAGCGAGAGGGTAAGACACAGAAAGAAATTTCTGAACGAATAGGCTGTTCCCAGAGTGCTGTATCAAGGCACCTCAGTGGGAAGTCTGTGGGAAGGAAAAAGTGTGGCAAAAAAAACGCTGCACAACGAGAAGAGGTGACCGGACCCTGAGGAAGATTGTGGAGAAGGACCGATTCCAGACCTTGGGGGACCTGCGGAAGCAGTGGACTGAGTCTGGAGTAGAAACATCCAGAGCCACCGTGCACAGGCGTGTGCTTTTGAACCAGAAACAGCGGCAGAAGCGCCTGACCTGGGCTACAGAGAAGCAGCACTGGACTGTTGCTCAGTGGTCCAAAGTACTTTTTTTCGGATTAAAGCAAATTTTGCATGTCATTCAGAAATCAAGGTGCCAGAGTCTGGAGGAAGACTGGGGAGAAGGAAATGCCAAAAATGCCTGAAGTCCAGTGTCAAGTACCCACAGTCAGTGATGGTCTGGGGTGCCATGTCAGCTGCTGGTGTTGGTCCACTGTGTTTTATCAAGGGCAGGGTCCATGCAGCTAGCTATCAGGAGATTTTGGAGCACTTCATGCTTCCATCTGCTGAAAAGCTTTATGGAGATGAAGATTTCATTTTTCAACACGACCTGGCACCTGCTCACAGTGCCAAAACCACTGTTAAATGGTTTACTGACCATGGTATTACTGTGCTCAATTGGCCTGCCAACTCTCCTGACCTGTAACCCCATAGAGAATCTGTGGGATATTGTGAAGAGAAAGTTGAGAGACGCAAGACCCAGCACTCTGGATGAGCTTAAGGCCGCTATCGAAGCATCCTGGGCCTCCATAACACCTCAGCAGTGCCACAGGCTGATTGCCTCCATGCCACGCCGCACTGAAGCAGTCATTTCTGCAATAGGATTCCCAACCAAGTATTGAGTGCATAACTGAACATAATTATTTGAAGGTTGACTTTTTTTGTATTAAAAACACTTTTCTTTTATTGGTCGGATGAAATATGCTAATTTTTTGAGATAGGAATTTTGGGTTTTCATGAGCTGTATGCCAAAATCATCAGTATTAAAACAATAAAAGACCTGAAATATTTCAGTTGGTGTGCAATGAATCTAAAATTTATGAAAGTTTAATATTTATCATTACATTATGGAAAATAATGAACTTTTTCACAATATGCTAATTTTTTGAGAAGGACCTGTATATATATCTTTACATTATGGAAAATAATGAACTTTTTCACAATATGCTAATTTTTTGAGAAGGACCTTTTTTTATTTATTGGATAAATACACACACACACACACATATATATTTTTTTTCTACAGCATTTCACCCTCAATTTTTTTTTTTTTTTTTTTTTTTTTTTTTTTCTGAGTGAGTGTGTTGTTTATTGAATGTCTCAGAAGCCCTGGCCCCAATCATATGTATTAAATGGAGATTACATCAAACACCAGATCCCCATGGCTCTCGATGCAGAGTGCAAGTGAAAAAAGAATAACGTCTTCATTATTAATCATGTCCTTCATGCAAGTCTCCATCTTTTAAAGATTTGTGCACAATTGCACCCCTTAGAAACTTTTTTTTTTTTTTAAGTTCTGAACACACCTTATTGAATTTTCTTTAGAAGTTAAACATCACAATGGGCATCCAAATTTTTTCATCCGTGTTGGTTAAAAGAAATAAAAGATGTGGCTGCTGACATAAAAGGGTTGAAGATGATCAAACAGATGTTAGAAATAAATTGGCAGGCGGCTCATCTTAAAAGGAGGATTATGGGAGAAGAAAAGCGTAAATGTTTAATGGCTGTCACTTTTCTTTTTTTGGAAGGGACTTGTTTGTCTGGCCTTAGTCCTTGATAAGCACAAAGGAGAAAGTGGGTTGCAGTTATTCTCTTTATTTTGCTTCCTCTTGCTTTATTTCTCTTATGTTATCCCTGGGAAGTCCAGTTCAAGAAGTAAGGGACTTCAAGTGTGGTGCCACAGCCTATTTTAGTAAGCTTCCAGATATTTTAGAGGACCAGCAAGAAATTCCTACGCTCATGAGAGAAAGTTAAACATGCATTTTATTCCTGATTCCACTTGCTTAAGCACAAAACTGGACTTGTGGTGGAAATGGAAAAACTGGAGGTTTGGAATTAATTGGCACAAAGACACCAGCAAGAGTCACTTAAGTGTGTTCAAGTATTTTCTTCCCTTCGCTTTTGTGTTTCCTCACCTTTCATGCCATCTAAATCTCTATTTCATGGGGGCCTTTGAAAAGCTGATCTTGTAAATGACGACATCAGTGGGCTTTTTAGAAGCTGTCAGGGATTCGTGTAACTTGAAGGGATTATGAAAAGGTACAGACTTGTTTCCTTAAGAGAAGCGGAATCCATCCACGGCTTATCGCTGCTCCAGCAGCCTTCAGTTGCAGTAAAGCAAGTTAAACCCATACAAGTCAAGCATCTTTCATACCCACCGCTGGTTTTAATTTGCTTGAAATTTCAATTAGCTCAGTTTGGTGGTCACTTGATGCTGGCTCAGTAAGAAATCTATTCATATGCGATCTTTACGTTTGAACCCCATTATGGCCCAGTGTATTTATCTTCCTGGTGTAGTAGAGTAATGTTGTGACATATTCAGATAGGTGGCCTAAAATACAAGACTATAAATGTACACACTGTAAACAATTTCATGGACTATACCTGCTCAGTACTATAGCTCTGTGTGAGAGAACCTTCGTCAACAAAGATGAAATAAACGTGGCTTCTCAAAGGTCATTTCTAATTGATTTGCTTTCCTTTCAGTATATGCATTCTCATAAAGCTGTTTCAGGTTGGTGCCTGTGATATCAAGTAATGTTGGCTTGGCAAATGTCACAGGAGCCATAGAAGTAGCCATGGGTAAAAATTAAAGGCTAAAAGGGAAGGAAAGTAATTTACTTAATTTCATCTTCAGCAAGGTATGTCAAGTCACACAGAAAAGCACATCCGTTTTTGCCCATTAAACTAATTCATCCACCCACCCATTTTTACATTTCCCAGGTATCAAAAAGAGAAATTCTTTTTTTTTTTAGACAACCGCTAAATGATAGAACACTCAGCATGTTACTTTTGCCCGCGAGACAAAATAGGACAATGGAGACTAAATCCAAGCGGGCAGCTGCCTTCTCTTGATTCACACATATGATTTCAGCAAAAGTATTTTCAGAATATTACAAATATCACATATGATAAAGTTTGAGATGCAGGACAAAGAAAAGCCTGGGGCATGTGTAGAATGAATGTGAATGTGAACATACAGCATTTTCCGTAATGTTCTGCTGAACAAATTATAAACCTTTACAAAAATGCATCCCTCTTTATAAATCACAGTTCATCTTACATTTAAGTGCAATGTGAATGAGTGCATCAACTCCATCTACAGAACAGCCACAAATACACCTTTATAGTTCAGAAGCAGTATGACACTCATCATCATTGGCCACTTTTGGGAGAATAAAAATGCACTTTAGGAATGAGCCACTTTCTGTAGATTCTGTGTGTATGCATATATATGAATGATGCTCATTTGTGCATATAATTTGTTCCTCACTTTTCAGTTGAATGAATCCATGGAATTTCTGATCATACATAGAAGAAATCTGATTGTTTATGCATTTTATAAATGGTTCAAGTTTGTTGTGTACAGTTATGAAAACCAAATGATGACACATTGTGACTGTTGTTCATACTTTATTACCAAAAATACACTGGCAAAAATCATAACATTACAGTTTCAAAAGAACAAATAAATAATTATTAATGGAACACTAATATTAAAACAGGGACCTTTGGACCTCTGTACTTGAAAAGGAAAAATTCCTAAGTTTTTTTTTCTCTCCTTTGGCATTGCAGCATGTAACACGATGTGCTTGTTTGGAGTTTCGAATGCCAACTGTTCCCTTACACGCAGTAAAGACCCTTTTTTATTCATTTTTGAGTCAAATATCATTTTTTGATTAATTTGCTTTTCTTTTTATTCTTTTTCTGTCTGTAGTGTTTATACAAATTTTAAAAAATAGAATTTCTCTAAAAAATGTCAATTTTCTACAGTATATATATATATACAGCAAGTCACATACAAAACTTGTACAGTACCATGTGTCCGAATACATTACACAATTTTTGAGGGCACATTATACAGAATCCAAGATACCAAAGCACTCGATACAGGGAGACTACTTGGCTTAGGATTTATGGTACATTTCTGAACTCGACTGAAGCTTATTCAAAGATGAGGCTATTGAAATGGAAGGCACATTTGTGGCTGAGATGCTGTCCTCGCGATGATTACCAAATCTTGTGACTCATCGTGAAAGACAACACCATTGTCTCACTAGGCCCTGCTGATTATTTGAAACATATTGTGTATCTTTAGAAAAAGAAGAAGAAGAAAAAAAAACATTCCAGATGTATTGCAATTGTTCTAGGAAGAAATGAGAAACAACTACTGGAAGATTGCTGGAATACAATGTGTACAGGGTGTCTGCCAATTCCTGCTGACAGACAGAGAAAATAAAAGGGATAATACCAACTGGTAGGATCTTGATCAATTCGGACTACATCAGCAGCGTGATAGAATAAAAAATAAGATGAAGAAGCTGGAACACAAAATGAACCTTCTAGGAAGCTCAATCTCTCTTTGAAGCCATTACTTGGAAAGTGGCAAGTGAGCATTATGGAAATAAACAAGACAACACATCCTCTGAAACAAACACTTAACAGATGCTTATGTGCTAAAACAATGAAATGAAGTGAGAAAGCAATTTTAATACTGGTAAATGTTTCAGTGTCACAGTAAAATCATGTGACATGATTTATATGCAGACCATGCTCCTATTTCAGTCACATTTGCAGTTTGAATTGTAAATTAATACATTAGGTTCAGAATATAATAATCAAGTATGTAAATTCCTATGATTTAATTCCTAAAAGTTAATTTCTCTGATACACTGGGCACTGTGGAGCCTGAATGAATTATAGATGCCCTTTTAATCATGCTAATTTTGCATTTTAGACTGTTGACATACAAGCATTAAGTGTATGCAAATCATCCCCTGGAAAATATGCTGCATATAAAGTCAGATTGAGGGCCTTAAAGTTGAGGTCAAAAGAGCAGGGAACAAAAGTAGTAAATTTGAGGTAGTGATTAAGCAATATCTCAATTACTAGGCTTTCACAATATACCGGTGCTGATGTAGTATCACGATGCCCAAGCCTCAAAATACTGGCTGCGTCCCCGTATTTTCCAGTCGGTAGTAACATGATCAGCTTGAGTAGAACTCAGTTTTGGAGCAGCATCCATGGCTAATATTCAGCAATGACATGTGCTTCAGATGCCGTTCACACAGGAGATAACAATGCAGGAATTAAAACATGAACTACTTTTTAATTTGACAGCGTCACACTCTGACTTCTCCCTTGAGCTTTCAAAGAAAACGGCATTCCAAAACATTCAGAACGATATTAACCTATAATATTATTACAGTATGTGTGTTTGTATATATATTTGTAAACTGTTTTAAAAAAAATAAAAATAACAGAACATCCTCTGCATTGTGACAACCCTATAAACTACTGCTGCTCTTTATGGATACATTTCATTTTGAACCCATTACCCAGTTACAAGTATAGATTTTCTATCATTACAGCAGATAAAAAAGGGGAAAAAATACAAATAATACAAATAGAACTAAAGGGAAAGAAGATTATGAAAATAGAAAGTGAAGAAACTTGTCTTCAAGTTTTGGCATTTTAACTTTTTTAAAGCTTGACATTTCAATATGTATATTTTAATAATAACAACAATAATAATATCAATAATAATCATAAATAATCTATACATTGATCCTTTTTTTCTGCTGCATGTTTCTAAAAGTTAATTTTTTAAATAGGGCCAATTTTAAACTTGTGCTGTTTCAATGAGAACACAGTTAAATTCATTCTATATAATGTTTATATAACATTTATATACAATTTTAAGATACATACCCAATGATGACTTCTCTCTCTCCCTCATTTCTGAGCGCAAGACCAGTAGCACCATAATTAGACTATAACTAAAAACACATTTTCTAATTTTGTATGAACATAACGGAGCATGCATATAAAATAAATTAGTTTGATAAATATCAATGCAAAACTGACACACATTGGAGAGCAAGAAGAAATCTGCCTCTCCACACTCAAAATGCGGCAAGGCAAGTGCCGCCTTAAAGGTAAACGCACATAAGTAATATAGATATAAATAATATTACAGTGAATGAGAGAAGCTGCCTCATTTTCATAATGTGTGGACTCTGCAATGTATATTGTGAACAGATGAGGTATACAAAACCCTTGAAGTTCACCAGTTTGCATAATTCAAAACAAAAGTTTTCTCTTTCCTCTGCTCTACTACTAAAGTAAATTTCATTTGTTAACTATCTGATTCTCTGAAATCACACATCTATGGTCAATAACAGTAACGGAAACTAATGTCATTACAAAGATAGATTGACAGAAAAAAAACAAAAACAAATAAATGTTGCATGTATAATGCATGTTGTTTGTCCAAGCAGAAATTATGTAAGAACAGTATGTATTAAAAAGTGTGTGTTACTGGCTGCTGCTGGTCTCTGTGGGCTGATTTCCCTGCTGCTCCTTGCTCAGTATGATGCTGATCAGATCTCCCTCATGCTGCTTCATGTGCTCCATCAGCTGCTCTTTACTTGTGGACTCGAAGCCACAGATACAGCAGCAAAAGAGCAGCACACAGTATTCCATACCTGGCCGTGTATGCCCCGAGCTGCTCCTCCATGCCACAGCCCCACCGGCCTGCTCCCGGCTGGACGATGACCTCACAGAGTTGCCCTCTGGCCCGCCAGTAGCAGAAGCCACCTCAGGTGACTGTTTGTCTTTTCTGCTCAAGACAACATATGGACGCTCCACCACAGTCTCATGTGTTGACTTCAGAGGTGTAGTAGGAGACTTAAACCCAGAAAAAAAAAAAAAAAAAGTTTTGCATACGGCTTGACGGCCACCGGAGCTGATCGCAGCCACTCAGTCAATGCTTGTGGCCCAGAACTCTTATCACATCAGTCACATCACATTTCCTAACTGGGTGTCTACACCAAACATGAGCGGCGCGACAAAATACAATAGAACCCATTACATCCAGTGATGTTGTCTACACTGGATGCGGCGCAACGTGACACGACAAATCCCGACAGTAAACTGATGCCTTGTTCTATTTATGACGTACTGACACAAAGTACAAATGATTTTCAATGCCCTACACAGTTACCTTATTTTCTTAATTCAAGTTATATATATTTTGTTGTATTAGTTTTTTTTGTAAGTTATTTATAAGTGACATAATGTCAGACTCATTTTGAATACTAAAGTTTATTGTTAAATTGTTAAATACCCTGCTTCCATTTACATAGGCCTATTTTTCACATAGTGATCACCACATACGAGTTATCATTGCAAAAAAATTTGTTTATGTATATATGTGTGTGTGTGTGTGTGTGTATATATATATATATATATATATATATATATTCTGTTTATACTGTATTCTATATACAGTATCAATCAAAAGTTTGTACACACGAATGGGAAGTATATAGCCTACACAAAGAATATTGTCCGAAATGTCGGTATCTGTCTTTTTTTACTCCCTAATATCGGTATCGGCCCCACAAAAAAAAAAAAAAAACATCAGTTGGGCTCTAGATTTTTGGCCCATATGTAACATACATATATGGTTCATACAGATCTATTTTCAGCTTTATATCTGCTATATATTCCAGTCATCTATATCTATCTATCTATCTATATATATATATATATATATATATATATATATATATATATATATATATATATATATATATATATTTATTTATTTTTTTTTTTCTGGGTTTTTTTTTTTCATTGATATTCTTGAAGTGATAGAAACATGCAAGTGAACATACAGAGACCTTAAAATAAAAAAAATATATATATATAAAATTTGTAATACTTTTGCATGCACTCAAGAAACTTTTTTGTGCCCTCGAGAAACTATTCACATGTGCATGGGAATTTATTTGCATGCTTACACAATTTCTAGTTTTATATAACCCATTTCCTCTGTGCATCACTGCCATCTTGATATAAAGCAAGCAAGAGCATGGATGCACATGAATTGATAGAGATCTACTTACAAAATTTGGCTTTCCTTATAGTAGTAGTACTAATATCAAGGCCTAATGTCCAAATTTAACCTCTGCGGCTGCAGAAAAAACATGACATGAAATGGGCTGATGGCTTAATATGGCTGTGTGCATTGTCCTATTTACCAAGTACAAGGGTCGATAAAAAAAAAAGACTGGTTTTGTAAAAAAAAAAAAAAAAAAAAGTGTACAAAATGTGGCTTAGGACAGTATGTCATTTCAAGGCCTTAGGTCTCTTTAAGGCATATTCTGTGGCAGCCAGAAAACCACACCACGAAATAGGCTGATGGCACAATAGGTGGCTCAGTATGCATTGTCCTATATGCTAAGTGTAATGGTTTCTTGTGCGCACATAAAAGTCTGTATATTTTTTATTTTTGCAAAGGTCCTTGAGATTATGTAATATGGTGCTATGAATATCGTGAGAATGAAACCTAAAATGCAAAATGAAAAAGTGCACCTTGCACCGAGTGCACTAGTCAGGTCTGAGAAGAAAAAAAAAAAAAAATTCTTCTCATTATATAATTATAACGTTTCAGCTATATTGCCTCACCCTAGAGCAAAATAAAAAATAAATAAGTACATCAAACAAAATGATCTATATTGTAAAAAGGCCTTCTTACCGGCTGCTCTGGGAAATGGCCTCATTGATGGCCTTGTTGACTTGCTCATAGTTGTAATTCTGATCTCCAGCGTGTTTCCACATGTGAGATTTGAGAGATGGTGGGTGGCTGCACACATAACCACACAGCGAGCACCTGTAGCACAGAATGAAGATTACGACCCATCTCCACTTAGAGTCAAGTTCTGTACACCAGCTCGGTGTTTGTCTCGCACCTGTACTGCTCCAGCAGCTGCATGGCTTGGTGTTCCTGTGGATGTCTCTTCATGTGGCTCTTCAGGCTATTCATATTAGTTGTGGCGAAATCACAGTTGCTGCACCTAGAGGGGTCGTGCGGCACAGGATAAACAATTAGAGCGGCTCAAGGCCACAATTTGAAAAGAAACCTTCTGTGGCACCTGTCAAGAGGGGTCAGGTGATATTTGTTTTGTGTGTGCAGCTGTGTGTTTGAATGTTTGAAGGGCTTCATTTGAAGAACAATGAAAGGCTGTTTGTAGAGAGGCTGAAGTAAAAGCAGTGCTTGCAGCAAACGCAATACATTGCAGGCCTTGAATGGATCTTGCAGCTGTGTTAAAAGAACCCTCTCTCTCAGAAGCTGTTTGAAATGATCATGGGTGAGCTGAACTGAAGCAAGACGCATCACCACACACAAAGAGACCATAATGGGACCTTGAGGTGTTTGTGTGAGCTTGCATGTGATTGGGTGAGTGTATGCGCACTCGCGTTGAAGAGAAAAAGATCTTTTATAACAGATAAAGGCTTTACACAATGACTGCAGGTAGCACAGACTTGTCCTAAGCACCACTGCACCCTTGTGGTGATAACTAATAATGCTTTCATTTCCAGCCAAACATAATACAACACATCTGATTCCTTCCTATATTCTATAAATGTGAAAGAAAGTTATTTTCCCCAAACCTGTATGGTTTATCAGAGTTATGGATTCGCCGATGATTGCGCACCCCAACATATGTGGAGCTGGTGTAGTCACACACGTCGCATTTGAAAATGCTCTGCTCGCCAACCGAATCTGAGCAAGAAAGAGAAATACACACAAATCAGAAAAAAAAAGAATGTCTCCAAGTTCTAAGTTGTTAAATAACCACAAGCACCATGTTTATGATAAAAAGGGTCAATGATAATCACTCATTATTTGTCATTTTAAAGTCGGCATGAAATGAAAATTCACTGAAACATATATTGTAAATACTTATTGTATTGATCTTATTGTGAACAATAATAACAAGTCCTAATGTTGTTTGTCCGGTGATTTAAATAAAGACAAACCATGTGCTAATTCAGTCAACACCACTGCTGTACATTTTCTCCTTAAAACTATGGTGTACCAAAAACTTTGTTTGAAACTGCCTTTGTTTCCTACGTCACAAGCATGTAACCAATCTTGTCAACTTGCACAGGGCTCAAAACACAGATGTTCTGCTCAGTGCAGCAAGGTTGTGCACACTCAAGAATCCTCTCATTATAACAAGCAAAGTACAGACGTGATGTAATAGAGATTAATTGTGCAGTGTAAAGTGCAGTGATTATAACGAAACATCATGAGATCACGATGAACTAAGATGAGTGACAACTTTTTAGTAATTATAAGGGGAATGCAATGTGTGCTTTCTAAGATATAATCCATTCAGAATTTGAATAAATTCACTGTCTGATAACCATTTATCCAATACTGCCATGTGCTATTGTGTAGCATTTACTATTTAAGTTAATTAAGTGCAAGTGGAGCAGGTCTGAGCTGGTGTGATTGAGTGGAAGTGGAGGCTGGTTAGCAAATTCTTGGATCCAAGTATACTTAATGAGGTAAGTGTGTACATTCAAGCCATTTAGAAAATAAGAAATTATTTTAATGGGGGTATTTAAATGTCATTTTAATCATCAACAAATAGATTTTAAGGGTCATAAATTGTGACTGCGGGGAACTTTAAAATGTCACTTATCTCCAGTCACATATGCCAGAATTCTCCAATCATTTAAACAGTTTAAAACCTGCCCCTCCGCAATCGACTGCAAGCTTGTATTCATTTCTGTGTGCAACGTTTCAAAATCCAATCAAAAATCCCCACCCTACGTTTATTTATTTTTCGATAATCTGTTACAATCATCACGACTGTAAGTAGAATGTTTTAGAAAACAGTTTGTTTCATTGTGTAGCATAGGAGATTTGTTCAGTTCTCACCTTCATCTGTTATCTTGGCTGAGTCTTCGATGATTGTTGTGCTTTCAGCGACGTGGTTCAGTGTGCTGCTCATGTCGTCTATTCCATGCCCATCTCTCTCGTGGTTTCTCAGCTGACTCTGAATGAGGTATTAATAAGACCATCATCAGTGCTTCATAAGAAGGAAGTTTCTTAATAAAGCAGAAGGAAAGGAGAGCAGTGCACTCCAATATTAGGAACTCTAGTACGCCAATCTACATGGGGTAAAATTAATACTTGTTCCCTACTCAGAACAGTTGGGACCTACTTAAATATGTATTGCCTACCAGGAAATGCAAAAATAATTTGATAAAGTTCAAATCAAGCAGATTATGTAGTCTATTTTAATGCATCAATACAATATAGGAACAAATAAATACAGTAAATGGGCATTTGACCTAGTTCTGTGCTCAAGGAATTTAGTTTCTTCTAAGGAGAAGAGTATTTCAACCACAAAAGATTCAGTCCTGTATTAAATGTTTAAAAAATTTCAGCCGAATAAATGAAAATTCTGTCATCATCTAAGTCACCCCTTATGACGTTTCAAGTCTGTATGTGCAACACAAAAGAAAATGTTTTGAAAAATGACTTTTTTTTTGGTCCATTTCAGTTTTGGACCCACCCCCCCAAAAAAACAAACAAAATGAGAGTAATATGATGACTGAAACAACTTTTTCTGGTGTGAATTGAGTGAAATGTGGTAATGACAGACCCAATTAAATACTTTTTTGTTCCAATAGAGGTATATTCTATTAAATTACTTTCTTAATGCTTATTTCCACCAGACAGGTTTGTTTCTCTCCTCACCTTGTAGTGGAACCTCTCTGTGCACTGTTTGCAGTTGTACATGCGAGGCTTGAAGTGGTGGATCATGTGACGCTCCAGGTCCTTGCTGTCACAGGCGATATGCTCACAGATGGGGCACTGGTAGGGCTGTCTCTGTCTATGTACACGTAGGTGCTGCTTTATGTAACCCTTGTTTCCGCTGCTGTACAGGCACTGTCGACAGCGGTAGGGCCTTTCGCTCCCAGCAATATATTCCACCAGACCGTCTGTAGTGGAAATGTCACTAGGCACAGCAGCACCCCCAGGGACACCACCTGCATGTTGGCTTTGGGTATTGTCCTGCAATTCCTTCAGAATGTCCTCATCTGAAGTGTTTTGGTCTGAACGCTCTTGCAGGCGCTCAATGACAGTCAAAAGAGACATGCTGATTCCAGCTTTCGAGGGTCCCTCGGCCAGCACATCTCGCGAGTCTTTTGAACTCTGGAGGCCAATGTTAAGAAGTGCGCCTGCATCTCCAACTGCAGCAGCGAGTTCTTCTGAAGACGCCTTAAGGCTGGAGCTATCAGCAATCTCTATAATTCTCTGGCCTGTGTCAGGGCTTTGAGTACTCAGGTCATGGATATCTTTTGCAGTGGTTTTGCTGAGCTCTGGGGCCCTCATGGGCATGGCCACCAATGCTTCGGCTGCCAAAGAATGCAGCCGAAGTGACTCGGAGTAAGTCCTCCTCCGAACCGGTGGCACGTTTTCATCCGAGGGAGAACCCAAAGACACTGACTCTTCCTCCTGTTGTCGATCCTCTCCATTCCAGGCAATCACAACCTCCTCCTTTTGTTTGTAGTATACAGGGAGGTGTTGGCTCTCTAAATCTGGCTCCTCAGAGGAAAGAAGGGTCTTGTCTCCTTCTACATCTGGGCTGAGGAGCAGAGGTTTGCTGGACACCGGTTCCTCTGCACAGGGAAGGCGTTCCACGATGACGTTGACGTGGCCGGCACTGTTGCCACTGCAGTTGATAATCTTCTGTGCAGAGGACAGGAGGCTGTCAGAGCTTGCTTGTTGGCTCTCAGTCTCCAACTCCAGCTCCATTTGTGCTTCTGGTGTCACCTGCACCTCCATCAAGGGCTCCTCTGGGTCTTTAAGAGAAAAAACTTGACTAATCACCGGGAGTTTGGTCTCCACTGTTTTCAAACCTTCCTTCTCCCCATGACACCTCACTTCTGGTGAAGTACACAGCTCTAGCTGGACGCTGGAGGAGCCGTGAATCGCCTGAGGTTTTCCTCCAACTGCTGCGAGTACTACAATTGTATCCTCCCTACCTGCTGGAACCAAATGAGAACTGGTGCTTTGTAAAGTATCAGGACAGTCCGTCTCGTCTTCAAATATGGGGTATGAGCAGTCAACCAAGCCAGCGTGTTTCCATGCGTGGGTCTTCAGATTCCGCTGTTGTCTGCATTCATAGTTACAGATGAGACAACGGTACCTGCCCTGCTCAAAGCTGTACCACTTCTTCGGTGTAGACGTCTTGTCTGATTCCATATTGCTCACCTTCAAAACTGCCATCCTTTGGTGGGAGCTCCTTCCTGTTGTGATCCCTTGCTCATCTAGGATGTGTCTGGCATGATCGCCCTCCTCCAGGTGGAGTCTTATATGTGCCACCAGCTCCTCTTGATGGTTTGAAGTGAACTGGCACTCTGAGCACATGAGGATGAGGTCACTGTGCTGCTCGTCATGAAGCAGCAGATGCTCTTTCAACAGCTCCAATGTAGGGGAGACAAATCGGCACATACTGCACTGGTAGCAGGTGACCGTCCGAGTGCCTAACCTTGAAGGCTCGGGTTCCAACATGTGCCCAGGTGTGCTGCTGGATGTCAGGCGGTCGTCTCTTTGTTCTCTGGATCTCTTACAAGGTGTGAGCCCTTCAGTGCTGTCCGGAACAGGTACAGAAGCACAGGTCATCAAGGGTCTCTTTTTCCCAGAGACAGTGCATCGCTTGGGCCGCTTTTCCACAATCTTGCTGAGCTTCTCAATGACCTGAATAAGAGAGTCAGCAGCCTGCTTTTGATGCTGCCGTTGCTGGTCCTCTGCACCATGAAGACATCTGTCGGGAATGAAGACGGTATCCCGCTGGCCTCTAGAGTGAGGCACAAGGACAGCAACTCCACTGCTGTCCTCCATTCCTGGAACATGAATAATACACATGCAAAAACGTGAATGAAACAACATAGCGAAGTACACAGAAACCTCCAGCTCACAAAATGTTTTGGGATTTGGGAACGGTTTGACAATCCTTTTTAACTTTGCGTCAACTGGCAGAGGCCCTCCTTACATATTTACAAGAATAGCCATTACTTCACAAACCTATAAATATCACCCACTAATTACCATCTAGCAAATCAGTCGTTTCTATTTTTTTCATGACAGATTAAGTGATTTCTAAAATAACAGCAGACTGTTCTGTAAGAGCTGTTTTTTTTATAATGCTTGTTTGATATGTTACAATATGGTATAACAGTCAGAAATCTAAATCAGAAAGAGCTTTATTGCCAAGTATGTTTACATATACAAGGAATTTGTATATAAAAAAAATTGAATAAGTGAATAAAAAAATTTACATAAAAATCAGCTTAGATATTTGTGATATTTCATCACACAAGCTAGTTTTTTTTTTTTTTTTACTTGTTTGCATTGATAATAGTATTAATGTATCCAAAAAGCATTACAGTTACAGTCATTAGGATTTATTACATGGCTCAAATAATTGACTATGATATTTCAATTATTTCTGAATAATGAGAGATGTCCAGGTCACCACTGTATAACTTACTGCTCATCGGTGAAACCTGTTTCTTATATAACTGTTTTCGCAATGCAGTCTCTACAATAAGGCTAATAGAACTATTTAACCTCAACTTCATATCAATGTATTAGTTTTACTGGTCAAGTAGACCTTTAATAAGGAGGATATTGTACAATCAGCCAGACATTATCAAAAACAAGGCGGCGGAAGTAGTATACCAAGGGTATTTTAAACGAAATTCTAGCTGCCAAAAATGGCATTTACGGCCGAAAATATATGGCTATCTGCACCACCCGACAGTGTTCAGTGCACAGGTTCCACTCTCCCTCTAGCCACTGTCAATGTGACGTTCCGATCAATGTTCCGCTCCATGAATGTGTTCCGCTCATGAAATTTCTATGTAGCCATTTTGACAATTCTGAGCAGTACGCGGGGGGCTTACGCTCTTCTGTATCAGCTGCGCCACAAGGACTTTCTTAGTGTACAAAAAGTATTCTCGTCGCTTCATAACATTACGGTTGAATCACTGATGGCAGATGGACTATTCTGACGATGCTTTTCATACTTTCCTGGACCTTGACACTGTTATTTATTTGGCAGTCTATGGGACAGTCTCAAGCCTCCCGATTTTCAATCAAAATATCTTAAATTGTGTTCAGAAGATGAACGGGTTCAGAACGACATGGGGGTAAAGTGATTGATAACAAAATTTTCATTTTGCAGTGGAGTAACCCTTTAAGGCTGTGGCTGTGTTTGGAATGATTTTTGTTGGAGAAAAAGGGCAAAAACAGGCAATATGGTGTCTAAAACGTAAGTCTCTTGATAAAACTTCTAGTTTATGAACTGTTGTAAAAAAAAAAAAAAAATCAATATCACATTTGTATATGGTAATTTTTGGAGAAAAAAGCACTCTTCCGTGTGAAATTTATTAACTATATGAAGTGGTATAAATGTACACATTTTCTGCCACATGTCTTGAATTTGTGATCATTCTGAATGTATTTTAATAGACTGAATCATGCAGTGAAAGAGTGCACTCTAAATGCGCATGTGCACCAGACTGCACTAGACTTCAGACTGTAGGTGTTTTGAATGGGTTTTTTTGTGTCATGAGAATATTGAGCAAAATAGCTCACTTGTCATGGTGTTACTTAACTATATCATGTTATGAATAAACTAAACATTAAAAAATTTTACCTCAGTGTGTTTCTTCTGAGTTTATGTGTTCTAGACCTTCTCACATTACATCATATTTCTTTTTACCCGTTTTACAGCATTGTGCATTATAACTTATCACACAAGATTCTGTTAAGTTTATGAATGCAATGGCTAATCAGAAGCGTTTAGATGAATCATCGGTGAAACACCGGAGTTTTGTTCAGTGCGCACACTCACTGAATGAATTCTTACTGAAACTGCAAATTCTCTCATCATAAGCAACAAAGTGCAGATGTACATACGATGTAAGTAAGAGATTCATTTATCATAAAGAGTATGGACAGCTTCATTGATTATAACAGGAGTTTTGAGTGCTTAAACTCTGGCTAGCCTGAAGCCAGAGACCTTTAAGGTAAAATTTTCTTTGCTCAATTTCTCCATAATTTACTCGCTATTAGAATAACTGAAAATTAAAGTGTTATAATAAGTATCTTAGAATGTCTTTAGTAAATTGCGATCACTTCAAATACAAATTCAGTCGTATTAAAATATTTCATGACACCATATGTGGTATTGTTGTCTAAACAGACGAGTTTATGATGTGTGTAGTTAACAGATTAGGCTAGACTAACATTAGGCTACTTTAGCCTTACCCTGCAGTTGGTTCATTCTCTGCCTGTGTGTAAGATATTTAATTTTTCTTTGCTTAATGATTGTTTGGTACACCTAATTAACTGATATTGACAAATCTTTTTTCTTGGAACCAACATACAGTCATTAGGTTATTAGGTTTTATCAACGATAAGAAATAACATTCATGTATTTTGAAGGGTGGGGGAGGGTGGGCACCCAAGAACTTTGACAATTCGAACACTGGTCTCTAGAACTACAGTAACATTATGTTTACTCAGCACACACAACACCTCTGCACTTCTCTTCACATGGGGACAGGAGAGCTGTAAGTCAGTACATGGGTAAACAAAGAAACTTGTGTTACTTACTTGAAACAGTAACTCTGATATTTTATTGTAAATTAAAAAGTAATGCACTAGTAATGCATAAAAGCAATGCATTTACTAGTTACTTGGGAAAAGTTATCTGATTACATAACTTGCGATACCAGGGCTCTACAGTGCGACCATTTCTGAAAACCACTGCGTGCAACTAGGGCTGGACAATATATCGAACGATATGATCATGCGCATCTCGTCAGTAAAGCCGGTTCCATGATTAGCGGTAAATCCCCATCACCTGCTTTCAAATGGAGCTGCAGTTAATACACAGAGCCGTAGTTCACTGAGAAGCTACGCTATATCGAGTTCATTATTGAAGATGAATCGCCTTTGATAATGAACTCGATATAGCGTAGCTTGTCAGTAAACTACGGCTCTGTGTATTAACTGCAGCTCCATTTGAAAGCAGGTGATGGGGATTTACCGCTAATCATGGAACCGGCTTTACTGACGAGATGCGCATGATCATATCGTTCGATATATTGTCCAGCCCTACGTGCAACTATGAAAAAATATTTAGGAACACCAGTGCGACTGGCCAGATCATCATCATATTTGTGATTGCTCTCAGGAGAGCTTCAAAGGTTTCTACGTCTTTTTGCAGCATTAAGTAATGTATCACAGACATATCTCAAGTATCCTTTCATAAGAAAAGTGTAGACAGGATGTAAATAAGAGATTCTTTGTGCAGTAGAGAGCTTCGTGGATTATAAATTTGAGATCGCGATGAAGATGAGTGACAGCTTTTAATGATTTTTATATGGAATTTGTAAATGTAATACTGATTTAATACAACAGTTCAATAAACAAAAAGTTAATATTATTGTCTGACAATAACACTATTGTCTGATTTTGCTCTATTTCGTCGTTGAAAATAGTTTGAAACAAAGACACAGCTGAGCCGCTGCGCATCTCCATTCAAACACAGCACATTTGTTTATAAATGAACATGCGTTTTTAAACTAATCTAGTGAGTCAATGATTCACGATTAACCTTTCATAAAGACAGTCATTTGCTTCATTCCTGAATGAATCAGCCGCTCAAAAGAATGATTCAGTGATAAAATCATTCACTTGCCGCCAGTTTTAGTTTCATTTTTAAAGAATCTTTTAAGTTATTTCAATCATTTAATATATTTCTATATTCAAATTTTTAGATTTAAAACATTAATCTGAACATAAATTTATGGATTTAATTGCACTCATGCCACTTCTGAGCCACATTAAATGTCTGAAAATACACTTACAAGCCACTTGTGTGTTCTTCTGTGCCACAAATTAATTTTGTTAATACTGATTTCATTTGATTGGTAACTTATTATTTTTATTCTACTTGTTCTTATTCTGTTGTTTTAATTAGATTTTTTTAAAAAGCTTATAAATATATATTTCGTAAATTTTTGACTTTGCTCCCAATTTTTTTCAATTCTTTTTTAAAAAAGAAAAGTAAGAGTAAAGCCCTGGATACTTGTAATGTGTTACCCCCGACACTGCTCATACGCAACTAAGTTTTGTGCTAAGCAACTTGATAATGTCTACTGTTAGCCACTGGCTAATAAATTGTTACATTTCACACAGATATATTTTCACTGCATGATGTCCTATGACCAGTTTAGCAAATCAGTTTGAGCGCATGCAGGCAACATGATTAATATTTGTCAGCACAGCACTTTGTCAGAGTTTAGCGCATTCTAAATTAATAGTAGGGCTGCACAAGTATGAACAATTATTATTCAGCACGCTTAAGATGTTTTTTTTTTTCTTTCTACGTTATCTTAAGGGTTTTTCCATTGTTTAAGTTTTAGTATAACATTATAATACCATTCATATTTTTACCTTTTTTAATAATTTAAAGAAGAAACCAATCCGATGTATAATTTGACATTTGAGGCTTAATACTATAGAAAAGCACTAAAGGTTTTTCAGTTAGAGTGTTTTCAGCTTGTTTATTATCATATAAAAATACGGCACGCAGTTGCATCAAACAACATCAATGTAAATTGTGATAATCATAATTAATAATCACATTTACAATTTCAAGGGAATAATCGACAATTATGATTTTTGTCATAATCGTGCAGCCCTAGTTACAAGTATTTTTTAGAGAAACATTTAATGACCAATAACGTTCCAAGTATTGCCACCAGCTCATACTTCTGTTTCATATGAGAAATATGCATTCATGCATTTTAGTGCACAGTTAGCACTTTTTAGAACCAAGAACCAAGATGGCGGCGCGGCCACACGCAGCGGCTTCTCTCTGTCCCGACAGAACGGTGTTTTCGTGTTTTTTGTCTTGTGAGTCGCAGTGTTTTTGCACGTTGTCGTCACGTCTACCTGTCTGTAAGCGCAAATACAGTCGCGAGTTTCTGCTCGATGTCGGCAGAACCGCATTTTTACAGTTAAACTCCGCGCAAGCAGAACAGCTGCGGGATCTCGATCTGCTACGGAGGCCTTCACCATCATCGACCCCCACTACTGCATCTCGCCCGCAGCGGAGGCGCCACAAGCGGCGTGAGAGGAAGCAGAAGAGGGGGAAGCGCGGAGGTATCCGGGCTAGGCTAACGGCTAACCCACACAAGCCATCTGTCCCCACCATTGTACTGGCTAACGTACGCTCGTTGGACAATAAACTGGACTACATTCGTTTACTACGCTCAACTCAGAGGACTGTAAGAGACTGTTGTGTTTTTGTGTTCACGGAAACATGGCTCAGCAACAGCGTTCCAGATGGCGCTATTCAGCTCGACCAGCTGACGTGCTATTGAGCGGACAGAGCTCTCGTCGCGGGAGGAAAAAACCGCGGCGGCGGGCTTTGTGTTTACATCAGTGATGCATGGTGCCGCGATGCTGTTGTGATCTGCAAACACTGCTCACCCCTGGTGGAGTTTATGATTATTAAGTGCCGGCCGTTCTATCTGCCGAGGGAATATACTGCTATACTGCTCATTTCAGTGTACATTCCCCCATTCAACATCACCAGCAACAGGAACGACGCACTTAATGAACTGTACCAACACATCAGTGAGCAGCAGACAGCACACCCGGATGCTTTTTCTCATCATAGCTGGGGATTTCAACCATGCTGACCTTAAGAGTGTGTTTCCAAAAATACACCAGCACATCAACTTTCCCAACACGAGGTAATAACATTTTGGACTTTTGTTTACACCACACAGAGAGGAGCTTACAAAGCCCTCCCCCCCCTCCCCCACCTCGGAGCCTCAGATCACATCACTGTTATGCTAATGCCTGCATACAGACCACTCATTAAAGTCGCCAAACCAGTTTACAAACAGATTAAAGTGTGGCCAGAAGGATCATCAGAGATTCTTCAGGACTGCTTCAACACAACTGACTGGGACATGTTTAAACAGGCTGCCACATGCAATAACACCACTGACCTCCAGGAGTACTCAGAGACTGTTACTGCCTACATCAATAAGTGTATTGATGATGTAACGATCACAAAAACTATCACTGTCTGGGCCAACCAGAAGCCATGGATGACGGGGGAGGTCTACAGACTCCTGAAGACACGGAATGCTGCCTTCAGAGCTGGAGATGAGGTGGGCCTGAGAACAGCCAGGGCCAACCTGTCCCGCGGCATCAGAGAGGCTAAGAGACAGCACTCCAGGAGGATAGCTCACCAATTCAGTAACAGTAGAGACACTAGGAGCCTGTGGCAGGGGATACAGACCATTACGGACTACAAGCCCCCACCACGGACCTGTGACAACAACATCTCTCTGCTGAACGAGCTGAACACCTTCTTCGCTCGCTTTGAGCAACAAAACAGCTCCACTGCACAGAAGACTCCACCTCCTCCCGGCGACCAGGTGATGACTCTGACCCCTGACAGTGTGAGGAGATCCTTCAGCAGGATCAATGCCCGCAAAGCTCCGGGTCCTGACAACATCCCTGGGCGTGTACTGAAAGACTGTGCAGCAGAACTCACTGATGTCTTCACAGACATTTTTAACATCTCACTGAGTCAGGCTGTTATTCCCACATGCTTAAAAAACTACCACTATCATCCCAGTCCCGAAGAAGCCATCTCCATCCTGCTTCAATGACTACCGTCCTGTTGCACTTACCCCCATCCTCATGAAGTGCTTTGAACGGCTAGTCATGCACCACATCAAGTCTGCCCTCCCCCCCTCCCTGGACCCATTCCAGTTTGCATATCGGTCCAACCGGTCGACCGATGATGCCATCTCCACTGCCGTCCACTCAGCACTCACCCATCTGGAAAACAAAGGACTCTTATGTCAGAATGCTGTTCATAGACTTCGGTTCAGCATTCAACACAATCATCCCTCAACAGCTCATTCACAAACTGGTCGAGCTGGGGCTCAACACTTCGCTGTGCAACTGGCTGTTGGACTTTCTGACTGGAAGACCTCAGGCAGTACGGGTCGGCAGCAACACATCCAGCACCATCACACTGAACACTGGGGCCCCCCAAGGATGTGTGCTGAGCCCCCTCCTCTTCACTCTGCTGACCCATGACTGCACACCGTCACACAGCTCCAACCTCTTCATTAAGTTTGCGGATGACACGACTGTGGTGGGTCTCATTAGCAACAGAGATGAGACAAACTACAGGAGCGAGGTGAGCAGCCTGGCCGGGTGGTGCAGTGACAACAATCTCTCTCTGAACGTGGAGAAGACGAAGGAGATTGTTGTTGACTTCAGGGAGAGCGCACACACAGCATGTTCCTCTGACCATCAACGGTGCGACTGTGGAGAGAGTGAGCAGCACCAAGTTCCTGGGTGTGCACATCACAGAGGACCTCTCCTGGAATGACAACACCGCAGCACTGGCCAAGAAATCACAGCAGCGTCTCTACTTCCTCCGCAAACTGAGGAGAGCCAGAGCCCCACCCCCCATGATTTTCTCATTCTACAGAGGCACCATCGAGAGCATCCTGACGAGCTGCATCACTGTGTGGTATGGCGCCTGCAACGCGTCCTGCCGAAAGACTCTACAACGCATAGTGAGAGCAGCTGAGAAGATCATTGGTGTCTCTCTACCCTCCCTCCAGGACATTTATGGAACACGTCTCACCCGCAAAGCCCTCTGCATCACATGTGATCCCACTCACCCGTCACACAGCTTCTTCAGTATGCTGCCATCAGGGAGGAGACTGCGGAGTCTCCAGGCCAGGACCAGCAGACTGAAGGACAGCTTCATCCACCAGGCTGTCAGGAAGCTGAACTCCCTCCCGAACCTGCCCCCCCTCCCCTCTTCTTCCCCAGGCACCACTGAACTATGACCCCCCCCCCCCCCCCACCCCCCCCCCCACACACACTTAATTATATGATGACATGCACGAGTCACTTGTGCAGCATTGGTCTGCTCACTCACCGCTCACTACCTCATTCGGCATGGAACTACCTCATCAGTCAGTTAAATAACTGCTCTTGGTCACTTGTCACTTGTCACTTTAATCAGACTTAAGATATTTTTAATAAGTGATTTTTTTGCACTAAAAATCTTTTAACTGCACTGTTGTTCACTTCATTGATTTGCACTATATCTGTCATTTACCTTGCGCTGCTTTATTTAACTTTATTTTTAACTTGTATTTTTATTATATGTCTTTTATATGTCTTTTTTTTTTTTTTTTTTTTTTTTTTTTTTTTTTTTTTTTTTTTTTTTTTTATAAATCCCTTATTGTATAATTGTACAAATACATTTTATATTTGATCTAGTTATTTTTTTTTTTTTTTTTTTTGGCTTTAATGTTAATGTTATCTGTATGCACCGGAGACTGAGAGTAACGCAATTTCGATTCTCTGTATGTATGTACTGTACATGTGGAAATTGACAATAAAGCAGACTTGAACTTGAACTTTTAACTTTAATACAAATAAAAATAAATTTGCACCTGGGAACCCAGATCACTCTGTCAGGTATTATTGTGCAATAAAGAATGACTGTAACATCCCTCAGGGATATTTCAAAATCCCTGAATCACTTCTAATAGGTCTGACTCATCAGTTGAATTCTCACTTTCTTAAAACATTTGCTCACCGCACTTCTGCATTTTTGACATACAGTTAAAAAGGAAGTTATAGAGTAATACACTGAATCAAAACAAAAACACGTGGATCATGAGCACATGTAAATGCATGCAATTATTCTACTGTAACTGATAACAAGGAAAGCTTGGTTTGCTTTTTCATTTCTCAATTGAAACAGTTATGGTAATTTACACATTATTAGTATTAGTATTTCTGTACAATATAATCAATTGGGTCCAAATTAAATAAATAACTTCACAGGACTTAAAAAAAATCACCATTAACTTTTTTCAAAATTGTTGTGTGTGTGTGTGAGTTAGAGAGAGAGAAAGAGAGAATGATAATAGATTTATCATTTTGATTGAACTGTCCCTTTAAGATCATTTAGACCTATAAGTTGTAACACTGAAATATTCAAAATGCACTATATTATAATTTTGTTAAAAAGCAACAAGTAGTCAAAAGCCAGAATCGACAAGGGAAAAAAAACACGATTGGTGAAGGGGTTAAAAATAAACACTGTGTGCGACAGAATATGAAGATATGACGAGTTAACGGATGTTCAGAGACACAGACCTAATGACAGATACACAGCACGTGGAAATCAATCTATGATAACCGGATAATCGGAGGGAGATAGTTGAGCTTAAGTTTAACAGGTTGTGTGTGTTTGAGAACATGGTGTCCGTGATTTGATATCCGTGGAGACGAAACGTGAGAAAGGGGCAGGACGTTTCTGACAACAGCAGCACCCAGCACACATGCACCCTTTACAGTTCAACATGAGCTGTAAAATACAACTGTGCCGTTTAATAAACAGCCCAGAGTCATGCGACTGTCACAACCATCCGAACACTACTTACTGATGCGGCAGTTGTGTCTGATCTTTGGCCTCGGAGCTCGTGATGCGCAGCTTTTTTTTATTCCTGTGGTGTAAAAGTGCTTCTCTCTGGCATCAAAATGGCGAGAATGGAGCGCCGATCACGTGACTCGCTGCAGGTCATGTGACCGGGGACAGTGACATCAGCCAGAAACACCTGCCACCGCTTTTTGAGAAACAAGTGCTTACACTCTGCTTTTGTAATTATTTATTCCTTTACTTTATAGACCCCTTAAAAGTTTGTAAACATTGCAACGTCTCCGGGTGGGCGGGGCTTAGCTGGAGGCAAAAAGAGGCGCGGACGCAATGTTGACAAGCGTAAACTAGCACGTTTTAGGAGGGATTTATTAAACATGGATGCAGAAGAAGGTTCGGAACTGTCCGAATATGTACAGTCACTGACTCTGCAGGACCGTGACAAAAAAAATAAAAAATAATAAAAAAAGTGGGAGTTAGCATACATTTAGCAATTAATTCAGTTGATCACTCAGTTCACTGACCAAACTGGTTATCTGACCAAAATATAATGACGAGTGGATAACATTTCAGTAATCTAATTTATTTATTTATTTATTTTTAGCTAAGCCTGGTGTAGTTCTTGTATCTTGTTCTCATTGGAAACATTTTAACCAGGTTTTGGATATTTCCTAGACAACATATGAATTACTTTCGGGTGGTTTGGGGAATTTTGTCAAGGCTTATTGTCTAATGTAACCTATCACTGGGCTAACTATGATTAGCAATGTGGATTATTTTAAGAGACCATTCAAAGGATGGCACACACATCTATCGCTGTATGTTTGTTTAACATTTAAGCTAGCTAGTGCGCTGAAGGTTGGCGACTTTTCACCTATAAAACATAAACTTGCTGATTTGTACTAGATAAAACCAACACACCAGTACATATGCATAGATTATTTTACCTAATATGAAGTGTGAACTGCAAACACAAGCATTATTTATGATCGTCTCTGTCTAGTCTGTACGCCGTATTGCATTCAACAACAATTGTCTTCTTGATTTCTGTGAAGGAATGTCGGCCGGGATCCGGTGAAACTTTAGTTTTGAACCAAAAGTGCTGTTCCTTCTATTCTGGCAGCCAAAAAACACAACAAGACGACATTTTAAAGTCAAAACCTCAAACTTTTAGCGCGCCTGCTATGAGTTCTTCCTTATGTTTTGCCTCCAGCTAGAGCGGTGACGTCACAGTGACGTAGGCGATTAAGGGGTCTATACTTTGCATGTTCATACTGTAGTGCTAATTTAATAATTGTGTGCATTGATTGTAATTTATTATACCTGGACAGTACAAGACGGGATAAAATAGTGATCTGTGAATCAATTTTATTTAGTAAAAAATCAATTTGTTAATTATTATTATTATTAACTGAAGGCCCTTGAAGTAAGATGCATCCCTATGAATTGCATCCATTTGCATGTTTTTATGATTTAGTTCAATTTACATAATTGTTGTAGTTTATATTTAATTTGTATATGAATTAGATATACATTTCAAACATATGTTATCCATCATAACCCGAGAAGATCATGCAATTTAGTCTATTGCTGTTATTATGACAACTCGGTCCTGCAGTTGCTGGTTAGCCATTTGTAGCTTGTATGCTATCAGTTCTCTTTTAAAGTGAGTTAGCAATACTGTGTCTGTATTGCACAAGAAGTGAACTTATTAAATGTATTTTAGATAAAACATAATGACAAAATGTTAAATATATTTTTTCTTAACAAATTATGTTTTATTAAAGTTAGGGAGGAGCACTACCTCTGTTCTTTGACAGTTTTCTAGCATCCCTCCACCACCCCATCCCCATCAGCAACTAAATATTTAATTTCATAATCTATATCTTTGTTTATTTACCATTATAAGTAAAAGGCATTTATAGTCATATTTATATAATTAGGATGACATACAGTACATCGCAAGTCAAGTGTGTGTATAGAACACACAGTAAACGCCATTTCAGCCAATAGAATCACAAGTGTTGAAGCATTTGTCCTGGATGACCCAGTTCATGAAACTGCATTTCATACATCCATACAATATAGAACACAATTTGTTTTAACGGTCACAAAGTTCTTGATCAAATGTCGTACCTACTTAAACAGCATGTGAATTCAGCTGCAGATACTGTTTTGAATGAATGCTTTAGTGACTGTCTCATAGCTAACAATGTAACTGTTTATTGTACAAAAAGAGTCACCAAACAGTCCCAATCACTACTACACAGAATTTTGGATACAAATGCTTAAAATTTAATTATAGTAAAACTATCCTAGCAGTGCTTTTGAAACAACCAATCAGATTCAAGGAACCAAAAACTAGCATATGCCAAATACAGAGTAGAAATGAAATATACTAAATAGTTTAAGAAATTAGCACAACTTAGTTGTTTTCTAAGTTAAAAGGAAAGAAGGTCTCAACTAATCATCGAGTCGTACTTAACCTGTCACACCCTTATGGACTCTGTGTTTTGCACTTTTGTCCCGCTCCCTTTTCGTGTCATATTTATTTGATTGTATCATTATGTTCAGGTGTATGTGTCTCGTTATCTTCACTATTTATTTACATTTATTTACTGACCGAAAGTAAACAAGTAGCGATGTGCCTAAATCTCGTTTTTGTTTTGCTTTGTCATGGTTTTTTTTTTTTTTTTTTGTCCACAAATCACTTTGCTGCTGTTAACCTGTTCTGCCTTGATCAGGGAGATCGCTCCCTCAAGGAGCATGTAGATTCATTTCTGGATCTCGCACATCAGACCACTTTCCTGGATGACTGCCTTTGCTTGTTCCTGCACGCTGGCCTGAATACCGCCACACAAGCACAGTTGTCAGGGGAGGGTCCTTGAGGGAGCTTCACTGACTATGTGGAGTGGGTGCTGGTTTCATGTGGATCAATCTGCACCATTTGTGATGATGCCAGCCCCACTCCCAACCTAGAACCCAGCCAGCCATTACCCAGCTGCACAGAGTGTCTGCATGAGCCCACCGCAACTGAAGAGCCAGCACGAAAAGAAGCAACTGAGCCTGCCATTGCCCTGGATCCTGAGCCGGTTTATACTTCTGACCAGGTGTGTGAGCCGACAACACCGCACGTACCAGAGGGAGTAGTAATGGAATATGAGGGAATGGAAAGAATCCTCCCACTATTGAGGGTGAGCAACAACTGGCCTCTAGAAGCATTTTGGATCATGGTGAAGTGGATACTTTTTTGTATTGCCATGTATCATCTGTCTTCTTCCTGGTTCTGTCAAGCCCTGAATCTCCTGAGCCCCGTGTGTTCCCTCCCAACCTTCCTCTCCTGCCTCCTCTCTATATATCTGCCAGTTCTTCTACCCTTTTTCAGCTGGTTCCTGTAAGCCCCTCAGCTCACCCTTAGTCAGCACCATACTGGAGCCTTGTCTCGACTCAGGGCTTCAAGTTTCCAGCTCTGCCTTGACGTGAAGATCCCCTGTCTCTGCATTTGGCCTCTGAGTCCTGGACTCCTAGCTCCTTGGTCTCCACTTTGGACCCATCATCCCACTGGCTACACTGGGTTTCCTCATCCCTCCGGCCCCACCTTGGTCAGTCGTCAACCCTCCATCGCTACGGGATTCCTTTCCTCCGGCTTCACCTCGTCCCTCCACCCCTCTGGCTTCATTGGGCTCCTCCTTCCCACCTGCTCCTCCTTGGTCCTCAGTTGCTCCGGCTCTGCTGTGGGCTCCTCCATCCCCATTGTCTCCATCAGTCTTCCCCCTGGCGTCGCCAGTATTACCTCCACCATGGCTCCTCCCTCCACTGAATCCGCCGTGGGCCTCAGACTTGGCTGGACTCTGGAGTGCCACCTGCCTCCTCTTGCTGATCTGTCACACCCTAATGGACTCTGTGTTTTGCACTGTTTCTTACTCCTTTTTAGTGTCATGGTTATTCATTTGATTTGATCAGTTCAGGTGTGTGTCTCATTATCTTCACTATTTAAGTTCTGTTCAGTATGAGTTCAGTGTTGGGTCTTAAGTTCATGTAGAGTTGTGTTAGACTGGTTCTCTTTGTGGATTCTGCCTTGTGGATTATTAAAGTCTGTTGGAACTTCATTTTCATTGTCCATTTGATTACCAAACAATTCATGACATAACCTAAGAAATGTGTACACTGCATATAATGGCATCAAGAGGTGGTGTTCAACTACTCCGGTCAGAACAGGCATTTGTCTCTTTTTCTTTGTGCCAGGGTAAAGGCATCCACCTGTTGGAAAAAATAGGTATAGGTTACTTTCCTGCAAACTCATTCCCTGAAGGAGGGAACAGAGATGTCATGCTGTGACCGACGATTTGGGTGAGTATAATAAGGCAGCAGGTGTAATGCATACCAGGTTCTCGCTGAGGAGCTGACCCGGTGACCCGGCCGCTCAGCGCTGGTACAGCAACCGTGGCGACGAGATGTGATGTCTCCATTCCCTCCTTCAGGGAACGAGGGTAACCATACGTAACCGAGACTTTCCCTTTCAGTCGTTTACTCTCGACGTCACGTTGGTGACCAACGAATTGGGATCCCTACCAAAACGCCATGGGTGCTGCCCCTTCCAGTGCCCTGTGCGAGCCGCCTGCACCCCTATTTGGTGTAGGCCAGGGCTTGGAACAAGTAGTTCCACTCACCATTGTCAAAGCACTACCTTACTGAGTGAGATTGGATATCACTGGGAAAATGTACCCATACTCACTTTAAATGAAGCCCCATACTTCCCGAAGGAGTTTTCGGAAGCAAATACAAATGCATCAGTTTAGGTGTATATGGAGAAATTGGAGGTGATTGTAACCATCTTGGAAAGGCAGAAGTCTGCCGGGGAAACACGGGCTCTAAGGCTATACCATGGACTATACACATGAGTACCGCTTAGGTCTCAATGTGGAACCCAGCCTTCCACGGTTCTCACAGATTCATTGTGAAGGCCTGGCGTCGGACGTTCCGCCACATCCGGCTGCAGAGGGTGATGGAGGATCTCAACAGGGTCTACAGTACGGACACTCTGGAGCAGTTTTAGCAAGCCGACACTAACCGGGGCCCCTCGGTGCCACTACCCGTTTGAGGTGAGAACACAGGAGGATACTGGCTCTACACGAAGGCTACAGAATCTAGCAAACGTGTTGGGGGTTGCCCAGCCCGCAGCTCTACAAATATCTGTCAGCGAGGCACCACCTGCCAGCGTCCAGGAGGATACAACACTTCTAGTTGAGTGAGCTCGCAACCTGAACGGGCAGGGCACACCCTGTGCCTGATAAGCCAGGGCGTTGGCATCTACAATCCAGTGGGCCATCCTCTGCTTAGAGATGGCATTCCCATTCTGCCGGACTCCGTAACAGACAAAGAGCTGGTCTGAGGTCCTGAAGCTTTGTGTCCAGTCTACGTACTGTAGCATCTTAATGCTCGGCCGGGACAGAGCAAAGCCAGGGCTGGTTCTGCCTCCTCTGGGGGCAGATCTTGCAGATTCACCACTTGGTCTTTGAAGGATGTAGTGGGAACCTTGGGCACGTAGCCGGGCGGGGGCCTCAGGTTTACCTGGGAGTCAGCCGGCCCAAACTCTAGGCATGAATCGTCGACCGAAAATGCATGCAGGTCCCCTACCCTCTTGATGGAGGCCAGTGCAAGCAGGAGCAGAGTTTTTAATGAAAGAAAATTTAGCTCAACTGAATGCAAAGGCTCGAATGGGCCCTGCTGATTTTAGCACTAGAGACAGGTCCCAATAGGGTATAGAGGGGGGCCAGGAAGGATTTAACTTCCCCTCTAAGGAAGCTGATGACGAGGCCACCAGAACGAGCCCCAGATCGTGGCAACGGGGACTCCGCACCCCTGGGGGTAGGGGAGCCTGGTTCAAGCTCCAAGATGGTCATCTTCCCGCAGTGGGAACATGACTCATCCACGAAGGCCACCTCAGGGTGCTTGATGCCCAGACACATGAGACAGCGATGGTGACCATCACCCGGTGCCAGGTAAGGACTGCACCCAGCACGCAAGGGAGAAACGGCATCCTTATAAAGGACAATCTGTTGTCTTTACAAAGACACACCCGTGGAGCTCTTTTAGAGAAAATTGCTCTTTAGGAAATGCTTTTTTAGTGAGGTGCACAAGGGAGATGGCTGCTTGCAGCATGACGGGGGTAGTGCAGCCAGAAGTGCATAACCCACTCGACTCTGGAACGACCACTGCTGAAGTGCCATCTTGCCAACACACAAAGCTTCCGAAACCATGCTGAACTTGTAGTTCTCAACTAGACACAGTAGAGCAGAATGATATTGTCACTCGGATCTGAAGTGAAAAGCTGGTATGCATTGCACCTGCTGCCTTATTATACTCACGCTGTGATCAGCGGCAGCTGGATGCAATAATTGCATACCAATGTGCATTGGCTCGTTAAGTTTACACTCGAAGTACATTGGTCTATCGAAGCGATATCCCAATTCATTGGTCACCGACGTGACATCGAGAGTGACCAACTAAAAGGAAACTAGAATTTCAAAACTACAGTGGATCACAGTCTGCAGGAGGAAAAAAAAAGATTCTTAAGAATTTTTTTTTTACTGTTCACTGCATGACAGATTTGCATTCAGTTGGTTGTCATAATAGACAATACAATGTAGACTTAGAAAAAGTTGTGACATTCACTACCTGCTTGATCAGCTTGTGCTGTGGCAAAACCTCCAATGGATGTGACATTTTCACAGACAGAATTGAAAGCCAAACATTGCTTTATTAATATGCTTGGAAGGAGACAAAATTAAATATAGTTAGCCACAGTGGAGAACATTTATCTTTTAATGTTCAACAGGACAGTAGATCAGGATGGCATATACAAACCCATCCACTTCACGTACAGCAAATGCATTGAAGTAAAAATAAGGAAGTGCAAAATATGGGTTTAAGAAAGGTCAGCATAAAAACATTAAAGCACTTGCATTGGTTCACAGGTTGGTTTCTCGGTTTTATAAGTTAACTGTGAATGTTAATAGGTGTGAAGGCACGGTTGGCACCAACCCTCAAGCTGAGATCAGAGTGTCATTCTGTCTGTGAGCAGATCAGCAGTCTTACATATTTGCCAGAAAGTTCACAAAACTTTGCAGTACTGGAAACAGTTAACAGTTATACTCACTTTAAAAGTAATTATGTGAGCAAAATCATAATGAAAAGTGTGCACCCTTTTATGCAATCCAAAACAGCTTTTTATAATGCAGTGCTAAATGGATAAACAGCCAGTGCATCACATCCAAAGAGAATTTAGTCTGCTCTCCAAACAGCAACCCTTTGTTCTATTGTGTGTGTGATTATAGGCCTCTGTCACATATCCCTTGTGCTACAAGTGAAATATGAATTAAATTATCTCCAAAAGAGAGAGAAAGCGAGAGAGTAATAAGAACACATTTGTGGCATCATTTCAGGGCACACGGAATAAGATTTGGTCTCCAGACTCACCCGGCCCCGGTGATGCACGGTTCCAGAATGGACACAGCTGAGGTCAGTGAGGGGAGAGGAGGGGGCCACTAATGCACACTTTGGATTTATTGTTTTAATTAAGTGCTATGGCATTTCATCATAAACTGTTTATGGACATAAGTCCACCAGTGCAAGCTATTGTGCGAAGGGAGGAAGAGGGGGGAGGAAAACATGTTTTGTTTAAAAACCATTTCAGTCCTCTGCTCTTTCATAGCAGCTGTTAAAGTGTTTCATATCTTTGATACATTAAGTATGTTTTGACATGAATAATAGTTGACTAACGCACTTATTGCCACGGGTCAGATGTGGCATTGCGCAGCCCCCCACACTCCTCCAACCACAAATCCTTTTGAATGACTCCAGGTTGTTGTGTTTATTTGTCTGACTCCTCTGTATGTTTTCCAGATGACACGCATGATGGGGAGTAGATATTGACGGCAGCCTAAATGTGACAGTTGTGTTTGTTGGATGACATGCAAGGAAATACAAGTTGTTCTTGCAGCTCTTGGCCAAATTCACCAAAGAGCTGTGATGGAGTAAAGAAATAGCATTGATGTATGATTAAATGTTTTGTAATGACGTGTTGGGGGGGATGGGGTGTAAAAAATATATGGGGCGACTGAATCTATCCGAACCAAGCTACAGTAAATAAATGCGCAAGTCATTCGCCGTGCATTATGCATTTAAATCAAGCGGCATAAGGGTTGCTATCGGTGGTTAAGCCGTCTTGTCTGTGTAACGCCCCGGCTCGCACCAGCACCACAGCACTTGGTCAAATAGCACATCTGTCTTGTTCTTTGTGATTTCATTAGCTCTAATATCTGCACTTCCTATTACCCCAGCTGCCTCTCATTCAAAGGCACACAGGCTCGCTTCTCTAATGCAGAGTGACATGCGATATACTTTCACTCACACATTACGCGTTAGCCCAGAGCAAGGCCGCCTGCTCCTTTGAAAATGTTGGAATTAGGTTATTTCTATTGAAGTATTAAAGCAATTCTTCAGTTTAAGCTATTATTTCATCATTTCTTTTCTCACTTTCCAGTGTTTTTTTCCAGACTGCAAGTGTGATTGAGAGGGAAACAGTGATTAGGGTTCCCATTACCTCCTTATTATCCTCTCTGAACAAACAGAGCTCTGAGACTGATGTACTATGTGAGGATGACATGATTATAAGACAACAATCTATTTCATTTCTCTAATATCTAAACAACACCAGTCCGAAGGCAAGATATTTTGTCCTGTGATTTTGTCCTTTTCATAATGTAGTGAAGGTGATGGACAGTTTATTATTATTGGTATACTACACTTACAAATAAAGTGCAATGATATTACCCATTTTTGCACATGGCACCATAAAAATAACAGATTTTTATAAAAGTTTTTTTTTTTTTTCGTAATAATACAATTACTCTATCTGAAGTATGATAGAGTATCATCTAAACCTATATTATAAAACCATATAGTATGAATGATTCAGTACAATGGTAGGTATATAAGCTATGTCCATTGAGGTATATATAGCCTATTACATCAAAAAATCTATCCCTTAACATTTCCATTCACCTCATAGGCAGTTACTTGACTGCCAAAGGCTTTTAAAGGGATAGTTCACCCAAAAATTAAAATAAGTTCAAGATTTAGTTCAAAATATAGATTCTTAAAACTTTATAAACTGTAATGTCCAGCTTCTGGTCACTCAAGCAGGTGCATTCACAACAAGGCGGTCGAGCGTATGACATAGGCGTAACGAAAGGCGCAACATAAGATCTGGGGAGAGAGTGCTGAACGCGGATGCACAGAGGAGAAAGCAAAACAAAACAAACTTATTTAAACATCCTGGATATTGACACGAATGCACCATTTTAATCGAAACAGATACAATTTAGTTGATCACATGGTTTCATGTGCCGTAAACAAAACTTGGTTCTTGTGAGATTGCATGCTTCACCCTGGAGCTTACTCTCGTGAGACTACAGTCTTCTCTCCGGATCTTACGTTGTGCCTTTCATTACACCTACATCATACGCTCAACCACCTTGTTGTGAATGCACCTGCTTGAGCTTTTCGATGATGGATTTGCAGATCGTTTGATACTGAAAAATGGAGCGGTCCCAGCGATAAAAGATCCTGGTCATGAATTGGAACCACAGGCGGTGAATAAAACTGCATCAAATTTCTGTTTTTTTAAAGGGATACTCCACCCCAAAATGAAAATTTTGTCATTAATCACTTACCCCCATGTCGTTCCAAACCCATAAAAGCTTCATTTGTCTTCAGAACACAATTTAAGATATTTTGGATGAAAACCGGGAGGCCTGTGACTGTCCCATAGACTGCCAAGTAAATAACAGTGTCAAGGTCCATAAAAGGTATGAAAGTCGTGAGTATGCTCTTCTGTATCATCTGCGCCACAAGGATCTTTTTGGCGCAGATGATTCAGAAGAGCATACGCAGCATACGGTGATATGGAGTGACACAGAGGAGACTGTTGACAAAGGAATTGTTGAATAAAGTCGTTATTTTTGTTTTCTTCGCTTACAAAAAGTGTTCCTGGCACTTCATATATCCCAGATTGCATGTCTGATGGCAGATGGAATATTCTGAGGCTGACTTTCATACCTTTTCTGGACCTTGACACTGTTATTTATTTGGCAGTCTATGGGATAGTCACAGGCCTCCCGGTTTTCATCCAAAATATCTTAAATTGTGTTCTGAAGATGAACAAAGCTTTTACAGGTTTGGAACGACATGGGGGTAAGTGATTAATGACAAAATTTTCATTTTGGGGTGGAGTATCCCTTTAAGTGCTTAGCTCCGACCATGGCACAAGCTCGGCTGTTTTTGGAGAGAATTGTAGAGATGTATTTTTCTTTTATAAATCTGATACAAATAATAGATATGGAGGATGCATACTACTATATAGGCACTCAAGATTAACATAAAATTGGCAATCCATTTAGGTTTTTTTTTTTTTTTTTTTTTGTCATTTACTTTTTTATTTATTTTAATGCTGCAAAGAGGACCAGTGACCGCTCAAACGCTGCAAATTTTCGGGAGTGACATCTGAAAAGGTGACAGCTTTTGTACCTTTATTTCTGAGAGTGTATGCATTAGGGGCTAGAACATCCTCACTAATTTAATTTCAGAAGCACCCTCAGTGATTTGATTCTGGAACGGGGCCTGCCTAAGTATCTGGAGAAATTACATTTTTATAAATATATTAGGCTATATTTATATATTTGTCCATACTATATCATGAAGTTGGGGCAGGATTCTGCAATGTCTATTTTAAAATCATACTTTAAAGTCATGTATTCGACTCTCAATCGAACAGGAGAAGCATGACTACTAATATGATCAAACAGAACTTGTTAAATCAACATTTTTTTGTCAATATAAATTTGTGCATTTTGAAAATGTTTATTAAGTTATAAAAAATCATAAACATAAATCTGAAAACGAGTCAATAGACTATTTTACTTTTTCACGCAGCATTTGGTGTGTATATGGTTCTACTTTTAATTTTTGTTTTCAACATAGCATTTAAAAATACAACAACCTTTCTTTTCCCCCCATTTTTTCATCATGGTTGATAAAATGAATGGAGGCAAAAATACACGGACCCATCAAATGCATATTTTACATAAAATGGTTTGGACAAATAAATAAAAACAAAATAAAAATATATATTTGTTACCTTGTTAGGTAGTATTTATTCGTGCTGCAGGTATTTCATTATGTGTTTAGCTCTGTTCAAAGAAAGTTCAGTCTGAGTGTGGAGTGTGTCTCTTTTAATAATGCTTACTTTTATTTTCAAATCTGTCTATGAATGAGAAATGCTAAAGTTGTATTTTGTGTGCACATTTGTGCCTATGGACATTTCTGTTCAGATTTAAGAGAATGATGTTGATTGGCCCTGAGGATCCAGTGATACAAACTATGTCTCATGGTATCACTCACTCCATCCCAACTGACACAAACATCGCATCACTCAACTGCTGTTCATATCATGTTCAAAACTACAACAACAGTGCCTGTCTCCCCTTCTGTCACCCTGCCACCATCACCACATCTCCACAAATCCACAGTGGCATTGCCTTCTCACTGAGTGAAGCTCTCTCTCTCTCTCTGCCACTCACTGCCTCAGACGGCAGTTTTACTTCATCTCTATTCATTGCACCTGAATCTCTCATATTCAACAAAAATCATTCTTGTAGTCAAAAGGTCAAGATCGTTTTTTTTTTGTTTAAAAAAAAAAAAAAAAAGCAAAACAGGGGTGATTTGAATATCTTAAAAAATAAATAAATAAATAAATAAAATAAACACTTTACCGACCTAAGCTGTAATTTTGAAAGTGTCCAGTGGGTGGCGATACAGGTCTACGAGTGTGGCATCAGCTTCGGCTGTCCAGCCACGACAAACCTAGATTGGGATTCATTCATCTCCTCTTTGGTCCAAACACAAGAACACCTCTCTGTTTAGTTCTGCATTACTCGCACAATAACGCATAGTATTTGTGTGCCACAAGAGGTCAAAAGAAGACAAAGCTATATTGTTTTTTTTTTTGTTTTTTTTGGTTCTCTTATTTTCAATAAGAGAAATTGATGTGATCCATCTGACCATGTGACTCCTGGAGCACACTCCCCGTGTGACCACTGAGGGCTAGAATTGCATTGTAGGTTATTAGGCAATAAGGGACAATGTACAGTATGTCTTCCATTTTGCCTAGGAGAACAAACAAAATGTCAAAACGTACCCCCCTCTCTTTCTATCTCTCGCTCTCTTTTTTTTTTTTTTGTCTCCCATACCTGCACTCTAAAATATGTCCTAGTCAGTTGGGGAAATGTAGGTTTGCGTACTGGTCTTGGTTGAGAAAACATTTTCAGCTCGCCGCTGGTCCCTCTGACTCCATTATTCAGTCTTCCTGTAAGATTTCCTTTTCTACAGCAGCTATAACAACTGTGTTTGGATTGCCTCTACTTGGCTTTCACGCTCTGTCTCTTGCAGCATATAGAATGGCTTGTATAGGATGGCTTTGTTGCTATTTAAAACCATATAGGTTTGTTTGTATCACAAAACAAGAACAACAACAAAAAACCCAATTGTAAATAAAACAAATAGTTTTAGTTTTTCTACTTCAAAATTTTACATTTAATTCAGTGTTACTTGCTTTTTTTATTGTAATTATTTGTGAAATTTCCTAGCAATTTCTGATATATATATATATATATACATTCTTTTATTTTCAGTCAAATGACCTCTAAAACAAAGAACAAAAATATTTCTACACACACACAGACACACAGACACACAGACACACACACACACACACACACACACACACAAACACACACACACACACACACACACACACACACACACACACACAAATGAATAAAATATAAAATAAATAAATTATCTGCTTTTTATGCATTTATTTCCATCCTAAGTGCCTAATTCTCACAGTTACAAAGCCAAGTTACAGTTTGATTTGATTGTTCAGGCATACAATGCCATGTATTTCTTTAGGTGGTAAAATTAATTACTTATTGATTGGTACTGTGTTGCACGGAATGAAATAAATAAAGGAATGAATGAAGGAATAAATAAATAGTGCAGAGTCTCTGCATAGGTGTCTGTAATAATACTTGCATTCGTGGCATTATGCTTAGCACTTTCTATTCCTCAGCAGTCATTAATATGGAGCTTAAGGTAGTGTGTAGCCAGCGGGTTTGCTGGCTGACCCAAGCCTGGGTTCAACTGAAAGTGTGTTAGTGACAAATTGTAACCATATGCCATACAGCCATAGGGCTCTGGCCACAGTTGGCCTCTAATGACCGATCTTGGACCAGGTTTTGGTGTAGGGCCTCCTGTAATCTTAATCAATAAAGGAGAAAAGCACTTAAACTGGCCGGGGATCTGCTGACATGAACACAAAGTGCTCATTTGTTTTTCAGACCCCCAAGGGTCTTTGGTTTTTAGAGGAGGGATGTTTAGGCTAAAAACATTTTGAATGATTCTGTGTCCTCCGTACAGTGAAAAGCATTTTGAATCGACTTGAATTTACTGCCAGGTGTGACAGATCTGAATCTAAATTAACTCAGTTATGTCTCACGTTTACATGCAAATACTCACAATTAAGGACATTTGTAAATAGCACAGCTTTTCTTCTGTAATGAATGCAGGTGTGTAATAGAGACTCTGACCGGGACAATGCTGCAGAAAGTTGTGCCCTAATTGAACAGTTCTTTTGAATCTCCTTAAATACATATCATTAACTCATCAAAACAAGTCTGGCCAGCTAATAAACATTTATTTATAGCAAATTATGGCCTAATGTATCAAGCTAACAACATGCAGCAACTAAGATTTATACATTCCTGACATTTATTATATTTACTTATAAGCTATTCAGCTGAGCACTTTTTTGTACAAACCTGATCTTTTTTTATAGATTTATAATAAAATATGTTGCATTAACAACATTCTGTGCGTTTTTGTTTTTGTAATTTATGGTCTCAATAAAATGTGTTTATTAGACCAGTGGATGTAATTAAATGGTGGAGTTTTAAGTGCAATATTCACCTAATGTAACGAAATAATGTGTGAAGATATGGGCTTGTAAAATAGGAATTATGACTCAAGTCAAAGTGTCAGTGTTTTCTCTGTGATAAATTTGTTGGTTAAATAGATGCCCGGACATCTAAAACGACACACCCTTTGTACTCCATAACAGATATGCAACCATTAGATGCACTTTTGTTGTTTATTATCAACATCGCTGAGATTCAAAGATTTTAAAATGCTGCTTAAAAATGGCAATGTTAATATAGTAGCTTAGGAAAGATGTGCATACTGTATACACACAGTATTATTTATCCAATTGAGGTTGGTAAGATTGAGATTTTGAGATTTTTTTTAGATTTTCTTTTAATGTTTTGAAAGAAGTCACTTACAGTATGTTCGCCAAGGCTGTATTTATTTGAAAATATAATAAGATATAATAAGACATTTTAAAAAATATTTTAATTATGTAATAGCAAAGCTGAATTTTCAGCAGCCATATTCCAGTCGTCACATGTGCTGATTTGGTGCACATTAAAGAAACATTTCTTATTAGTATAATTGCTGATATCACAGTTGAGGGCTGCATTTTTTTCAGGATTCTTTGATAGACATATTTGAAGTAGAATCTCAATTTTTATAGATTTAATGTGTCCTTTCTAATTAAAAGTATTTATTTCCTTAAAAAAAAAAAAAAAATCTATAATGTAGGCCTATATAACGTGTTACAGTCAAATTTAAGATGCTCATTGCATACAGTGTCTACTTCTTGAACAGATTTTGTAGAGCCCTGCTGCTTTATTCACTTTAAACAGACTCTGCTGTTTTGGGTAAGGAGCCCAACACATCTCAGGGCCCGCACAAACAGATGTTTACTCTGTAAAATCTCAAAGCCAATCCTGCAGGTTGTCAAGGCCAGATATATTTATGGAGAAGGGCGGCATGCAATCTTGAAGCCTTTGTCCACAAGTGAAGAAAATATGGTTTCAGTCGGTGCTTTCTGGTAATGATTGATTATAGGCAGAGAGAGTCCTCTGTACTAATTTCATCATTGTTGACAAAATAAATAAAGAAAAGAAAAAAAGGCCACATAAAATGTTGTTTTCCAGTGTCTATCTTGTTGGGTTATTTTCTCTATTTCTTTATTTTGGGAGAGTGTCAGGGAAAATTAATGTAATTAACTCACCCTGAGGCAGAGTGTTGCACTTGAAGTTTGTCACCCTGAAATTCTGTTATCTTGGAATGAAGGAGAAAAACACAATCCCCCTCTCTGCTGTTATTTTTTGCCTCTCATATTGAATTTTTGTTCAGTGCCTGAATGTCTTGAAGAGGCACCGATGTCGCTGTCAGAGCTTCAGCTCTCATTCGGGCTAGAGAAGGCGATGCGTGCGTCAGCTCAGCTGAAATCACTGCTAATATGTCTTAATGAGTAACACTGACTGTCGCTCATGATTTGCTGTAAATATTTTCAGTGCTACTTCGTCCTTTGCTTAACGTCTCTCTGGTGGAAGGAATCAAACAAACCATAAGTATCATCACCACATGAACCAAAGTTATTTTGGGTGTCCAGTGGAGAAGATTCATCAGCAAATGCACTCTTGATGTTCCTCAAATGATGAGGAACTAGTCCTCCATATCACATCATAAAGCAAAGACCCGTCCTGCAGCAACCTCTGATGTGACAAAACAAAGTGTTGAACATACCAGTGCTGTCTGTAAATATTTAAACTTCACAAAGCATATTTTACTTTGAAAGTCCCAGGTGCACAACTATATGACAGATGACTGCACACTGCACAAGGTTTCTGTAGCACATTAGTGCAAATGGAGAAGCAGACCTGGAATCAAACTCAGCAGGCAGGTAGATCTGGACTGAACACATTATATTCAGGATTTCGCTGCCAAACAATGTGAGGAGGAAATTGCAAATTTTGAGGCAGCTGGGTCTTTGTGTTGTACATATAGCAGTGACCTTGTTCCTCTGCTTTTTGTGTTCAAGTCCATTAGCCTGAGTCACCGCCACACAACTGCCATTCACTGTAACCCTAAACCTTTAATGCACACGGTAAAGGAGAGCAACATGATTACATTAAGAGCTGGACTGGGCCAATGTGACCTCTAGCTGAACCAGTGACCTCTCTGTCCAGGCTTTGTCAGATGCTGTGTTTACCCTAATTTGACATCACCTTTCTAAAATTACTAACATTACCAGCAGTAATAGATCTCAGAGAGCTCTAACCTGCTAACCTGCAACACTACCTTAAAAGGATAGTTCACCCAAAACTGAACATTCTGCTGTTGTTGTTCCAAACCTGTATGACTTACTATGGCAACACTTTACAATAAGGTCCTATTAGTTAATGCATTAACTAACATTAACAAACAATGAGCAACACATTTGTTATAGTATTTTAATAAAACTGCAACTGTTCATTGTTAGTTCATGTTCCATTTAATAATACAAACTTTTGATACTTATAATGTAGTAGTAAATGTCAAAATGTTAGACGTTTTTAACAACTGACTTTAATAAATTGTTTAGAAGTATTTTTCATTCTTAGTTCATTCTAATGTAGTTAACTAATGTTAACAAATGAATATTGTTAAATGTTACCTAAGATATTTTGCGAAAAATATGGGTGATATTTGGGTGAACCATCCCTTTAAAGAACTATTTTCACCTGATTTACATAAATATGGTTTTCTTAGTATGAACATAGAGTTTTACTTCATGTTTACAGCTCTAAATGTATTTATTTATTTATATATTTATTTATTTTAGTGCACTAATCTATATAGTAGGTGTGATTCTAAAATGCATACATTTTAAGTTTTTATGAATAATTGGTGCATTCAGTTTTATTAATTATCATTTAATATGAAGGACAGCATCATCGGGATAACATTACTTTCCTTTGACAATGAGCACTATTTCAGCACAATTTCACTGATCATTGTTCTAGTCTGACAAAGCACTGATGAAGGCTGATACATAATTGTCAGAGATGAATTCATCCAGGGCCATAAAGGACTATAAACCTCAGAGGCTTATTTGAAGCCAACCTTGTTCTAACCTTTGATCCCTGAGGCTGCATACGTGACCACACATCCTGACCCTCACTCCATCCACCACTGTGGTGTATGTACCATTACCATTCAGCCAGTCTCTAGCGGGCTTTAAAATAGCACTGTGTATAATTACACTATAGCAAAAGGCAATATGTAGGGCATTGCCTAACTACAGGCTTTAAGTTTAATTAGCCCTTAATTACTGACATTGCTTAACTGGTTATCCAGGAGGACTAGCAGGCATTAGCAGCGTGATGATGGGAAGATATGGAGAAAATATGGTGATGCAAAGCTGCGGTCCTACCATTAATGCTGGAGCACTGGAGAAACAGCACAATTGACTGTGCGGCGATTTAATGAATTTGTTATGTGTGGGTGAGCGGTATAGATTTATATATATAAAAAATTTATTTCATTTCATTTTGCGGAGGCATAAATATAAGGCATTATTTTAAGGTGTTGGTCAGTGCCTCACACCAGCATATGAGATATGTAAGTGTGAGTTATATGATACTGGAGGCTGAATGATGGGAGTGTGTGGGTGTGGGCGGCAAAAGAAAGACAAAAGGGGCGCAGGACTGAATGTCATCCTGAAAATAATATAAATTAATTGGCTGGAGAAAATCAGAGAGGAAAATCTGCCCTGCTAGTAATTAGGTTCCAGATTAGTAATGACTGGATTCTGAAAAAAGGCAGTTTCCCCATTTAATTTTTTATCTTTTTGGTGAGAATTAATATGTTGTAAAAAAAAAAAAAAAAAAAAAAAAAAAAATTAAAGGGCAACTTAACCTTGGTTTTAATTGGGGTGAGTGGACAGGCTACAAAGCATTGTTGGATTTTTTTGTACTGATGCTGCTTGTGTGTATACATTTTTCTGAGAATGAGAATTTTCAGTTAATTAAACTAAAGACAATTTGATTAATAAAATAAAATAAAAAAATATAATTGCACAAGTAAAATTACATAAAATATAGTAAGTAAATATATATCCTGATATGTAAATATGACAAATATAAATAGAAATATGAAATCCACATATATATCCACATATATATGTGTTGATCTAAAAACATCTCTTTGTATTTAGATTAATAGCCCATTTTCATTTTTCTCTCGGCATTGTAGACATTTGTAGGGCTGATATGGTATCACATGGTCTCTCTCGCTCTCTCTCTCTCTCTCTTTCTCTCTCTCTCTGTGTGTGTGTGTGTGTTTGTGTAAGAACACCCAAAGAGAGAACATGTTATAAAAAAGTATTTTTTTAAAATGTACTTTAAATAACAAATCACATTAAATCGATATTAGAACTAACTGTTATAAAGTCTTATGTTAAGAAACATTGTGTGCTCCCTGAATTTACATTGATAATTTCAATGATTTGACTTCAAAATATATCTACAAATTTACTAGTATACAAGTGTAGCTAACTTCTTTCTCACAGGAGCAGTGTTTACGTGTAAATGTGTATGATGTCCCAATGATTTGGGGTCACAGATTGCTGGATAAGATGGTTGTAACATCATCAGTTCAGCCATTAATAAATGAAGTACAATTACTATAATTATAAACCGTCACATCCTGGGGTGACAGGTGTTGTGAGACTCTGTGTATATAAAGGATTTTCAAAAAAATTTTGTAAAAACTTTTCACTTACTGAACTTTATTCCATTGATCATCTTATATATATATATATATATATATATATATATATATATATATATATATACTCAAAACTTTCACCTATATTTTTAAAATAATAAACATAATATTAAAACTGGAATTTGAACCTACTGAACCCAAAAATATTGAACAGTTTAGGACAACAGAAAATATGTTAATTCTTATGAATATGTGTGTTTCAGTAAGAGGAAATACAAAAAGACAGTTAAAGGTGGATAGTTGTTAACAGATACTTCTCTAAAAAAAGCGTTCGTGTCATATTTTTTCCGGCTTCGCACAGCACCTCTTCCAGCCAGCACTGCAGAATACCAACAGATGGCACTCTCTGTCATATCTCTGATTCAGTCCTCCATACCATACTTTCTGAGAGCGTCTGATTCGCAGAATCTAAGTCTTTGTTTCCACTCTTTCCCTTCACCCGCCAAAACCACAGCAGATCAACAGCACCTTTGCGTTTCAGGTGACAGGAACCATATAGAAGTGACACATTATAGGAATAAACACCGCTCGATACGTATTGATGTGTCGGAACATATTTGCATAGGCTACAGGCTTTTAAAACATACGTATATCTGCTTTGACTTTGTCAGCATAGTGTGAGACAATGTGCTCTGACTTTTACACAAACACTCCAATGTATACACATTTCTATTTCACACCATTGATCAAATTCCAACAAAGGATAACGCATCTACCATAGTTCACATTCAAATGAAAGGCCTGTAAACATTTCATAGCATGTGTCGCTGTTTAGAGGATTATGTGGATCGACGCTCTCTAGGTTTTGTAATGGCAGTTAATCAGATCCTATTAAAATCATCAGGGATTGCTCAGTTTAACCAAAAGGAGGGGAAAGAAGAATTTGCTATGAAGAAAATGTTATTTTTTTTCTTGTCTTCCTCAGTCACCCCCTTTTCTCTTTCGATTTCTCCAGCCATTCAAACATTAGCATTTAGATGTGCTTAATTTGGCATCATTGCTCTTGTGAAAACAGAGACCTGGCAGGCAGGTGATACTTACATAACTTTAATAAGCCTCTTCATCAGAGCAAAGGGGGAGTGGGTGAGTAAGAGAGGGAGAAAATGGCTTCAGTGGTTGAAAAACAGCTAGAAGAAAAGCTTCTGATGTAGCACTTGAAAGGAATGGTAAACATTTGACATCCTGCAACTTGGCTGTCAATAAAAGCCAGGCGTTTGATGTCTGCCGGCGGATCATAAATGGTTAAAGTCGCAGCGCGCTCTCCATTGCCTTGTAGACCTCCATTTGTCAATCATCTTGTACTGCACCTTCACCTCACCAAGAATGGCAACAAACAGCACTTTGTTATAGCAGGCACACAGTGGGGAACTATCCCTGATTAAGGCATTACGTTTACTTCTGGAAATATAAAGAGACCTTATTCTTGAAATGTCTAGGAAGCTAGTGGCTAACTGTAGTTTTCTCCCACATGCTTTCAAACTCATGTGCTCACTTACTTGTTGTTGTATTTTTTCTGTTCATGTCATGCCATGCCATGCTATATACAGTGTGTGTGTGTGTGTGTGTGTGTATATATATATATATATATATATATATATATATATATATATATATATATATATATATATGTATATATATATATATAGCAAACAAATTAAAGGAGTCCTGGAAGCTGAACTAAAAGCAGTTTTTTTCGTATACCATGAAAGTGAAACTTACTGCTCAGAAGTTACTCTTTCATAGCTCATGGAGACTTAATGTAGTTCTCAGTTGTGCCTCAGATATTTTCTCCTAAGAATCGATGTAAATAAGACACTGTTTATATGTAAGAGCACTCTCAGAATTTTTTTTTACAAAAGCTGTCAATGGGACAGTACCTTTTCAAAGGGTACACTTTTGTACCTTTTAGGTACTAATGTACACTTTAGGTACTTGTATGTATCTTTAAGGTACCAGTATGGACTCTTTAGGTACAAAGGTGTGCCTTTTGAAAAGGTACCACCCCAGTGACAGCTTTTGTACCCTTTTTCTGAGAGTGAGTATGTAGAGCTGTAAAATGAGTATGGGTAGTATAACACAGAAAATTTGGTCTTAAAATAATTTAAGAAATGTTTTTCAAAGTTAAGTTATTGACATTTATACAGACTATTTCTTGTGACATTGTTGAGATCCTTTTTGAAACTCTGGAAGAGACATTGTCTCATTGTCTGAGATTCATTGTCTCATTGTCTGAGAAAGGGTCTATTTCTTAGAAGAAAATAAAAACAAAACTTAAAAGCAGGGGTCTCTATTTGTCCTCCTTAACCTTTAAAATCTCTTAGATAATTTTGACAAATGTATTTTTTAAACATAGTTTCCTCAAACTGAGTGCTTCAAAACTTTTTACTTATGCAATCTACGTAAACAACCCTTACCAAAAAGTAGTATACTTCAAGTTTATTTTATTAAGTATACTTAAGTAAAGTTCAAGTATATTTTGAGTTTTTGTAAGTATAAGTCAAGTATACTTAATTGTCATTATAAGTATACATCTTAGAAGTACATAAAGCCCATTTCTGAGAAGTACATAAAAAGTAAACTAAAAGTATACTTTCCTATTTTTAAGTTTAAAATAAGTATACTAATTGCACACTTGAATAAACTTCTTTTTCGTAAGGGAACCCCAAAATTTGATTTCATTTGATGAAAATGAAAAACTCGTCTAAGAAGTCATGGGGAAAAAAAGTTACTTCTTGGTGGATTGCGGTCGAAAATGAATGACTGAATGGGATTTAGCAGCTTAGAAGGGGTAGATAAGATCTACCCCAGCTACAGCTACACTAACAACCAGACTTATACTTTTTTTTCTCTCTTTTAATGGTCAGATGTTCACCTAAATATATGAGAAACTGCAATCATCTGAAACAACATAATGATAATGTTGTGGGTGTAATACTGTATGTGTGATATCTCGCTCAAGTGTTTCAGGGAACAGGGCTTCCATATTCACAGATGCAGGAGAGAACAGATAAGCAGAATGCATCCCCCACTTTAATTGAGAATGATGGAGAAAGGGGGAGAGGAATGAAGGGGAAAGACAAGGAATGATAACCTGGACTTGCCTTCATGCATTCATTGAGAGAATTAGAGAGAGGGACAGAAAAGAGGTAGGAGCGGCAGCAATGTGGCATCTCTGCTGAAATGCCGCTTATGTCGATAAGTCGTTGACTTTGATTGACTGCCTTGTTTAGATTGCTTCTGTTGTGCTGCATGGTGCAAAGATCTCTTCCTAATTCTTTTGGTAAAACACATAAGCAAGCAATCATTTTGCCTGAGGCAGTTACTTCAAGCTCAAGGCTTCGTGATGTGATCAATAATAGATATCATCTTGTCATATTATCTTGGGTGTTGTTGATATTGAGAGGGGTGGTTTTAGTTTTATTTTGAAAATAAGTTTTTTTTTTTGATAATTTTTACATATGAAAAATATTTACTGTTTATATATTTCATATGTAAAAATTAACAAGGATAAAAGGTGTATATATATATATATATATATATATGTGTGTGTGTGTGTGTGTGTGTGTGTGTGTGTGTGTGTGTGTGTGTGTGTGTGTGTGTGTGTGTGTGTGTGTGTGTGTGAATTATCATCATGTTGTTCATACATTTACACACACATTCCATAAATATTTGTCCTTTCCACAACTGGTTATATAGTACAGTTTGTCCTGAATACAGTGTAAACCAACTTTAGACATTAATATGTTTATAAGAGAAAAACAACAGCAACAACAACAAAAACACGAATGTCACATGTCACAATATCTCTAGGACCCAAAAACATCTCAGATCCCAGAGGGTTAATTATTTTAACCCAGTATAAACGTTGCACATTCTTTCACTCACAAACTCAAAAAAACTATTTAACTAAAGCACAGCAAAGCTGAGGTTGGTAAACCTGGACTTTGGCTTGTCCTGCAATTGATCCAGACCCTCTATATTGTCTTTCAGTTTGCGTCTCCATCTCTTTCTCTCTATCTTCTGCTGATCAGGGAAGATTGATGTCTCTGTTTGTGTCCCCAGCTCTTTCTTTATAACGGCCTTATGAGTCGGCTGGCCGGCCGATAGTGGAGGCCCATTTGAGTTATGTCCCCAGATGGCTGAAGCAGGCCGAGCCAATGGGTTTTCACCCACCCTTAGCCTCCACCAAAAACAAAGAAATCAAGACAAAAATGTGAAAGAAAATGGGCACGAAATGAAATATTGGCAGCAAGTTGGTCGCTAGGCATCCTTACATAGTGTTGTGCTCCTTCACTGAAGTGAAGGTCGAAGTGTTTGTTGTATCAAAACAATCTTTCTTTTTTTTTCTTAGTGGTCTCTTAAAGGAATAGTTTAACCAAAAATAAAAAAAGGTCATTATTTACTCATGATGTTTGATTTATGAAAGCCAATGAGGTTTGATGTTAGTTGAAGTAATCTGTGTTCAAGTTTTGGGTCCCAGTGACTTTCATAATATGCACAAATTTGTGTAACATTCATCAAAATATCTAATTTTGTGTTCCACAAAAGGAACTCATACAGGTTTGGAATAACATGAGGTTGACTAAGTTATGACAGAATTTCATCATTTTGGGTGAACTAGTCATTTAATTTCTGAAAGATGCAGAATGTATCTTTCCCTTATTCCTGTGACATATTGAGGCAGTGAGAAACAACCTGTAGTTGGTATTGGGTGGTAGAGAGCATACAAGCTATTTTGAGATGCCAAATAATTAGGGAAGTTTGTGTGACCTGTTTTTCCATAGGTGGCCTCTTCATAGAATCCAAGAGAATAATCTCTGCCCTCCTTTATGGTGTGCATTTGTGTCTGTATGCACAAAACAACAACAACAAAACATTTCGGGCCAAGAGTGAGATGGCGTACATCTCTGCCAGTTTCTGTTCATGATGAATATGTGGTGTGTGCATGCACTCGCTGTGTGGTCATAATTTTTGTACCGTACGGTGCAGGATAATTACATGGTGGACTTTGCAGTCCATATGTGCCCATGCATCTATGTGAGTATGTGTGCAGAGCGCTCTGTGTATCTCTCTGTCTCAGAGATGCCATTGTTTAGCCTCTGGAGGTTTCATTAAGGTCTTGGTGTTCTGAGGTAAAAAGTCATTCATCTCTCCTGTTGCAATGTGCCAGCACTACTCTTTGTCCCTCTCCCTCTCTCTGTCTCTCTCTTTTACTCTCTGTTCTCATTCCCACTCCCTCCGTCCCTTCCCAGCATCCACCGCTCTGAGATGGGAAATAAAAAGAGGGATCAGACAGACCACTATGGCCTGTTTGATGTGTGGCAGACTGACTTGTCTAATGAACCCAACGTCTTGCCTCCACGTTTTTCCAAACGCTCATTAATTAGCCCTGTCAAAACTCCCCCTACCCTCTTTTTCAGAAGGGGGGATCACTTCAAGAGCTTGAGAGGGATACCGTTAATTAAAAATATATCAGATAAAGACCCACGAGTGCTAATCGTGATGCATTAACCCTTGGTTACTGACAGCGAGAGCTGAACCGAGCCGTCCAAAACTAGATGATCCCTTTTGTCCTAAAGTTCCAATGCACTGAAGTTTCCGAGGCCGGCAAAGAGAGAAACAGCTTTGATTTAATTGCATATGTCCCATTATCCCAGCCCTAATGAGAAGACTTGTCAGTGCTTTCAAATGTTTTCGTGAGTGGAGGTTGTGCGTTATGAAAAGAAGCACAGATCTCCAGTGACAGAAGCGAAAGTGCATGGAGGAAAAGCCAAGTCAGCTTGTGAGCGCACCCGATCGGTGAGGCCGGTTCAGGTTGCTCTGTGTCGGGCATCTTGGTCTTATCCGCTACGCTTTTGTTCTGCTGATAGAAGTAATATTAATAACTCGCTGCTGCTTGTTTGAGTTGCTCTATGCTGGTTGCTGTCAGCCTGTGGAACACACTTTTCGCACGCAGGCAAACTCCCTCATCTCCCTCTCTTGGCCTAGTCACCATTTCTTGTTCATATCAGTTTGATTGTTTAAATAATTTGGAGGTAATCATGTGCTTCCTCAGAGTTTTAAGTTGGGGGTTGGGGTGAGCAATGGGAAGCCGGGCAGGACCAGGACTTGTTCCAGCATGTTCCGCGGCCCTCTGGAGTGGAGAGAGCTGCGGAAAGAGACAAATGGGGACAGAGGGGCCAGAAGCCGGCCCAGGCTTTCCCATGCAGAACTCTAATTAATTTTGTGCTGTGTTTGAGAATGGATTGTGGTCATTGCTGTTCCTAATTTGTCATCCGTTTCATTGAGCCCCCTCCCTCTGCCTGGCTCTTAAGAGTAATGGTCATGCGTGTACTGTACACATGTGTTAGCGTGTGTGTGTGTGTGTGTGTGTGTGTGTGTGTGTGTGTGTGTGTGTGTGTGTGTGTGTGTGTGTGTGTGTTGCTATATTGGGTCTTTTGCTTGTATTTGTGCATTTAACATGAACGCTGTAAGCTGGCATTTAAGGCTGTAAATGTCTCTGAGATATCTAATTATACATAGAACTTTGTGTTTTGCCAAAAACTGACCAGTCATAAATGTTAAATGAAAACAGGTACAATAAATTACATAAGAAAGAGTAGCAAAAGCTTTTCAAAGGGAAAGGGAGGGGGTGTCTTTTAGTCCCTTTATTTCCCTGCACACCTGCTGTTTTTGTGCATGAATGAGGCTAATGTCACTTTAAGAAAGCTTGTCAGGCTCCGAATGAGTAAAATTAATGAATTTGATTATAGCTTTGTCTAATAGCTTGTGTATCAGCATTTCCTGTTTTTAATCACTACTGCTCAAGCTTACAGCCCAGGGGCACACTTTTAATTCTTCCTCTCTTCTCAAGGCCTACTAACAAAAGAGAAAGAAAAATAATAATTGTTTGGTTCAGATTTAATAACAAGCAATAAAAACCAACCAACCACATTTTACCATTCCGCTATTCAATCTCCTCGCTGTGCTAATATTAGACATTTTTGTTCCCTTATGTTTCTTTCTTTTATTTTCATTTTTTTCTAGATTACAATTGAAGATGTTGAACATTTCCTCAGATAAAATTTCAGTTTGCTTATGAAAGGGAGAGAAGGTTGTCACATGAATATGGAATGATATTTCCTTCATGCTTCATTTTCATCGGCCGCTTTTTTAATGACAGCCCAGGCGATAGAATATTTTATATATATATATATATATATATATATATATTTTTTTTTTTTTTTTTTTTTTTTTTTCTGGCCATTAGTTCTGAAGGGCACCTGCTTCCTCTGCATGTCCTCTTATAACTCAGCAACTGACTGGAAGAAACACTTTTTTTCTTAAAGCATATTTTCTATCACTGACTGTCCATTATGTATATTTTATTGAAAGTTGTACAGTGGAGTAGAGTGGAGAGAGAAAGAGGCACTAAGAGAGTTTAGATATAATGCTTACCTTATCCACAACAGGTCTAAAAATTACTAGAGCACAGTTAGGCCTAACTTTTTAGTTGCTATTCACAGAATCGCTTAAAGGAAGGTTCATAAGTGTTTTAATTGAGTGTGTAGCATGTTTACCTTTTAACAGTGGTGTATAAAGTACCTGAAAGCCATACTCAAGTAAAAGTACAGATATGTTACCAGAAAATGACTTTGGTAGAAGTTGAAGTCACCATTTAGAATATTACTTGAGTAAAAGTATGTGATATTTATTGTTCTTAAGTACAAAAGTATTTTTTTTTTTTTTTAAATCTTAAATGTACTTAAGTATTCAAAGTAAAAGTACAAGTAAGTGCAAAATGTAAAAGAAGCAAATATATATATCACACTCTGTGTGATTTGGTGATATAGTTGATAATGTGGGATCGCACATCATACAACAACACTTACCATATTATCACAGAAGATGCTGTATTGCACACCCCGACTTGATTTAAGAGGAAAATGAATCATTTGCGGTTGTGCCCGCACTTGTTTGCACATGAACAAAGGTGTTTTTACGAGTCTAACTTGCAGATGCCAGACCACTAATTCATCAAACCTGCTTTCCTGCAGTCTGTGTTCTTCTGATTTCTGACTATTTTGTAGTAAGTAACGAATATGCTTCTGGGAAATGTATCTGAGTAAAAGTATACATTTTACTTAGGAAATGTAGTAAAAGTAAAAGTTGGCTGAAGTATAAAAACTCAAAGTACAGATACTCCCCAAAAATACTTAAGTACTGTAACAAAGTATTATTACTTTTTTTTACAATACACCAGTGCCTTTTAATAAGTCTGTTATGAGGTGATGAAGACATTTAAATAGATAAACTATAACGATTTGTTCCTTTGTTGTGTACTGTAGTTTATATTCATGCAAAATAAATATCACTGTTTTGTAAGACTGGTTATGCTTATCCCTTAAAAAAAAGGATAAATGGTGTGTTAACATTTACAGTCCCAAACAGTACACTCAACCTTACAATTCAGACCTCACTATGCTGAACAATGACCATTAATAGTTTTTGTAAAATGATTTGAATAGATTACCGTTTATTAAAACAAAACTCTGTTGTCTATGTATATGTAATTACACATGAACAAGTATATAAGGGCCTTTCGCGCCACTTTAGTTCCAGAACTAAATGTACAGTACTAAAGTACTGGGACGATTTTGCACAAACTATTTCCCAGTACAATTTAAAAGGTTGCATTTGCACAGACAGTGTGTTCCAGGAAGTCACGTAAGGCGGTCTGTGCGCAGCGTTCAACAACGGAAACAGAACAATGTTAACAACTGGAGGATGGAGGACACTGTGATTGGAGCTGTGTTTTTGTTGTGTCTCGCGGGTTTCACAATAATGGACATGGAATGTTTGACGTATACGTAAAGCAATTGAAGGAACGGAAAGGAGGACTAAGAATCTCCAACAACAACTGGCAGTTCTATGTACATTTGCTACAAGTGCCTGCACTTCAGCGTCCTTTCATCTATCGCTGTTCTCCATACTTGCAAAATAAGTTGATACAATGTTTACAGTATGTTTACACTGCGTTTTAAATCATGGCGGGTGAGGGCATTTTCGTACGCATTTGGCCAATCAATGTTTACTTACGTCACGGGTAGTACCAGTTGTGCTGGTTAGACCCTGTTCCGGAGTAGGAGCTACAGTAATTTAGTTCCCGAAAAAGGCAGTCCAGTACTAAAATCGCACCCAGATCCGGCAGTGCGAAAACGGCAAAAAGTGGGTAGTTCCACAATTAGTTCTGGTACTATGAAAAGGTTCCCGCGGTGCGAAAGGCCCTATAGACTCATTCAGTTTCATGAACCACAATTACATGAGGGAGTTATTTGAAGTCCTAACAACCTTTGTAGTTTCATTTAGCCACTTGTTAGCAACTGCCCTTTTCAAGACAACTAAAAGCTTTAAAAAAATCACATTGGGGTGTTACTGATGTATTTTACATTGCAGAATAAAATGTGAAGATATCTTGAGCTTGTGTTAACCACCGATCTCATTTCAGGCACTTTAACTGAAAGCCCTTTCAAAAACCCACTGACTTTGGAACTAGGGCTGGACGATATGGCAAAAAAATTAAATCTTGGTTTTTTTTTATCAGAACGTTTGACCGATTCTAGATTTTTATGATTTTTAACTAGTCAACTTGAAAATGTAAGTACAAAATGATTCAAGTAACTTTTTCTTTATTAACCCTCTAGTTAAAGAAATTTCTAAGTGCACCACATGTTGTCAACATGATGTAAATGTTAAACAAATCACTTGTTAAATGTCTACACTTCTTCTACAAACTTGTCTTATACATATTATATGTTCAGAAATAATACAAGCTTTTTGTATTATTCCATATGTAAACATGGACACGTTTGACTGTTGTGCCCGCGTCTATTGCAGAATCTCATGCATGAAACTTCTTTCTAAAAATGCAACGCTAAAGTTAAAAGAAGTTCAACTCCCATCTTCCTGCATTTTTTCATATTCCACTGCCCATGTCGCATCTTTGTCAACACAAAAGCACATTCTGTGTTAATGGCACCTAGTGATGATTGCATTTGTTCAATGTTGACTTTGTTACAGATTTTTATTTATTTATTTATTTATTTTTGTTATTTATGTGTAGCCTAACTGAAATCCTGCACAACTTGCATTTCACAACACCTCTTGATTTATGTTCAATATTAGATGTCTTCTGCAGGCAGATACCTAGTGGACTTTCTAGTGTTATGGCACATCAACTAAATGATCAAAGCCATTCATTTGAATGTGAATAAAGTTTCTTAGAAGTGCAGTTTGATTTGGCCATCTGACATTAACATTTTCCTAATTGGCTTGCATTCAGGCAAGGTTTAAAGCAAGCCACTAGAGTAAACTTTGAGATGGATTGGAGAGTTTTGCACCACCTTTTGGTACATGTGTGTGGTCGAATCATACTTGAAACTTCTTACCCTTATTCCACTCTTTTATGGACAGACACACTTTGAAACATCATATTTTTGCTTTCTGAAAAATTGCTGAGCTTTATTTATCCACACCGCCTCCCACCAGGCTCTCTCCATCGCAATATTTGCTGCTCTCAACCTGGGACATGAGCCTAGCTCAATCCCTCAGGGTCAGCGTGTTTCTGACAGTGTGTGAGTGAGAAAGAGACCGAGAGGACGTGGGAAGATGGGAGAGTGTGTAGGTAAAAATGTCAAAGGTGTCTCCATGAAAACGAAGAGCTAGAGTGGAAGTAGATGGGTGCTTGTGTAAGGTGGTGTGTGTGTGTGGGTCTCCGTAAGTGCACATACATCACTCACGCTCTCCATCCCACAAAAATGCCATCTGACATCTCTCTGTCTGATTATGTGGGCTCTTTATGTACATAAATATTAATGCCACTCCATTTTATTCAGGATGTTGGCCTTTCGTTGTGATAGGATACAATCTGCTGTTTAAAATGGTATTTGTGTGTGAGGGTGTGTTTGTGCGAGAGGTTAGGAGAGGGTGGAAAAAAGTTGTCATGCGTGGTATACAATTTGGTACAGTATCTGACACGGCCAATACTTTGAAAAGGAACACCATATAGATAGAGCAGAACTACTTGCAGGCCTTAGCTGTGAAACAGAGAGATTAGGGATGATCTGAGGCTTAAGATACATTGACTTTGGCATCAAGAGAAAGGTGAGATGTGCAATGGGTCAGTGAAGCACTGCAGAGAGAGGTGAAAATAACTCTTTCCTAACAAAAATAACTTTTTTGCTAACACTTTCCAATCACCTTTTAGTGCTCTGCAAAGTGGACTTTACAAATCTATTCGGCCAATACAAATCTTAGGCATCAAGAGGCATAGGGAGCAGGTTAACTTAAAAAAATACTTAACAGGAAGTCAAGATGAAAATGTTGACTCTTGGGCTGAAAAACAGCGAAAAGCAGCTTTTTTAAATCCAGAATACTTCATCTCAGGCAAGTCTGAAGGTCACTTCTGAATGGTTGCAGTTTTGATGCAGTAGTGAAATTATTAACAAAATAATAACAAATTCAATTCAAAGGAATCAATTCACATGTATGATTTCTATAAAGAAAATTATTTTATTTCAGATGGAAGGGAGAAATAAATTGGGAAAATGTTTATGGGTGCCTCCAGAGCAGATATGGTATACGCATTGTGTGGTATTTCTGTAGACTTTATAAATTAAGCATCCAATTTGACCTGCTGTACTCACTACTCAGTTGTTGTTGTTTTTTTCTTTTTTCTGAAAATTTCAAACACAGACTGTGCTTGAAAGGAGCTGGAGCAAGATATTGAAACTGTTTTAGACAGCAGAGAAAGTATTTTGATGACACAGATTATGCATAGCTTGTGAGCACACTCCTGTCATATGGGACAAAGAGTCAAAGCCTTGTAAGGAACCCCTCTTCCTGTGGATATGGTGTTAAGGTCACAGTGACCTCCCTCCCTCTCTCTCTCTCTCCCTCCCTCTCTCTCTCTCACTTGGTCTCTCTCTTTTCCCTTACTCTCTCTGAGTGGAGGGAGGGTATACTGCTTATTTACATTCTCCACCAAAGAATGGTAGTTTTTTTTTAGCAGACAGGTGTGACCACAAGGAATGTGTGCATGAACCAGCTCCACCACCAGGGGGCTCCAATCACAGACACATTTTCATTCCATTGCCGTAATTAATGTGGCATTTAAGTTTTTCTGGATCTGTTCATTAACATTCTGTTCATTTCTGCTGTTAAATGAACGTGTAATCTGCTGACTCTGCGACACACTGCAGTTTGCTGTTGTGACTTCTTGCTTTTTGCGTGGTTAACTCAATCAGTGAAGTGTCAGGAAAAGAATTCAAACTTCAGAGAAATCATGGATCATCGGATTTTCTCCAACAATAATGCTATCTATCAGCATGACCTACCAATGCTATACTAAGGTTAGGGTTTAGGGTAGGACAGGGTTGTCCAGTCCTACTCTCGCAGAGCCACTTTCCAGTTGAGATTCACTCCAATTCTAATTAAACACACCTGAACCAGCTAATTGAGGTCTTAAGGATCACTAGAAATCAAGTGTGTTGGGATAAGTTGAAGCTAAATTCTGTAGGACACTGACTCTCCAGTAGCAGGATTGGACACCCCTGTGGCCTATCTCACAAAACCAGTTTAAGAGAAGCGAATTGTGCCCACTCTCTTATGAAAAGTGACTCAGAATAATGCTCTCCATGTTTTGTGTGATTGGCTGTAAGCTGCAGGTGTCTCACTTTCAGGTGCATGCACTCCAAAGTTAATCATGCAAAGTTAATCATGAACTGGATCAAACCCTGAGTTGACAGAGAATGTTTATAGCGAGTGTTGTGTACGCTGAATCTGATCTAAACTGGGTTGGGTTTGTTTGAGTTGAAGGGTGCGTTCACACTTGTAGTTCTATTCTCTTGGTTTGTTTGGTCCGGACCAAAAAAGAAAATGAAACATTTGTTCCTGGTCCACTTAGTGTTCACACTGGCATTTTTGACAGCGATCCTAAGATACCAAACTTAAAGGCATAGTGATACATACACAACCTGATTGCTTGGGTTGAAAGACATATATTTTGCGACGGAACTCACCAAACACCCCAAACACAATCTGTGTCCGACTAAAAGCGGCGCTGCGCAGACCGATCGGTGTACAGTATGACATCAAAGTTCATCCATTCACCGATTGGTCTGTTCAGTGCCGCTTTAAGTCAAACACACCTAATGCCGTTTGCTTTACTGTGCGCTAATTGCTGCGTGTTCTTAAGATTTTATTTTCAACACCTGTGAACTCACGAAGAGCTCATAAAAGGCACTTTACCTTCTCATTGCTCCACGTTTGCCCTCTGCTCATTTTGTTTTGGATACACTGCTCATTTCTCGTCATCAAATCATGTTGCATAGCATCACATCTTGTCATTACTTCCTGTTTTTGTTTTGTGTTATTATTTGTTGCGCACCAGGGGGGTATTCCAGAAAGCAGGTTATGTGACATACCCGGGTATGTTTATGAGTAAGTAAGCGTAAGTAATTCGTCGCTCTGTTGAGAATGTCTTGAGTCTTAACCGGGAACATACTCTGAGTTGAATGAACTTACTCCTGGATGCGTTTTTGGAACCACATACCTCGAGTAAGCAAGGTGTGGGGTTAATCAACCGAGAGTTCAGGGTTTAGTTCACGGTAAGTTAACCCTGCTTTCTTGAATACACCCCAGGTTTGGCAGCGTTCACACTTACTCAAATGAACCGCACTAACAGAGCAATCGTTTTAATCAAAACAAACACACAAGTAGATTTAGAGTTGACAAAACCAGAGTCTGATTAATTGGCTTCATGTAAAAGGCCACTGAGGTAGGGGTAGTATTTGTTTCAGCGAGGTTGTAAGCAATCATCACTGTGACTGACATGAGAAATAAGATCTTAATCAGCTGCAAGGCAGGGTTTTACGCTTAACTGGTTTGGGAAACAAAATCATGGAGTGGAATACTTTCTTATATCCCAGCTTACCATGCAGAGTCTCCTGTAAGTAAAACTAGGTTGACGTTGTGTGATTGCCTGTGATTTGGTAGTCTAAACAAATATTGGGGATCATAAAATATTTCTTGTCATAGGACAAAATCTGTAATTTTAGATTGGAGACCTCAACTCTTATGGTCTGAGGATCATCAGCAGTGAAATGTTGACTTGACTGCAAACCTTTAATTTGGTTTCAATCTGGCATGATGTGAGTGATACCAAAGTTGACATAATCATGTAGCAAATCCCTAAACCCAAGTATATATGGCACTCAAATCAGTACCAAACTACAGTAAGTAGCTTACTTTGACGTGGGAGTTTCAAAAGCCATTAAAACAGTAATGAAATGGACCCACTCTTGTGCTGAAAAAAAGTATCACCCAAAGCAACCCTTTGTAAGCTCTTACCTTTGAACTGACATGAAAGGAACAAACAACAAATCACTAATGCTTAAATAACTGTATTTTTAAAGGAAGACCACCTCTGTGACAGAAGTTCTTTGACCACCCCTGACCCAGACTCTCCCTTGTGGCAGTCTGCAGGTCATCCTCTCCTCTGAAGACCATCTGTAAAGCATCTCCCTCCATTGATTACAACTGTCCAGGGAGGCTTGGTTTTTTGGGGGCTGCTTCTTCTTGTCTTGTTCTCTCTCCCCATTGTTTGTATGGGACCATGGGACGCAACATATCGCAGGTACAAGACTCTTTCTTTACAGAACTCTCATATGTCTTTACCTACCAGATGCTGGCATCTCAGAGAGATGGAACGACCCTGACACCGTGGTAGACTTACGTTAGCAAAAACCTTTAGATTCAACCTGTTTTCCTGGCATACCATAGCATGGGATTTGTGTTGTAAGTCATAAAGGGATATATAGGAGAGGGGGTCGGAAGAGACCGAGACACAACAGAATGGAGTATACTTCTCTAGAATGCCCTAGGTTATCAGACTCATTAATCTACATGTCATGGGCTGTGGATGAATAATTGTGTGTGGAATTTATCTGCCAATGCGATGCGGAGTTGCTCATCGTCTTTTCCCTGCGCCTATATCCCACACTTTGTGCTTGGCCCTTTAATTATTGTATGCTTTGTCTTTACCGTCCCTGGTCTTCAGGGGAAATGACAGCTGAAATATGCTATTCCTGCATTTAGAAGGACACTCTATCCTTAGTGTGACTCGGATGTTTTCCTAAAACGGGAGGAATCCTAATCGCCCTGTCACAAATAAATAAATAAATGAAAAAAAGAAATAAATTATTTATATATATATATATATATATATATATATATTCAGCTGGTATTGGATATTTAATTGTAAAAATATTTAATTAACATGCACATTTAGATGAAATTGCTGTCATCTAATGTTGGCCTGAAATCATTATTATTATTATTATTATTATTTAATGATTTATTTGCCTTAATTGTCCAACTTCATTTGTGAAGTGCACTGTAGAGTGGACAGGAAACAAAGTGGGAGAGAAGGAGGATTGGATCGGAAAGGACCACCAGCCGGGATTTGAACTCGAGTCACCCGAAGTGCAACAGCATCATTTGTCGGAGCGCTGCTCAAAAGGTTACCGGCTGCAGAAAACATAATTTTGAATAACTAATAATTTAACCACACTGTTAAGTGTAATTAAAAAATAATAATAATAATAATGTACATGATGCATAAATTCACATGTAGCATTTAAAATAATTGATTTTAGTTTTCAAGACATCATATTTTAAAATCTGCCAAATATTTGTGCAGTCCAAACTGGCGATTGCTGCTGTTATACCATGGTGCCGAAAGATTACTAAATTCATGTACCATGATATTTACATGGTACGCCAAGGCACTTGTAATGCTACCAAGGTATGACTTCCAAACACCATGGTGTTGCCACAATACTTCATGATGCCTTATGGTACTTTATTGTTACTGTTGGCGGTGGCATATCAATGATATATAATATTTTGATGAGGTTTATGTACAAACTGTTGAAATTATAAGTGAGAGACAGTTTTGAGTCCTCTTCACTGAAAAATATGGAGCCGTAGTGCCAATGACTTTCAGACACATCATGTAAACATCTCCCCCAACATTTGTAAATGCCTCCTTGCTTTTAATATTTCCTCTTTGTTACCTGATGCATGATTTTAGAAGATGAAAAGAGATGAGGCAACATCAAAACACAAACAACAAAGTTGCTGACAATGAAAAGGGAGGGGGAAGACATAACAAACACTGCTTAGGTATTTTGTGCCTTGCACAACCAAAAGGGAGAGAGGCGAATGAGAGAGAGACTAAAAGAGAGAGAAAGAATCAGTCAAGCTTCATTTCTTCTTTTCTCTCAGAAATGAGAAGAACAAAGAGAGAGAAAGTCTTTTGAGATGAATCTCTCTGTTTCACATTGGAGTGGGCCATGTTTGGAGATAAAGACTCCTCTGCCATTTGTACCAGCAGCTAATGTGTCAATAAGAAAAAGAAATTGAGTGAGAAATACAGCTTACCTTTATTAATGTATTAGAGTTCTGGTTCTTTTTATACACACATTGGATTAAAGAAAGGCAAGTAACAGCTTATTTTGCCTTTAAATCTTGCTACACTTATTCATCTCACCCCCAGTGTCACCTGTGTCAGTTTCAAATACCCATAATGCTCAGTGCTGCATTTATTCCTTAGCGCTGGTGAAAACCTGAGAAGTGGGAGCAAAGGCAACCAGGTCAACCTTCAGATGCCCCTCGCCATCTCAGTCTCTCTCCCCAGACAAAGAGAAAGAGGCAGTGGGCTTATGTATTTTAAAAAGATTCCCTGACCTGTGGGTACATGGCTGAGTTTATACTTAATGGACAAGCCATAGTTTTAGAATGTGCTTTGTATAGCAGATTTTTACCAATGTGCTATTACATTTAAAGGACAGCCACATATACGGCCGTGCTTATGGAGGCAACAGAGGGCATGTGTCAGTCCAAGGTTTCGGCCAAGGTGTTCTGGGTAATTCCAGTTCACCTTGGTGAGCCTCTGAGTGAAATGCAATGAAGTTTTGAAGGTCAGAAAATGCAGGTGGTACAGTGGTATTTTCATGTGTATATGTGTCTGTCTTTTGTGTGTGTTTTGCGATGGAGGTGAAGTTGTACACTGTACATATAGCGGCCATTTAGAAATACAATGTATGGTTAGTGGCGCTAAAAGGTTAATGCTGCATTGCATTACTAAACCTTACTGTAAACCTAACTAATCAATTGGTGGGCCATCAGGGTCAGCAGGGCCTTCTCTGCTGGCCCTATAAAAAATAAAATTGTGTGAAAAATGTTTTTGTTATTATTATTATTATTTAAATATAATTTTCATTTGTGTAATTTCCACAAAATGGCCTATGATTAGTTTTGTTGAGGTTGAACTGGAATATCCTACATAAAAAGCGCTTCCCTTTTGTTCAAAGACATGGCATCTGATATGAAATGAGCATTAGTGACAGAATCATCAGCCAATCAAATTTTGACGTTCAATGACAACACGCCCTCTGGGTCTAGTGACGTGCCCAGTGCTACCCCCAGCCAGGGTTGCCAGGTTTTCTCGACAAAACCCGCCCAATCGCGTTTTGAGTAATCCCCCTTTAAAAATCGTGTTCCAGGAGTAAAATACACGTTTTTGGCAGGGTTCCCCTGGTAAAATTCATATTTCAGGGGCTAAATATTACGTCATTGAGGTCGCTTCAACCAGCGGACATGAAAAACAACCTGCGGCAACAGTGTTTAAGTAGCTCGATTTGGCAACACTACATCCCAGCGTTTAGTTGGGAATTTCCACAGTATGGAAGTGAAATTAAACAAGAAGAAAATGACAGCCGCAGTCGCCGGCGCCTACAGCAGATCTTGTTGCCAATCTACTAAATGCCTTTTTCAAGGCTCTCTTTTGCAGACAAAAGAGGAATAACTGGGAAAGGATAAACTAATCAAACAGAATTCGCTAAGAAAGGTTTTGTGCACCATTTCAAAGATTGCATTATGAGTGGCTAACAGCTAGCACCGAGCACAACAAGTTATTTGACCATGTTTACTTTTTAATACGAGTAAAGGGACATGGAATGACAGACGCACGGACTTTATTTACAAGTGACAGGTGAGCGCTTTATCATGCACATTGTTATGGAGGGGTACGTGGTGCATTGATAATACTGTGGTGTGGTGTGTGGATGTCCAGCATTTGTTTTGCTGCTGTGGGCGCGTCGTCATTTTAGAATGACGTAGATAATTGTGAAACAAAGATGAAAATTTATTAATTTTCAATCATGCACTATGGTAAAAGTGTTTTGAGGTCATAACATAAAATAAGTCTTTATTAACCAGTCTGCCCCGTAATAATTTGTGTGAAAAGGAATACATTTGTTGATGTTTTACTGCCACTAGTGTTCACTTCATGACTTGTATTGTGTTTAGCAAAAATATAGAGGTACTTTTTATTTTTTTATTTTTTTTTCCAGTGAAGTGTTGATTGTGTTTGTGTCTTTTACGTGTGCACACACCAGGATGCAGTGTGTAAGTGGTTTAAATTAAGTCACACAGATGATTTCAAATTGATATAAACCTACAGTGTCTCCCAGTATGGACTGAAATATTAGAATCCAACTGGCTAGATTTACCTGCAGGTGTCAGATTACACTATCAACATTGGCAAACGATGGAAACCTGATGTAGTGTAAGTTCAAAAGGTTGTTGAAACCCTTCAGAAAACTGAAAACTATCTGCAGGAGATTTGTGATTACTGCTGGAGTCATAGTTGAATAGGTTTGAAATGCTTAATATTCATTTTAAAATGACCATGGTGGCAATGCAATTCTAGCTGCGATTTCTATCCCTGCTAACATTGAGTACAGAAAAATTCAGAAATCCCATTACTCGAAAGATGCTAGTCACCCCTTAATTATTTTCTCATGGTGTGTTTCATTTCGACAAACAATTTGACACCTACAGTTTAAAGCTGTTATTTAAAGCAATGTAAAGGTATCATTTGAAGTCACGCCTGTGCGGCAAAATTAAAATGAATACAAAACAAGAAATTGTTCAAAATATGGATGCCTAGATTTAATAAATCTCCACCTTTAGATCTCAGATCTTCTCTCTGGGCTCCTCAGTATGCGAGAGAGACAGGGGGCCTTTTAGGGTCTGGGTGGGGTGAAGGCAGAGCCCTTCCAAGCCCCCGGGTTTGTCGCCGCTGTTTATGATGTGCTTATAATTAATCGTGTGCTGGGCTGGCATTGAAGTGGACACAGAGGAACTGTAAGGGCTGCAGGAAGATAAATGAGGCCAGCAGATGTAATATCTTTGGACTTATGGGACTGCCCCACTGTTGAAGACTGTCAGGAGTGATTATTAATGTATGATATCCCCACCACTGTAATGAGCACGTAACAGCAGAGAGCGTAAATACACATGTACATTCATGCACTACACACACACACATGTATGTTGTTTATGGGCTTGAGCAGGCTGACATGGACATAAAGCCTGGAACACAGTCCCTATTTTGTCAGAATAAACAAAGCTATACACAGCCATTATCTCACAGTTGAACGCCAGTCCATGATACACAAAATATCATAGAGTGAGGATGTTACCACATAAATTGATATGCAGTATCTATTACCTCATTTTAGCATTAGCATTGTGCTTTTAGCAGATTCACTAATTTTGTTCACCCCATTAGCATAACACAATTTTATACAGTTATTTTTGTCTTTGGTTGTTTGGAAATTGTGTTTTCTCAATAAGCATAAGGCATTCTATCGATGTCTTAAAAAACATAACATCTAATTAAAGCTGCATGTTAAAAATCATATTGTAATTAAGTATTGTAAACACATTACATAAGATTTCTATTTCTATAAATGCTGTTCTTTTGAATATTATTTCAACAAAGAATCCTGAAAAAATGGCACGATTTCCACAAAAACAAAACCAATCTGAAATAAAATAAAATAATATAAGCAGCACTGCTGTTTCAACATTGAGAATAATAAGAAATGTTTCTTTGACAGCAAGTCAGCATATTAAAATGATTTCACAATATTCAATTCAGAATATTACTGTTTTTTACTGTATTTTTGATTAAATAAACACATTCTTGTTGAGCATAAGAGACTTTTGAATTTGTCCTATAACTGGATCGAAATTCATATTTTATACTTTCTGGAAATAAATAACTAATATCTTATGTACAATTTATATAAAATATACATTTCTTGTCAAAATTTTCTAAAAGTAATGGTAACAGCCCCAAAAAAGTAAAAAGCAAAAAGCTATTTAAAAGTAAAAGTCTGTTTAAACCATTGAGCGATAACATTTACATTTGGTTTATATAGTAACTTATTTGAATGTATTTGTAATTATGTAATTATGAAAAAGTTATCATGGAGATAGAGATTAATTGATATGTAGTTAATGTGGAAGGAATTGCCTTGTATGCTTGGAGTAGAAGAATACAGACAAATAGATGCTGTTCTTTCACTTTGAAGCAAGTGAATTCAATAGACATGAATTTCTTGGTTACTTGTCAAGTGCTTTCACATTGTAACAGCTTACTGTCACATAAAAGTGACTAAGTGTCCAGGCAGACTTTTAGAAACCTGCTCACCCTGACTCCTGAAAGTTTTGTGAAGCCAGCCAATCAGATTGAAGCTTGTGATTTTGCCAAGTGGTTGTTGTTGCATGCAGTACTGTATGTATCTGTCTGTCTGAGGTTTAAACCTATTTGATACCAATTTCAGCTTCTAATGTTGAAGGTATTGTATACATGCATTTGAAATATGTTTTTTTTTTTATGTTTTTTTTTGTGAAGATGTTATTTTTTTCACTCACACACCCACAGAGTTGCAGAGGTGTGTATCTCAGTGGCAGTGACTGTACTGAGCTCTTGCTGGATACTGACATAAGGTCTCAGGAGACCTGTGTGGATCTAGACTAGCTGGAATCAGCCTCGACTGTATTAAAGGGGAATTACATGACACAGTCGCTGCACAAGTGCTTTATCTACTGGCTCCTGCTTCTTTACTACACACACATAGAAATACACCTCCAGGCACCCTATGGGTCACACTCACTCAAATGTCACTCTGCCAGTTCTGTGCAAATAGCAGCAATAAAATGGAGCAGATTAGAGAAGGAGAAGGACAAATGAGTGGCAGAAAGCAAGAGAGAGAGAGAAACTGCAGCAGTGCCTGTTTAAAATGTATTTTGATAAGTCTTATTAAAGCACAGGGCTGTGTTGGATTGCTCACAGAGAACTCGGTTTGAACATGCAGATGGATTAATTGATAAATATTGAGTCCATTACATGCAAGCTTCTGCTTCAGTCACTCAGCACAGAGGAGAAGGGGTGGAAGGTTTGGAATCGCTCCCATTTTTTATCTCCCTTCTCCACACACACACACACACACACACACACACACACACACACACACACACACACAAGGCAGAGTGTTTACTGTTTCACCCTACAGTCACCAACAGATGGTGATGATATGGGCAATCGCACAGCTTTACGAGGGAAGAGAGAAAGAAAATGCTTCTCCTCTATCATCAATAGACAGTTAGTCTGACACCTCAGCCTCCACTGCAACTCTCTCTGAACTGTCTATCTGCTTTCATATTTATGACAAACCACAGCCTTAAAACAGAACAGGACAACATGCTGAGATAAAGAGGACTTTTTGATTTCACAGTTCACTCGTAGAGGAGAATAACATTCAAAAGAAATGCTTCTGTCTCCTCCTTTGCCTTCTGCTGAAATGAAGTGAGGTTCAGTCATGCTGGAATATGGATAAAGCAATCGCTGTGTTTTCTGAGCTGTGTATGACAAGGTCTAAATCATCAGTTTTACTTTATTAGATGGAGATGTAGATGGTGGATAAAGCAAGTTAATAATTTGGTACCTTGCTGGGAAAGCTATTTTTAAACTATAGCTTGCCATGCTATAATGTGTGATAACTTCTGGCATGACAAGCTACAGTTTAGCCACTTTTTTAGTAACAGTAGTTTGTTGTGTAGCTTTTATTATTATTATTATTATTATTATTATTATTATTATTATTATTATTATTATTATTATTATTATTATTATTAAGCAATTACTGCTACTAAAACTAATTTAAAAAATATACACTACTGTCGAAAAAGTTTGAGGTACAATTTTAAAACTTCTATTCAGCAAGGATGCATTAAATCGATAAAAGTTGACATTAAAGATCTATCTATAAAGGTTTCTGTTCCAAATAAATGCTTTTCTTTTGAGCTTTCTTAATAAAAGTTTCCTGAAGTATAATGGTGTTTAATTGAGGCTAAACACAGATGCAGTTTGAAGTAATGATGAATTAGGTTATCTCCATTAGAACCACTGGACTTTAAAAGTGTTGGGCTGAATCAGGGTCGACTCTTAGTCATGGCTGCTTGACAAAAGAATGCAATCGAATATCTCACCTCCTCCCTCACAACAAACGTGCTCACACACAGTCACCCACATAAACCCAAACTTTCTCTTTTCAAACTTTTCCCTCTTGGTTTCTCTTCCTTTTTCTCTCTCCGTCTCTTGCCAGGCCTTTGAATCTGTCTCTGATTGCTATGCATTGTTTAGTTTCTTTCATTAATGCTCTGTGCCAGTCCTGTTCCTCAGATGAACAATAGCAGCCCCGCTGCAACAGATCAATAGCAGATTGCTGATAGTGCCCCGTCCATTCGCTCTCCAGATTACATGATAAATGGTCTGGACCATGTGTTTTGACACCCTTTCGTTCTTGTAGGGCCCGGGCCTCGGCACCACAGCCTCCTGCGATCCCCCTGACAGTAGCCTGGCCTGAGAGGAGAACAATGAGTAAAAGAAAAGGAGACGAGAAACAAACGTCCAAATTGGCAATCTACAGTGAAGGCCGCTCTGTGGAGGAGGCCTGTGTCTATCAGCCGCTGGTAATTGTTGCTAAGAATGAGTGGAGAAATGAGAGTTCTGGAACATTTGATGCTCTGATGAGTCACTGGCGACTGTGAGATGTGTGGGAAATGTGTAGGTTTGTTTTCAAATGTGTCAGCAGTCATATCCTTACTGAAAGATTGAAAGCAAAACAGAGAAAACAGATCTGTGGAATTTAAAGTTGGGCTTTTGCAATAATTGTTTTCTTTTTTCCACAGTGTTTGTCTTTCTCCTTATCTGTCTGTCTCTCTATCTCTGTTTGTCTGCCTGTCTTTCTGTCTGTCTCTTTGTCTCTTTATCTGTCTGTCTGTCTATGAGCTTGTCTCTGTATTTATATATATTTGTCTGTCTTTCTGTCTCTCAATCTTTCAATCTCTCTATCTATCTATTGGTCTCTGTGTGTGTGTGTGCCTGTCTGTCTCTCTACATCTCTGTATTCCTCCTTATCTTTGTATATGTCTGTCACTCTGTCTGTCTGACTGTTTATTTGTCTATCTGTCTCTATCTAGATCTATTTAGATCTGTGTTGACAAACACTGATCTACAATAATATAATTTATTTTTTTTTTTTTACAAAATATAAAGATATTTTATTGAATTTAAAAAGTTGCACTGATCATGTATAAATTGTACATTCATTCATTCATTCATTCATTCATTCTAACATTCCTTTTGTATTGTGCTCAGTGATTAGTCTAGTGGCCAGCTGTAGTGGAAGCATGTTTCTCCTATATTACAAACAAAAGCTGTCCTATTTATTTGAAACAGCAGCAGAGGAAAAAGTCAAGGACACAAAAAGTGTGACAGGGAAAAAGTTAATTTCCTCATTGACACATTGTCCTTTATAATAAGTGAAGGACAGTATTTCTTTTTTTTTTTCAAGAATAATGACCTCCACATATGGCATGTCGCCCATTTTAAAAAAGATACAAACAGCCTCTGGCCGCAAGAACATGAGGCAGGAACTTAACCCTGTCTCTGCTGCTTCACCTGTTTTCCAAAAATGAAATGTTCCATTTGCTCTGCAGTCAAGCTCCATTAATACCTCCTAAAATTACCTCGAGAAGTCTATGACTGTCATTGTCTAATATTGTGGGATTATCAATGCACATGTAACATCCTGGTACTCTATCTGCTTTCTGAATTTTCTGATGCTAGATGGTCTTTGTTAAACTCTGAGAAAAGCAGGTATCACACCCCCTCTCCCTGATCTGCCATTGTTTTCATCAGGAGAGGAAGATTTATGAAGGAGGAGAGGGGCCCTCCATAACAATGTGAATAATTCACCTCATCATCTGTTCAGAAATATTGCACAGATCCAACCTCCTGTCTGTCCGCCCTCAGCCAGTATGCCGCAGCTCCAGGCACTTTGACAGACGGACATCTGTAGCTCCGATTGTGAAGCTGCCAACAGGACTGAGGTGCTTCAAAGGCAGGAATCACAATGACTGCAGGCTAATTCTCTCATTCATTTCAATCAAGTTCAATGCTGCTGTGACCTCCGGATTATGAGCGTGGTGTATAATTCATCCTTGCGTGCTTTGAGAGTGTTGTTTGATGAGCATGTTTATCAGGGAGAAGGATTGTGTACTGCTGTGGTGATCTGGACTGTGAAGTTGGTTTGTCAGGTGTTTCTGGTTATATTTTGTAGATTGTGGTTGTAAATGCTGCAAAGTTTTGAATGTCTAAAACCATTCTCTAAAATATTTGTGTACAGACAGTCACTCCTGGAATTATGAAAATAGTCATAACCATACAGTGTTTCCCACAGCCTTTGTGGCGGCACTCCCCCGCCCTCATATATACATATATATGCAAATTCATTTTCTTCCAGCAGTAGGCGCTTTAAGAGCAGTAGAGATAGAGGTTTCTCCGGTAATGGCTGTAAAGCAGCGCTGAGCTCACAAACGCTGCCTTATCAAGCATTACATGCAAAATTAAATAAAATGAAATCGAAAATTTTCTAAATACAGTCGGTTTCCTTCTGAAATACAGTGATATAAAACCTGCATCGGTTTTTGATTTTGAAACATGCAGTGCTCATGTTTATTCAATGAAGTCAAAGCCTTTTGGAAAATCTATTTGTGGCGGTCAGTCTTGATATTGTGGCGGCCCGCCACAAATAAATCAATGTGTGGGAAACCCTTCCATATCTGGTCAGGATTGATCAATAAAGATGACCAGTTTGAGAGAGTTTTGGGCCAGCTGACAGATAAAATAAGGAATAATATTGTCTCACTGTTTAGCCCATTTGATACTGTACTTACTGTACACATTTAATTTAAATATTGTCACTACCTGCATTTTTCAGGAGTGAATTCAGTTGTAATCTTTCCTGCAAATAAACTGTGTATGTACAGAACAATATTAAAGGGGTCATATGACGTTGCTAAAAAGAACATTATTTTGTGTATTTGGTGTATTGTTGTGATGTGATGTTTTTGTGTTTTTTGGTTTTAAAAAAATTTTTTTTTACATAATGTTGTTTATTGTTTTTTCTTCTATGTGCCGCGTTTTGTGAAACGTGTATTTTTTTAAAGATCTTATTTCTGAAAAGCAAGGTGTACGCTGATTGGCCAGCTATCCAGTGCGTTGTGATTGGCCGAATACCTTAAGCGTGTGACGGAAATGTTACGCCCCTCACCATACAGTGATGCCATCTCCTGGCATGAGCAAACAAAACCAGTAAAACCCGTTACAAATGAGGCATTTGTTGCATCCGGTGGGGACATAATTACTGATTATAATGACTTATACTGTTTTTTTACGCGTTGCATGCATCGTGCCGGATAAACATAAAACCATGTCTGCATTTGTGATTGGAGAAATGACAAACAACAAGCTCTACTCTACACTGCTCAAAACTCGTGTTTGAATCATCAGTGGCAAATTCTTTAAATATAAAAAACGTTCTTACAGTCTGTGAGTCAGAACAGCCATCAGATCAGGAAACAGTCCTCCATAAAATGCGTTGCAAACATCTGAATATTTGGGTCAAACTGTTTTGTAACAGTGTTGTAAATACAACTTAACCACTGATTTCTAGTCTAGTTTCTTAACTTTTATAAATAATATCTCTTTGGATTAGAGACTTTATGCACCAAGAGCTTGTAACACTCCAAAGAGAAAGGAAAAATTTAAATCACATCATATGACCCCTTTAAGCACTCGGAGGAGGGGTGGCAGCCATATTTAGCTGCAGTGTGTACGTGGCCTGTGTAATTTATTTGAAAGAGGTGTATAAGCTCTATCAAGCACCTTTTCTTGTGCTTCTACCATGGTGAAAAATACCTTGACAGTGGATGTTCCTTTCTCAGTAGGGGGCTCAAGGCATTGCTCTGAGGAACGTCTTGTTTCTGAGCACGAACACATGAACGTTGAACATGCGTGCGATACATGCCGTTAATCCTCTCATTTTGTCACAGCAAGTGGCAGTTCCATCATCTGTATCAGAGACAGACACATCTCATCTCCTGTTGCTACGTGTCCAAATGTAACTTCCTAAAATTCTCCCTGTTTTTTCTCTCTTTGTCTGTCAGCACTGTAGACTGCAGTTCTGTCTGTGCTTTACCTGTCTGTCTGTCAGATCCTGAAGCCAGAGGATGTTCTGCTCCAAATGTCAGTCTGCTCTGCCATTTCACTGCTCATCCCTCCCAGCTGCTCAGACAGACACAGGGGGCGGGACGTGTTGCTATGTGTGTTTGAAAGTGTTTTAACACTCATGCTCAGTTCTAACCCCAAGGCTATTTTAATAGCTTGAAGACATGTATATAAGTATTAGGTTGATGCTACATTACTTTTATAGTTGGTTATAAACAAAACTTTAACCTGATAACACATTTTAATAGTCCAAATATCAGAGAAAATATCAGGAACGCAAATGTTATTATTATTATTTTTTTTACTAAGGGTTGTATTGGATCAAAACAGAATCAATGTAAGGATAAGTAGGCATACAGTTTAATAAAGTTAGATTATGTATTGATTGATTGATTGATTGATCAGAAGAACATTATACTCATACTATATTATTATAATTTTCACACTTGGCATTTAATGCCAAAAATACTGTATAAGTAAATTTGAGCAAAACATGAGGGTTAAAGTCTGAAAGGAAAGGGCTCTGTGTGTGTGTGTATGAGCAGCTTGTTTGAGTCTGTGTGTGTGTGTGTGTGTGTGTGTGTGTGTGTGTGTGTGCAGTGGGCCTCACCTGTCCGGTCCCTGGCGTGTCCAGTGGCTCATGTCTTCTGTCAGAGTGAATGCAAGAGAGAGACAGTGATGACGTGACCAGCGGGGCCAGCTGAAAGGGTCAACCCTTCAACCAGTCAGAGATAGAGGGAGAAAAAGAGCAAGAGGGAAAGAGAGCCATGTGGCAGTGATTTCCCTCTGACAGGCTGTCAAGGCCATCAAACGTTGCCATACTGCACTGTCATTCGCACCTGCAGTCTGACGGCGCTCATAACACACTGAGACGGAGAATGAGACAGAGAGAGGGAGAGCTAAAGAGGTGTTTTTAGAATCAGCTCTTGAAAGTTAGTGAATTTTCTCAGAAATTCAAGAACATTTTTTGAGAAACCATGGGCCTTTTTTTTCTTAAAGCACTATTTCTACCTGATCTGACCCTTAAAAATGACTTTTAACCTTGTGTAGCAGTTAATTCAGTCATATAATAATAATAATAACAACAACAACAACAACAACAACTATTATTATTATTATTATTATTATTATTATTATTATTATTAAGTATTATTATAGTGTTATTATAGTCACTAATTGAAGCACTTTTTTGGTTCTGCAATTTTGTTTATATTGCACTGTAATGATTATTTTCAAGTGGAAAAAATCAATTCTAAATCTTTTAGGATTCTTTTAAGTATGCATATATATATTTGTGTGTGTGTGTGTGTGCGCTACTTAGTTAAAATATCTGTATTTCATATTATATGGACTATAGAAGCAGCAAATGTTATGCAATGTAAATGTTTCTATAACATATGAGTATTTGTAAGCTAGATGTCGAAATGGTCTGGATTTTCATTTTAAGGGTAGTTCTGTGACTTCACCTGTCCTCAGGTGAGACCCCCTGCGGGCCTGCGCTGATCTGATGGCAGCTTTCGTTCAGCTCTTAACTCCCGGAGTGAGGGTCTCCCCTGCAGTCAGCTTCACCCAGAGGGAACCAGCTCCTTTAGATCTGAAGCCATGTGGATGGATGTCTTTGATCACAACTCTGCCTTAATATCGAGGGCTGCATACTCCAAACATTGCCAAGAACTCTTACCTGAGTCGCACGCACATACTACACATACATATTTACATCCTGTCTCTCAATCAGGCCCTTAAATAGCAGCACAACCTGGAGCATAGATAAGAAGAAAAGATAAAGAGAGAGTACAAGGAAAAAACAAAGAAAAAAGAAACACAAACGACTGTGGCTAACAGGCCTAAATCTCCAACCTTAATTAAAACCTTTTAATGATCTATGAGAGCCAACGAGAGAGAAAGAGAAAGTCTTGTGGCCCTTTTCCACTGCGTGGTATGTCTCGGCTCAGCACAGCACAGCTCAGCTCGGTTTGCATTTCCATTGCCATTTAGTACCTCTTTAGAGGCGGGATTATTCACATTATTCGTTATAGTTGCAACGCCTCTACTGCCGTGACTCCTGAAAAATATTTTCATTCCGCATCGCCCCATCAAACCCTCATTGGTTCCACTCCTCTGCTATCAATGAAAGGAATGTCTGTACTTCCTCAACAGACAAAGAAACAGCCGTTTAGTTATGAAAAAAGGGGCGCTAGTTCAAAACAGTTGCCTTCGATCCTTTGCTGGCTGTGCTGATTTAAATCTAGCGGTTCTGTTGTGTTTGTGTCTCAAGTTCAGTGACACAGGTAGTGATGATTCTCTCCGGCCAATCAGTGATCAGCAGAGTTTACACGTCACGGTTTGGTAACGGAACAGTTCACCTGGAACCTCAACCGAGTTGGTACTGAAAAAAGTACCAGGTACCAGGTACTGTACCCAGTGGAAAACCCCCCAAAAGTGAATCGTACCGAACCGTATCGTGCTGTACCATGCAGTGGAAAAGTGCCGAGAGAGAGTGTTTGATGAAGAGGAGTGATGTAGAGTGCAGTGAAGAGAAAAAGTTATTTTCCAGCGCTGCAGACTATTTTTTCCTCAGCCCTCCCAGGCCTGCGTTTCGTCACCTCCAGACACACTTTTTCGAAGACATTTGTTGAAGGATTTACTGGACTCCAGAGGGGCCCTAAATTTGCAATGCAATAACCAGAAGCATATGAAAGAGTAGCCCATACAGATACTTTTAAGATCTTTCTATTGTTCTGAAAAGAAGATGAAAAGAAAGAGAGAGAGATAGAGAGAGAGGGGAACAGGGGAAATGGAGAATAAAAAGATATACAGAGAAAGAGAGAGCCCTTCTTACACTTGTAAATTAAATATCTCTGAGGAGAGAGGGACCGTCATAAGTGACCGTATTAGGGATGTAATGATTCACTCAACTCCAAATTCGATTCGATTCACGATTTTGATTTTACAATTTGATTCGATTAAAAAAATGTAAGACAAATTATAAATAAAATGTGTCCTTTTATTATTGGCTTGACAAAATCTTTTCTTTGTGAAATTGAAATAACACTTTAATAATATACTAAAATAGCGCTTGCATATTGTTGCTCTTTTATTGGTTTTGATTGCGTCTATTTTCCTCATTTGTAAGTTGCTTTGGATAAAAGCATCTGCTCAATAGCAATATATATATCTAATGTAAATATAAATAACAAAACTAAATTGAAATTTTAAAACAAACCCCAAATCAAATAAGTAACACAAATAAAATAAATCTCTTCATATAAACAAAATAAGGCTTTGTCTGTGCTCTTTCCGTTTAAAATTAGAGACAACCACTGCATTTTAATCATGATCCAAACAAAGATGCTGCATACATGCAACATGAGCAGTTTTTAATCGAAATTAAATTGTATAATTTCAAAATTTGAAGCAAAAACAGAATGGTATGACTTCAGTTTTGTGAAACTATACATAAAATATAGCTGCAAGCAGCAATTGTGGGGCCAAGCACTATAGAAGCAAGTCTAAAATCTGGTAAAATATTACACATTGCTCTTTGTATTGTTGTAAAATACATTCATGAAAAAACAAGTTTATACATTTATATAGAAATCCAAAAGAGTTTCTTTTAAATGTATAGCACAGTAAGAAAGGCAGCAAAATATGATAGATAGGACAGAACAAGAAAGACTATTAATAATCTTTGATTGCACAGAAAAATATTATAATGCTAAAGGCGCTAGTATATAGCGGCACAGAAACTTGAAGAGAGTTTCATTGTGTTGCCTGTAGTAACCGAACGCAACACGCTGTTTGATTGCTGAATGGAGGATGACAGACAGCCACAGCGGAGAGAAGAGTTTATGTGAACTTGAATCAAATGACTTAAATATTAATCTGTACCTCTACTATGGAACAGCTTCAGAACACTTGAAATATAGTGCACAAAAATGTTTTGGTGCTCTATAATGTTTTTGTGCCTTTCGTGGGGCTCAACAATAACACAAATTAGTATACGCACAATATCAGATTTGGATCGGTCTTGTCTGACCGATACCCGATTTGCAGAAAATGCCAGTATCGGAGCCGATACCGATCCTGAGTATCGGATTGATGCATCCTTAATTGTTACATCCCTAGACCTGTATAATGTTACAAAATATTTAGATATTAAATAAATGCTGTTCTTTTTATTCACCAAAGAATCCTGAAAAAAGAATCACGGTTTCCAAAAAATATTGATAAATAAAAATAATAAGTGTTTCTTGAGCACCAAATCAGCATGTTAGAATGATTTCTGAAGGATCATGCCACACTGAAGACTGGAGTAATGGCTGCTGGAAATTCAGCTTTGCCATCACAGGAATAATTAAGGTAAATTAAAAAAAAAATACGATTAATTAGGAAAAAGATGTACATTGCATATCTAGAACTACACACATACTGTACATATATTCTGTTTTTTGTTTGTTTGTTTTTCTCTCTAGTTGTGTTTCCTTTAATCCAACCAGTGCAGTATTAGCACTGTGCTGAATGAGTAAATCTGTTTTCCCCTAATATTCATGTCTGCAAGTACATTGTACTTACTCTAAACTGTTCATGTAAACATTTTGCCACATTATATTGGAGTCTAATAAATCAGTGCCCCTGTAATATATAATTTTAAATCTGAGCCATAATGTGTGACATAATATGCGTGTGTGGAACATACATACACTCTACTAATACTGTAGCTCATGGGGGGATATGGGACTGTGACTAAGCATTAGACTATGACTAGTCTTAACCCGATACTGTGGGAGGCAGATGAGTTGAAACTTTGCGTCTCTTCACAAAGAGAGGAAAATGCACAATAGGCTGTCAGAGCACAAGGGTGATTGGCTCACAGATGAAGAGGGTCTTGTCCTGGTAATATAGGGATTACAAGTGCTCAGTCCCTTTCACTGAGTTACTGCTCCATGTCATACACTGCGCCACTGCTCTGCATGGCTCCTCAGTCTAGCACTCATTTCAAAAAGTATATCTTCAGGTAGGAACAATAGATTCTCTCAGACTGTCCTCCAACAAAAAACAACCCTATAGCTTGTTTGTGCAAGCACCTGATTACGACCTATATTTATGTTTTAAAGTTAAGTGCCCTCTAGCGGGTGCAAAGATAATGACAGTGTTGAGTTGCGTCTGTCGTCATGAAATGAGGTATGACTGTCATTACCAATCAAAATGTGTGTTAATTTAAATGCAATGTGTGGACTTACATGGTCCAACCCGATCTCATGGCAATTCATACTTATTTTACTAGGTGGCTTATTTATACAAATTCGTACGAGTGACCACACCTAACCCCGCCCCTAAACCTACCCTCACAGAAATCATGCAAAGTCGTGATTTACAGTGCATATACATTTTATGAGCATGTGTGTTCTCTGGGATCAAACCCATGAATGCTTATCGTCATATAACATGATGCTCTACCAACTGACATAACTGATAGGGGTGCAATTGTAATATACATACAGGTTGATTTTAATTAATTTGGATTTTGTTGAAAAATTCATTTATTTCAGTAATTCAAGTCTTTGGTTCTTTTAATTGTGATGATTTTGGCTCACATTTAACAAAAACCCACCAATTCACTTTCTCAACAAATTAGAATACTTCATAAGAAGTAAAAAAAAAAAAAAAAAAAAATTATTAGAGTATTTTTTGAGTTCTGTAAAGTGTTTTCATTTTTTTTAGTTGTTTTTTGTAGTTGTTGATTTTGTTTTAATTTATTGTTCTTTTTGGGGTCGATTGGAGGTGATCAGTTTGTGGCACTGCTGAGGTTGTAGGAAGCCCAGGTTTCTTTGACAGTGGCCTTCAGCTCATCAAATTTTTGGTCTCTTGTTTCTCATTTTCCTCTTGACAATACCCCATAGATTATCTATTGGGTTCAGGTCCGGTGAGTTTGCTGGCCAGTCAAGCACACCAACACCATGCTCATTTAACCAACTTTTGGTGCTTTTGGCAGTGTGGGCAGGTGCCAAATCCTGCTGGAAAATGAAATCAGGATCTTCAAAAAGCTGGTCAGCAGAAGGAAGCATGAAGTGCTCCAAAATTTCTTGGTAAACGGATGCAGTGACTTTGGTTTTCAAAAAACACAATGAACCAACACCAGCAGATGACATTGTACCCCAAATCATCACAGACTGGAAACTTAACACTGGACTTCAAGCAACTTGGTCTATGAGCTTCTCCACCCTTCCTCCAGACTCTAGGACCTTGGTTTCCAAATGAAATGCAAAACTTGCTCTCATCTGAAAAGAGGACTTTGGACCACTGGGCAACAGTCCAGTTCTTCTTCTCCTTAGCCCAGGTAAGACGCCTCCGACGTTGTCTGTGGTTCAGGAGTGGCTTAACAAGAGGAATATGAAAACTGTAGCCAAATTCCTTGACATGTCTGTCTGTGGTGGCTGTTGATGCCTTGACACCAGCCTCAGTCCATTCCTTGTGAAGTTCACTTAAATACTTGAATCGATTTTGCTTGACAATCCTTATAAGGCTGCGGTTCTCTCGGTTGGTTGTGCATATTTTTCTTCCACACTTTTTCCTTCCACTCAAATTCTGTTAACATGCTTGGATACAGCACTCTGTGAACTGCCGGCTTCTTTGGCAATGAATGTTTGTGGCTTACCCTCCTTGTGAAGGGTGTCAATGATTGTCTTCTGGACAACTGTCAGATCAGCAGTCTTCCTCATGATTGTGTAGCCTAGTGAACCAAACTGAGAGACCATTTTGAATGCTCAGGAAACAGGTATTTTGAGTTGATTAGTTGATTGGCATGGCACCATATTCTAATTTGTTGAGATAATGAATTGGTGGGTTTTTGTTAAATGTGAGCCAAAATAATCACAATTAAAAGTACAAAAGACTAAAACTACTTCAGTCTGTGTGCAATGAATTTATTTAATACACGAGTTGAATTACTGAAATAAATGAACTTTTCCACAACATTCTAATTTATTGAGATGCACCTGAAAAATGACCTATACGGGCATATTGGTTAGAGGACATGTTGGATTCTATCTATTGATTCTATCTGTCTATCTATTAGAATTTTTTTTTTTTTTTTATACTATTAAACACAATTTTTCTTATTTTTTATTTGGTAACATGTTTTCATGTTTTCATCAAGCGTATATATTTTAAAACACTGACAAAGTTCAAGTTGATGCCCTGTAAGATGAATGGAAATCCTGTTTGAATATTTAGCAAACTAACTCAACATGTTTTTTATTATCAAAGGAGTCAAGTGTAAAACATTATCAGAAAGCTCCGCTTGGTGTAATGACCTACTCATTGCATTAATGTAAACCTTTCTGTTTTCTTCTCTTCTCTCAGGTAATTACTTACAGTCCGTAACTGTCTCTTGCACACATTTACGTTTTCAGATTGTTTGTCTTGCTGAGGCCGTTTTAATGTCCTTTTTGTATTCCAAATCTGTGCGGTTCCATCCGCCTGGACTAATGATTTTTTTTTTTCTGTAGTGCATTTGTAATCAAATTCATTTGTTTTCCTGGCCAAAGCTCTCATGCTAACCTCAGCTGACGAGTATCCGTTCTCTCTCTGTCTCTTTCATTTGTTTTTCTCCGTCTTTTTGCAGCAAGGGCAGCTCAACATGATGAGGTGTGTCTTTAATATTGGAAGTGGAATAGGAGCATCTCAGCAGGGCATCTAAATTAACTTGAAGCTGAGGAATGAGGGAGTCTCATAAAGAAAATGAATAAACAAACAAACAAACAAAGAGACAATGACACTATAATAACCACCCATTGAGCTGGAGCTGTAATACAGAACAAATTGAACTCTAAAGTGATCTGAATACCAAGTTGCGCTTTTTTTGAATGTGCACATTTCCCGCAGCGAGTTCCTCGGTGCCTGAAGAAAGTGACAGGTGCTGTTTTTGGTGGATGATGTTTACAGGTTGGGTCATGCAAAGTACAGCACAAGAGCTTGCCTGCAACGATCAGGATCAGTCGATGTGGAATCCGAAGCGAGTCCTCATGACAGATGATTGATAGGCCTCAGCTGCGGCGCTCCCAATCTGATCCTCGCCGGCGATAATGCATTCTACTTTTGTCTGCCTATCACTAATGCAGTGGTCGAAGATGACAGAGAGCGCTCGCCGCACTTTGCGGAGAGAAAGAAATGATATCTTTTTCATTGGAGCAAAACCAGAAACTATGAGGAGGGGGGAAAATGGAGGGAAAGATGGAAAAGTTCCCCCGCTTTCTGTCTCCAGAGAAAGAGAGGCCTTATTATCCACCTGCATTTGCATGATGAGAAAACAGCTCATATTCATCTTAGTAAAGTTGTAATAAATGATTTCAACAGCATCATCATCAATTTTACGCAGGTGCGCTTGTGAAAATCACTCACTTCAATCAAAAGAACCTTAGCTCCCCCTGTTAAAGACGGCTCATTTTTTACTATCACACACTATAACACTGAAATTTGGAGGAAAGAGTGAGGAGAGAGTGAAAGAAGTTGAAGGCAAAAGACAGACAGAACATATTCCGCTGGATGGCGCTACTGAACAATTAACAAGACTGACAACCGAACAGGAAAAGGATCTTTTGAGAAGCTTGGTATGAAAATAAGACAAGCGTAAACAAACAAGAAATAAAAACGACTTGTAAACAAACCGAAAACGAAGCAAGAGACAGAGAGATAAAGAGGTAGGGTGATGTTCTGGGGTCACTCTGAGCTAAATCGACTACTTCAGCAGAATTCCCAAATGCCAAGACAACACCTTAGTCTATAATGACCAGAGATCCTCCCCGTACGCTTCAAACCCCCAGCAGCACAGCTCGGGGAATTAACAGCATCATACACGACGCCGGCTGGATTTACTCGTTGTGCTCTGCACACCTGCTCCTCAAGAAAGTCTTAATTGGCAATTACTGCAGTGCTTTTGTAACACTTGTATGCCTGATTGTGTTCAATCTAATTTTAATCAACAAAGGTCAAATTCAGGACAACAGCTGAAGTAATGCTTAATAAAGCTTTGTTACTTTGTAACAAGGACGTATTGTTCATATTAAGCAGTGATTACTAAGATGATTAGATTCATTACACATTTATTGAAGCAGTGCTGTCTCTTTTGCTAGCGTTTAACAAAGCTAGTCTGTGTTTTGGGAAGGAAAAAAAAAAATGTCCGAAATACTGATCAACCAAATTTGGGGAATAAGGTTTTTTTTTTTTTTTTTTTCTCAAACTTTTTGAGTTCAGTTGGGGAAAATAAAAACTAGCACCAACAAATTGAAAGTGCAGTTTATATTATAGTCAAATGAACAAACTGACTGTGTCGACTCATTTGAATGTTATATAATGAAGTGTGTTTGAAAAGCTCATTATACAGGTTGGAGTGCTCTCTCATGCAGTGTCCATGACAGGGGGACCCTGGGTTAGAAACCCTCAGAAGTGGCCTCACATATAGGCCCTAGTTGATACACTCGGGTTGTTTTTAGCTTCATAAGCACAATTGTCGCGATGGTAGGTGTGAGAGGATGTAAAAGGCCATTCATCTCTGTGAGCGAGAGACTGAGTGAGATCAGTAATTGCTTTTGTCATGAGTCTCAAATCCTTCTGTGCACTCAGCAGTGGTGAAGTTGAGTGTAGAATGCCAAAATATTAAGCTGAAAATAAAACCTCTTATTATCATGTATTGCAGCAGAATAATAAAAAAGAATGCTTAGTTTCACTTGCATTTAAAGATAAAAATTATTTCTCTCATTGTGTCATTAACTGAGAACAGGAGAAAAGTTTTAAAGTATTTCACCTGATTTGATTTGCAGACTGATCAAAAGATGTGTTAGTTTTGAAATGACCCTAAAAGTTTCCTTGAAGAATGTTTTTCCCTGTTGTAAAATTTTAAGAGAAAGTCGCTGCTTTAACTTGATCATTACGATTAGTATATTTGCTGTCCTGCGGTCTCACATACTATTTGATGATGATTCCAATTAGTGTTTTGAATTTATGTAGATAATTAAATCTAGAAGCTTGAAGGTCAAATGTTGATTTTTAAGTTTTTAAGTTATAAAATGACTAAACCCCCCAAAATAACTCTATAAAAACTCTACAAAATAGTAAACTCCATCTAAAACTGCATTTTCTCTCCCCAAAATGTATTATACATGAATTCTTCATGACTTCTATTATTTGAGACTTAACTTAATATTTTACTATTGTACTAAAGCCATTTTAACGTGTCAAAACGGTCCATGTCATTTATTTTTTACCCAACTACATATATAGAATCTACTGTTTTATTATTATTATGATTATTATTATTATAAACATTCATAATTTCATAACAGCATAGATTTTCTAGAACATAGGTATTCACAGTTATCTTCAAGCAAGTGATATGTGTTGAGTTTTTTTTTTTTTTTTTCCACCAGCATGCACTGGGGCATTGATTCTAAGGACTGCGCACACACACAGTTGTTGTTTTATCTAAATTCTTTATTTTTTGTTTAGTAATCTGTTGTCTATTGGTATTTAAAATTATCAGTTGACTGGAACCCTTGCTGTGTTTCATTTAACCGATAGTGAGAGGTGTTTTTAATATTATTTTATGTTTCATTACTTTGACAACAAGCACTTTGGTCTCCATTTAAAGTTTTAAAGAACGTCTAAAAAGTGCATAATATTAAACAACTTTAAAGTTAACTGAATTGAATTTTATAACTTTGTACATTACTTACTAATTCTAAACTGTTGATTGATACAATGATGGCAAATTTCTTCTCCTTTCAAGTTAAATATTTGTCAAATCATTAATCCAATGAATTCATCTCAAAAAACGGCCATGCAAACAGTTTTTTTTTTTTTCTGTGAACACATCTCATTTTTTACAGCGAGTGGAGCTGTAGGTAGATGAGGCTCTGGTGAATGCAATCACACTCTGGTTTGCGTAATTGGGTTTTAACACAGGGGAACAATAACATCTACCCTCAGTGTTTTTGACACAGCTCCAAAAACGCATTACTGCTCAGCGAGGATACCTCCACATTATGTCTTTCTTTCTTGTAATATACCAGCAGAAATGTGCACGCTTGTTTCCTCTCCCACTCTTTTGTGCGCTCTCTCTCCCTCTTTTCTTCTTTGGCAGGAAGCGAGGAATGAGAGGAAGTAGCGGCACATAGCATGTCTTCATTAAAGTGTCATCCTCCATTATTTGGCTCCTATCTCAATTAGCACTTGCTTTAATAAAGGGGCCCTTTCTCACAATCTATCTCTTTCCCTCTCCTTCCATCTCATTCTACTTTCTCTTTCCTTCAACCTGTCTCATAGGATGGAAGAAAAGAGGTTTGCGTTGTTCTCCTTTCCTCTCTCCTCGCTCGAGTTTGGATTTTGGAGGGCCGGTACATCTGTGGCTTGCTTCTGCAGACTCTTTCTCACCCTCACCCCCTCTGAGAGCAATTAGAGCTGCTTGCCTTTGGCTGAGCTGTGAACGCAGGCACCAGATCCCCCTGTAATCACAAATGCAGGGAAGCCACCACGTCGTTACACCACTACAGGTCACAGCGGGGCCCTATCACCACACGTTCCACAGGAGAGAGGGAGAGCAACCCAGACTCACATCCTCTCTTTCCTCCTCCTCGCTGTTCCCCTGGGGAGAACTCTTTATTTAAGTCTTGTAAACCTATATAAATCTAAAGGCAGAGATCACACACTCCCCTCTGAGGCGCTACTCTAGGTATTACCATACACCCGTGCACTATTTCCCACCTCGACCCTTTATTCGGGGGGCCGTTTTATATTTAGCCCGGCCCCGTTGCAGGCTGCCCGTGCTCTGTAATTGAGTGCATACATTTGTGGTATCTGTATGTGACAGTAGCTGACAGCCCCTCTGTAGAGGTGAGGACGGCCTCGGCTAGTCAGCGGCTGATCTCTCAAATTGTACTCTAATTGGGGGATATTAAACAAGCCATCCCACTTAGCCTCTGGGAGGCCGATCCATATTCAGCCTTCTCTTCATATCTAGACTGCCTCGAGCGGCCCGGCTCGGGCTAAAAAGCAGCATTCTGACACGTGGATGTGGTCCGTATATACAGATCATTCATAGAGCGTTCTCTCTGTCACGTGCCAGACAAACAAACACGGACAGGCGCGTGTTCTATCGTGCAATCTGCTCCCGGCACTTTAAGTCTTGTTTATGATAAAATCTCTCATTATTAATATACGTCAGTCTGATGTTTTTCATAGCGTTCAGTTAGTGTTGTCTCAGGGGATCAGAATCATCAACAACAAACATAATTCACTTACTGATATACGTGATAGAAAGATGTTGGAGTCACGCATCTGTCAACATTATTAAAGCAGCACTAGCATTTTGTGCACTTATGTCATTTGTGATATTTATTTTTTCTTACAGCATTTTTTAGTGAAAGTAAATATAAAAACAACAGTAATAAGGTTACTGACATAGAATGAAGTGCTGGAATTGTTTGAATAAGAGCGTTCTTAGTTTCCATTCAACATTAAATAAAGTTAAACTTTATGTTAAGGTGTCTTTAATTACAGTTTAATAAATACTGAGTAGTTACACTAATATTAATACTCAAATAAATAGAGAGTTTTATTCATTAAAATTATTAATCAAATACTGAGTTTTATTATATTAATTGACATGTTCTTACTATAGAGGTAGGGTTTGTTTAGTGTTAAACGCATGTAATAATAACAACAACAGTTAATTATGCAAATTGCTATAGTAAGTACTTGAACACTGCAAAATAAGGTAGCAATTTATTTATTAATTAATTGATTGATTGATCTTTCCAGTCCTGTTCTAAATATCCTTACTATAGTAATAACAATATCTGGTATTAACTAGTTACTAACCCTAAACCTTACCTATGTAATTACCATGTAATTACCATATATAACTTCAGTTTTGTTTTTATTTTTTATTTTTATTTATTAATTAGGTTACCTTATGGGAATTCTTAGCTAAGTAAACTGTAAGTACACACAGTGTAAAAAAAGTCTGACCAAAATAGTGTTATGTTTACTTTATATAATTAGCCCATTTTATGACAAATTTATAAATGGCAAACAGTATGTACATGTATGAATTTTATAAAAAAAAAAAAAATGTATGTTTATATTTAAATAAATGTATAATTATTTTGCTTTTCAGAATGTGTAAGCATTGTGTAAATTTGAAATTCTATAGATAATTACTCATTCTGTGAATTTCAGTTTTTTTGCTATATTTAATTTATAAAATGTTGTAATATTTATTTCAGTATTTTATAACTCTGTTTTATATATTAGCTGAATATTTTATATTTTTCATTTTTAGAAAAAAAAAAAACAGTCAAAGATAATGCCACTAGCATTTCTAATATAACACATATTACAGTGATATGTTACAGGACTTTACCCAAAATGGATGTGACCCACAAATCTAATATAATTATGGCGCAAATATCAAAGACATTCATGGTGTGCTTTACTGTCACTGAAGTACAGGGCTCCTGATTTAGACAGAAAGGAGATGAAGGCCAGGCACATCCTGAGGTCCCACAAAAACCCAAAGGGATAAAGACCATGAATGAATAGTAAAGGAGGTCACGGTAGTTCTCTGCCTTCATTGGCTTTTGGTTTCTAATTTAAGATTACTAAACACACAACAACAGAAAGCAAGGTGCTCTCGCTCATGAACACTCAGAGGTCGATGCAATTTAGCAGGGCAACACTCCATTAAAAAAAGGCCAATGCCATAGCTTAAGGGGAACAATTTTAATGATTAAAATGTTGTTTCTCCAAATCAAACATATTACTTATGCAACTTTTTTTTTTCACTCTGTCAGGAGACATCTGTGATCACTCAGCCTTTTTCATCCTAACACAGGAAGGACGAGAGGAAGCAAGAAAAAAAAAGGAGAAAAGAGAACAACAATAAACACAAAGATGATTTATAAGTACATCCTCTGGTGCTTATTCTCTAACCCCTTCAAACACACGCAAGTACGAACTCGTACATATATTAAAAAAGCAGGGTGGATGTTTATTAATATATTATATGCCAGGCATGGGAATGTGGCTGCTGAGGAGTGTAATTGCAGCGTTGGAAATATTCCTCGGAGGAGCTTGGCACATATTAAAAGGGAAAACTTGAGACATGTTTGTGATAATATTCCTAATAAATCTCAGCGCGGGCCTCAGACTCCTTGACGTTAACAGTAACACGGCCGTTCATCTTGGTTGGAGCTCCAGAATTTAAGATTGGTCGCAAACAATCTGAGCGGCACCGGATTGCGCGGGGAGACGCAGCCCCTGCGTGCGCCTCGCGCTCCCATAAATCTCCTCTTCCTCCTATGCAAATGATGCAAGGCTTTTAATTGATAATTTCTCACATGGGCCTGCACGCTGGTGGACTGGAGGCTTCTAATGAGAGAGAGCCTATAGCATGCACTTTAAAGCCAGAATGAGCAATCACCCTGAGAAGTGGGGTAATTATTTAGCCCTGGGTAGGGTTGAAGTGTGTGTGTGTTTCTAACAGGAAAAAAAGGGGGCAGCTTTTTTAATAATGTGTCTTGAATGTTACCTTGCTTGTGCAAGCAATACTGAGCATAAAAGGCCAGTTGAATTGATAAGGCAGATCCGTGTTCTCTTTTAATGCAGCTTGTTGTGTAAACGCACCTCGATCTATCTCCTATATTAGAGACCATCGGCCAGGAACAATGAATTGTTTCTCTCTCTGTCACATGCGCACAAACTTACACGTTACTGTCTGGCTCACAATGACAATTTCACTTGATTTCACACAAATAATGGGCTGGGACAGAATCAAAAATTAAGCCCCGGTTCTCGCCAGGTATCTTTATAGTGCCACGGGCCTTTGCAACAAAGAGTATTTGTGATGATAAAACATCAATCTTTATATCTCTATCTGCATTTGGCTAAAATATGAGGAGCTCCACCGTACATTTAGATAAACTGATAGAAATCTGTCTGTTGTGTGTTGTAAGTGTCTCAGTGCTGTTTATATAGGCCTGTTTGATTTGTGGCTTGTATATGTGAGTGTGTGTATATGAGCATGTTATATGAGTCTCTCTCTCTTTCTCTCAGTGTGCTCAGGCACCTATACAGCATTAGTTAGCTCACTGGTAGCCCTTGTATTACAAACCATGTATTTGAAATAAGGCATTAAGTGAGTTTATATTCATGTTGTTCTTGAGAGGCATTAAATACAGTGGCATTTCTTTGATTCAGTTCACATGGGAGCACAGCAACAATATTCCCTGGATATTATATATTTTATATTATCTTTTTTTATTTTTTTATTCTTCCTTTACTAATTTTTGGATTAGAAACCCATTCGATTTGATTAAGGTTTAATCAGATTTTAATACAGAGCTGAGTGACATGAGCTGAGCAGTAACATGTAAACTGAAGACAGCACCATAATTATATCTTCACACCAGTAGGGGGAAGAGTGTACAAAGAAACAAGCATTAGTGTAAGGGGATATTTACAGTCATTCAAGAGCTCTCAGTCCAGAACAGCTTCACAATACACATGTACTCAAACATGATTTTAAGTGCACTGTCCCTATGTCAAACATATACAAACATATACAAGAGTATTTGGACACTTGAATGTAAATATGTATGGATGTATCTGCATTATACAGTAAAATATCAAATTTAATATTTCAAAAATAGTGCACAAACACCCTTTTCATACAAAACAATTTATACAAGATAAGTTTATGTATGGTAATGAAATATACAAAATATATTTCAATTATAAAAGTGAAGTTAGTTCTGAGAAAATTTCTAGTGGCAGTTTGCAAATGACAATGACAATGGATTGATATTTTGTCTAATATATTTTATATTTGTCCTACATTATAACTGTTACCTTAAATGTCAAAATACTCTTTGGTGCCACTGAAAAAAAAAGAAAGAAAGAAAAATAAAAAAGTTTTCGTAAAAACAACTGTCAGTTGTGGATATATATTCTACACATTGGTATAAACTATGCAGTGAAAATAGGTGGGGGAAAAAATGTAATACAGAATCCATGGTTTTGCTAATTGAAATATTATGTGCAGATGTTTGGCTCTTGTCAGTTTGTCAATTTCATACAATAAACACATCTGAATTACCAGCGATTAGTAATGAGCCATGTCCATCAATCAAAAATCCACATTGGTTTAGATTGTTTAGACAATCTGTTTTTCATATTTAGACAAAATATTATAATATTTCCTGTTTAAAAAAAAAAAAAAAAAAAAAAAAAAAAAACATGCTGGTTAGCCATGTTTTGAAGCTGGCAGCTGGTTTGAGTTGGTTTAAGCTGGTTCTAAGCTGGCGCTAGTTGCTTAGGATCAGCAATTGACCAGCTTAAACCAGCTGCCATGCTATTTTTTTCAACAGGGTTTCAATGACATTAAATCAACACACACACACACACACACACAGGCCTATAAACCTCTATATCCTCAGATCAGGTTTGAGAGTTAATTCAAAGAATCAAAGCGTCACCACTGCACTACATCAACAGCACATTTTATCAGTCCATCATGCTTATCCATTTATCATCTTGATCTTTCTCTCCCTGTCTGTGACCCATTTTACTCTTTCCTTTGCTACAAACTACTCTACGGTGTGCTTGCCTTCATGCCTCTTTCGTCCTCTATTCTCCTTTCCTTCTTTCTAAAGGGGGTTCATCAACCGGCTTGTTGTACAGCGCAGTAATTAGCAGCGCATGCTTGTATTAATTAGTGGTGAGTGATCTCGTTTTATTAATATGTACTGGAGTGCGATGGGGTTGGAGCCAGAACAATGGGGCGGGTGGTTCAGCGGTCTCACTATCAGCTGACCTCTCCATGCTTCCAAGACACGGGACGGCCAAATAGTTAAACCCATTATTAAACATTTTATGCTAATGCTGTTTGTTTTATAAGCAAATTAACGGCGTGGATTTGCCAAAAACAGGTGCTGTGGTGTGAATGCATACTAAATGATGTGAAACTGGAGGAATTAATTAGAGCATGTGCGGTAATTAGATGCAATAATTTGTGTGATTAGCGGGCTGTTTAAGAAGGAAGACATGCACACTCGCAAGTGTGCGTATGTACACACACACACACAGTTTCTTTACGCATATGCTGTGCATGCTCAAATGGGACAGTTGTTTTGTTGTCCCGGATCACAATAGAGAGAGAATTTGAGAGATGAGAAAATGATTCATTAAAAAAAACTGCTGAGGTGGCTACAGCTAATTACCAAAGCGAGCCGGGCTCACTCATCTCTTTTTAATTCCTTTCCTCTTGTCCTTCCCCTTTCTTTCCTTAAGTCAAAAAACCTTACCTCAAAGCGAAAGGGAAGCTTCTCCACACAGCACTACTAAATTTGGAAAGGGTTTCATGATAAAAGACAGAACCATTTTTTCCCCCTTCTCATCCTTCCTTCTGTTTTTTCATTACATATTATTAAAATCATAAAGTGCATAATTAATTTTTGCAGATGCAGCGCATTTGGAGCTCATTCAGATAGTTAATAAGGTGGCTCCGCATTCATCTGCCGCAGTCAGTCAGATGGAAAAGATCCTGGAAAAGTTGGGAGAACAGATGAGATGGATGCAGACATACAAGTGAACAGAAACACAGAACCAATACAGGTATTTTAAAACTTAGACTCACATTCAATCAAAATTTGCAGAAGATTGAAATTTTGTTAATCGTTTGGACAGTTTTGATGCTTATCCCATGGCTCTTGCCAACAATAACACAGGTTTAAACTTCTAGCTCCAAACTCACTTCTCTTGCTGGGGTGACGGTCATCCTCTCAGGCCATTATTGACACTATGTGTGAACCCTTCTCTCTGCAAATCTGCAGATAAATCTTCCTGTGTTTTGAATGGAGCCAACTTTAGGCTCATTTTTTATGGCCAGTGGGAAACATCCGAGTCCAGCCCCCCACCTTTCCTCAAGCATCACAGGCTAACGGTGATTGAAACCACTTGTTGATGAGTGTGTATCACTTGTAGCACCCTCCCTTGTAGGCCACCAATTCTTTATGGTGTTAACTTCCATCTCATAATAAAAACTGTGAGAATGAGGAATAGCCAGCATGGTTAGGGGAATAGAATTTTGATTAACGGTCATTTGTGTTTAAGAGAGCGTTCATCCAAAAAAATGAAAATTTTGCCATTATTTACTCATGTCGTTCCAAACATGTTTGACCTTTCTTTGGTCCATAAAATCAAAGTCAGTGTAGTTCTATGTAAACATTATATATAAAATACAATTTGAAATTTACATTGATCAGTGCATATATGTATGGTGAACAGGAAGCTCAAAAGTGATTAAAGCTCCACCGAGCTAAAGCTGAGGACATCAGTTGTGACATCCTAATACACACACAAACACACACACACACACACACACACACACACACACACACACACACACACACACACATAGATAGATAGATAGATAGATAGATAGATAGATATTACAAATACTTTATGTCCTGTTTGGATATCCACATTGTTTTGACCTTTTGTGTTTTGTTGTTTTTATTGCGTTTTCCAGCTTCTTTGAGTAGTTTGCGTAGTTCTGCCACCTTGTTGACCCACCAATTTGTGCAGTCAACTTCGGGCACAGCTACAAATTACACAGTTGACTAACATGATTATTTTTTTAAGTATAAAATAGCGAGAAAGGAAAATACTACAACTAGTGCAAAGGGGAAGAGAAATCATGGTCCTATACATTGTTTTGAGTTGGTAAGTTTTATTTATTTATTTATTTTGAAATATTTTCATATTGTTATCCAACCTGGACACGGTAAATTGACGATATGTGACAGTAAAGACATTTATAATGTTACAAATTAATTATGTTTCTAATAAATGCAGTTCTTTTAAACTTTATATTAATCAAAAAATCCTGAAGCATTAAGGTTTCCACTATATTATAAGGCAGTATAACTGTTTTCAACACTGAGAATAATAATAATAAAAATGTTTCTTGCAGATCAAATTGGTATAATAATTTTTGAAGCATTATCTGACACTGAAGACTGGAGTAATGATGCTGCAAACAATAGAAAGCAGTTATTTGAAATGTTAATAATATTTCACAATATTACTATTTTCACAATATTTTTGATCAAGTAAATGTAGCCTTGGTGTGCATAAGAGACGTTTTAGAAAAGCATTTAAAAAATATTACCAGGTCCAAACTTTTGAATGTTTATGTTGTATGATTTTTATGTATCCTGTCCATCTTCAGTTTTGCAGATTGTCAGTCCAAACATCTTTTGTTCAGTGGCATTAAGAAAGCATGTGGGGGAACACACCCCTTACACTCATATCTACTGTAATTGTGAAATAACAAGAGCAACCTGGGGGACACAATTTGTCATCTGTTTTATTAGGAGAGAAAAAACAAAAAAACAAGTGAGCAACGCATATTGCTCTTTTCCTTAATGACCACATCCTATTCTGCTTCCCTTGGCAGAGCTTTGCTATGTCGTTCATTTAAAATATGCATATGTAAAAAAAGTGCCAAGTAAACACACACTGACATATACAATAAAATGTGCATAAGGCCCAAATACGTGGTAGTTGTTACAGGAAGCAAAGCACTAATGAACGAACAAGCTGAGATGAGGTGCTCAGTTTATGAATCATTTATGTCATTATGACAAATGAGATGTTAACCTTAAAAGGCCTTATAATATGAATTTATACAGAGCGAAGTGTATGGTAGGAGAGTTTTCCCTGTAGAAATCAAGTAGAACTTGGTTAAACATGAAATTCATATTGGCTTCCTAAAGCTGAATTAGACGGGGGGCCACACAGAGCTCATAGGAGACCGCCGAACATGAATTATTACCAAATATAATTTCAGCTATTAGTTCACCATGCTGAGTATCAATCACTAGCATCTGAGGTGGAAATTAATATTTTGTGGAAGAAAATAGAGCGAAAGTGAGACTGGAACTAGATTTTCTAGATTTCTTTATTTTTCTTACACTTTTTTTAACTCCTGCAGAGTGCTGGGATGAGTCTGATCCATTACCGTACAGATTATCCATTAACAATGCTTGCACAAAGCAAATGAACATGCGCTGAATAAAAGAAAAGGATAAAACAAAAAGAAGTGGAATGGGGAAAAAAGGATTATGCGTAACTTACCATCCCTTCCAATTTTGTCTAATCACTGCCAGAGTCTATGTTTTGTCTCAAACGGAAAGGGAAAATAGTTTTAGAGGGAAATCCTGTGGTCTCACTGCTTACTTTCGGCTGGCTTGTATCCTGGTTTCTTTGAGTTCTCTGTATGGTTTCCTGAGGAATGAGAGAGATCAGGATCAGGCTGAACCGTAACATGACGCGCAGTTGAAAGAATTTATGCATTAAAGGGGTCCTATCTCGAGGAATCTTCTTTTTTTTTCTTGGTCTTCTGAGATAAGATTTTATTGTATTAAGAAATTATACTATAACTTTCAGAACTCAACAAGAAACTGGTCCTCCTGATAATAGTAAAAGTAAATTGTAAAAAATACCACTAATCCATGTACAGTTTGAAACAGTATCCAGATTTACATACATTACACACATTCTTATTCAGTTTTTTAGTTATTCAACAAATTTCATGCAAACACCAAAACAAGACATTTCTAATATATTACTGTTCAAAAGTTTGGTGTCTGTAAGATTATTACAGTGTTTTTGAAAGAAGTCTCATAATTCAAAAATACAGTAAAAACCATCATTGTGAAATATTATAACAATTTAAAATACAGTTTTCTGTTTTTACCTATTTTACAATTAAATGTATTTTTGTATTTTTTAATTTTAATTTTTTTTAGATTTTTGTAATGTCTTCAGTGTCACATGATCCTTCAGAAATCACTCTTATATGCTAATTTCTTATATCCTTATATGCTTATATGTTAATTTCTTGTTATTATCAATGTTAAAAACATTTGTGCTGCTTGATTATTATTTATTTATTTATTTATGTCTGTTTGTTTATTTTGTGTGGAAACTGTGATGATTGATCTATGATAATAATGGTCAAAATCTTCTAATGGGACAATCTGCTTATGTTTTTATGGAGACATCAGTCCAGCACATATCAGTTGACGCACATTACTTTGTTGAGAATCATCACTGATCATCAACTGTCAACGCTGTGAGGCCCATTGCTACAGAATGACAGGCCTTGAACTGTCACATGAGGCCGTCACACATCCTTTCCATAGCTGCACATTACCCCTGTGTGATTTTGGACTGATCGTATATGTGAAAGTGAAGGGAAAAGCAACAGGAAGGTTTTATACAAAGCTGGTCAGATGGCCACTAATCAACACTATTTTTTGTTTGCATTACACTTGTGTTTTTTTGTTCCGTTCATTGTTTAGTGCAGAGACCTCTGGTTGACTGTGCTGTGGGACTCTGGACTCAACCGAACGCATTTCCTCCTGATTAACGTGATGCCTGTCAGCTCGCTGAGACATTCCCCTACGACCCCTCTAGACCGGACCCCCTCTTCTGCTACTCCTAATAGACGTGAAACGCTCCAGTCAATAATTTTTTCTACTTGTCTTCATCCCTCTCTCTCTCTGTGTCTCTCCTTCTCAGATTGCTGCATGTCAGGAGGAGGTTCACATCAGAAAGTTCAGCCAAATGTTATCTAGCACAGGGAGGTTTCAAATGGGAGGCCTATTGCTCCCCCTCTTCTAACTTCTAGTTTCTGACTCCCTCTCTCACTCTCTCCCTTGTGTCTCTCGCCCAATCTCCCTGCCCCCCCGCGGCTGCCTTTCAGACTCGCAGCCAATAAGTGTCTGTGATAACATCAACAGCTGTCAAAGACCCAGGCAACTGCACTTGTCTCATAAACCCAAACACCTGTACTCTCTCATTCTTTTGATTGTTATCCCTCATACACACGCACACACACTGCTCTGCTCTCTATCACTCACGTTGGTTTGATTTGCCTGTCAGAAAGAAGGGGATGTGCCAAGATCTGTGGAGCCGTGTGAAGGGGTGTGTGTGGGTGTATTCCAGGACGGGAGGGGGGAAATTTATAAACTGAGCGAGAGAGATGAGAAGGAGAAAAAAGAGAGGGAGAAAGGCAGAGAGTGTCTCTTCAAAAGTTTGGCACAGTTTGAAAGGCAGAACTGGGGGCTTATGGGGAGGATGTCACAACAAACTATATACTAAGTCACCCCTTTTTTCACTTCTCTACCTCATTCTCTTGTTTAATTTAAATGAGAAAGTGTGTTTCAACATATGTTTGTATTTAAATGCCAGTCTCATCAGCACCTTTTGCCTCATGTGCACCCACCACCTGTCAGCCTCCAGATGCGTGTCTTTTCCTGGCCTACAACGCTCTTCCTTGGGCACCCTGGCTACATAATCCACCTCTCCCTAAAGGCATTGGCTCCCGTCACGGCTGCTGTCATGCTGGGCTGCTATATCCATCATTTAGTCAATGAGAAGTAATGACAGTGTAGAGCAAAACAACAGCAGTCTGTCTGCGTGTTTCTGTTTGAAGGGAAACACACCAGGTTGCTATGAGACGCGGCCCCATTGGAGCAGGAGCGAGGCCGCAGACGAAGAGGCATTTTGGGATTTGAGACTGATTTGGTGTTTATGATCAGGTGCTGACTGGAAACGAACAGGCTGCTTCTCTGGTGTTTTTGATGTTGTAAATGTTCTCTGGGATATGACTATTCATGAGCTTGGGAGAAAAGGGGCAGGGTTTTTGGAGAGAGGGGCTGTTGTGGAGACAGGAAGTTCTCAATCAAAGCCGAGAGGAAGCATGTTGTCTGTGAGTGTGTGAGCGAGAAAGCAGAGAGAAGGAGTGAGCGAGAGTAATGAGAAAGTGTTTGTCGAGGGTGAGCTGTTCATTATTCTGATTTATGTGTCAGACACATTAATGGTGGAATGGCACGCAGTCGTTCTCCTCCTCCGCCATCGCAAGCTACTGATGGCCAGAGAGACAGAGAGCTGCTACTCACACTCAGTCTTCCTCTGGTTGAGTGTGCGATTATCTGTGATCATGCAGGATTCAGCATGTGTTAAGGTTTAACCCATGACTAATCGCATTGCCTGTGCTGTATCACGGCTGTGTTCTGAGAACACTGACCCTCCAGCCTTAGACTCCATAAAGACCACACAGCATAGTCTACTCGTTCTAATAGAATTCCTGCAGCTCATGTGCTAGCAACAGTCATGAGTTCGATTCCTATAGGAACTAGGGAATGCTTGAGCTGATCAGAGTCTGTGGATAAAAGCATCTGCCTAAAACATTACAGACATTTACAATGTTACATTTACGATGTTACAAAAAATGCTGTTCCTTTAAAATTTCTAATTGATTACAGAATCCTAAAAAAAATCATGACAGTTTTCTTTCATGAATTTGATTATGCTATTAAAATTTGACATGATATTAAAATATAATTTTAAGAATTCTGAAACAAACCTAAAAATTTGAAAATTGTCCAGCATGTATGAAAGCCATCGTTCATGCTAGTTAACTGCATGTTATGGTGCTTCGGTTCCCCAGAACACATCTCATCTAGCCGATCATGGATGTTTTATGACAACTGGCTGCCACATCTTGCTGGCACTGGAGAAAATGTGAGAAAAAAAAAAAAAAAAAAAAAATGAAATTCCATGACTGAAGTGTCACAATAAAACATCTAGTGGAATAAGCAATTTATATCTTAACACATAGTTCACATTGTTTAAGGCACAACGTATGTATGTCAGCAGTGACATAAAATATGGTTTTAATACACCATTACAGACAAAGGAGGGGGCAGAAGAGGAAATATTCCTGCTACTTTTTTCTGTTCATACTCAATAGGTTTTGCTATTTTTATTACCAAAAAAAGATGAAATGAGTCTTGTTTAAGATACTCTTTTCTTTTTTTTCTCCTTTTTTTCTCCTAGCCATGCCAAGAACAAACAAATGGCAGCGAAATGTATGACACATAAACACAAACCCAAACTTGGAAGTATTTGACCTTTTCCTTCTCCCTGATCCTAGCTTCAACATGAAAGAGCAAAAACAAGCTCTTCCGCCCATGAAGGTTGGGCTCGAGATTGACAGTTGTTGTCTGACAGAAGCTTGTTCATTTTAACCTCTTAAAATGAGAGACTGAAAGCTATGTCTTTGTGTTTTATGTGCAATAAACAGGAAATTTTGGATGTGTTTCCTCTTTAGCATAAAGTCATTACTGCCAACACTGAAGAACACATAAGGACGGAATGGTAATTAAATATGCAAAGACAATTGTTTTAATTTAATTCATGCTCAATAGGAGCAAGTTAGCCAAAGGTCCAGGCCTGTGTCTCCCTGGGGATTTGTAAGAACCCATCATGGGCACCCAGCATGGCTATGCTCTTCTCCGCTGTGTGTCTTTGTGCCTATGGAACAAAGTGAAATGCCTGACATGTTTTTTTCTTCTTCTCCGGTTCACTTGTTCTACTCCCTTTGTTAAATCTCAAGTTCAGGGAACAGAGGCCTAAGGGTAGAGATAGAGGCAGTGCACTGTAAACATTTGGTAATTAGGAGCCCGGAATATCTGCTATCATTGCACTTTTTATTCCGCAAATAGTTAGGTAAAAGGGGGTGTTGTCTCTCTCTCAGGTTTTTTTTTTTCTTTTTTTTTCTTTTCTCACAACTTTTCTCACATCAGCCACTCTGTTGTAACATTTGCAATACGTAAGGTTGATCATCCTGTGACTGAGGCCCTTGGCATTGTTAATGTTCATTAAAAGCAGTTTGCTGTAGTTATGCCCTGCTGACTAGGATGAAGTGCACCACAGCACCACCTCAGGGCTAATTAGACAGCACCACCCCATTCTTAAAGGGAAAAATTACCTAAAAATTCAAACTCTGTCATAATTTTTCATATTATTCCAAACCTGTATGATTTGGAAAACCAAAAAGGATATTTTGAAGAGAAAAAAATAAATAAAAAATTAATAATAATTTATAAAAAATGTCTTCTGTTGTGTTCCACCAAAGAAGTAAAGTCATGCAGTCTTAAGAAAAGTCCCAAAAAAGTTAATAGAAAGAAATTTTCTTTATTGATTTTTCACAGGTGTTTTACCTCTATTTTAAATTATACGTTGCACTGTGTTGGTTTTATGGTTAAGGTAAATGTCTGTAAATGTGAGCAGATAATGTCCTTACAGAAAATTGCCAGTACATTTTCCATCTTTTCTTTTTCTTACAGTGTACAGGTTTGGAAAGACATGTGGGTGAGTAAATAATAATATGGCTCAAAATGAATGCTTCACCAAAAAAACACAACCATAAATTTCACTGTATAACTCTGTCACAAGATTATCAACTATCATGTGTGATCCAAGTTCTGTAATTGGCCTTTTTGCTATTCTGTACCAGTTGGACATGTACCAGAAATGCTTTGTGTTAGCGTCAGATGCATTAGCATAAAATGCAGTCGCACGTGAAACGAACTGGCCAGGATGTGTCTGATTTCAGTTCTGATGGAAGATCAGAAGATGAGATCTGCATCAGCTCAGTGGGCAGTGGAGGTTTGTTGGTGATGGCAGTGGCACAAAGGCTGTCATTGTTTTAATGGGAGGCGGGCCATGCTGGGCTGTAATTAGCTTGCTGCAGGTTGCTGGGCCCAGCTCATTTGTGTCAGGCGGCGGGTAATTGTGTTGTAAAGTGCGGGACGAGTGAGTGATGGCGTAGGCCAGCGATGCAGGTGATTTGTGAGGCTGTGGCCTTGCTGTAGGCATTACTAAGCCATCTTGATGTATTTATTTATGCCATGCAAATAAATTCTGAGAATCAAAAGTGCAAGATATTGGTGGAACAAGAATGAGAGAGAGGGAGGAATGGAGGTATATATTTGTGTTTTTACGTACTGTATTGTTATAGTGCCGTAAAGAGTTGAGTGAATTAAAGCGGGAGGAGGGGTAATGTGTGAGCTTGTTTATATGCACAAGAAAGCTTCATAAAAATGTGTGTGTGTGTGTGTGTGTGTGTGTGTGTGTGTGTGTGTGCGTGTGTATGCTGCAGGCTAGAGTACTATGTCTGCTCTCGTTCCTGATGTTGGGAGCTGTATAAGAACAGACACTGCAGGCAGGCCCCCAGGCAACCCTTGGGGCCTTCAAGACAACAGAGACACTCACCTGTTATTACACACACACACACACACACACACACACACACACACACACACACACACACACACACACACACACACACACACACACAAACAGTCGAATGCACAAAACACACACGAATCTGAAGTGGTAAGAATGAATTGATTCATGCATCTTGCAGTCAGCCAGTCTCTCTCTCAATTTCATCTCCCTCTCTCTTTGTGACCACTTAATTCCCACATTTCCACTCAAACAGCAGAGTAGTACTTCAATCAGAGATTAAATAAAGAAAAAAAAAAGGAATGAAAGGCAGGACAAAAACATACCTGCAGGAACGCAATGGCTAAATCAAAGCTGTGGTGTGGCAGAGAGGTAGCTATTAGCTCAACGTGCATTTATTATGAGATACACTAGGCAGGGTTTAATTATGTGATGAAGTTGGCCTGGTGTATTTTGCTGCGAGTGACAGAGGTTTATGCAAAGCCAGTCATTATCACTGTCAGGGAGAGGGAGAGCCAGGTTCCACTTTCATGGCTGAAGGTGTCATTAGAGCTGTCTGAGACCCTTGCTGAGCCCTCTTCTGTGTCCTTACACATCGCTTTAACACTGTAAAGCCTGACATACAAAATAATAGACAGAAAAATCTCATTTTTGGAAATGAAGCAGTTTGAAACTTTATCAAAAAAAGCTAGCTTGCATACACTGTAAATAATGATTTTTAGTAGTGAGTAGTATGTAAGATTATTGGAGTATGTTTTACAAGAAAATACTATTTTAGTGTTTCTACATCAAAATATAATGTTTTATTCAATGTGTTATTTGCTGTTCCTTTGTTTGTGAGATTTACTAGCAATATCTGAGTGAAAACTCTTTCTACAAGTGCACACACACAGCAGTGAGAAGTGAACACACCGTGAATACACACCCGGAGCAGTGGGCAGCTATATATCCAGTGCCCGGGGAACAACTGGGGGTTCAGTGCCTTGCTCAAGGGCACTTCACCCATGAGTATTGAGGGTGGAAGAGAGCACTGTTCATTCACTCCCTCCCACCTACAACTCCTGCCAGCACCGAGACTCGAACTTGTGACCTTCTGGTTACAAGTCCAATTCTCTAACCAATAGGCCACAGCTGCCCCCTAAAAGCCTGCTGTATCGTATTTGCAAACTTAAGATGCTTCAGTCCAGTAAATGTTCTTCTTAAAATATTACTCACAATATAAAAGTTATTCTCACTTTATATATATATTTCTATAAATCATTCAAGATTTCACAGCAAAACTATGAGGCTGGAGGCATGCAGATGGTTGTGTACAGCAGGTTTATTAAATAAGATACTGTTGGCTTTATAGGGTTAATCTGTGTGAGTGCCAATGTCTTCACTCTTTCTCATTTTGCAGAGAATTTTCTAAGATCATGACATTGTCTCAACCAAAGCCATTAACCACAAGCAGACATTGTCAATAAACTTTTATGAATCCCTGTGATACTCTGCAAAACATATGATAGTAATGTAGCTGAATAAAGAGGAGAACTTTGTCTGGTCTGTGCGCTGAGACCACATAATATCTCTAGCTGGGTGCAGAGGGGGTCTGAGACCACTGCATGACCCAGTGCTGTTAGCTGACGGAGAGTGTCAGGGCTTGATTTCATTTGCTATGATAACAGTCATTTCCTCCTGTCAGACAGCAGACAGCCTGTCCCTCTCAGCCAGCAGGCTTCAGTCAAGGCCACAGAGAGAGGATTCACCCTGTCATCGTGTTTACTTGATCTGTTTCCTTTTTAATTAGTCACTTTCATTCATTTTTTTTCTGTGTGGTAGAGAAACATTTACTGGGTAGTATGATACTTAGAATGATGTTAACAATGAGTGACAATACCATTACAAAAGCATATTAAAAAAAAAAAGTTTAAGAAAGTCTTATGTCTTATGCTTACCAGGCTGCATTAAAAAAAAAAAACGTATAACCAGTAATATTGTGAAATATTATTGCAATTTAAAATAACCGTTTTCTATTTGACTATATATATATAAAAAAAAAAAAAAAAAAAAAAAAATCTTGTGATGGCTAAGCTGAATTTTCAAATAGCCATTACTCCAGTCGTCAGTGTCACATGGTGCTTCAGAAATCATGCTGATTTGGTTCTCAAGAACATTTGTGCTGCTTCATATTTCATATCAAGGCTGCAAGCCAGTGTGTCTTATTTAATTTAAATGACATGCTTTGCAGCTCATGTTGTAAGTGAGAAATGAAAGCTCACAGATCAAAGCTTAAGTTATAGCTTTGTCACGTTTCTGTTAACGTCTTGACAACACTTTTGTTTTTTGCCATACAAATGTTAAGATCTGAAGTTTGGTATCTAAACACAGTAATAATTTCTGAGTGTACCATTGTTGCACTCCAGAATTAACACTTCCACATCCAGTTTTTTTTTTTTCCATCCAGTTTGTAATTTCAGAAGCATTTAAAGGCCTCTGAAAGAGAGATGGAGAGAAAAGGAGAGAGTGTGGGGATAGAAAGAGGTGTCAGGCTGATCCTGTACTCTTGTCTTTCAAACTCTCATTGAGAGTTCTGCATCTCACTCTTTCATTGCACTTTCTATTCTCTTTACCCCCTGCTCTCTTTGCCCTCCCAATTCTTCTCTTGCCATGGTTAAAGAATGACAAGAGTGAATGATCAAAACCTCCAGCTCTTTTTACCCTTGTCCATCACTCTGCATTGTGTGCCTCTCTTTCTGTTTCACTGTCTGTTTCTTCCTCTCTCTCTCAGCTGACAGGCTTTAGCTTCAGAATGAATCAAGTTCTCTTCTCTTCTCCTCCACGTGACCTCATTCCTTCTGCAAACAGTCTACAATTAGCAATCACATTACAAGAACTGAATGCAAATTATAATATATTCCGTCTGTATATTGAAATGAATACATCTTTCTTTCTTTCTTTCTTTCTTTCTTTCTTTCTTTCTTTCTTTCTTTCTTTCTTTCTTTCATGCTTTTTTACATTTTATTTAATGTATTCATTTTGTTAAGATTGTTTAATGTTTTTAAATGATGTCTCATGTTTGAGACATCAAACTGCAGTAATGCAGTAAAAAATATTACAAAAGTAATATTCTTAAATATTATTGCATTTTAAAATAAATGTTTTCTGTTTGAATTTATATTAAAATGTAATTTATTCCTATGATGCAAAGCTGAAATTTTAGCAGCCATTATTCCAGTCTTTAGTGATCGTTCAGTTCTGATTTTGTGCATATTTGCTGAATAGAAAGTTTAACTACATTTATGTGAATTAGAAATCTTTTGTAATATTTTTAAAAAAGTCACTTTTGATCAATTTAATCTGGCCTTGCTGAATAAAACATTAATTTCTTTAAAATAATATTTTTACATTTTCTTCAAGAATTACAGTATACTCTATAACAGAGTTAGAATAGATTAGACTTTATTCCAGTCATATACAGGTATACAGTAGAAATGATATGTTGTTGTTAAATGTCAATGCATGTAATGTTATACAGATGTACACAGTGAGTAATAGAGAAAAGTAAACTAAGAAAAATAAATAAATAAAACAATGATCTTAAGGCTGCACTGTATAATCCCTCTGTATTTCTTTGTATCTCTCTGGTCCTCATCTAACATAAAAATGCAAGGATTCTTTCCATCAGACAGCACTGTTTTCCCTTAACTACGGTCCATGGCAGGGCTGAGGAGAGAATAGCAACGCACATGTCACCCGGTATCTGCTCAGGGCCTGTTAGAGATACAGTATTGCTGCCGTCGCCCCATACGTGGCCCCACTAGCACACAGCAGTGCAGCCATGCTTTTCTGTGCTACACCGCCAGTGCATTAATTGTCTGTGGGCCACGGATCACTTCGGACAGTATCATTAAATGCCATGTCATTACTCGTTATGGAGCGATGCCCCTTGCCTTGTGGAGAGGGGGTTTCCGAGCCCTCACGTGGGCGTATGTTTTGAAGCAGTACTGAAGAGGTGGTCGAAGCCCGGGACAGACAGAGCGAAAGACGGAATTGGCATTAAATTGTAGAGGGGAGCTGTATTGACTTTGACTGCTGCAGGAGAGGGCTGTTAGTGCGTGTGCTAGACGATGTTTGTCACTGGAGTGAGGGCAGGCTGAGTAGATGTGCCAGGCTCAGGGAGAGAAGGCGCGGGCTGAGCGATATGGATAGGTGAAGTCTCCCGGTGGGACGTGCTGCCGGGCTGCACCGAGCTGGGAGGAGAGAGGCTAAATTGAAGGTTTATTTATCCAATTCGCTGTCAAGGTCGACTTGTCGGGAAGCTGTCCTGTGTGTGCTCACCAAATGCCAAAATCCCGACGAATTGTTAAGAGAAAGCTGAGGGCCCTGGAATCAATGACCTTTGTGCATCAGGCATCAACATGCCAGAGTCTCTTAAGGCCATTCTTTACTGGCTATTACACGTGCCTCTTAAAATGAGAGGGAGGCAAGGAGCTGTCTAAAAACACCAGCACACATATATACTGACACGCACACATACGGGTGAATGCCGTGGAGCTGACAGACTACAACACGTGCCACATTGATGGCACATGTTTGACTGAAAGAGTATAGCATGAAGATCCTGATTGTAATAAATGCCATCGTGGCAGCGTCGTAAAAATTCCCGTACTGCTGCATTGCATTTTGCAAAGCTCACAAATGTCACATTTAATTTAATAAAGGAAGTGCATTTCATGATTATCACTGAGTTTAAATTAAACAAGGTGGGTTGAAAGGGGTCAGGCGTTTCACTTTCAATTAAGATAACTCTCCATTGTTTATCACGCAGTGTAAGATTAAGCACAGATGGCTACAATGATGACGTCTATGTAGATCCTGTTGTCTTGTATTGATTCCCACACTGAACAGAGAGCAGATTTTTTCAGGTTAAAACTTAATTTCTTTTTAGATTTGAACTAGCAAAACGTGTCATAAAAAATATATTTTCAAATTTTGTATATAGTCCATTATTAACAGGGATCATGATTTAAATGTTTTATATTTAAATAACTACACCAATGTACATATTAACATGTAAAATATTTGATAGTTGTATATAATATTTGCATTGGCGTGTATGTGTATTAATGAATAATGAACAAAGTTACCATCTAGAAACCCACCTCCCTACATAAAATTAAATAAATAAATAATAGAAGTATGTTAATCTTTAGATTCATATTGGAATATGGTTAAACTACTGTGCTGCTGGTGTCCTAATGATGTATGTGTGCTTTGGCTGTTGAGATGTGGTTCCAGGATTTTCATTCAGTTTTTAATCACTGCATGAGTGAGCTGACAAAGGTTTGATAGGAAGCTTAATTCCTTTATAGCACGTGGACAGACAGAGTGCTCCAACAGAGGGACCACCTCGTCAAAGTTTCAGAAGGCCCTGTCAACATGAAAAGAACATGACCTTTAAGTTGTATCAGCATGTTTGCTGATGCATACAGGGGAGTAGAAAAGGTTCCACAGCCATATATATATATATATATATATATATATATGGCCATGGAACATTTTTGTATATATATATATATATATTTTTTAAAGTTTGACAAATATATATATATATATATATATATATATATATATATATATATATATATATTATATATATATATATATATATATATATATATATATATATAAATATTATTTTTAAAGTAATTAATACTTTAATTCAACAAGAATCCAATCCAACTGATCAAAAGTAACAGTAAAGACTAAAGAAAAAAAAATCACAGTTTCCACACACACACACACACACACACACACACACACACACACACAATTACTCTATATAACTCTTTTCAACAATGATGTTAGTAAGAAATATTTCTTGAGTACCAAATATTAAAATAAAGAAGCCTGTTATGCTCACCACAGTGTTTTAAAAAATCACATAGCCAAACTTTTGATGGGTAGTGTACAAGTAGAGTATATATTGTACAGTACTAAGCAGAAAGCATCTTAATATTTATATAATACTGTATATAAAAAAATATTAAATTCCCCAAATGAATTAACCTTATCTAGTTTCTTAAAACTCTTTGAAATGTCCCTTATCTGAGATAAACAGTGCCGCTCCATTGGTTTTAATGCAGAATTCCAGTGAAAGGACCACATTGGGAAGCAGACCACAGTGCTCAGATGAATTAGTCTCAGTTTTTTCCCAATTGGCCGGATAAAATCCTTGTGCTCATTTCAGTCATGCAATCGGCATTTCTCACGCAGAACTCCAGGGTGCTGGGGAATGGCTTGACTGACAGGTGTTTTCAATCACATCTTGTATATTTCTCTCCTGTAGGCCTGATGGGAAACACAGGCTCAGGGATCAGATACAGCAACCTACAGTGTGCCCTGTACTAATACCATATTCATGTCATTTATTTCATTTCATGGAATCACATATACCTAAAAATTTCCTTTATCGAAATGAAACCGTGGCTAACTGGTAATGTATGCCAACAAAACCTTAGTGGACACATTCTCATTGGACTTCTGGCGTAGAGGAAGTAATATATAAACAACATGATATATGAACCTTCAGTGATTATTATTCAAATGCCCGTTATCACCACGAACAGTGAATAATCCCTATTGAGCATGTACATGTATACACTCAGTTTAGTTTTATTTGCATTTTGAGGCTGCATTAGCATACAATGCCCTGTAGTGTATCTGTTTCTGTGGGTCGTGGATTAGCACACGGTGCACTTTTATCAGCGGTTTGAGCTGCAGCTCAGTTTTGCTCCTTTACTTTTTAACTTTTTTTCCCTTTCTGTGTTTTTTTTTTTTTTTTTTTTTGTACATGGATGCGCATGGCAACGTGATACGTATGTTGATTTGGAGGAACAGAGACTTACAACTGAGTTCTGTGCCTGCATTTATTTTTTTCAAACATGCTGGGCGCTGCACATTTCAGATAGGCCCAGACTTGGGATATTCATCCTTGAGAACACAAAGATATGCCCTACCACTTTCGTTTGGCTTTGAAATGCTGGGGTAAATTGCAAACACTGTTGGCTTAAGGGAGAATCAAGACTTATTATTATGGGTCTCAACTGATTTTACACTTAACAATATGACAAACGAAATGGTTGCTTGTGCAATGCTTTGTTTTTGATGGTACAAAGAAACAGCATATCGTAGATTAATCCTCTTTTTTTGCAGCATGTGGACATACAAAGACACACACGTTCACAAAAACACACATGGTCTGTGGGTGGAGGTGGTGTGTGTCCAGCTAGAGATGAGACACAGACACTCGGTGGACACAATGTGGGTGGTGACTGATGACCAAACACTAGCAGAGTATCAACTCACCATGGGACTCAATAAACTGCACGAGGACTTGGGGGCATAGGCCACCTGAACCCGTGCCAATTTTTGCGTTTGTGTATGTGCGTTTGAGCACACTAGCAGAACAAAAGCCCTTGTCACATTAATAATACACTTCCAACACATGTTCATCATTTTGAGGGTGATGCCCTTTGCTCTTAGAGCAGCTCTACTATTGGAACATATGAGGTTAAAACCCTGCTGGGGAATCAAGTAATCGCTGGTGCAGTTTAGATACTTAAGGGTCAGAGTGTTTTCATCTGAATATGTGCTTTAACGTTTTACAGTATGCGTAATATGTAAATTAGCACTTGAATGTGAAAGGAAAAATCTCCTAGATGGATGGAAAGCAAAGTGTATATTCAGTTCAAATCTGCCTGGGTCTTTCCTGTTATGCGGGACCCTTTGAACTTTTGGGAAAAATAAATAAATAATAATTGTTGAAAGTTAAAGTATTCATATAAAAGGTAACCATTCAACATGTTAAATTTCATTACACCAAATACACAAAATAATGTTCTTTTTAGCAGCATCATATGACCCCTTTAAGAAAACACCAAGCTTTCAAAATTACACAATGGGTTAATTCAGCCTGTGAAATTGTTATTTTATGATAATTTGATATAACATGATAATTTTCACAATAGCAAGAACATTTTAGATCTACAACAGAATAGATAGAAGAGGGATAAAGTTAGCCTTTGCTTAGTTGTAAGTTTACTGCAATGCAGGGTCACTGGAAAAATGTGCCTGTTTCTACATTTCTGCAAAATGATATTGGGAAAAAGCATGTTTTATCAAAAACAGATGAACATAGATGTGGCAACGTTTTATTAGGTTGGTTGTTTTACATATTGTTCAGAAATGAAATGTCCAGTGAGTGGCGCTAACAGGTTGCTTAGGTGACGATAAAGTTAATAAATCGAAAATAACTTACTACCTACACTAACCTACCTTAAACCTAACCAATAGTTAACAAAAACAAGCGTCGTATAAAATACATTTGCTGAAGCAACCATGCCATTTGAGTTTTCTACTGCAAGTCTTTGAGCTATTTTGCTGTGACTCATCATTGAGCTTTGTAATATATGTGCTGTACCAGGTGAGCTACCGAGCAAGTTTACGTTGAAAGAAAAGCCATACATATAGAGCTGATTATGTAATGAAAATGTAAAAATGTATTAGTTTACAAATCATGCTCTAGTGTTTTGACATAACATAGTATTGTAAAAGAAACCAGGCAAAGCTAAACCTTTCTTATTAATCAGTAATCTGCACTTGTGAAAAGCGATGGCAATCTTTGTGAAAAGTGATTCATTTCAGCAGTTTTTGCAGAAATATAGGTAGAGGCATATTTTTGCAGTGAGCTTGTTGTTTAGTTTTGATAATTCTTTGACATTGTAATATAACAGACATTGTAAATAAACATTACATAATTCTTAAAGTGTATTTGTCTTAATATTTCAACATGTTGCTTTTATATTTGCATTTAATAATTTACATTTCTTAATTAATAAATGTAAATATATTTCATAATTTTCCATGGTAGGCAGAAATGACATCCAATGCATCCATTCAAACAAAGTAGTGAAATTAATTAGAATTCCCCCATGTTTACTTAATTGTGATTGTGAGAAAATAAACTAAATAATATGATGTACTTCTTTAACAATTCTGAGTTTAATATTGTATCAAGTATATTAAGACATATATGATTGGGGGCATGGAAATGTACTGCATAAAAGCAATGACTCACCTGATAAATTGAAGTGCTTTTCTTTAATCTAATAATGCTCTGAAGTAGATATCTTCTCAGCAATCTCATTGGCTTTCTCTTAGATAAATACAAAGCAAAGGTGCAGGCAGACTTCTCTTGAAACTCTCTTAAAAAGTGTTCTTTATTAAGCACTCAAAGCACAGACAAGCACAGACACACACACATTTGTGCTGTGATAGTTGAAATATTACACTGGCGTATTACATTGATGTTGTGGTGCTAACACAGTATATCTATAGGTTTTTAAGCACAAGACTAGCTTACTCACCGCTTTGACAGATCGAGAGTAAATCAGAAGGCCTGTGACTGCGAGTGCCAGGTTTTTTTCTTTTTTTTTTGTATCTAATTCCAGGGCCTTGAAACAACTTGCTTATTTTCATCTCAGTTTTGGCTCTCCACTAAAATAAAACATTGAGCGATGAATGCGCTGACAGGTCATTGTGTGTCAAACTGTCACTCTTTAATGGGTACATCTTTCAGCTGCAGAGCTTATGGCAAGAGAACAGGAGGGGAGAGAATCCGGGAGGAAGAGGTGGAGATGGAGAGACAGAGAAACAGACACAAAACGAGACAGAGAAAGTGGGAAGGAGTTACACTAAAGAAAAAAAACAAAACAGAGAAATAAAACTGAAAAAGAGAACCTTTTTTTTTTCTTCTGAGTTCACAATGCATCTTTTCTGTGACCAAACACTTGTCATGTGGAGGGAGAAGTTGAATAAATTTTTAATGATCCCGAGAACAAGTGCCGCTTTGAAAATCTGCTGCACCTAATTTTTTTTCTTCGTTAGCCAAGGCTCGCTAATGCATCAGATACGCTAGCAGCGTGTCCTGAGGAAAAGCGCTATAATTGTGTTGTTCTAATATCGCGCCTCCCCCTAATGTTCTCCTGGTAATCAAGCTGGGATTTATTTATTTATTTATTGAGGTATTCTATTTAATATATTCTCTTATTGCATCATATCTCATACAAATCTTGTCAATTATAATCGCTTGTGGATGACAGTCCAAATAATTATACACATTTCCTTAAATTCTCTTTGTGAGCTTGGTTAATCAAGCCTTGAATGAATGATTGTGCTGTTTATATAAATTCTGTCTGTTCACTCTCAAGTCCCTCATGCCAGTTTTCACCTCTCATTTTCAAACCTAATAAGAAAAAAGGAATACATTAAGCTCTAGTCAGGGGCTCCTGATGCAATCAAACTAAATGTATTCACAGCAAAATCTAGAATACAAAGCTCTGCGGCCGTGTTGATAATGCAGCCCATCTTCTCCGTCTCTGTACTGAACGAGTGTGTGTCTGTTTGCAGAACTCCATCGGAATTGAAACGAGTGTCGGAGAAAAGGGAAAGACAAGCAATATTTTCAGTCCTTATAAGTGTGAGTTTATAGGCCTTTTATTTGAATAAATGAATTGGAAGCATTTTATGTGGTTGAAAGGAGCTTAGTATTCAAATAGGTGGCCTAAGGCCTTGGTGCACGCCTCTCACTCCAGATCTTTTTAATGCAAGCGAACCCTGCTCCACCGTATGCCGTGCGTTGTTTGGGCTGGTGAGGGAAACCGAGGGAGGCTGTTACAGCCGATCCATGCATTATTTATTGAGAGATATTAACTACTTCAGTTCTGTTATTAAAACAAGAGGGTTTGGCCTTGAATAGCGAAGACGAATGTTAACAATTCTCACAATTCAATTCAACAGCCTTCCCTGCTTGGCGTTTTAGAAAATCTGTAAGCGTTGTGCATGTTTTACCAGTTCGTTCTGATATTGTTGCTGTGTTTTAAGCAGGACCCGTTTCTCCTGTCAGTTGAAATTGTTCATAAATTTTTACAGTACTTTTGTGCAGTTAAAGTGTAGGGTAGGGTGAGTAGGTGTATTATAATATATAACAAGACTACCCATCATGTGTCTACAGCATCTGTTAAAGAAATAATCTGGGTTTCTGTACTTAATTTATGTAGTAACTTATGCCACAAATGCTTTCAATTTTGACTCAACCGTCTTTTCTTAAATAAATACACAAACAAACAATAAAGGAGGTTATGGTGAGGCATTTACAATGGAAGTAAATGGGACATTTTTTTTTATTTTTTTTTTAAATGAAGCAGAAATGTGAAGCTTATAATTTTATAAAAGCACTTACATTAATTTTTATGTCAGAACTTGTGAATTATTTGAACTTTAAATTCTTTAAATCTGCATTTTAAATTGGATACTGTGAACTTAACACAGAAAATATTATTTATCTTGTGGCTATACTATTGAAACTGTGAGTATTTTGACATTTGCAGATTGGCCCTATTGTCTTTTCAGAGTAAGTGCCTTATTTTTTTATTTTTTTCTAAAAAATAAAAATGGGACAAGTGGAAATTAATATTTGTGGTAATCAAAATATTGCAACGAATGCTGTTAATAAAGCTCAGCTTGTACTAAACAGTTGTATTTTACTTTATTGTTTAGTTTTTTGTAAATCTAAAAGAAAGTAAAGAAAACAAGAAAGTGATGGAGGGACAGAATGAGCTCCTAGATGGATGATAAAGCATTTAAGGGAATTATTGAATTTATTTTGCTAAGTGAGTGCAACCGATTTTGGCTAGCGTGCAACCCACGGACTCTTCTGTGGTGGGAATAAGGAACCCTTGACCCCTGTGGTCAGAGAGGTCAAGCTATTCCAAAGACTCTGAGATGTTAGGCCATCTTTCACCTCTCGTCCATGTAAAACAAGCCCAGCACCAATCATGTCTTGCAGGTGTTTGTGTGTGTGTGTGTGTGTGTGTGTGTGTGTGTGAGCATACAGTATGTGTCTATATGAGCTTAAATCTCAACCTCTAGCCCTTAGGTAAAAGGGCGGGAGGTGGAAAATTCGTCCTGGCCTGGCAAGTATTGCTGCCCATAGAGAATGAATGGCTTTAGCACGGCACCCAGACAGAAAAATCAATGCCTCATATGAGGAGACTGCGGGGGTTAGGCTCCCATGTTCATGTCAACAAGGCTATTGGTTTTCTTAATACTCCAAAGTTGGCGTTTCCCTTGCTGCAGGAGGGCCTATGCTGTGACTTGTGTGGTCAAAGCTTAACAAAGGGATTGTGCCTCCAACCTCCAACACTCAAATGCTGAGTCTGGCCGGGGCAAGGCAAAATTAATTCTACAGCATGACACATGGTCATTAGTTTCAATCCTGTATGTTTGTGTTTGCAATGCTGAGCTGGAGCACAGTAATTCTGGAACGGCAGATGGGCAGGTACAGGACTGACAGAGCTCTGAAGGGCTTGTTTTGTTAACTACCGTGTGTTGGTGTTTTTAAGAGCTGATCAGTGGTTTTAAGTTTTCAAGTTTGATGGAGAGCATAACCTCATTGCCACATTCCTGTAATGCTAGGATTATTAGGATGTTGTCAAGATTTAAGTGTAGAGTGTGCAAATGCATTCTTTTGCTGCAAATAAAAGTTAAAAACACAAAGCTAAAGGTGTGGATTTGGTGAAAGAAAAATAAAAGGGTGAGAAATAAAAATAGACTTTCTTCACAAGGTGTCAAAGAAATAGACAATGAATAGATCTGATAAATTGCCCTTCACATTTTTTTTTTTTTTTTATAAAAACAACATTGAAAAGATTTAGATAGCACTACAGAGTTCCTGATGGCTCACAAGTCATGCAGGTGATTTTAAACTTCACATCAAATAATTAAAACATTAATAGTGAATAACTGCAATGTTTCTGAAATAATCACTATATACAGTATATTGTTATATATTGTTATATACATATATACATGAAATGTTTATTTTTTTGTTTTTTATTTTATGCTGTTCTTCAATTCATCAAAGAATCCTTATATATATATATTATATATATATATATATATATATCTATATATATATATATATATATATATATATATATATATATATATATATATATATATATATATATATATATATATACTAAAAAAATAATTAAGCAGCTGTTTTCAACAATGATAGTAATAAGAAACTATTCTTGAGCACCAGATCAGCATATTATAATGATTTCTGAAGGATCATGAGGCACTGAAGGCTGGAGTAATGATGCTGAAAATGCAATACAAATTCATCACAAAATTTGCAATGAAGGGAATAAATTACTTTTAAAATATATAGGTAACACTTTATAATAACTTCCATTACTAAATCATTAACATACACTATATAATACTTAACAGATCATTAGTTAATATATATTCAAACAGCTATAAACATGAGATAATGTGCTTTTTAATGTTTACTAATAACCTTATTATACATTACCTAATGATTAACAGATAATTATTTCATGTAAATTAAAATGCCTACAAATGTCATTAAACGTTTAGTTCATATGATCATGGACTTATTGAAAATCTACAAATGATTTTAATACATTTTATACAGTGACTAAGAGCTTTTGTAATGCACAACACTTTTGCTGCTATTGGAGTGTGACACGGGTAAGGTTTGGGACAGGTTTTAGGGTTGGTTAAAGGGTCAGAAGTGTACTGTACAGGGGTCAGTTTGATTACTATAAGGGAACACTGTTCAATCTGTTTATATATACATTGTTTTGATGAACAATTATTTTCTTGAAAAAACTTATTTGTTTCCCCCTGTTTGATGTATGATTCAAGGAATATTCTGTTTAATGATAAACAGTAGTATGCTAATATGTTGAGACAATAAAACGTTTTCCACCCCAATTACAATGTATGTTATATCTTTAGAAAGCATTTACCTAATTGAACTAACCACCTTTACACAATTTTTTTTACAGCAGCTAAAAGTCCAATGCCCATTAAGATACTAAACGATTAGTAAACATTTGTAAACATTTACAAATGATGAGTAGTCTCAACTTTAGATTGGGTACTGCGAAAACATGAACAAATAATGAATAAATGATTTGTTAAGATGTGAAAATAGGGTGAAATCAGGTCATTTGGGACACATTTTGCCATTGAGATGACTGCTCTTAAAGGTACTAATGATTAGTAAACATTTTTTTAAAACATTAACAATAGGTGAATAATTTCACTTTAGATTGGGTACTGCAAAAACATGAATAAATAATTAATAAATGATTTATTAAATTGTGGAAATAGTAGATTCTATACAACCAATGAAGACCAAATATATAACCTTGTGTTAATGAATAACATGTTAACACAAATAGTTTGTGAAGTGCTTAAAATGACTAATTAAGTCATAAAAAAAATACCATTATGTACAGTAATATATGATCTGAAGTTGAATGGCATTTGTTAGCATTCTAAAGTGGATTAACAAATAAGCTTGTAATCATTGTATAATTTCTGTTAAAATCAATTGTAGATTTTTTTTAAAAAGTTCTTGACTGTATGACTTGAAAGTTGAATGACATGTGCAAGCATTAACTAATGATCCATTAAGCGTTATTTAATGTTTGTAAATGATTTATTAATGAAGCTTTTAATAATTGTAAACCCCGTAAAAATCATTTGAAGATTTTTCAAAAGTGCATGATCACATGCATTGAAAGTTTAGTGTCTTTTGTAAGCATTTCAATTTACATTAAATAATGATCTGTTAATCATTTGGTAATTTTTAATAAGTACATTAGTAATATATTTTTAAAAACATTATTAAAAAAAAACATTTACTTTAACATTTTTATAATATGTAACAATAATACAGTTTACTGTATTACTGTGATCAAATAAATGCAGCCTTGGTTCAGCATAAGAAAATTGAATACACATACATGCATACAAAAATCTTACTGACCCCGAAGATATCCGAACAGCAGTGTACAATATGTACTACAGCAACTGAGCCACTATCACAGATTGTCAATATAAGCATTGTACTGAATTTTACCTTTTACATGTATCCACTCTGTATATTATCAGTTTACAAGCAACATTAATGTGATTTAACATTTTGAGTTATTACACACACAACATCCAGAGCACTAGATGTTTCAGCAAAAGTGCAAGAAAAACTAAAATTAATCTTTCACTCATACACCATTCTCACTTGACCATAAAACAATGTGTAATATAAATGACACCAAAAATGAGCATGACTCATGTTCAACTAGTCAGTTTCACACAATAATGCCTATTCTATACACCTCTCTACGACTGTGCCTCTCTCGAAGAGTTTGAAACAATTGGTGTTAGAGTCAGTTTGCTAAAGCATGCCCGGAACTATAACTATCTTTTACTTAAGTTACATCAGTGTAATTGAGAAGCTCAGATGAGTTTGTAAGATGTAGTGTGTCTTGTTAATTTCCAAACAGTAAAAAAATAAGTAATTGATCAGAAAGTGCTTTATTGAAAAGAAAAGAAAAAAAAAAACCTGTAGATCTGTACAAATTACAGGTACACCTTCAGATTTGGCTGAATGTTAAATTAGATGTTTAATTGGCATGATATATTTAAAAGAGCAAATCAAATCACGTATTAGTGTTAGATTTAACAAACTGGCCTGATTAAATGCACTTGTATGCACACAATCACCCAGATACTCTTTCTCCCTCTCTTTAAGTGTACATGATTCTCTATTATGCAAAGGAAACAAAAAGAACATAAGAGGAATTGGTGCACAGGAATAATTCCATTAAGGCTCTCTGGCTGTTTGATACACCATGCACTGATATATTTTCTAATAGGAGAAAGAGGAAACCAGCCAGGTAATTACTGCCGTAGCACATAGACGTATATTAAAACTCACCCTACTGTATATACACAGAGTAGACCCTTTCCTAATCACTGCCCTCCTCGAAGGAAAAAAAAAAATAATGGTACACTGTTGTTTAGTTGCACACGTCCCCTCTCTGGTGTGTCGCTAATTTTGGCTTTTGTTTTTCTTTAGTAGCTTTCTCCTTAACCGCCGTCATGTGGCGTGAACCCCCCTCCAGGCACACTCCGGCACTATCGTTAGCTGTACGGCACTCTGGGTGGAAGAGCGAAAGGGAGGGCGGGTGTTTGTTGGGGTGGGGGCAGCAGGAAAAGGGAGTGAGCATTGCTCACCCAGAGCAATCGGATGAAAACGCAGTGCAGATGTAATTTGTTTTCAATGGCTGTTTCAAAAGAATAATTGTGGTGACACTGGCCGATCGATAGTATGGATTTTTGTTTTGGAGTGCCCTGTGTGTGTGGTGCTAAGAGGAGTCAGGAAATACAGCACTGCAGCCTGAATACAATAAAAAATGGATGGTGGGGGTCTGTGGGTATTTGTGGGGCTGCTCGCCTTCAGTTGGGCGGCAGACATCATTGGCGGGATTACTGAACGTGTCCTCTGGGCTACCAGAGCTAGTCTGGTTGTGTGGCCATAGAAACTGCTGTTCCTGTCCCTCTTCCTCCCCCTCTCGCCTCTGCTACTCTTTCAGGGGGAAAAAACATTGACTACACTTGAATAAACTCACTTAAGATGAAATGTAGCAATGGCACGTGAGAGAAAGAGAAAGGGAAGAGAAATAGAAATAGACCTCCTGCACAACAGAAGTGGGTTTTGAGAAATAGATCTGTACACAATGAATGGACTTGATTGAATAAAGCTGAAACACACCAGCTGACTTTACTGTGCATATAAAACACAATCCAGACTGATACAATGAGACTGTGTTTGAGAAAGTAACTAGCCGATGACGAATGACAGTAAACACTTAGCTTTACAATGAATTCAAAATAAAACAAATTCAGCATGTCAGTCGCCATGATGCTTAGTACAGGGTCTTACAGCTGTAGTGACAATCATGTGTGATATTTGTTTTTCCAGATGGATCTTTGTAGGCGATTGTATATTTATGATCCAGATTGTTTATTTTGTGGACTAAACCCAAATGAGCTCAACGTGAAAACGTTTCTCTTCCTCATAATCTTACAAGAAGTGATGTCTTAAGTGTCTTCATTATAGGTCCATGTTGGATACAATAGCTCCATGTTTGTTCATTTTGTTATTTATATATATATATATATATTCATTTTGTTATTTATATATATATATATATATTAAATCATGTAAGTGGTAATATAAATTGATTATTTATAGTGTTGATTTGTTTTGAGTTTTTACATTGTATGCTTTATTGTAATATTTTGTTCATTTAGGTGTTTTTTTATTTTACTATTTATATTTATTTATTTATTTATTATTATTATTATTATTATTATTATTATTATTATTATTATTATTAATATTATTAATATTATTAATATAGGATTTAACCGGTATCTGCAGCTGTAGAAACAAAACTTATACATTTTGAAAATCTGTTTTTATGTTTAAAATATTGTTTGTGCTTAGCTCCAGGAAAATAAGTCTTTTGAGTACAAAAGAAAAGTGGACAAATGAACCAATGACCATTTTTTTCTCTTGAATATATTTTCATTTGTGCTCTTTTATAGTTGGGGTTTTAATAGGATATTTTCCCCAGGGTAGATAGTCATTGCTTTGACTGAGGATGGAATCCATTTTTTTAGGTTCTTTCTCTCTGTGACTCACACTTGTGTCCTTAGGCCCTTTCCCAAATAGCCTCTCTGTGTGCCAAATAATAGGCCGTTCACACGTTTGGAAAATCTGATTTTGTTTTTCCAGTAGCAACTGTCAAGGGTTCCTTTAATTTGTCTGGGAAAATGTGAGGGCGTAGAGGTGGCAATATCAGTGATATGTTACATATATTTGCTTTCCTGTTTTGGGTGTGTGTTTCTATGTGTGTCCAGTGGTACAGGGCTATTTAAGAGAGTATCATTTCTCTCTTAGGCCTCACGTCCATGATCTCTCTCTCTTCCTCTTCAGTATTCCCAAGTGATCAGTTGCCACCAGAGGCTCAGGGGCTGATTTATTAGCATGGCCTGAGCTCCTGTCCTCTGCCTGAGTGCATCTGCAATGGAAAAATTTCCTCTTTTTCTTTCTTTCTTTTTTTTTTAAACAGCAAATGGGAGAATAGGGCTACATCATGGGTTGACTGCCTAATACACAGTTCTTTCCTCTCTCAGTTTCATCTTTTTGCCTCGCACAACCATCCTCCCCACCCCGACTGTCATTTTAAGATGATAAAAATAAAAATTAGGTCAGGTCAACCATTTGCGCAAGGACACTATTATATCAAATATAGCACTTGAATGTACATAAATATAAATGTTCAAAAAATAAATAAATAAATAAATAAATAAAGAAAGAAAGAAAGAAAGAAAGAAAGAAAGAAAGAAAGAAAGAAAGAAAGAAAGAAAGAAAGAAAGAAAGAAAGAAAGAAAGAAAGAAAAAGAAAGAAAGAAAACAGATTAAAGATTGTTTCACTTAACCTAGGCCTTATATATAAGATTGTTTCACTTAACCTAGGCCTTATATATAATATATATATATAATACCTGGGTATTTGGATTTTCAATCCAAGCTACTTCACAGAATATTAGCAATAAATACACAATAATAATAATAATAATAATAATAATAATAATTGAATTGTTGATTTTTTTTAAGTACCTTTGATTGTCAATGTGAATAGCATAGTATTTACATATGAGTTCCATGTTGTCGTAGTTCCATTCAGAGCTATGGTATAAACTGTATGAAGTACTTGTTTGTATGGGTGATGACATTTCTTTACATGTGGAAAAGGGTTAAACTTAGTGAGTACGGGCATTTAAGGGTTAATGCAGCTCATATAATCAAAATGCACAGGACCAGCAAATCTAGATTACCTCAGATATTAATCCAGTTATTGGTAGCTTCTCCGAACATTGACATTAAAAAATCATTGAGGGTGTCATAAAGGCAGCGGGATAATAATCATTAACGAATGGATGGTCCGATCCACTTCCGAGAACAGGAGACTTATATAAAGCCTCACAGATCTGCCACCTGCAAGTGGAAATGGGGTGAGATTTCCCACCCACAATTATATGAATTACATGGAAAATATGTGTGTGGTTAATGACTGTCTTTATTATATATGATGGCATTTCTTGTGGCAAGTGCCTGCCCTTATCATTCCATTATAAGCTCAAGAAAATGACTACATATGTGACCAAAGAGTGTTTCCACAACAAACACAGACCCAGGCCTCCTGTTTTTCAGTAATATGACCATTCTAGTATTATAATTCATAGTATTGCACACCAAACTGTACAGTAATCTGCAATTTGGAGATGGTTTCCACTCTGCACACTTATTCTCACCCTTTAACACAGCCATGCCTCTGCCCGGCAGCTGTTGACATTTCTGCAACATAGCTGCAGCTTCGCAGAAGCGTCTGTTAAAGGATGTCTCTGGCTCAGTAACAGGCATGGTGTATAGCCAGCACGGTTATGACTTCATGAGACTTCTGTGGATGGCTCTGCATAATTGCCAGGGATAGAATGATCCTGTGCTTGCTGACAGGAGAGAAACAGTTGTGTTGTGATCAGAGCGAGATTTCTCCTGGGGCCACTTAGGGTCCCCTTATAGTCACACACATAGACTTCACACACATTGGTTCTTTATTGGCATTTATGGTTCTACAAAGAAACATTAACATCCATGGAACCATTCAATTCCAGAAAACATTCTTTAGAGTGGAAGAAAGGTTAGGGTTAGGTTAGGTTACCCTAACCCTAACCCTAAAAAAAAATAATAATAATAATAATAAAATGTTAGTTTAGGAGTTGCTCAATGAAAGGTTCTCTGGGGAGCCAAAATGGTTCATATGTATGGCATGGCTGTGAAAAAAAAAAAAAAAAAAAAAAAAAAAAAAAAAACACATTTGGGATTGTTAGCAAAATAGTTTACCAAAAATAAACATTTTCTAAAAATGGGTACCGGAATTCGATTCCAATTCCAGAAGCAAGGTCAGGGATTGGATACTTTTTGTAAAATCAAAATTTAAATTCTGCCTATCGATTCCTGTGTGCGCATCTCTTAATTTTTTCCATCTGTGAGTACCCGATTCTGCGATCTGCCAGGACTTTCCTCACTATTATGAGTCCTCCAGTGTTTGGCTACACTTGTGATCTGCAAGTAACAGCTAACTATAATATTTGTGATAAGCTAACATGTTGCAAGAGAGGTGTCACCACCAACATGACAAAGCACTTCAATTAAACAGATCATTAAAGATCGCAAACACGATTCAAACACCAACGTGATCCTTCCTAAATGACAAACCTTTGACATGTGCGATCACAACAGTGTGATCAACTTTATGTTCGTACCTGTGTGATTTGAACGTTAAAATCTATGTTTGCGCTGCCGCTGACCTAAAGTGAGCAGCTGTCATCTAGATGTATGAAACAACTTCACAAAGAGTCTTTTCAACCACATAGTGTCATTATTTCTGTTACAATCATTCAAATAATCACAGAAGTATGGGGATAAAAGTTTATAGTTTGGATATAAACAGTGATGTGTAAAGTAGCGAGTAAATTACCTTTTGAAAGTAATTTGACTTTTCAAATAAAGATTTATTGATTACGTTGTTACGACAGTAGGTGGCGAAAAGGAGCTGTTAAAAATGAATTTGTCTTTGAATCATTCATTCAAGAGATTCATTCAAAAACTCTTATTCATCCAATAATGAAACAAGTAAATCTTGAGTGAGTCATTGAATCATTCATTCATAAATGACATGATAAAAAAAAAATCACATGCAATTTATTATTATTATTAATAATAATAATGTCAATAATAATAATCTAAATTTATCCAGAATTGTGCAGCTCTATTTTGCACACAAACAGCTCTTAATCGAGTTTTAAGTACCCTGCTGATTTTTGTATATGGTATTCAGTTGCAACTAAATGTTTTGCAAAAAGAGATACGGAATAAATATGTTTGATATCTAAATGATTGAAATAACTGTTTTATTAACCATACTGGAATCAAAATCGATAAGCAGAATCAGAATCGGAATTGATGAATTTCACAAAATACCCAACCCTATTTGTGAGCAAGTGATATAATGCTTATTTTCTCCAAATCTGTTTAAATTAAGAAAAAAAAAAAAGATCTACATCTTTGATGGCCTTAGGTTGACTAAATTTTCTGCGAATTTTAATTTTCAAGTGCAATAATACTTTAACAGTGTACATGAACAATGGTATAAACATTCATTTAGATTAATACCACAGAAACACAATCAGAAGAGATATTTGTGTGTTATATGGTCAGGAGGCCAATTAGGTCTTGACTCCAGTCCAAAACCCACAGTGCCCAAGAGCTTCCTTCCTCTTTTCCTCGATTCACTCTCCCCCTTTCCTACCCCGCGAACAGGCAAGCGCCAATCCACTTCTCCATTGTAAAACGCTGGCACACATAGTATTGATTTTCATTTAGATAACTTAATGCTTGCAAACAATCCACGCACCCCGACACCAGAGTCCGGCTTAGATCTACGATTGTGCCTCGCTGTAATCTGGGGCCATTTCTCTTCCGCCGTGCTTTTTTTGGATTCATTTTTCCTAAACTTAACCGATTGGCAATGGAAGGGGTGAGAGAGATGTAAATGAAAAGCGAGGTGGTTGTCGATCAATCACCCGGAGCGCAAACATTCCCCCACTGGCCTTTTCCCTACATTCTATTACCACCGGGTAGTTGGCCAGTCAAACGGGAATAAAAATTACACAGAAAACATCATAAGTTAGGCTTGATTTGTCGAGCGCGAAGCCTGACAATTCCGCAGGACTTATACACTGGGGCCAGTGCTGAAAATCAGACTTGTTATGGCTCAGGCACATCTATAAAGATTGTTCATTTCATATAAAACAGCTACCTGTGCTGAGGGCCCGGGGAGCAAGAGTGATGTTGGGTATAAATACAGGAGGAAATCTATTAGTCTAGACCTGGCTGTTGAAACAAGCCTGGACCGGGCCCGCTGTTGTAACTAGGCAGCGCTCGCCTGTGCAGATGTGTGTTGGTGGGGGTGGGGGGTTAGTTACAGAGGCGACGGCCATCATCTCTCTGTGTTAGATGAGATAATGCACTGATGTGTGACCGTTGGCATGCCGACCGCAGCGACTGCCCACTGCTGGCCATGGCGCCTTAATGAGGGAACGGTAAGGGAAGTGAATGAGGGTCTCCGCGCAGCATAACACCCTCACAGCCCCAATATTAAGTGCTGCCTGCCCCCGCCACCTCTCGAATGCTTATGCAGTAGCGGCTAATTATGCCAAAGAGCGATTGCATGTTGTTTTATGCTTTATTGTCCATTTACTCACAGCACAAAAGCTAGAGGGCTCGGTAATGCACATTTTGCTGCTGCGCAGAATGCAAAATCAATTTGTCAGGTCATGCTGATTATTGTCATTCTTTAGAGAACACGACCCTTTGACCTTTTCATGACCCTCCGCTGTGAGTCTAGATTTTAGCCAGCCATAAACGGCCAAATGATCATAACTCTTTTTTTTTTTTTTTTTTTTTCACGATCCATTAAATTTAATGAAAATGCTATAAAATAAATGTAATGCTGTTCTTTGGGGCTATTTTCAAAACATGACTCTTTTGCTGTATACGGACTTTACCTTTCTGTGTGCTATGCTATCTGGAGCACATTTATGGTTGTGTTATCATAAAATCCAAAGGGAACGGAGCAAGTCTGAACTGTATTCCCTTACAAATAATTGTGCCCCAGAGACTCTGCGTTCAAGAGATATTTGAAGTCATGTGATATGGTAGATGTGGAGTTGCTGTAGAATGTTCTGGAGTCCTCTATCCCCTCCCCCTTTCTTGTCAGGGTATGACATGTGGGCCATGTGTGGACAGCTATGACACGTGTAAGTAATGCTGGTAGAACCATGCCACTGTTCGTTTCCCCCTGAGATTTATATGGCCACGGGGGCCGGTCCTGTGCTCCTGTACTTCCACGACACTAGTCAGGTGTGACTGTCATTAAATGACAATCGTAAAAGAGCTGAGATATGAGCTGCTCTCAGTTTCTGCAGTGTTTAATGTGAATTTTAACATCTCCCTGTTCTGTTTCACAGCCAATGAGGAAGACACGATGGCACTGTTTGGATTTGAAGAGTGGTCCATGAATGATTTTATTGGTTTAAAGCAAGGATTTTGATTGCTGGGAGAAATCCAGACTACATTGTGATGATTCTGATGATTCTGTACCAGAAACATTTTCACAGCATTTTGTACAGTTAATTTTTAGCAACCACAGCTGCCAGTTTTTAATATAAATTTAACTGGATATTTACAGTGTACTTTATGTATATGTATAAAATGCAGTGCAATGTATGTATAGTGTACAGATGCTTCTCAATAAATTAGAATGTCGTGGAAAAGTTAATTTATTTCAGTAATTCAACTCAAAAAACTTTTTTCAACTTGTGAAACTTGTGTATTAAATAAATTCAATGCACACAGACTAAAGTAGTTTAAGTCTTTGGTTCTTTTAATTGTCATGATTTTGGCTCACATTTAACAAAAACCCACCAATTCACTATCGCAACAAATTAGAATACCTCATAAGACCAATAAAAAAAAATAAAAAAAATAAAAAATAAAAATATTAATAATAATAATAAATAGTGAATTGTTGGCCTTCAGGAAAGTATTATAATTTACTGTACATGCACTCAATACTTGGTAGGAGCTCCTTTTGCTTTAATTACTGCCTCAATTCGGCGTGGCATGGAGGTGATCAGTTTGTGGCACTGCTGAGGTGGTATTGACACCTCTTGACAATACCCCATTGATTCTCTATGGGGTTCAGGTCTTTTGAGTTTGCTGGACAGTCAAGCACACCAACACCATAGTCATTTAACCAACCTTTAGTGCTTTTGGCAGTGTGGGCAGTTGCCAAATCCTGCTGGACAATGAAATCAGCATCTCCAAAAAGCTGGTCAGCAGAAGGAAGCATGAAGTGCTGCAAAATTTCTTGGTAAACTGGAGCAGATGAGATTGCACCCCAAATCATCACAGACTGTGGAAACTTAACACTGGACTTCAAGCAACTTGGGCTATGAGCTTCTCCACCCTTCCTCCAGACTCTAGGACCTTGGTTTCCAAATGAAATACAAAACTTGCTCTCATCTGAAAAGAGGACTTTTGACCACTGGGCAAAAGTCCAGTTCTTCTTCTCATTAACTCAGATAAGACGCCTCAGGAGTGGCTTAACAAGAGGAATACGACAACTATAGCCAAATTTCTTGACACGTCTGTGTGTGGTGGCTCTTGATGCCTTGACCCCAGCCTCAGTCCATTCCTTGTGAAGTTCACTCAAATTCTTGAATCGATTTTGCTTGACAATCCTCATAAGGCTGCAGTTCTCTCGGTTGGTTGTGCATCTTTTTCTTCCACACTTTTTTCCTTCCACTCAACTTTCTGTTAACATGCTTGGATACAGCACTCTGTGAACAGCCAGCTTCTTTGCCAATTAATGTTTGTGTCTTACCCTCCTTGTGAAGGTTGTCAATGATTGTCAACTGTTACTTTCCCATGATTGTGTAGCCTAGTGAACCAAACTGAGAGACCATCTTGAAGGCTCAGGGAACCTTTGCAAGTGTTTTGAGTTGATTAGCTGATTGGCATGTCACCATATTCTAATTTGCTGAGATGGTGAATTGGTGGGTTTTTGTTAAATGTGAGCCAAAATCATCACAATTAAAAGAACCAAAGACTTAAACTACTTCAGTCTGTATGCATTGAATTTATTTAATACACAAGTTTCACAATTTGAGTTGAATTACTAAAATAAATAAATTTTTCCACGACATTCAAATTTATTGAGATGTACCTGTATGTATAAATAAAAACTAGATTTAAAAAAAAAAATCCATCACTGAATGTAATGTGACCTGATATTGATTCAATAATCACTCATGGATTCGAGTTCTTTCATTTAATGTTAAAGTACAGTATCTAAGTGAATTTGTGAGTCTTTGAATAATTTGTTAAGATAATCAGCTCATAATGATCAGATTTATTTACCCATGAATCATACTACATTAGTTGCACTGTATGCACTGTAGTAAAGCTCAGTTGAAATGCGTGTTTCCTTTCTATTATTTAAAAGGGGATTAATTGGAAAATCTACAGTACACTGTAATCCTGCCCTCGGAGAGGCATTTATTTAAAGTAAAATAGCATACAGTATGCATATATATAAATCAAAACATTGCAAAATGTTTAGCTGAATTATGTGCTCTGTTATGCACCATATGTATCAGTCTATCTAATGTTTTTTTTTTTTTTTATTAAAATATTCCATCACTAAAAATAATGTGACCTGATGTTAATTCAGTAATAACTCTCATGGATTTAGTTAGTTCATTCATTTAAAGATTCAAACAGCAACTAACTCAGCAGTGACTGAATTTGTGAGTCTTTTGAAAGATTCTTTAAAATGATCAGCTCATAAGAGTCATTCATGAATCAGACTACATTGGTTGCACTGTATGCGCTGTATTACTGATCAATATAAAGACATGTCTTCTTGCTATCATTTAAAGATTATTTAGAAAATCAATATTTTACCCAGCCCTTATTTTAAGGTGTTTAATAGTAAAATAAACAAAGTTTTATAAAGGGGGGTAATAAATTGGTGTCCTCCATGTGAATCGTGAATGTTGGCTAGTTAAAAAAGAAGGTTTGTTCAAGTAGTCGCACATGTTCCCATCAGCCATAATTCTTGCTTCTTCATCCACTATAGATCCTGCCCCAATAACACTTGATGACCTCACTAAGTAACTAGCTCTATGAAAACTTCTTCTAGTCCTCTGGATTTGGTACCCACTGCCTTGTTTAAAAATGTTATTGACACGATTGGTCCCTGTGTGCTATCTGTAATTAATAATTCATTAACATCTGGTCAAGTACCAGTTTATTTTAAACAAGCTGTTGTTCAACCTATTCTAAAGAAAACATGATAACATCTTGATCCATCTTTACCCCAAAATTATAGACCTCTAAAATTACCTTTCTAAAATTACCTTCTAAATTACCTTTTATGGCTAAGGTCCTGGAAAAAGTTGTTGTAAATCTGCTCTCAGCTGTTTTAGATGGTTATAATGTGTTTGATCAATTTCAATCTGGTGTCCGTTGTATACACTCAACTGAAACTGCTCTTCTTAGAGTTTAAAATGATTTGTTAGTGCAAGGTGGTGCAGGAGAATGCTCTGTACTGGTTTTATTGGCTCTTACTGCTGGTTTTGATACAGTTGATCACTGTATATTAGTTGAGAGGCTTAGACAGCAGGTTGGTATCTCTGGAACAGCCTTAAATTGGTTCTCATCATACTTATCAGATGGGTCTTTATCAGTAAGAGTTCAAAATTATACTTCATCAACAGCACCTGTGTCCTGTGGTGTTCCCCAGGGTTCCGTTTTGACCCCATTGCTTTTTGCTTTGTATTTGCTGCCTCTGAGGAAACTGATAAGTAATTCTGAAGGCATTTGCTATCATTGTTATGCAGATGATATTCAACTATCAAGTCAAGTCAAGTCAAATTGAACTTTATTGTCGTTCTGTTACATGTGTGGACATACAGTGGAATGAAATGGCATGCCTCAAAGGACCACAGTGCTACGTAAATACTAGTCTCGTGTAGCCAGACCTTCAGATGAAGGTCTGGAATTCATGGCAGCTTTCATTGGCCAAGGCCCACCCATGAGGCCGTTTGAACAACATGTCAAACAACCAGTCACAGTTCATTTTCGTTCATCGTCACGTTTTGAGGCATGGAAATGTCGCCACAATAACAGACCGGTGTGTAAAACTCTCGGACATATTATAAACATTATATGGCACGAACTTTAAATATCTCACATACTGTTCTTTTGAAAATCCAGCGTTTAGTTGATCCTGATAAGTGCTCGTCGTCATTGTTGTAAACGCTACGGCTTTCTTCTTTCGTAAGGGGATTTGGCGCCACGGTATCTTTGTTTCCAGGCGGAACGTTAAAGAAAGCGACACACACGTTTCGCAGAAATTCTGTAGAATTCAACCAATCCGATGACGACTTCCGTACTCCTGAAGTGTTTCCACTTTTGTGTCCCATATGCATCAGACGTTCAGCCTACGGTCCGTGGGCGTGACGTCTGAGGCTGAGGCTACATAAATATAGACATAAAACAATGAAGTAAAACAGTACATAGAATGAAAAAGAAAAAAATATAGACTATACAAATGCTTCACATAATACTGTACATGTGCAAAGAGAAACATCATAAGTCAAGCAGCTGGCTGGGGAACAGTGCAAGATGATTTGCAGTGCATGAGCATGTAAACACATATTACTGAGTCTTTTTTGTGGGATTATGTACGTACAGCAGTGTGTGTGAAAAGTGTCTAGTCGCATAGAGGAGAATTGCACAAAATAGATTTGAATTGCACATAAAAAAAAACAAACAAACAAAAAAAAAAACCACATCTTTGTGCAGTTCTGTGATGTGGAAGAGGTGAGATGGTCCATGTTTCAGGAGGTAGGGGTTTGTGTGGGGTTTCAGAGGAGGGTGGGGTGATTTGAGTTCAGGGCTCTCACAGCCTGGGGGAAAAGCTATTGAGCAGTCTGGCAGGGTGGGCTCTTATGCTCCGGAACCGTCTTCCTGATGGTAAGAGCTGGAAGAGACTGTGTGAGGGATGGGTGGGGTCCTTCAAGATACTGTTGGCTTTGCAGGAGCATCGTGTGAGGAAAATGTCCAGGATGGAGGGGAGAGGGGCACCGATGATCTTTGCAGCTGTGTTCACTGTCCGCTGGAGGGTCTTGCGGTCTGCTGCACTACAGTTCTCATACCAGACAGTGATGCAGCTGGTCAGCATGCTCTCAATGGTTCCCCTGTAGAATGTGGTGAGGATGGTCGGAGTGAGACTTGCTCTTTTCAGCTGGCAGAGAAAGTGTATGCACTGTTGTGCCTTCTTGGAGAGTGACACGGTGTTGGTGGTCCAGGTGAGATCCTCTGTGATGTGCACCCCCAGGAATTTAGTGCTGCCGACTCTCTTTTGTGCTCGAGGTATTGTGGCCGACACAGACTGACTGAGGTCTTCCAGTTAGAAAGTCCAGGATCTAATTACAGAGGGAATTGTTAAGGCCCAGCAGGTTTAGTTTATTAATGAGATGTTGTGGTATTATTGTGTTGAGTGCTGAGCTGAACTCGATGAACAGCATTCTAACATAGGAGTTTTTATTTTCTATGTGGGTGAGAGACAGTTGGAGAGTGGAGGAAATTGCATCGTCTATAGAGCGGTTTGGACGGTATGCAAACTGGAGCGGATTGAGTGTATTGGGAAGGCTGGTTTGGATCTTGTGAAAGACTAACCTCTCAAAGCACTTCATCATGATTGGAGTCAGTGCTATGGGACGGTAGTCGTTTAGACAGGACACAGATGATTTCTTTGGTACCAGTATGATTGTTGTGGATTTGAGACATGTGGGCATGACTACCTGGCTCAACAAGGTGTTGAAGATATCTGTTAGGACAGCTGTCAGCTGTTCATCACAGTCTCTCAGTACACAGCCAGGTATGTCGTCAGGACCCGCAGCCTTGCGTGGGTTAATCCTAGATAGGGTCTTCCTTACGTCGGCTGGAGACAGACAGAGTGCCTGGTCATTGGGAGGTATGGGCATTTTTTGTGCAGGTGTGTCATTCTGCATTTCAAATCGTGAATAAAAGTGGTTGAGTGCATCCGGGAGGGATGTGTCATTATCCCATACAAACCTCTGCTGTCATCCACGGCTTCTGGTTTGCACGTGTGGTGATGGTCCTGGTGACTGTCTCATCATCAATGCACTTTTTGATATAAGCACTCACAGTTTCAGTGTACTCCTGCAGGTCTGTGAGGTTGTTGTAGGTGGCTGCCTCTTTAAACATGTTCCAGTCTGTGCACTGAAAGCTGTCCTGTAGTGTTGAGGTAGCATCATCTGGTCAAACTGTGATGAGTTTTTGAACCAGTTTGGTGAGTTTCAGAAGGGGTCTGTATTGTGGAATTAGCATAACAGAGACATGGTCCGAGTACCCTTGGTGGATCGGGGTATAGCCTTGTATGCATTCTTTTCTGTTGTGTAAACAAGGTCCAGTGTGTTTTTTCCCTTTGTTGCAAAGTTCACATGTTGGTAGAACTTTGGCAAAACTGTTTATAGGTTTGCATGGTTGAAGTCACCGGCTATTAGGAAAAAGCCTTCGTGGTTATTTGTTTGTTGTTCGCTGATGGCGCTGTACAGTTCGCGAAGCGCGTCCTTGGTGTTAGCACACGGGGGAATGTAAACGGCTACAGTAACAATGGCCATAAAATCCCGCGGCAGATAGAATGGTCGACACTTCACAAACATAAACTCCATCAGCGATGAACAGTGTTTTGTCACTACCACAGCATTGTTACACCACTCTTTGTTGACATACACACACAAACCAACCCTGCGAGCCTTACCAGACAGTGCAGTATCTCTGCCCGCTCGATAGCAGGCAAGTCCGTGCAGCTGAATAGCGGAGTCCGAGATGTTGTCATTTAGCCACGTTTCAGTGAAAACAAACACACAACAATCCCTTATCTCATGCTGTGTAGACCGACTGAGTTGAATTAAGTCCAGTTTATTTTCCAGAGAGCGAACGTTTGAGAGCATGAGTGATGAAATCACTGGTCTAGTGGGGTTAGCCCTTAGCCTAGCTCGTGTGCCTCCACGCTTGCTGCGGTTCTGTCCCCTCTCACAACACCGACGTCGCCGTTTTGTGCTGGTAGCGTCAGTAGGCCAGGCCGTGGTTTCGGGGTTTAGCACCAGACAGAGGACTCTTAGCTTCTCAGTACCCTTACGAAAAAGAAGTTTATTCAAGTGTGCTATTAGTTTTATTATTTTTATTTAGATTTGTTAAAGTTTTTTTTTAGTTTACTTTTTATGTACTTCTCAGAAATGGACTTTATGTACTCCTCAGAAATATACTTAAAATGACATTTAAGTATACTTGACTTATACTTACAAAAAGTCTAAATATACTTTAACTTTACTTAAGTATACTTAATAAAATAATCTTGAAGTATACTACTTTTTGGTAAGGGTAGTCACCGGCGAAAGCTGTAGTTTGTACACACTGCCGATTTCCAAAAGGCTCTGTCGATCATAGATGTGTTTCCAAGTGTTTATCAGATGATTTTGCGATAAGGTCTGACTGTTCGAAGATGAGGAAACGAGACTAACAGACAAAAAAAAAAAAAAAAAACAGTTTTTGGATTGCATCTTGGATAACCAATTATTTGGTTCGTAATTATTTTTATCAGTTGAGAAACATCGCAAAATTGAGGCCAGTTGTGTCCACAGTGGAGATGGAAATGATAATACATGCATTTATTTCCTCCTGCCTTGATTATTGTAACTCTCTTTTTACTTGTCTTAATAATTCATCCCTAAAAATGTTTGCAAGTGGTTCAAAATGCTGCTGCTAAGCTTTAAACCAAGTCATCAAAGAGATCTCACATAACCTCTATTTAAATGTCTTTACATTGGCTCCCTGTAAAATTTAGAATTCATTGTAAAATTCTTGTGATGGTGTTTAGAGCATTGCATGGTCAAGCCCCTGTGTATATAAAAGAGATGCTGCAACACTAACTCCAATATGAATCTGTGATCCTCAAGAGATCCCGCTAGTTGTTCCACGTTCTAGATTGAGGACAAAAGGAGACTGCACCTTTGAAGTAGTTGCTCCCAAGCTGTGGAATGCTCTTCCTCTGAAACTGAGATCTGTGGACTTTTTTAAAAAGCAGCTGAAAACGCACTTGTTTAAACTTGCTTTTGTCTAATCTGTTCTTTTAATTGTCATGTTCAAACTTGCTTTTGTCTGATCTGTTCTTTTAATTGTCATCTTTTTTTTTTTCTTTTGATGTAAAGCACTTTGTGACAATTGCTCTTGAATGGTGATATAGTAATAAACATTACTTACTTACTATTCATTTTGTATTTACCCGCGGGTGCCTGTTTACAAGACAACTCATCCTACAACACCTCTAACTCTGCTCAACCCCCATGCTGGCCGTAGCCGTGGTTCTTCTCTCCTCCGTCACCTAGTGTCACATCACTTTGCACTTCCACTTGTTTGCATTAGCCCAAGTCAAAAGAGCGACGTGGAACAAAAGGGGCCCGTTGACATGGTGCAGGGTGAAGATGACTCAATGAGCACTGGCACTCTGACAGGAAGGAGAGGTCGTTCAGCTCGTCCATGAAAGACAGAGAGACGTGCGAGAAAGAGACTTGGTGGCTTGACTGACAGATGGTCTAAACATCGCCTTCTGGGTGCCAGGCTTCACACTGAGAGGTGTACGTTTCAGTCTAATGTCTCAGAGCAATGGTGTTTTGGAACCTGTTGAGTCACTTAGGATTCTGGTGGACAACTGAACTCTTGTGACAGAAGAATAAAACAGGAGGAGAGAAAGACTTAAGGATAATAGAATGAAGAAGCTATATTATCTAATTAAGCTAAGGTTGGTCTCTGTAGGGCCGTTACACACTGGAATCTATCACAGCTAGACATTTCAGTGTGAGAATGGAGGTATTTTGGGGGCTTTGCAGAGGGTTAGGACAGTGATTGTTTATGGCTAGCAAGGAGACATTAGAGCGAGAATATGAGGTGGCCTATGTATGCGTGTGAACATGTGTCGGTCCACCAGGCCCAGAGGGGTCCCGAGAGAGCCGTTATTAGAGTCTTCTCTTGCTGTGTGACATCCGTTTGGATCGGCGAAACCCAGGGGCTACCCCTCCTTTCCACAGCCCACACGGATCAACTCTCTCTCGCAGTCAATAAAAACTCATTGCACATGTAGGAGGTCCAACCTACAGGGGACGTCTTTATCCTGCAGGGAGTACAGGGCCCAACATTTAAGAGCAGAGAGTAAATTAAGACAAATAATAGTCATAATCTCCTGTAGTAGATTCCCACTCTTAGGCGTTTCCACTGAAACCATTGCTCAACTCTCCAAAGCCAGTCACAAGGCTCACAGGCCCCTTATGGTGATACAAAAATCTTTTCCCACTTTTTTTTTTTGTTCAGTTTTTTCTTTTTTTTTCTCATTTACCCCTCTCTCCCCTTCTCGCGCAGGTCACGAACATGTCGTGTGTCAGCACAGGGAGCCTTTTGAAAGCTCTGCAGTTCATGTGAGGAGATTGAGTCGGACCAGAGACCTGAATAAGCTTTTAAGCTCCCGTGTACAGCACTGTACAGGTGCAGTGGCGCTGTCATGTCCCCTCTCACACACCTCCTTTATTTACATATCCAGATGGATTTTCACACCCTGGTTTAGGGGGACGAGGTGTCACTGGTGCGAACACGTTTTTGGCATGATGTGTCACAGTGAGGGTTCGTGATCTGGTCTCCCACGAGGCAGCTTCCATCAACACCAGCATCATTATTCTCTTACCTTTCAGACTCAGCTAAGCTTATTAAGTGTAGTTGGAGTATTATGAGTAGAGTGAGTAGACTTAACTTCCCACTATATAGATCATGCTATATCAATGCACAGTATTTATAGTTTTTATATTGAGTTAGAACATTTGCTTAAACAATTATGTTTGAAAACAGTCATTTTGTTAAGACTGGAATTGTTTTTTTTGTTTTTTGTTTTTTTTTTTACCTCAAAAGCTAGATTATAAATTATTCAGATTTTGTCTTAAATTAGACTTATGTATGTATATATGTACATGTGAATCCAAACAAGTACAAGCTTAAACAGAGGTTTGAGTGCATTTTTAATGATTAAAGTGTTTGTAATTATTTTTTATTGATTTAATGATTAAAGTGTATCTGAAATCTAAAAATCGTGTTCAAAAATGCTTAAATGTGGAAAATAGAAACTGTTAAACACATGTGGCATGAAAGTACAGATATTTAAAATGTCATATTTACTTCCAAAAAGTAAAGGTGTGTCTCATGCACTTACTGTATGTCAATACTTTGCTCTTGGATAATTCCTTTGTATGAGGTGCTTACAAACACAATAAATAGTATAACAGGAAGGAGAGGAGGCAGCAGAGGAAGAAGCATGCTGGAGAAAAGCAGGAAGTGTCTTAGCATTCCAGCCGCACCACAATTAAGACGGAACGGCAGCAGATCCTCCCAGTTTGAGCACATTCCCCTTAAAAAATGTTACACAACGCGCAGACATCCCTGACAGGCCAACATTATCCTTCGAGTTAGAATTAATTACCCCCACGTCTGCCTCTTGCATCTCGTTTCCATAGCTTAAAAAGAGCAAAGACCTGCCAGAGGAGACCACAGGTTAGTTAAACATGCCAAACAGCAGGTTCACCACAACACGAGTCCAAGAGACTCATCTGATAAAGGATGACCACAAACAGGGTTCATTTTTCACTGAGTTTACACATCGTGACATGTTTCACAGTACATTGTGATGGCACCACTGAAGTGCTTTAACGAAACGTCCATCTGTGTCCAGTGCTGATAATTCTTTTGTTTGTTTGTTTTGGTGAGGTTGCAGAGTGCTGGTGAGGCTTTTTTCCCTTCCTCCATTATTATTATTATTTTCCTTGTTCTCCCATAGCCTCTCATTTATAATGGGCCGGGGAAGAGGGAGATAAAGTGGATGGGGCGTTGAGACAGAGTGAGCGAACATCATTCTGTGATGTTATCTGTATCCCAGAACGCACTGCAAGTTGACGCCTGACATGTTCTATACATCTTTCCACAGGAGCACTCATTAAACAAATACCACTTGATATATAGCTCTCAAGAATTGAATTTTTACCTCTGTGTGCAGGAGCTGTTCTCTCCTGATCTCTGGGGCTTCAGGAAATATACACACACATAGCCAATGAGGGCATTGGCTTATCCTGTTGTAGGAATTACTCTGCTGTATGTTTTTATTTGCTGTCAAGATGACTCAATAGCTCTTTAAAGTACTCCATATAGTATCAGCAGCAGGGAAATTTAAGAGTCAGACACTGATAAAAAAAAAAAAAAACTATATATATATATATATATATATATATATATATATGTATATATGTATATATGTATATATATGTATATATGTATATATATATATATATGTATACAGGTCATTCTCAAAAAATTAGCATATTGTGAAAAAGTTCATTATTTTCCATAATGTAATGATAAAAATTAAACTTTCATATATTTTAGATTCATTGCACACCAACTGAAATATTTCAGGTCTTTTATTGTTTTAATACTGATGATTTTGGCATACAGCTCATGAAAACCCAAAATTCCTATCTCAAAAAATTAGCATATTTCATCCGACCAATAAAAGAAAAGTGTTTTTAATACAAAAAAAAAGTCAACCTTCAAATAATTATGTTCAGTTATGCACTCAATACTTGGTCGGGAATCCTTTTGCAGAAATGACTGCTTCAATGCGGCGTGGCATGGGGGCAATCAGCCTGTGGCACTGCTGAGGTGTTATGGAGGCCCAGGATGCTTCGATAGTGGCCTTAAGCTCATCCAGAGTGTTGGGTCTTGCGTCTCTCAACTTTCTCTTCACAATATCCCACAGATTCTCTATGGGGTTCAGGTCAGGAGAGTTGGCAGGCCAATTGAGCACAGTAATACCATGGTCAGTAAACCATTTACCAGTGGTTTTGGCACTGTGAGCAGGTGCCAGGTCGTGCTGAAAAACGAAATCTTCATCTCCATAAAGCTTTTCAGCAGATGGAAGCATGAAGTGCTCCAAAATCTCCTGATAGCTAGCTGCATTGACCCTGCCCTTGATAAAACACAGTGGACCAACACCGGCAGCTGACATGGCACCCCAGACCATCACTGACTGTGGGTACTTGACACTGGACTTCAGGCATTTTGGCATTTCCTTCTCCCCAGTCTTCCTCCAGACTCTGGCACCTTGATTTCCGAATGACATGCAAAATTTGCTTTCATCCGAAAAAAGTACTTTGGACTACTGAGCAACAGTCCAGTGCTGCTTCTCTGTAGCCCAGGTCAGGTGCTTCCTGCCGCTGTTTCTGGTTCAAAAGCACACGCCTGTGCACGGTGGCTCTGGATGTTTCTACTCCAGACTCAGTCCACTGCTTCCGCAGGTCCCCCAAGATCTAGAATCGTTCCTTCTCCACAATCTTCCTCAGGGTCCGGTCACCTCTTCTCGTTGTGCAGCGTTTTTTTGCCACACTTTTTCCTTCCCACAGACTTCCCACTGAGGTGCCTTGATACAGCACTCTGGGAACAGCCTATTCGTTCAGAAATTTCTTTCTGTGTCTTACCCTATCGCTTGAGGGTGTCAATGATGGCCTTCTGGACAGCAGTCAGGTCGGCAGTCTTACCCATGATTGCGGTTTTGAGTAATGAACCAGGCTGGGAGTTTTTAAAAGCCTCAGGAATCTTTTGCAGGTGTTTAGAGTTAATTAGTTGATTCAGATGATTAGGTTAATAGCTCGTTTAGAGAATCTTTTCATGATATGCTAATTTTTTGAGATAGGAATTTTGGGTTTTCATGAGCTGTATGCCAAAATCATCAGTATTAAAACAATAAAAGACTTGAAATATTTCAGTTGGTGTGCAATGAATCTAAAATATATGAAATTTTAATTTTTATCATTACATTATGGAAAATGATGAACTTTTTCACAATATGCTAATTTTTTGAGAAGGACCTGTATATGTATATATATATATATATATATATATATATATATATATATATATATATATATATATATATATATATATGTATATATGTATATATACATGTATATATATATATATGTATATATATATATATATATATATGTATATATATATATATATATATATATATATATATATATATATATATATATATATATATATATATATATATATATATATAATTAGGATAGGTGACCAAGATGGATGTTAATTTTAAAAGGGAATGTTTTGGATGTGACTTTACACGATGTTTCACAACTAAAATGGACATTAATCCCTTATATCACTTTTTTTTTAAATATATATAAAGTTTGACCTCTAGCATTAATTTTATACTGCTGATCAAAAGATTGGGGTCAGATGTTTTTTTTTTTTTTTAAATGTAATTAAAATTAAAGACATTAATTATTTCGTTCAGTAAGGATAAATTATTTTTTTGTGATGTTACATAAGATTTCTATTTCAAACAAATGCCATTCTTTTTAACTTTCTATTTGTTAGAGAATACTTAAAAGACATCACACTTTCCACAAACATAATAAGTAACTGATTTCAACAATGATAATAATAAGAATTGTTTTCTTGAGCAGCCTTTACAATATTTTTATGTATTTTTAAATGCTGCTTTAGTGAGCATATGAGACTTCTTTTAAAATAAATCTTAACAACCCCAAACATTTGAACGGTAATATATGTTCATAAATTGATGAAATTCATGAATTATTGTGCAGTGAAAAATGAAATAAAAATTGAGTTTAATCAAATTAATTTAAGAAAATACAAAAATTAAATTTGGTGTGTCAAGTTAAAAGCATATTGTGATGCTTGTTTTCTGTTTCATTGTTACGCTCTGTCCAGTTGTTAAATTTACTCATTCTTGTACTCCCTCATCTCTCCAAACTTTGGCTCGCAAAAACATAAAGGTATTACTTATTGAATTTATGTATGGAACAGGGGGCTTGATTAATTGTGTTCACTTTTAACAAATTATATTCTTCATAGTTAATCCCACTACTGACAGCCATATGAAAAAGACAAATACTTTGTCGTTATGTTTTACCGGCGTTCGAAGACATTTGTGAATGACACACATACTAGAGACTAGAAAAATCCTAATTAATCTTATGTAAAGTCATATAATTCTTTGTCATTTTCATTTATTCAAATGGCATAATTATCAGCCCTTGTCTGTGTCAGGAGGATTGAATTTAAGCTGTAATTTAATTTCACATAATCAATTGATATAATAATGGAAATCAAAGAGCATATGCAACAAAGAATACCTGACAATGGAGTTGGTCCTAATTTGCTGAAATAGTAATATCAATTTAAAAACCATCATCAAACATTTTAATAAACATCTAGGACTATTGCTTACAATATAAAAAGCGATGTAAACCGTAGTGACATTTCTGATGCATGCTGAAAGGTAAAGGCCCCTAAAAAGGCCCCCCATCTGTGTTCAACCCTGATCCCTCCTAGTATGTCATACTTTCAGAGCAGTGAGTTACACATCCTTCATGTAAGGGGCTCTGCTGAACATATATCAGGCCAAACATACCATAAATATTCTTCCTCCAACACATTCATATACAAAACATCCTCTTTTCTCCTCAACCCTTTGCAGAAGGGTCACGTTCACATTTTTATGCATCAGAACATCTGATCCAAAATGTACTTTACAACATAAAAGAGTGCTTGAGTAAGTGGGCGTCTCTCGCCTAGTGCTCCATATGCATCTGTTAAATGACTTGCTGATCTCATTAAATAAAGCTAATGTACTTGTAAAACAGTCGGCGGAGACAGTACATCATTGTAAGTGTTGGGGGTGGATGGAGGGAAGGAAAGGAGAGGAAAGGGTGGGGAGTGAAAGAGAGAGAGCGAGAGGAGCAGAATGGGGTGAGGTGGTTGCTGGTCAGTGGAGATGTCTTAGGCCCATAAATCTTGGCTTCTTCCTGCCTAGTTATTGTGTATTTCTTTTGGCCAGAGATTGATTGTAGCAGGGGAGAAGATGAATTTGCCCATAGACCTTCTTTTCTTCCTCCCTCCCTCTCTCTCTCTCTTTTTAAGCTCCTGATGCTTGGCCAAGGTGATAATGCTCTCGATTTGTTTTTCCCTTTATTTGTCTCTTCCCTCCCCCCTCCCTCCCCCACTATGTCACCCTGTTCTTTCCTGAGATCATTTGTTTTGGATTAGAAACAGTGTGCTGAAAAGTGGAGCCATGGGTAGCTGTGCATGGGGGTCACTGGCAGGGGAAGAGATCATGGCAGTGTGCAGTTGTCTCTGGTGTGATGTGAGCGTGTATCATGCACATATATGGCACACATATGTACAAAACACAAACATGGCTAAATCAGCTGTGGCTACCTACACCTGGCTGTGGTCAGATCTGCCAGATTTGGTCCTGTGGGACTGCAAATAGACACTCACGCCTGGATGTTCCAGCAGATGCAGACACATCATAATTGAGCACTTTCTTTGTGCTTTGAGCAGCAGCAGTCACGATCCTCCTTTTGTAGGCACTGCAGCTGAGAGAGCCTCTCTCTCTCTCTCTCTCTCCCTCTCTTCCTCTGTCTCTTTCTCTGAGTGCCTCCTTTAACCTGGAATTATCAGAACATGCTCATACATGCACCCCCAAAAATAGGCCTCTGGCACTGGTTCAAAAGGAGATCAGAGCTATTGTGCCAGGGGTTTGTTTTGAGGCCAAGCGTTACCCATGTAAATGTATTAATCCACAGTGAGTTCAATATGCTGAAAAATAATGTATACCGCAATGCTTGCCTATTGATTAAGTATGCCACTGTGTTTTGACCCAAGCCCACTGTATATTAACCATTATGGTCTGTTTGTGTATTTTAATCTACTTAACATTACTACTTTTAATCTATTTATATATTTAGAACAATTTATTCTAATATAATTAGATATTAATTTAAATGGAAAATAAAGTAAAAATGATTTCAGAGTTATTATTCCATTATTTTTCTCATAATGGCAATGGACTCTCTGGGATCCCAAACAGAATGAATGTTAAGTCAATCTCAACATGAGGGTTAAAGTGGACCAGGTCAGTGGACAGACTATGGGGTTCTGTCCCGCTTTCATCCTGTGCTCAAACAGACCCTCGCACACACAAACAGACACACACGTTTTCAAACGAGAGTCGACAGAGAAAACTTTGAAAGTCACACGAGGCTCACTTTTTCCCTTTTTCTGTCTCTCCCTGGCATTGACCTTTCTGCAACGTTGCCCCGTATTCACTGCTTGTCAGCACATGCTTTGTCCCGAGCCATCCGTCTCTGTCATTCATCACTCCTACCCTGAATCCCCTCCGTCCCATTAGCCCAGGATGAGGAGAGAGAGGGAGCGGGGTGGAGGGTGGGGCGCCGGTGAGGCCCATAGCCTGCGGGATCATTAGTGCCCCCCTCCCGTCTCCCCTCCTATATCGGATTGTTGGTAAACCGGTGTGCGGAAGGAGTCCAGGTGGCCTGTTGTTATTTATAACAAAGGAAACAACACAGCAGAACCATCTGACATCAGGCCCGCATGGACCGGCCATGCTGCGAGTGTGTGTGTGTGTGTGTGTGTGTTAGAGGTGGAGGGGTTTTCATCACTGAAGGACAGCTAAAAGTGGACCTTCTCTCCTCCCTTTTACCCTCTCTGTTCCCGGTAGACTGAGAGCGGGGGACTTATTGAACAGATGTTGGGTACACCGTCGCCAGGAAGATTGATTATTTTAATTGCCAACACTTTGCTTTTTTGTAGCATCTGAATACTTAATGTCAGGTTTTGAAGGATGTTACACTGCCTGATCTTTATACCCCCATACCCTCCTTTACTCTCTCTCTCTTTCTTTCTCATTTTCATAAACTCTCACTCTTAAAGTGGACTCTGCCTAAGCGCACAAGTGTTTCGGTTGGCACTTTGTGGGTGTCCTCTGGGAGTGGGTGAGTGAATACACTGAGGCGCTGGATTATACATGGCGGTCCGTTGTGACATCTGGGTTGTCTCTCTCTCCCACAGGGCTTGTGTATACCCAGCCTGTTAGTGCCTGTCTCGGATAATTAATTGTTAATGGTGGTGTGCTGTCAGCTGGGAAGTTGATATAAACTCGTAGAAGGACCTCTTGGAGGACTCGTTTTGCAGTCTGTGATAGATTCCCATAGAGAGGTGTGTTCTGCTAAATGCCCTATGGAAATAAACAGGGGCATATGCTTGACAGAACCACCCATCTCTTAATCTCTGGATGGAATACACATGCTGCTCAGGGTGGAGGTAATGCTCAGTGTTGTACAAGTTTGATATCTGTGTAGAGTCTGTCTCCAGCTGACTTCAGGAACAAAACTCAGCCATGTTTAAATGCTGCACCTATAGGACTAGCCAAAAATTCACATGCTGGATCAACGTCAAGCTTTTTTTTCCACCTGTTACCTATTAATGTATTAACTGTATACATGTATATATATATATATATATATATATATATATATATATATATATATATATATATATATATATATATATATATATATATATATATATATACACACACACAGTCCCCTCCATAAGTATTGAAACAGTAAAGACAAAATTGCTTTCTCTGCTGTGGAGTCAAAACATTTTGCAAATATGATTAAAAGATGAATATGCGACAAAACTACACAATGGCACATTTTATTATTAGGTCTTTCGACACATACATGTTTTACCAAATAAAAAGGACAGCACTTTTAGAGTTCATCACACAATTTGATGTGAGCATAAGTATTGGAACAGTTGGATTTAAGGCCGATGTAAAAGATTATAAGATAATATTTAGTTGCAGATCCCTTGCATGCAATCAGAGCAGTGAGTCTGCAACCCAACTCTTGGTCTTATGCTTTGAAATGCTTTTCTCCAGCCTTTAATGTAGACAATTCCAACTGTTGCTTGTTTTGGGGAGTTTCTGTCTTTAGTCTCCTCTTCAGCTGGTGAAATTAATGTACAGTTGGATTTAAATCTGGAGATTGATTTGGGCAATCTAAGACTTAACATTTATTTGCCCTGAGAGAGTCCTTGACTGAACTGGCAGGGTGTTTTGGGTCATTGTCCTGATCCAATATGAAGTGCTTTCTAATGAGTTTAGTGGCATTTTCTTGAAAATTGGTAGCCAAGATGATATTGTACCCTTCCAAATTCATTATGCTACTGCCATCATACATTAAGTCATCATTAAAATGAAGAGATCGTGTTCTAGAGACAGCAATGCATGCCCATGCCATGATACCTTCTCCACCAAGCTTTACAGATGAGGTTGTATGCTTAGGATTATTTGCAGTTCCCTTTTTCCTCCACACTTTTGCTTTCCAATCACTTAGATGGAGGTTAATCTTTATCTCATCGGTTCATCAACTCAGTTCCAAAACTCTACTGGCTCACATTTGTGAAGAATCTTGCCTTTCTATGTTTGGTGCTGATCAGAGGTTTGCATCTTGCTGTGTAGCTTCTGTAATTCTGTGTCAAATTCTCCTGCGGACTGTAGACTGACAGAACATCACCCCAGCTTTCTGGAGGTTGTTGGTAATTTTACAGACATGTATTTTAGGGTTTATTTTCACAGCTTTTATGGTTTGCCTGTCATCAACTACTGTTGTTTTTCTCAGCTGATCAGGTCGTCGTTGGTTGCTGATGTCGCTGGTAGTTTCCAAACTCTTGATTTCTCCATGCCCTTTGTTTTTCCTATATTTCTAATTGACTTCCTCTTTTCTTTTAGCATCCAAATTGCTTGCTTTTCTTTCAGAGCCGGCTTCCTCGTCTTCATTCTGGTTTGTGTGTGTCATCATCGAATGCAAGACTTAGAATGCAGAAGCAATGGATATAACTGATGAGACACATTCCCTGCTTTTAATATCGGAAGAATTAATGCAACAGGACACAGCTGAACACTTAGAAAGACCTGTGAGGCAACTGTTCCAATACTTATGCTCACATCAGATAGGGAGATGAAACTGATCTTCTTAACTGGTAAAACATCTTTGTGTTGAATCACCTAATAATAAAATGTGACATTCTGTAGTTTTGTCTCATATTCATCTTTTAATCATATTTACAGATCTCTTGACTCCACAGCAAACAGAACAATTTTGTCTTTACTGTTCCAATACTTATGTAGGGCACTGTATATATATATATATATATATATATATATATATATATATATATATATATATATATATATATATATATATATATATATATATATATATAGTACAGGTCAAAAGTTTGGAAACATTACTATTTTTAATGTTTTTGAAAGAAGTCTCTTCTGCTCATCAAGTCTGCATTTATTTGATCAAAAATACAGAAAAAAACAGTAATATTGTGAAATATTATTACAACTTAAAATAATAGTTTTCTATTTGAATATACTTTAAAAAAAAAAATATTCCTGTGATGCAAAGCTGAATTTTCAGCATCATTACTCCAGCCTTCAGTGTCACATGTAACATCCAGTCTATCACATGATCATTTAGAAATCATTCTAATATTCTGATTTATTATGAGTGTTGGAAACAGTTCTGCTGTCTAATATATTTGATGAATAAAAGGTTAAAAAGAACTGCATTTATTCAAAAAAAAAAAAAAAAAAAATTCTAATAATATATATTCTAATAATATATTTTCTTTACTATCACTTTTTATCAATTTAACACATCCTTGCTGAATAAAAGTATTGATTTTATTTAAAAAAAAAGAAAGAAAAAAAATTACTGACCCCAAATTACTGACCAGTAGTGTATATTGTTATTACAAAATATTTATATTTTAAAAACATAGCTTCTTTTTTTTTTTACTTTTTATTCATCAACGTATCCTAAAAAAAGTACCACATGTTCTGAAAAAATATTAAGCAGCAGAACTGTTTCCAACTTTGATAATGAATTATCATATTAGAATGATTTCTAAAGGATCATGTGATAATGATCCTAAAAATTCAGCTTTGCATCACAGAAATAAATGATAATTTAAAGTATAATAAATTTAAAAACAATTATTTTAAATTGTAATAATATATCACAATATTAAATTTTTTTTCTGTATTTTTGATCAAATAAATGCAGGCTTGATGAGCAGAAGAAACTTCTTTTCAAAAACATTAAAAATAGTACTGTTTCCAAGCTTTTGACCTGTACTGTGTGTATATATATATATATATATATATATATATATATATATATATATATATATATATATATATATATAAATATATATATATATATAAATACTTGATATATATATATGATTATATTTATATATGTAATTAATTTCTTTTTTTGGGGAGGCATAAAAAACAAACAAACAAACAAACAATAAAAGAGTAATACAAGTGACCTAATATAATAATAATAATAATAATAATAATAATAATAATAATAATAATAATAATAGAGAGCTCATTCATTTAATTATTCAAAATAAACCTTATTTTCTAATGTGGCATGGTTTATTTGTTTGATTTATTTTTGATCCCAGTACATTTTATGGAAAATTGCCTGTTTATGCCATATGTACAGTATATTTAACATAATTTCACATGTGTTGGAAGGGATATCAAAAACATTTCCTCAATTCTTGACTTGAGTGATTGCTAATTTAAAAAAAAAAATGTAACAATAAATATTTCTCATAAAATAACTCATTCTTTTGCTGCAACATGCACAAGGTCACTTAAAAAAAAAAAAAAAAAAAAAAAAAAAAAAATCAAACTTCACACAAGGGCGAAAAAAAAAAATAAAAATAAAAAAAATTCTGGAAGTTATTTTATTCCAACATAAAATGGGGCCAGAGATCTAGTACAGAGGAAATGAGGACAGCTGCATTTACTTCCTGTACGTCTCATGGCATGCAGTGCCTTAGAGAAGAGATTGACCACAAATGTTATTTTCTCTGCAGCCGACGGCAGTAGGGCAGGTGTGTGTGAGTGTGTCCATACTAGGTGAGTGTGGCATGGTGAGGATTGTCAAAGCTAGGGACAGGTGCATTTGCCATCACTCTAGAGTGGGTGGGAGGGGATGAGGGAGGGCAGAGACAATTAATGGCAAAGTGCAATGGCGAGACAGAGTCAGAGAGCAAGAAAGAGGAGTCTACGGATAACAAAGTGGCCCTGGACGGCATTAATCTCCCTCACACTGCAGGCCTGTCATGGCCAGCCGGCCTGTGACTAATACCACGCTTTGCATACAGTGGTCACATCACATTGCCAGCATCCTAGCAGGGCTTTGCAAAAGTAAAGCAGACATTTACATGCCAAATGATTGTACAAGACCAGGTGAGAGAAAATAGTCAAAGTAAAAGGAGAAAGATGAGTCCTATGATTCAGATATGTGACGATTTAAATCAGTTAAGATGCCAAACAAATCGCAATACAATTGGAGAAGGAGCTTATGTGAATGTATCTCTGAGGGGAACTAACTGTCTTTAGAAAAGTTTACGTGGTATTTTCTTTTCATCTTGCCTCTGAACAACGCATATTAAAGCAACACCATGTAGCTTTCGTTCACGGTTCCCCCATGTGGTTGATAAGCCCAATTGTCTGTTACCAGTGTCGTAAATACTGTCACTGTATTCACCTTTTTCTTCCCGTAAAAATGGCCTTGGCCATTTGTAAATTCTATGGGTCTGGCTTCCAGTCTCATCCGTGTCCAGTTATTTTTAGCTGTACAAAATAGTTTGTTTTGCTGCTTGATATTGAAAATTGGTGTGTCTTACCATATTATTTTAATGTATTATCTTAATTGTGAACACACTGCTTTGTAGTGCAAACAGAATTACCGTTTACTGCATGTTGTTATTCTTCTCGTTATTTCCCTATAGCGGCTTGTCACAGTGGGGCACAAAGACTTTGGTTATGATACTGGACTGAGAACACAACACACTGTGCATACATACACTTTTCATACAACAACACATATTTGTTTTGCGCAATGTAACATCAGTTAACACCAGGTATGTGTGTGTGTCATTGATTGTGTATTGTTTAAGTGTTGATCCTGTTCTCACCATTTTTTTTTTAGTTTGACACTTTGCGAGTCATTAATTTTATTATGTTGATTTGTGTATTGTTGAGAATACAAACAAGACCGGTTACCATGTTAAATGTTTATTGTTTTCAATCATCCACTTACATAAAATAAACAGTCATACTTACGTACTGGAACATTTTCTCATAACAAACAGAAGAAACCCGGGCACCACATTGCCACCATTTTTAAATACCTGTTTCCCACCAATAGAAGGCACACTTAATTGGTCTCATGCCGGAGGGGGGGATTGGTGTTTGTTTGATTCTTTGGTAAACAGTAATAATGAATTTAGTTTGTTTTGTTTGAAATGGTTGTATATTTTTGTATATTTTTTGGTTCTAATAGTTATGCCTTTGTTATAGTTAAATCGCTATTTATTTGTTTTGTCTTTCTTGAACTTATTTGTTATCGTCAATTACTTAATGGTTTAGTCCAAGTGGGAGGGGCTTATACTTTTTAAGAGTTTCTCTCAGTCTTGTAAGGGGCTGGTAGAGTGAGTCGGTCAAGTTGCTTGCTTGATTTTTGGGTCAAATTATTGACATAGCCAAAAGTTTTGTTTGTACATTTAAACTTTGAACAGTTTTTTTTTTTCTTCTTCTTTCTTCTATTTTTGTTTCTTTTGATACTTTTGGATTTACACTGTAAATATAATTTGCATTATTTTGGAAAATCTTTGTTTTTCACATTTTGGAATAAACACCAAACCTTTTGACTTCATCAGCACGTCACTTCATTTTTTTTTTTTCACGCCTCCATGGGCTGCTACATCCAGAGCAGGGGTGCTGCTACTGCTTGAACACCTTGTAGCAGTTGGCACACCACTGTCTCTGTTACACGGCTAATCAACCGGAAATCTCGCCCTGAGGCTTATTTCTACGTTGAAGAAAAAGGTGGATAAGGTTGCCCGTGGGCAGCGCAATACACGTGATTTTGTTGACTAAGCTAATAGAACTGGCAAATGGAGAAACCTCGTTTTTAGTACACCGACCAGGTAAAGTAGCCCGTGTTACACTACGTTCTACAAATATAATTACCTATTTTTTTTAAGTGTTACTCCAGAATTGAAATCTACAATGACAAAAAGAAAGGTAGTAGTTTTTTTTGCTCGCATAGTTTATATGTAGCATTGTTTGCAAAGGGTGTAATTTGTATAATAGAATAAAATGTTCCGCATAATCATGTAGCCATAATGTCAATAATAGCCTATACATGGGACATTGTCATAAGTTTATGAGGCTGTAAAGTAACAGAGCCTCTTTGTTTTAATAACCGTTCAGATGTGAAGTAGACTGGAGAATAAGTTTTTGGATCTTGGTTGTCGAAACAGACATGATACCCATGCCGTTGGTTTTGAGACTTGCATATTAGATCGTTTCGTCTTATTGTTAGCTGTTGGCTAACTCTACCCAGGCTACAAATAAAATATGTGACATATGCAGTAAAGCAGGTCGCACTCTTCCGCTGGCAGGGTGTGTACTGACCTGAACAAGAAACTTACAGTACATTCACATGGGCGTCGGCCTCAAAGCTTGACACAGGGCGTATTTGAAGCTTGGTGCTGGCACGATCGTCATAGTGACAACAGACAATTACATTGGACCGCAAGTGGTCAATGCCTGAGCTAGGCTATTTACATTAGGCGATCTGATTGGCTGATGCCTCCATTGGCACTTGAAAAGTTGAGTCAGCTTCAGCCGTGAGCAATGCCAGAAGCTGACGGACCCACAATTCAGTTCGGCAACACATGAGGTCAATAATTCAGTTTGGCAACACATGAAATAACGCTGATGGCCTGTGTGAATGTACCGTTACAGAGTGTGGTTCTAGCGGCTAGGAGACTGCTCAGGTAGCAGCGGCAGGAGAAATTGTCTGGTTAAGAGGTGTTCTACAAGTGAAATAATTTTACAGACATTATTTTAAGGTCGAAAAACTACATAATGTTGCTTTAAAGTACTGTTCATAAGCGCTGCACTGCTTTGTTTACAGCAGTAACCCAGAAACACTGTATCGTTCCTGTTCATAAGCCCCACCTGCTGTCAGAGAGTGAATCTGCGTCTCATTGAGCTCGTCTGCTGTTTCGTTCAGATATGTTTTATGTAGTATAGTTTCACAAAACTAAAGTCATACCATTCTGTTTTTTCTTCAAATTTAGAAATTATACAATATAATTTAGATTAAAAACTACTCATGCTGCATGTATGCTGCATCTTTGTTTGGATCATGATTAAAATCCAGCGGTTGCCTCTAATTTTAAATGGAAAGAGCACAAAGCCTTAGTTTGTTCATATTAAGAGATTTATTTTATTTGTGTAACTTGTTTGATTTGGGGTTTGTTTTAAAAATTCAGTTTAGTTTTGTTATATTTCAATTTCACAAAGCAACGTACAGCAATAGCCTAATAAAACGACATATTTTCATTTACTGTATAATGTCTTCAATCTCATTTTGTAAAAAAAAAATGAGTTGAGTGAATTGTTACATCCCTAATGAGACCGTTTAGTCTGTAAAATTGTAACAGGTGTAATGTGAGAGAATATCCAATGCCACTCTCTGTAAAGCAAAAATCCATAAGAGCAGTATAATGTATTCATTAGAGCTGTCAGTTCAGCATGTTAATTTGAAGCAATTAATTATAAGGAAATAATTCAATAAAAAATTAACGCAATTAATCATGTGCCGACTAATGAAGTTTCCTGTTATCAGAGCAATTCAAGCTTGAAGTACCACCTTAAAGATTTTGAGAGTACGCTTAGCCACATATTACACATCCTGTGTAATTGTGAGAACTGTACCCTAGAGAGATTGAATGGATTTCTGTGGGCTGTAGACCAGTGATGGACTTATGGCCACCTTATTTTTAACATAAGAACAGGCCTATTATTCGAATAAACTTAAAAGTGCATGGCTGTCAGCAGCTTGCAGTTATTTTAGCTGTACAAAAACTGTTATGCTGATTGAAATTGCAAAATGGTATTTGTTATGGTATTATTTTAATGTATTATCATTATCAAAAACAAAATTTATAGCACAGATGCATTTACAGTTTACTGCACTTTGTCATTCTACTATTCTGTTATTAACCTATAGCAGATAATGAGTCACACGTCTCACACATTCACTGGAAATATGACTGGTTCCACTAAGTTTATGAAAGCCCTCAGAGTTACCCTTTTGTTCCTTATTTACCCCTAAAGGGTGTATATTAGTACCTTAAGATGCAAACATGTATTCAAATATGTGTATATGTAAGGCACTTATATGCATTAGATATGAGGTATACATATTTATCTTTGATGGTACTGCCCCAGTGACAAGCTGTTGTACCCCTGTGGTACAATTATTTCACTTTTTTTTTTTTTTTTTTTTTTTTTTTTTTTTTTTTTTTTTTTTTTTTTTTTTTTTGCAAATTATACAATGAGCACAATGCACAGCAGGTTCCACAGGCTGGCCAGATGGATCGGTGTCTTACACTTGAGAAAATGTTAGCATGCCATCAAGAGCAGCACCTTTCCAAAGGGAGCCTGAGTGAGAAACGACCGGCTATGTTTCTGTCAGCTGCTTCTATGTGTTTCTGTCAATAGCTCGGCCTGATCAATGATATTTCCAGGTCTTAACCACTTCCATACATCCTGCGCTAATTACGCCCTCTCTCCTTGCTTCTGTCAGATGGTGTTTCCTCTCACTCACTGAGTGTTAATCAGAGGCATGGGCATCTGGAACCCCTCATGTAAGGTGCTGATGAGTAGGATAAGAGGATCAGGTAATGATGGACGAGCTGTTGCGTCTATCATTCCTGAATGCCGTCTGTTCAGTTTGAGCGTTCGTTAAATCAGGAGCAGACTGATCCCAGAGCAGCCTTGTTAAAGAAATGCACGGCCCCTGAAAACCACATACAGACTGACAGCATGCACCACAATCATTGAAGTCTACATTTGCTACATTTATTTATTTATTTATTTATTTATTTATTTATTTTTGAGGTGCCAAATCCCTGTTTTCTCCTGCGTATGTTTAAGTATCAAATACAAACAAAACATTACATTTAATGTCTGCATCTGAAATATACATTAATTTCTGTTCTCATGGGTGTGTTTGTCTGCTAAAGTGAGAAACCTTTACATCAACATTTTATTTGCTGTGAGCAATAATCCAAATCCAAAAATTGAAATCATCCATTTTCGGCAGCAATGGCACATTATGCAAAACCAAAAAAGTGTAAGGTTTTAAACCTTAAACCTGAAATAATAATAATAAAATGGCACAGAACAGTTGGGGAAGAGTGAGCACTGGGGTGGGGGTGGGGTGAAATGGCAACTTTCCATAATGAGTGGGATGCAGAACGGTAGTCGGGTATGTACAGTATCCAGCATTGCTGATTTGTTGCCAGGTAGTGTGCCAATTAGCAACACTTGTTATTATTTACATTTTGCACAATACATCACACTAATCATCAGGTTGATTTATCACTGGTTGAGGGGCACGATAGCTCTGATTTATTGGACTTACATAGAGAGTCCTCGGGATGGGGGGTGACGAGTGACGGTGAGCACACAAAACACTTTGGAGGCATCCGACAGTCTGCATCCATGTGGGGACACCTAGTCCTCCATCTCCCTCACCAATCACAACCGGCGTTCTGCAATCCCCAACTTTTTGTTTAGTGTCTCAGGGTTCTAAGCAGTGGGGTTGCGCGCATGATGTTTTAGCTTATCTGCCTCATGGTCTGATTTGTGGTCTCTGTGTTGTATCCCGTATTATCTGATGAGGTCATGCGCATGATAAAAAGTCTCCTGGTTCTCTTCAAAATGAAACCCATTTTGGCTTCCTATAGAATACATATTTAGTTTCAATATGTTGGGCGCTGTCTTCGTCAGCACGGTTCCCTTTCAGGGAGATACATGCTGAAACAGATGTTTCTCATTCTCCTGGCTCATCCGCACTCCTCTGTTCGCCAATCAGCCAAAGCTCTCAAATCAATCCAGATCATCCAAGTGGCAGACAGGGGAGAGTGAGAGGGCTGAGCAGAGAAAGTGCTGTCGCCTTAGTTTTATGAAGTTTTTTCTCTTGCCGAGCAAACGGAGAGAAAGCAATATCCTCGAGCTCTTTTAATCATGTGACAGCATGCTGCCCTACGCGGCGGCAGGTGGGAGCCATTGATCAAAGCCAGCGGGGTCTGTGATGGGAGAAGGACAGGCCAGCATGGGCATAGGGCAAAGTGATTCCCACCAGCGGACTGCCATGCCATTCGTCAAAGTTTTATCTGATTCCAAAGGTATTGGATCTATCAGTCAAAACCTATGAAAGGAAGATTGACCCCTCGGTGGACATTTTTCTATATCACAGTCAGGTAAGAGGAGTCCCGATGGCTAATGCGGTAAGGCTCATGTCCAGCCCTTTGTTAGAAAAGACGCTGCTGTGCGGTGGTTTAATTATGAAAGGGAGAGGAAGGATTTGACTGTTTTCTACATTAGAGCTCCAGTGTGAACTCCAAATGGCTCCACTCCCCTGAGGTTTAAATTGCTTCTCCTCTGACAAAGCACCTGCCAGGAACTCATCAGACGCCCCATCCATCTGTCCATCAGCATGCGCCTCTGCTCTGCCATCAACAGGTAATGCCTGGCTGCTGTAGCTGCATGCTAATAAGAGGCAAAGAAAGCATCACACACTCTGTCAGCCGTCATTATGTCACAGATGTGTTCTACTTAGATGGAATGGAAGCACGTTTGCAGGCCTTGTTTGACTAATGTGTTAAAAATAGAATTCTTTCACATCTCTGAATCATGTTGTCCAGTTGGAAAACAATATGAAGGCAAAAATCAAATGTGTTGACACAATACTTTAAGCACTTAGGTCTAGGTAAGAAGAAAAAAAAAAATAAGTGCAAAATGATTTTTCAGTTCAACTGCGCTTTAATTACTTAGACCAAATAAACAGAACTATACGAGGAAAGTGGTGTCTTTTTCTGCTCTCAGCACAGTCTGACAAACACTGACCTTGCTAGATTTTGCTCATGGGCAATGGGGTTTAATTGGCACTTAATTATTACTTTTAGCCAGTCTAGCCAGCCTTTTACTGGGACAGGTCTCTCATTAGACAACAAAGCAGAAAATTGTATATTATACATAGCAGAAAAACACGTCACTTTTCAAACTTGACCACTGGTAAAAAAAAACTCAAAAATAAAACAAGCTTACCAATTATAAAAAATATGTAGATGTTGTTAAAAATGCTAACTAGCTTACTAGCACATATTGCATAGGTTTCTGTCTCACTTTACTTCTTAAGAACCTAAAAAATGTCTTTCAAAACAAGCATGGTTTCTTCCTTGAAAAAAAAAGAGACGTTTTGATGATAATTCACGTTCTCTCCTTTGTGATGTAAATTGGGACCAGGAGCTGTTAAGCTCCAAAATAAATAAATAAATAACAAACTATAAAAATGCCCTTTAAAATGGGTCTCTATGACTTGTTCACTATATTTTAGTGCTGCATCCAAATAGGCATATTTCTATACTATATAGTAGCTGAAAACAGTATGTGAACAGAGTAGCATGTCCAGATTCAGATTATTTATAAAACAGTTGGTGAAAAGTACCTGAAAGACCTACAGTTACCGGTGAGATCCCTGTAATGTGCATTCAATGGACACTTTACAAGCCCATGAGGCCAAGTCAAGAATGGCTGAACTTACACTGCACTGTAAGTTATATGACAGTGACAACATGATGAATGCCGTATGTCTGGCTTACATTCATACGATATAGAAAATATTTTTTGATGGTGGCAAAACACTTGATGCAGTGCTGCGCTATATCTTTGAGCACATTGTTTTCTATGAGTGTACACAGACTGTATGACGGCACCCAGCTACGACTCAGGAGGCTGTTCAAAATCTATGACACTCTCATAGTTTTTCATTAAATTACATTGTTTGTCACAAAATGTTGGGACTGAAATTCACTGACAATATTATTTTGAAAATCTTGTTTAGCAGTCATGGTCAGATTCACTTTCATTGTATGGAAAAGATCAACTTGTACATTTCACTATAAATAGATTATAAATAATTAGAAGGACATGAGGATGAGTAAATGATGACAATCTTCATTTTTTGTTGAACATCTTTAAACTTCAAGTTAAACAGGTCAAACATTAAAATGGCCTACTTGCTCACTCCCTGATGAGAGTGCAGTTCTAACACCGACTGATTGGCCAGAAGGCAGCTGAAACTCAAATTTCAATCACATCTTTCTACTGAAGTCATCACAATGACGGGTAGCCCTCAATTTCTGATCAACTTCAGTTGGCTTGGGACCTGTAGGAGCCCTTATACAGTAGTTATCTTCACATGCAAATAACCAATCCTCTCACAGTTTCATAGAGGGCCCTTCTGGAAATATCAATATACCACTGAGTTTCACTACAACTCACACACACACCCACACACACATACGCACACACCTTTAAGGTAAACTTTTGATCTAGAGTGCCTAATGGCCCGTATCCAACATTCACTCCAACAAGCAAGAATATTTTTTTTCTTTTTCTATCCTGCTTTTTAGGATGCCCACTGGCTCACAAAAGTCAATAGAAAGGCACCCCCTCCCCCCATGATTTAATTAGTTAGCACTTGATTAGCATTAAGGTACTAAACAGCATTGTGTGTTTACTTTTACTTTTTTTAGTTTTCCTTTCCTCCTATTACATTTCAGACGTCAGACAGGCTGCTAATACCACCCAGAGCTGGATCAGATAGCTTCTGGTTGCAATTTTGTTCGGGTCTGATGGACCTTGCGAGAGTCAGACACTAAGATATCGGAAGCGTGTCATAAGAATGAATGAGGCACTCTCGCATTGGAGCTGCCAAGCTGTCAGACGCTGAGCAGACTGCATGACTGACATGCTTTGATTGGTCGATTTAATATAGGGAGAGAGCAGGAGCGAGGGAGATGCGAGTGGGAAACTTCACAGAGTGCTCACAGAGCGCCGATTTGAAGCGTTGTAAGACTATTTGTAAAAGATGTGGAGCGCTAACTCTCTAGGTATCCAGCTTGTTAAAGCTTTTTTCATCCTTCTCGAGGAATTGTGTTAAAGATATTGCTTGGATATGGTCTTACTCCAGCTGTACAGATTGACAGACCTATGGCGCGCTCGATCTGCGAGTGAAAGTCAGTCTATTTATCCTGTGCTTTATCGACTGTACAGTATGCGCACTCAGGTAATCACAGGTCAGGTGATGCATTCTGGGTAATTGAGTCCATAGGTGTCATGCAGGCATAGAATAAGCTGCGAGAGCAGATCTCTTGCTGCATCCTGATCCAATAAGGAGATGCAGAGTTTTCAGTTAAGGAATGCGTCTGAAGGAATAACTAGGGAGAGGTGTGAAACTGACAAGGCAAGGTAGAATTTAACACGGTTACCACTTGTAATTCCATGTTACTACAAATATAGCATTATTGTTTTTTCTCCACTTCAATTTCGGGGGAAATCAATATTCTGCTTTGTTTATCTAAGTGACAGGCTCTCGGATATTGCGTTTTTATGTTGCCTTTATAAAGGGGCATTAAAACACAATATATCTGAAGGTTTTTATGGAGCTGACAGTTGCTTAGGGAGATAGTGTTAATGACATAAAACGGTTGAAAAATGACTGTGTCTCTTATTTATCTGTGCTTATTATGTACAAATATCCATCACAGAGCTATACTTTTCTGATGCACAATTATGAAGATGCACCTCAGGACAGACTCATCAATAAAACACAAGGGGAAAAAAGCTCTCTCTCTCTCTCTCTCTCTCTCTCTCTCTCTCTCTCTCTCTCTCTCTCTCTGTATGTGTGCTAAAAGGGAACAAAGCAGAAGCAGCTACCTGTGTACAGAGCTGTACATATTGTTTTCTTCATTTATTTTCTTTAAAATCACGATTTTATTGAAACTCTAATTTCAACAAATTCCTGTTCACGTCTATATTGCCTCCCTTAAATTAAGCTTTTCTTTGCATCCATACTTTCTTTTTTACAATAACTAAAACCAGAAAACTTGACAAATCATGGATGTTTTCTTATAAGAGGGAGTTACGGATGCAGAAGGAACTGTGCTATTTTTATGTGGAATTTTGCATTATTGATCCAATTGATATGATCTTCAGCTAAGTTACACACTTTAACTGTTGGATTTATTAATTGCTAAGTGGACAGCAGTCTTTGCCAGCATTAACTTCCACCAAATGCTTACTGGAACTGTAGATCAGATTTGCACAGCAGTCAGAAAGAATTTTGAACCATTCTACATTACAAACTTTTCAAGTAATATTCCTGAGTTTCTGTTGAGAATGGCTCTCTTGAGGTCATGCCAGAGAATCTCAGTCGGGTTGAGGTCAGAGCTCAAAGGGGTCCACTCCAGAAGGTATATTTGCTTCTGTTGAAGTCATTCTATTGTTGATTTAGTTCCATGCTTTGGGTCATTGTCCTATTGCATCGCCCAACGTCTGCTGAACTTTAGTTGGTGGATAAATGGTCTTACATTCTCATACAAAATGTCCTGATAAACTGCATTTTTTTTTTCACATCATAGCAGGCTATCCAGGCCCTGAGGAATCAAAACCACCATAAACCATAATGGTCCCTGAGCCATTCTACAGTGCTAGTTTTTCACTGTCTAGTTATCACTGAACATTTTGCGCTCTTTCAGTCATCTTTAAGAATAGCAACACTACTGAACTTCATCCATTTCTAGATAGTCTTGCTGTGGACAGATGAACAAGGCTTTTAGAGATACTTTTGTAACCTTTTCCAGTCTTATGCAAGTGAAGAATTCTAAATCTTCGGTGTTATGGGATCATCATATCAGATAATGTTTATTGTTAACTGCAAACTCAACATTTGTTAGTCTCTGAAAAATTTACATGGCATGTTTAGTAATGAAATATGAGAACATATTGTTTGTCTGTAATTTGTAACTGTGTTTGTCTATTGTTGTGACTTAGAAGATATCAAATTATATTACCAAATTATGCAGAAATCCAGGTCATCCCAAAGGGTTCACATACTTTTTCAGGCAATCATAGCTATAAGTATCTAAGCAGACGAGCGCTCTAAAGCATCCTCTGAACGTGCATGATTGAGCACCACACCCTTTTAACTTCTTTAATATTCACGTTAGCATGGATAAATAACGACTGTGTCCGTCTGCTCTTGAATTTTTGATTGTGCTTCTCTAATTGGCTGGTTTCCCTTGCTACATCTCGCCAGAGACATCCTGCAGGTGTCACAACAGACTCTGACAGCCATCTATCTTTCCTGCTGCAGCCTAAATCAATTACTCTCCACCGGCACATAGAGTAAAAGGGCTCCACTAGTCTGTTACTGTCACCGGCAGATCAAACACATCATATTCACAGAGTTTTGGTGTCTCACAGCTAGTCTATGAGGTGTTCCTTAAGCCACCTCATTGCACTGTCATTATGGGTTTATTAACAGCCTGGGGCGTAATCACTTATGGTATTCCATCTTGATTAGAGGATGCAATTAGACAGCTATAAAAATCAATGCTTCATGTTATTGGATTGCTAAACAACTTTGCCTCAATGGCGAGTGAGTTTTTGTGGAAATGAAAAAAAAAAAAAACATAATGAGGTTATCGTCTCACCCAAGTCTTCATAATTAACTTTTATAGGCAAAAGGATATTGACCCAAAATTTCACAAAGTGTGTATGTTGTTGAAGCCTCAAGGACACTGTGTGCTGCTGTAAGTTTGAAGGGTTAGGTTTTCTATCACATACACAAATCACTCATGTCATGCATCCAGACCAGGAGATAGTGGACAACAGGTAGCCTGTAGGCATTATGGGACTAATGTGTTTTTTGTTTTTTTTGGTCATATTCTTTATTTTTTCTTTATTTTTTCCCCCTATATTTTGCCAGAAAGCAGGAGCCTCTCAGGACCATCCAGAACAGATTGACAAATGTAACCCTGGGCAGAGCCTCAGATTAGATAATAACTCAGCATTGGCAGGGCAGCAGTGTCACTGCTGACCGTGGCTGTGGTCCGCTGTTGTTCCTAGTGTCTATGTGAGTGTGCATGTGTATGCGTGTGTTTGTGTGTTTGCACCCCAGGCTGTAGAAAGCATTGAGGGCACTCAGACAAGCTCTGCATCACACAATATTGGTGCCAAAAACAGCCAACACATGTGTCATCCTTCACGGTGTCACTTCACAGTAATGGCTGGCAACGTTACAGACAAACAATGCTACATTTACACAGAGACAACCACCTCTATAATTATATATGAATTATACTGTATATGTGTATGCGTATATATACATATATAACTCAGCCTGTTATTTAATTATATTTTTGTTTGTTTTCTATAATAGATCTAAGAGGCCTTTTTGGGGGGGTAGATTGATATTGATGACAAATATTGAATATTGACAAATATTGATGACAAATTTAAATCAAAATGTAATTTTGAAAATACAAAGTTGTAGTGCTTACACCTACGATATGTTTTTTTTTTTTTGGTAAAAAGTGATATTCTTTAAATACTTTTCTTTGACTTTTTTTTTTTTTTTGAATTTTTTTGGTCTTTATTTTTCATTTTTTTTACTTTTTTTTTTTTTTTCGTTAAATATGTTTTTTTTTTTTTTTTTATCCCCAATGACTAACAATGTCACACCTGTCTACACCTCCCATGCTGCCAGCATTAGCCTATTTGATCTTTGACCCAGTCTGACAGAGATGGCAGTGCCATGCTCAGCCTGGAAGAACAACCCCCCACCCCAGAACACTACAGCTTCAATTACCATTATAGATTAATCTATGCACAGTAGCCTTTTTGTGTGAGTGTGTGTGCATGTGTGAGTAGATAAGAACATAGACTGTCACAGTTACAGTACATAACTCAAAAATGATACTGCAGCAACCTACACAAATAATAAGCACCATGTATTGTTAGCGGTATTTCTCCTTTTTTAATTTTTTATTTAGCTTGCTTAGGAACGCACACACACGCTCTGCAAAGCTACAATCTGCTGACAACAGAGGAGTATGGATGCCACAAAAGAGAGTGGTGATTTGTAATAGGCAATTAAAGGTGTGAAGATATGGTTGGATGTATGTAATTGGGATTTTAATGAGTCAACGGGTAGCTTTAACATTGAAAAGGTTGCTTCTCTTGTCACTGTGCCACGACCCATGTCAGAGACGTCCTCTAACTTGATATGTTACTCTTATGACAGCCATTAATGACCCCTAATCATTTCCCTGAAATAACAAGGCTCCACACAACAGACTGAAAATAAATGATTAATGTGATTAAAAATACACTCCTTATTTACGGCTCCAAACTTTGATGTTTTCTCACAGACATCAATTGAGCACATTTTCACACATTGAGTGCAATCAATGATGTGGCTTTTAACCTGTTCACCACTGGTCACAACCTGAGATAATATCAAGCTAAAATGCTGTAGCAACATGACAGAGGAAAATAACAATAGCAATAATACAGATAGAAAAGGAAAAACAAGCAAATGTTAAAGTTTATTTGTTTTTCCTGTTCTCTCAGATGATATCCCTGATGAATCGCAGCAGGCTTCTGTATTAAATCTACTGAGTTAAGTAAAGCAAATATGTTAAAGCGCACATCAGTGGCATTCAGCACAGCCATTTCATCTCTGCAGCTTTTCAGAGTTAAGAGCAAATACTGACACATGTACTTCACGGCCCCGCCGCACTTTCAAAGAGGAATCTGGCCTGATTAAAATTCCATGAGGACGGAATAATTAAACAGAATATTTTCTCTCTGAGAAATGAAGAAATCAAAACGGCGAGGGGCACATTTGATTTCCCTGGCCTTAAAATAAGATGAAAGGTAAAAAGTGGAGACACAGGACTAAAACACTTGCCTTATCAGGAGCTCTGTCTTTTTTTGTTCCTTGCAGCCCTTTAATTTGTCCCTCACTTCCTGCCATTGCGTGCTTTTATTGTATGTTCTTTTATAGTTGGCGCTTGCCTGAATTTGAATTGGTAATTAAACTTAATATATTTATAAGACTCATCAAGGCAGCCCTGCATATCAAAGTGGCCAAGCTTGCATTGATGTGAAAAATCAAAGCAGTGATTACTCCCTTACATTGGTGGGCTTTAGCTCTTAATTGCACTGCATGTCCGAAAGATTTGTTACTGGAGGACGACAGGGAGCTCTCATCTTAGGGACATAGAAACTGGAAAAAAAATGTATATTGATTTCAGCCGAAAGTCTCAGTAAACTCATTACTTGACACAGCCGAACGAAGGCGCGGGGTTGTTTAGAACATGCATGTTAGTGGATGCATCATCCGATCTTTAGGGTTTTTTTTTCAAAATTGTGCATTCGTGATTTTTTTTAAATAGCGTTGTCACCAAAATGAAAGCCCTGTGACCCCTTTTTGCAAACATACATACAAACGAACAAGTGTAGCATCAGCTTTATTAAAGAAGCATATGTTACAATCCAGCCAATGTATTAACAGGTAAGTATATATTAACACCCAAACAGAATGCAATGCTGTCTAAGGTAACTGAGATGTTGAACTATTATCGCCAAGCTAGAGTTTTGCCCCCACCTCCAAACTCAAATTAGACCCACATAAAAAAGCACGGCTGCAGACTTTGTTATGAAAGAAAAGAAGAAAGGAGGGATAATGAAGAATACATGATCCGTTTTGACCGTGTCTATCTCTCCTTTGTAGCAGCAAAAAAGGTATAGCACTCTCCAACATAGCGTCGTTGATTCCTCCTGCCACTTTCCAGGTCACTAATTTTTCAGCTATGAGTTCATTGTGCGCAGACCGATATGCTGTCTTTTTTAATGAGGTTATTTCTGGGTTATTACCTCGCTCCTTGCTAGGCCATCTTATGCGAGAGACCTAATTGATGTAAATCAAATATGGTTAAGCAGGGATCAACCCCTGGGCCACTCCACTTTCATTTCCACATTATAACCACAGAACATTTACCAAACACATACCTTCCCTATATATATATATATATATATATATATATATATATATATATATATATATATATATATATATATATATATATATATATATATATATATATATATATATATATATATATATATACATATTAAAAAGAGGAATCATAGGAATGGAAGATGAGCAACTTTTTTATTTTTTCTGTTATCCTTTTCATCAATTACCCATCTCTGGATTGGAGAGGGATATGCAGACAGTCCCATTCCAGGCGTAAATGTGAGTGCATGTTCACAGATGCAGAAGAGTGAGCTCTGTAAGAAAGACTGAGATGCTGGCATTTGACTTTTGCTGAATAAGCTCATGGTGTGCATTCCCTCAGGTTAGAGAGGTTATTGGGGAGAAACAGAAAAGACGGGTGGGTGAGTGGGTGAGGGTGATTTCACCAAGTACAACATGTTCCTGGATCAACATTCTTGTTAATCCTGGAACAACATTCCAATCAACCAATCAGGATTGAGATATAACTTTTCAGGAAATATCTGTTTTAGGATTACAATCAGGATTAGGTGCTTCTGCAGCCTTGTTAATCAGCTATCATTTCCCACTGATTTTAGGAATAAATTATGGGTAAGGTTAGGTTTAGGGGTAGGGATTGGGTTAAGTCTATATTTTTGGACAATAATGTTGATCCAGGATCAACAAAAAATGTTGATCCATGAACATGCCTAACTTGGCAAAATCACGGTGACCGGGTGAGTGGGGGGTGGGGGGTGGAGTGTTTTAGCAGTGTCTGTTCATTAAGCTCTGTCTCATTCAACAGTGAAATCAGGCATGTGTAAATGGGAGATGAATCCCTTTTACAGGGCCCTTGACCATGTCACAGTCTCACTCAAATTTTTGAAATTCGGAACTGGAGAATACTGTAGGCTCCCTTTGATTTGAACTGGAATGACAGAAAGAATAAAACCTTTACTTATAGAAAACCTATACTTTTTGCATGTTATTTAGTATATAGGGAAGTAGGCATGATTGGATGCAGTCTGCAGCCTTACTAAATCTTTCTCTCTCTTTCTGGCTTTCTATAGCTTACATATGTCTAGCCATCCGCATACAGTACACACACTCCACAGTTCCTTCATCCTCTGTAAGTCTTCAATCAAGAGTTCTGGGCTTCACTCTGGCTGGTGATTTAGCCACCTGCCACTCTTTTCTGCTGTTTACAAAGTCTTGGAGACACACATGAGCTGTTAGTGTTTGGGATTAGAAGTGCAGACTTGGATGCTAGTGATCAAAAGCTGCCCATGACACTGAAACTCCAATATCACTCTCTAAAGTTGCTCTCCTTCATGCTGCAAGTGATTAGCGCCTCGTCCGAAGCATCATCAAAGCTCTCTCTCTCTCTCTCTCTGTCTCTCTCTCTCTCTGGGCAGCTGTGTCCCTACAGGACTATGAGCATGTGTGATGTTTAGCTTCTTTTGGTAAATCCAGGGCTTTGTGTCACCCACTCCCCAGGTCCTCTTACCCTACCACTGTGACATGGCCGCCGGTGGCACATTGACGCCTGTATCCATCCCTGACGGAGCTAAGCCGGATCAGTCGTGTCGTCGGCGCTCTCTCGCTCCTTCCTCCCGGAACATAATCACAGTCAGTCTGCAGCCTCAGAAATCCCCCATCATCACATGCACTTCCACCACCACCATCATCATCGTCATCATCATCATCAAAGGCTCCACCATGTATGTCAATCAGGTGAGCGCTTAGTCTCGTTGAGTGGCAGGAGGAGCTGGGAGAGTGATGTTAAGCAGGCAGCTCCATAGCCCTCTGTCAGGCCTGGCAGGCTTCAGTGACAGTGGGGGTGGGTATAACATCCCTCACCCCGCCAGCTTAGCCTATAGAACTGCCAGCCCTGTGCCACTCCACTGCAGGAGGTGAGGTGGCACTCATCAAGGGGACAGAGGCATCCGACGGAGAAAACTTCTCGGATGCATTAGCAGACTTCACTTTCTTCAAAACTAACAGGATGCAGCTTCTAGACAGAACCATATATGCATGTGGAGGATCATGAAAACAGAGTGTTACTGGGGGTTTTGTAGAAAGAAAATGTCAAATTAGTTCAGATTTGGTTAAAATTTAGGTCAGTTTTTTCTCCTTCTGTCAAAACGCTTTCATGTTTGCGGGGTGACTCTTGTTTGCCTTCAGCTAGACCAAAATAACAGCAATGACATTGAGATTTTCCTTTAGAGACTAGATTTGAAAGTGCTCACAACAAGTTCAGCCTCCTACTTAATGCAGTCACTGCTTACAGAGGGCACCACGCTGGGTATCAAATGTAATTAGCTGTATTTGCTTGAGCTCTACTTCAATCATTGGCAACAACTATTGTATTGCACTACGAGACAGACTAAAATGCATCCTAGTGTGAGCGGATGATAGTACAAGAAAAAATGAAATGAAATAAAGCCGTGGCATTCACATCGCAGTACTTTCACCTTCCCTGCTGTTAGCGTAACACCCAATTGTTGATATTGAAAAATATATTATTTTGAAAAATATGCACCGCTGTCCATAATCTGTCCTCGTATCTTATCGATGAACACACCCTCAACTGATGGTGGTGATGCTCTTAAGTGAAGTGCTGGTATTATCCTGGTACCTCTGTGGGCCTCTTCTTTAATTTAGTTGTTATAATTAACCATTAAATGGTGTCAGTTTCTACAGCTACTAACAGGCCCACTCTGTTCTGCTTGTCTGCATTATCAGTTTGGGTGCTTGTAGAGGGGAGGAGGGGGACCAAGAAAGTAAATTATAATGAAGGCCTATATAGTCCAATTACCGATAAAAGCAGCCAAGTGCAGTGCCGTAATGAGGTGCCACTACCTTTCCTTCTCCCCCTTCCCCTCCAAACACATCAATGGGAATAGCTAATCGCTAGTTTTATTACTTTGAGCCCCTCTCGCTGAGGAGTTTTAACTTCGGACTTTCGATCTGAGCGGGACGATCACAACAAACAAATATAGCTGTGGTGCCGTCCATGCTAAACAAAGTTGGCCTAGAGGTGGGGGTGACGGGATGATTGGGGAGGGAGAAAATAGACAGAGGAATGGAGGCAATGAAGTGAAGATACAAGGAGGAGGAGGAGGATGTGCCGAAAGAGAGAGCGAGAGGAAGCCTGTCCTCATGTTCTCACTTTAATGTGTCAGTATTTAATTATTTGGAATAGCAGCGCTGTCTTTTGTAACCAGGGATGTAGTTCCTTGCTAGAGCACTTACAAGGCAGGCAGGTAATTAAACTGTTAGATCAACCACTGGTTCTTCTTTTCCTCTCTTTTTCTTTCCGCTCTGTCTCTCTCTCTTTCTCCTCTTCTTTTTCAGGTGAGGCGCCATGCATTGGAAGACAAGTGGAATTCAGGAAATGGAGAGAGGGAACAAATTAAGTTTAGGAAGACTCAGAATTCTCCTTTATAGCTAATAGCCGACACTTCTGGGGCCAAAGCAGCATAAATAGTGCATATTTTACATGAGCCCATTGTATGAGATAAAAGTAGTGCCATTTTTTTTGTGTGTCCCAGGCTGTGTGCAAAAGCTAAGGCAGCTGTCTTTCTGTGTCACTGACCTGTAAACAGGATTTCTTTATTTATGTTTTTTTATTTTTTTTTTATTTTTATTTTTTATTATATGAAGGCATCCTAATGTCATGGACTGAAAACTCTTATGATGTTATTCTTTTCACCAACCAGTTTGCAAAATCAGAACAAAATATACAAAAATACAATAAAAACAGTAATAGTGTGAAATTATTACAATTTAAAATAACTGCTATCAATTTAATGTAGTTTAAATTATAATTTATTCCTGTGAAAGTAAATTTAAATTTTCATCAGCCATTACTTTAGTCTTCATTGTCATATGATCATACAGAATATTCTAATATGTTGATTTGGTGTTTAAATTTCTAAATATCATAAATGTTGAACCCCCCCCACTACATACATACACACATATATATATATATATATATATATATATATATATATATATATATATATATATATATATATGTGTATATATATATATATATATATATATATATATGTATATATATATATATATATATATTTATATATATAATATTTTTTTTTTTTTTGATGAATAGAAAAACTCGCTGACTCTAAATTTTTGAACAGTAGTGGATCTTGAAACCTTTCTACATCTGTATACATCTAGCCTACAGAGACAGGCAGCTAAACTGTAGTATTGCTCTTTCAAATAAAGTGGTTACTTTAATGAAGTCAAAGGCACATACATTAAAAACTGAGGTTAATGATAAAGTTTAAGTATTTTGAAGATGATATTTTAGCCTATACAAGCATTGTCTTCTTACAAAGAGCAAAAGCAAAAGAAGAAAGTTTGAGTGTATGGGTTTGGAAAGAGAGACCGGTGTTACCGGTGCAAGGTTTGCCAGTCTGCGTTGAGGACAGACGATGGATTAAACCATGAATGAGTGATTTATTAGCTTCTGCTGTCACGCTGCTTAGATGGATTACTACACACGACCTTTGACCCCACTTACCAGAGTCCTCACCGCCACAGTGTGGGACGGAAGGTGTTCTGTGTGTGAACGTGCACGTGTGTGCGAGTTAGACCGCTGGCCAGCTGTATGCTGGTGACAGGATGGGACCACATGATCAATGGGCTAATGAACAGCCCATTTCATAGATGGGATGAACTGACTCTCTTGTGTTCATTGAGTGTCTATAGTAACAGCCCACTCTATACTCTCTAAACCCTTTGTAGAGGGGGGAAAAAAAACAATGCGACAGAAGACAACAGACTTTTCCATGAAAGAACTAACGGCTGTTTACAAAAGGTTTATCTTTATCTCTCTTCTTTTCAGTGGGTTCATCATTAACTGAGTGTTCTGAATAATACTAAAGCACAACAGCTACTGTCCCAATACAGATCATTTGCACCTCTACAGCTTAAAAATCTTCATTGAAGCTTATATGGTCTGCAAAGTGAGAGTGTGGATTTGCCTTAATGCAGAATATAAATAATAACAAAAGTGTCTGATATCATTGTTTTTGTTTTTGTTTTTGTTTTCTTTTCTTTTCTTTTCTTTTCTTTTCTTTTCTTTTCTTTTCCAATTGTTATGACACAGATGTTTCTCTCTCTCTCGTCCATGGATTTTCTTTCTCCCTTATTTCCTTTTCCATCCTTCCTTTCATGGCTTTCAGCAGTTTCTCACTTTCACACACTTTCTCTGTAATTCATTTCAAGAACTCTGGTCAGTGGTGTAGCAAGTCAGCCTCAGGCCCATAAGCAATAAAAATAAAAATAAAAAATTGTACAGGCACCCCAAACATTATAAGTTAAAGTGGGTTCCAACTCGGTTAACTTTAACTTATGGTTGTCTTTTCTCAGGTAAATAATGTTATGTGACTGTTGTTTTATTGATGGTATGCATGCTTGGAAATAATATTTAATATTTTTAATTCCATTCTTTATTTGTAGCGCACCATCCAGCCAATAATTGCAATAAGCTTTGTGCTTAATATAACACAAAGTCTCAGCCTTTAAATTCTGTAAATTTTTTCACGAAAACATTTGTTTTTTTTTCTCTTAAATGTGACATGAGATCACTGTATTCACCTCAGTTCAAGTGGCATGTGAATCAGTCATCTTTCCCTCTTTCAAACAAATTAATATCTGAAGACGTAAAAAAACAATAATAATAAAAATGTATATATAATGTGTAATAATAAAAAATATTCAATCAAATAATAAATCTAATTTAATTATTGTTTCAATGTAATGTAGCTGTTTTTATCATATTGTCTTTTTTGAAATAAATTAGTGGTCATGATACAGGATTTTCTAACTTCAGTACCTTGAAATATATAAATATTAAAGTACCCGTGAACTGGAAATTGCAACTGACTACAGTGTTGTGATGTATTTCCAAGTGAAACGGAATATTGAATAAAGGGCAGGGTTTTAGTGTGGTGCACCTCCACTCCACCTGATTCACGGTTGGAGAGTGGTTAAGAATATCTGCTTGTTATGTCTGATATCACGCTTCACCGCTTCTGGGTCCTAACGCTCTGCCAGACGCCCCCCAAGAAAACACCAAACTCTGCTAATATACACACTCACAATGTCATGTAATACTGAAAAATTATAACCCTAACCTTTATCTCCATACTGAAGTCCCAGATGGCCTGACAGTGATTCAGCTAAAATATTAGTGTCTGAGACACTGTGAGAACGGAGACTGTAGTGCACAGCAAATTTTAAAATGCTTAGCTTAAATATGTAACATTAATTAAATAGTGCTAATAAATGTCTGTTGAAACAATATTCTCAAGTGAAATAAGTAGATGCCAACAGCAGTCTTTACGTCATGACTTAACAAGAGGATTCTTCCCAAGCCGTCAAACTGACGTCATCAGAGCCAGAACACCATTCCAGAGCAAATTTTCAGTTATTGATAAAAGATTACGACGGTAGACGTTTTTTTTTTTTTTTCTCAGTGTATTGACTTGCACAGTTTAATTTTTCACCACAAGAATGTGCACTAAAAAGGCAGGGTCATTTTTTATTTCATGACGACTTTTTCAACAATCAGTTCTATAAAGATATTTTAATATCTCTTTTTTTTCATCCGATTTTTAAGGCAATCATTATTTCACACTTTGAGTGGTTTAATCCAGGTCTTCTAAATAGACACGTTTGCTTTATATTATGAACAATTTTACTTACATACTGTACATATACATCGATCAATTACAAAAATCTCAGTATTAAACATTTGCTCATTCTGTGTATTTGTGTCTTTAAAATAGGGTAACTTTGTTACAAAAGCTTACAGAACAAGGAAGCTTGATTTCAACTTTGATTTCAAACTTAATTTAATTTACACACACAAAAAAAGACCTCAATTCAGTTTTGAAATTCATCTAATTGATGCAGTACACAGAATAGGATATTCATGTACAAATCATTAAAATATCCCATGAAATTCCTAGTAGCATTTTCATGCTACTAGAAATCATGATCAGGCATGGATCTAATCTAAATGGTTGATAACTTTTAGTTGATGGTTTGACAAAGTTTAATCCAGGCGCAAAGAAAAATAATTTCTACTTTAAAAGCATGGAGAGATTGCAATTGCACACAGTTTGTGCACAAGCAGTTTATTTGTATAAATTAGGCCTATTTGACAGCTCGCATCCATTTTTTTTTTTTTTTTTTTTTATATTAATATTAATTAATTATTTTATTTGGCCATGGTGATTCAGCGTTTATACATAGTTAAAAAAAGGTCCCCCTCAGTGGGCCCCCAATTTGCCCAGGCCCATATGCACATGCATACCCTGCATACCCAGATGCTATGCCACTGAATCTGGCAATAAAACCCAAAACAAAAGGAAGAGGCTTTTGTACCTTTGCTGACTTTGTTACTCACTGGCATAATAAAGAAAAGTAATATGCTTTAAACATTAAATTAGACTTTAATTGGAGCACATGAAAAACGTACCATGGGAAGATGTAATTGAACGTTGCCAGGGAGCTGGGGGAATTAAAATAGGTCTTTTTATGCTTTGCTTTATTTTTGATTGAATCAGCTCCTAATTGGCCTCGACAGTAGTATTATCAGTTTTAGGCGGTATGTGAGGCGCTCAATGGCACGTCTCCTCTGTCACATAAGAGAGAGAGGAAAAGACTGAGTGGAGGGGAGAACCAATGACAGAGACAAATGTCTTCACATTGACAGCTGCCCTCCATATTGCCCTCTGCACAAACACACAACAAACCTTTGCAAGCAGCTCCGTCAAATTATAAATCACTAAGCAGTTCATGAAGAAATTAGAGCCGTTGTAGCATTTTTGTTCAGTTTAGCCAAGTTTCCTTGACTAATAACGGGACAGTCCAACACCTGAAGAGTTTTCTCATTTCAGAGAGATGGTATGCTCACAAGAGCTGGTGACTTATTGGAGTGGAAGAGTACAAACAACATTATTGTCTTTTGACTTGAAAACAAGCAAAATCTACATGGGGAATTTACACGGCCTTTCACTACATTTCTGATCATGATTTATTTTTAAATGACTGGATATTGTCAGCAAAATTCCACCGAACAACAGTATGCATGGGAGCAGCTTTATAGTGAAAATCTAGGAATGGGCAGTAATGTAGTGACATGGTAGTGTTGTTATTTTTCTTTTTCATAATACAAATATTTTATTGATTGAATAATAACGTAGTGCTGTGAAATGCCTGAACATTTACAATTTTCTAGACAATGTTTTGCCATTAAAGATGTATATAGAATATTCCCTGCTGGCTGTTAAAAATCAGAACATACAATTTGCAATTTGGGAATTGTTTAATGTAACAAGCTACCTTTTCCATGCACTGAAAGTTTTAATAATAGCTTTCAAATTTTTTATCACCTTGCCCAATAATGCAGCAATGTGTTACAAGGGGCTGGTGTGCCAAGTAAAACGCTCGAAGGAGATATGGAAAAGGGTACTTTTAATAATCCACAGGAGAACCGGGGCACAACCAAACACAGATCATCGAACAAATATCAAACGCTCAACACTCAACATAAACCTCAACACTCAACAATAGCGGACCAGGAGGAACTAAACACAGGGCTTTTAAACCCCAGGAAAGTAAACAGAGGAATGGAAACAGGTGGGGAGTAATCAATTAACAAAATGAGGAACGGAACATGACCAAATAAGGAGAACACAAAAGGAACAGAAGTCCATAATTGTAACAGTTCGCCCCTTCCCGGAACGGTGCGTCCTCGCACCGCAAGAGGAATACCAGCGGAGGGAGGGTGGGGGTTCTGGAGGCGGGCGTGGGGCAGGCAAGGGGCAGGCGAAGAGGGAGCAAGGAGCTAGGAACCAGGGCGGAGTGGATGGAGGGAGGAGCCCGGAGCAGGAGGAGCCAGATGACCAGCCAGGATGGAGATCCACAGTGGAGTCGACTGCGGGAGGAGCCATGGTGGAGGAGGAGCCGATGACACCAGGGGGCCGACAGACGGAGACAGCGCCGGTGGGTGAGGAGCCCAAGATGGAGCAGAGCAGCAGCAGAGCCAGGGTGGAGTCGAGGATCCGGAGGGCCAAGGCGGAGCAGAAGGCTCAGGCGACCAAGGCGGAGGCGGGGCACCGGAAGACCGCTGTGGAGCCGGAGTGACTGAGGATGGAGGTGGAGCCAGAGGGAAGGAGGAGCCTGACAGAGCCGAAGGGATGGAGTGACGAGGCGAAGCCAGAGGAATGGAGTCCCGAGGCGGCGGATGGTCGACGACTGACCAAGGTGGAGCCGGAGGGACGAGGGAGCCCGGTGGAGCAGGTGGGATGCCGGGCCACGGCAGAGACGAGGGAGATAAGAGCCAAGGCGGAGCCTCTGGGTCGAAGGACCGAAGAGGAGTCCAGGGCTCGGAGGCTGGAGGCGGAGACAGGGAATCCACACGCCAAGGCGGAGCTGGAGACTGGAAGTCCTGCGGCGAACCATCGCGCCCAGATGGCGCGGACTGAGGGTGAGCTGTGGGACTGACTGGCACCAGCGGAGATGAGGTCGAGGAACTGGCTGGTCTAGGAGGAGATGAGAGAGGGAGGATGGGAGGAAACACAGGAGGGTCAGGGCAGGACGGAACCAGCGGCGAAACAGGAGGGTCAGGGCTGGGCGGAACCAGCGGCGAAACAGGAGGGTCAGGGCTGGGCAGAACCAGCGGAGAAACAGGAGGATCAGGGCTGGACGGAACCAGCGGAAGAGGAGCAGAGGAACTGACAGGTCTAGGAGGAGGCGGGAGAGGGAGGTTGGGAGGGAACACAGGGGGATCAGGGCTGGACAGAACCAGCGGAGAAACAGGAGGATCAGGGCTGGGCGGAACCAGCGGGGAAACAGGAGGTTCAGGGCTGGACGGAACCAGCGGGGAAACAGGAGGATCGGGAACTGCCTCCCCAAACCAGTCTATAAGGTCCAATAATTCCTCTCTATACTTCCCAGAAACCAAATGCAGCTCGCCCTCAGTCGCAGGAGTGTGGGCAGGGCTTTCCTCCACGCCCTCGATCTCCACCAGTAATCCCACGACGCACGGTGTTGCCGGCTCACACACCTGGTCAGTCGCACTCTCGAGCCCTAGTTCCTGGACAACGATTGGCTCCTCTATCATCACTGGCTCGGGCTCTGCGGCTGCGGTGGGCTCTGGCTTAAGCTCCGTGCAGCAGGATGTCAGCTGGATGGTCTCTGGTTCAGGAGTGGGGCTGGAGATATCCTCCTCAGCGGGGCAGACGGTGAACGGATTTCCGTTATTCTCCAGCACCCACTCCACGAAAGTGGCGAAATCCTCCCTGGGACCGTTCGCTGGGAGGCGTGCCTTACACCGCTCGCTCAGGCCGGTATAGTAGAAAGCACAGAGCGAGCGGTCAGGGAAGTCCGTAAGACACGTCAGATTGAGAAAGTCCCTGGTATGGTCCTCCAGCGAACGGTCCAGTTGCTCCAGGCACAGGAGTTGAACTGCTGGGATAGCCATTCCGGGAGAGGGAGAAAACAAAACGGGAGAAAAAAAAAAAAAGAAAAAAGAGAGGGAGGTAAGGGAATTCCGTAAGACACGCCAGTGGGTCCGCTATTCTGTTACAAGGGGCTGGTGTGCTAAGTAAAACGCTCGAAGAAGGAGATATGGAAAAGGGTACTTTTAATAATCCACAGGAGAACCGGGGCACAACCAAACACAGATCATCGAACATAAACATCAAACGCTCAACACTCAACATAAACCTCAACACTCAACAATAGCGGACCAGGAGGAACTAAACAAACAGGGCTTTTAAACACCAGGAAAGTAATCAGGGGAATGGAAACAGGTGGGGAGTAATCAATTAACAAAACGAGGAACGGAACATGACCAAATAAGGAGAACACAAAAGGAACAGAAGTCCATAATTGTAACACAATGACTACGAAAAACATTTAAATTAACCGATAACCCTATAATTCTTTTTATCATTTACAAAAATAATGCATCACAAAAACAATGCATCAAAATCACTGAAGCTGAAACAGCATTGGTTCTTGTATGTAGGAAATGCAAACTGCCTTTTTTATTTTATTTGTATTTATTTTTTTATTTTTTTATTGCTGAGCACGAACATGGACTTCACTCAAGAAGTGCAGAGCAGGATTATCAGTGAATAATTTAATTTTCTTTATTTTCCCTTACACACATCAATTCATATGACCTCAGAAGATGTGGAATATAGTTCACAATTTATATGAACCATTTTTGATGTGTTGCTGGTGTGTTTTTCTTTTCTTTTTTTCTTTTTGGCTTGGGAGCAATGTCTAAATTTTATTCAAAGATTTCTTTAGATGTGCCTGATAGAAAACTGTAATAATATGAGAGTAAGTAAATAATGGTAGTATTTAAATTTTGTGTCTGATCTATCCCTTTAAGGCAGAGAATGAACAGGAGAAGAAACATAATGACTGATAACTGGTGGGAGTTGAGAGTTTTTTCCCACTCAAGGAGACGATGAAGTTAAAGGCCCTGGAGACACCCTCGTCCTCTTCCTTTCTTTCTCTTTCTTAAGTCGTTCTCCTGTTCCTGTTCTCTCTTTCCTTATCATCGTCTCCACACTAAAATTAGGTCTTCTGTTAGCCAGGCTGCCGGTGCTCCAAGGAAGGCCTCATGGGAGCAACAATACAGGGAGCATGGGTGTGTGTATATGTGTGTGTGTGTGTGCTGGAGGGAATCTACCTCACCTTGGCAGGCGTTTAAGAGTAAAAGGAGGGCTAAAGTGTGCATAGAGCTTAATCCAGCTATAGTATAAGCTCCAGTATAAGGTGGCATTGCCCTGTGAGAGAGGAATTGCTCTGGTCTAGAACATGCTCTCAGGAGAGTGTCACTATTAAGAGAGAGAGAGAGAGAGAGTTTCCACGTTTTTATCAGGCACACTAGTGCACCTTTGTTGGTGTTTTTATAGTTTTTACAGCACGGCTCTCACACACACAAACACACATGAGTGAGAGTGATGCAAGAATGCCTGTTTTGCATCCGTGTGCATGAGATTGAAAGAAAGACGAAGAACACAAAACAAGAAACAACAAGAACTGAACTAAACTATAAGTCTGTGTCTCCTCACCCTCCCTTTCTCTTTCTCTCTCTCTCTCAAATGGATAATTCTGGTGATGGCCCTGACAGCCCATGGTTTAGATTTTGATTTATGTTCTTCCAAAGCTAAAATCAAAGAATCCATCTAGTGCTATTTTATGGCAGCTGGGATGATGAATGGTGCAGTCTCTGGGCCAAACGAAGCCGCTGTGTCTTTGCCCCGGATTTTAATTGCTAAAGTAGCCAGTCATTGCTCAGGATTCAACAGTGAGCATGCTACCTTTCTCTCCCTCTCCCTCTCCCTTCAAAGTGCACTGTAGATGGCTGCTTTGAACAAAAATTGAATTTAGTTTACTGTAACTTGCTGTTAAATCATTCATAGTGCGGCCATAGGGAACTCATATAACAAGTATAAGTAATGGCTCTCGTAATGGGTGGAACTTTGAAGTGTAAATTTCACATGTATATTTAATGTATGGAAGAAAACAAATTAAGTAATACACAAGATGAAGATTGATACAGTTTTATGTTGCCTTTCTATGCAAACAGTCCTGTAGTGTTTAGACACACTTTAGTTTTTCTCATTTGCTAATTTTGTGAGTCACGCTTCCAACTCATCTTTATTTTGCAATGGGAAAAACAGAAATAAGCCAGAGGACAAAAGGAAAGCTTGGGGACTAAGTGCAAAAAGTTGAGTAATGTGTTTTTGTGATGGACAAAGTGACAAATACCACAGCGAATGAGATGCTCTGCATCTGCTTATGAGAGCGCCTCGTTTAATAAGAAGTACAGGGAAAGCTCGGCGCTCCTAATTTTACAGGGACGCACACTTTCTGCAGCCGATAAAAGTCATAAATGCACGTACAGTAAATAAAATCAGCCTGTGTGCGTCATTAATCAAATGGGACAAGATGTCAAGATTTCCCTCTTCAAAAAAATAAATAAATAAAAAGAGGCGTAAAAAAGAGCAGTAGCATTGCTTGCTAAACTCCCACAAAATCAATGATGCAAATGAGAAAAACAAGCAGGCAATAAATTCTTTCACATCTGCACACCCCAGTGAGATTTTTTTTTTAATAATTTTTAATAAAGCATGATTGTAGTTTGTAGCACTGAATAATTTAATCATGCAGAGATATGGAGGAGAGAGGGAGAAAGCGAGGGGGTGGGGGATTCACATTTGAAAAGTTCAATCTCAAATCTGTAGCTGTTCAGTGGGGAGGTGTTTGGTACTTATGTACTTATTATGTATGTAACCCATTAGTTTGTTTCCCTCTTTGCTCTCTTGCCATGAGGGGGTTACATCAATGACACATGATAGTCCTCAAAGGACATTTTAATTCATGTATTTTTTTCTTTTTATTTCTTTTTCTTTTTCTTTTTTTTTTTTTTTTTTTTTTGCTGATGGTGTTAGTGTGTAAATAAATAAATACATAAAGAGTATTTATATATACTGTATATACATATGACAATTTTTAAAAAAAAATATGTATATGCATGGAGGTGTGGATGAGCAGCCTCAGGTGAAACAAAGCCTTGGCAGTAATTTATAACAATGACACAGGAGCGAAGTGTCTCTAAATGAGGCATTCAGATAGCCAAACCAGTCATTTATCCTTATGATTAATACAAATGATATTCCTAATAATAAATATTGCTGCCTCGCAGCGAGCAGGCAGAGAGAGAGAGAGAGAGGGAGAGATTGAGAGAGAAATGAAGGGAGTGAGGGATAAAGAGAGACTGCAAATCCATGTGGCCATACACATCTCAGTGTGTGACTGTGTGTTTACAGATTTCCTGTCCCTCACCTTTTCATAGCAGCGTCATGCACATATGTTTCAAGCATTATAATAGACGTCTTAAGAAGAATGTATAACACTTCAATTAATTAATTTATGTGTAATACATGTTTATTCTAGTTGTAGACTTTTCCTATTTATTTATTTATTTATTTATACTGTACCAGTACACTGAAATTTCACAAATAATTTCACAAATAATTACAAAGAAACCGCAAGTAACTCATTAAATTAACAGGAAATTTTGAAGTAAAAAGACTGAAATAATATTTTCTTGTAGTACAAATATATTTTATTAAAAAGTTCAAAAAATAACTTTTTTTTTTTTTTTTTTTGTAGTGTACTTTGCAGTTAGGAATTAGCATGCTTTTGTTGAATAAAAAAGAGAGTAGCTATCACAATTTAAAAGTTTTTTTTTTTTTTTGCATTAAAAAATTTATTATATTATTATAAAATGTATATTTTTTGCTATAATATAAATATTAATTCATTTATATTTTTTTTATTTATATATATATATATATATATATATATATATATATATATATATATATATATATATATATATATATATATACACACACACACCCCCTCACACACACACACACACACACACACACACACACACACACACAAAATAATTTTTTTTGTAGTGTACTTTGCAGTTAGGAATTAGCCTGCTTTTGTTGAATAAAAAAGATAGTAGATATCACAATTTAAATGTTTTTTTTGGCATTAAAAAAATTATTATATTATACACACACACATATATACATACACACACACACACACACACACACACACACACACACAAAATAACTTTTTTTGTAGTGTACTATGCAGTTAGGAATTAGCATGCTTTTGTTGAATAAAAAAGAGTAGATATCACAATTTAAACGTTTTTTTTATTGATTTAAGACACACAAACACACACACACACACACACACACACACACACACACCTGATTAAAGAATGTGTTTGTTTGTATATTTGTATATATTTTTTTATTTTTTTTTTTGTTTTTTTTTATTCTGTGTATAAATTTCACACTGTGTGTGTGTGTGTGTGTGTGTGTGTGTGTGTGTGAATATTATAGAGGGTAGGGACTAGACAGAAACCCCATGTGAAGATCGTCTCACAGACATAGTCAAACCACTTATTTCCAAATATCAACCCCTTTAATATGTATTTTTCTCCTTGCTGGGCCATAGTAATGCACAGAAGAGAGCTATCATAATCGGAGAAGGCGAGGAACAGTGGGAGCAGGGGCCTTTAAACAAATGAAGCTGTCAGTACAACACAAAGCCCCAGAGAAAAATTACTGAGTCGGACGCCATACTTATGCAGAGTATGCCTTTTCTTCTGCTCTCCTGGTCTCTCTGTTCTCCTGCCATCCCTTCTTCTTTCCCCCTTTCAGTGGTAAGATGATAGGAGGAACTGTTTAATACTCAGAGATATTTTTAATCAGACAGGAGCATTGCCCTGGCTCAGTTGGTACCCCTGATGACCAGAAGATGAAGACAAATAAGAAGAAGAAGAAGAAGGAAATACTTTTTTAACTGTTTAACTGTTTCCTACTTATATGTGTAAGGCAAGATACAGTTTAAGTTGATGATGAAAAAAAAAACCTTGGTCAAAACCCAGCTGAATAAATTTTTAATAACACATTTCAAATAAACAATAGTGCAGCATTGAATGTCAGTTGTTGCCTCAGGATAAAATTGTGATATAAGGTTTAAATACAGTTGTAAGAAATACATGTAAAATTTTGACATCTAAAATCATAATTACAGTAAATAAAGTTTGTACTTACTCTGAGGCAAAATGTTTTTCCATTTGCAACTGAACTTGATAGTCAGTGATAATCATGCACTTTTGTTGTATGTAAAAAAGCAGCTTGGTTTTTATTTATTTATTTATTTATTTAAAATCCCAAAAAACATACAGTATGTATGAAGTTTCTGATGACATGTAGCCCAACCCAGCTCCATTTAATTTACTATAGATCTTTGGTTATTAAGGCATATCCAGCAATCACTTTGTGGCTCGCATGCACCACTTTAACTAACTAGAGAAGCACAGTAAAAAGTGTGGGTATGGTGGTATCCGTGGACCTCTGTATTCTCCCATCAACTATTTTATGTTAAATCATTCAATTCCTCTACCACCGACTGCCGTCTGATGAAAGGAAAATGAAAAGAGCAAGAATTTTGCATTTGTGAATCACAGAAAGTCACTTCTTTTGGAGGAGTGAGGGGAGAAGAATGAGTCCATGTCAGGTACCCAATAAAGTTTATGTCTTCCTGCCACATTCAAAAGTAAACACCCCCGCGGCCTACATGACATCACTAAGTAGGTTAAGTGTAGTCTCGAGTCGTCATCGATCATTACGAATGTAGCATATTCCGCGCTGTGCACGCTGAGAGGTAAAAGTTTTCCACTGTACTGAGATGACATTTAATTTTTCATATCTCCTCCACAGTCCTGGAATGAATTTTGGCAGACCTGATGCAATTTAGCAGCTTGGCAGTTTCAAATTGGGCAATGAATCACAAGGATTCAATGGACTCGAGTGGCTGCATAATATTTTCTCTGTGTCAGGAGAAAGAGAGAGGTGCTGAAGCTTTGGACAGTGGACCCCTCCTCTAATACTCTCTCTTTCTCACCTCCTCTGTGTCTCTTCCTCCCTCTCTAGCCTTGTTGTGTCTCTCACCACACAGACCTCCTGTAACATAAGAGTGCAAGTAAGAGACTTGTATGAATGCATATTTGAATCTCAGTGTCAACATACTTTAGGCCTGTTGAAATGAACTTGTTACTAAATCTCATTTTCTATCTTATTTAAAGGTATGTTGCTATTCAGATCAAAATTGAGCACTTACAGTGGTTTCAAAATGCAACACAATATCTGCTTTGATGCCTCATGAAGTTGAAACACATATAAATCTCTCATAAGGAAACATCATTCTACTGATTTTATTCAATCTCTGCTGCTATTTTCAAGTAATTTTGTCATCCACAACCTGTGATTTTAAGACTTCTGTAGATATAAAGTGCTATTTTTCAGTGCATTAAAGGAGTTGTGTAATGCATTTTTTAATTATTGTAATCCAGCAATGTCTAGGCACCTTATTCAACATTTTAATCTTTTTGTTTGCTAAAAGCACTATATATATATATATATATATATATATATATATATATATATATATATATATATATATATATAAATGAAAACTCATATGAAAACTCAGTGTTAGAGTATCTCAGACACTCTCTCTTTATTAGTTCACAGTGATTGTTACGTAACTTGTGTAGACAGAGAGATTCGAATGAGAACTTTTCAAGATGAAGCTGATTTTAAACAAGTCTTTAAAGTATTTCAACTTTATTTCAATCACCAAAAAACAATTTAGTAATAGTTTTAGTTAACTACAGCAACTCTAGCAGATTGGAAAGAATAAATGGTCTTTTTGTACAGAAGAATAAGATTTGAGTGCTGAAACTTATTTTTATTATACAATAACCTGTCAAAATATCATGGAAAATTAGATTCCTTGATAAGTATAAAGTAAGTGGAATCTTATTTTGGACCCCACTGAATTTTCACAATATGGACAAAAACAGATGCAACATTTTTCATATATCTTTGTGTGTGTTTGTGTTCCACATAATAAAGAAACTCATACAGAGTTGGAACAACATAAGGGTGATTATTAAATTAAATTACATTTTCACTCTTTAAGACTGTGTGCATGCAATCAACTGTTTTAACACATTAAGAGACCTGCTTCTCCACAAAATATTTTTTAAAGCAAGTCAGAATATTTAAAGGGGTCATATGATGCGATTTCAATTTTTCCTTTCTCTTTGGAGTGTTACAAGCTCTTGGTGCATAAGAAGATCTGTAAAGTTGCAAAGACTAAAGTCTCAAATCCAAAGAGATATTCTTTATAAGAGTCAATACTCGTTAATACTCACACTCGTTAATACTCACACCCCCCCCCAAATGGCTCATTCTAATGAGCCCTCACATCTTTATGTCAGTATGTGGGAAGATTTGCATAACGCCACCCAGATGTTCACGCAAAGAAAGAAGGCGTACCTTTTATTCTCGCTGTAGTATTGTTGTCGCAGCTGCCACCATGTTGTATAGACGCTGTGTGTTTCACTGTGAACGCAAAACTACTTTTTTTTGCCTTTCAAAAGAGGACGATATCCGCTTCATCATGCCTGGAACTGATCTGTGCTGGTCGCTGAGGAAATACATCAACTTTCCACTGTGTTTCACCAGTTGCTCCTTCTTAGAATCTGCCGGCTGCTCCATTCTCAAGCCGCCCACCTCTGCTCACTCAAGCCGGCCTCCGCTCACTGTAGGCCGCGGCTCACTGTAGGCCTCCGGCCTCTGCTCACTCAAGGCCACGGTGTGTAACGCTGTCTCGTTGAGAAAGCGAAAGTACTTTGTTTGGCCTTCCAAAAGAGAAAACGACTAGAAATCATGTTTATATCATGTTTATAATGGGTTTTAATGTTTATGTCTTGTCGCTCTGGCCGGACAGGGCATCACTATATGTTAAGGGGCGTAACATGTCCATCACACGCTTGAGGTATTCGGCCAATCACAATGCGCTGGATAGCTGGCCAATCAGAGCACACCTCGCTTTGCAGCGCGATGAGCTTTGTAAAAATCGACACGTTTCAGAAAGTCAGAGCATAGAGGAGAAACAATAATGTACAGTATATGAAAAATTGTGTTTTTTGAACCTTAAACCGTATAAACACGTCATTACACCAAATACACAAAATAATGTTCTTTTTAGCAGCATCACATGACCCCTTTAATAATGAAATCATACATACTGTAGTAAGAGTAAATATCACAGTAGCCTCCCAGGAACACACACAGATCTATTTTCACAGAGCAGCTACAACCTCATCGAACAAAGAGAACCATTCCTTTCCATAAGGACACATACGAAGCAGACAGACACACACACACACATACACATACGTATGCCACTCCGCCCACCGCATAAGAGACACAGCATATGTGTTTTAAAAGGTGAAGAGGTCCAGAGGGCCTCGCTGTATCTGATTTTTTGACAAAGAGCAGCGCGGCCAGAAATCAATAGTGCCTGTTCAGGGTGAGGCCAGTGAGAGCGTAGGTGCCACTGAGTACGGCCGAACACTCGCTGGCCTTTCTCTCCAACCCAGTTGAACCCAAACAAGCAAAGAATGGACTGACAACGCTTTTGACACTAGCCGTTTATTAGGCGCTTCGCACTGCTAAAGCCAATGTAGCCCGCTGGCATTGTTGACGAGGTGACCATAGCAGAGCTGGGGACGTTTCACACGATGCTCCATTTGTCAGGGTCAGCATCAGGAAAATTAGTGTTTATTCTTGTCAAAAAAAAAAGCATGTGATGAATTGGTTTATTTATATGCTAAGGGATTTTTGGATACCGCCTCTCATACTCACTCGCGCTCACCTACAAAAGCAATAATTTCACCCTGGGTTGGTGCGAGGAGCTTAACGTTGCATACGTGAACAGCAGAGAACCATGTAAACATGGCTGGTGACAGCAGACATAAGATGCTGGGGTGGAGACATTAACCTTGAGGGTAATTCAGACAGAGACTATTACTGAAGCTGACATTTTTCACACGAGGAACAAACAAACTTATCTACAAAACAACAACACTGATATAAATAATCTTTGGAGCACCTAATTAATATATTTCCATTTTTAAGCAAGTAATTTAGTTTGTAGTATGTATCATTATAAGTGTGAACTGAAGGCGACTGAAGTGTTATGAAAACAGACTTTGTTGGGAAATTGTTCTTTAATAGTTTACACTTTCCTCTGCATGATTTATTTCAGCAATAAAATAGATTTAATTGTAAATACTTCTCTGTTCTCTTTTTAGTTTTGTGAACAGTCAAAACAAAATTGCTCTCACCCAAAGTCATTCAGGAACGCAACTGCAGACAATTATAAACTAACTAGAAACATATTTCTACTCTTTCAGCAGATCTTTATGGAGACTCACAATTGTGCTCCCATCACGCTGAAATCATCAAAAGTGATTTCTGACAATAAGTCTATTCACTCTTCTGTAAAACCTGAAAGAGTCATTACTATTAAACATAATAATGGCTTTTAAATAGTCACACTGTGCTTTGAAGCAGTGAATAATTTAAGGTTGTCATTGTGTGTGCCCGCTGCTCCGGCCCTGTTTAGCGTGGAGATGCCTGGTCAGGTAAAGTCATACCTGAGACAACATTCAGCAGACTGCCACATTTGCTTGAATTATTTATTTATTTCCCCTTGCCATCACGTTTATTTCGAGCGGCGTTAATTATGCTCGTGCAAGCTGTTAAGCTGTCGTCTGCCGATTAACAGAGTCAAGCGCAGACCCTCTGCTGCCACCAGTGTGCAGCAAATGGGACAAGGAGGAGGAGGGGGAAGTAACAGAAAGATCAGTTTTGTGACAGCATTTGTTAACTCAAACAGAGGTCCATAAAAAGTATGCAGTCTTTTAAAGGCGACGCAAGCAAACAATTTAGAGCATGCTTCATTTGCTAACGTCTCTGCTAATTAAAGACACAGTTGCACAATGCAGCAGTGCATTAAAAGTTAAAACAAATTGCTCATCTTGGCAAAGTAATTCGACTTGAGTCCATGGCTTCCAGCAGTTTCCACTTTCGCAGTCATTCCACTTGGGCCGCACATGGTTTGAAGTTGCTTGCTTATGATTTTCATGCTCAAATGACGCTCAAGAGGATAAGATAAACATATTATATATGCGATAATAAAATGCTGCACATGTGGTCAGCTGTTTGTTTTTATAGCATTGTAAATCAAAAGAGAATTTCAAATCCATTAACCCATGTTCATTTATTGTTTTTGAATAAGAAACAATCCAAACAATTTTAACCTGAAAAATCATCAGAACTTCCCTTTTAGATTATTTATTATAATATTTTATATATTTATACCTGGTTCCTTTCACTTTTTTCATGTTTTTTTTTTTTTCCTTCTTCTTATAATTACTCAATGCCAGGAAAGTATAAAACATGTCCTGTACATACAGTATGCACATTGTATATTTATTTTTTTATATATTCAAAACAAGTATGTACTGTACAGTAAACACTGTCATTCAAAAACACAACATTAATATTGTATAATATTACTGCAATTTAGTCCTGTGACTGAAAAGCTGAATTTTCAGCATCATTTCAGTCTTCACTGTCACATGATCTCTCAGAATTTTGTTAATGTTGAAAAGATTTGTGCTGCTTATTTTTGTCAGAACCATGATACAGTGAACTGAAAGTTCAAGTAAAGAAAATGTTTTGTGACATTATACTGTTACTTGTGATCAATGGTATGTATCCTTGCTGAATAAAAGTATTAATTTCCTTAAAAAGAAAATCTTATTGACCCCATAGTTTTAAACAATAGTGTATAAACAAAAAACTATACAATGTACCTTTTTAAAGTATAGCTTTATACAGTCAAACCAAAAATTATTCAGACACCATATATATATATATATATATATATATATATATATATATAGTGATGTGTGTGTATATATAGATATATATATATATATATATATATATATATATTTATTTATATATATATATATATATATATAGACACACACACACACACACACACACACATTTTCGGTCTTATTACATTTGAAACTGTCTTTCAAATATCTTTTGGTTGTCTGAGTATGCATGTGTGTTTCTTTTGAGGCTAAGGTATTGTCAGGATTTCTCAAATCAGTCTTGGATGATTTTACAAATGACATGACTTTTCACTGGTCACTTGGATTTGTTCCAAACATCAGTCACGTATTTGTTCTCCTCGGAGTGAGCTGAGCTGCCAAGACAAAGATGTGGTCATGCAAGTTCAGTGATGCTCACCACTGAAAGCACTTTCTGTTGCCACTTTGTAGCATCACATTATCCTAATGAGAATACGACTGGAAGGAAAGTGACATAAAATGGCCATAGATGAGCTGCATGTCAAAATTCCTTTACTTTTGGGTATTTTATTTTCCCCCTTTCCTTTCTTGTTTGCAAATGTAGGCAAAGAGATTATGGTGAGAGAGTAGAGGATGGAGTCATTGTTTGTAATGCCGCAGGCTCATGGCCAGCACTGAAACCCTCCTGTCTGTACTGATGTCTCAGCTTCCTGCTCAAAAAGCATTTGAGAGAAAGCAGCAGAAACAGACAAATGCCTTCATGCTTGATACAGCTGAAAGCTTCATGTTCTTTCACTATCCTCTCCTGCTTTTGTCTCTAAACCTTGGACAAACTGTGTTGTGTGATGGGTCAGAATCACAATCTGGCATCATTAACTCATGACAGAAATTCTACAGTGCGTAACACTGAACTGAGAGACTGGCATTTAGGATCCCAGGATGCATCAATCAGCTCACCACATCCAGGGAGTGATAAATGCATTCATGCAAAATTCCTCCTAAATCAATGTAATCATATCACTGACAAAACACAACCTGTGTCATGGAGAGACACAGTGGGGAATGTCTGTGTCCTTTGTAATTCCTTGTTCCTTTTTGTCCCAGCAGCACCATGTCCTGAATCCCATCCCGACGCCATCCACAGCTCAGCAATCTCAGTACAAAGGATAAAGGTTTAGAAGGAGAAAGTTTATGTGGCACATTGGCCTGATTACATGCCCACAGATCTGAATGTAGTGGGTTCCTTTTACTTCATTTTGCCAGAGATTTATGAGTGTGACTGGAAATGAGTGGCAGGGCGTAAAAACGGTCAAAGACTGAAGGAGAGAAACAGCCCATGATCCTGTGCTGGGCAGCAGTACTTTAGTAAGAGTGAGCAGGACTATAGACTGTATACGTTACTGCCATTACTTCAGAAATCATTCTTATATGCTGATTTGGTGCTCAATAAAATTTCATATTACAATCAATATCGATAACAGTTGTGCAGATTCATTTTTTATTATCATTATTAATCAATTATTATTATTATTATTATTAATTTTTTTTTTTTTTTTTTTTTTTTTTAGCATTATTTACTGTATGGAAAAGTTAAACCATAAAAATCTGGTCATCCTTTGCTTGTGATGTTCTGAACCTGTGTGACCTTCCTCCGAATTCTGTTGATATTTTCTATACAAATACAAAAAAACCTAAAGATTTAAAGCTTCAAAAAGGACGGTCCATAAAGCTATCATAAATGTGGTCCAAATGACTCCAGCATTAAATTATGTTTTTTTTCGAAGCCATACAAGCCATGTCAGCTGTGAGGAACAGAGTATAACCTAAGTTTTATTCAGAGGTGGAAAGTAACGAATTACATTTACTCGCGTTACTGTAATTGAGTAGCTTTTTTGTGTACTTCTACTTTTTAAAGTAAATTTTAAAATCTGTAATTTTACTTTTACTTAAGTATATTTTGTTTGAAGTATTGTACTTCGCTACATTTTAAAACACATTAATTACTGAGTAAAAACAAACAAAAAAAAAAAAAAAAAAAAATCTCTCCGTGGAAACTAATGTAGTAAATAATGGGCAGGAGGTCAAACTGGCGCTAAAATCACAAGAAAGATGCAGACGGACAAAAGAGGCTTTAGTGGTGCAGACACCGCTGAAAACGAAACCCCGTCATATTCTGAAGTTGAACTCGAAGGAAATGAAGTGAACCCCTGGCCATATTTATGCTTTATTATGCAGTGTAAGCTGTGTTTGCCTAGGGAGACCAAACTAGCAGCTTATAAAATCTCGACAAGACATCAACCCTTCGCAAGCATGTAGAGGTAAGCTTAATAACTGCATCGTTGCATTGGTGGTTAAAATGAAGCTTTGACATTTTAGCAAGAGGTTTTGCACAAATTAGCCAAAAAGACAGCGGTGCGGAGTGTGCGATATATATCGTCTGTGATAATATCATAATTGTTGTTTTAATGATGTGCGCGTGCATTTAGAGTGCGTTCTTTCCATAGACTGTATAAAAACAGGTTCTTTCACTGTGTGATTCAGTCTTGTAAAATAGCATTTAGAATGATCACAAAATTGAAGACATAGGGGCAGAAAATTTACATATTAATATCATTTCATATAGTAAATCAAAATCACACAAAGAATGCCGTCTTTTCCTCCAAAAATCATCATGATTATATATATATATTTTACAACAGGTCAGTAAACAAGTTAATTAAGAGACTTGTTTTTTAGACACCATATTGCCCGTTTTTGCTCTATTTCTACAACAAAAAATAATTGCAAACACAGCCACCAAAGCACAGTTTTGCGCAACATGACAGTGGTTAGTTCCTGAATGAATCAATCGTTTAAATGATTCGGTTCAATCGCAATGACTCACTTATTAACAGTGACTTCCTGACACCTACTGGCCATTTTAATTTCACACTTAAAGTATCTTTTGATTTTTTTTTTTTTTATTAATTTCTTATAATTTAAAATGAGTATTCAACATTTTATGTCTTGTATATCAAAACATTATTCATGCATTTGTAACTGCAGGTTAAATGCATTCTGTCCTGCACTAAACAGTGTGTAAATACATCTAAATGCCACTTCCGATGAAGCTTCTGCATTTCCTCTGCATTGAAAAGATGAGTTTGTTGATACTGATTTGCCTGGTAACAGCCTAAATGTCTTATTATTCTAAATAACTGATTCCTTTAATTAAAAACAACTAGTTTGAGATTAATAGGCCTATACCAGGGGTGTCAAACTCAGTTTCTGGAGGGCCGTAGCCCTGCAGAGTTTAGTTCTAACCCTGCTCCAGCACACATATCATGTAGTTTTCAAATAAGCCTAAATGATTAGATTAGCTGGATCAGGTGTGTTTAATTAGGGTTATATCTAAACTGTGCAGGACTGTGGCCAGGAACTGAGTTTGACACCCTTGGCCTGTCCCATTTTTGCCTCCCTCCCACTGTTAAAATGTAACTAAGTAATTTTTACTCTGAGTAAATTTAAAATGAGCTACTTTTTACTTTTACTTGAGTAGATTTTTAGACTGGTACTTTTACTTGTACTTAAGTAAAATTTAATTCATGTAATGGTACTTTTACTTGAGTAGAATATTTTTGTACTCTTTCCACCTCTGGTTTTATTCACTGATAATCTTCTCCTCCAGTGGGCTGATAATCACTCAACCCGATCATACAGTCACTGAGTTGAACTGAATCTGTCAAAGTCAAATGGAAGGATTCAGACTGGTTTTATGAAGCAAATCAACTGATTTATTCAAAATGTCAGACTTAAAAAAAACAATATGGAAGTCAATTTTGTAAGCATATAAGTAGCATGTGCACTATTAGAGGCAGGTGACATTGCAGTCAAATGGTATTATTCTAAAATATACTTTTGATATGTAATCATAAAAAATATCAAATATATACTTAAAGTGATAGCTTATATTTTTATTGTCCTTTTTAAAGTTTGAAAGCATAATTTCCCTTTTACTGTAAATGCTATTTACGGAAAAACAGCAAGTTATACAGGTCTGGAACAACATGAGGATGAGTAAATGATGACAGACTGATCGTTTTTGGATGAAATATTCTTTAAAGCACACACACACACACACACACACACACACACACACACACACACACACACACACACACACACACACACACACAATGCTACTGCATCGTGACTCCCTGTGTATGATATCAGCCTTGCAAATATGATGTGAAGCCCATGCACACTTGAGACTGATGCGCAGTGCCAGTCAACAGTGTGGGGACAGCACATCTAAACACAGCTGTCATCCCAAAGTGCGGAGACACGTCCCTCTGTCTTGCTTTCCCCGACAAACACATTGCTGCTGATAACATTAGCTCATCATTCCAATAATGTGTCCTAATCTTCAAAAAAACATGCCCCCACTAGGCTAACCGCAGGCCTCCAAAAAGATATGCTGAAGCAGTCAATTATTCATCAATAACCCATTTATTAAGCCTTTAATGTCATTTATATCGCCCTTTATAAGTGCTGCATCATGTATAATGAAGCACACACAGACTCTGCACATAATTTATCATGTTTATGGTGTGCTGAATATATTATTCATTAAGACGAACCAATCATTAGAAATCACTGCGTCACATTAGCGTCAACAGAAGATGGACCCAACGTGAACCATGTGTGCCAGGGCACATGAAAGTGCAAGGAGGATATGGGTAGTGGGGACGAGATGGGAAGGGAATGACATGGAAGTAGAGCTAGCGTAGCATTAGCATCAGCAGTTAATGCATTGAGAGAGGCTAATGCAGTGATCGGATGTGGGGACTGGCGTTGTGCGCATACCTCCCTCTTAGCATGTCAACCAGAATCAACAATGAATCTGTGTGTTTGGCCAATGTTTGAGTCTTCCTTCTGTCTACTTGACAAAAAGGCCAAAGATGCCATGTTCAATCTGTAAGACAAGATAAGGAGTGTGGAAGTGTATGAGATCAGAGCTAAATAAGTTTTTTTTTTTTTTTTTTTTTTTTTTTTGCAATATATAGGGTGACGTGTTTTATTGTCATGTCTTCCTGAATTCGGTCATGCCTTTGTCAGATATTTCTGCTGTGTGTCATCCACCTTATTTCATCTTCTGTCTCTCCTCTGTCCTTGTGACCAGTTCACTTTTACAATGCTCAGTTTGGTTTCAATTATTCATATGGCAGGAGGGACCATTCAGACTGGCCTTTCGGTGAAATGCCACAAAGACATTAACCTATATATCTCCATGATGAGAAGTGGGAACCAAAAATAATGGAGAAAAGGATCCATTCTAAAACCAAATGTTACCTTTGCATGTGAATGGGAGATGGCAGATGTGAATTATGCGAGGATTTGCAACAGTTGCTCTCTTAGTGCAATCGAGGGATTGTAGGCAAAATGTTTATGTCAGGTCAAGTCAGGTCTTTACACTTCTGTTGCAAGTGAAAAGTACTGTTGCATGTTTAAAACAAGACAGGCTTAAGTCTGAAACGGTTTGCATTATCAATGATGAATTAAAAGCATATTAACATTTCAGCAAACTGCAGCATGCTGCTTTGGAGTAATTGAACAACACCTATTATCTCACTATTCTTTCTCTCCGGGTGCAACTACAAGATATTCTGTTTTGCTCAGCAGGAATCTATATTCATTGGTGATAAGAGCACACACATTTGTCATTTCAGGGTCGGTGTGTAATAAGCAAACGAGGAGGATTGCACCAAAGTAAAGCAGCCTTTCATGGTTCTGCCCACAGATGTTTGGTACTGGTTGTGCAAAGACAATAGTAGATGAGGGAGTGTGCACTCTTATCAAGGCTATTGTGGGAGGTGACACGCAGTTTACTTCATGTGTCATTGCTAAGAATATAATCTTTTAATAAAACACTAAACAATGGTCCTCCAGAACTTGAATTTCCCATTTTTGATATGTACATATTGTCATAGAATATTGTTGTTTTATGCCTAGGCTGTTACAATTTGGTAATAACAATAATAAGCAGCAACAATTATTTATTTACTGATTTAGGAACATATTCTCTTATGGTCACAAAGCCTGCATTTATTTGATAAAAAAATACAGTAGTAATATTAATATTATGAAATATTATTACAGCTTAAATGAACAAATGGTCTCCTGTGCACAGCTATCCTCATGTAAATTAAATAAATGAATGAATAAATAAATAATAATAATAATAATAATAATAATAATAGTAATAATAATCCAGTTGGTAGTTCAGTTCTGTTTGATAATTGTTTTCTCTGTCTCTTTAACACCTTTCAAAGACATAAAACTACTTTGACAAACAACGTGCGATGCTTTTAAGTAATCTTCCCCTCTTGTTTTGTTCTGCTCTTTTTCGTTCATATCACAAATAGGAAGACCTTGAGAGAGATCTCTGCCCTCCCTAAATGATAAAAAGTAAATGTAAGGAAGCCGGAGAGAGAGAGAGCATAAGATGATCTCTGCTCCTGACTGTAGCATCTGTAGCAGCCTCTTCAAAAAACACTGTTTAAACAATACACTCCTAATTGCCCAGAGCTACTGTCAAACACATAGCATCTGAAAAACGTTCTATTATAGCTATTGATCTTCTCTTTCCATCTCTTCTTCCTTCTTTCTAAGATTAACAGCAGGTCATTTGAGTGGCAACCCAGTATCTGAGTGGAGGAATATTATTAGGTGTTTAACAAAGCCATTCAAATGACTCCCTGAGCGACTGGGGTTCAGTGTGAAATGAAAGAATATGTCATGGAGGATGAGAAAGAAAGAGAGATCAGAATAAAAGCATTAGGTGTGAAACATGTAGGATGTCAATTTGAGGGGGATTTCAAAGGGGGGAATCGACAATTAAAAAGTGCTCCGCTGATAGTTAAATTGCCCATATATCATCAGGATTACCACTGTGTTTGATTAGCTTTAGTGTGTTGCTTTGAAGATCCTCTTCCTCATTATTGTACCATAATCGTAATGCACTCCCTTAGCTCTCCATGTGTACCTGAATCATTTGGATGGTTGAATAATTCCATTAAATACAATAAATGCAGTGTCTGTTGAAAAAAGCTAGATGTGGTGATATTTTGTGTACTCTCTCTCTTTCTCTCTTTAGCTGTCATCTTTTACTGATATAGTGGTGAATATATCCAGCAAGTGTTTTGCCATTTACTTTCAAGTTGGATATTCACACTCTGAGATCCGCAATGCTTCTCACTGCGACGCGGCCCATCACTCGCGACATCTTGTCTCATTAGGGAGATGGTGGATTTCATCGTGTGCTGGCGTGTGAGCCGAGAGAGCGAACAGGCAATGAGAGCAGGAAAGAGTTACAGACATTGCTAAATGCCACCGTGCACTTGTTATTTGACAGACTTGATATTTTGGGCATGATCCACTTCCTGCTGAAAAGTGGGCCTGCATGAGTCCTTATTTGTGTATATGTGTGTATACGACGTTTACAGTTGAAATAGGCCCTTTTTTGCTCATCTGCCGTCTCTCTTCTTCTCCTCTGGTGCTCAGAGTGTCAGCTTATCAGTGTATCGCTTACGCCCCTTAATTCAAAGGGCACTGTGCATTGTAACCCGTCCGGCAGCCATGTCATTGAGACAGACACATGTTGGAGGGGGGCACTATCTACGTTTATCCTGGGGACCTGTCCATCTCCCTTCCTGAGTAAAACAGACGGCGAGGAGCAGGCCTTATCAGTCCAACCTTGGCTAGTGAATTAGCAGAACCTTGAGTGATAAGGCCTAGAAACCATTGAGAGAAGGAAACTGGTGTGTGTGTTCAGGGGGATTTGCCGGTGACAGTGAGCCAGCTGGGGTCTTGTCGGCTGTCAGTCACTCTCCTGCTGGCCTGTGGCAGTCTCTATTTATTCCGAGGTGTTCGTCTGTCTGCCAGGCAGTCCGTAGACTCCTGCTGTCTGAATAGCCTCGCTTGCTTTGTGAATAAAAAATGTGCTCCGCTGGAGAACGAGCGGGGTGAAAGACAGATATTTTGTGGGAAAATGATAAAAATAAACATCCTTTCAGACTCTAATTTTGAGATAATAACCCCACCTACCCCCTGTCCGAGTGTATTATTCCTCCTAAAGTCAGAGTATATGAGCGCTCCATTAGCACTGTCTTGAAGGGGGAGCGTAAAAAACACACAGGTGAACGGGCCGGTGCTTCTGTTGGGCCCCCATCACATTTCACATTCACATTCACATTTCCCCATGTCGTGTGTTCTCACACTGCTCTGGCACAATCAGATTGGATTTCCCATTTTAGATCAGCGCAGAGGAGAGTCGGGTTAGATTGTGCTAGACAGCGATGAATTCTTCAGCAGAAATCGGACCTGTCGGGACTTGTGATGCATGCCCGTCACCTCGCGATGACATGATCTAATGTGAGATGATATTGAACAACTCTAGTTTGGCACTTAAGCGATGGAGGGGGTTTCAGGGCTGACAGCAGCCACTTTATTGCTTTAATCCCAAGGTCTTTTAACCCTGTTTGACGCAAATTGAGGTTGGCTTTTGTAGAGAGGGGGAAAAATATCCACGTTGGCTTCCCATCTCCGTTTCTCTTCACCTAAAACTACTTTGAACAATTTATGCAGGGATGTCAGCTTCATGTTTTGATGGACAAGTTGAGCCGGGGTTGGGGGGGGGGGGGGGGTTGGTGGATGAGAGAGAGAATGAGAGGGAGCAAGGTCTATTTTGTATTTTGCAGTGGAGAAAAAACTAAAATAAAATCAAGGCCAACATGAAAAAGATGGCCTTGTCTTTTGAAATTAAAGGCTAGTGTTGCTCATTTAAATGATATTAAATGCTGTGTCCGCCAACAAATGGCAAACACAGTGTGATAAAAAAAGATAAGAGACAACATTGTAATTACAAAAAAGGGCTCCAATGGAAATCAAATTACAGAGCATTATGTCAGCTGTCGATTGTGATATCAATAAAAGCTTCTTCTGTTTTGAGAGGTTAGGTTGCTGCAGTGTGCCTTTAATTAATTTCATTGAACATTCATTATTTTGGAGACAGCCTTTGTTAAAACGGCAGGGATTAAGATAAATTGTGTTTTCTAGCCACTAGGAAATAAAATAAAGGGGTTATGAGTCGTTAACTTGACTTGATAGTGTATTGGTAGAGATAGGTGGAGCTGTACATAGCTAACAGGGCTATATGTGAGTAACTAGACGCAATGATTCTTCAAGAGGGGAAATTAGATGAGGGAAGCACTGACTGAGTGATCTCACATTGTTTTTGTAATTAGTATTAATTAAAGGGGTCATGAACTGCCTTTTTTATTATTTTGGACTGTTTTCTGAGGTCCACTTATAATGTCATCCAAATGTTTACATAAAACAGTTGTGTATGTTTGACAGCCTACATCCTTCATAGATGGACGCTACTGTGATTTAGGTGAAAACGCATAAATAGTCAGTACATATCAAACAATCTGTAAAAACAGACAAAGCTATAGTGACCTAAATAAATAAATAAATAATTAAATAAATAAATAAATAAATAAATAAAAAACAGAAAAAATATAAAAAACAGAAAAACATACAAGACCAACAACATAACCAGTTACTCACACTTGTGTGGTGCGAAATTACTGTCGGATCCAGAATAATCAGCACAGTATCATCTTTTAGTTTCTGTCTTACTGAAAATCCTGTGTCAAATGGTGCCTTGTTTGTAAATTAATTCATAGTGAAATGAAGTGAACAAAGGCCACGTTTGTACTGACACATCTGGAACTTCATTAAAAATAAACTTCATCTACTGTACTCTTTCCTAATGTTGCAATATAAAGGAAAGCAATGCAAAGACATTTTTTTTTGTTGTTTTCTTTTTCTTTTTTTCACAGCTTGGCACTGCACATAGTCTTGTTATTTTCAGAGCATCTTTATAGTTTGGTTTCTGCTTAGACGTGCGTTTGCCTCTCTCGTTATTTACACTACATGCAATCAGTGGGCGGGGCTAAACAGGCAGTGATGTACCAGGCATTGATCTGGCATTGAGTTTAGCCATATTATTATGTCATAAAGTGGCACATTACAGAACCTGTTGTTTTGGCAGACTGGCTTCAATACAAGCTGACTTTTAGACTAATTAGAAAGTTTTGAGTTCTGAAACTTACAATGATTTCTTATATGTCAAAAGAGAATTAATTGATTTCTCCGCTCATGACCCCTTTAAGGAATTCCTACAGTGCTTCTTGAAGACATATTTGCAGAGTGAACTATGGATCAGTGACTTTAGAATTTCTTTCTTTCTTTCTTTCTTTCTTTCTAGTTGAAGTATTTTACCTATAACATCTTAGAAATGTACTGTTTGTGGTTTCATATGGTTATGATGTAAAGTAAAACATTATTACATGCTATATAATAGTACAATAGTTCTTATATCTTAAATATACTCTATATGAATGTACATCTTCATATTTTTTATGTATTTATTTATTTATTTTTATAATGTTTTTTAAGGAGATTAATTGTATATATAAATTGCAATTGCATTTTTTTGAATAAATTAAATCCAGAAGATTTACAGATGAGACAACGAAATTAGTGTTATGTGTGAGTGTTATATGAAAAAAAAGATGTATGTTTTGCAGGCCTTTCTGCATCCTAAACTCCTTTATATCATTCATTTTTATTGACCATTTGCAAGAAGGCCTATTTGAAAATAAAGCACTGTTTCTGACAGGCTGAGTAAGCGTTAACATCTCCAGGAGAGAGTCTGAAGCATCTTACTGCTGTGTTTTTCAGTCGCAGTTTGTATGTCTTTTAGTGTTTTTGATCCATACTAGTACTCCTGCTGTACTCCTTCAGAACATTTAGTTCCTTTTAGTAAATGTACAAATATGTGCATGAGTCAAGAACCAATGGATTATTATTTGTTTTATGACATTTAACTGAGAAACTCCAAAAGTACACCTCCGTGTGATTGTCCATCATGATTGACCCCCCCCCCATTACCTTTCATAAATGGCCTCACTCAGACAGAGAGAGTACTTTGAGCCCCATAGAAGTTGTGGATCTTCCTCTCCTTCAGGCCTGCCCTCAGGCACCATACAGAGGGAAGGCACAGTGGCTGGGACAAGCCGGACTTAAGACCTCTCAGATCTAGGTCAGCTTTGTCTGAGGAACTGCCAGGGCCTATCAGGGGCTTTTGATGCACTGATCCTTGACTCTGTGCTCAACACTCACATGTTTAATTGTACATTTACCAACGGGACTTGAAGTTGTGTGTTCTGAAGGGGCACAGCAGGGGAAGTAACACAGATCAAATACGGTCAGAACCACTTAAAGACGTACAAACTGCTCATGAAAAACACAGCAGTAAGATGCTTCAGAGCATCTCCTCCAAAGAGAAAACTGGAGATTTTAAACTTTGCTCAACCTGTCAGTAGTAGTGCTTTATTTTCAAAGAGACCTTCTTGCAGATAGGCAATAAAAATGAATGATAGTTGAGGGGGTTTAGGAAGAGAAAGGCCTGTCAAACACAAGCTTTTTTAGGGGTGGTCCACCTGTGAATTAGATCAGTGCAGCATGAATGCTGCAACAGCACACTTCAGTTAGTACTGCAACAATTTCATTGGTGTTTATTGTCTTTTAAAGGAATATTCGGGGTCGAATACAAGTTCAGTACAGTTTGTTCAGTACATTTGTTAAAATTGTCAACCATCCACAGAAATTATATTGGGTTGTGCCTTGAAAAAGAAAAACAAGGTTACAATGAGGCATTTATAATGGAAAAGTACTTACATCTATTTTTCTGTTAAAACTTAAGAAACTAGGTAAAAAAAAAAAAAAAAAAAAAAAATCACACTAAAATTGTTAATGCACATATTACTTACATGTTGACTATACGTTTGCAAAAGTGAGTATTTTAACATAACATTTATGGATTGGTTCCATTTAGGGCTGCACAATTAATATTTTAATAATAATCATGATTTCTGCTTCTCTCGATTTATTAAGCATAATTGTCAGCAGTTTTTATTTTTTATGTTTTCCCACTGGTTATTTATCCTGAAAATGATTCATTCTGACTTTGCATTTGTTCAATCCTGCATTGGTAACAAGCCTCCACAAGTTTTCATGGTTGCGGTTGCCTGATGTCAAGAGTATAAATCCCCAATCAGAGCTTTTCTGCTAAATTGATACATTTTCTGTCCAGTGGTTTACTTAACTTTCCCAACCTGGCAACTATGTGCACATGCTCTCTCTACATTATGGAATAAAGTACTAATGAGCTGAAAACACCAGCAAATATGTACATTGGAGTTCAGTGATCTCTGTTGAGATATTCTGCTGAAATATAAGTTTAATACAGCAAGTCTGTTTTCTTTCACAGGTCTTTTGCACTATAACTCCGGATAAATCTGTGAGCAAACCATGCAAATTGATTTGTGCTTATGTGAAAGTGCAATAATTCTGAAAAAATAAATAAATAAATAAATAAATAAATAAACAAAAAGAATAACGACGACTAAAAATTGTCATTATTTTTTTGAGCAAAATAATCATGATTAACATTGTAACTATCTTGCAGCCCTATTTCCATTCACTTCCATTGTAAGTGTCCCACTGTAACCTAGATTGTTTTTTTTGTTTTTTTTTAAAGGAGAAACAAGTCAAAGTTATTTTGTGTGGTACCAACTTTACACTCAAAGACAAGTGCTGCCAAATAAGCTTAACGTATAATAAAATGAATAATACAATTCAGCGTTTTGCTTTACCTTGAGACATATTCACACATCCTACATCCAGCCTGCTTTCTTAAACCATCCAAAGTCTCACTTTGACCGTAAATGGGGCCTGTTGTATTAAGTAGTTATCGATTTTGATTTGATTAAACTCACGCTAATTTGCTGCGAATGAGCGGACATTTAATCAAATAAAAATCAATGGTTTCTTAAGAGCTCCTTGCTCATCTCTGGAATAGAGGAACACAGTAGGTACATGATGAATTATCACTCAGAGTTAGCCAATACAGCAAGGCATGCTGGGTAGTGGGAGTGGAGGGGTCTATCACATGGCACCCACATACTTGAGAGGGATGGATCTGCTGCTCACTGATGACACTTGGCCTGAGTGTTTTTTTTTTTTTTTTTTTTTTTTGCGAGGAATCAATGAATAAGTGAATTTTGAAAAATACAATTCTATTTTGTTTTGTAAGACTTATTTTGATGAGTCATTGACAGTTTAAATAATAACATGTGTAAAATTCAAACTGGGTGTTGATTCAGACGGCATCAACAGAACACCCTTGTTATCTGTAATGACAAGCTGAATTATCTCGTTCATTTAGTGTAATCAGAGACTAATGCTGCTCCTATAATGCAAATCCAAAAACAAAAGTCAATGACATTAGCTCCTCACTTAATTTTTTTTTCCCTCTCTTTATTTTCTCTCTGAGTGAGGTCTAAAGTGCACTCTTTTCCTTTTCACTAGCACTTCATCTGCATGTCTGCATTTGTTTAATTGCATCCTGCGAGTCAGAGACTGACCTCTGTGAGAGAGAACTTCCTCTCTCTCTATCTGCTTTCATTCACATAATTTACCATCAAGAACAAACTCATATTTTGGCATAAGAATGTGAGGACATTTTTACGAAAGTCAGCAGGCGGAGTGAAAGACTGACAGGAAAATGGAGACATTTGAAATGTGAATCATATGTATCATATATAGGTGTCTTACGCATTTAATGGTGATGTGCCCTCTGCGATTGGAGGTGGTGACTTGGTGGATTTGAACAGGAGAGGAGATTAAAGAGGGCCTTACACTGACAATTATGCAGTAATCTGTTTTTAAACACTGTTTAGAGACATCAGTTCCTGCCAGCTTTTTAAAGATGAAGCTAGGGAAATGTTTGCATGAAACAGTAAGGATTTAACAGAGCCATGTAAACAGAATCCCACAGGACTTTACAGAGGAGATACAGAGGAGATACAGCCCCTTTAGACTGCATGATTTTTTTTGCTATATTCTTATATTCTTTTGCTTATCACAGCTGAGGTAACTTTTTTGTTCATCAAAGAGTCCAGAATGTATTAAAGTGATGATGTATTACAGTTTTCACAAAGAAATATTAAGCATCTTCAATCAACTATTTTCAATATTGTAATAATAATAATAATAATACTTCTACTACTAATAATAATTCAGTTCTGCCATCACATGATTCAATTACATTTAAAAAGTTATTAAAATAGAAACAATTTGTTTTAAATTACTTTTCACAATATTACTGTTTTTAAGTTTTTTTTTTTCTTTTTTTATCAAATAAATGCAGCCTTGGTGAGTATAAGAGACATCTTTCAAAAACATGAACACATCTTACCGACCTCAAACTATTTTAGATCTATATTTTCATGAATACATCATGAATTATTACCAGAACCCCAAAGGTGTGTGACTCAAGTGTTGTCTGAATTTGGTGATGTTACAGCACGGAGCAGTGAATTGACTTTAGACAGCAATGACTTTGAATTTGCTCTTCATCTTTAAGTGTTCCAGTTACCAAACTGTAATTCCAAAGCTAACTCTAATTCAGAACAGTGTAAAGAACATAGTACCTTTATCATAAAAACATGAAGGCTTTACAATCTTTAATGCAAATGATAAATTTCAACTACTTACAATTGATTTTTGTTTCTCTCTAACTGCTGGCTAAATCTGAATCTCCCCATTGGATAAACTAATGCCGGCCTTTAATTTGGTGGCCTGCGGTAACCCCAGGAGTCAGAGGGTCAGCACACACGTTAGATGTCAATTATACCACTTCTATACATCTTCTCTCAGTATCATTTGTCTTCATCCCTCTCAGTCACAACTTTGACCTCCTCTTTCCCATTAGAAGGACCCACACGTATTGGCCACCTGCTTTTCAGATGTCCCAGTCTATCTGCCCCACTGAATCTGTTTGTCTGAAGCAGACCTGTTCTTTATGACTTTCTGGGTCAGATATTAACCTTAATTTCAGGTAGAGTAAATTTTGATACAATTTTAACATTATTAGCATTCTGTAAGAATTGTAGCTTTTAGCACTTAGCTTCTAAATGTGATGAACAGAGCTAATTGTAATGACATCGAAACATGCAAAATAATGAAATTAAACACACAAACAGACATCAAAGGGAAAGGTAACATATTGCAATGGTGGGCTGCTATCCCATCTGGCCATTGTGGCTATTGTGTCTCATTGTCTAAAAATAGGATGAAGACAAATTGTTATCATTTGGGAAAGCCCATGACAATAATGATGAATGAGCATTTTTTCCTTTTCGGTTTGCCCTCTCAAAAGTCATTGCTTAAGGCTCTTTCCCTCCCTCTCTCTCGTTCTTGCTTTTTCCCCCTTATCCCATCCCTCACTATGTGATCAACAATGTTAAACCGCTCAATCGGCCTCATCTGCATGGGCCAAACCCTCTGCAAATGGCCCTGCATGTTCGTGGCACCCCTCTATGTAATCTGGTCAACAGAAGCACCTGATCTGGTGATTGATTAGGAATTTAAAATGACAACAAGGACCCCCTTCGCCTAGACTGGAGCCAAACTTTCCCATGACTAATGTCCCTGCTGACAGGAAGAGATAAGAGACATCCTTCACCCCGCTCACAGCCTGTTTTTGATAAATAACACTGCTGATGGAGAGCTCTGAGGTCATTATTGTGTGAATACTACAATATCAGGCATTTTCTTTCTCCTGGATACACATCATATTAGGCCCCGTCTGACAAAACATACTCTAGGTTTCGGCAAATGTCTAATAAATTTCAGTGCTAACTCTGTCGAATATCTTTCAAGTAATGTTTACATCCAATTTTTCTTTGTTTCGTTATGAATGCTCATTAGTGGTCTTCAGGACAGTTTGATAAAGTTTGAACTAATATCGAACGAATATCTATAGAATTTTTAGAATCTACAGAACTATTTTGGCCAATCACACTCAAAATACGTGTAGGGAGGCAGAGAGAGACTTTACAACCATAATTTTGCGAAAGCGTTCATTAAGAACTTACTGTAGATTGGCACTGCCTTTTTGGACAGAATCCAAAAAAAAAAATAAACACTGGTGAGCTAACTTTTTTTTTTTTCAGGTGCTGGCAGAGTGTTTTGCTTTTGTCTGTCATCTCCTCTGAAATGGTTTTGTACAGCAGAAGTAGCTGCACAATGCATTGTTGTGTTCTTCCATTTTATCATGGGTGGAAACCAGTGTTAAACTGCGATACTGCCTCATACTATGTTGAAATATCAACCAGAATTTATTTTTATTGTAGTAATAACATAATATCAATATGTGTTTATTTTTTTATTTATTTTAAATCATGGTTATTGTAAATACAGCAACATCCCTAATCAACACATTAAGTTGTTAACTGTCAGAGAGAAAGCCTCAAAAATCTGTGTTTTGATTTCTGTACTTAGAAATCATATTCATGTATTCTATCTGTGTGAAAGTAGCCTACAGTAATGTTAAAATTGATATGTATATATCATAGTGCTACCATTATATGAATTCAATAAGCCATTTGATTCTGACCCTTAAAATGATTTGGGGTTTTAAAACACCCTTTACCCATTTGTAGCAGCCTTGCATTGTTGCTTAATGAGACTCCTCTGCTGGTCATACAAATGACTATGCTGTAACCATGTCAGTTCACTTGATTTGGCTTCTTAATCATTTTTTTCTACAAAACTGTGTAGAACAAAACAAAGGTCTTCAATTTGTCAAACGATGTCTGTCTATCTTGCTTGTTCATTTACAAATAAACAAGCCAAACCCTGAAAGGCCTCCAAATAATAGCCACACCATGACTGAAAGACATGCTGTATTAGTATACAGTAAACACAAGTGCCCAGTGAAATTAGCTCATAAATACAAAAATGCAATCAAGTGCTGCCAAGTTTCTGCTGACCATCAGCCCAAACAGCTCGTTTGCTCTCCTAATTTGGGTCTGATTGTCATTATGTAGTTTACAAACCATGCGCTTTTGTTACAGCTCACCAAGTCTGTGTCTTCATCCAAGAGATTACAACTCACTCACTGTTTAACAAATTTGAACGTTCATATGGGTGTGTGAAACTTAAAAGCAATGTTTCTGCATTTTGTTATACAATAGGCTATTTTATTAACTAAAAAAAATCTATATTTTAAACACATCGCAAGACCACTTAAAACCCATGGTTAGTGATCTATTTTAGTGGTTATATGTTGCTTTACATTTTAATTTTATATTAAATGGACTATTGTTTAAGGTAAACAATCATTTTAAAAAATGTTCGTTTTATTTGAGTGTTTTTTTTTTTTTTTTTTTTTTTTGACATATTTTGTCAGCATATATTATCTCTTTGGCTGTATCCCCCCAAACTGTAATTATTTTCTTTTCCTTTATTAGGAGTTGTCCCATAAAAGGTTTGCAGCTCTATAGCCATGGCCTTGAGAGAGACAGAAGGAGAGAGAGGGGAGGAGGGTTCAGAGCTAGTTCAGCAGCAGCGCTTGACAAATTATTTGTGGAATTGTTGCATTCACAGTCACTTAAAGAGGAATCTGTCAGAGGCTGCCTGCTCCACAGCGTACAACACAGCTCCTCGCTCGCTGTCCCCATTCTCTCTCCCTCTCACCTATGATGGATTGAGCCTAATGCAAATTTACAACCATTTTATATGTCGATGCCTCCCCTGCCCGAGCTGGAACATACCTCAACATCACACTTCAAAATGTCCGCCTCAGAACACCCTGCATCATCGGCCTCCTCTCAATCTCACCTTTCACAAATCTCAGCAGAATAAAGATAAATGCTCCGACTTTGGCTGCCTTAACATTGTGCCACAGAGAAACACCTTTAATATGATGCTCTGGGCCCATGTCAATGCTCTGCGATGCACTTATACACCCGTGGCCATTTCGTTACTTTCCCGTGCATTTGGAAACATTATGAACGTTACGAAAGACAGTCAGTCGTGACTCTCCTGTTTTCTTTCTTTACACCTTTTATACTTTACCTCGGGTGGTCCGTCCCATACTCTCTTCTTTGTTGCGATCAAGCATTGTTGCTAATGGATTCTAAATTGTGGTTTGAAATAAGAGAGGCCATTATGTTTTCTACAAAATGCCCTTTGTTGTCGCATGGGAAAATATTTTCTGTTGTGAGAATTGTTAAGTTATAGAGACTCGTTGTTAATAGGTCTGAAATGTACTTCCTGTCCAGAATAGGATATGTCTTCATAATATAATATCACCCTTTCTGAAAAGCAAGAGTGAGAGGATAGAGAGTGTGTTTTTCACCCTTTCAGCTTGGAAAAGGTAATGTTGTGCCCTTGTAATTGTGCAGGTATCCCATCTATCAACTGTGCCACCCAGGATAATAAATATAGAGTACACACAGTATCCTTTGAGATTTAGAAAAGGGAACAAGAGGTGGAGGGAGAGTGAGATAGTGAGAGAGAGAAAGAGATAGATAGAGAGACATGAAGGGAGAGAGGAATAGAGGGAGGGGTTTCAAAGCAGGTTTGCCGTGATATCCATGCATGGTGACAGATGGACTTGAGAGTATGGTTTGTGTCATGTGTGCACCACTCTGGTTCCTCATCCACTCAAACACACATTCTTTGGGTTATGGTTTTTATTGTGCACAGCGACTTCACGCTCTTTGAGTGTGTATGCTACTGTGAACACAGAGCTCACTGCACACAGATGGTGCTCATACAGTGCACTGGGATGTGCTGGAGTCTACACACAGAAGCAGAAACACACTCAAGAAGCACACTGTTCCACCACTCAGACTCAGACTTTCATGTTTTTTTTTTTTTTTTTTTTTAACTGTATATTAAATGGGACACTATTTTTAGGACACGTTCTCACTATTAACTAGTTGCTCATTAGCATGCATATTACTAGCATATTGCTTGTTTATTAGTACTTAAAGCACATATTGATGCCTTATTCTGCATGACCATCCCTTAATCCACTCCATACCTAAATGTAACATCTACCTTACTAACTATCAATAATAGTGAAAGATAACAGTGAATATGTTTTCCCTTAATTACTTATGTGTTACCAATTGTTTTACAGATTTCCTTCATAGCTGTTGTAGTTTTGTGCTTTTCACATAGTAAAAATTATTTCAAATTAAATCAAGTTATATTGATACGAGTTATATATATATATATATACAAAAGTTTATTCATGTCTATTTATTATTAATTACTAATTATTTTTGTCAGCAAGACAATGTACAGTTAGCCAGCTGTCATCCAAAAATACACCACGACAGTATGAGTTGATGTCAAGTTTTTTTTTTTTTTTTTTTTTTAATATTCATTATAGGGTCTATATGATAAATGAAATTCACAGGGAATACTTCAGCTGGACAGGTTAGATGTTTTTTTTTTTTAATTAAATACTTGATTTATATGTGAAATTCAATATGTGTAATTCAAACTCATTGTTTTGATGAGGCAGCTTTCTATCTTTCTATGCTGCAATTAGCAGCAGTGCATGTGTACATACTGTATAAGTGTGTTGGTGTGTGTAAATCTGTAATGCTGTCGATCAGATCCTGTCCTAACACTGGCTTTTTCATGTCAGCTCCCTCATTAGCACCATTAGGCTAATTACCATGGGTTATGCTCACCATGACAGCGAGCGTATGAGTGCTGTTAACACACATCATGTCGAGAGGAGCCGTGGCATTAGTCATGACAGGGCTGATTAACAGAGGCTCGACTGAGAGAAACCTATAAAACTTGGCAAACGACACATCTAACATGTGAGCCCAGAGAGTCATGTCCCCCATAAACATCCCGTATAAATACCAAAAACTAAAAACATATCAGATTTATCTCTCACACCCCACACACTGTCCACACTTAAAATCATGTTTTAGGATGACTTAACTTTCTAAATAAATGATGCTGAGATGGCATATTTTGGAACTAAAATCATGTTTTATGATGAATTAAAAAAAAAAAAAAAAATGGAGGTACCTTGAGTATCCTAATTCTGGGATCCTAAATCAATCCCAAAATGTTTGATTTCCTCCTCATGAGTTGGAGAGCAGAAATACTAATTTATTTAATTTCCTCTCCATTTAACGAGCCCATTTGGTGAATTTGCGTTTGATCCTCACTGGCTTGCTGAAGCGTGGAGATGGATCCGTCAGTGAGCATGTCACATAAATATCTTATTAGGCAGTGATCTTATCATCATAAAGCTACCCATTTATACACTTAGGAATGTCATGTTGGTCAATTGCACAAAAACCCAGTGTGCATGCAATATTAAAAGCTAAAATCTTTTGCCTGCTCCATTAGAATGGCTTCTGAAGATTCCTCTTTTTCCATTTCTTTCACCATTTTTGATGTGCATATGTTGTGAATTCTCATCTTGTGTGTTTGACTCTTTGGCAGAAGAAGGATCTAATGTCGTAATAGAGATTATCACGCTGTTTCCCATCAGCCGTCATGCCAATCAGAAGCATCAGGCTGATTCAGGTCCATATTAGACAAGTGGATTTGCATTTATACTTAAAAATTGTGTTCAATACTTTGAGATTTGATGTTGGATTCAAATTTTATATTGTAAAATAATAAAATCTAACTCTATATGTCATATGAACTGCACCGTTACAGCCTAATAAGAGGAAAAAAGGGTATATAAATGTATATATATATATATATATATATATATATATATATATATATATATATATATATACATTTTTTATTAATACCACTGATAATCTTAGATAAAGGATCAATTGCTTCGGTGAGAAAATAGCAGCTTGGTGTTTGTTTGTGCAGCTCATTTGCAGCCGTTCCTGTGATGTGCTCCTGCTGGTCAGCATGAGTCTCTGTGAGAGGAAGTGATGACAGGATCTCTTTAACACAGTGGATGGTGAAAGCTCATAGAGAAAGTTTAATAAGAACTAGTGAGATGTGATAAACAGTAAAAGAGAAAGGATGGGTGTTCAGATGAAGAGAAGGGAATGCGAATAGAAAGAGAAAGAGGGTGGTGCAGAGGAATGAGAGTGAGAGAGAGGGATTATTATTCAGTTATCAGTGCTCTGTAGAGCAGAACTGACACGGACAGAAGCAGATTTCTTGCTTCTCACACATCCATCTGCCACCTCCCCAAGCAGAAAGAGAGAGGAAGAGGAAGGGAAGGAGGGGGAAGCAGGTTGGATGGAGAGAAAGGGAAACACACACACCCACCCACCCACACACACACACGCACACATGCCTGATAAATCATACAAAAAAAAAAAAAAAAAAAAAAAAAAACATCTACATGTTGCATAGACATGTAGACCTGTAGTAATAATAATAATTAAATTAACTCAACTCAAATGTAAATGCAAAATTCTGTCATTGCATACTTTCATGGTGTTTGAAACATGAACAACATTCTTGTTGATCCTGGAACAACATTCCAATCAACCAATCAGAATCGAGGGATACGTTTTCAAGAAATGTCTGTTTTAGGCTTACAATCAGGGTTAGATGCTTCTACACCCTTGTTATTTCCCTCTGATTTTAGGAATAAATTATGGGTAGGGTTAAGTTTAGGGGTAGGGACTGGGATAAGTCTATATTTTTGGACAGTAATGTTGATCCAAGAACATGTCTTACTTGGCAAAATTGTGGCGACCCACAAAAAGAGACATCTTGCATAATGCACTATTTTATATTACATAAAATAGCCTCAATATTCTTTCACCTTTCATGTGCCACAGAAGCAAGGACGTCTTAGGTTTGTAACAACAAACCCAATGTTCAGTTTAGAGTATCTGTTTCTCTAATTACTGGCATCAAGGCCATATTTTGTCTCTTTATGTCACGTATGGTGGGACGGCTCTGCCAAGCGGCACTGAGTAAATGGACCAGAGAGGACAGCAGAATCTCTGCCCTGCCTGTGTTGACACCAGCAAGAAAAGCGATCACAGCGTCTGTCAATATATATGGACATCAGTTATGTTTTAATTGCAGGGGAGTATGGTACACTAATTAAAACGAGTATATCTTGCCATGCCAGGGGCAAAATTAATAATTAATTTTTAAAATTAATATTCACAAGTAGCGCTGGGAATATATTAAAATGATTTTGTGGTTGCAAGGCTGATCTGGCTTGTAGCTCTTGAGATGGTGTTTCTGCTAAATTAGGCATCTCCACCTCTGTGGCACCTTGCGTGCCCCCTCGATCTCACCCCGTGCTCTGCTCGCATCGGCCCAGTGGCGGTACTGAGGAGGTTCTGATAGGGCTGTTGGCCAGTGCAGCTTTGGCTTGTGAACCATGAAAAGAGGAGGAAGGTGGAGGGGAGGAACTCTCCACTGATTTAAGTAATCCTGAAGAACTGAGGCATGGGGAATCTACGCTACACTGGAGCAGAGATGTTAAAAGGGGAGGAGATGGTCCACTGGTACACATATGAATGGGAGAAATCTTAATGCTAAATATAGCAACTGAAGCCACACTTTGCAGTTAAAGAAGGCAGTCTTATCTTTGATAGAGTCATCTCAATGCTCAACATGAGTCAAGAGCTGATTGTCTGTTTGTTTACTGCAGAGTAATCCAATTCATTAATGTCCAATTCACTGTAGTCAGTTGCTTTGTTTGGGGATCAACAGATTCATAAAATTGATTGCAGATTCAATTATTTGTATTACGTAATAAATATTTTGACTCCGTTATTATTATTATTATTATTTTGTCATGCTTAGTCTAAAGTGTTTTGTGTGTTCTAGTTATGTATACAGTGTTCTTGCATTATATTTAGCTGTCAAATTGATTACTCAAGATTAATCACATCCAACATAAACATTTGTGTTTACATAATATGTGTGTGTGCATGTTTATATGTATATAAGTATAGTATATAATATTCCGAAATATATGTAATATATATTTATATTTTATATAATATAAATCATATAAATATGAATACATATAAACGTAAATATTTCTTAAATATATAAATGTACATGTGTGTATTTATATTTACATATAAACATACACAGCACAGACATATATATTATGTTAATACATACTTTTATCATGGATGGGATTAATCGCACCAAATCGGCTTTTTTTGTTTTTTTGTTTCCCAACACTGCATGCACATTAGCTGGACCAGTTAAATATTTGTGTTTTATATTATTTGTTATTTTATTTGAACTCAAAAAGCACAACTTAATGGATACCATTGTTGTTAGATGTTATCTCTTCTCCCCAGCACTGGAACACTGACTTACCTTAAAGGGACTTTGACTGAAGTCAAGTGCACACTAACATCTAACCTTTGCTCTACTGATGAGATCATCCTTCATCCTGGATTGATCATTTTTTGTCCCTTTATTGATGAAGGTATAAATCTTAACTGTCTTTAAAGAGGTTATTTAGCTAATCTGTCTGAAAGCTGTGACCTTACAGTAGTTCTATAGTGTCATATAAATGAGTGCGGGAGAATAAGTACAGCAATAGATTAACACTGTACCAGCAGGCATCATATTTCTGTTTTAGTAACACTGGCCATTCTTCAGGAATAGATCATTCATTTTTACACACAGTGCAATTAGTGTGAGTGTAATGTTGTTATATTTTATAAATTAAAGGATTGTGAATAACACCTCAAACTCTGTGATGTGGTATCTTATCATCGCAAAATTCTAATTAAAGCAGTATATCGTCAGTTCCACGAGAGAGCAGCGTCATTTTCAAAATGATATCTCGTATTCACGGGCATCATTTTTCATCATTCTGCAAAATCACAGCTCCCTCCCCCTTGATATCAATTTCACCTCTGAATTAAAAAAAAAAAAGCTAAACAAAAAGATAATGACTTGCGTCTTGCTATTTCAAAAGCCGCCCCCCACCGCACATTTTCAAAAGGGTGCAGAGGGTGTTTAGTATTTTTAATAAGCATCCTCAATACTATTGAGCAGGGTCTCTTTGTTCATATGGCATGATTAATTATACTGTCAGGCATTTTCAAGGCCTGCTTAACAAAGATTCAGTGATATAATTGGGCCGGCCTGCGCTTGACAATCACAATCAGCAATAGACAATTTCACATCCTCCCCTCTGCACGCAGCCACATACGCGCCACCTTTACATCAAAAAGAAAGTCATTTTTGCCAAACAGACTCGCCATTTACACACACACACGTCTGCTCGTACAAGTAGCGCGGCTGTGCTCGGGGTGTTGCGGTGTCATTTGTTATGGGACTAGAATAATGTAGCTGAGCAGAGGGGTTTCCTCTCAAGGACAAGTGCAACAAGGAAATATAATTGAGCGACATACCGGATTTGAACTCTTGCATCGCTGGCAGCTCTTCATTGGGGCCCGGTACCCTGCCCCTGCGCACTCAGATTAAAGGGAGGTTAATTTTGCATTGCAGATAGAGGCGGGCGAGGTGGAAGTGAGAGATGAGTTCCATCTCTGCGTGTGTCTCAGATTGTCAGGCGATGGATTGTCTGTGTTGAGTGGAGTGTGATTGTATGCCGTTTGGAAATGCGTTTCTGCTGCTGCGGTGGATAGGGGCTGCATAAGGGCCTCTTTCTCTTGCCTGCTGCGGCCTGAAATATTCTGTGGCATGAGAGTGATTATGAAATTATTTCCATGTCTCTTATATATCAACTGCAGATTATGTTAAGACTTGATTATCAAATGTTAAATAGAGTAAAGCATTGTTTTGTGGCAGCAACAAAATGCATTTTCTTCGGCAGAAATAAACAAATTTAATGTGTGTGTGTGTGTGTTTGATTTTATGTGATTGTACATTCTCCCTCAGCAGAAATACTAAAAAACTCAAAGCATATAGAGTTAAATGGCAAGGCATGTTCATCAGTTTGACTTCTAATTGGATTATAACAAGAGACAGAGTTTGAATTGGACAAATAGTGTTGTTATGCTGGTATACGCATGTTGAAAAGGAAATTATAAAGCAAGAGTTACTGATACTAAATTAACAAGAACTCAATATGTTTTTATTTGTATGTGAAAAGTATAAACTGTAAAAAAGCAGTTACATATTTCTCACTGTAAAAAAAAATACAAGAAAAAATACTGTACATACACACACACAAATGTAACTTTCTTGAAATGCGAGTATATGAAACATATGTCAGACTTGCAGAATTTCCCCAAATGTTGCCCTACTAAACACAGTTGTCTGTACAAAGGATATTGCTGAAGTGGTAAGGGTTTGTGAGTTTCCGGCATTCATTGCAGAATGAATAAATTACACAATTACTGTTATTTGCTCTTTGCTGACTTTAAACTTTTTGTTGTTGTTGCTTTGTCATTATTGACAGTTATATGTTGTGTTGTGATGTAGAAAGCTCATCCTTATACATTTGTTGATTGTCACCATTTCTGATGATTGTGTGTCAAGTGTCCCAGCCTACAGTATAAACAACCATTTAAAACTACATCCTGGATAACTTTGTTTTGTAGGATGACTGCTACATCATAAGATAGCATAGTTTACTTAACAACTCAGAAAAGAGATACACAGCTGTCTCTAAAGCTATACCCTAAGGTTCAAAAGGTAGAAAGGTACATCTTTGTAGCTTATTTACACATGAATTGTAGATATTAGTACCTTAATTGTATTTATCTAGAGTGTGCATATTAGTACCTTTTGAAACAGTACCACCCCAATGACATTTTTGTACCCTTTTTTTTCAGAGAATGATTAATATTATATAGACACCACTATCAAAACAATAAATCAGTGTATTGTGTTACTAACTGAAGATTTTCTGAACAATAGCTATGTTGTTGTCTTGACAAATTTATTGGCTAAATGAGGCATTTTGCATGTAGTGAACAAAACAAACAAAAACATCTGAAAAAATAAAATAAAAAATCAGAATGCATCATGTCGCCTTTTAACCTTTCTCAACAGTTAATTTTAATGTTGTAGGTTATTTAAAGATGTTGTTTTGAAATGATGCTAGAGTCTGTGCAGTGTGCACATCAAGGCATGAATATGAGCTCAAGCCTGCTACACACTTTACACACTTCATTTCACTTCTCCTCCACCGGAGTATATCTGTATGTGTCCGCATGCATGCATTGACATTGTCTGGTGTATATATCACTCTTATACAACGAGTAGCAAAGTATGCTTTCAAGATTTTGAATGAGCAAACAGCTCTCATTTTCTCCACATGACACAAATCTTTTACAAAAAAAAAAAAAAAGGTGTTTTCATAAAAATTAAGCCAAGAGCAAGCGTACATGTAATAATGTCAATCACTGTGTGGGTAGAGGAAGCAGGTGAAAAAACTGGCCACACAGCTTTAGACCCAAAATGAGACCGATCACCCTATAATCATGATGAATGGAAGAGGGAAGACATGTCAGCCCCTCATCCGCACTTGATGAATGGTATCATATACACTTATTTAGCCAAAGAAAGAGAATAATAGATCATTTGAAAGACTATAATTGTTCATACAAGCACACATGAAAATCTATATGTGATTATTTTTGTTCTTATTAATATTAGATCTTGTCTATTATAAGCAAATTGCATTCCTAAATAGTGCCCGGATTGGTTTTCAAATCGGTCACTGCATTAGTTGATGAATAATATTTCATTCTGAAAGTGACTTTAAGTACATGCAAAAATATCTGGATGTTCATAAAGCCTTACAGTTACAGAAACACCACACATGGACAGCTTAATTCTATATTCATTCGTTATTACCAGAATTCTCTGAGAAAACAAGTCAAATAAAGGAGAAAGGGGGGAAAAGCTTAATTGTGACAGAAGATAGCAACGGCATACTAAGTGTGATATTTGCTTATTAGTCATTGACCCATTCAGAAGAACATCACAAGGGTCATTAGGTGCAGTGGCACCATAGTTTGTCATAAGCTGAAGACCAAACCTAATTTCTCTCCAATAGAGTTCAATTGTCCTTGAAACCTGGGCTGCTACTGTGACATATTCCTACTTTGATACAAAAGATGTCTCATAGAGGAAAGTCAAAACAAACAAACAAACAAACAAGAAAGCACCAGACTTTAAGATTCTGATGTGCCACACATAATTCCAAAATTGACTTTGTGTCAGTCAGATTCGAGTGAATTGAGAAAATATACAGGTCATACATATTCATGACCACACTGAAACACTGGTTTGCATTATTTTTTATAAAGAATATATAGTTTTGTTCTTATGCCATGTTTTTTTTTTTTTTCACCTTGAAAAATTTGCGATTTTATTAATGTTTTTCTTTTTGTGTTTTTTTTTTTTTTTCACATTTTGGTGGTTTAATGTGAGGAATATTCCACATATGTATCGCTAATGTGTATGGAGTTAAATAAAAATGCAAACAGTATTCATTCTTAGAGTTTCACCACATGATGCATGACATTGAAGTTTCTTTTAAAGTTAATGGCCACTGACAACACTACCAAGTTAGACGTTAGACATTTTATTATTTCCGTTGCTGTTGTTGTTTCACTTAAATATACAATTGTAATCACAATCCCGCCCCCGCCCCCACACAATTTTTTTTTTTTTTCAATTTATTTATTTATTTATTTATTTTTTGATTAGTCTAGAGGATGAAAAGTTTTGATGTCCTTGACCCTCTCCTCAAGCCCATACTCAGATATAGTGTGTGCTGGAAGAACGATCAGGAAACTATGTTAATAGATCAAGTGAATAGGCGGTGGGGAATATGATGAGATGTGCAATTACCTGTATAATTCAATCAGCTCAAGATGCATAATTCTCATTTTATTGTGGAAAATATTTAAGATTCTATTGAATGAAGAAGTCACATAAAGGCATCCTCAGTGCATTTGTCACACATTTAGATGGGTTTTATCTCTGTGCATAAAGACTTCTCTTAATAATGGGGTCAAGGTGCTCAGCTTTAACATTAGAAACATATCTGAGATCCTCCTGATGTGTGGGGGTTCAAATCTAAGGTGAAGCCTTTTAACCAGTCATAACATACAAGCCTTTATGACCCAATAAAGAAAAAGCCACCAAGGTCCTCCCAGAATGCTCATCGGAACAATGACAAAATGAAAAAATAATAAACAAAATAACAAAAAATAAATAAATAATAATAAATCAGTGCTAGTAAATCTAGAATAACCTTCTCAAGCCTTTCAGTACCAATACTGGCTTTTTTGGCGTTTTATATGGGGGTCTTTTGCCTGAAACATTTATAATTTTCTGTTCTTTTCCTTTTCAGGCTGATGTAACATTGACAAATCCTTTTAATAAATGAGTCATGAACTTGGCCGTGTTGTGACGATCTGCCCCAAGCAATTTCTTTTTCTTTTCTTTTTTTTTTCAAGTCATTTGCTCGCTAACATATGTGAGAATCAAAACGTCCATAAAAACACTCAACTAATCCATTACCCATAATACATTCATGAGTATCTTTTATAAAGTCCTACCGTGTGAGTAGGATATAAAGGAAGTCATATTATCATTCAGAACATATTCTCTCACACACATGCTACATATTACCACCTCATTCTTTACAAGCATAGCCACTGGCGACATTCACACCTTGCTGAGATATTTGTATCGTAAGCCATAACAGCAGTAAATTCAGATATAATGGGACTTTTATGAAATCGCTTGGATTCATAAAATCTTTGCCAAGTGAAGATGAAGCATTGCCCTCCAGCGTGTCTAAAGGCAGCTATGTAATACATACAAGGTCTAGTAAGTTAGATATAATCAGATTGAGGTCTCTAACTGATACATGGCACAAGTAACGGTGCGTTGGATGTGGTGAGCTTGTCAGTCTGTAACTTGTAATTGTCTGCAACGATACTTTTTATATAACACATGACGCATGCTGATGCAGTTATGGCTAATTTCATAACTTTGATCTGAGAGGAACATTTATCAGGAAAATTTAAAGTACGAGACGGGTGTGTTGCCACCATTTGACTTTAATGAGAACCCGATGACACTCGTTCAGCACATTGTTTTGAGAAATTTGAACAAATATAAGTTACTCTATAACTTCCATAACTAATTTGACAAAAATAGCTAATTATCACTTTTATCATTAACATTCTGCAACGCTCCGCTCTCAAACCTATGGCCTGTTGTTTAGCCATTCTTGTGGCTTTAATTGTCTGTTCTTTATGAACTAGCTGATACAAGTTTAATTACAGTGAGACCTTAGACAACAAAAGCCTCATGGACAGTTTCTACATCCTTAATGAGCATTTTGTTGTCGTTTCTCATGATACCCATGTCACATACATTTTTTTCCCCTAATCATTATAAATTACATTCTGACACAAAAAGGAAAAAGAAAGAAAAGATCTGCCATAATTTATAGCTAGAATAAAATTAATTGCTGGTGTGACAGGTGATAAGGAACTGCATTGACGATAAGGTCATTAAGTTGTGCTTATGCAGTAATGAGGCAGACGGGAGAAAGGGAGAGGAGCGAGCGCTAGTTGAAAAGCATTGTTTACCGAGCCATGAGGGGTCGCCTGGTGTGATGTGACCAATGCTGTACGAAAGAGAATTCTTCCTTTGGGGAAAAAATGGAGAGGAGGAAGAAGAAGAAGAAGAAAAAGAAGAAGAAAAAAGAGCAAATAAAAGCTGAGAGAGAGAGAGAGAGAGAGAGAGAGAGAGAGAGAGAGAGAGAGAGAGAGAGAGAGAGAGAGAGGCTGTGGTTGCTTTTCTGGGCAAATGCCACTGGGATGTGACACTTTTAAAGAGTCTCAACATGTAAATCAAAAGTAGTTTGGCCTTAATGGATGTGTTTTAGCAGATGTATCCAAGGCAGCCAGGTCCGACGCCACGGCAACTGCCAGCCATGTCGGCGGGGATGATGTTTACAATAATGGGGAGAGGCAGTCCAATTTCGCGAAACACGATGCCGCAAAAGCCACCTCTCTTCCCCAGCCTGCTGCCACGTTGGAGAAGGAGATGAGGTAGAAAACAACACTAACTTCATGTACACGGCCTTTGGAAGAGGGAAGTGTCTTAAAAGCACATCAGAAACAATTTCACCTTGGCAGGGTGCTTGTCAAAATCAAGAAATATCATACGGCGGCCTCTTTCCACTCTTGTTTTGTATAACTGTATTTGTAGCCTCGGGGTGTCAGTCACATGCACCCCCCCACACACACAAACAAACACTGGCTAACATACAAGACCCAAATAGACTATTCGTGTTGTGTGACAGTGCTGAGATGGAGTGAGTACACACCTACAGACAGTGAAAGACACAACAAGGACCTGAGGGAACACTTTATAGACTCGGATATATTTCCTGAATGACAACAGTTGCACCCGGACTCTTCTTTTTCTACTGTTTCTTTAGATTTTTATTTCTCTGTCCTTGTGCCCACCCAACGATTTAAGCACTGGACCGCTTGATTAATGTGAAGTGACAATGACAAGACCACTGCGGCTTTCTTCCAGAGGGGTCTCTTCATTAGATTTTTAATGGCACTTTTTAATTCCACTTTTTAAAAACCTCACCTTTTTGAAAAGCCAACATGGTTTTATGTCACAAAGCAAATGAACAAACATTTCTAACGGATAAACTGTTTAAGTTAAACGGAGCCACACTGGTATGCCACCATGTGCGTGGGACTAATAGTCTTAATATGCTTTTTATTTTTACACTCCATACATTTAACACCCCAAGATGATATGTCTTTAAGGTAAACAAGTACAGAAACCATTTTCTGTGGTGTGTAATCAGTGTGCATTTGTGTAATTATGTCTTTTGAGGACTAATGAGAACTTCTTTAGCTTCACACTTTTAAAGTTAGAGTAGCTATGCGGCTTTCTGTTTAATGGCAGTGATCTTTGAGGTGAGGACATAACAATGAGCCTCTTGACCTCTTCCTGCTACAGACCGAGTGACATTGGCGTCACAAGCGTGCAGGTGCAAGAGGGCCAATTTAAGCCTCACTGCCACCTCCACCCCTCTCCACTCTCTTCATCTGACCTGTACACCCTTCCACTCAAAAGCTACGCTAGCCTGGTGTCCTTCACTGTACTGATTACAGAAATGGTCATGAAAGAGCTGCAAGTAGGCAAAAATGGAGGACTGGAGAGCTGAAAACCTCACTGAGGGACTAGAACATGTTGGATTGTGGACAAGAGATGACCAAGGGGTGGTAGGCCCTCACTGTGATCGGAATCTCACACAGTTTGCCGCCAAGACAAGTTCATTTCGTTAAAAGCCATGGCAAATTGTGCTGACAGTGGTAGTTTGAAAAGGTTAATTGGGCCATTATCTGCCTGTAGAGTTTGAGGGATTTATGGACGGGCAGGATGCGTCTCTGCCTCTCACAGACTCTCGCCATCTGCATTTCTAATATCCGCTGATTAGAGAACATGTTAGGCTCTAAATATTAAAACATGTTAAATAAGTTTTCTGCTTAAGTGCAAAGGTTACTTTCATTCTGAGCCTGCTGTTTCTTAATAACCATATAACTGAAACATTTTCAGATTTTTTAGCATTACATATATGCTGGAACTGAAGTGAAATTTTGGGATTCAAAATATAAATAAAACTTGGCTTATATTAGATATGTTCAAAACAATTTAAGATTTAATAATTTTACATTTTGGGTCCGTAATCAAATAAATTTTACAAACCCGATTCCAAAAAAGTTGGGACACTGTACAAATTGTGAGTAAAAAAGGAATGGAATAATTTACAAAATGTATATTTTATTCACAGTAGAATATAGATAACATATCAAATGTTGAAAGTGAGACATTTTGAAATGTCATGCCAAATATTGGCTCATTTTGGATTTCATGAGAGCTACACATTCCAAAAAAGTTGGGACAGGTAGCAATAAGAGGCCAGGAAAGTTAAATGTACATATAAGGAACAGCTGGAGGACTAATTTGCAACTTATTAGGTCAATTGGCAACATGATTGGGTATGAAAAGAGCCTCTCAGAGTGGCAGTGTCTCTCAGAAGTCAAGATGGGCAGAGGATCACCAATTCCCCCAATGCTGCAGCGAAAAATAGTGGCGCAATATCAGAAAGGAGTTTCTCAGAGAAAAATTGCAAAGAGTTTGAGGTTATCATCATCTACAGTGCATACTATCATCCAAAGATTCAGAGAATCTAGAACAATCTCTGTGTGTAAGGGTCAAGGCCAGAAAACTATACTGGATGCCCGTGATCTTCCGGCCCTTAGACGGCACTGCATCACATACAGGAATGATACTGTAATGGAAATCACAACATGGGCTCAGGAATACTTCCAGAAAAGTGATAATTTGGGGTACAATGTCATCTGCTGGTGTTGGTCCATTGTGTTTTTTTGAAAACCAAAGTAACTGCACCTGTTTATCAAGAAATTTTGGAGCACTTCATGCTTCCTTCTGAGAATCTATGGGGTATTGTCAAGAGGAAAATGAGAAACAAGAGACCAAAAAAAAAAATAAAAATTCTGGATGACCTGAAGGCACTGTCAAAGAAACCTGGGCTTCCATACCACCTCAGCAGTGCCACAAACTGATCACCTCCATGCCACGCTGAATTGAGGCAGTAATTAAAGCAAAAGGAGCCCCTACCAACAAAGTATTGAGTACATGTACAGTAAATGAACATACTTTCCAGAAGGCCAACAATTCAGTAAAAATGTTTATATATATATATATATATATATATATATATATATTATATATATATATATATATATATATATATATATATACTACTGTTTAAAACATTGTTTTATATAAAAATATATTTCCAGTATATACAATGTAAATGTCTTCAGTGTCACATGACCCTTCAAAAAACAAAAAACAACAACAAAAAAAAAACATTCTAACATGGTCATTTGGTGTTCAAGAACTATTGGAAAATAACAATAATAATAATAATAATAAAAAAAACCCTTCTTTTTTTTTTTTCTCCTTAAGAATTATTTGAGTAGAAAGTTCAAAAGAACAGCTTTTACTTACTAAGAGGAAATGTAGCTGTGTCCTTCACATAACCCAGTCATGTGCTGATCTTATCTGTGGTGTTAAATGGCCGTCTTATCAGTGACTTGATGATTGTGCTCTAATCCTTAAATCATGATTGTTCTAATCTGTCGGTTGCTGTCTGCTGACCCTGGACAAATGACTGAAGAGAAGGATGAATAAATGCATCCATAAGTTTGACTGTGCATGAGTTAAGCCCTGAGGCTTTGAGATGGCCACTCAGAATGGACCTTAACACTTTACCTCTGTGTGTTTCATGCACTGTTTTGTGATTTTGTGTCTGACAGGAAATATACACAAGCACATTGTACAAGCTAGCACAGTGGGTCATATTCACAAGTGAAATATTGTTAAATATCAGTAATGGAGAGCATCTCTGGGCATCAACATTCTCACCAATTCTTCTCCTCTCCCACTCTCGCTCTTGTCTCCTTCAGACACAAAACGCTCTCACACACTTCCACCCAAGAGAGTAGCCTCTGATTACCAACCACTCATTTGTTATGCTCTCTGGAAAATCAGTGGCGATTCAGATGACAAATAAGAGAGAAAAAAAAAAAAAAAAAACGGCTGCTGTCAGGGTGTGATGTGTTAATTCCTTGACAGTCTCAGCACTGAAACCAATTACTGATTTAAGGGCAGGGAGATATAAGGCCCTCAGCAATGGCTAATTAGGCTCCTTCAAGAATAAAGGAATAAAAGAAAACAAGGGAAGGATGGGGGAAGCAGGCAGGTAGTAACTGGAGTTCTGGAAAGAGAGTGTTTCCGGCTGTCTTTCTCTTTCTGTCAATCTCGGTTACTCATTTTGAAGGTGGGTATCATGGTCTAATATGTTTAGGTAGGATTCTCTCTCTTTTCTTCTCTTCTCCCAAGAGGCAGTCAGTTGTATGTTAAACCCTTGGGTGGATGTTGATTTGTTTAACTCTGGCTCAGGGATCATTTCAGATACATTTATTCGCTTTAATGCATGACCCCTCTGAGCTCAGGTCCCACGGTGGAGTAATTGGGAAGGGTTCATTGTGCCTCAGGGACTCCGTCATTCACCTTTTCGCTGTAATCCCCAGTTTTGCATCTTTGTGGGATCTTGCCCCCATCGTGTTTTCCCTAATCGGCTAATGATACCAGTATCCAACAGTGTCAATGGCTATATAGCAGGAGACATTGTAAGGGGAAGAGTTGGGAATGGGACTGTTGTGAGGACAAAATGTAAGCAGCAGGTCAGGTGGTGTCAGGATTGTGGATATGTCAACCTAGTGGGTTGTGTGTGTGCATTGTGTGTGCATTTATTTCCACACAACCACATGATTTAGCTGTATGTGAAGCATATACTCTCACTATCCTTTGTAGTTAGATGCACATCAGACTAGCACAATACAGATCACATATCAAAAAATATGATTCCATGAAAGTATCATTAGAGAAAATTATAATTGATTAATTTTCTCTGCGCCAGAAATGAGCACAAACATCAAAGACAAAAACTGAATATAACTGTGTTTATAAATATATAATTAGTTTTAATTTCTTCAGATCAAATGCAGATATGGCCTCTAGAGAGAACTATGGAAATCCAGTCTGTGCTGTTAGTTTGATTGCTTTGTCCATATACTATCTAGCATAAAAATAATAATAATAATAAAAAATTCTCTGATATATTTTATGTTAATGATTTAGTTTGAAGTCTAAGAGACATTTCCTTTTTCATTTTCTTTTTCTTTCCAAAATGAGCATGTGAAATGAGTCACAAGTGTGTGATTTCGACATTTCCAAACTGAAGTCTCTTCACTTGTAGACCAGCAAGGGAAAGATGAATGTGTTTCATAAGCAATAGAAGATTGCTGTCGTTCACTGTTCTATAAAAATATGAAAGTTGAAAAACCTGTTGTTCTCTTGCTGTCTTATTTTCTTTCTTTCTCTCTCTCTCTTCAATTTTACATGCAGTGTTTAGTTCAGAAGGGGAAAGTGCACTGTGAGAAATGGGAATGTGCAGTCGTTACATTAAGGAGCGATTTCTGCAGTGTCTTTTTTTTTGGCACAACCTAAAACGCTTTTAGTAAGTATTATTTGTCTTACCTTGAATAATAAATGTTAATTTAGAATTTACCACAGGAAGCACATTTTCTAAGTTACCTGACAAAACACCTTTTTACATTGTATTTGATTAAATAATATTTATCAAATAGATATTTAGTAAACTGCAGTGATTACCGCTTAGGAAAATTAAGTTTAAAATATCTCCATCAAACAGCTCTTAACAGACAGTAAACACTATGCAAGTAAAAAAATAATAATTATGCCTGCAATTTTAATTGGCACATAGGCTGCCCATACAAAATGACAATCACCAAAAAATAAAGGATTAAGTCTCACTGGAGTTTGATGTGTGAAAGTGACAGGAAAGAAAAAAAGGGAATTATAATGATTATATGTGTTAATTCTTACTCATATTACCAAAATAGACACAGAATTACATATTTAGGTTAATGGTCTGATGGTGATACACCATGAGAGTCTCTCAGATCAAACAGGAAATGCAACACCTTGTGATGATTCACAGGTTCAGCATTCAGTATGTTCCAGACTATGTACAGTTCTAAGTCTAATTAAACTGAATCTGCAATCTTGCACATTTTAGTCTATATTAAATGCTATTCTCTCTGGTGAACAGTGAGAAAGATTTTTCTCCGGCTGTGGTTCACTGGGGGAAAGGGTCTGCTATTGACTGCTGTCTCACTGGAGTTCTGGGTCACTAGATATCTGCCATCAGTATTGGTGTCAAAGTATCAAGAGTCATTCATCCATTGGCTGGCCTGGTCATCAGGGATACGCCAGATTCAGCTCAGTTTTAAATATACATAAAAAACAACAGCATCATTCAGCGTGTTAGCTTGCACACTTACCAAGCACGGCGCTAATAAGTGGAGGAGCCACTTTCCAGTTCTTTCCCAGCTCTTCTCGTCTCTCCTCTCCAGCTAATGCATGCGGCTATGCGAGGAGCCGCTCTGCGTCTCAGACAGGCCGATCATCGCTTGATTTATGGCACTGACCGTTGCCTGCATCTCTCAAGCTAATGACACATACACTAAAGTCATTGATTTGTATGAATGCCCTCCGCTCTTCATCTATCACAATTTAATGTAAGGGGCTTTGCAATGCAGAGGTGGAGAGGGAGAGAGGAGCATAAATAGGTGAGAGGGATGGGGCCACTGGTCCCCCTTCTCCGAAGTCATGAGTCATTTGATGCTACTTTAATATATAGACTCCTCCGTTTATGTAAATGGAAGTGAAAAGGGAGTGCTATGTTCAATAAAGCAGATAATAGCAACAACAGGGACCGCTCAGCAGTATTACCTCCACACCCACTGCTTTCAAAAGGTAGGTGTTGTATCTGTGCCATACTGCAATAAAATAGTTGGCAAATCTGAATTAAATCAAACACTCACTCTGTAACTTACACAGTACTCTTTGCTTTCACTTTCAACAGCATTATGCCCCCCTGAACTTACTATTGTTTGGGGTCAGTGAAATTATTATGATTGATGAAAGAAAAAGAAAAAAAAAAAAAATATGAAAAAAGAAAGAAAGAAAGAAAGAAAGAAAGAAAGAAAGAAAGAAAGAAAGAAAGAACAAATGTACAACAAATGTAATAAAACAATATTCTGTTTCAAATAAATTATACTTTTAAAACTTTGTTCATCAAAGGATCCTGAAAAAAAGGAAAAAAAAAAAAAAAAAAAAAAAAAAAAAAAAAAAAAAAAAAAAAAAAAAAAAATATATATATATATATATATATATATATATATATATATATATATATATATATATATTATATTTTTGATAAAAAAAAAATAAATAAATAAATAAATGAATCAATCAGTCAGACCAGGCACTGTGTGTTTTTCATTTTGTCTGCTCCTGCTTGTGTGTTAATAGTGTTGCTGGTGTCATTGTCATCGCAAAAGTATGACAATACATTTAATAATACAGAGTGTTTGGAAGAGTCAGTATTCTATGGCTTGTCAGATACTGGCTGAAGTGTTTGTGTGATATGAATGGTTTGTCGCTCTTTGTGGGTCTGATGAAACGATCTGAAGATTTAAACAAATGTGGATTACTTTTATTCACCTTTTGAAACTAACACAATACAAAAAGCACACATTTACACACAAACACACTTTAAATACATATGGTGGTTCCTGAAGCCCTCCTGGCTTCCTCTCAGACAGGAGGGAAGATGTGCATTTTGTCCTGGGATGGTGTTAAATCAGCCTGTGAGCAGAAAGAGGAGGGATTCATTCAGGTCTCCTGCTCTGTGGGGCAAATCTCATCACCTCACAAGATGAGTCTGCAAATTTTAAAGTATCTAGTAACTAAATGTGGCACTCTCTGAAGTTTTACACAGTGTACAATAAAGAGCACCAAACTTTTTTTTTTTTTTTTTCTTTGCTAAGCAAGTTTTATACACACTGTTTCCTTGAGCAAAAGCGTCTGTGAAAACTGTCAACATGAATTGACAAAATTTACACTATTTAATCCTTAAAAAAAAAAAAAAAATTATATGATCAGAATATGATTGCTTATTATTTTGGTTCCGTCTAGTGCTGAGCTGGAATGGGACTTGTGTCTCTAAGACCATGAGGTTGCCAGGTCCTCTGCACCATCAAACACCCTCCCACCTCCTTTTTATTTTTTTTTATTTTATTTTTTTTATTTTATTTTTTTTTGCATACACACATACAAATTATATATAAATACAGATATAAATAGAAAATCAATTTTACAACTTTCTGGTTCGTCATTCATTGAGTTGTGAAATATTACAGCTTTTCTTTTACTCGTTTTGGTAAATGGGATCTTAAAAGACGGTATTATTTTAACAGGAGTAACACTTTAACACACTGCGGTATCCAAGACATGTAATTTATGAATAAATAGCAAAGGCATTCATCTTCTCTTATACCCTGGATTGCGTAAGGAAAATACAATCTGTGAGCATATGTGGAAAAAGCCACAGGGTTCTGTTGCAATAGGGTGGCACTTCCATGGAAAAGTTCACAACAGGTGGTTCTTTATAAAGTGGAATTCATCACTGCAAAACTCTTTCCAGTACACAAGTGAAAATCTGACTCTTATAATGAAGGTTTTTACTTGATTATCCTGGATCCAAACAAAGTGACAAGCTAATCAGAGGAATCTTGGATGTTATAAACAAAAACAGCCCAAAGAGAAGTCATCTGTGTTTGGAATGTCCGTGTTGAACCTGAGCATCTCAAAACAGATGTGTAACTCTAACCTGTTTTGAAGGAGGTGAAAAAAAAAAACAAAAAAAAAAACTTCTGTCTGTGGTTACTCAGAATGCCCTAGTTATCTCATAGCTTGGATATCCTCATCTTGTTTTAATGATTCACATAGTACATCTTGGCAAATTTACAGCGACGTGGTTTTCAAGTCATTTAACTCCATTTAATCATAAACTGACTGTTTATTTATTGTAAACCTATTCTAAACTAAGCATCTCCTTCATTTTAAATGGAGTCAGACATCCTGAAGAGAGGTGATTTCTTACTCTGTTCAGGGGAAATGGTTTGGTACTGTTAGGAGCAGCTTGATTGCCAGAGCCTTCCAAATCATCCGCAGGACCAATAACGAGACGTCATTCTTTTAAACGGTCATCTTTCCCAGAGAAGTGGAACATTTGTCATTTACAAAAGCTTTCAGTGAAGCATCTGTCAGCACCAACTCCAATTATGCAGTCTTGACATCTCTAACAAGGTGCGGAGGAGAGGATTTCTGGACAAACAATGTCTGTCCATAATGAGAGACCCTCATTTGAGTGTCTCCTCGCTCTCAGGGATTGATTCCAGTGCAAACTATAAGGCGAGATGTTTGCCTTCTCTCAAAACCATCGCTTAAAGTAGAAAACCGGGAATTAATAATAATAATAAAAACAATTGTTTGCACCAGTGTTGCTTACTGTTGAGGGTCTGTGCTGCAAACTTTGCTTACTCACTCAAAACTTTTGACTGGGTGATTATAAATCATGGCAGGAACAGTGTCAATACGGAGGCAGAGGAAGGGGGGCGAGAGACAGAGATCATGGGGAAGATGGTACAGAAAGCGTTCACTGGAGGCTCATTTTGCCCTATTCACACGCATAGCCAAACAAGGCATGGAATGTCAATGCAGAGGGAGTCGTGATCAATGCTCCGGGGCCTGCTGGATCCAAATTGATTTCTGTACTCTCAGATTTTCAAGCAGGCAACACAAGCACTTGTTCTTTCTAAATAATCAGATCGAATGGCGGTGTCCAGTGTCCCAACAGACTGGCGTGTCTGTGATGTCGCTTGAGGTTGAGACCGGGCCAGGGTGGAGAACACGAGGAGGCAGACACAGAACTTGAATTGTTAAAGGTAAAGACAGTTCAGCAGTTGGCGGGAGCATAAAACCAAACTGCTTTGCACTTCAGATGCTGTAACTTTACAAGTCTATATGTTATCAAACAAAGCCACATCTATTTTTTTAACCTTTGTCTTCAGTTCTGGTAAAATGGTCTCCTGTGTCTTTAATTTTTGATTCGCTTTATGATAAATGTTCTGAAACATTTTACGGAGAGACAAGTAATCCTGAAAATTGACCTTCATTTGAATTTTTCATAAAAAGAGAGGGAAAATAGGAATAAATCCATGTCTACTTTTGTTCCAAAAAATACATTAATCTGAGCGTTTCTTCCCCCCACCTCAGAGTGAGACTACGCTCTATCAAACTTCCCCTGTCGCACTCGCAGAAACCAAAATTTAATTCCTCTTCCTGAATGTGTTTCTGTCAATATAAGAGATATAAATAGCTGTGGGAGACAGTGACCATTCATAAATCTAGCTGAATATTTAAAGAGGGTCTTTGGGCAAGAGAGAGAGGGAGAAAGTAAGGGAGAGAGAGGGAAGGGTCGCTCAACTTGCTCCTCAATTTGATCAATCGTCTTAGTCTTACCTCTGCACTCGGAAAATTACAAATTGGAATCATGGAATCAGGGGCAGTTTATCATCTCATTGGAACAGGCCCGTGAGCACATGTTCTACAGGAGAGTGAGGTCCAAAACCAGTGATGATGTGTTTTTGCCCATTGAAACTTTGACGTTTTGGAATCTTGAAATATTATATGCATTTGTTGCATGTTGAAGCTGAACCAAAAATAAATAAGTGTTATGTTCCATGAAGTAGTATCCTATGTTAACTATGTATATGACATGATTTTAGATTTTTTTTTTTTCTTCAGGTGAATACGTAAGCATAATTATACACTGGTCTAATAAAGACATATTTGTTGTTTGAGCAATCCACATATTTGCGGTCATTATGCAGGTAATCAGAACATACAATGCCTTGTGAAAGATGAGATGAAATCGTATTATCAAAATGTGATGTAATGGGTGATATTTTTAAGCCATGCACAGACAGTTAGATTCTCTCTTTATTTCTATTTCTTTCTCTAGGGAAGAAACAGGCTGGCAAAAGAGGAGACACTGAGAGAGCGTCTGTAGCTCATTAAAGGACTACTTTAATAAGATGACTCCAGGCTTGACAGAAATTTAGATACCAGGTCCTCCATGCTTTAATTGTTTTAATTAGTTGATGTAATTGGCCCACATTATTGTATCACTGGAGTGATGGTAATATGTCAGTTACAGTCACAGAAATGATTCAGAAATGACTCTCCATGTCCTCAGCTCAGTGTGGATGTGCTTTGTAAATTAGATTCATGCTTGTGGAACATGCTGTTTAGTTACAGAGCAGATACAGATTAAAATCTGCTATTGATAGCCCATTTTTCATCATTTTGTAGTCTTACAGATGTATCATGACTGAGAATTTAATGTCATCGTGACATTTTGCCAAGTATGGTAACCCATACTCGGAATTGGTGCTCTGCATTTAACCCATCCAAGTGCACACACACAGCAGTGAGAAGTGAACACACCGTGAACACACACCCGGAGAAGTTGGCAGCTATATATCCAGCGCCCGGGGAGCAACTGGGAGTTCAGTGCCTTGCTCAAGGGCACTTCAGCCATGGGTATTGAGGGTGGAAGAGATCACTGTTCATTCACTCCCTCCCACCTACAACTCCTGCTAGCACCGAGACTCGAACCTGCGACCTTCGGGTTACAAGTCCAACTCTCTAACCATTAGGCCATTAACCATTAAATGTTACATACTAAAACTAATTTTTATAAAGAGACTTGATCAAATGGTGGATTACAGCAAATTTCACCCCCCCCCCCCAAAAAAAAAAAAAAAAGTTTTCACTGTTAATATTTATCTCTAATGAGCTGTTAAGTGCTGCAACCAGATTGAGTCACTGAGTTGAACTTGAGAATCAAATCAGTTTTGCAGTCAAATTGAGTCAGCTTTGTAAACAAATCATTCAGACCAGTTTTGCCAAATGGATCAAGATCCAACTTAAAAGAATGATTCATCAGACTTCTCTCATGAGCTCATATGTATGTGCCAAAGTGGATGTGAAGGAGAATGACAACAAAATATTGGTCTTAAAATGTAGTCTTATGGACCAAATTAATTACATTTTTATGTTGTTACTGTATCCTTATCGAAAGTCACCATTCATAGTAACTGCATGCCAAAAATGATCAAAATCTTCAGAATTTATCCTTTTGAGGGTGAGTAAGTGATATTTTTATGTGAAATATCACTTTCATTAATTAAATATTCTGTTCAAAACCTATTTATAGGATAATCATTGAGACACAAGCAACTGGTCTGCATCAGCAAAGCCTTAAAATATACAATAAATTAACCCTTTTTTTCCCATCATTTGAATTGCAGATTTGAGTACCAGACACATCTGCAGAGAGAGGTTTACAAGATCTTCTGCACGCCTCCCCTGCTTTTATTTCAGCAATTAATACCCCACACATGAGCTTTCTGACATTTGTCTATCAACTGCACTCTGAGTCACAACCACTAATTAGTGTCAGAGAAGAGAAAGAGAGAGCAGACAGTCAGTCTAGCCTTACCCTCCAGTGCTGTTTAATGATCAAACCCAGAGGGCTTGTCATGAGTGACAGGGACAGAATATGGGCAAACATCACATTAGAGGAAGTACTCACACATTAGCCCCACAGCCTCTTATCCAATAGGAACTCAAGGCATGTGATTCTCCCATGTCAGTGCCAGAAATTCATAGACCCGCAGAGAGTATGAGACCCATTTTAAAGAACACGCCATTGATTTTATTCTGTGTTATGCCTGATACTCAAAGCTCTTTGCTGATCATTTAATTATGACCCACTATGTAACATGAAGTCAACTTGCCTTAAATGTCTGCCTCGACTCAATCTTCCTCCTTTTTTATGTATCTTTTGAGTACCTTCTCTTTCTCTTGGGTGAGGACAAATTGTTTTGTAGCATTCTAATCTGTCTGTGACCTCCTCTCTGCTCCTCTGATGGCCTGGGTATTAGAAGATGATCGTCACTTCCCAAGCAGGCTATAGTATGCAGCATGCAGTGGAGAGATAGCAAGGGATAAAATATGTATTGTTTTTTATTTATATATTGTGCTGAAAGACAAAAACCAAGAAGAAAGAGGGAAATCAACATTCTGAATCTGCTTATTTCTCCTCAGATATCCAACTGCAACTCTAAAACCTGGCTAATGTTGTGATATTCGTGAAAAAAAAAATAAATAAAAAAAATAAAATTGTGAATTTCGCATAGATTCCTCAGTTATCATTTTCAGCTGTGTTGCACATTCTATTCTCCATATAATCACCTCACCTCCTTATTTCTTTCTTCTTTTGTCTCTCTTTCTTTTCTCCTTCCCTTTTTCTCCTTCCCCACTCTTCTTCTGACAAGCCATGGGTTTTCAGCAAAGAAAGCGAGCATTAATTAAGACAGTGCCAGCTGTAATTTTCTTGGGAAGTAAATTTCTGCACAACTAAAGGTTACGGGGACCTTTTCACTGTCAGAATTTACTACAGCCTGTGAATGTTAATGCAGCTAATGAAGACATGCTCTCAGTTTCTGAACTTAAGAGTACCACTGCAGAAAGAGAGAGAGAGAGAGAGAGAGAGACGATGAGAAAGAGAGTGAGATGAGAGAACAGACAAGGAAAGGAAAAAAGGACAAAAATGAAAATCCATTTTGACGAATGCAGTCAGATCAACCGTATTAATTTTATTACTACAGCTTGATTTATTTGCAGCATTTGGAGGCTTTGTCTGATTCCTAAGCCGGATCAGCATTACTAGTCAACATATGTCCTGATAAACACACATAATGCAGGCTATTAGTTGGACATTGTGCAAAGTGATCACTAGGGGACACTTTTTCAGCTTTTGTTTGTAATGAATGTACTTTAATAAAGCAATACAGTAAGTCTCGCTTCGCATTGTGCCTAACAAGGCTCCTTAACTGTTATAAATTCAGTGTAAACCACGAGGCTTATTGATTTTATAAAACGGTTATTCCATATACGTAGTAAGGTTTCACAGAATAAAACAGAGCAAATAAAGTTTAATGATATAAATAAAAACAGTATTCTTCCACCAAACTATGTAGTTCCTCGGAAACAGTTGTGGTTCCAACAGAGTGGTTACAGAGCAACACACAGAAGTACACAAAGGTGTATGTTTGTTGTGTAATTTACAACAGCTTTGAACGAGGCTAAACCAATCAGAATCAAGGACCGGAACAATCCATTTTATAACATACTTTGAATTACAAGCATCGCATTGTTAGAGTGATAAAACCACTGTTACTCGGCTTGCTTGATCAAAAACAGTGTCAATGAAAAAGTGAGGCCAGAGATGACTAATAGGACTGCTGAGCAGTCTAAATTAACATCTAGCAGAGCAGTTCAAAGATGCTAGCAGACGTCCCTCTCATGGGTTTACAGCTTCATGAGGAAAAGTCTAAAGATATACATTGTTCCACCCTTTGAGAAAATACAGGAGGCTAATACGGAGAGAATGAGGTCGCAACGATAGAGGGAGTGCCATGTTGGAGGTAAAGGTGGTGGTGGTCTGAATAATTTAAACGTGAAAAAAAAAGCCCTGTCTTGGGCTGATTATTTGATATATATATATATATATATATATATATATATATATATATATATATATATATATATATATATATATATATATATATATATATATATATATATAAAAATATATATATATATATAATAGCCTGCATGCACAAACAAAACACACAAGTATGCTGGTCAGGGAGATTATTTGATGTTGCAGATACAAAGTAGGTCTGTTTTAGCTTGGCCTTGAATTTTCACATGCTCAACACTTAGCCTGCAGATGGGACAAAGAGATGGTGATCAGAAAACAAACAACACCCCCCACCCCTCCTCCCCGCAGCGGAAGAGGCTTTCACAAGATGGCTCTGAAAGCTGCAATCAATGACAAGGTCATAAAAAGCAGGACGGTACGGCAAAGAATTCCTGAAGAAAGTAATATTTAACCTGAGGCTAGAGAATAATTTGACTTTCTCTTGATCAGTTTAAAAAATCTCCTCTGTCAGTGGCGGCAGCTTTATACAAATTAATGGCCTTTAGTGAAAATCTCCCGCGCTTGGGTTATTAATTGTTAAAGTGCATACATTAAACAAAATGAGTAAAAAGCAATTTTAATAAATTATTCTCTCCCAAAACCTGCCCGGAAAGGAGCGCAGAACACAGCACGATATCTAAGCGGTGCGTGATCCTTCAAAATAATGTGGCATAAATAAGAAAGAAAAACGAATGTGGTGTCCACTAGTATCTCATTAGGCTCGAAGCCTTCAGCACAATTAGCTCAACCCCCATACACACTTCCTCAAAGAGACCTCAAAGACCTGGATTAGTCTCTCTGTTGCTTTTGAAGCCTCCTCGGGCTGCTTGGATGGCGAGCAGATGCGTGGGCCCTTATTGCGAGTTCGTCAGTGCTGAAGCAGAGGTTAACTCCAGTTCACTCGACAGGGTAAGCAGCCATTTAATTATAGGACTTTCTGGTCAACTGAACACACTGCTGTCAAGTGGACAGGCTAATGTCTGCTTGTTTTCTTGCCTGTGCTGTAACTTGCATCAAACACACATGCGCGTAGTCACCATAGATGATATTCATTGCAATAGCAGAAAAGACAGAAAGACAAAATAATGAACAATAGTCATTTGACAACTTTTCTCTGTCTCTTGCCCTCATTTTCTCTTTCTGAAGATGTGACAATCATCAAAAAGATTATGTATTTGTCTGAGGGCCATGATGTTTATGATGTCCCTTACATCTCAGTGTCAATGGTGCTACTCTGATGGCCCCATCCATGGAATAGGTCTGTCCTTAATAATAATGATAATAATAATAACTTCAATTCTCTTTTAAGTATCATTATCTTTCAGGCTTCTGGTTTGTTTCTCCTAAAAGCAAGCTCAAGCTCAATTTTTTCTTCTGCCTGCTTCTTAATCTCACGCACCACATCTCCTTAACGGGGTCAAGTATCTCATCTTAAATAACATTTTATTTATTTAATGTTTCATGTGTTACCTCCTGCAACCCCTGGATGACAAGTAATTAGGGAGACGTAACAGCCTCAATAATATATGTAAAACTGCTCATACCAAATTAGCTAATGCAGTTATGTTATAATAATGTTGTTCTGTTTCCAACACAAAGAGCAGTTCACAGCTCTGCACTTAATTGTGGAAGAGATAAAAAATACACTTGCTAAAAATACATTGCATAATGACCTTTTACTAACTTTTGGATTCCTTTCCATGTATGCTGTATCTTTCACTTTAAATTTTCTAAACTGGTTTCACAAATAGAATAACAGTTGCTGAAAATCAACAATGACAGTATTTTTAGATGTTGAAGAGATTATTGGCTGGTAAATTAGCATCAGCTGGATACCTGACTACGGTAAATCACTATTATTAGTTAGAATGCTTTTATAAATCTCTGTTTGAAGAATATGGCTCTAGCTGTCAAGTATGGCTTTATGAATTTAAAATAATAAATGTGCGAATTTTGTTTGTTCTTTCATGTCAAGCAATTTACCTAAGTGATATTCATGCCAAGTATATGCTAAAAATATTCAAATATGGTTAGTGTTGTCATTTTGCTGTACGTGTGTGTAGGTGTAGCCTAATCAACCTAATAGTTAAATTATATTGCTAACGTATAAGTGTGCTAACCATTCTGCCATATAAGTGGTTGCATTCAAGAGCTTGAGGGTCATTTGATGGCTCTACATGCATTTTAACCTTTTGTTAACATCAAAGTGAGCAGTCAGGCTGTACAGATTAACGCATTAAACCCACACTAGCATCCAAGTTTTATTTTTTTTATTTATTTTTTTAATTGCAAGTGTATGTTAGTCTGATGTGCATGCAGTAACACACTGGCACTGCCATCACTCCACTTAATGGTTCAGTGGGTCGTCAGAGTCCCATCATTGTCCTTGATACGAGTAAAAGCAAGAGGAAAAGATTCATTTGTGTGTGTTGGGTACAATGCATTTGGTGCATCCTGCTTTAGTAATGAAAATCGCAGGAGCGTGAAACACTAATGAAATGTGTGTGTTCACGTGAGTTTTAATGGCAGAGGGAGTAGTTCACTGCATACAACAGTGGGCAATAGCAGGGAATAGATGTAACCACATTAGCTAAAAGAATTACTTCATATTACAGTAATGTGACATAGAGCTTGTGCTATCCATTCCATATTTAACACCACTGCCAGATCCTTGCAGACCAATATGAACTATACTCCATAATGCCACGAGAACAGCTAACAAAAATGTATATTTCATTAGACTACAGCCGAAAGTGGTTCAGGCAATGGCTTACAGGAGAAATAGGGATTTGAAAAAAAGGTTATAGTTCAGGCCAGTATCTGTGGTTTAATATCAAGGCGAACATGGGCATTTAACTTTCAGAAAGGTAAAACATTTGCTTACTCTCCAAGGCCCCCCATTAATTAGATGGGGAAAAAAATGTAGAGGGGCTGGGGAGGGGTGAATCTCTTTAATTCTGTGGCGTTCCAGTACTCCAGGGTTAAATATCTGCCATCGTTTCCATGTATTTGCATCTGATTAGCATAGAAATGCTCATTGGGGGCTAAAGCAAAGCCATACAGACAGGGGGAGCCTGTAATTTCATTAGGTCACATATCTAAGTGTTTAACTTGGACCCAATGATAATGTATTCATTGTTGTCGTACTACCATGGAAACAGTCCAGTAAGATAACTAGAATCTACTGTATTTGCTCACACTGGAAAACCATCTATTTGAGGTACAATAGAATTGGGTTCACTCCAAAATTGTAAACCTTTAACCCCTTTACATTTCAAATGTTACCTCCTCTGTAAAGTGAACAGTTATATGCAATTCAGCTGCATGGGTGGCTCCATTTTTGGATATTAGTTAGTGGCACTGTTGTGCTAGCATCCCAGGTTAGATTGCTATCTAGCATAGCATTCAAAAAAGTGGCATGTAATGGTGTTAGCTGAGACAGTTGAATGTCCCTGCAGTGTGTTAGAGCAGATATTAAACCGCTGTGAGCTAGTACCCACTTGAATGCTCTTGAAAAAAAGCTACCACCAAGGCATGTGCTCCTGGGAGATCGCGGTATATTACCGTAAGGAAAAATAGAGGGGGGTGGGGGGAAACAACAGCAATAAAATGAAGGAAATATGTGGCTCTTAGAACCACAAACCTGATCTGTTTCATGAATCATTCTAATGCAGGAATAAAAAGGGTGCATATTTTAATGAGGGAGAGGGAGACGGCAAATCTGTAGAGTTAGTCACACATGCGGGTGGTCATACCTGAAAAAAAAAATGCCTTTGAAACAATTTTCACTCAGAAATTGCTAGTAGATTTCACAAATAATTACAAAGAAACAGCAATTAATGCATTGAATTAAACTTAAATAAACTTTTAAAGTGGAAAGGCTGAAAGAATATTTTTTATTTACAGTATTTTTTTTTTTTTTTTACAGTGAAAGGGGATAGAGTGACACAATTAAAAATGCTTACTTAATCATTCACAATTACCACAAATGCTTTTGCCCACATCATTTTTTAATCATTCACAATTACCACAAATGCATAGTTGATCTACAACAGAAACTCTAATTAACAAAAGTCTGCAAATATATTTATCACCATGTTAGTCTCTGGCCAACCACAAAGAAAAATTCTCCAGTTAAACAATTAAGTAAATCCTTAACAGACGTTAAAATGTTACTTTTTGTGCAGTTCAGTTTTTATAGAAAAACCTGGCATGCTCATAAAAATGATTGTCTTCTAAGACATCCATCAGTAATGGTGTAACTAGCATCTTTGAAGCACAAACAAACAGGATGTGAATCTGGTGTGATTGCATGTAGTTTTCTGGGACGGAGTGTGTGGTGTCAGGGAAATTTGTCACTGATATACATGCTGTGCCCTTAAGAAAATGACGGCTCTGTCAGCAGGCAGAGGGGGCCTATGACACTTTGAACATAAATCCAATGAAGAGATAAAGAAAGTACATGATAAATTAAGCGGCGCATATAAATTCTTAAGAGTCTCCATTTTAATGCCGGTCATTATTCAACAAATTTTTCTAAGAAATGCCACATAGGCAGGAACAAGTAATTAGGGGGAGAAAAGTGAAACTGTCACCCTTAATGGTTTACTCCAGCACCTCACCTTCTCCTACTGAGAGTTGAACTGGGCCAAAAAGGGGGTGGGCAGTAGAGGAGAGTCAGCGAAGGGCAACAAATGGCCATTACAGCACTGCCAAAGTGTTTGCTAAAGAAGGGGAAGCGTTCGATCCAAGAGGCCCTTTAAATGCCTTCAACTGGTCCAGAGTGGAGATGTTTTGGTCTGTTTGGCTTGGATGTCAGTGTGTGGAGAGGAACACGGTATCTGCACCGTTTCCTTAGTACCGTGTCACCCCCTCATCCTCTCTGTGATAGCCACAACCCTCAATAAATCTGAAGTCACAAGGGATATTGTTAGTGTTGGGCAAAGTACTATTAAAATGAAAGGGAAATTTATGGACGGCACTTTTTTACAATTAATCTGGATGTTGATTAATAAAGTTGGTTGGATTTTCTCTTGAAACCTGGGAGGGTCTTAGCATTGTCAGACTTATCATTTTTTGATTAATGCGCCAGGATACTGTGAATATAAGAGCAGAAAAAAAAATTCACTATGCAAAATCATAAATAGTGAATGAGCTTGTGTACAGTTAACCTTGACCATGGCAAAGAGATCTCAGGGAAGGAAAAAAGAATGTGCATATTCAGCAAATAAATGACTACAGGGATTAAAAAAACAAATTGGGGGGAGTTTGATGAACATCACCTCTCCAGACCTGTCCGTCTTCCACCAATGCCAGTGATTAATTAGTTTGTTTAGACACTCAATTAGCCCAGCCAAGCAAAGAGAGAAAGAGAGAGAGAGAGGGAGGGATAAGTAATGAAAGAGGGTGAATGTGCAGACTGATAAGGACAACGGTGGAAAATAAATGTGGGACTGATAAAAAAAAAAAAAAAAAAAAATGATGGAAACAAAGCAGAGTTTGTATATACATTAAATATCTGCAGCAATCCCTCTGGTACTGCATGGGATCACCATCTCTAAAGTAGTTACAATTTTTATAATAGTTATAATAATTATAAAAAAAATGAATTTTTTTTGCAATGCCATTACCATGATTGTTGCATTCAAGCCTTAAAAAAAAGTGTCTTAGTATAATCCAGACAACATGCATTAGATTATAATTTATCTGAAGTGATACAATAGATTTTGGTGGTTGAGGTTTGAACTTTCCCCCATGAGATGAAAATGAGTGAATAAAAATTGTCAATTTCAAAATAAACATCCTGCGCAGACTGACGGTCATATTTAAAATCACTATATCCTTGCCAGGAGACCAGAAATGGTACTATAGATACAAGATAACTATAGATACAAGATAACTGAGGTTGTGTTTTAGACAACTATATACAGCTACAAATCTTTTATCCTTGTCGTTCAAAACAGGACTTTTAAATTGTATTAACTTTGTAGTCTACAGCACAACAAAGTAGGACATAAATACAACTATAACAACTATAGACAATAAATACAACTATAAACTGAATTAAACCGGACAAAACATAAATATTTAGCTAACTTAGCCATGTTAGAACACAAATAATCAAGACAAACAACGTTGGACAGGCAAATCATGTGGTCTCGTGAATTCTGTCGGATCGTTTCTGAAATGCTCCTGGTGTGAGTTGGCATCGCCTAGAGGATGGAGCAAAACCTCGCTGGAGCTGTAACGCGTCGCAAACGTGTGCAGTGTATATACGTGGTTGCACCATGTCTACATTGGATGCGACAGTTGTCGCATGGTGCCTCAACAGCTAAAGTCTGTCTACACTGGATACGACAAAGCGATCGTTAAAATTCATCATTTAAATTTTGAGGCAGTACGTCATAGATAGAATGAGGAAGCAGTTTACTGTCTGGTATTTGTTGTGTCATAAATGCCATGCCGCTCACGTCTGGTGTAGACACGGTGTTAGGCCTACCCTAAATGTTCTCATTGGTTGAGACGCATGATGACGTCCACACCTGTGACCTCCACACCATTTATTGATGAGTTATAAATGTTAATAAGCTGTGAAGGTGAACATTTATGTAAAGTGAACACCTGTGGACCATTTATTCATGAGTTCTAAACCTTAGTAACCTGTGAAAGTGAACCTCACTGTAAAGTGAACAACTGTGATTGTTTGTTGTAATTCTTTATCATCTATTTTTAGCTAAAAATAAATTTTATACACCATCATTTTCGTTTCTATAACGTGTGAATATATCTCCTATCATATTTTACTACAAAAACAATCAGAGTGCCTTGTTATCACTAGTTTTATTTTGATTTCCCGAGTCCGCTATTAGTTTATAGCCAGTTAGCATTGCCAGCGTGGTTGCCACTAATCTCACTTACATTGCTAATACTCTATTCACACACATTACCATTGTTTTACTCACTGTTACGTCCATTAATGGCAGATGTGTGTCTACCTTTGAGTGCAGGTAGCTCGAGCTGGAGGCCATGGAGAAGCAGATTTGTGACTTGGTGGAGAAGCAGGCCCCTCTGAGAGAGGAGAGCCGCACTGGAAACATCCTGGACTGACGCTCACAAGTCCGGGCTAAGTATACAGCGCACTGCTAACTCTCCCACCAGGTTCTGTGCACCCAGGACGCATTCTTCCCAGATGTTCTTCACTCCGGCACCATGACACCATGGACCCTGGGTGCACCCGCAGTGGAAGACGCAATCCAGGCCCCAGGCAATAACCTCTGCCCCTCCGCCGCCTCCGATCTTCGAGATCTCCCACGCATTGATGAGGACACGAAAAGGTCAGTAGACTTTTTGCTTTAAATTAATGGTTATTGTCAAGGTGTTAAGAACAGAAACTGCTCTTTGTTAATAATTGGAATCTTTTCTAGGAGCGTCCTAGGCATTTTTGCACTGATGGCCTGCACCCCAGCAGAGTCGGAGCGGAACTCCTGTCGGACAACATCTCCAGGACGCTATGTTCCATATGACTAGTAACCCAATTCTCAAATAACTGCTATGATGGCTTTTGTTCTACCCGCACTGTCCTTTTTTTTGTGAATTTTTTTGTAACTGTGTAATGTTTTTGTAAATATAAATTTAATGCAGGATCTAGAAAAAAATCTGATCGTGATTAAACCAGAAAATTTCAAAATAAATAAACAAAAACTATTTTTAAAGTTTTTGCTCCTAAACATTAGATCATTTATACCTGAAGCAGTTATTGTAAATAAAATGATCACAGATAATAGATTTGATGTACTCTGCTTGACTGAAACCTGGCTAAAACCAAATGATTATATTGGTCTAAATGAGTCTACTCCACCAAACTACTGTTATAAACATGAGCCCCGTCAGACTGGTCGTGGTGGCGGTGTTGCAACAATATTTATTGACATTCTCATTCTTACTCAGAAAACAGGATACAGGTTTAACTCATTCAAAATACTTCTGCTTAATGTTACACTATCGTCTTATATCATTAAAAAAATCTATCGTATCTCTTGCTCTGGCTACTGTGTATAGACCACCAGGGCCATATACAGATTTCCTAAAAGAATTTGCAGATTTCCTATCAGACCTATAAGTTACTGTTGATAAAGCTCCAATTGTCGGAGATTTTAACATTCACTTTGATAATAGAAATGATGCATTAGGTCTTACGTTTACTGACCTAATAAAGTCTTTTGGAGTCAAGCAAAACATCACCTGGCCCAATCATCGTTTAAACTATATGCTAGATTTAATTATATCGCATGGAATCGATCTTACTGATATAGATATCATACCTCAAAGGGATGATGTTATTGACCATTTCCTTGTTATCCGCGTTGTTCAAACCACTAAAGATAGATCACAAATAAACTGCCTGATTTATCTCAACTGCTTTCTGTAACCATAAATACACATGAACTAGACAAAATAACTAGCAATATGGGCACTATCTTTTCTAATACATACACAGACATCTGCAGTGCTGTCCAGACAATAGCAGACCAACTGGTGGGACTTGAGGGTGCCTCTTGGAGTGCTCACTTGGATCTTCAGTAGGAAATGCTTTGTCTTGACAAGGACTTTCATGCCTCCAACACCATGGACCACGAGCATGATGTCTTCACTTCTGAGGTTAAGTCGACCAGCTGCTTCATGGCTGATGTAATTGGTGACTGAAGCTAGCTGAAGGCTGTCAGTCAGGGTACTAATCTTCTCATTTTTAACATGTAAGTTAAAAATGACACACTATTTGGCAGGTATTGCATTAAAATTGCCCTTTTTATTCATGCATTTATAACTGCTTATCAATGATTTATAAAGACGTTGTAAATGAGTTATTAGTCATTTATAAACACCTTTGTCAGAAAATGCCCTTCCTCTTAATACCACTTGCAACCGACTTACAAGTACAAAGTCATAGTTTGTGCCTAGCTGTAGCTCCCTGTTTCATTAGTAAATACATCAACACACACACTGAAAAATTGTAGATGTCAGTTTCTGATTTATTTTTAAAGAAAACCGCTCAAAATAGCTTTAAACCTATTCCGTTATTTCTATTTTTAGGGGCAGGGTAAATACATATATCTTGCCCATTTTGGCTAAAATTATAATTGTCTTAAAATATAAAAAGTGAAAACATACATGCAAGCCATATTATATATATATATATATATATATATATATATATATATATATATATATATATATATATATATATATATATATTATATATATATATTTGTTTACAATTGTTTACAACATATATATGTATTTTTATATTTTATGTATGGTGTTGTTTGGTGGGTCATTTTTAATTATGGTGATATTGTGTGTTATGTTTAGCATGGTGAGCATAATGAAATTGGTATGGCATTTTCTATCAACATCCGCTGCTCTTTATTAGGACAAGATGCTTGGCTACGTCATGCAGAAATAGCCAACATCAGACATGGCCTATTCCATGAGGGCCGGACCTCAGGAGAGACAGCTGTGTCCAGTAAGATCCTCATGCTGAACATTTCATGACAAAGATGAAGGATCAAACTTTGTCCTCATGTGAGCTTTAGCTTATGTTTGACTGTTTATCACTCTTTACTATATGCATATAGTGACAGCAACCAGATATAACAAGAAAAAATAAATAAAAAACAGTGACAATCAATCTGAACATACATCCATAAGCCATCTTTTCCGGGTGCCTTGTGAGAAGTGTGTCTAGTCTCTGGATATTAATTATGGACATATGCCTGTTTATCTGATGTCACCAAAGCTGATCGGTGCATCCTGACTTCATCAGACATGCATGTGTACACGTAAACACATGCACTTCCATACACCCTTTTTTAAATTTGTCACATTACATTTATTTAAACATTTGCAGCTTCTCTCTCTGTGTCCCTCTTTCTTTGTTGTCCTCACTTCCCCTTCCAGTCTCACATGATATAAATGGAAGGACAACTCTATATATAGGATAACCCACCAAGGAGACTCAAAAGAAGCTGTAAATGGACTAAAGCCCCCAAATTCTTGTCACACAAGCATTTCTGCTGTAACAGCACTTTATCAGATAGAAAAAAGAGAGAGATTTATCTAAATACATCACTGGTGCTCTTTCTTTGTGCTTGTGTCCTAGCAACATGTCTTAGTAGATCTTGGCCTTTTCCACACAAGTATGCATTGAAGATGAATGGTATTCATTTTCATATATTACTCTCTGATGCAATTTGCATCAGAGTGTAATAGAATTTCTTAATAGTTCAGCTTTGACTTTCAGTTTAAACAAGCCAGTCGTGTCTGTGTTGTGTCTGATTCGTGTTGTGCTGAATTATGTCAAATTAATAGACAAGAAATTCTGTGGTGAATACCATTAACCTTTGATATATATATATATATATATATATATATATATATATATATATATATATGTGTGTGTGTGTGTGGTGTGTGTGTGTGTGGTGTTATTATTTCAAGTTTAAGATGCGTTTGAGACTGAGAGAGAATATGTGTGTGTGTGTGAGTGCATATTACAGAGAGAGGGAGAGAGAGAGAGAGAGAGAGTTCTTTCTAGTTCTAGAATCTGATAGAATATTCTAGTTATTATGGACCTCCAACATTTAGTTTGTATCACTCCGCTTGGGGTATTTCTCACAGCGAGTGTCATGGCGGACACTCAAATCACCATAATTTTATAAATAATACTGTGTTTTTCAGTATTATGAATGTAGTTTAAAGAATTTTTAGGTGAGAATGTAGTTGTTTAGACTTCAAATGTATGGATTGTTTATAAATATACAGTAACTTTTATTTGAAAATTAGCTTGGACTTTTTCTGAGATGTGAGTTCTGTGGCGTCAGCGGCGGTTCAACACTTACGAACCCACTGCGCGCAGCCTTACCTGGCCAGTTCTTCTAGAATTTGCTGCTGACTCTGATGACTCTGTAGTGGTTAAACATGAGATATAATTAATTTTGGGTAAATCTAATGGGCAGTCTTTGGTCTCATTAATCTATTATTAAGTCTAAAGTTATAATTTAAATAACTTTAATGCTGTATATCAGAGTGCTGCTTTTGTACTTTGACTGAATTGCCTGTTGGCTAATGTTGTTGTTTATTAAATATTATTATTCAAAAAATAATACTTTATATAAATATGGTATCTAATGTTATTTAGTATTGAGAAATGGTGTGTGTGTGTGTGTGTGTGTGTGTGTGTGTGTGTGTGTGTTCGTGATGGTGATTTTAGTTTGATTATTCCGCCATTAGATGGTGACAAGAGATCAAGAAAATATGTTTTTTTTTTTTTTTTTATGAGTCGGCAGTAAAGACTTTTATATTGAAAAAGACTGTATCAGGGTTGTAAACAAGGAAGTTATATTTTCTTTCAACAACACCTTATAAGACACAAACAACAAAGGCAATGAGCAGCACTGTCATCAGAAATCACCCTCAACAGATAAAAGGATAATATGACAAAGACATCGCTTTCCTCAGTGGACGTTCATGTTTTATTGTGTTTTTTATTCATGTGTTTTCATTAGTTTTATTGTAAATATGAGATTGAGCTGAAGAATGAATGCTGTATCAGATGCAGGTAATCACACTCGTTCAGTCCATCTCTCTCTCTCATAATACCCTACTCTGCATAATACAGTAAGCTTTTATTGAAGCAACTCAACGTTCCTTTGTTACTAGTTCTAAAGTAACATTTTCGAATTAGTAACAGAGGCTTTGGCTCAGCTGTTATACTGTCAAACTGAGATTTGAAACCATGGTGGAAGGAAGAAGTTCGCACAAAAGAGGGTTTTTCAAGACACTCTGTTGTTGTCTCTTTTTTATTTACACACTTGTGCCGTCAAACTGTTGTATAAATTCAATATCACACCTACGGCCGAATCACAGCCGTGCTGATATACAGCCATATTACACTGCTACTTGTGTAATATTTCTCATATATATAACAAGACAAATACATATTTAAAACATGAAAATATAGTTGAAATTCAATATTTTGATGTGTTAATTTTAAATTTATGTATTTAAAAAAAAATCTGACATTAAAATATTTTATATATTATCAACATTTAAAAAAAAAAAAAAAAACATAAGAAATCTATCAGTATCAAATGTGCATCATAATATAGTGTTGTGCTTTAGTTATGGATTTTCTGTGTTTAGTGCTTATTCACAATGAAACTTGCAAATTGACTAGCATGTAACTTTACCATGTCACGTTCACTTGTGTATTCGTGCCATTTTGTGCGGCTGCAAATTGTGATTAATCTCTGTGACGATCTGATTTATCTCATATAGCTTGTTTGAGTGAGCCCTGTTTGCCAGTGTTCATTCACTGTTCAGCTTTAGCTTAAGCAAATTAAGCAGGTCAGTCTCTGACATTATTGACTATGACTGGATTATTTGAAATAAATGTATTCATTCTACATTTTTTAAAGAAGAACATTGTTAATCCATTGTTAAACTACTTAATTAACAAACATGTTTGTCTGTAATTTTGTAGACAATATTAATGCTAAAAATATGTATAGAGATAAGAAGTAAACTTGTAGAGCTAGCTTTGCTGATGTATCAGTGTCCCCAAAGGTCCAGATATTTGCAGCATGGCATAATTCCAAACAAATGGCTCCAGATTGGTAATAGAGATTCTCCCAATTCCCCTCGGACCTCCAACACTTGTAACGCTGCTGCTACACATTTTGGGCCGTCCTTCAAAAAACCCTAACTAGGAGGGACTTGTTTGCTGTCTTGCTTTCCAACCCCAAGCCCCCACTCACATGCTTGCATGCTCACCCGCTTCAGCCCGAGTGGACTGAATTATTCATGCTGATCTTCAAATGTGTTCATCATGTTTCACAAGTCAAATGGGGAGTTTTGTGAGACAGGCAGGCGGAGAGAGAGCAAGGGATGTATGTTTATGCAAATGTAAAGAGACTAAACTGAAATTTATTTATTTATTTTATTTTCTTCAGCCAAATGCTTATTTGATTGAATGTTCTAACAGGAAGTAATGTCAACGATGAGCTTCAGAGGCGTCTCGATATGCTAGATCACAATATCTGTGCTAAAAGTGTATCTCTAACCTGATAAGATCATAATATAGCTGTGTGATCATACATAAACCTCGGACAGCGATAGTGGCTTAGCCTGAACCAAAGACTTTTAAAACAAAAACAAAGCTTCACAAGAGAACGTGCCTATGGTGCCTTTGGCTTAACTGTTAGGAGTTTTGGTAGGCCAAACTGACATGCACACAAACCATTTCTGATGTTGAACATTTCACAAGACAGGCTTTTAGGCCTGGCAGCATGACAGTTGAGGGAATAGGCTGTGCAGGAATGAGGGGGGTTGAGGGGTAACCATGCAACTTTAAAGAGACAACACAGTGTAAGAACAGTTTGTTTTCTGAGAGACACAGAGAAACAGACAGACAAAAGAAAGTGAGCAAGAGAGACATTCCATTTTCTTTTCACATTTACAAGCCAAGCGATGAGGCCACTTTGACATTCTCCAACCGCGATCTGTATCTTTTCATTACAACCTTTTTTTTCATGCTCTTTACATTTTAAGATACTGTGGCAACATATTGTGCTAATTTTAGAAGATCAGTTTCAGTGGGATGAATTAAATCTGTTGTGCAGTTAAATCTCAAATGCAATCAAATATAAGTGAATATTAAGCATAAGTCCAGGAAACACAGCACCTTCTCTTAATGTTAGTGTATGGCTATCATTTGGTTATTTTTATTTTTATACAGGAATTACAGGAATATTCTAGGAATGTTCTTTTTTAGGAACACTTTTTTAAACCTTTAACTAAAGTTTCCAGAACATTCTGGAAACCTCCAAAAAAGTTAATTAGGAAAGCTGCCTTTTCACTTTCTACAACATCTGGATTTGCCACCTAGTGGCTGTCATAATAAACACTTGTGAAGCCGCTGTGTTGCTGTTTCATCGCCAGTAAAGGAATGCCACAGCAAGAGCATTTTCCCAGCTTATTGAATATGGTGGGTTGAATGAATAATGAATGAATTGTAACCAGTGTAGGATAAGTGACCACCGATACTTATAGGCTGCCCAAGTTTACAGTGTTAAACAACAATTACTTCTGACTTTTCTATTCATATCTGTTCATTCTACAAAAGTACCATTTGTTTAGGACAACCTCTATGTGTTTCCTGTGGAAATTATAACTTCATCATGCTTTATCATGGGATTTTTTTCACAACAGAATTAATCATTGAATGCTACAAAGTGAATAACGTCATTAAACTGTCAAAAGAACAGAAGCATAATAAAATCCACATCTCTGATTTGTGAACTGCGATGTGGCGGTCCTATAACGGCAATTTGGTTTGCTGACTTTGAGAGGACCAGGCCGAGTTCTTTCCAGCTGCTCTTGCAACAACAAAAAAGGCAATAAAAAGCATTCATCAAAAAGCCTCAGTGAGTGGGGCAATTCATTCAGAGGCCAGGGAAGAGAAATATCATCAATATTTGACATTGTTTTATGGAGAAGCCACTTGACCACGAGCAATCAATTACAGAGCTCAAAAATTGTGTGCATTTCTTATTTTTGGGGGGTTGTCTGTTGTTGTCATTCGTTTCACACATATTTTAGCCAGACCATGGCCATTTTGCCATAAACAACGTAGCTTGTGCTCTAATCATGGCAACATTGTCGGAGCATTTTGGGAACGCTGTCGGAGCGCTCGGCGTAAGTGCGTTACGGTGATATCAGCGGTAACAGCGGGTTCCCGTGAGGATACGACGACTGTGATTTGTGGTTGTGGAAGACTAATGAAGTGGTCGGCATGCCACCCTGCTTCTTTTGCAAGATCAATTCGGTAGCATGTTTTATGAATGATGGAGACCTCCTCAGGCCATCCATATACCTGAGACTCCGTGTCACTGCGGGCCCCCTCTGCACCAGGAGGCAGGGAAGTGGCCATCCTTCTTGTTTGCAATACAATACATTATTGCAAGCAGGCTGCATCAACACTAACTGCTGAGAAAGATAGAAAATAGTTAATGACTTTGTGATCTCCTCCTGGAAGCGCTCAGAAGGACCTCTCTGAAATATTCCAGTGCACGTTGTGAAGGCAGACAGGCCTTTAAGATGATAGTCATTACCTGAGTCCGGCTAGCAGCAGGTGACTGCAGTCTCTGGAGAGCGCTAGCTTTAAACGCTAAATGAATTCAAAGAAGGATTTTTAGATATTCGCTTCTCTGACCTTTGATCACTCCGAGATGGAGATTTTATGCATGTGTTTGTGTAATGAGATAGTTTACCATATTTAATTCAACTCTGCATTCAATGGTTTTGTGGGGTAATGGCATGTTTGTCTGGGTGATTAAGTGCTATTTCTGTCCCGCTGACACTGTTGAACTTCGCTATAAAATAGGTTGGTGAGGAAAAAAGAAGGGAATGGGATCGGATTCGATATCATTTTATCATCTAAAAACACCCTCATTATAATTAGCTCGTTTCTGTGGGAGGAAATGTAAAGCAGTGTTTTAAAAGCGAGGAACGGTGCCCTTTGGTTTGCTCAGGCGGGCTACTCCAGCGAGCGTGTGTCAATAAGAAGAATCTGACTCCAGTGTTTCTGTGTTGCAAGATCACAGTGCACAGCTCATCTGAGCCATCGATGGCATTTTGAAAGCAGAACATCGTATATAAAGTTGTCATGAATGCAGCCTCCTGCAGAGAGGTTGAAAGGGAAAAATAGAACACAATGAATACTTGCCAGAGTTTCATGGAAGCGATGCAATTTAAAGGCCTTTCTTCATTTTTGCTCAGACTAAAAATATATATATAAACACACACACACACACACAGACACAGATATGTATATAGCTGCAAGCAGCAATTAGTTTTTTTTTTACTCTTTAATTCCATTCAAGAGTTAACACCATTTTAGTAAAAGTGGCCCCTCCCACTTTGAACATTTTTGCATCCTGTTGCGAATGACAATGGAACTTCAACTTGGTTTTGATAACTTTTGCTATCTAGAGAACTTTTCTGCACTGGTTTGGACTAGTTCGCAAAAGTTTTTGGAAAAATTCATTTGGGAAAATGAAATCGGAGATAGCCATTTTTGTTTGTTTGATATATGACAATTTTGTCTATGACAAACGGTCTAGTAGTTGAGTGATTTTGTGTTTTTGATCACTGTAGCACCCCCTATTGGCCAATTAGGGTGAGTCGTTGCCAGGGTCTCCCTAAATTGAGCTCTACCATCTGGCCAAGTTTCAAATCTCTAGGCCTTATGGTTTGGTCTGCATGGTCAACTTTAAGGCATAATAATAATAATAATACTTCATACAAATAGAATCAAGTTTCACACTTGGACCCCTAAAAAGTGCAAGAAGGCAAAAAGAATGATAGTTAGAAAGACAAAGAGAGAAGAACAATACTTTTACTTTTAATCTGAACTTTGTGATTGATTGACTGGGGTGGTCTTTAAATCAACCCTGCTCTGACAGTAGTCTGCTTTTATTATAATCCACGTGTCAGAAGTGCGCAGGTTATGGAGATGATGACGAGGACAGAAGCACCTCACCTAGCTACCAATCGAGCTGAGACACTCCGACACAGCAGCACCTGCCTCAATATGAGTTTTTTATGTGCCTTCTCATTTCACTTCAGAATGAGACGAGAAAAAAGGCTCATGAGCCGATGATTGTTTCAGATATTCAGAGAGGAAAAAGCAGACTAACTTATCAATAACCGTAATCGAATGGGATGGTGGTGTGCCAATAGCGGCTGCCTAGACATCACAGAGGTGTTTAATATTAGACGTTTCTCAGGTACTTTATTCTACAGAGAAGAGAGTACATCCTACACAAGTTGGGTGCAGGTGACAATGTAACAAACACAGAGAATATGGAGAGTAAATGTCTGCACACTTTTATTTAACAAACATGACATTTTGATTGCATTTTTATTTATTTTTTTTAGATTATTATATTTGCATTACTGCATTACATTTTAATACAATATCAGCTACACTGGAGATAAATGTTATTACTGGTCTTTTGATTGATTGCTTTTTTTTTTTTTTTTCCACAACAGCAAAAAAAAAAAAAAAAAACAAAAAAAAAAAACTATGTTAAACAAATACAACTATAGATTTTTTTTTTTAATTTGATCTAACATTTTTATTTATTTATTAATTATTAAGGTGTTTATTTTTTATTGTCTCTGAAATAATTACTTTGTGTTTTGAGCAACGAACGAATGAATGAATGAATGCATACATACTTTCTTTTTATGGTTTTCAGTTTTGTTTGATTACATAGTTGTATAAATGAAAGCCGACTATTTGGGTAAAAAGTGATTTAATAAATAGAGAATTGATGCACTAATTGTTAAAGTGGTTATTCTGTGTTTACCTATATTTTACTCCAATTTATTTTCCTAAAATGTATTTATTGCCATATCAAAAGTAACGACATATGCTGACAAATTTAGCCTTATCACTTTTGCTTTTATTTTACACTGTATCACTTTAGTTCCCCTGAGGGCCTTTTGTCCCAGGCTCTAGCTGTCCTTATATGTGTGTGCTTTTTAATCAAAACAAACATCTTTAAACCTTTCTTTTTACACAAATTGTGTTGCTCCATCAATATTCAATAAAAAGAAAATACTTGTATGATCATTACATATTTTTAACCAGAAAAAAAAGTTAAATTTTTTTATTATTATTATTAATGTTAATATTGGTGTTACCTACTGTTTCTTCCCCAGTATGCACATGGTGTGCCCGTGCCACTTCAGTCTGTTGTAATTAAGAATGAATTGAAATTCATCACACCAGTTTGTCTCCATCTAGATGTGTATATTCTTGCAGAAATTTGGAGTCATGCTTGAGTTCTCTCCCACCTGCAGAAAGACCATCTGTTCTTCATGTAGGGTGACCTGAGTATATCAGTGCAACTGAAAGCAAAGCCTTTTGGTAAGTATACATAAATAAACTTCAATCAAACATGTACAAGACAAGAGTACACACACAAGAGCCCATACCCACAAAGTAATTCACAGGAAATCGCTCAATGCAGACATTCGCACACCCACAAACACACACAGTCGCGGTCAGTCGCACACATGCGCTCAGGCAGGCACGCACACAGCTGAAAGTAGTCTCAGGGTGAGATTGACCATGAGATAACTCTGCAAGAAAGAAGCCCTCTCTTGTTCCCTTGAGTGTTCTACATTTATTTTCCTTTATATATTATTCAACTTAAAATAATTAATTCAGGATATTAAATCAAGATGTTGGAAATCAATCCAAACGCTGTCTCGGTCTGGATTTCATTACAGTGCTGTGACTGTGACTGGTTAAGCAGGGTTTTGCTTCACAGACACACTGGAGCTGTTACGTGGCATCTGATTGGCTGCTTAAACAATGTTTTTATTCACCACTGTCAGAGCACTTAGATGTAATCTGATTGGATTGCAGAAATATTTTGGCTTAAGTCCAATTGGATGGTCCGTCTGTCACTTATAATGAAACATATTGTTGTCATGAGCTAAAAACCTGTAAGTGGTTCCCAGAGTTTATATGTGTTGCATATAGTGCAGACCAGTTGTCCTGGTTGTCACACAGGGACATTTTTATAAAGGCTACATCACAGGTTTTGAGGAAGTCCAGTTAAGACAAATTAGTATTTTCTTTAGAAGTCAGGTATTTTGGTTTTGAGCATATAGATCAACAACTGTCTTAAACTTGGATTCATTTGTCTGAATGTTATTGTCACAATTAAAATTCCATAAATAAAAAAGTTCCATTGTGACAAGAAAACATTCACTAAACAGTATGTTTTGTCATGGGCAATAACATTGGAAATATTATTGCAAAAAAAAAAAAAAAACTCACTCCTCAGAAATATTCACTAGAGTAAAAAAGTATGTCAACTAGCCCTGGACTTACACAGCTGTATAAGCTCTATAAAGCTTAGTATGTGATTCTTTGAAATATAAAGCCAGTGTGTGTTTCCAAAAAGGAAATTAAATGTTAAATTAGTATGAACAAGCTGTGTCAAGGATTTTAAATCTCCAGACCTGTATCATTTATGCGTTCTCCTTCGCTGTCTCCCCATGAAGACACGCCGGCTACTGGCTTTATGGGAAATCCGCTCTCTATCCCGTACGTCTGCCCGAATCAATACTCTTGTGAGATGACACCACAGTGGACTTATCATGTTTTATGTTGATGGCTAGCTAATTTTGGAATGGCGACATGTTTCTTCTCCTCCACCGACAGACATGGTATAATTTTGTGGTAAAAACGTCAATCAGGCGGCAGGATGCTTTGGGCTGAGGAGGCTGGATTCAGGGGGAATTTATTGATGGAAAATGTATCTATATACTGTTTGAGACACTCTTAACCCCAAATCTGGATATTGGTGATAATTCCCGGTTGTTAAAGTGACAGCGTGCAGTGGCCCTCCGCGAGGCACAGAATGTACGAGGTCAGCTCTGCCTATTAGTGTGCAGTATTTCACACACATAGACACACACATGGGGATGAGCTGAGAGAGACCCAGGTCAACACAAACACACACATACAAAATAACTAAGAGTACATACAGAAACACACACACACACACACACACACACACACACTGAAGTATAGAGATTGCCTAGGGACCTACAGGGAGAATGTGGGTATATTACAGACAAACATCTTAACAGCAACCACAAAGGTTTGCATTCTTTTCAAAGTTATGCAGTTGCGCTAAAGGTTAGCTGTATCTGAGCTATCTGTGTGGTGCAGAACATATCAATACTAGACTGCTCTGGATCCATGTCTGGTCAATTGCCTTCGTCTGTTTAATTTCATAGATTTGTCCATTTTCTTTAAGATAACTTTCTCAAAGCTCTTTTGAAAATGACAATCAATATCTGTCACAGATTTCAAAGTGAATAATTGCCCTAATTAATGCCCATTTCATATTGATAGTCTGGTCTTGAGTGCTGTGAATTGTCTGGATTGTGCTTGTTTTGTGGGCTTGCGGCAAAATGTTTTGGATGTTGATGTGTGTGTAAATGAGATGACTATCCAGGTCAGTGCTTGACAACACTCTGTATCTCTCGTACACTGAAAAAATACACACAGACTGAAAGTATAAGCTGGTTTTCGGATCACATCAGTAGCGGTAGTTAAAGGCTGTACTGTGACACTGAGGGAGCTGTCAAAAGGCTCTGGACTTATTTCATGTAAGGTACCCTAGCCATTAGCTCACACTGACCTTTCCTGCAATTTCCTTCTGTCAGATTCACAACACTCTCCTGTGCAGTTTGTGTGTGTGTGTTTGTGTGTGTGTGTGTGTGTGTGTGTGTGTGTGTGTGTGTGTGTGTGTGTGTGTGTGTGTGTGTGTGTGTGTGTGTGTGAGAGAGAGTGAGTGTGCATGCTCGTGTTTTTCGTAATTGCATGTGAGATTTATTTGAATATCCAGCCTATGAAAAAAATACAAATGAAAATACTCAACCACATACAACCACATAAACATGTGTCCTGCTCTTCCCAAACATATGTGATTACATCGCAAACCAGATGCAAACATGCATATTTGTCTATTCTTCTGATCCTTAGTAACTGGAAATTAATTCAATGACCATCCAGAGAAATCGGTTTAAGAATTAATGAAAAGAAAGAAAGAGTCATTAAAAGCAATAAAGAGGGAGGTTATGCTGGCATCAGTGGCAGAGAGAGGGAAAAGGGGGTGGGGGGGGGGGGTTGGGGGTTGCTGTTTTTAACTACTTTGAATAAAATGGGAACAATACTGTTTTTATACAGCCAGTGCTGTATTAAAATGCATTTTATTCATATTTGTATTTATTTTATTTGATCCAAATGTATTATTGTTTGTTAATGTCATGGTGTGTGTCATTAATGCAAATTATCTCTCTTATCAAGTATATTTTCAACAAATATCAAAATACTATAATAATCAGATTGAGGCACACTATTCTGATATACACACATTTATGATCAAAATATATTATATTTTTAATGGTGTGTCGTCATTTAAAATTATCTTTCTATCCACTTCTGGTCAAATGCCTTCATCTTGGTTTAGCATGTGTTTGTGTGTGTGTGTGTGTGTGTGTGTGTGTGTGTGTGTGTGTGTGTGTGTGTGTGTGTGTGTGTGTGTGTTACAATTATTATAATACTATATTTATTATAATATTTATTTATAATAATTAGAACAATTTGTTTAATTATATATACAAATACAAAATACGAGAAGTTTAGTTAAAATACAAAAATAAAATAAATAAACAAACAAACCCATTTTCTGTAATGACTTAATCAAAGACTTGAGGTTTCCAGGTTGAAATCAGATTTTGAAAGGCATATACATACACACAGTATGTGTATGTGTGTGTGTGTGTGTGTATATACACACACACACACACACACACACACACACACACACACACACACACACACACACACACACACACACACACATTGTAAATTAGCTGTAAAGGAAATAGTCCAGTATAGAAACTAAGCATGTAATAAAGCCATCCGCCACGCAGAGAGTATCACAACCCTGATGTTCACCTACCATTTACCCAGCCCATAAAGCTGACAGACTGAGACAATACAGCTACTGGCGTCTGTGCTGGAATAATAGAGAATGGCCAGTAGCTGGCAGTAATATTGTTGGATAAATGATTATTGATTAGTTAAAGGTTGAGATAATCATTAGCCTTTATCCATTTCACTCAGTGTCTCTGACCTTTCTGCCTCTCCTTCTCCTTTCATACTGGAGTTATCTGTATGACGATACGATCATCTGTGTCACACACACACACACATACACATACACACACACACACACACACACACACACACACACACACACACACACACACACAAATATGGGTTCGAGAGATTGAGGAGGAGTGAGAGAATAAGAGGGTGGGAGAGGAGGAAATGACAAGTGTTTTACTGTCTGTGGGATATGTTTGATTATTTACATTCTCTCTCTCTCTCCCTCTCTCTCGCTGTTTCTTCCACTGATACTGTATGGGGTCGGATCCGTTATTTTTATTGATTTAATTCTTGCAATTCTAACACAAGCATTTTAGATTTAATTACACAAGGTCTGAATGAGGGAGAAAAAGAAGACTTGGATGCTGAAAGCACTTGACGTACTCACCAAAGCAAATACATCCATAATAAATCCACTGGGGACACTATAACATCTTCTTTGTATCCAGTGCTTGTGTACATTTGTGTGTGTGAAAGACACAGAGAGAAGGAAAAGATAGAATGTAATGGAATTCTAATTTAAATGCAAAATCTAATTTAAACATATACATAAATAGAATCATTTCCCCCTTCTTTGAGAAAGAGAGAAAGAAAGACACATTATGACATAAAATGGCTATTTGGCTGTGCTATTTCTTGTATACGAAAAGTCATTAATTTGTTAAATTCAACTTTTCACTCAAATAGTTACACTTCTATAACTTGCCATAAAACTTGCTTTCAAATGCTAAATAAGTGCAAAACTTTAAATTTTACTTTATGGTGTCCTTGTTACAGTTTGAATATACAATTAACATTTAGTAACAACTTGTAGGGTTATGTTTTCATCTAAAGTTTGGTGCATGCAGTTATGCATAATTTACTGTCATTACTATAATAAGTAGCCTACATGTAAAGTGTAACAAGTCACTCAAAATTAATAAAAAGAGAACAATTAAAAAATTACTCCACTAGTGCTGTATATTTGTGTATTTAATTTTTATTTACATTTATTGTCATTTATGTATCACATTTTGAAAACACATGAACACTTTATTTGTTATGAATCTCCATTATTTCCTGTAATTCACTGTTTTTCCTTTTCTTTATTTTTTAAGTCCACTTTTTTTTTCTTTTTTACACTATGTGTGTTTATCTATTTATTTTTAAGTGTTTGTGTGACAAAGAAGAGAGTGGAAGCACTCAGACTGCATTATAACACATTAGACTATAGTTCCTATGGCGGCTTTATTTATTGAATTACTCCGAATTTCCCTCTTAATAGCCGTTTAAGCAGCAACAGACCCTGGCTAACATCTGGCTGCAATCAGCAGAGGAAATCCGCTTCTTTGACTTTTGTTCTATTTATTCACAAACCCATGCTGGAATTGCGATGTTTATTTAAAGTAATACTGCCCATATAACTACTGTACAGAGAGACACTTCGACTTGGACTTTTTTTTTTTTTTTTTACACATAATTACATTTCCTAAACAACTGTGTCTGACAATGCCTGTGGTTATGCTACATTGTAGAGTTGTGGCTTTAATGTTTTGCATGAACAGAATTGTAATTGGGCTGGAGTTTTGCCATTCTGTAGCAAGTGTATTAGAGACAGGATGCATCAGAGGCTCCCAAAGAAATGCTCTTCATCATTTAGCGCAGAGGACACAAGAACGTTTATGAAGGATTTGGCTTTGCTGCTTTTATTTGTTGAGGTAGACAACTTTTTGATCCACAATACAGCATCCCCATGACAAAATCTTGCTTATTCAATTACTATAACTAGTACCAAAGTATCATGTTATGAAAAATAGTAATTCATAAAAACATTCAATCATTCCCCAAAAGAAAGAAATAAGAAATAATAATAAGAAGAAAGACACAGTACTAAAATCCCAAATGTGGATTCGATTTTATTAACACTTTTAAAGTACAACAGTGACTCAGTGAAGGAAAAACATGCTGATCCAGAACATTATGGAATAGAATTTCCCAGAGACGCAACACATATGAGTGTTTCTGACAGACAGGTCAGAGGCTTGGCTGCATGAAAACATAACCAGTTCAAACGTTTCTTCATGGTGATAAAAACCACATGGATGTCAGTTACACAGCTTAAATAAGCATTTGCACAACTCGCAGGCCAGCTCTGCTCACCCGGCTGACTATGAAAATAATTAGTGCGTGAGCTGGAGCCCTTGTGGTGGCTAAGCTCACAGCTAACAACCCCCTGAAGAGCTTCTGTGAGAGCCCCCCTCAAGGTCTGTGTGTATGGAGAGTCTAGAGGGACAAACACAACTCTGGCTTTTCAACAATGCTCTTTCTCCCCTTGCTGCAATGTTTACTTTAAGCGGCAATAGAAGAAATTGTTTTGTAAATGAGCTAAATATGTGACGACCTCATGATAATTGTGTTTTATAGCTTTGCATTTGCTTAAAGGAGAGAAATATATGAATGTCTATTTAAGATTATGGACAGTAAGATAACCAGATCATCAATATCTGTGGATGAACAGGGTTCAATGAGTCAAAAGCAATGAATAAATAATAATAATAATAGTAATAATAATAATAATAATAATAATAATAATAATAAACTACTATATAAGGAACTTTTGTTGTTGTTGTTGTTGTTCTGGGGGTATACATGTTCAGCAAGGGTGAATTAAATTTATATAAAAAAAGTAAAGGATTTTACATTATTACAAAAATAAAAAAATCATAAAAAAAAATCTAACATTTCTATTTCAAATAAAAGCTTTATATACACATCACAGAATCCTGGGGGGGGTATAATGGATTCTACAAAATTGTATTTCTTAAAGATCACTTCTGTGACACTAAAGACTAAATAATGGCTGCTGAAAATCCAGACAACATATTTATTTTTATTTTATTTATGTTAGTAAACCAAATTTTTTTAATAATTGTAATATTTATATTTTAATTTGTTTTTTTTGTAATGTTGTTAAGATTTTTTATTTTAATTTAATTTGGTGTAGAAACTATTTTCACTCAGAAATTGCTAGTAAATTTACTATTTTATTTAAGAATTTGATGTTAAATTTTGTATTTAAGTGATTTGATTGTTTTTATTGTGAATTTTTATTTAATTATATTTGTTTTATTTAGTGATTAGATATTTTTTATAAGTATATAAAATAAAACTGTATTATAATATATTAATAATATAATAATTGCGTTAATAATAATTATAATAAGAATATAATTTAATAATATATTTTTTTCTTTCTATCACTTTTATTCCATCAATCTTTGTTTTTTTTCCCCATCCTGCAGCTTTGTAAATATTTCAGCAGGTCATCTGTGTGTGTGTGTGGTGTGAAGTGTCATTTAGTCAGGTAGGCCGCTGTACTAAAGTGCAGCAGAACAGACTGTTAGAGGTGAAGAAGAGTGAGGGAGCAGATGGAAGAGTGTAACTCTAATGGGATGTGAAAGGGAGAGAGCGATAACTAATGTGCTTCTTGTGTTCTCCCCTCTTACTTGTCATCTCTCCATCTTTCACTCAGAAAGAGCATCTCTCCATTTCTGGATATGCATGGTGTGCATGTCCAGTGATGGTGATATGTGTGAGATGATGACGATGATGATGATGATGATGTGTCTACTTGTGTGTGAAAGAGTAAAAAAGGAGAGCCAGAATGATGATGAGGAGAAGGAAATGAGAGGTGACTGAGAGGTTCACTTAGCAGACAGAATGATATTAACAGTGACAGACACCTTTCTATGTGTATCAGTGGGACGTGCAAGCATGCATTGCTTTCGTATGTGTGTCTTGTTTCTGTGCATATGGTCCTTCTCATGTGTACTTTCTCTTAATGTCTTTGATGAGCTTGTTATTTATGCAAAGGTTACTGGGTGAACGTCTGACTAGACTGATTTTTGTCTTTGGTTTGGCACAGGTGGATGAATGTGGATGATCCATGAATGTATGACTACGGACGTGATGTGATTTAGCACTGACCTGAATTCAAGACATCATATCATAAGTGTTATCCATTTCATTCCTCAGGATGCCCACTTCTCTGAAAAAAAAAAAAAAAAAAGAAGCAGAGAACAGTTAAAAGTAACTTAAATAGAAGTCAGTTTGTGTTTTGATAAAGCATACAAGAAAGAATAAAAAACATGGTCAATAGTTTGGAATAATTTTTTATTTATGCTATTTATTTATTTATTTATTTTTTTGGGGGGGTGGGGGGGGGTTAAAAGTAGTCTGTAATACTGACCAAGGCTGCATTTATTTGATTAAAAATACAATAAAAGAGTAATATTGTAAATTATTATTACTAAATAACTGTTTTCTGTTTATATATCTTTTTTTCCCCCTGTGATGGCTGAATTTTCATCAGCCATTACTCCAATCTTCAGTATCACATGATTGTTCAAAAAATCATTCCAATATGCTGATTTAACTTTTTTCAAATATTATCAAATAGAATTGAATAATTGTGTTCAATTACAAATAATGGTCATTATTATTATTATTATTATTATTATTATTATTATTATTATTATTATTTTTTTTGTTATTTTAGTATGAAAGTTCAAGGTATCACAATAGTATATTATTTTATTATTATTAATTATTTGTGTTTTTTATTTTTTTTTTTTGTTATTTTTTTTTAACCATGATTTATTGAATGCATTTAAAGCATCCTTAATGAATAAAAGTATTACTTAATTTTGTTCTTATCACAAATTTTTGAATGGTAGTGTTTCACAGTTTCCACAAAAATATCACACAGCAAAACTGTTTTCACCATTGATAATAAGAAGAAATGTTTCTCAAGCACTAAATCAGCAAATTAGAATGATTTCTGAAGAATCATGTCACACTCAAGACTGAAATAATTGCTGTTGAACATTAGCTTTCCTAAAACAGGAACAAAATACATTTTACAAAAAATATTCAAAGAGAAAACAGTTTATATATAAATGAAGCCTTTGTGAGCATAACATGCTTCTTTCAAAAAAAAACAATTTTAAAATGTTAGACTATTCCAAACATTTGGCCAGTAGTATTTATACAGAATAAAGAAGAAAATTAAAGAAACAAAGCAACAAAGGCAAATAAATGTCCCTATTACAACATGAAATGTCAAGACACAGCAGGTTGCACACCTACTATAATCATATCATAAGAAACAAAAATAATCTCTCCGTCTATTTTCTCAGTAAAGGCATTAAGTGACCTCCCACTGGTTCTCCAATGATCTGCGGTAGTGTACAATTGCTCTGCTGTGTTAGAGCGGAGAGTTGTTTTGCAGAAGAGTGTGGAACTCTGTTACCTTCTCACATGCTTTTAAAAATAGAGACAAAGAGGTTACAAAGCTGAATTAATGATATGATTATAGTGTCCACTTAATACTGGTTACCATGGAGCTGACCACTCGTGGATCATGATCCAATTCTAAGCATCTGAGACTGACATTATATGATGGAGGCCTTTATTTTTACTCACAGACTGAAGCATTGTAATTATGGATATGAGTATTACAAACCATTCAAGGGTTGATACTTTCTGCCTGTTTTTATAGATATATGTTAGTATGATTATACAGTTAGTTTAAGCAAGGTTAGGTTAAAATGCATGAAAATGTAGTTTTTCACATTCAACATATTGAGTTGCAAAACGATTTCTGTGTTATTCAATGTAGATATTAATATATATATATATATATATATATATATATATATATATATATATATATATATATATATATATATATATATATATATATATATGATGACTGGACATAAAAAGTACACTTTCTGGAGAGAATAAACAAAATGTGAAAGTTATCTGCACTACAAGGAATAAATACCACAGGTTAATCCCTGAAATCACAAACTTTTCTCTTTTTTATTTATTCTTTTTCAGTCATGTAAAACGACCTAATCAAAATGTAAAGTGCAACTCGCTTTTACAACTAAGTGCTTTTCCCCTTTCTCTCTGAAAAGCCTGGCCTCTGCCCAAGAAAAAGCTAGACTTTTATGTCCAAAATTAATTTGCTCAGATCAAACCATTTTGCAGACACTTTGCATGACATTTGGCTGGGAAACACAGCACTAAAATACAGCTGAACACAGGCCACAATGAGCCCAGGAACACCAGCAGGCTTCATTTCATTTAGTCTTTACACACAGTGTGGGCCTCTTTTGGATTATTGCTGTTGTATTCATGGTTTTGAATTGTTGAAAGCGTATGCGCACACATTGAGATCATGCACCGTGTCTTGTGTGTAACGTGTAATTAATATACTCATTTAATTAGTCAGCTTCCTGTGCACACATACATACAAACACAGACACACGCCATCTCCTATTTCTGGTATTTTCCATTTATTTTTTATATATATTTAGCCCTGCTGACTTGTGCACAAATGTGTACACAAATGTAACCTTTGTCATTTGAACTTCTCAGAATTCTTGTGTGCCCTTTCTCCTGGTCCTGCTATGGGCTCTTATACAAACTGATCCTGTTTGAATCTACAATGGCTAGAGCAGAGTGGTCATCTATGATCAGGTGAGAGACGCATCACTTCCTGCTACAGAGAGGACAGTTCCTCCATATCCTCCATATCCAGATCCCATTTCAAAAGGGAAGACCCCCTCAGAGAACTTACACATGTTTGAATTTGGACTCATATCACTGGCAATACCAGCCAAAATAGCTACTGAGAATGAAATGTTTAATTTGATTTAATTTGAGCATATTTGATTTTAATTAAATACAAAGTGCCGGAATCACATCTTTATATTATATTTGCATGTTTAATTAAACTCCTTTCAGATTCATTCTGTGCCTGTGTATTTTAAACATGCCCTGGATAACTCTCAGAGGGTCGTAAGGAGAATATGTGGAAGTTCTGATTTACACAGGCAGGAAACATACAGTAGCCAGCTCTCAAGTGTCACATCTTCTAGCGTCGGGGTCTGGGTTTAGCCACGGGAATGCTAATCATCGGGCTGTAAAGTCAACCCTCTGGGTGCACTTTGAGTCTCTCACTGTAAACCAAGTCAGCCAGTGGTCAACATGAATACATCTGATAATGTGTGTGTGTGTGTGTGTGTGTGTGTGTGTGTGTGTGTGTGTGTGTGTGTGTGTGTGTGTGTGTGTGTACTGATATGGGTATTTGAATTTGTCCTCTGATCAGATTTATATTCAGAAACAGTTCAGCTGTAATGTGATTGTTGGTTCTTATGAATGGAATCTTGTTCTTTTCTCTTTTCTATTTTCAATTTTCCATATATGAAAACTAGCTTTAAAGGGTTCATATGGTGCTTTTTTTTAAAGATCATTATTTTGTTTATTTGGTGTAACAGAATATGTTGACATGCTTTAATGTTCAAAAAACACATTATTTTTCAAATACTGTACATTATTGTAGGTCCTCTATGCCCCGCCTCTCTCAAACGTGTCGTTTTCTACAAAGTCCCTCCTTCTGACAAGTGCAGTCTGTTCTGATTGGCCAACTGACCCAGTGCATTGTGATTGGCCAAACATTGCAAGCACTCGTCGGAAATGTAATGCCCCTTTCCATAATCATGACCTTCATCTTTCAAAATAAATGTAGAAACAGTTAATAATGTCCTTAGTTTTACCATCGGTTCAAGCCGAAAGGGGAACAGAGTCGCGTGACGGACACAGTGATGAAGCTCCTATGTGTTTGCAGTACACAAGCCACAGACGGTTAAGACAGCTGACTCCACTGTTTGATATAAAAGCAAACATTTTTTTAGCTGCTTCATATTTTTGAGGAAATCAAATGCTACATTTTTTTTTTTTTCAGGATTCTTTGATTAAGAGAAAATTAACCGAGCAGCATTTTTTTATATATATATAACTGTGTTTTGACAATATATCGTAACAAATGATTTGATCACTTATGAACAATTTAATGCATTCTTACTGAATAAAACAATTGAATGCATCCTTGCAGAATAATTTATATTTTCGTACTTATCCAAGACTTTTGAATGGGAATATTTAAGCATGTTTTCCATAGAAATATTAAGCAGCAACTGTTTTCTTTCTATATCAATAATGTTAGAGAAGTCCCTATTGTAAGGATACTTATTCTTATCCCTTTCACTTACTTTATCTCCCTCTATTATTAAACTCTCCTAGAGTGTTTCGAGGTGAGGCTTCTGCTTAGGAGGGCTGAAAAATAGATGGAGCAGAGAATGTCAGCGTAAGATAAACACCAGCATAGTGAAGTGGCTCTCACACGCTTGACAAGACAGCAGAAAGAGAGAGGGAAAGAGGAAGAAAGGTTGATCTTTTAGGCCAGATGTGGTTCTGAGCTGTGATTTTTTTTTTTTTTTTTTTTTTTTTTTTTTTTTTCAGCTCTGTTTGCTAGTTCGTAAACCTTATTATTTTGTTCCAGAACTTCTAATCTCCCCCTCCTTCTTGTGTCACAGTCACCAGCTCTTTTATTACAGTTTCCAGAGTCTGATTTCCAGGGTGGGGTCTTTTGACAGGTGGTTGAGGGGAGTTTGTGTGTGTAATGAGGAAAGAAGTCTGACAGAGAGAAGTTGTATCAGCATTACATCACACCTAATTAATAAAGCAGGCCTGCACAAAAAAAAAAAAAAGTGATTAATGGATTAATGTCATCGCTGGCATACAACCGTAGCATTAATGGCCGCATGGGGTAAACACACAAACACACTCTGAGGCGCTTTATCTCTCTACATCATTTAATGCATTCGATTCTTTATTATGAATAGAAGAAGGGAAAACAGCCACAATAAAAAACAATGTAAGAATGTCATACACAAAGGGGAAAAATGGCCAAGCGGAATGTAAAAAGACAGCAGCTATATTTAAACAGCAGTATAATGACAGCAAGTTATAAAAAGTTATGAAAACACATTTCGGATTATCCCGCTCCAACTCAGTCACAATCAGTGACTCACTCCGATCCCTGAATCATGACACTCATTCCAATGGATATAGATTGGGCTCTCTAGGATTATCAACCTCATGGGAGCAGAATACTGGGAGGAAACCCAGTCAGGAAGCCAGAATGAGTCAAGCTCCATCTGCTCTATAAAAACACACATATGCCTTGATTGGAACGGCTGGATTTCACTAACAATGTACGGCTGCATTGTGAAGAAATGCATTCTGCATTTCTTTAAAGACCCTCTCTTCCCGAAACATCTTCTGTTACACCAAAAACAAGTGGTAAATTATATTAAAAATCTAACATTTTGGTCAATTAAACCTCAGCGATGCCAGAGTCTTAAATAACTACGGCCTTGTTTGATGGTCAGTTCTGTTGACCTAGTAGGTCTGCATTTCAGAGCCCACTTGCATCATTATTAGTGCTAAAACAGAGCCGGGGCTATTAGTTATTCCGTTAGGAGCTGTGAGCCGGGCTGGCCGTGTTTGTCTGGTTTTCATTGGAGTAAACATTTGTTCCAGTTGTAGATGTTGTGCGGCAGGAACATGAATCAGGGACGAGAGGCGGAAAGAGCTCTGACAGCTGCAGCTCATTACCACCACCATTACTGCTATAGGGGGCTGCTGGGGGAAATTCCTCCTTCCAGGGAAAACGTTCCTGTTTACCATACAGCGCTGTGGATCAGGTCCCGCACACAGAGATGCAAGGCAATCACATGCAGGCTTACGCACACTCACAAAATGAATGAAAACGTGCCGTTTTGCGCGCGCACACACAGAGACATTCTTATGTCTATGGTCACACTCAAATAGACACATGGATGCGTGTACACACAGACACACTCGCTTCATCTCCAACACTCATCATGTACACTCTCACACACTAACAATCAGTCTTTCTTGTGAGCTGATACTAGTACCTCCACCCCAACCGCTCTGTGTCCCTCACACACACACACACTCACATGTTCCTTCAATCACGAATGACTCATGCCTGCTTTACGTCATTCCATCCAATCAGACAGAGTTCCACAAGCCCATTAAACTGAAAGTTGTTTTCTTGGTCCCACTTTATATTAAGTGGCCTTAACTACTATGAACTTACATTTAAATTAATCATTTGGTACAATGCACTTATTGTGTACATACATCTTTTTACATTGTACTTATATATTAAAAATATCTGCATTCAATTACATCTGTAATTAATTTTTGGAAATACTATTATAATTACACTGTTGTCCCATCCCTTATTACACCTTAACCCACCCTTAAACCTACCCATACCACCAAACCTGTCCCTAACCTTGTACCCCTTTCCCACATCAATAGCAGCAAAAGTGTTTTGCAATACAGCATGAACACAATAAGTACATTGTCCTTATTTTCTGATGTAAGTACATAGTAGTTAAGGCCACTTAATATAAAGTGGGACGGTTTTCTTTTACTTGGTCATTCTTTTACCACTACATCAAAGTCAAACATTCACTCATAATCAGGCTCTTCACCCACATCTGCTCATTCATTGTATAATCACAGTCACCCATCATATATCTTCAGCCCAAACAGACATCCCAAATCATTATCTTACTTAGAAGCTTCAATCACTGTTCTTCAATCACTGTAGAAAATACTTTCTAGATCAAAACGCTACACGCAGTAAATAGTGGAGCTAAGATCAAACTAGGAACTGAGCTAAAGAATGTAATTTGAACTGTAGATGTAGCCTAATTGTTGTGAATTAAAAGAAGAAAAAAAAAATATTATAATGGCGTACTTGTTTATCGTTTTCTATCTATTTCTATCTATATATCTAAAAATTATATATATATATATATATATATATATATATATATATATATATATATATATATATATATATATATATATATATATATCTATATCTTACACTAAAACATTAATTTAACAATGTCCTTGTGGGAAAAAAATGTTACTTCCTGCTTGGTTGCACCACATATATGTTTTTAGAGTCATTGAATTGAAACTTTTCATGGAAATGGTATTACTTTTGAAAACCAAATGTAACCAACATTGTCTAAAAATTTGACGTGCTTTAAAGAAACAGTAAATCTAAAAATTAATATGTTGTCAACATTTACTCACCCTGATGTTGATCCAAAGTCCAAACGGCATGGCATAACACACAAAAAAAAAATAGTTTGCAGAAGATTTCACTGTATGGACAAAAAAAAGAAGACATTTCTCAAAATAAAGAAAGCACACAGATGAAGGAAAAAAGAAAAGAAAAAAAAAACAGGTTTGAAATGACAGTGAGTAAATGAAGATTTTTTGTGAATTATCCCTTTAAACTATATATATATATATATATATATATATATATATATATATATATATATATATATATATATATATATATATATATATTTGATTCTGATTCTAAAGTTTTGGCTTTGATGACCACAACATAAGCTACAGCTTATAGGACTGGGTAATGTTTTAATTTTTCTGCTGCTCTCCTTGAAAGCATAAATCAAAAGAGATGAAAAAGCAGCACGTGTTTTGACTGCTCCCTCCTTCTCTGACCTATGCCAATTTTTATCTCAACTGGCTTTAACTTTGTAGATCAGACTTTAATTTTGAAGCGGGTCTGTGGGACAGTGATGAATTGGATATATCAAGCAGGGCTTAAATTACCCTCTCCCTGGTGGCAGAGGATGGGAAGGTGCTGGAGAAAGAGGTATGAGTGTGGGGAGGGGGGCGCTCCATGACCTAGTAACAGGCAGAGAAAGAGGGCTGGTCAGCACTTGCCCTCTCAACCCTGCAAGCTAGCACACCCAGAGAGAGAGAGAAGGAGTCAGAGAGAGAGAGAGAGAGAGAGAGAGAGAGAGAAAGAAAGAGAGAGAGAAGAGCAGACCAAACACTTAAGGTTCCTCTTCTGAGGAAGAAGGACATACCAGAGTATGAGACACATAAGTGGTAAGAGGCAGAGGAAATATTGTGCCTCTCTGAAGAGGCCAGCAGTCCTTTTCTTCCTTTGAGTGAGAGCACTTTAAATTTCAGGGCAGATCAACAATTGTAAGCCAAACTAGATGCATGGTGAACCAGTTTTAAATTTGGGGTAGTTACCACATATTATACACACACCGTATATATACATATGTGATAAGACTCATATGATGCCCCAATTGAGATAAGACTTGAGGCGTAGTCTTAACACTATTTAATCCTACAATAATAATGCAAATTAATTATAAAAAAACACTATGCTTTTTTATTATTCAAAATATTTCATTATTATTATTATTATTATTATTATTATTATTATTATTATTATTATTATTATTATTATTATTTACTAATAATTAATCACTTTATGATCGTGGTATATTATGATTTATATCTAGCAAGATTGCATGAACAAACAGAATTAGTAATAATATTAATAATACAAAAAATAATTATGAATCAAAGATACATTTAAATTATGCAAAATGAACTAGAAATGAAAACAGAATTTTTTTTTTTTTTTTTACACAGTTAATTCTGAATGAGAATGTTGAGCAGAACAGAGAGTAAGCATAATGTAAAACCACCACAGATGAGTGATATAGAAAAAAAAAAAAAAAAAAAAAATTTTGTGTCTGTTGTGAGATCTACCATATCTAGAATAGGCAATTGCTACATGTACATGTTTTTCCTCTCTTAAGGAGATCTCTCTGATGCCTAGCCGCTTTACACACACTACTAGGAACAAACGTGCCATGAAGACGCACGGTGCAGGAGAGCATGAGCTCAGGAAGCGGGAAATCTCCTCTATAGTTCTAATTACGACACATGCTTTTTATAGCTGGCTAGGATCTAGTCTTAGCCATTGTTTTCAGAAGGTAGGGATATGACAGTAAAGACATTTGCCCTCTTCAAACCACAAATAAATTAGCTGGGTACCAAGTGGAGCTTGTGCTGTGTGGGTCTTGCCTGATCCGACCGACCCCGGCCTATAGCACAGCTGGGTCTCCTAATCTCACGGGTGGTGTCACCAGATATTAACCTTTATTCATAAGATATGTTCCTTGAAACAATGAGTGCCTGCTGCTCCCCTGGGCCTAACCTGTGAACGTTGCTGTGTTATATTATAATGGTGTATTTTATATTGTCTCACATTGAAAATTGTGTTTAAAGTTGGGAGTAACTCAGGAAAACAAATCCTTTGTTAGAGCTGTCTTACTTGGCCAATAAACCTCAATTTCAACTTTAACTTCACCTCTCCTCCTCTGACTGATGACTAATGCTCTCCACTTATATACTGATCACATACAACATCCAGCTCTGCTTCTGCTCCGTATAAACCTGCTCTTGTCAGAATGATAACCACATAAATAATCAACATTGGCATCAGTAAAACAGGCCACAGAATTAACATGTATTATCAAGGATCCTCTTCAATGATTTATTTCTACTTGACTTAATAATAGAGAATAAACAAAAAAAATAAAAAAATAAAGACTATTATTTTAAGCAATTTACTTAGGGTAACATGGTAAATATTTTATATTTTATGCACGTACACACACACACACTCACTGCAAAGTAATTAACCTTCAGTCTTAGTTGTCCATGCCTTAAACTGATACACCTGATATTCCTACAGGTAGAAACACCCAAATCCTGTAGTTCTACGTCAATGTAAACTGCCTCAAACATAATGGCATCAATTATGGAACAACTAATGTTAATTAAATTAACAGTTAGCTACTCAAAAGAACTAAAAATGACTCAGCCTGGATTCCACATAACAAACAGACTAACTAAACAGTCATTCGGTAGAGCAAGACTAGAAATCATGGTCCTCATATCGTTTGTCAAGTCAGTTACTTGGGACACATTTATATGATCGTACTGAGACACTGTATGAATTGTGATCCCTCCTGTGGATCTGTGTCGTGTCAGCTTGTGTAATTAATTTTAATAATTAGCCTAATTATTTTTGTAACTTTACGAAGGGGCTGAATTGATTTAAGGTGTAATGCACTGTTAACATCTTTATTTCATCTCGCAAAATTTTGCGCAAAAAGAATGAAATGAAACTGCGTAGTCTTCACTGTGCAGTTTATGTGCATGGCAGTGATTACGATTGCTTAGATTAAATCTAATGCTTTCCTTTTTTCTTTAACGAAATATGTGTAGACGAATGAGGGAAAAGAAAAACGAACAGGTATTCACATGCCTGTAAAAAAGTGCGCAATAAACACAGCACTTTTCCCCACGTTTACTCGCTCTTCTCATTTCGTGCTTGCATCGGACACTTTTGGAAACCAGACTGAATGAAATGATAGAGCTGCGGCTAAAATCTGGATTAGCATGGATAAATTAAATTCATAAATCTACCGTATTTAGACATCTGTGTAATTAAAATAGGCTGAACATTTCCAATAAAGTATTAGTTTTAGACTATAAAACATATAGGATAAATATAGGCTACACCTATAAGATTAAAGTCATGTTGGGGTAATGCTGCTCAAGCTTTAATGACTCCTATCCACTGGGGCTATTTCAGACTTTGCTCTCAGTTTAAAGGTAGAAACGAACTCTCAAATATCTGCGGTTCGTGAGAGCTGCACTAATATGAGGACGCAAAGAAAAAAAATGCATAGTTTAGACTTTTTAATGTATTTTTTTTTTCGCACTATCACGTGGTGTTTTTTCTTTTTCTGAATTTCAAAGTTTTTGGAGAATTCGAGAGCATCTCAGCGTGTGTTCCTGCTCAGATTACACTTGCATCAATTTCTTCATATTCGACTGGACATTTTAATGAAAACTTAGGCTACGTCTTCAAACTGAACCAACAGCAGTTTATAAACCAGTAATGTTTAACAAAGCCACCACGAGCCATGCTATTGCGGCAAATAAACACAGTTTTCTTCAGCGAATGTGGCAATTAAAATGAGCCTTCCTACTAAATAACTCTTTGTTTATGATACAAATATTCTTTCGCTATAAATAGTGGCAGAAATGCCTACTCTAATTATAAAACAAAATGAAACAAACATTCTCAGAAATTAAGACAAGCATATTTTAATAGTGAAAGATTCATAAAAGTATAAAGTTTATCTCCTGTTTTAAAAATGATGTCCAAGCTCATTTACAGTCTTTGATAATGCCACTCTCTTCTTCCTCAACAACAATAAATTACACAAGCCTAATTAGACTATTCCTGGAAGATTGTGAATTGTTAATAATAATAATAATAATTACGTTTAAAAACCATACTTTAAGACTTCTTAAGCTGTAATGATTTGTTAGGCCTATGTTTCAAGTTAAACAGATGTCTCTAATTCTGACATTAAAAAAGTCGTTATTTGATATTTTAAGAGTTTAACAAACAAAAGATACAGACCAACCTACTATTAAACGCATGAAGGATACACACATGGAGAAACCCACAGAAAATTAAGCGAAACAGACAATGACGTACCTTTTCTTCTCTTTGGATAACTGAGCACAATCACAGTTAGTGCTGTAATATTTGACAGAAATAACACTGTAAAACTTCCTAAGTCGACGTAATTTAAAACAGTAAATTTTGGGGGATTTTAGGATAAGCACATAAAAGGGGGCGGTTACAATCAACTGCGCGCTCACGTTCACATACACTCATGCAGCTGTTCTGTTCCACACACTCAGAAAATGATTTGAAGTTAGGCCTATTACTAAGATGCAATTTTCTCGTCTCCGTTAATTGTATATATTTTTCAATTTGGATATATGCATCTATCTACACTCATGCAAAGTACATATTTGAGGGAGAGCTTTACTTGCTTAATAGGTGTTTAACAGTCTTAGAGACTAAAATACATCCACATAAGCACAGTTAGTTAATTTGTGCTTATTTTACTTTTACATACATCATAACTTTAAATAGGCTAAGTCAAATGAAATTTGCGGTTCTCAAGAAAGTTTGATGATGCAATTAAAGTAGTTTCGCTAGTAGTCACATGCACATAGCCTACACTGAGGCAATCAGAGAAATATGCTCCTAAAATAAAAACCGCACTTCAGAATATTTTTCATACCATTTTTGCGGTAAATTATAGCAAATCAAAGTAATTCACATCAGTGCAAGACAATATTCATTCATGTAAAGAAATACATTCACTTCACTCAGACTTTACAACTGACAAAAAGAATATAAATAAATAAATAAATATTAACAGCTTGAATAATAACAGGGTAATAACAAAACAATAACATATTTGCAAAAACTTGTTTGTGATTGAGAAAATCTTTCAGAAAATGTTATATATTTTTAAACAATGATGCGCTGCCATAACTCGTCTGTAGGCTATTATTAAATAGTTGTAACATTACTATAGACTAACTTGTGGATAACAGAGGGAAACATTCGTCCACTAGAGTTTGGAAATACATCGTCATGCACTACTCGTTGTAGCTTTCCGATGCACCATTAGCCGGTATAGCAATTTGATAATTTATTATTTCTTTTAGGATAGACTATAACATCGGAAAGCAACCCCACTAAACACTCTAATCTTGCTTTATCAGTGGTTTGATGAAGAAGAGAAGCTGCCTGTAGTTAAAGCTACTCCGTGCGGCGTGTGTGTCTGTGTGTGTGTGTGTGTGTGTGTGTGTGTGTGTGTGTGTGTGACACTGATGGATGCGCCAATGGTTAGACGGACAGATGCTTGGGCGGATCTAACGGCATGCACACACGAGTGAGTGAGATTGGGCAAAAACATCCCGGATCCGTGAAAGACTGCTCTTCCCTTTCAATCTGCCCCTGTGAGCTCGACGCGCGGACGTTCAAGAGATTCTGGACATTCTGGTTTTATTGAACGCTACGACTCCCAGTTGCCCCCTTCCGAGGGCTCGATGCGCTTTCCTTTGCGGTCAAATGTGAGAGGAGACAGCACGATCGCGAGACGAAGACGCGGAGTTTAGTGGAAGAGGCAGTGTCTGACATATCACCCTCAGCTAGTAAACAGAGAGGACACAGTTCCCATCTCCCCCTCTCATCCAATACGGACAACTTCGCCCTTTGTCCAATACAAAGAATTTACACTTGACTCCAATTTACGCTTGCAAAAGCGAAAAAGAAAAAAAAATCTCTCTCTTTATAACACCGTTATTTATTATTATTATTAATATTATTTATTTATTTATTTATTTATTTATTTTAGTAGGTGCCATGATGATGGACATATCTGGAAAATGTTGATCTTACCGTCTTAAAAAGTCCATTCTGTGAAGAAAGTGTTTGATAAAGGATTTTCGGAAGTGACATTACTGGAGAGCGCGAGAGGAAGACGCGTCTGCTTCGCCCGTTGCTGTTTTTAAATACCTGCTACAAGCCCCACAAAGAAGACTAAAAGGTGCTATTTAGCGGCCAAGAAAGTGTTTGGCAATAGCTCAGTGATCCATGCTCTCGCAGCAGCAGCAGCAGCTGAGGCGCAGCCCGAGTCCATCCCCTCCTTCTGATGTGCGTTATTACAAGCAGGAATACCCAATCAAACACCTATCGCATCGATTCTCTCCGCGGCTTCCCAACGCGCGCGGACAAAATAAGCAAACGAGGCAGCGCGCGGGCGACAAGTCCGTCCATCTCCTCCTTCAAGCTTTTTGTCTTTACCCCGGTTTGTTTATTATAAAAGAGATGGACGTTTGAAGGGCGGTGGGCACTTGGAGTCTTTGGGATTTTCACAGAAAGCTATCGGCGACAGCTAAGGTTTTTTTTTTTGGGCTTTTCAAATTGTAGCCTATGCGGTTACTCGGACCGGATTCCTCATGGATAACGCGTTTATTCAAGCGATCGAGTAAGTAAAGCTTTGCTCTTTGCCGTTGTGAACCATTAATAAAGGCGACTGCTGCCTGCCTTGCACGCGTTTTTACGCTTAAACAAAAACATTAACTCAGGTTGTTGATTTGATATACACTCATGTAAGTGTCATCATTGCATTTCTACAGTGTTGTGTTTGTGAGCTGCTACTTTTACTATCAGGGTGCACTGGGGTTGGCTGCGGTAGGGAGAGACAGAGAGAGAGAGGCATATGCCTACCCACATGACATGAGCGAGCTAACCCATTCGAGATGGAAGGAGTTAATATGACAGTGCTTGATGTTTGCCTCTGTTTGCAGACTTTGAGTGACGCGATCATTTCGTTTTCCTTTAAGCTTGCCTGTTGCAGCTTCCAGCGCGGAGTGAGTGAGAATCGCACTGAGGCACGAGCGGTTTTCCTCCCCACTGTCTCCGTCATATCCAGCAGACGCGCGGGGGGAAAGGGAAAGCGGGAAGAGGCGGAAAATCCCGCTTCGTCTTCATCCTCTTCAGATCTTGCCGTTTGAATTTTTGGTTTGAAAACTGCCAATACATGTCAGGCGTGTGAAAGCGCCCCAGGTGCCGTGTATCAGAGCAGAAGCGGAGCAGCTCTCGGGATCTCAGGGGCTCCTGAAGAAAACATTGAAAGAGAAACATGCCGCGGAGGAAACAGCAAGCGCCCCGGCGCTCGGCAGGTACGGCTTCTCTTCTTCCTCATTTGCTCTTCTTCACCTCGCTGTATTTTTTTTAATCTTTTTTTTTTGGCACTTTTTTCATAGCCACAACGAACGTGTGAGTGTGCGCGCGTGCGAGAGATAGTGTGTGTGTGTGTGTGTGTGTGAGAGAGAGTGAATTATCTGGAATTAACCACTGCTCCTTAGCGTAATGACGTGTATAAGAAAAAGTTTTTTTTTTTTTTAATACTTTTTTTTTTTTGTGGAAAGGTTGTGTTTTGTATTAAGTTTGTCATGCTGGTGTAGAAGATCGTTTGAGGCCACATTAGTGGCATTTCCTTTAAGCACAGTGGTCGACTGGCTGAATAATAAAACTCGCGTAGTTTTTGTACTTTGGTCAGTTCCCATGCAGCTGATCTGAGTCGACTGTAAGTCTTTTGATTGTTCTCTATTACACCGCTCTCTTTCCTCGCAGGGCGTAGATATTGACTCCATGAATTAGAGATCTATAAAGAAGCGCAGGAAAAAAGGGCTTGGGTGTCAGCTGACTGTCATGACTCTCTTTGATGCTCGCCTTCGGTTTTTTGTGTGTGTGTGTGTGTGTGTGTGTTGTGTGTGTGCGAAAACATTTGATCACAAAAAAACAACTACATGTTTTTTGTTTTTTTTTTAATCCCTCATCTCCTTTTCTGGGAAAGACTCAAAAGATTATTTTGTAGCCAACGCACGAGGGGTCTAAGAAGAGCCTTTAATGGACAATTGCCATCTTTGATTTGACGGCTGATTGATCGCCTGTCATCCGGCTGCTCTTTGATCTATTCATCCTGATAAACATCAATAAATCACTCGCCATGGCAACGCCACAACCTCGTGACGTCACGTCTGCTCTGACAACCGCCCATTAAAACAACTTTAATTGCTGCTTTTCTTCTTTTTTCACATAGGCCAGCTACAAGGCCACATTTACTTCCGCTGCTCTAAGACCACAAACACGAGGAACATGAAAAAAAAAAAGACACAGACCGTTTGAATAAGGATAGGCAAAATCACTGTTTTTTTTTTTTTTTTTATGAACTGTCTAAAAATAACATGTCATGAGATACCTTATGACATTTTGATTGTTAGTTGACAAATTTGTAACAAGGAAAAATGAAGTAGTCAGAGAAACAAAAATAGAAATCTGTCAGCTTAACTGTTACTAAAGTCTTTTTAGGCCTATATCATAGCCACTTTTTATGCAGTTACTGTTGTGATAAAAAACTAGAATACTTACGTCTTGTGATTTTTGAATCCTTGTCTAAACTTTACTGGGAGACACTAGAAGTCTTTGTTTATTCATGGATGAATTACACACTGTTAGTTTACGATAGACAGCAAAATATTTGCCGCTTACACTTTTTCAGGTGTAGATATTATCTAAATAAAAGTAGGTAGACTACTGACGATCAGATTCAACAGTTGCATACAGTTAAGTATTTATCCATAAAGCATGTGAATTGTCAAGAACAAATATACTGTTTGATCAACACTGACGCTCTTGCATGCATACGAATATCATTGGAGTATGATGCACTCATGAACGGTCCAATAAAAGGCACACCTACAGTCCTACAAACACACACACACACACACACACACACACACACACACACACACACACACTAATAACATAATCTGGAGACGGAAGAATGGTTTGCTCCATCAGTCTGACCCGTCAAAGCAACTCTGTTTCATATTTGATTTAATTGTCTCTCCTTTGACAGCCACATTCATCAATAGCTCTAATGGTCAATCAGAAGTTGGCAGAGTGAGTGCTCCCATTTTGTCCCCCCTCCTCTCCTCTCCTCTCCTCTCCTCTCCTCTCCTCTCCTCTCCTCTCCTCTCCTCTCCTCTCCTCTCCTCTCCTCTCCTCTCCTCTCCTCTCCTCTCCTCTCCCAATACGATAGGCTTGTGCTTTACTTTATCAAAATGCTTTTGCCTAATGGACGCTCAGAGGTAGAGGGAAGGAGGGGGGAGGGGAACAAGGGTGACTGGGAGGCTTCTCGTTTCAGAGGAGTGAGAGAGAGAAAAAAAATCAGGCATTTATGGCTTTGATGAGCGGATGAAGACAAATACAAGAGCAGGCTGAGAGCCTTTTTTCTCTCTTTAGATGAGGCAACTTCCTGTGATATTTTTTTTTCTTTTTTAACTCCCTCTCTCCTTTCTTCAAACCAATGCCCCTCCCCTCCGTCTCTCCCTCTTCTTCTCACTCCATCCCTCCCTCCCTCCCAGCAGCCCTCACAGCTGCAAGTTATAAGGTTGACGACTGCACTGTGGCATACAAAGAATGATGACAAATTGATTGCGCCGTCGTGATGGAAAGAGCAAAGGAAAGATGGCAGATGATGGGCCTTGATTAGGAACTTTGGGAAATCCAGTCCCCTGCAACCTTGAGCTCTGCATGAGAAAACTTCGCCCTCCCTCACATTTTCTGTCTCTCTTTTTCTCGCTCCCTCGTTCTGTCTCTCCCTACCTCCCTCCTCCCACCAAGTCTGGAAGGCCCGCTCAGCCGTAGAAAAAGAAAAGTTGTTTTGCCAGCTTCATTAGTGTTCACCTAATTAGCTGTAAAGCTGATGGATTCCTGACAGGCCTAATGATTGGAGATGACAAGCTCCGCACACTGTCATCCAGCCCAATTAGGTTTGCAGCTAGTTTGATGTAATCAAGTTGATATTACACAGTCCTCCATGCCTTTAGTTGGTACACTAACTCAATTTGCTGCTGCAGGTGACAAATGGGCTGGGGTACCTGGGTAATCATGCTGGCTGGAATAAAGCGCTTTTAATGGTCAAGAGACTGAAGAGCAGCGAGGTGACAAAACAGAATGAAAAGGCGCAGAAAAAATTGTTTTGTGAAAGAAACCAGGTGGAAGAGCATCATGGGCTCATGCGCACCTTTGTCGTGAATTTTTATTGTATTTTATTTATTTCTTTGGTGGAGAAAAAATGCCTGCCCTCCATTTGTTCAGTGTACTCTATCTATCTCTTTTTTAATAGACAGACACGTCACTCTCTGTCTAGCAAGGGTGATTCACCCCCTGCCAAAAAACAAACAAACAAAAAAAAAAAAACACCCATTCAGATGCAGGCAATGCAGCGTACACATCGTTTTTTTGTTCACAGGCTTCAAAGCTTTTGCCAGACCAAACAAATCAATTGTTTTGGGGAGTCGAAGAGACCATCAAACTTTTTCCCCCAGCTATCTCTTTGTCCGTCTCGTTTTTTAATATCAAAGTTAGCTGCTAATGCACACCAGTGTTGGAAACATCCACGTGCCCTCAATACCTAAGTGTTGATACTTACAGTATCCTCGTTATTGTGTCTGTCTCGGCTCTTAGTTTGGTGAAATGTAATCTCTGTACGTGCATTTAAACAGTGGATTTGATGTATGAAGACAGATAATATTGATATTGGTCATTATGATAGTGTTCATATGTTTAAAGTTAGTTTATCTGTGTTAGAATAAATGCTAACACTCAGCATTGTGTTTAGAGCGGCTAAATATGATTTATAAAAATATTTGGGTTTTGACGAATGTAACGGAGGCTGCGCTGAGATGGATTGCAGTTGGGGAAAGGAGCTGATTTCTGTGATTTCGTGTGTGTTTGACTGATTGCAGACAGGAAGCAATGATTAATCAAACTCAAAGCCTGTTTGGGCGAGGTTGTGGAGCGTTGGATACGTGTGATCATGTGGGGAACACCGGTGGGCTCATTAATACAGTCACATGAACATAATCATCACCCACATGTATGCTTTTATGAAACACGTAGGGTTAGTTATGATTAGTATAGACAAAGTCTCAGAAAGAATATTAAAATAGTTGGCAGTGTGGAAGTTCTCAAGTTTTGTTCTGTGTATCTGTAAAGTCTTTTGATTTCTTTGCAAGTTAAGAGTCGTCCACTTTGGTTCAAGGTTTTTTTTTTTTTTTTTTTTTCCTGTTACAATTTAATTACTGAAATTATAATGAAACATCATGGTGACTTGATTATGTTAATTATCCTTATTAAAACCTAGTCATGATAATCATATGTATTATTAAGAAAAAAGAAAATTATGTCATGTACACCACTGTCCAGAATTACATTCTAAAATGAATGGATTTTTTTTTTTTTTGTTGTTGTTTAATATATACAATTATTTAATTCACAAAATGATTATTTAAAAGTTTGCATACTATTGCACATCCAGACAGATAGAATTTTAATCTAGATGTTTTGCATGCAAAGAGCATTAGAGTAAAATTTTCAAATCTAAACGGAGATCTAATTAAATATCATCTGCAGCTCTTTTTATAGGTATTTGAGTATTTCTGTATCAGTTTTCCTTATTTGACAGCATTATGAATGAAACATTTCGGAATTACTATTGCTCATTTTAGCAGGAGAGGGAGCAGCTTGTTACTTTGCCTGTTAGATATACTGTTACACTGAAATTATGAATTGTTGTCGTCATAGATTTTTCCTTTCGTTTACACAGTGGCTGGACAGAGGATTGCATTTGGCCCTGTGTAAGTGTCCCTTCAGCAGTGTGTGTGTGTGTGTGTGTGTGTGTGTGTGTGTGTGTGTGTGTGTGTGTGTGTGTGTGTGTGTGGATTATGGGGCCTGAGTCTTCGTCCTCCTCACATTGCTCTGGCCCAAACCCTGCGCTCCCAGGCAGCCAACTGACACTATGATTAGTTATGGCTGTCCTCCGCCTTTTTCACCGCAAGAAGTGAGCAACAATGAGAAGGGTTAAGAGCAGAAGAGGCGGGGAAAAAAAGCACAGGAATGAAGAGAAAGAGAGAGAAAGAATGAAGGATGGGGTTTAAGCGAAAAAGCTGAATAACCTAACAGCCAAACAGAGTGAGAGAAATAGAGAAAGAGAAGGGAGGGAGGGCAAGTTCTCCTCCCTGTGGATCCACACCAGGGTTGATGGTTGATAAACAGATTTTTTTTTCCCCCTGAATCTTCCGTCATTGCTCCCATTAGTTTGACAGCTGTCAATTAGGGCTCCCTTGGTCTCGCGGGCTGCAGTTTATTGCAGGCGGTAGATGCTGTCATTTCCCTCACAGTTTCGCCTTGAGCGTTATCAGGAGCGTTCACACAGTCAATAGCTGATGCATCAGCACTTATTTCTTAAATTGGCTCACAAGACTGCATCCTTCCCTCATTTTTCCCCCTTTCTACCCCCTTACTATCTCTGTCTTCTCTGTTTCTGCCTCACTTTTCTTTTCTTTGAATCCCTTCTTTTCCAGAGATTGTTTGGTGGAGATATGATGATGAATGGTGACTGCAGCAGGGTTAATGAGAGTGCAGGGCGATTCCGTTGTTTTTGTATGAAACGCTTTTACATACACTCTAGCTAACAACTATTTTGACAAGTATTTTTTTTTTTATTAGATTCATCGGTTGATCAGATGTTCTGCATCTTGGCCACTGCTCTCATCCAGCAGTTATGATAGACATTTGTGCAAAAATTGTTTGTAATATTAAAGGTTACAATATAAAGTGATTTTAAAGTTTGAAAGCAGCAGCACAGTCAAAATAACAAAAATAATAAGTTTCAACTGGTAAAAAGTATTTTTTTATTATTATTATTTATTTATTTATTTTTTTGCATGAACACATTTACTCCTTTGACCGTATTGACCATAATCTAACAAAACATTTTTTTTTCCTGTAATGAAATACATGAATATATGCTGCATTCATTATTTTTCAGTAAATCAAGTAAAATTTGCTGTTTATGTTAACATATCATTACATGTTGTTATTTAATATTTAAGGCCTCACTTAAATGTACAGTTTAAAAGTGAATATTATTTTGACCCAGAGAATTTCCCTTCCTTTCTTATTTATTAAATGTGATTGTCCTAAATGCAGACACGTGTACTTTTATGCCGATGGTAATGGCTTGCCTCCTGCTATTAGTTCATATTGTTTTGTAAAACAGGAAATGCTTGCATTTTAAGAATATAATATAAAATGTAATGTAAGTGCATTGTATTGTGTTACATTGTAAGCAGTAAGTACATTGCAATACAATACGTTGGAAGTTTTTTTTTTTTTTTTTTTCACTAGTTTAAAGTGACTCTGTTGATGGAGGTTCTCCATGCACAATGCAAATCCCCAACTGATAACTAAAATCATTGTTTTTTCTTTTGTTAGTTTTTTTATGACCGATTATCATTCATTATCATGAATTATGATTCATGTTATCAGTTACAATTGTGCTATTTCAACTCTACATTAAAATAGAAATACATTTTTCATTCTGTTGAATTAAACATTGTTAGTGACATTTAAACTAAACATTTTGAGTAGCTTATCTGCCATTTACACGTCAAAAAAGTCCAAGAAAAATAAACATGTCAAAATGTTTATGTTCCCCTTCTGTGTGTTTTGATTTGATGAAAAGTTTAAATAGTTTTAGTTCGGAATGGCTATGAGCTGTAGTTTGTTGACAGTTTCCTCTGTTGTTGAGAGAATTTGGACTACATGCACCGTGATAGTTTTACAAAGCAGTTCCCACAATGTACCGCAGCAAGTGTTGATCAAATCCGTATGCACATCTTGCAGATTCTTGTTTATTTGACCGATCAATAATGAACACTGAGCCCTCCCGATGACAACCAGAATACACCTCCAAATCTATTTGTTGTTTCACACTGGCGATTGGTCAAGATTCTCGGCCACGCTGCATGATTTGCTGCTACTGTGGCCCACACCTCTTCCGGTGGGGGAATCTGGGAGGAGACAGGAAATTAAGAGTGTTTCTGGGATCCGTGTGTCTGGCTGTGGTAGATAGTTATTTTTACCCTGCCCGGTACTGTGAGGGATATTAGCTTAGCCTTGCACAGAGGTGGCACTGAGTATCACAGTACTAATGAATCATCCGGCCCGTACTCTTTCCATCTGTTTGAGTTGCTCCGCCTTCCTGCTCTGTCCCACTCTGAGCGATACTGTAGTTCTTTGTGTGTGTATCCATGAGGTCGGTCCACTCTGGCAGCTACACACAACTCTGAGAGTTCCAGTGTAGTCCAGTGAAATATGGGTGCGTGGAAGTATTCCCTGTCATGTCGAAGAGCGATGGGGACGTGCCGAGGGAGGCCGAGAAAATAACACAGAGGGAGAGTTAGTTGGGGGCAGGGACTAGACAGTAAAGATTTTGGCAGGGGGCTGGTTGTTGGTTTGGTTCACTTGAGTCTCTGTGTGTGTGTGTGTGTGTGTGTGTGTACGATTTCTCCACATAAATGGCAGGGGTCTTGCCCCACTTGTCTCGGCACCCTCCTCTTCTTTCACTCTGAGCCTGAAAACTGACAGCCATCAGTCTTGTGTCGCTTTTTTATCACAGTGTGTATGAGTGTGTGACAAGCAGGCTGCTTTTTGATGGCGGTGCCGGTGATGAAAGGCAGAGCAGCAGAGAATGAGAGCTAGAGAGGGGCCCTAGTAATCAGGCCCAGCCTGAGCTCTGACATCCTTCTCCAGCCTGACAGGCCTCTTCCTCCTCCTCTCCTCACTACCCCGACTAGTGGAAAGAGAGAGGGGGTGGCCCTCAAACGCTCACAATCTCCTGCTTTCTCATGTCTTGATCAGTCTCAGATGCTGGGAATTATCCCTCCCTCCACGTTGTGTTTTTTTGATGAATGTAGAGGAAGACGAGGGGAACGCGCCACACAGGGGCTGGGGATTTTGCTAAATCTGCCGAAGTCCCTGGTGCGCGTGTTTGTCCACGTCTGGGTACATCTGTGCAACCTCTCTGCACATATATGAGTATTTATGCACAATAATGCACATTTTCCTGTGTGTACTGTAGTACCGGCATTTCCTTCCTGTGCGTTCCCATGTTTGAATGTGTTTGCACGCATCGCCTGCTTGGGTTAGTTGCTCCGGTTCTTGGCAGAGGCAGGCAGGTGTGAGGGGCAGAGTGAGGGAGGGAGGCTGAGAGAGAGAGAGAGAGAGAGAGAGAGGAAGTCTGTTTTATTTTATACTGCGGGCCTGTTGCTAATTAATGTTTCTTGGTAGGATTCTGTCTGAGTTGAGTAATGTTTTTGATCTTTATGCCTGATAACTGCATACCTAATGAGATTTCAAAGCTTCTCGAGATGTGTGTGCGCTGCTCCCTGCAATTATTGACAGATGCCTTTTCTCCACCATTGGGTTCGGCACCATAAATCCTCTGGCTGTAATGAGCTTGAGAAGTGCCACCCTGCCAGTGAGCTAATGAAAGAGAGAGAGAGAGGGTGGAGAGGGGATCACGCTTCCTTGACACATTTTTTTCTTTAAATGCACTCTGCAGATGTCAGGCCCCCACTGCCAGTGTTAAAAAAGAAAAGAGCATGAGATAGAGGAAGGAAAAAGAGAAGACGATTTTTACAGTAAAGGCGGGGTGAGTTGAAGCCTGCCTTTGAGGAGACACGAGAAGGGATGAGAAGAGAGTTTTGGTCGGTCGGCGAGCCGTTTCGGGTTTCGTTCCTGTGCTCAGTTCGTTTATCTGCCGTGTGTAGTTTTTATTTGAAATAGTAGTCGCGTTGTTGCTGAAGTTGACTTTGATTGATACCCTTGCCCTCTTGCACTACTCGGAGCCAGTTTTTTTTTAGGACTTGTCTGTTTTTTTTCTCATACATATTTTTTCCCTTCTTTGGCCTGTTTCCTCTTCCTTTTTTTTCTTTAAAGGATAGTATGAGAGAAAGAAAGTGAGATGAAGCAATAGAGAGGGAACAAAAAAAGCTGGCCTGTTTTCTGGCTCCCACACACAGATACAATACTTCGGCCTTTTTGATGCCGTCCTGAACCCGGATAGTGGGACTGAGAGAATGAAAGAGAGAGAGAGGCGCTCCATGCCAAACAGTCGATTTCCCCAGCTCCTCAGCACGGTCATACATCATGGACCCACCCTTCTCTCCTGACAGAATGACATGTGTCATTTATCAAACAGGCCCTTGCCAAGGAGCCCAGTGTTAGGGGCTGTCCCCCCCTCGGAGAATTGCCACTGCCTCCACGCCACCAATGGTTCTGCACAGCCAGGGGAGGGGATGGCGGATGAGGGGGAGACATGGCTCCAGTAGGTCCACTAACAATGGCACTCAAATCTTTCCCCAGAATTCCTATGTTTTTATGTTTGTGCATGTTTTTTTTTTAATGATATACTTACAGAAGTTTGTATTTATTGAGGTCACAGGAAGTTTTATAAGTTAGCCTACATGTGTCCGACTCGTGAAGACCGTGTCCATGCACACTTCTGGCTGTCAGGTATCAGTCAGAACCCAAATCTACCATCCCCTACCCTCCCTCTTCCCTCCTCCTGTCCCTCCTTCTGCCTCTCCAGGGGCCTGCATGAGTGCATCGGAGCTCTTTCACTTTCCCATGATTCAAAGGAGCATTACTGAAGATGGATGCTCCTTAAAAAAAAAGAAATTGATGATGGATACGAGGCTGGCCATGTCATTCATCATTTTGAATATTATTTAGACTGGCCGTGTAAAGCTGTAACCTGAGCAGGGCTCAGAGAGAGAGAGAGAGGGAACAAGAGAGAGCTCGGAGCAGGACGTGGGCTTCCTCTGATGGATGGGCTGAGCTCTTGCACTGTTCGTTACCAGATACAAGAGGAGCCGAACTCCTTTGCTCACTCATTCACCCACTCGCTACCCTGAAACGCCTGAAAGGGCTAAAATAAAACGAGGGGTGGCGGCGCTTGAAAACAAAACTCAAAAGTGTTTTTGTTTGTCATCACCGTGGCCCTGTAACCTAGGTAACCCTGACTTTTTTTTTTTTCATTTTTGTTTTCCTCCCCCCACACTTTTTTGTCATCGAGGTCGTAAAGTTTAGTTGACAGCCCCTCAGGAACGAGGTGACCATTGTCGTCATGGACGCGAAAAGAGCGGGAACAGCTGGGCTTCATTAGCAGGAAACGAAGCCGACCTTTAACGCAAGCAGAAAAAGAAACACATATCTGAGTGCTCAAATCACACGTGGTCATCCGCACCCAGCCCGCGTTAATGAAAACATTTCTTCCATGTTTTCCTCTATCCCTTTTTTAACTGTAAGATGAGATCTGTCAGAATCATATTCTCAGAGTGTCTATAAGCATCTGATAATTCAGTTAACGGCGCACTCTTGCTGTGTGCCTGCAGTTCATGGGCTGGTCAGATTCCTGTCGTCTCTGGCAGTGGCAGTTGAGTGCTCAACAATGCTTGATATATCTGTCCATTGTTGCGATTGCGGATTACGCTTCCATTGACGTGAGATGCATTACGCTCTCGGCCGCATTGAAATGGGTTTGATGAATTATTTTGCTTTTCAGACTCGTTGTTGGACGTGGTGGGTTTACTTGGATTCATTGTTCTTGAATTTTCCAGCACCTAGAATGTGTCCCAACTCATGACAGGCCCCACCCTATGATGAGCTCCTCGAGCGTTTGGGTTTCAGCAGTCTACATCTATAAAGCCCTATGGGCTTCATCTGCCCCTGCAAACCCCACTTTTGAGCTGCACCCTTCTGGGAGAGGTTGAAAGCTTGGGTCAAACAGTTAAGAGAGCTTCAAACCTATTCTAGCGAAAGAAAGAAAGAGAGAGAGTGCATGCGAAAAACATAGGGGTGTGAGGGAAAGCAAGAACAGGATGGAGAGAATAGCTTGTTTTGTTTTTGTATGCTCTATTTCTTCCCCTTCCTAGTACCCCTCTCTCCCTCCCTTGCTCTCCCTCTCTCTCTTTTTTTTCTAGTTTTATAGCAGGAGACATGATTTATTGTGGCCATCCATCTCTGGGTCTCATCCATCACCTACTGGTTGCTAGGCAATCATGGCAGCAGCTGTTTGCTTTGACTCAGACAGAGGCACTGTCAATCAAGACAGGCAGGTGAAAAGCATTAGAAACACGCTATTGTCAGACGGAATAATTAATCAAAGGTAAGAAAGATAATTAAAAAGATATGACCCTTGCTAGCACTTGCTCAGGGTTGCCTGAGAAGAGAGCGAAGAGGGAAAAATGAGGGAAAGGAAGAGAGTGGAGCAGGAGGAAAGCACTGGCATGTGGCATGTCCTCTCTCTCTCTCTCTCTCTCTTTAACTCAGTCTCACTCTCTCGACACAGAAAGGGATTGGAGCAGAGGAAGATAAAGCTTACTCTCTCCGTCACTAGTCCAGGTTGTAATTAATTAAAAAGAGATCGGAGGAGAAAGAGAGAGGGGAGAGAAATAACAAAAGGGCTGGCGGAGATGAGAGTGAGTGAGGGGAGAGAGAGAGAGCGAGAGAGGAACCACATGAAAGGGTTGAGTACCTCGCTCTGATACGAGCAAATGCTACAAACGCATACTTAAAAGTGTTCCTCTTCAAATCCATGTCGCTCGCTCTCCTGTGTGCCTCTGAGTGTGTGTCTGTGTGTGTGTACGCGCTGCGACTTTCCCACAAAGCCTCAGGCCTACACGGTGTGCCTTCTTTAACTCTAGCTTAAGATGTCTCTGTTGAAATGCACGTGCACACACACTTGTAGTCAGCTAATGCTATTCAGATACAGTGAGAGACAGACAGCCCTGCAGTTCAGAATAATGAGTGACCGCGTGTTTTTGTACCTCAGGACAGCTTTATCGACACCTTACGCAGGGTCAGTCACTCGTATATTGCAGAAAGTTTGGGTCAAAGGCAAAGATGCTCATTTTTTGTTCTCCCTATTAATTGATTCAAAAATATGTAAACATGCAATTTATGCATACAGTGACTTGGATACATCTATCTATCTATCTGTCTATCTATCTATCTATCTATCTATCTATCTATCTATCTATCTATCTATCTATCTATCTATCTATCTATCTATCTATCTATCGAGTGTATGTAAAATGTTATCCTTTTTAATTGGTGGTTAAGCTTTTTTTTTTTGTTCTCTCTTTAAAGAAAAAAAAATGTTTTAGACCAGATTTTTCACCATTTTTCTCTTTCTTTATCATTTTTATGTTTTTGTGTAAATGTCTGTTGTTTGTGTGGTGTAAGCTGGTATAATGTAGAGACAGATGGTCAGTTATACAGTTTAGCTGTCATTATCCAAAAATATCTGACCACAGAAGGCCTGCATTGACTGATCCGAATCAAGTATTCTGGAGAGCTATGTAATAATTTGCAGTAACCCGGTGTGTGGAGTGTTTGTGCCCGTGTCTCTGTTCACTTGGTTAGACAGCAGTGTCTCCTGCACCTACATGTCTCTGAGGTAATGTGAGGTCATGTTGCCTCTAGCATCAACTCTCCCATGGGCCTGTCTTTTTGTCTCTGTCTGTCTCTCTCTCTCCTGCTTTCTCCATCATTTCAGTACATAGATAAGACCCCAAACAATGCGCTCACCTCCTAAACCAAAGCATTCTCCCAAATATTGTGTTCATATAAAAGTTTATTGTAGATTTCAGAATTCACACAGCAATTGTCCTGCATATCATTTTAATGTTTTGGCTCAGAATGGTAATAAAGGGGTTTTAACACACTAATATGGCACTTTTCCCGCATGCTAGTTGAAACATGAGGGAGCGTCCATGCTGTGTGTTGTAAGTAGTGTTTGGTTAGTCATTATCAGATAAAAGAGTCGCTCTAATCTTCTCATACAGGTGCAGACTGAGAGTCCAGTCAAAACACTGTTAAACACACTCAGAGACATCACACTGAAATGGTTTGCCCTTTGTGTAAATGGAGAAAAAAAATAGCTTTGCTGCGCTGGCCTGTACCACAAATATGCCTCAGATAGACATGACTACTCCCACACCTCCTCAACATACCTTTCTGATAAAATTATAGAGATGGAAATGTCAAGGCTTTTAACTCAGTGTCTGTGAGAGTGTTAGAAATGTGTTTTTTTGTTTCTTTTTTTTTTTTTTTTACAGAATGGTTGCTAAAAAAGGTGTTTTTCAGGCTATATCTGATTAGTGTTTGATATTTTTGAGATGAAACTATTGCTCTGCTGATTAATATAATGAGCCTTGCTTTCGATATTATAAAAATGTGTCAACCGCTAGATATTTTGCTGTATCAGATTTATTCCAGTGTGTTATATGTGTGTCACTTTTAGTGGGCATTCCACATTATTTACATGAGAGCGACACAAAACAAAATGAGAAGAAGCAGATCTGGACATGTCCCAAATAATTTAAATGAAGAAGAACACAATACAGGGTTTAGTCGAAACAGTACAGAATTGATGACTTTTGTTTTCAACTCAAGTGTTGCACAATGCAGAGTTGTTTTTTCACTGGTGCGAGACATGCCGTTCATTGGTTATGCTATGTTTGGATCCATCTTAAAAGAAAATATAACGAGAAAATAATAAATTATTTTAAGCACCTTTCAGTTGTAAATTATTGGATACAACACATTATCCAAAAATAGCCATTGACCCATGGCTATTAAAATAAACCTTTTTTTTTTTTCCTTCAATTGATTTCCGGTAAAAAAAAAAAAAAAAAAATAAACCATATAATATATATATATATATATATATATATATATATATATATATATATATATATATATATATATATATATATATATATATATATATATATATATATATAGGTATATAACATTGTGATATGAAATAACTAATTTCATAATAAAATTATTAATTCATTTATAATACACCCCTACATTTTTTTAATTTTTTTACCGCAGAATGCAGCGCTTCAGAATGTTTAAATGTTTCCCTAGCATCCTTGCCCTCCTCTTGATACATTATCAATCGTAGGTTCAGTCACTGGCTCTCAGTAAATGTGTAGCTAAATGGCTTATCAGCGTAATCTCTCTTTGCAGTTGCACTTGTGTCAAACATGGGTTTAAGTGATTTATTGAGTCACTGTGAGGTTATATATTGACCTGGTCCTGGGTCAGTCCCTATAGCTGCTAGTTAGGCACTGAAGTCAAACATTACATTAACTCTCACGACTGATTGCCGATGCAGGTTTTGTCCACTCCAATGCAGATACCTAATTTGACAGGGGCCCGTAAATGTTAAAAACAAATGCCTCTGAAACCAATTGGTTTAAAATGCAATTGTTGCATACATTAATGCATATTTTATGTAGTTATTTTGAGTTTCTAATTGTATTTATTCTTATGCTTCTGACATATTTTCATTCTTGCTCTTCTTTAACATATTTCTTATATTTTTTATTTAAGAAAAAATCAAGAAATTAACGAGTTCAATTCACTCCTTCCCTCTCCTGCGGCTGTCTGTGGCACTTTTTGATGACACGGTCCACATAACGTCTGCTGTTCGCTTGAGAGGATGTCCCTCTCCCGGCTGATAAGGCCCCCACTGTTTATGAATTCCTCTGGCTCGATCCAGTCACCCAACCCTGGAATTCAGTGGAGGAAAAGTTTGTACGTCTCTCTGCTCCCAGCTGTGCGTATAAAACCACAAATGTTATGACGCTGACAATCTTGACCGCTTATCTTTACCGTAACATGTTTAGTACACATGCATGTCTGAGCGAGAGGTATTTTACTGTGTGTGTGAGTGGATGTGAAACGAAGGCTTTGAATGACTCCAAGTATTATATGTCTGTGTAATTGAATTGCATACATGCTGCACATGAACATAGCAGTTGGGTCAGAGATCTGGACGTACAGCTGTCCCACTGTGTGACCGCATGCACTCCCAGCAGCCATTACAAATCACCATAATAACGTATACACAATTCTTTATTTCTGTCAAAAATCATATTTTTATATATATATATATATATATATATATATATATATATATATATATATATATATATATATATATATATATATATATATATAAAAGAGCACACAATCAGTTTTAGAGCTGCTTTCAATTTTTCTCTATTCTTCCGTTAGTAGTGTTTCTATTGTAGGCTGAGGGGGAAAACAATCTGTTATACCTCTGGCTATGTTTTGAGTTTGTGTGTGTGTGTGTGTGTGTGTGTGTGTGTGTGTTTGGAGTGTTGGGGACTGCTGTGGCTGTGTGTTTGCTTATCTCTCCATCGTGACACAGGGAACTGCGCTACATTAATACCTGCGATAGGGACTGTCTGCCTTGCACCTCTCTACAATGCAGATAAGCTTCAGCTCTGGAGGATTATCAACAGAGCCTGTGCTCACACTCACACACACACACACACATGCTTTATTTATTGTTTGGAGGTGCTGCAAGAAAGGAGAGAGTGTAGAAGTGGTAGTGAAAAAAAAAAAGATGGTATCAAGCAAAAATTGGCAAACTTTAGAGTCTTTTTTATCTTCCCTGATACACACACGTACTCACACAAAGATTTGTTCAGGAAGAAGGGAGTGTTCATGCTGTCTGTCTTTGTCTCGCAGGATTTTTATTCCATTGGAGTGAAGGGTGGTGACGTGTTTTGAAAGCTGTTATGATAGTGATACATTATGTGATCTTGACCACTGGATTTATTACAACAAAACATATAATCAAATAAATACATTTAATCCAAACATCCAAGAATTAAAAGAAAGCACACATGCCCTGACTTCTCAAGCTGAGACGTTGTTACGCAGGCAACTCCGGTTCGATTGTGTCATGCTGATCCTCCCTCTGCAGTCGTATACATTATGAAAAAGTTAAATTAAAATGAATAAAAATGACTAAAGCCCTCTTAATCCTTAAAACTTAAGCTAAGCAGTCTCGATTCTTATTGTTTTTTTGTTTTTTTGAGTATAAGTTTGGCTTCCAAAGCAAGTGTTTCAGAACATCTGTGACATTTAGAGTTCCTCATCCTCTCGGTTGGCGAGGAAGGCGGTGTGTGTACCGGTTGTGCCTCAGATTATTGAGGGGACCACGGCTATACATGTGCAGTATTCACAGAATTTATGATTGTTTTTTATAAGGCGACACTGTGGTTCTTCGTAGCCGTTCGTAGTGTGCAGCAGCGTCTGTGCTGCAGGTTATTGCAGGAACCTTGTTTTTTGTTTATAGCCATGAGTTGTGTGCAGAGTGTGTGTGGTATTGATTGTATTGTGGTGTTATTGTGAGGTTCATGACCATGGCATGGTTCTCCGAGCTCCCCCGTGGAGTTCCATCCTGCAAACACAATGCTAGGTGGTAACTCTTCCTCATCCTTACTGCATTCACAGCAGACACACTGATTAGCTTTTGTGTGTGTGTGTGTGTGTGTGTGTGTGTGTGTGTGCACATTTTTATCCACAGTGTGATTCATTTACAAAACATTCACATCAAGAACACTCAGAGGAAAAGACGGAATATTTCACACACATATGGAAGCAAACATTTAATCTTACACACACACTCACTTGCACAGACTCCTACTTTAATTGGGTATGAAGAGGTTGATGATTTTTCCCAGCATAAGCCCTGAGGGTGTGTGTGTTTAAATGGCAGTTTAAAAGAGCTTGTACATCTAAACATCTAAATACAAGCCTTGAGTTCTTTGAGCTTTGACACACTTTCTCTAATATCCATACACACAGGGCCGGTCTTAACACTCGGAGTTTCATGTATCACTTTTTGGCCTGTTTCATTTATGTTTGTTTGTCGTTGTGTGATAATGAGATAATTAAATGTGGCATCACTCTTCCTGTTATATTTCACCCAGCCAACCCCCCCCCCCACCTTTTGGAGACGTGGAACAGGCCAAGCCTTTGAAATGGATACTCTATCGGTTCCCAGCCCAGATCAGTGGCCCTGCGGCCCCTAGGACTCAATGGGGAGGGGAGGGGAGGAGAGGGCCCTGTGGCACTCGACCAATCAGAGCGCAGCCCTCACTAAGAGGTGTTGATGGCTATGGAGCGCTAGCTATCCATCATTCACTGTGATTTTAGGAATAACTTGTCTGTAATTCAATATCAAAGTAAACGAAGGACCCTTTAGAACGAATGCCATTTTAAAAGTTCTAGAGTTGCATTTTAATTTCAGTCGTGCAATAAATCATAGAAAGGCAAACAGAATAATCAAAGTTTTATTCCAAATAAGAGATCAGGTTTTGAAATATCAAATTTAGCAGAAAATATGCAGGATGCAATCTGACACCAAGGGAAACAAACCTCACTGAAGAGTTCCGAAAATTGATTGATATGCAGCACTTCGGTTTCTCGTCACTTAAATAGAACCCAGAATTTATTGCAATATTTTAAGTAATAATAACAACAACAAAAATTATTATATTTTACTATAGTAGTGAACATAAAATACATATGAATGAATATTTAGTCAAATCAGCTAGATGATTTACTGAACATAGATACAATATTTTTCCCCCTCATTGATTTAAAAGTGAAATCCAGAGAAAGGAAGAATTATTTATTAATGAAAAGCAATACTCAGCTGATTTAAATGCAATCTTATTGCAATGACTTTATTCTAAGAAAATATTTTATTACATTTTAAAAGCATGCAATTCCGCTTTGAGGAAAAATATACATAATTATGCTTCCTCTAGAACAGGATGAGACTGATAAAACCTTTTTATTTAGTTTGATGATGTAGATAATATATCACTATTTAAAATAGCTTAATATACTTCATTGTGCATGTTTATCTGTGTGTGTGTGTGTGTGTGTGTGTGTGTTTTTTGTGTGTGTTATGCAGCAGACTATCTGTATTGGTTGTTTGTTTATTGATTGTACTTTTTGTTTACTTTTTTTTTTGTTTTATTTACGTAGCACACAAGCGAGTTTCCTCCACCCTGCACTTTCTTCAATACGTGTGTAATCGAAGATCTGTACAGATAAAGAATTGCCACAAGTATAAGAGAGAGAAGGGCAGGAGATAAAGATAGCGAAATAATGGCTCTGTAGCATCACCGTGACCTGCAGTAGCCGGGCGACATTTTTATACGTCTCAAAGCAAAGGTCTGAAACAGTGCCGGGACAGCTATAACGAGAGCCGTTCTCTCGTTAACAGAGGAAGCCTGTAAAGAGAGTGAACAGGGTCCTCTGCCCTGGGCCCCAGTTTTATGAGCTGAGAGAATGTACTGCCAGAGCCGTGTCTGTTTATCTGGACAAAAATAAGCCAGTTTCAAGCCTCACTTTCGCACATGCTGAAGAAATGTGCTATTTACAACATTATAAGTCGTCCATTCAGCGACTCTTTAGCGTTCTGTATCTTATCTTTGTGTTGCTGTTGTTGTTCTCTGGCTTTTCCCTGAGTTTTCTGAGAATTTAATGAAAAAGAAAGTAAATATTTCTCTGGTAGACCACCAACATATTTCCCCACCCTTATTAAGTATGTGATATTAAGATCTTAAATCTGTTGTCGGCTACAGCGGGTGTGTGTATGTGTGTGTGTCTCTGCGGAGGGGCTGCGATGGCTTGTTTTCTTATTGCATCATTAGTTGAGGGGGTTGTGTGTTTACCAGGGCAGGCTGAACATTGTGGACATTAATGTGTCCTCCTGTGGTTTATGAGCCATTCAGAACACGTGCACCCACACACACACACATGTGCAATCCACAGTTCACGTGACAGTATACTGTACAGTCGAAAGAATCTGCACATGAACTATCCTGTACCCTAAAGCCACATCTTTTATTTTCAGTGAAAAGTGGTGGAACGTGTTGTATGGTTTCTTTGCTCTACTTCCACATACACACGGCTGTGTGAATGTGCCCTCATAGCTACAGGCCTAAAATTAACACGAGGCATATGTGACTCACAGGGTTAAAGGCTCATTAGGTGGCCGGGCCTGTTATTGGCACAGTTTTAATATTATTTACGAGCCTCCTGCAGAAAAGCATCATTCCTGTCCTCTGCTTTTCATTAATAATCACAAATAATATCCAGAGCAGAAGATTAGCCCATAGCAGCTGCGACAAGATGACACATACATACTCAGAATGAACAAATCCAAGACATAATGTCATTTTTCTCTGCCAAAACTCAGAGAGCATCTTTCACTTCCTCTGAATATGCATTTCTGCAATTTTCTGGTCAACGGGGATAGACAAATAATGTGTTAACTTCACAAGAATCAAACTACTTCTGATTTCCTGTCATGCATCAGTAGTTGGAGAGCGGTACTGCACTAGTGCATTTCTTTAGATAAAGAAAAAATGAAGTCATTCAGAAAATAATGTTTTGTCTTGGGGTAAAACAGATCTCAGATCTGTTTTCTAACTACACCTCCAGAACAATAAACCTGACCCCAGCCCTGCGGCCAAGGGCGGCGCGGCAGGGAACGGTTACGCGGCTGTAAGCAGAGTGTTTCTCTCACTGGCTATTTTCACAGGGGGGTGGGGGTGTTGAAGGGGGAAGGAGAGGGGCTGGGTGCACATCACTTTTTATTAGCTTAATAAATCACCTTTGTTGTCAATCAAGGCACAGAGAATAATTGGATATGGTTGAATCCTTGCGTGATGGATTATATAAATCATTCCAGATTAAATTAAAAGATAATGCACAAACTTAATGGTTTGTGTTTTGCAGTCTAAATTGCCTCGGAGCAGTGTTGTTTTCTCGCTTTATTGTGCGCCGTTTTTCTCGCCTCTAAAACCCTGCACGTTCGCCTGCCTTTTACCGTCCTGCCTCCACAGAGACTAAGCATGTGTGTGTGTGTGTGTGTCTTCTCGTGCAGCGTTGTGTGTAATTTTCTTCATCTTCTATGATGTGTCCGTGCGCTGGCGTGTTGTTTCTACGTCTGGTTTTGTTTAGATTATGTGTCTGTTTTCACGTCTGCCCCACAGCCCGACTGTGCACTCTCGAACACGAGCAATATCATAGACAATCAGTCCCCTCCCAGCTCATCTACACCCTCTGCCCTGTCTGCCTCCAAATCAGAATAAGGCAGATCTCATTCTGTTTGCCTCCGTGGCCCGGCTCGATGCTAACAGATTAACCCTGACATCCTCAACAAGCGGGGCTTGCTTCTCAGGTGCCATCCAATGAGAGAGAGGGAAAAGTTGACCCAATAAGGAGTGGAGCAGGAACTAAGACGGCAGAGGCAGAGAGGCTATATCCTGCATATTAGCACCGCGGCTGCCCTGTCCGTTTACATGCTGACAGATCCACTATTATCATAATCGGTCCGAGAACATGACGGGACGCTGAAGCGATGATGTCGTTTTATTTACAGGCAAAGCAGCCCCCTCCCTGCCCTGCACTCAAAGACCACGTACCCTGGCAGGCCGGCACAAGCGGGCGAGTAGGTCAAATGACATCTTTTGATCAGAGCTGTCCAAAGAGATCAGAGGAGAATGGCAGGTAATGGATACCCAGTGACACGCTGAATGGAGAGAGCCAGTGACTAGATGACTGCATGTCTCCTATTAGGAGCATCTTACTCGTCTTTGCTTTGCAGGCCTACTCTCTCTGTATATCTACACCCCCCTCCTTCTCTCTCTCTCTCTCTCTCTCTCTTCCAAGGCCTTCAGATTGACGTCTCGAAGTAATACCTAAATCAGTGGACTGCCACTGGCTAACACTCTGCATTATGGGTTGGAAAATGCCTATTATTTTACTGCCTAACGTATCTGCCAAGTTCAGGGGTTGTGTACATGGGAGAGACACAGTGACTTTTTTTCATTTCAGATCAGAGATCTTGTCTATCTTCTGTCTTTGTGTGTTTATGGGAGGGATGGGTCATGATTGTCACTTGTTGGATGACTTGTCTGTAAGTGAGGTTGAGATTTATATATGATGTTTTAAATGTGGGGCTTTAATTAGCGTGCTAGGAGCATGTTTTAGCTGGCACATTAAAGCAGCACTGCTACAGTTACACATTCAGAAGGAATTGTCTTTGGCCGTTGCGTCATGTCTTGCGCTGAGCGTCCTGTCATGGCATGTCAAATTAAAAGTAGTCAAACTATTAAAAATGCAAGAACATGTATTATGTAAACGCCCTCTAAAAACGTGTTCCTTAAAGGGATAGTTCAACCAAAAATTTTAATTATTTCAACAATTACTCACTGTCATGTTGTTCCAAACCCGTGTGACTTTCTTTCTTCAGTTGAACATAAAATGTATTTTGAAGAATGGAAACCATAGCATTTTTGGTTACCATTGACTTCCATTGTATAGGCAAAAAGTAGAGACTTTCCTTAAAGAAATTTTCCACAGAAGAACGTAAAATATGACAGAATGTTCATTTCTGGGCGAACTGTCCTTTTCAGACTTATTATTAGCCAACTAGTCATTCAGGGAAGCCGCTGTCTAGTCGATTTAGAAAATGCATTGTTTTTCCATATTTGTCTTTTTTTTTTTTGTCACATGTAATTTTTCTGTACATGCATATTTTTCTTCTTTGTGCACAGACATAACCATGTTTAGATTGTGGTGTTAATATGTGTTTTGTGTGATTGCGCGCGTGTGTGTGTGTTGTAGCTGAGCTGAGTGAGGCCCTGGGGATCACAGCAAGGCAGATCTGTTCTCTCCCATTACCCAGCATCCCTCTCTAATGGGAGACTGACACACTCCTTTGATTCTGAGTGGGACAGAGGGAAGAAAGAGAGGGAGGGAAAGACACGTTATGTGAGGCATTACTAAAAGAGGAAGAGGGACAGCAAAAGTCACTGAGCAAAACTGAGAGATTCTCAGTAAGGCACACATGTAAACTCATTCAAAGAAAATCACCCCTCCCTCTCTTCCACTCTCTTTCGGCCTCTTGGGAGTTCCCAGTGTTTGTGTAGATGTGTCTGACCTCCGGTTGCCCCGTAGTTTAGGAATGTGAGTTCTCCAAGTGGAGCGCATCTGAATAAGAAAGGCAGGCGGGTGGATCATTTGCTGGAGATCATCTTCCCCCTGCTTTATAATTGTTTGTGGTGTCTGTTTGAGAGCTGCTTCAGACAACAGAGCCACACACACACACTAAACTAATTATTAACTAACTAGAGTTCATATCTGGGCCCATTTTTTAGGACCCTATGATTTCTGCGATAGTCATAAAAACATAATTCACAGTTTAACATGGAATGTCACGGAATTTGTCAAATTTTAAATTAATTAATCAAAAGTAGGTCATTACACCGAGATATGGATTAGTATCTGTAAATATTAAGCCACAAAAGTAGATTTAAATATGAATCCTGCATGTTCTGTGTGTCTCTGTTAATGAACGGTAGGGATGGGCGTATCAATCAGAAGTATCGATATATCCATACTGACGCGAGTATCGGAAGAAAAAATATCGGTACTAAGGTGTGTTTTATTTACGAGTGATTTTGTTTATTTAATAATAATAATAATAATAATAATAATAATAATAATAACAATGCGTACAATATGCATTGAATTGGACAAATAACCTATGTTAGTGAATAATTGTGTAGGATAGAACTATTTTCCTGCTCATCTGAAAACACGAAAATGTTGCAAGTCAGAACCAATCAATTCACTCACTTCTGACAGGGCTGCTTATCAGAGGACAGAGAGAAAAAAAAAAACATAAATGTTTAAGTTATTTTATAATAAACAAATTGAAATTGTAGCCTACATAGCAATAAAATTAATTTAAATTGAACGTTAAAAGATAATATTGATCCTGTTCTATTATGTAATGTTACTAGAATTCATACTCTGTCAGCATAAAAAAAGTTGTTTTGTATGCATGCAACAGCCTGCCACTGCCACTGAAAATGAACCATGGTTTTACCAAAGTGACCATAGTTCAACTGTAGTATTTGTAGATTTGAATCATGTGTAAACAAAAAAACATATTTGAACCATGTGTACACAAAAATATAACCTAATCAGTTATAAGGTGTCCATCCCTGATGAATGGTGCAGATGTGTGGTTACATTTACTACACACATACTGAAGCGTGTGTGACGCTCGCGTCTGCAGTCTCACTAAATGAGGACATAAACACATGAACAACATCTCCAGAACTGCTCTGAAAATTTTGACCATTTGATTTGAGAAAAACTAGCTTCATATCACATGCACAGAACTGTAAAGGTATTCATGGCAACCCATCAAAAAATAAAAGTCTGGTTTGATTTAAAGACATTGTGCCTATTACTATTTTTCAGTAGAATGTACATAGCCTACTACTACTACTACTAAAATTAAACAAACATTATTTTTTAAGGAATAATCACGCAACATTTCTTCAATGTTTTAATTTCAATAGTAAATCCCCTTTGTTTGCCAAAAAAAAATAAAAAAATGCTTAATTTTCACTAATTAAAAGATAAATGAAATTATTGTTTTATGCCTTCATTTGATAACCAGAAAAAATTAAATACATTACACATAATTTCTGAAAAAAAAAAAAAAAAAAAAAAAAAAAAAATTAAGTTGTTTTATGCATTCTAAAACACAGAATTTGGTAACAACAAAAAATATGGCGAGAAAAAAAAAAAATCATAAATTTCATGGGCCCTAAACGTAATTTTTGTTAAACTTTTAATAAACTGATGTGAAAATGTATAAGTTTCATGAGTTTAATTAAGTAGACTTTTGATTAATACATTTTAATTAAACTATAAAAAAAATTAAAAATAAACTAAAAACAGTTTTTGGAGAAGAAATAAAATAAATAAATAAATAAACAGAATTTAGAAAAAAATAAAACAAATTTCATAGGGCCCTAATTTTTAAAATATATTTGACCAATCGATCAATCAATCAATCAATCAATATTATATATAAAAAAAGCATAATATAAAATTTTAATCAGTAAAAAAAAATATTATTTTTGTACACACATATGACAGGACATGGACAAATATAGATTTTTTTCCTCATTGCCATCTGATTATATCTGCACAGGTGAGCTGTAAGTTTATTTGGTGTCTGTTCAGTTCAGGAAACACCTGCTGTAGTCACAGATTTCTGTCTGTCCTTGAGAACATTCGCTCATTGTTTCCAATGTGACATCCTGAAATACAGATCATATTAGTGATGAAGTCAAATTTAGTTACACAAGCTTGGCTTGGTTATATTATTTGGTTTTTCTTTTGTAATGGCTGCTGAACATTTTTGAGTTTTGAATATTAAATGCAGCCTTGGTGAGATGAGATGCTCTAAAAATATCACTAAATACACGGTAAAAAGCTGGAATGATGGTACCTTCAATCCACACACTTTTATTTCTACAGATAGTCCTGTATAGAATAGCTGAGGGATGATTAGTGTTAAAATCTTATCTAAGTATTTATTTCATAATGTCTCTTTTTAACAGAGCATGGTACTCACTGAATTTGTTGCAGCACATTGTACTTAGAAATCCTGCCCAGTGATATGTTTTTTTTTTTTTTTTTTTTTTTTTTATGTAAAATTTATTAAAAGTGTATATATTGATCAATGTATTAATTGGCCTGGTGTGTTTATAATTCTGGATTTTGTATTTTATTTTTTATTATTATTATTGTTATTTTTTTTTCAGAATATTATTTGTCTTGTGGCTATTTAAGTAGAGGACGTGGAGATGGTTGTATGGTAGGACAGATGGCCTGATTATGTGATCTTTCTTGGGAGCAAATGTGGTCAAACCTTCGGAAGAAGTGTTGCCCAGAATCGTTGGGGACATTCAGGGCAGACGTTGGTGTTCATTAGTGATTAATAGCATTTTGAAAGAGATGAAACATGTTTTTACTCCTGAGAACATCCATGCTGTGCTGTTTTAAACTCTTAGTTCAAATATATGAAGGACTAGATCCAAAAAGCACATGTAAGGTTTTTATTGGGGGTGTCTCATGAGGATGCGGCTCCAGAACGATTTTGTCAACAGAACTGTATTTGGTCATAGAGTGATACATCATTGAAGTCGATGAATAAACAATATTTCAGCTGAGCAGTTACTGTAATAAGCAGTGCTAAAATGCTCTCATCAGAGGCTGAAGACCCCCTCTTCTTTTCCTTAGCAAGGGGTTTCTAAATGCCTGCATCAGCACCGAGCCTGCTTTTGAATATAAATCAACTTTTTGTTTGCACGTTATTGTGTTGCACACAGGATCATTTGTATGACTGAGCGCTCACGTGTGTGTTCGAGGCTGTCGAATCTTGATGTCGTGTAGGAGTGTTAACTCCAGTGGAGGTGCTATGGCAGCAGGGGGAAGTTCTGTTCTCCAGCGTGGTTACCGGTTGCTGTGCACATGCGGGGTGGGGGTGTGTAAACATAGACACACATACACACACTGTCAGGGGCTCTCCTGCTGAGTGGCATGAGCGGGCGATTAGCTGTGCTAGCGTCTGTGTTTACCAGCTCTCTCTCTCTCAGTTCTGCCAGCGCCGATGCACCTCCAGCCCTGTTTCTTTGCTTTAATCCACACCAGCTTGTTCTTTCTCTCGCTCTCTCTCACACTCTTGCACCACCTCATATTTTCACATTTTTATAATAAAAGATAAGAGTATTTTTAAAGATTCTAAATACCTGTGATTCTTTTTTTTTTTTTTTTTTTTGTTTACTTGAAAATACTTTTTCAGGGTTTTTGATAGCATAGTCGCTGATTCTTTCTTTAAGTGAACCTGAAATCAATCGGATGGACCAGAATTAATTTAATGTTCTTGGTTTTATTGGGATTTATTCATGATACATATTATTGAAAACGTAGCTCTTTTTTTTTTTTTTTTTTTTTTTTTGAAATGACTGTCTCTTTTGCTGCCATCATTCAAATGTATCAAACTTCCATTCATTCTAGCTACATTACAGTGTACAAGCTTTTCACAATTCAATACAGTTCAATAAAGGGCTGCTACTACTACTAATACTACTGATAGATTAAATCAAGTCACACCCTAAATTTAGGAATATTTTAGAAATATTATTTATAATTTAAATGCTTGTGTAGCATGCTGTTAGTTACTGCAGACAATAATTTTGACGAACACAAAACACTTATAGTGCACTGCAAGTATAAATCTAGCAGACAAGTGTGCAGCATCACAAATAAACATTAAAAATATCCAGCTATCAACATTGCTATTAAAGTCACAGATGCCACAGATGCTGTCCATAAACATTTAAGTTATAAATAACCCAGAATATTCCTTTAATGTGTTCATAAATTAAAATACCTCTTGTCTTCTTCTGGCTGCAGAGACAATGCAGGGAAACAAAACTTGTTAAAGTTATAGCCATGGTAACCATCACTTGGTAACCGCCATGCATTCTATAAACAAAACATAAATCATTCCATAGGTAGAACCCTCTTATCTTTGTTTGGTTTCTGCGTTATGCTCCTTCATCCATCCAATCCATCTCAATGTCCCGTTTGTAGGCAGGGCAGGCCAGGCTGGAGAAAGTGGTCTCAGTGAGCTCTCTCTTTCTCTCCAGCTAGCCTTGGAGCAGGGCCTCCATCAGTCAGTTGGCCTGGTCGATGGGGCGTCTCTTTGGAATCGATGGCACGCCTGTCTGCTTCGTCCATCCTTCTCTCTCTGCCTCCGCTGTCCAGTTGTGCCCTCTTGCCCACCCCGGTGCTGGACACACACACACACGGACACATTTCCTTTAACTTACACATTTGTACATTCACGTCTGGCCTCCCCACCAATTTGTCTGTGCATGTCAAATTGCAATAATTAAGCATTATCGATCTCAAATTCAATTAACTTCATTAAAGCAAGTCATGATAGCCGAGGAGAGATGGAGGGGACGTGAGGAAAGGAGTGAGGGCATAGAATGAGAGGAAAGGGGAGAAGAGAAGTGGATTGGTGCTATCTCATATTCTCTAGCCGCACACAGACAGCTTGTCTGCTTAAGGCTACAAACCATTTTCCTCCTAATGATATCACATTGCAGATAGTGGCATATTAGAGAGAGATACCTCCCATTATAAATGTGGGCTTTAGGGGCTATATATAGCAGCTTTAATTACCAACTACTTACTCTTTCACTCTCTTCAGCTCATCTGCACACCCAGAAGTATTGGACAGGGCTACCGACTTCAACTGCTGTCTGTATAAGTGAGGCAGATTGCAAACAAGAACAAATGGCAGCAGCTTGAGGGGTGTTAACTTGGTTCACATGTACTGTATATAGTTCTACTTTGTCCATGTATACGAAGAAACACACACCAAAAATACATGACAGCTGAAGGCTGAGAAATTTGTTCTGTTCTGTTCTTTTCTTATATGTATATGTATTTTTAAATGTCGAATCCTTTAAAAAAATATCACAATATCAACAAAACAATTAAGCAGCACAACTGTTTTTAACAGTTGTAATAATGTAATAATATTTCCTACTCTAAACTTTCAATACATACAAGCACACGCACACACACAATATTATGATCATTTTCAACATTATATACCTTATACCAGACAGTTACCAGATTTATACCTTATACCAGATTATTATTTTATTTTTTTGTGACTTTGTTATATATCATTTTATATAACTTCAAAATGTTTTTTTTTTTTTTTTTTACATTTAATTTATCACTTTAAAAATATACACATTTTATTACATATTCAATGAATTTGACTTCTGGTTGACAGTAGCCACTTTATTTTATTTAAAAAGTGCACCTTAGTTCTTGCAATCATTCAAATAATATAATAACAAATGGTTTAGTCATATTTGCACAACTTAGTTAACATTCAATCGTGTTTGCTTGAGGATTAGCAACCCTCTACGCACACCTTGGCAATATAATCGCCATTTGCTAGTATATTTTTTAGTTTAATTGCCAGACTGATATACTATTTTACACTTACACACACACACACACACACACACACACACACACACACACACACACACACATACACACACACACACATGATTCCAATCAGCTTATCTTTGTAAAATGGCACAGCTTCTTAAATCTTAGCTTCTTAATCAGTCAGTCAAGCATTATATTGGTTATTGGTATTATGATAATTAAGCACTATTTAATGATAGAACTTTAGTGATTAGAACTAAAACTTGGTAACCATGTATGAATGCATATTTGTAATTTTAACTGAACTTAAGACTGGTGGGGATGCTTAAGATATTGTTGGTCATTCAGGGTTTCTGTAAAAACAAATAGTAATAGATAATATTAATTATTATTGAAAGACAATACTTCTAATTCTAGTACCATACTAACAATATACAATGCACTACGGATCGATGAGCTGCTGGGTTCATGAATATTAATCACGTTGTCTGCGTTCGGTCAAACTGATTTGCTGAAATCAAAACAGGGATGGTAATAGATGAGCACAAGCCAATGAAATTTCCATTTGCATATTAGCTCCGCCCACTACCGGAGAAACCGGCATATCTTCTTCTTGTTCTAAAAAGCTGAATAATTCTAAATGAGCTCCATTATTTTGACAGGAAAATACAACAAAGAAAATATGTTTACATGTAGCATGGTGAGATTCTCGCTCTCTTTGCATGTGTGAGAAACAGCGCTATCAGCAAAGTGACGGCGAGTCGTGCGACTTCCAATGGCTAACGATAGAAATCATTTAGTCGCCCAGAGTCAAATTTAGTCTCATATATGCGAGTGATTTACTCGCAATGCAGAGGGGTGATTAGATTCATCACTGTGATCTGTATTAAAATTTTTACCTACTCTGATATGTTTGAAGACAGTATGTGCTCTAATAGTCCAGCCTAAGTCTGCAAGGTTACGCTCTCCACTGCTTAGAAAACAGCATTCTCTGCTGGTTGTCTCCCTGGATGTCCGAGTGTAAATTAGATCAAGCTCTTCTTCCAATCTGATGCCAAATCATTGGGAGGTCATTCTCATTTTACCCCCACCCTACCAGTCTTGGATCCAAGCATCCTGTTTTCTAATTAAAACAGCACCTGTGTGGTGTGGTGGGTAGGCCTGGACTGGTGCACTGGCTTCAGAAGGTCCAGGAATGAAATCTCAATATTGTTCCCAGCCAGAACACACAGACTCTAGGTGAATTGGGGGCTTGAGATCCTGGAATACAGCCAGGACATGCACCAACACTTGGTACGTGTAAGTGTGTGTCGCAGATTGTTGGGTCTCTGTCTCGTTAGCCCCTGCCTATGCTTTCTTCTCGTCTTTCTCCACCCCTCTCAGATTACCTTGGGGCTTAAGACCGATTGTTGTGTTGTCAAGCAGTGCTAATCATGTGTTTGGTGTCGGAAAATGAATTTTGAACAAAACAGACATGTACACAGAAACATGTACACACATCTCCCTCAGATTTGCTGAAGGGCGTACGCCTACTCACTGGTAATACTTACTCTGTGCTCTACATACAGTCAAGTTCAGGTCAAGGTTACAGTGAGACAGGCTTGTTTGTACTTGAAGTGATGAGCAAATGCTTTCTCTCTCAATTCAATTCATTATGTGCTTTATTGGCATGACAGTTGTTACAATGTATTGGCAAATTTATTTTATATTTATTCTCTCTCTCTCTCTCTCTCTCTCTCTCTCTCTCTCTCTCTCTCTCACTATCTTGCTCACTCGCTCTTTTTTTTTTTTTTTTTTTTTTGCCCATTGGCACCCTCACCCTTCTTTTTAACTTTAATTACCAGCTAATCATTTTGTGTAATTATGTTCAAGGTTGACTTTACATTTTACATGTAGTGGTTTACCAGGAACAAAAAAAAAATCATGTTAAAACCTCCACCTTTTGTGTGTGTGTGTGTGTGTTTGTGTGTGTGTTGTAATCATTGTGAATAGGTTTAAAGTGTATGAATTTGAAGGAACCAGGTTTTTACATTGCTATTTGGCCTTGATGTAAAGATCGGCTTCTCCCTGCTTCCTGAACGAAGGCATTGTTCTCTTAAACAGCTGTCGTTTTGGCTGATTCAGAACAGATGGCTGTGTGTGAGGGTGTGCATGTGAATTTGTGTGTGCTGCACGATCACAGTTGGTTGTGATTTGTGTAGGGGGCGATTCGATTTCACAGACTGACTGTGATGTGTGTGAGAAGATGGATCCTAATAATAATGCTGTAAAAAATCACGCTTGAATGGTCTTTTTTTTTTTTTTTTTTTTTTGCTTTGTTTTGAGACATCGGTAGGTGCTTAATTTTGTCCTCTTAATTTCAGTTTGAAACAAACATTCTCACACACATACACAATTCAGAAAATCAAATAGCTAACTATTAGATATTTACAGTTTAAACAGTTTAAATTCTATCACACTCTTTTTTTATTTATCGATTTATATGCAAACTGTTAATTAATAATATTGATAATAATACTAACAAAATTAATAATTAGTTGATCGTAATTTAATTATAAGTAATAATTTGACTCCATAAAAAGGGAATTCTATTGAGTTTATTGAAAAAGCACAGCATGCCTGAAGCCATGAGGTATGCACATTACAACTGCAAACTAAAAAGGGGTCTGTGCCTTTGCCAGTCCCTTGGGATCATTCTGCCAAGGGCTACAAAATAACTGTCCTCATGTTGATGGCATTCTTTTTACTTTGTTGTTGTTTCACAGCCAACCTTGTTGCATCACACCAGTACTGTTTTGTTAAGCTTAAATGACATTTCTAACTTAAAAAGATTGTTTTTAAGGGGCTGATACAAATTCATAAAATTACAATTCTATGTAGTCTTTGTTGAGGAAATCCTGGAATGTTCCTTGTATACATTGTATTTAGAATTAAATGTATATGCTGTGTGTTGAAGTTGTTGCATGAGTAGTTTGATGTTTGTGGTATTTAGACATGATAGAATGTGTTCACAGAAAACCAGTGTGTCCAATGGAGTGTCCTCTCTCTCCATTGTTTACATACCTGGTCAAAAGCATGATTAACTGACAGTCAGGAATGCACAGAATTATTTCAATGCATTACATTTCTTTCTGTGTCTATTTCTCTTTCTCTCTTTCTGCCTTTCTTCTTTTGCATAACTTCTACTGGAAGTTAAAAATAATATATTTTGGTTGCTTATTTCTTCAGGCTTGCACAAACATGACTATGTTTTTCATGAGCGTTTGCATTCACCAGGCTAAACTGTAAATAATAACTTTCAACTTTCTAATCTTTTGTAATTGACACAAATGTGTCTGTTGCAGGGATTTTTATGTCGGAAATGTACATGCAATCATTTTTATTTACAAGCAGGCAAGCCTTTGCTGGGTAATGAGTGAGAATGCTTTCTTAATTTAAATGGCGAGTGTGTCTGTTTGGGAATGCATTAGGGGCTGCTGAAGAAGCATAAGACATATTAATTGACAGACAGGAACTGCTGTCTCTGAGGTTGATACAAGCAATTTATTACTTCAGAAACGAATGCCATCTCCAGAATGTGCTTCATTAATTTCAAATTTAGTTTTAATTTCAAGCTGTTGCCCCTTGAGAAGAATAAGGTGGCAACTTCGGTTTGAAGAGTAATTTTTTTCTGTTCTTTTACCCCCCACTCCCTGCCGCACTCTCTTTTCAGAACAAAGGAGGAGAGAACCATAACTTCTTTATTTGTTGTGATGTTGTGATGTTGTTGGGAAGAGGAGGAATTATTGCTGCAACACTTTATAATATAAAAAAAGTCTGACTGATTGTTTTGTTTTTCACTGCTGGAGAAAACACACTGATGCCTGACATTTCTATCAGCTGTCTATACACCATACAAGGCATTGTAGGAATGCAATGTGTCAAATTTTCGACAATGTGATAACATGTTTTTTTTTTTTTTTATCTCTTTTTTTACCTGCAGCATATGTGCCAGAGGAGCTAAAGGAGGCTGCCTTACTAGATGAAGATGTTGAAGGAGAGGATTCAGCTGTGGAGGAGGAACCCGCCATGAAGTATGTGTGCCAGGACAAGGACTTACTCCTTAAAGACAGGCAAGGCTTCCATGACTCTCCACCGGCGGATTTCTCCAGCCATGAAATGGACAGCGAGTCACACCTGAGTGAGTCCAGTGACCGCATGTCAGACTTTGAGAGTGCCTCAGTGAAGAACGAAGAAGACAGTTCAGCCAAGGAGCCCCTCACATCTCTTTCATCAACTTCATCTGTGATGATGACGACAACAGCCACGCCAATCAGTGAGGAGGCAACAACATTAGGCCCAGACAGCCTGGAGCAGATGAAAGCTATCTATACTAGCTTCCTGACCAACTCCTACTGGTCATCGCTGAATTTGAATATGTCTCAGCAATCAGCAGAAAAGCCCCCACGTAGTCACAGTAGTAGCAGCAGCAGTAGTAGCAGCAGCAGTAGCTGTGGTAGTGGTGGTTACGATTGGCACCAGACAGCAGTAGCTAAGACCTTGCAGAATGTTTCACAGAACCAGAGTAGACTGCTGCACCCAGCATCTGAGCCAAACCTCTTTAGTACTGTGCAGCTTTATCGGCAGAGCACCAAACTCTATGGTTCTATCTTCACTGGTGCAAGCAAGTTCCGCTGCAAAGACTGCAGTGCCGCCTATGACACTCTGGTTGAGCTTACCGTGCACATGAATGAGACGGGTCATTACCGAGATGATAACCATGAGACAGACAGTGAAGGTGCCAGGCGCTGGTCGAAGCCTCGCAAGCGTTCCCTGCTGGAGATGGAAGGAAAAGAGGATGCCCAGAAAGTTCTTAAGTGCATGTACTGTGGCCATTCCTTTGAGTCACTGCAGGACCTTAGTGTTCACATGATAAAGACAAAACACTACCAGAAAGTGCCTCTTAAGGAACCAGTAACTCCCATGGCAGCCAAGATTATCTCTTCAGCTCGTAAAAGAGCCCCCATTGAACTAGAACTCCCCAGCTCACCAGATTCCAATGGTGGCACCCCCAAGCCTTCTTTGTCTGACCCCAATGACTTTCTTCAAAAGACCCCCAATCCGTACATCACATCTAACAATCGGTATGGACACCAGAATGGTGCTAGTTATGCATGGCAGTTTGAGTCACGGAAATCCCAGATTTTGAAGTGCATGGAGTGTGGAAGCTCACATGACACACTACAGGAGCTGACAGCCCATATGATGGTCACAGGACACTTCATCAAGGTTACTAATTCTGCCATCAAGAAAGGCAAACCTATAATGGAGTCAATGTCCACAACGGCTCCTAACACCATACCTACTAATGAAGAGAAGGTACAGTCAGTGCCGCTGGCTGCCACCGCATTTTCCCCACCACCACCTGCACCTCCTCCCCCTAGTATTTCCCCTGCCATGACACCCATGGAGATTAAAAAGGAGGAGAAGGAAGTAGAATGTACCAAGGAGACAAATGATATCAAAGACAAGAAGTCAACAGAAAGTGACACTGATGAGAAGTTTGAAGTCTCATCCAAATATCCATATTTGACAGAGGAAGATCTTGAAGAAAACCCTAAGGGGGGGTTTGACATTCTGAAGTCTCTGGAGAATACAGTAACATCTGCCATTAACAAAGCACAGAATGGCACACCCAGCTGGGGAGGCTACCCCAGTATTCACGCTGCCTACCAGCTTCCAAACATTATGAAACTGTCCCTGCGCAGCTCAGGGAAAAGTTCTCCTCTGAAATATATGTTTTCAGGAGAAGAGATCCTGTCTCCTATCAAAAGCCAACCTCTAATTTCTCCACCTAGTTGCCAAACATCCCCTTTGCCCAAAAACAACTTCCATGCTATGGAGGAGCTAGTCAAAAAAGTCACAGAAAAAGTGGCCAAAGTAGAGGAGAAGATGAGGGATCATGGAGCTAGATCTTCCCCACTTAGACGGACCACACCCTCCCCTTGCAGTAGCGATGCAGGGGAATCTGCCAGAGGGGAGTCCCCAAAGGAAAGGAGAGGAGCCAAAACCCCTGAGACTAATGGGAGTGGAAACACTCACAAAGACTCAAATGGTGATGCTCTTACAAAAGAGTTTCTGGAGAATGGTACTGACCATGTTGTCAAAACCCCTGTGTCTACCCTATGCAGCAGCACTGCTATTATAACCGACCATCCTCCAGAGCAGCCATTTGTCAACCCTTTAAGTGCGCTTCAGTCTGTCATGAATGTTCACCTAGGAAAAGCTGCCAAACCTGCCCTGCCATCCCTTGACCCCATGAGCATGCTCTTCAAGATGAGCAACAGCCTGGCAGAGAAGGCAGCTGTAGCTGCCTCCACTCCATCTCAGACCAAAAAAACCAACGATCATCTAGATCGCTACTTCTACCACATCAACAATGACCAGCCTATTGATCTGACCAAAGGCAAGAGCGATAAGAACAACTCCCTGGGATCTGCTGCCCTGTCCTCCTCTACCTCCACTCCCACCTCAATTTCACCATCATCAACCATCACTATGGCAAAAGCCTCATCTGCTGTGGCTTCCTTCATGTCCAGCTCACCTCTGCGTGAAAATGCCCTGTCCGACATCTCTGATATGCTACGCAACCTCACAGAGAGCCATGCATCCAAGTCCTCCACACCAACGAGCCTTTCAGAGCGCTCAGATATAGATGGATCGACTGCAGAGGAAGCAGAGGAGATCTCTCCCGCTCAGAAACGAAAGGGTCGGCAGTCCAACTGGAATCCTCAGCATCTACTTATCTTGCAGGCACAGTTTGCCTCCAGTTTGCGGCAAACGGGTGACGGCAAGTACATTATGTCAGACCTTAGTCCACAGGAGCGCATGCATATTTCCCGATTCACTGGCCTCTCAATGACCACCATCAGCCACTGGTTGGCCAATGTCAAATACCAGCTGAGGCGGACAGGTGGCACAAAGTTCTTGAAAAATCTAGACTCTGGCCACCCTGTCTTCTTTTGCAGTGACTGTGCATCACAGATTCGTTCCCCCTCTACCTATGTCAGCCATCTTGAGTCACATCTGGGCTTTCGGCTTAGGGACCTGGCTAAGTTGTCTGGAGAGCATCTTGTTACCAAGATATCACGCCATAGCAAGGGACTTTCTGAGAAACTGCTTTCAACCCAAGCACATTCTTTGGCCCATTCAATCCCCAACCCCAGCCCTCACTCACTTTCCCCCTCCCCCTCCCCAGATGAGGAGGCAAATGGGACCTCATATCAGTGTAAACTGTGTAACCGGACTTTTGCCAGCAAGCACGCTGTCAAGCTCCATCTGAGTAAGACCCATGGTAAATCCCCTGAGGACCATCTTATGTATGTTAGTGAACTTGAGAAACCTTAGCGATGGCCAAGGACAAAAACTGTCCTTATTTCCTGTCCTTTTTCAAGCCTTCTGACTAACATTTCTTAAGGAAAAAATATATATATATATATGTATGTATATATATATATATATATATATATATATATATATATATATATATATATATATTAAAAGAACTGAAAGTAATTAATGAAGAACTAACTGCACATAGATGCCAGAAAACTACTGTTTAGTTTTGGCACAACATTTGGAGTTTTCCTCTGGGGAACACTCATTTGACCCTACAGACATTACTTTTTTTATTTCACAATGAAAAACAGAGAAAATGATAACAAATGATTTTCTAACTGTGCAGTGCTGAGTGAAGAGGTCACTGGTAAAATATGAAGGTAAATAAAAAAAAGACTTAAAATGAAGTTGTATGTATTTGAAAGGTGTGTATTTTTTTTTTTTTTTTTTTTTTTTTTTTTTTTTTTTTGCATCCTTGAGATGCAATAAGCTGCATGCATTAATGAAATGGTTTAGTTCAATATTTGATAACTAAATCTGGGCTTTTCTTCATCTCTCTCTTTACTTCTCTCTTATTTTTTATCCTGTTCCCCCTTTTTTCTTTCTTTTTTTCTTTTTCTTTTTTTATGTGACCTAAGTATGCTGGTATCAGCAGCAAAATTTAACCCTCTGAGTACGCCTAAATATTTCTTTATTTACAACACCCCCAAAAGGTAAACTAATATATATATGTGTGTGTATATATATATAAAGAGGGAAATTAAGCGATTGGAAATCACCAAGTTTATATGTATTTGAGTGGGTAAATTCAAGGGTATTTTGACTATCCACTAAAAATCGCATTGTCTTATAGATCACCTCTTACACAGCTTGCAGTGCAGAAATGTATGTGAATCCAAAATAGCAGTTTTTAGTTTGCTCAAATCAGGGGCCTTTATGAATTCAGGTCAGTGTAAAAATGTGTACATAAACAGAAAAAAAACTTTCTGTCTAAATTATGCATCATTTTATATTTTTTAATTTAAGATGAGTATGATTATCTACTGGTGCACAATATATGAAGAAGTTAATGAAATTGTTTTGCACAATAGTTTTATAAATATGTTATTTAATCAAAAGATATGAAAATGAGAAGAAGAAAAATCACCCTAAAGTTTTATTTCCACCTCGTGCTCAAAGGGTTAAACTTCTTGTACAAGACAGTACTTGTTCCATCATTTCACTTAAATTGTTGTATAAAAAGATGCTACTTTATAATGTAAGGAGGAATTCCACAATGTAACCTTTTATTTATAAACACTATTGGTTGTTGTTTCATATTGTAGAATGCCTTTTTGATTGGTATCTTTTATTTTGTTGTTCTAATTATTCCTCCATAAAACCACACTGCAGCTTCATCATTCATCAATATGAAAGGTAACCATGGTTACCTTACCTCCAATTGATAGTTCTGTTACGTTTTGGCAGTTAATTTACTAAAGTAACTGAGAGCTGCCAGTGAATGAAAATCTTATGTGTAAAATATTGGCATGTTAACAGCACAGGCACTGTTATGCATTCTGTGCCGTGTTTCTTTTCTTTTCTTTTCTTTTTTTTATTGTTGTTGTTGATAATGAAGCACTCATTATATGACTTCATATAACCTTTTTTCTACTGCAGCATTAAATTGAAATTGTTTTGGTTTTTTGCAATAACTTGATGTGTCATGGCTCACAAGTCTGTCGGGCACCGGGGAATAAGAGATGAGCAGATTAAAGAGAACTGCTGTCAGTTAAATAGCAGTCGACAAGTGTGAAAAGACATTTGTGTGGCAGTAGGGGTAGACCACTGGACCTCTGACAGGTATGAGCATATTAAAATCTGCAAGGTGGCTTGTGTGTTCGTGTGTGCACTAGCATAGACCTCTGCTACTGGTCTCAAAAATATTAAGTGTTTATCTCTTATGCGGCAGACTTTAGTGGTGTCATATATTTTTGGCAGATCTATCCCATCACTCCTCTCATCTAATTCCCTGCCTGGTGACACATCGACTCACAACGTCTCCTAATATGGTTTAACTAGGGAAGCATCAGGCGAAGTGAAGAGTGATGCGCCTTTCCCTCTCTACAAAGGAATGTAGCAGATAATTGCTCTGGCATTAACTGTCTCTTTTTCACCATTTTCACTGTTGTAATTAACTCAGGTTCCCATTTTGCAGGGACAAATTTGTTTGGGCCTCATCCAGGATGACAACAGAATCGCATTTAGAGTATGACTACAAAATTCTGCTTGGGCATAGACTGCACATAAAAAAGAAAATGTAAATGACATACTTTGCTGATTCCCAGCTTGGTGTTTGTGTATGTGAGGGAGAAAGAGAGAGAGAGAGAACCTTTGTGAACAGATCAGTGGAAGTAGGGGCATGTGTAAGATATATCTCATAATGGTGGGACACTTTCTCCAAAATGGTTAACTCTGTTTAGTTACTGAGTATGTTCCTCGTCAGATCTGTCAGAGAGCATTCAGCATGCACACACACATACACAGACTCAAAGACGTCAGGAGCCAGCCAGGTAGAGGGGACATTGTGTGGTGACAAGGTGCTGCTGTGTGTGAAAATGCCAGCCTTCACAGGCATCCCTGAAGTCTGGCGGCATATTTAAGGTGCTCATTAGTTGCAAAGAAAATGTGCGTGAAATTGAAGTGTAAGAAAGCCATTTTCTCTCCTCTCTCCCAGCCTGGTGAGCCACCAAACTAGGGGTTATTAAGGTTGAAAACAACTATACATGGAGACATTTAACTATCAAGAAATGCCTACACTCTCCCACATATGCAAAAAAAAAAAAAAAAAAAAAACAATATTCCACTCCTCCCTGATGCTAATGGCATCTTTTTAAAGCTACTCAAACTTAAAATGATATCTGCATACAGGATGGCGTGTCTTGAGATTGTGTTGCATTTGAATTTGACCCATTTCATGACGGGGAGTAAACAAATTGTAAACAGGCGCACACATGCACAGCCCAAGGTATGTTTGTGTTGAAAAAGCCTACATAATTGCTTTGTGTCTAAATACCTCAACAATGAGTATATTTCCCAGGATGTGAGGAGCGTAATTGGTCTGTACACATAATCTGCTCAGAATGAGAGGTTTACGTGTGCGGGAGCGAACCACACATTGGAGGCTTTATCTCCATAGCGCTGTTACAAAAGACCAGTGTCTAAAGCTCAGTGGAACTCTCGAAGCAGCCCTCTCCAACACAAATGAATACTGTGTTGTAATGCTATTGAGCTACTGAGGGACTTTATGTATTGCTGGACTTTTCAGATAAACAAAATTGCGGATTACGCACGCCGGAGATGGAAATGTATCTGTGTTTGCGCTATCACAAACAAACACACGCAGAGCATTTTCAGTAGGCCTTTACAATCATCAAGCGATGGTACGTCCTGTCATAGTAAATTACAATCATGCAGGCGACGCACATCCACTCCTCAACAATCGGGCCTGATTGATTCACTACTGCGCTGACCCAAGGCTTCACTTTGTCTGCGGACCCTTTGAGGCGGCTGTCTCTCTTAACCTGTGTAATTTACATGCACTGTAATTCACTCACCATCTGCAGTCTCACCTTGGAAGCACTCCCATTACAAATGCTAATTTAGAGCACCTTATAAATTCTCTCAATCACACACTCGTGCGTGGACAATCTACACACACATGGATGAGGAAAAAGCGGATATTAGCAGGAAAAAAAAAAAAAAACCTCCTTTAAATCATGGGCGTGTCCCGGTGACCCCAACATTACCCCAAGGAGGAATGGAGAGATGGAACGGGAGGCGTCGTAGCATTTTGTAATGCACCACAATAGATCTTCACAATAGATCTTCCCAAAGTATCTTAAAATAATGCATGTGATGAATGTGCGATTTCCCTAATTTATGGGGCCTTGGTGTGCTCCCGGCTACGTGCAGGATAGAAATCTTAAATGGGGCTTGAACGGTTCTTTGCACAACAAGAAATCAATACACCACACATGTTAGGGAACTAGGAGTTAGAGAGAGTGTAATGTGTACTTAAAAGCTCTAAACGCACACCTGTAATCTCAGAATCATCACACAATCATAGTTGTGTGTGTGTGTGTGTGTATGTGTGTCATTTATACCTCTTGTCTCCGAGAGCCAGTTGGCTGTCAGTGGCTCAGTAAGATGACAAAGGGCATAATGGCGTTGTGCAGCAGTGTGCCACTGCAAATGTGATCACCAATCACTCGAGACACAACACACTCCACGCAGGAAGAGGTAATAAGGTCTCAGTGAGCGCACACTCACTCCCTCCCAACACGCTCACATTCCCACGTGGGCCTGCATGTCTATGAGACAAACATACCGGGGGGAAGAATTATCTACACTGCAAAAGCAGTTAGTTGCTACAATACAGATGCACACATACGCCTCAGTATTCATCACAAACGGCAGACGTTAAAGCCCACCAACACAGATGAATGAAAAAAGGCACTATAAAATGCATATAAAAGACACTAAGGGTGAATCTTTTAATGCATGTAACACAATAAAATCTGTCTTGAGATGGTTGGGAGTTGCTGATGCCTGCACCATGACTTAATTTAATACATTTTAATTTACCTTCAAAACAGCATTACTTCTGTTTGTACTGCACCTATGCTCTAGAGACAAACTACAATTATGCATGTTAAATGTTGTCATGCTCAGTACAGTGTGTTCATGGTAATAGATGCTACATAGCTGTTAGTAGGCTAAATGTGTGTATCTGATAGAAAGATTCACATACTTTACATAATGCATATACAATTATTCACCTAAGGGGTTCAGAATGAAATGAAATTAGACAGTTTAAGTCAGGCAAAATTATAAAAGAAATAAGAAAAAAAGAAAAGCTAGCTAATCTATCCTTTATTCAAATGGCCAGTTTGCATCTGTATGTGTATCATTGTCATTAATGTGTAAGTCTTTTTACCCTTTCATTAGCTGAAGAGTTAAATAAGCATGGCCCTGACATGGCTCTCTTGTCCTGTCACTCACCTCTGACCTTTGACCTGAGAATAGGGGTGAATGGCAGGCTAGAAGTTGAATTTATCCACAACCTCTGCTACTCAGCTTTTCCCAAGTAAAACATGGCATAAAATAGTTCATAAAATAAAGATTTAATATAGAAACAGTTAAAAAATGTTAGTTTACTGCTTCACTCGTATCCTCTTTAAACACTGTGTTGTGGATGGTTGGCACAGAATTGCATAATTTAAACATGATTAAAAAAAAAAAAATAGCCACAAATTAAGAACATTTGGGAAAGAGTGTTTTGCGACATTGAACATGTATGTAAATTTTCTTTGCATCCTAGTTTGGTTGTCTTACTTTTTCTTCAGCAAGACATATTAAACAAAGTATGACAATTGTGCTAATTAATCTTTTTGCCAACACTGCATTCACCATACAGTTTCCATTAGTGCCATATGGTTGTTGGATGATAGCCACTATATATGTGCAGTAGCATTAGTTTCCTCTAGGCCTGTCAACACCAATGTATGGCTTTCATCTTTTATCATTTACTTTTCACACTGTAACAGTTTATTTGATGTGATGTTTCATATTTGTTTATTTATCTTTCTTTTTTTTCTCATTTACATTCATTTGAAATAGATGTATCCAGTGTTCTTTGGTTTGGGGTGAATTGGTTCGGTTTGATTCAATTCTGAAAGTAAAGGCTACAGAAGTTGAATTCATGCACAGCCTACGCTGCTCAGCTTTTCCAAGCAAAATTGAACAGATTTTGTTTTAAAATATACTGCTTTGGTAAGAGGAGAGGAGAGGAGAGGAGAGGAGAGGAGAGGAGAGGAGAGGACAGGACAGGACAGGACAGGACAGGACAGGACAGGACAGGACAGGACAGGAAAGGAAAGGAAAGGAAAGGAAAGGAAAGGAAAGGAAAGGACAGGACAGGACAGGACAGGAAAGGAAAGGGTCCCTCTGTGAGTGTCGCTCGAGGGCAGTGAGAGAAGTGATGTGTGCTGATTGTCTGTTTGGCTTGCTGATGTCGGAGGGTTTGTTGCCCTAGGGCTCAGACTGGAGAAGACCACCAGAAAGGTCAGAGGTGAATCTTCTAAAACGGGGTGATAAGGGAAAGTGCTTAGTACCATTTAACCTGAACACCCCTCACACTGCTCCATAAACCCCTACACACACACACATACACATACACATAAACACACAAATTCAATTTTACCCCCATCTCTAATAGAATAACAGAATTAAGAGGTCAGCATGACCAAACTATAGCGAGTGTCTTATTTTGTGAAATGGCAGGGGCGGTGATCAGCCTGGGGCTGTTTTATTTTTTTTTTTTTTTTCTCATTATCTTCTGGCCAATAGCTTGAACAGAACACTATGCATGCATACTTTTGAGTTGTATATTTATGTATATTATTTTTTTATATTTATATGTATGCTCAATGAAACAGTTATTTATCAGTGAATAAAATGACATATCCCAGTACGATGTGTTGCAATAGCATAATATATTGAACTATATTAAAATTTTGTATGAAAATATTTAATTTTATATATTTATTTGTTACACTTTTTAATTAAATTATTAATGAACAATCTCTATATTTTTCTCTGAAACCTATGGGGACTTTAAACGTGAAACTTGCACCGTCTAGGTGTTCATTTTAAGGATGACATTTGAATTGATCATATGCACACTCTGAGTTAGCTAACAGGTGCACATCTAAATCCCCACACAAAAGCTGAGAAAAAGTTAATATATATCTCATTCATTACTGGTTGATTGCTACCTGTCTGTCAGCGTGGGCTGACAATTGTGGGCAGGGTTTGTTAGACACATGTCAGTGGACTCCAAAGACAGTTATCTTGTTCGAGATCCCTCTCAAAACTCATTATCTCACTCAAATTATTTCCACCCACAAGCTGCTTAATTAACACGCATGTCCAGACTCACGTCAGCTCATATATATTGATTACAACATCAGGCTCTCATGTCTGCCAAAGCTTTGAGTCAGACAAAGAGAGAGGAATGGAAAGGAGGCCAGGAGCAAGTAAGAGAACTCTATGTTATGTGCTAGCAAAGTTATCGACTCCATTTTGTTCCTTTCCGTCCTAATGAATTATGGGTAAGCGAGCTAATGAATGGCAGCCCTGTGAACAATGGGCATGTGGTAATCTCCCTTCTCGCTCACAGCAGTTGGGTAATTCTGGGTAATTTCAGGCTTGGCCTCAATCAGTGGTATTAGCCATCATCTCAGTCCTGAAGGGGTTAATTAGGGGCCGAGAGAAAAGCCTAAATTAATTGGCTCTCCTCTGGATGAAGGGTGAAATAAAAAAAATAAAGAAAGAGAGCGAGATCTGAGCTTTTTAATACATTAAGAGCAGCTGACAACAGCTAATTGCCATGGACATAAATAGAGTAATGACAGGAGAAAAAAAAGACACAAAAATAGGCAGGAAGTAACATTACAAATCGTCCTTTTCCAGTGTTTTCTGGTGGAAAAAAAGAGTGAAGTTTAATCTGTCAGCAAAAAGGTCAGATGTTTGGACAGGGCGTAAAAGGCAAACAGCTAGACAGACACTCAGAAAGGGGTCTAGGGAAGTATATGTGTGCTAGTGTTCAAGGGAAGGGAAGGGATTGGATGGAGGGGGGATCTGTTTCGAGACAAGCCCTCAGTGTTGTGGGATATGTGTTTTCTTTCCTTTCTCTCTTTCTCTTCTCTCTGTATTTTAAGTGATGGTATGGCGACGGGCATCATGCATCGGTGAGCATGAAACGGAGTTGGCGGAAGCGCTGAAGGAGTGCTCTCCTCCTGGAAGCCTCATCAGGACTTGTCATCGCTCTAATGAATATCATTTAAATTGCTTTGTATATGAGAGTGAGTTTGGATGTCGATTTAATTTGCGCATGTGTTTGAGTTCTTCTGCTTGGCTAGGCGAATAGAGACAGATAGAGAGCGGGAGGGAGGCTAAGAGAGAGAGCGTGAAGGAGGCAGACTAATGAAAAGCGAGCTGGGGTGACAGTGTGATGAGACTCGACCCGATCAGATGAGTTTGAAAGGAAATTCTGACAGGGCTGGAGAATAAAAAATGCGCACTCATGTGCACATACACACTCAGGCGCGCAGAGACGCCAACTACACACATGCTGCATCTCAGGAAGTGGCTGCAAAGTGGTTTACGTTATCAAGTCTACTGTTGAATCGTAGTTCGTGAGGGGGAGGGGCGCACCTGTTCTCATTTGCCGATATCCGCTGTCGTAGAGAGATCGCTAATGACAGCTGAGGAAGCATCCGCAGGCTTTGTGTATATGTAAAATAAATAAACCCGCTCGCCCTCCATGCGCATGGGAGCCTCCTCGGCTTTTAAGCGTGGCCTTATCAAAATAAAATTACAATATATGCTGATACTGTATTTCAACCCTCCCCTCGTCCCCCTCCAGCACTCATTCTGAACGCCCGCACAGTACTGAGTCGCACTCTGTGCTGTGCGCCGTGAAATATTACAACCTTTCCTGAAGCAAAAGATATAAATCCGCATTGAGGAATTGCAAAAACAGCACAAAGCATTCCCGGCCCGGCGCTATCTAGTGAGTCGCTGATGATTTAGCATTGCAGGTGCATCAGGACCCCAAGCTCTGCAGACAAAGCCCAACCCTGCAAGCTTTTTGCTCTCTCTCTCTCTCCTTCTCTCTTTTGCCTGCTTGCTTTTTTTTTTTTATTCCGATGGTAATAAATGCATCATTTGTAATTCATTTCAATTACTCAGGCCTTTTAATTGAGTCGGATCCAATTATGCCCTGGCAATTAGTATAATCAATTACGCTTTGATTACGCAGGTTTTCATGCTTGTCACTGCAGGATTTGGCACAGATGGGGGAAGTGCGGTGTGATTTCAGCCCATCGTCATCGCTATCTCTGTCCCGGCGGAGGATAAGGGCCAGGTAGATCTCGGTATGTTTTTCAACTGCACCTCTGATGCGGGATCTGGGGAGACGTGCTGATATGCTTGTCAAAGTCAGCATTCTGACTGCCGCAATTCATCTGAAAGTTCCACGTACCTCACTTTAAGCAGCACCTTCCTGCCATTCTTGGGATTTATTGTGAGCGATAAAATTTGAGCTGTGAGAAGATGGGTTTCAGCATCGTTACAGAAAGCACTTTTAAAGGAAAGTGCGTCAAACACCTTACACAGAGCCGCGAGGCCTTTAAAAACCTCATATAGCGTCTGGAGGGTGGGTGCATTTGAGCCATTATCATGTTATTCCAGCAATATCAACAAAGTATGCTGGGCATTTATATCCTTGATCTCATGAAGGGGGTAAACTATTTGAAATAGTGAGCTCATCATGGTGAGAGATAGTTTACATACTTGATTCGACTTCTGCAGTATTTTTGTGTTGTTATTTTCCTTATGGTGTGGTGTTGTCTACCATACTTTGATTGAAGTCAAGTGTTGTACAACACTGTGTCACTGAGCCAAGCGCTATGGTATCACTAGTCTATTTTGTTTCAGTGTTCCAGTAGCTCAACATCAGTTTGATTCCCAGACAACAAACATACTGAAAAAAATGGGACCTGGTTGCACTCAGTTTTTTTGATTAAAAGCATCTGCCAAAAGTGTACAGTAAATGTAAATGTTGCTTTCCTATAACAAGAGTATGAATATAATACAAGTCATGTTACTACAACAACTTTAATCATAAAGAATAAAATGTAAGAAATATCAGAAATGTAAAGTCATACGAACTGTTGTAGGGAAGAGAGGAAGAAGATTAGACACTTTTATCCAAAGTTATTTACAACTGAGAATAAGACAAACATAAGGATGCAACCCAAGCTCTAAATTCCCCTGTGAGCTATTTAATTAATGATATTGAGTGAAAAGTTCATTGAAATAAAGGTGGATTTGCCGTAGTGGAGGGATGCCAAAAGAGTTGTCACAGGAATGAGGTAAGAGATGTTATATTCAGTCCCTTTGTGTTGCGACTGATAGGATTGGATGAACTGTTTGTGTTCCTCATGTGAACTCCACTGTGAAGCCCACTGGCCACTTTATTAGGTACATCTTGCTAGTACGGGGTTGGACCCCCTTTTGCCTTCAGAACTGTCTTAATTCTTCGTGGCATAGATTCAACAAGGTGTTGGAAACATTCCTCAGAGATTTTGGTCCATATTGACATGATAACATCTCGCAGTTGCTGCAGATTTGTCAGCTGCACATCCATGATGCAAATCTCCCGTTCCACCACATCCCAAAGCTGCTCTATTGGATTGAGGTCTAGTGACTGTGGAGGCCATTTGAGTATAATGAACTCATTGTCATGTTCAAGAAACCAGTCTGAGATGATTTGAGCTTTGTGACACGGTGCATTATCCTGCTGGAAGTAGCCATCAGAAGATGGGTACACTGTAGTCATAAAGTGATGGACATGGTCAGCAACAATACTCAGGTAGGCTGTGGCGTTTAAACGATGCTCAATTGGTACTAAGGGGCCCAAAGTGTGCCAAGAAAATATCCCCCACACCATTACACCACCACCACCAGCCTGGACCGTTGAGACAAGGCAGGATGGATCCATGCTTTCATGTTCTTTACGCCAAATTCTGACCCCACCATCTGAATGTAGCAGCAGAAATCTAGGCTCATCAGACCAGGCAACATTTTTCCTATCTTCTGTTGTCCAATTTTGGTGAGCCTGTGCGAATTGTAGCCTCCGTTTCCTGTTCTTAGCTGACAGGAGCGACACCCGGTGTAGTCTTCTGCTGCTGTAGCCCATCTGCTTCAGGGTTTGACGTGTTGTGCATTCATAGATGGGATGTTGTTGTATTCTTTGGTTGTTTTGGTTTTCTGTTATTTGAGTTACTGTTGCCTTTCTATCATCTGACCAGTCTGCCCATTCTCCTCTGACCTATGACATCAACAAGGCATTTTCGTCCACACAATCTGCTGCTCACTGGATATTTTCTCTTTTTCTGACCATTCTCTGTAAACCCTAGAGATGGTTGTGTGTGAAAATCCCAGTAGATCAGCAGTTTTTGAAATACTCAGACCAGCCAGTCTGGCACCAACAATCATTCCACGTAAAAAGTTACTTAAAACCCCTTTCATTCCACATGCTGATGCTTGTTTGAACTTCAGCAAGTCATCTTCACCACATCTAGATGCCTAAATGCTGCCATGTGAGTTGCTGCCACGTGATTGGCTGATTAGCAATTTGTGTTACCAAGCAATCGAATAGGTGTACCTAATAAAGTGGCCGGTGAGTATATGTTGTACATGGAAAATTGCATTAATACACAGATACGCAATGTTTTACTTAAAATATATTTACTCAAAATTACTTAATTTGTAAATGGGAATTGTATAAATGTTCATTAATAACTTAATGAGAACATGTTGGTCTGTAGGAAGAATTTTGTCCCCAGTTGCTAGTCGGCCTCTATAAGATTCCATACTTGGTTAGAAGTAACCTTTCTGACAGACAGTGAGAGTAAAACAGACACATAATAGGATATTAAACTTTAACTACCCACTATTAATTCCAGCCATCTGGGAAAGAAATGGCCAACATTTCATGCTCACAATTTCATTTGTATCACATCAGAAAGGTGGAATTTATTATATTGTCTTTTTGTTTAAAAGGGTATCTACGGCACACACTAAAAAGTTGTTCCTCTCTCACTCTGGCTTTTCTCCATCTCTCGATCTTTAGCTCTCTCTAACTCTGACTCCATGGCATACGTCTTCATTTGAATGGCTTCAGTTCATGCCAGGCTGGAACTTTTATAGGCTGGGCTCTGTTTCTCCTAGAGAGCTGTAAACTGTTGCACAGACTAAAAAAAAAAAATAAAATAAATAAATAAAGAAATGGCGAGATCCCTCTTAATACTGAGAGTGATTTTATAACATGAGTGTTGAACAGAATTGGAGTTGTGGAACTGCACGACTTGCCAGCCAAAAATGGCACAGTTAGAAAATAGTCTGTCAGAAGGGTAAGTGTCTCTTGACTTTCATGACTTCACGGTGCCATTTTTCTGCTTTTAGTGAACTTATGTGCATAACTCATTGTTATTTTCAGTTTATTTCAGCACAAATGTATAAACATTCATTATACACACTACTTTATGATATGCTATACAAAACAAAACCAATAAATAAATAAATTAAAATAAAATAAATAAATGTCTGAATTCTTACTTTATGGTTACAGGCAAGTCTGATAACATTCCTTATATGAATTAATTGCTTTCTGTATTATTATTCTGTAATTTATTCAACCTTATGTCATTCCTAACCTGTATGATTTCCAAGCAACACACGCGCATAGAAAAAATAATAATAATAAAATGAATAATAATAATAAAATAAATAATAATATTTTTTGATTTTTTAAGGAAATACCTGGCCTTTTTTTTAATTTATTTATTTATTATTATTTTTTATTTATTTTTTTGGATCTAATAAAAGGGGGACTGGGGCTGTCAAGCACTAAAAAGTATCATAAAAGTGGTACTGATGAATGATGCGGTATATTCCATACTATAGCTTTATGCAAGGAAAAGTTAGCAAATTTAGTATATTCATTTAAAAACCACCTTAGAGTTAATAATATTAGTAGTGATGTCCAATTTGTGAATGAATCATTCTTTGAATCAAAATTTATCAATTAATTCTCAATTCTCAATTCTGAATGCAAATTGGACTGACATTTCTGAAGTTCAACTCACTGACTCAGTAATCAAAATGGGCAAAAGTTCATCAGAGAATAACAACTTTTAGTTTATTCATGTTGTTGTTATTTGAAAACAGCACAGTCTTCAGAATCTCTCTTTTTGTATTCCACAAAAGAAATAAAGATTTGGAACAACACAAGGGTGAGTAAATGATTAATAAAATCAATGTTAATTTTTGGGCGAACTACTACTTTCATCTCACCAATATCCAAAAAAAAAAAGATTCACAGTAAGTGTCCCATCTATCCCTGTGTTCTCACATCCTGTATATTCTGCTAACCATGTAGCAATCAAATGTTCTCCCACTTATGGGTCTTCCCACTTCTGACCCTGAGCAAGGGAGAAGGAAAAAACTGTCGGCATCAGTGTGGAAGAAATTGAATCTCATTTTCGAGGATCTCCCGGGTAGCTGATGTTTTGATGAGATGAGCAGTTGTCACGGCGAGGGCCATGGCCCAGGCAACAAGAAAAGATCTCTTCTTAACTAACCTGCACCTTGACAAGGCAATCAAGAGGCACGGGAGAGTAATTAAATGATAAGTTCATATTTGAGGGACAATCGAGTGGCGCAGACTCTCTTGTCACAGCTCCTGGCTGTCGTGATGAATACTCTTATTAGCAGCCGTGCTGCTCCCTGTCACAGGGGCCCATAACAGAGCCCCTCGGCACACCTGCTGAGACGGCTGCAGATAGCCCTCTGTAAGGACACCTGGAGGTACATAATGTCGGAGAATGACACGCACAAAAGGCAAAACATGGACGTGAAAGTCAACAAGTGGGATGGAGATAAGTCATGAGTGGGAAGTGCCAGGTTGAGCATGTTAACAGCTTGAGTCTGAGCAGGTATCAAGAGAAAATGGGAAAAAAGAAACTGCACGACTGACTGTTTTGATGCTCCGTAATTGAAGGTGGCAACCACTTCACTGCTGACTATGAGATACAATGTTTGTTTGGATGTGTCTCACTGATCTCCAGTGCACACTTTGGTTCAATCATGAGGTGGGAGGAAAGAACAAGAGCCACGTATGGTATTTATACAACATGGCACACTTCCCTCAAAGCTTTATTCAGCTTAAACATTTGGGTCACCACTAGGAGTGAAGCAAGCATCTCCTGAGCTCCGTTTGTGATGCATCTGATTGCAGTGGATCCCCCCCACCCCATCTGCAGTCCCACTTGCTGTAATCCCATGTTGTGTGCCACTGGCTCGGCAGGATGCCATTGTGATCCTCTCCCCATTGTGTCGACGGCATAAAGCATCCTCTGTTGTCTCGCCAACTTCCTCCCTCAAACACAGCTTGTGTTTTCAATGCTTACATCCCCCGTGCAAAGGAAAATAAACCTGGGCCCTTTGACTAGATCTATAACGGTGTTGTGTGAATATAAAGGGTGGGGAGTGTGCTTGAGAGAGAAAGTGGGAGGATGTGAGAGGCTGAGGTGAGTGAGCATTTGTAAGCGATACCCTCAGCCAAAGAAAACCATGAGTGAGAATCTGTAGATATGAGTCACTGCGATGATTGCATTTCAATATATATCCCAAGTACTTTTCCCTTTTAAACTGACGTCGTTGGCACTTATGGCCGCGTTTGAGTTTAGGGATCGGTATAAAGAAATAATGAAATAATAATATGGTAATATTGAGAGCTTGAAATGGCAGAAGGCCCCCGTAGGTCCTGCGGCAGATCATGGGGCAATAAAGTATGCCCCACTTCAGATTTCATGTTAATAAATCTGAACTCCAGAGACTCTGCTTAAATTGCACCTTTATATAACTTCTAAGTAAAGGTCACTCTTCTTTTTTAAGAGAATTTAAAGATCAAAATGGCTTCTCTCAGTGTTTCCATATTATACACCTCCATCTTGCTCGCACCCTTAAGCAGCATGAGGTGATATTTTTTTAATAATTTGTTCACTACGTGAATATATCCAGCTGAATAATTGTTCTCCAAACTGGGCTGAATCCAGATCTACAAAAATAGAATGTCATATTTTCCATCTCACCCTTTGTTCTTTTTAGTTTAACAGCATGACTCAGAGACCAGTTGTTGTATGGTTGTTGTATTAAGTGCCATACGTGGAAATCTCCAGGTAATTAGAGGGAAGGCCTGATGTGTTTAAAAGCTAGCAGGAGGGAGTGAGATGCTCACAGGGTTACGTTGTTCAGTCAATTCTGTGAAAACAACAACAGCAGCAGCAGGAAAACTGAAGTTTTATTGCAATATTGATAACATAATCTAATCAACAGAAATTACTTCTCAATGAGATGACAGTGACAAATGATGAACATCATTAAAGAATAAGTTCTCTCTCTAACACCCCCAAACACATGCCACTGACCAATGTGTTTGGGGGTGTCAAACTACAAATGACTTAATTATAGGGTGTACTTATAAACTGTCTCTGCATTACTGAGCATTATGTAATAATAATAATAATAATAATGACACATTTTATATAAAATAATATTAGAAAGTGTTGGCAGAGGGTGTTTTTCTCTAGTTAAAAATAAGAACAAAGAACATTGAGCTGCACATGTTGATCATCTGGATGATCAATTGAGATGTCAATCTGGAAAGAGTTTAAAAATAAAATTCTTCTCACACAATCTCACATCCTCATAAGCAAAAGCAATACTATAAAAAGGCCTGCTGCTGAAATCCTCCCTCCCTGCTCATCTCTCTCCCTCCCTGTCTCGCTGCTCTTAGCCCCACGGAGAGAGCCGTCAGAAGCTGTTTGTCCTGACGGCTGATGGATCGGCCAAAGACACTCGTCTCTGGGCACTTCTCTATATATCGTTAATTTAATGCATGATGACGTGGCCAATTACAGGGCGGCTGCACGCTCAAATAGCATGTCAAAACCTGTGTATCAATCTATTAGATCCTGTCTCTTCGTGGCATGAGTAGGCACCTTAAAGCAGTGGTGAGACACAGGGGAAGAGAGAAAGTGCTGACCTCATGGGGATCCGGCCTCTGATCTCACACAGAATAAAAAACAGCCTTAACAAGATATGCTAGCAGGTGAGCTTGCACCTTCCATCTGAATTGAGCGTTCATGTTAATGTGCATGTGATATCTAAGAATAATTAACTAAGAGTCAAGTAATGTCCAAACACAGGCAAATATACGTTGCTGTTCAAAAGTTTGGGATCAGTAAGATTTATTTATTTTTATTTTTTTTAAGAAACTTCTATGCAACAGTGATGCATTAAAGGGTTAGTTCACCCAAAAATGAAAATTCTGTCATTAATTACTCGCCCTCATGTCGTTTCAAACCTGCATAAGAAAAAGAAATAACGACTTTATTCAACAATTCGTCTCCTCAGCATCACCCTGTAAACAGCGTATTTTGTTCTGTGTCAGCTGCATCAGATATATCCGGATAGGATAGGAAGACAGCGATTCTGGCATGATGCAGCTGACACAGAACAGCATACGTTGTTTACAGGGTGCTTTTTTTTTTTTTGCGCACAAAAAGTATTCTCGTAGCCTCGTTTAATTGCGGATGAACCAATGATGTCACATGGATTATTTTACTGATTTCCTTGCTACCTTTCTGGACTTGGGAACATTTCAGTTGCGTTGCTGTCTATGGGAGGGTCAGACAGCTCTCAGATTTCATCAAAAATATCTTAATTTGTGTTCCAAAGATGAAGGAAGGTCTTAAGGGTTTGAAACGACATGAGGGTGAGTAATTAATGACAAAATTTTTGGGTGAACTAACCCTTTAAATATATCAAAAGTTGCAGTAAATACATTTACTAGAGATATTACTAGAAGTTATGAAAAGATAGTGCAAGATGTTGCCATAAAAGAAAATAAACATATCAAATAAATTAAACAAAATTTGGCTGAATCAAGTGTTCCACCACACCTGTCCTTGGCAAAAGGGCACAGGCTCCAGGGCTCTGGCATAGTCATGCCCCCTTGGGAGACTGGCATCTCACCCTGCTGTCATTCCACACGGACGCTCACACACCCTATTTGGGAATGATGCCCCTCTGTCACACTGATGAAAGTTTTGAATAAGTCCAGCTTAGGCTGATGAGATGCTGTATATCTGTATATATATCCTTATATCCAGGTGTGCATAATTATTTGGCTGGTTTTATTTTACAGATAAAATTAGTCAAAAAATATTAATTAATTAATTAATTTACAAAGTTAAAGCATATCATTGGCCAGTGAAATGCTCACTGGGTCAGCAGGGTCAGACAAAAAGAGGTGGAGAAGAAAAGAGACATGTTAACTGCAAAAGAATCAAGGTGAATAATTAGGTTTGAAACCATCAGGAACCATTTAGTCTCCAGCACCACCATTTTCCAAAACTGCAACCTACCTGGAGTCTCTGGGCGTGCAATGTGTCAGGTTTTCATAGACTTTGCTTGGGTAAAAAATCCTTAAAAAAGACCCTTACTTAATAAGAATAACATTCTGAAGTGCTGTGAAAAACATAAAGACTATTTTTTTTTCTTTTCTTTTTTTTAATAGGTTTTATGGACAGATAAGTTGAGAATGAATCTACTTGACTCTAATCACATCTACTTGTCACTCTTTCAAGAATTTGTCTTCCAGAATCTGGCAGTAAGTTTTCGGAGTTCATTTTTAGTCCATCTCCTATCCTGAAAAGTCTGTCTTGCAGAGATGGTCTAAAAATTAACCCCCAAAACTTACTGTCAGATTCTTGAAGATAAATACTGCTGTGCAAAATTCTTATGCCACTTGTATTTTCACCAAAAAAAAAAAAAAAACAACAGTTATTTCTATCTTTTGCTGTACTGTGTCAGTAGGAAATATCAGTTTACATTTCCAAACATTGCTTTAGCCATTAATAATAATAATCCAGTGAGATTTTTGTATGCAGAAGAAATCTGACAACAGTCAGTGCTCTACACAGAGATCTAATCTCATCATCATCCAGTCCATCTGGAATGACATGAAGAAACACAAAAAAAATCTCAGACAGACTAAATCCAGAGAAACACTGGCAATGTCTCCAAAAGGCTTGAAGAAACCTTCCTGCAAAGCTACAGTACTGTGAACAGTTTTAGGCACTTGTGTAATATGGGCCTGTCTGCATGTGCAAATTAAGCCCCTTTCACACAACGCATTGATCCCAGAAAATTGCTAGAGTGCCTTCTGTGTGAACGCAAACATGCCCCTAGATTGATCCCGGAATGGGTACCTAGTAACATTGCCGGGATCAGTCTTGGAATGAGCCCTGTGTGAACAAAAGCCAGGACCAATGCTGTAAAGGGTGTGTTGTGGTGATTGCGCATGTTATCATGCAACTTTTTTACCAGGTGTTTTGAAGGCATATCAACGTTCACGATGAAAAAAATATGTGCAAACTGGAATGAAGCAGAGATCAGGGAGCTCCTCACAATCCGCACTGAAGCTGAGATTGTTCGCAAGCTTAGTGAAACGGTATGCGTGACATTATACGTCATATCCTAATGTCACGTGTCTTTACAGGGTCATGGGATGTGTGTGAATGCATGCACAGATTCCGGAAAATCACTGGCAGTGTGAATGAGCCAAAATCAAACCATCCGGGACAAATCATGGGACACGTTTTCCAGAATCTCTGTGTGAAAGATGCTTTAGGGAGTCTATCCCGCAATAGCCCTCAAGCTCTTTTCTTGTTCGCTCTCTCTTTAGTCTTCCTTTCCGCCCTCTCTCTTGGGATTTCATATCTGATGGAGAGGCTGTAAAGTTTGTCTGCTTTAGCTCACTCACTCTTTGATGCTGTCACATTTGATTGACTCAGAAAGTTCTGGCCCATCAAATGCTTGCAAATGAGAAACCCTTGTACATGGAGTAACAATTGTGCAGCCAACAGCATCCTGTTTCATCCCCACCACAAAGCAGCAGTAACCTTGGCTTCCCAAACTAAATCCAGGCCCCAGTTTGTTGTGTCACTCACCTAGACTGGAACTGACCAAGAAAAGGAACTGAACAAGGTGATGAAGAGAACAAGATGATCAAGAAAAACTGGTTGTTCCAAAAGCAGATTGCTCTTGACTAGCTTTACCAGCAACACTTGGTGCACTGAAGTTTATGTTGGTATTAGGAAGATTGTGCACAATTCGGAATTGAATTAAGAATGCCAGCTGAATTTGAATCGAGGTAGCAAACCTGATGTAGAATTGTCATTCAAATTTAAATATAAGGAAGTAAAATTAAAATTAATGAAAATTCATATAACTTAAAATTTGTCTAGACAATCTTTCAGTGTTGGCTTGACATTTTTTTTTAATAATAAACAAACAAACAATGGTAATAAACTGGTCTAGACATTCAAGAAATGTATTCCTCATGCTAGATGTTGGAAAAAGTGATACATATGTAAGAAATGTATGAATGTTGAGAAATGATGCATAACTGGCAGTCTACTCCACACTAAGATGGCTGAAGATCTTGTTCTAAATATGTGACATTTGAAAAATCACATGATTGCAGAGCATGTAGGGCAAATTGCAGTCAAGATCCACAAAATCTTCAAATCTTCCTAAGCTTCCACTCGTTTTCCATCCACAGTGAGACTTCTGTCTTTTTCTCCAGTCCCAGATGCCTGTTTGCATACGGTGCTTGTAGCAGTGGCTCTTTTCTTCAATCTTGTCGCATTAGCATATGCTCGTGACAGCTCTGGATGCCAGTGGGTGGATCTCTGCACCTCTCGTGTGAGGTAGAGGGCATCGCTTGTGTCGCACTGTCTCTTATGTAAACTGTAGGCTTTAGATGGAGCTCAGCTGACGAGAGCCACGATGTGACGTGGCCTGGAGTGGACCCGACAGGCCCTGATCGCCCGAATGACAGAACTAATCTCCAGACCCGGTGCCATGCTCCGAACTGTGCTCTGATCAGCTCCCATTAGAACTAAACATTTTTGAATGATTTGGAATGAAATCAAAATCAATTTGCGCAGCCCTCTATTCCCAGCCGTCCCCCTGGGCAACGGGCCTTGTCACATTCTACTGTGCCGAAATTGACGTTTTGACACACGCATACAGGGGGAAAAAGCATGAGAGTAAGCGAGTGGGGGGTAGACGAATGAATGAAGATGAGAAAAGGCGAAGCCCGATGAAGATGAGGCGCTGGTAGTTTAGGAGTACTCCAACGTGTCACTGCTGAGGAAGGACAATCATGAGCTGTCAGTCAACTCATTTGCAGGACTGGAAGCCTTTAGCTTAGTGGAGAGTTTCCCTGACTCGTGGGGTTTGTGCCCATGCTCTTGTCCGACCCATGCTTCAGCTCAGTAGGCTAAGATTGACAGAGTGAGAGGAGACAGGTAACCATATGTACAGGTCTGTGATGCAAGGTTTGAATGACGGGATTTGTCACAAGTTTGGACATGGTGAAATGTTATTGGCAGGCCAGCTTTTGCCTGGGAATACAACTTTTTTTTCCTTTCCCCTGCCTGTGACATTGTACATCTGCCAGAGACATGCACGTCTAGGCAACAAGATGGGGAAGAGAGACAGAACGAGAGATTCGTTGTGTCTCTTTGCGTATCTGCATGAGATATATACGCCTGTGTTTGTATACGCTCACGTTCGAGCGTATATTTGCGAGTGTGTGCGTGTGTACATCGAATCAGGTCACTGTGAGGTGAGTGCCCTTATCAGGCATGCACAGAAGATGTCGTCCGTTTGCAGTGACACAGGCTGCGATATCAGGGCTCTGCTTGCAGGGGAGATGTACTCTTTGTCGTTTTGACAGTTTTGGGTGGGCTCAGTGCATTTCACGGTGCACACAGTGTGAACTTTGCTGAAGAACCGTCAGTCTCTCGCTGTCTTGTGGGGATTTCAATCTTAAACAAAACAGGGAGGGCGTAAAAGAGTGTGGATATCACACACAGGATCCGTTAATCAGTCCTAGTACTGTATCACTGCAAAAAGCTGATGTGTTTTTTTTTTCTTTCTTTTTTTTTTTTTTCTCTCTCCTGTATTGGAGATGTTATTACTACAGAAATGTTCAAAATAACTTCATAAATTGTAGGGAAATTAACTGAAGCCGGCACCCACAGGCAGACATGCGTTTAGCTGCCACCTCCATTGTTTTGTTAGAACACAAACATATGGATAATAACAATGATGTTGTTTACTTACCCATGCACTTGGGATGAAAATAAGTAGAGTGTCTTGGATCCATCTTGGTGTAATGAAATTATTTTTGGTTGACTTTACTTAATGATATAATTAGTCTTTGTTGTAATGATAATTAATTACTCCATAATTAAAGGTCCATCAATGGACATTAATTTAAAGTGTTGGCTAATTAATCTTTTCTTTGATGATTGCACCTGGATATGTGCTTTGCCTTAAGCAGATGTGCTGCTCATGGCCAGCCAGAGCAGAAACATCTGGAGCGACTTCACGTGTGTGATGATGCTTCCACTGGTCAGTAGCCAAGTGTAGATATGACACTCTTGCTAAATGAGCAAATCGGAAATGTCAGTTCATTGTATACTTGCTGACATTGAGGGCTAGGCTCGCTGGTTTGGGGGTCCATATGTCACTTTTGACCCCGTGGAGACGCAAAGCCTTCACTGTGATTAGTCATGGATGCACGCTTGACTTTAACATCCACTGAGAGGCGGAAATCTTGCTTGGATTTGTCGGATGGAGTTGTCGGATACTGTGGAACATCTTTAGCAATTGCACAGCAGCCAAGAAGAACACAGGAGTTTACAATTAGATGAAAGGTTCAGATGCTAATGTCAGCCACTGGTCAGAAGGTTTTTTTTTTTTTCCCTACATTTATATCTAGAAACCTACAAGCCAATATTTAAGCACGGTATGTAATATTGTCATATTCTATCTATCTATATGCATGACATTATCTGAGCACATTACAAAGCTATTCAACTTCAAATACATACAAATCCGAACACCTGTGTCAGAAAATCACTATGCACAAAGAGTTCAATTGAAGTACAGCCATAGCAGTGTTGCTGACATACGTTGCATTTCAGAAACCCTGAAAACATGTACATATATGTCATCTTTGCATGCAGTGTAACACAACGTAAAAGATAATAATGTTGGAAAAAACAAAAACAAAAAACATACAGTGTGTATATATATATATATATATATATATATATATATATATATATATATATATATATATATATTTTTTTTTATTTTATTAGTAAATAAAATAAAATAAAATTTTTTTAAATGTAAGGTAATAGGATAAGTGTTGAAGTTAGGTTCTAACCAGAAGTCCAATAAGCAGTAAGTACAGGATATACAATGTCTACAATATGTTACAAATCGTCGCTGCCCGATGAAACTCACGTATGTCCAAAACGGTTACTTTTCAGGAAGTGAAAAAAACACCGTATTTCAAAAGCAGTTGAATGTATCGTTGTCATACTTGGTACGGCATCTTTACATGTAACCATATTCTTGCCAGTGTAATGATATAATCCACATTTGACCAAAATTGAGTTTAAATGGACATACGTGCATATTTTACAGTAACGGTGGTCGATACGCGTTCTTCCGATCATTAATTAGAATGGCCAAGTCGCGTTTGACTAAGAAAAAAAGTTTGAATCTTATCAATGAGACTGAGTTTATTTACATACTAGCATGCAAACTAATCTGTGAAGAACTAGATTAGAACTAAACTGTGGAGAGCTTCAATGTCGTACTTTCGTCAGTCAGGTTCACAAATATAAAAATAAATAAAAATATTCGGTGACAATTACTTTGTCTAGACCATTTACCGATAAATAATAGTTGTGAATATATAATAAACTTGAGAACAGTTGTCAAAAACAAACGTTTGCTGATACTTTACCTCACAGTGTTATTCGGCTATCCAGTGCTGAGCTTCGATGAAACTTCACGAGACCGGCGAGATGCTTCCACAGGGCGGGAGATACGCGGCGTGATTGACAGCTTTGACACCAAATGGATATACGTGAAAATCAGATGACATGATTTCACAACTTTTCATTGGCCATTTAGATATGTGAAGCATACTGTATACGGAAATGAACCTGGACATTCAATCCGTCGAAAAATCTCAAAATCGGCAAAATGGACATACGTGGCTTTCATCGGACAGCGTACAATAAATATACAAATAAGGCAGTACTATGGACATAATTTACAGATTTTAAATACTATCAGCATGATATACAGATAGGGGTACTATGAACATACTATACAGATGGATTATGTATTAAGTGGATGTACACTATAAGCAGAAACTATGAACATATGAACATCATTTACACTAGTGCAATGGACAGTAAAAATAAGTGCATAGAAAATATAAAATATTCCAGAGTGCAAATGGATCATTCAGTATTCTGGGATGAACAGATAGTAGTGCAAGTAATTTGTTTGTTTGTAAACCAGATGTAGTGATGAGGTTTTTGGTGTGTGTGGAGGGGTGGTGGTGTTGGTGTGGGTGTGTGGGGGGGGGGGGGGTCGTGGGGGTGGTCAAGTGGAAGAGTTCTGTAAGGAGACAGCTGTAGGGAAAAAGCTGTTCCTGAATCTGCTGGTCCTTGCCCGGAGGCTCCTGAAGCGCCTGCCGGAGGGCAGGAGGTTGAACAGTCTATGGTCAGGGTGAGAGGAGTCCTTAAGAATGCTGCGAGCTCGAAGTAGACAGCGTTTCCTATGGGTGTCCTCAATAGCAGGAAGTGGTGTCCCTGTGATGCGTTGGGTGGTTTTCACCACCCTCTGCATTGCCTTGTGGTCAGCAGCTGAGCAGTTCCCATACCAGACTGTGATACAACTGGTCAGGATGCTCTCGACCGCACACCGGTAAAAGTTCACCAGGATGGCTGAAGACAGCTGGTTCTTCTTCAGTGTCCTGAGGAAGAAGATGTGCTGGTGAGCCTTCTTGACCAGGCTGGAGGTGTTTGTAGTCCAGGACAGGTCCTCTGAGATGGTGGTTCCCAGGAACTTGAAGCTGGAGACACGTTCAACAACCATCCCGTTAATGTGGATGGGGTCATGCGTGCTTCCTTTCTTCTTCCTGAAGTCCACAATGAGCTCCTTTGTCTTGCTGGTGTTAAGGAGGAGGTTGTTGTCAGCGCACCATGTGGCCCGGTGCTGTACCTCTTCCCTGTAGGCAGTCTCATTGTTGTCACTGATGAGGCCAATCACTGTGGTGTCGTCTGCAAACTTAATGATGGAGTTGGATCCATGCACAGGCTTGCAGTCATGGGTGTAGAGGGAGTAGAGGAATGGGCTCAGCACACAGCCCTGTGGTATGCTGGTGTTGAGTGTGATGTTGGTGGAGCAGGTGTGGCCTGACCTAACATGCTGAGGTCTGTTGGTCAGAAAGTCCATAATCCAATTGCAGAGGGAGGTGTTAATGTCCAGGTCTCCAAGTTTTGTGGTCAGCTTGGAGGGAATGACAGTGTTAAATGCTGAGCTGAAGTCAACAAACAACATCAGTACATATGTGTTGTTATCGTCCAAGTGTGTGAGTACAGAGTGCAGCACTGTGCATACTGCATCCTCTGTGCTCCTATTTCTATGGTTAGTGTGGGTCCAGTGTGGGTGGGAGGCAGTATTTGAGGTGTGCTAGGACCAGTCGCTCAAAGCACTTCATGACAATAGGTGTCTATGGGGTGCTATGGGGTGGTAGTCATTCAGGCACAATGGGGAGGAGTGTTTCGGCACTGGCACAATGGATGTGGACTTAAAGCATGTTGGCACAGTTGCTTGGGTGAGGGACAGGTTGAAGATGTCTGTGAAGACCCCTGCAAACTGCTGCTCTGCACTTGTCCTAAGCACACGTCCAGGAATGCCATCCGGACCAGCAGCCTTGTGTGCGTTGATCAATGTAGAGCCATCTGTGGAGGTGAGTTTAAGGGGGTGGTTGTCTGCTGAGTGTGTGATCTTGGTGGGCGTCTCCTTGTTGTCGCTGTTGAAGTGAGCATAAAAGTAATTTAGCTCATTAAGGAAGGAGACGTCTGTGACCGTTGGAGTAGAGTTGCTTTACTTGTAGTCATTGATGACCTGGATGCCCTGCCACATGCGTCCGGGGTCAGAGTTGGAAAAGTGTTCCTCTACCTTTAGCTTGTAGCAGTACTTGGCCTTTTTGATGCCCCTCCTCAGGTTAGCCCTGTATTTGCTGTAGGCCTGAGCGTCATCTGACCTGAAGGCAGTGTTGCCGGCTTTCAGCAGGAATCGCACCTCCTAGTGAACTCCCGCGACAGATAAAAAGGTCTACACTTAACCATGAGAAACTCTAGGTTAGCTGAGCGGTGTCTCATAACAATGACAGTGTTTGTACATCAAGCTTTGTTAACATAAATGCACAATCCACCACCTCTTGTCTTGCCGGAGTCATCTGCCGTTCTATCTGCCTGGAGCTTGTAGCGTTCCGGCTAGCTCAATAGCATTACTGGGTATGTCGCTGTGTAGCCATGTTTTTGTGAAAACAATGACATTGCAATCCAAAAGTCTCTTACTGTGGGTGATGCAAAGTCGTAACATATATAACATATAGTCGTAACCATTTTGTTCACCAGTGACTGCACATTAGCAAGAAAAATTCTGGGTAAAGAGAGCCGGAGTGGTGTTAGCTTTAGCTTAGCTCTTAGATCTCCGCGCTTCCCCCGCCTTTGTTTATGATCTCGACGCCGCCTGCGAGCACTTCCGCCTGGCCGGGTAGAGTGCTTAGCCTCAGGTGTTCTGGAGATCTCAGGGATGAGTCGAAGATTGGTGATAAAACTGTTGGAAAAGTGCTCACCAATATCCAAAAGCTCCTGTCGGGTGTAGGATGTTAAGGCAAAGCTGTTCAGTACGAACAGACCTGAGATGAGCAGGAAAAATACTGCAAAATTGCAAAATCTGAAGAGACGCCGAGCCTCGCGATGTGTATGCACCACCATCTTGGTATAATGTTCAACAATGCAAGTATATTATGTTGGTATACTGTAATGTTCACAAAGCCATCTTGGTCTAACAATATATAAAACACATCTGTGATATATAAAACACATCTGTGTGTCCCTCAAGATGAAATTAGATGAAATCAGTCACTTTTTCTTTACTAATGTTTACCCGTTTCAGCTACAGTAGGCAGGTGATTAGACAGAATGAGGGACAGTGGCAGCAAAGACCTCTCTCTCTCTCACTCTCATCGCTAATGAAGAGTCACATGCGTGCAGCACTCTAGCTTTGACAGACACAGTGTCAATCATCACCACGGAAACAGACCCCATGATGTCACCCAGCTGGCCCCACTCGACAGCTGATGGGCATCAGAGACAGAGCCGATTCCTTTCCTGCACTCTGATTGGCTGGATTATTCTACTGCAGTGCTAATGACTATGTTGCAAAATGGCTGTAATCTCATTATGGCAAAAACAACAACAAAAAACCACAGGATTTATTCCTCTCACATGTACACACTCCAAAATGTGTGTGTGTGTGTTTTTTTTTATATATGGTTATTTATTTCATGATTTCTCATGCAATTTAATTTCAAGTATTTTCCCTCTTGTATTATTCTTTATACTATGTATTTGCTACAGATGTCTTTCTTGTTCTCCTTTCCCCCTCACATTTCAATTTTGTGGGTAAACCTACAGAAAGACATCTACACAGAAAACACAAAGGCACACCATCCTACACTAATGTAATTCTTAGAGTATAAACAATTTAGCTGACAAGTGCTGCTGAATGTCAGGAGGCTGTAGTCAAGCAGAGAGGAGGAGGAGAGGGGTGAAGGGTGTACAATAAATAGACTGCACACTCCCATGGGTGTAATCTCGCTTTGTTTACGCTACCAGAGTGTTATTTTAGCTGTCTGTTTGGGCCACAGCTAGAGTGACGATATGGATACACTATCTGTGAGAGGGTTGGCTGCACAACTTGACTGTCTGTACTAATGAATTAACATGGATTTAACATTTTACACACAAAAAGACACAATTATCTGTTTACATTATCATGCAATATGGTCATATACATGTTCATTATACTATGAAAGTAGAGTTCTTACCCTTACAAAAACAGAATGGTGGTACAGTGGTGTTTATACATAAATTATACTTACATTTGCACACATACATATAAAATGGCATATATAGTTCCACTATATTACACAAACACCTGCTTGCATTGTTGAACAAGCCTTATCGTTTAAGTCCCGTCTTAATATAAACACACACATCCGCTCATATTGTTGGTTTGACCACTGTTCAAGCCCATACAGCATGCCTTTCTCAGATGTGTAAAAGTGAGCTTTGATGTAACATGCTGGATTGTGTAAAATGCACAGGATTGTTGCAGGATTACACAATGCAAACACAAAATTGCAGGTCTCCGCTTGCGATAGCATCAGTGTAACTGAAGGCACGCTACAGTGTGAGCTGAAAGCAGCGATTTGTATATAGTCACTCTCGTTCCTGGGTGGGAACCAGGACTAATAGAATATATTAGAAGATTATATTTAACAAAGTGTCCATCTCAAATAAGGTCCATTTTTCATGTGACAGCCATTCCACGGAGGCCCAGAGAAGAAGAGAGGGAGGAAAAGATGGCTGTCTGAAAAAGCTGCTTTGAGATTGGCTTGGTATCCATTAAAGTGTGGATCATGGTGCATATTTTCATTATTCACACAAAGGTACGTGTCAGCTAATCACGGCAAAATCGCAAGCGTTTAAAAAGCCAGCAGACAGACTCCATCCATTACGTCAATTATGAATTAGCACCTCTCCGCCATCTCACTGCACGGAAATGTCTAGTGCTGTCTTAATTAGCCAAACACAGGGCATCAATTCCTCCCAGCCAATGCTGTCTCCTCCTGCGCGCACACACGCGCACATATGCACACTGAGCCGAGATTTGAAATGGCGCATGGGGACATTTAATGAGACAAGCGCTCGTGTTTGTCATGCTTTGACGATACATTACTGATCTGATATCCTCGTCCGTTTCAAGTGTAAAATACATCAGCTGTACGTGTCCTGAGCCAGATTTCAGAGGAAAACTTAAGAGCCAGACACAATATATCACATTAATGCACACACCTGCTGCAATCACATCATTCTTACCTGTAATAAATAGAAAATAAAAAAAGAAACTGTCTCACAGTATACCTCACTATGATGAATCAAGTGCAAAGTCAACAAACATAACAACGTGATATCCGTGTATGGTTTCTCTCCATTGTCCAGCTTTAACCATCTCACTGTCTCTTTAAAGTAGCCCCTCCCTGTCGCTCCCGCTGCCACGGCTACAGCCAACGAGCATTGTGAAGTGTGACATGATCATGCTCACTTTCCGTAGTTAAGCCCTCACCGGGGGTCGGCCTCTCCAGCTGCTCAGTGAGTCATTTGATTGTCATCCACCTAGTGCACTCACAAAGAGAGGAGAGAAAGAGGGGCAGACAGCGACCAAGAGGGAGGGAGGGAAGAAGAGAGAGGGAGATATGGATGGAGGGAGACAGTGGTGGCAATGGGAGAGAATGAGAGGAAAGGAGGGCAGTGAGAAAGAGGAAGAAAGACAGAAGTCAGTTTGAGAGAGGGAGAGAGAAACGGAGCCCAGAGCGTCGTCTGCCGAGGATGACAAGCAGTCACAGAGTCTAAACCCCCGCGCAGAAATAAGTGAGTTAGAACAGGGCTTCTGGCTCTGTAATAAACCGTTTAATGGACAGACAGCCTCTCCTTTCCTTCCTCAGGGTAACACTAAATCCCTCTTTATTGTAGTTTGCACAGATGTTAGTGAGTTATCCATTTCTCTAATCACACTGGATGCTGGCACATCCATCTTGAGGTGAAAAATAACCCCTCGCCTTTTCTCCCACAAACATCCCGCAATTCCTCTCTCTTGCTCCGTCTCTCTCCCCCTTTAATGTCGGCAGTGAGTCATATAAGGGTCAGTTGCACCAATACAAATAGAATTCAAACAATATTGTGTCCCGTTTCAAGGCTTCATGCGATTAGGAACAGCCCGCGGTCAGGTTTGTTTTATAGGTTATAGTGCCGTTTCAGGGGTGCGGCATCTGGACATGATATTGCCGAGCGCCTCGTCATAAAGACAGACGTTGTCCTGAGGCCTTCACTGCAATAACGCGATTCGCCACCATAGAGCAGAGACAACAATGTCAGATTGTTTTTGAACTGTACAATTTCATAACGGCCTCACAGTCTCAGCCAACAGCGGCAAACACAATTAAGTCATTGATAAACAACAAAGTGTGCTGGGAAAGTAAGTTTGGATTACAGGAGTCTATGTGAAGATAAAACGATAAGCAAGGGCATATTCGATTTCACCTGATGCAATCGCGTTTATTAAAAATCGATGCAGCATGGAAAGGACAGTCATATCTTTAACAGAAAATATTTGGAGTGTTTTCCATGTCTTAATGTGGTCTTCGGCTATTCTGACCTCTGTCGTTTTAGGTGATTTCAACTAGCACACTATCTACCCTTCATCAGACTGTTGTCAGAGACAGACTGTCTCTGATGCTGACCCTGTGAGATATTAAAAAAAGAAAGAAGGAAAGAAAGAAAGAAGGCAGAGAGAGAGAAAAAAAGAAAGAAGCAAGACCGATTCGGCATTCATCGAAACGCAGACGGGTTAAATCTGGAAGCGTGACAAAAATGTGTCCAGCCTAATGATGTCAACTAGTGTTCTCTTTGCAGAATGTCCCTTCCTGCTTTCTCTCTCCTTCTCATTCTCCTAACTGCTAAGAAAAGCAAGGTTCCAACACAAACACACTGTCATGTAAACACATCCACTCTCCTTCTTCCAACTATTACTGTAATCTCACTATCAAACACAGACATGAAAATAAACCGCTTTTCTGAGAGACGAGGCGAGAGTGTACCGAATGAATCAAGCCACACCGACATGTTGTGTCTTTAGGCTCTAACTAGGTGCCAAGGACTGTAAGTTCTGAAGAGGACCATGAGGGAAAGGTCACATGGAGTTCAGAGCGAGCGGATGAGTGATGGCCGTGGAGTGAGGGGCTCTGTTGCCGGGTCTTGTACTTTTCTGTGCTGGCTGATGGGCCTCACAGCGGTAGCCTGAGTCTTGATGGATTGGCAGGCAGTGAAAGGAAATGTTGCCCCCTCCTCTTTTTTTTAACACAAACACACACACACACACACACACACACACACACACACACACACACACACACACACACACACACACACACACACACACACACACACACACACACACACACACTCTCTCTCTCTCTCCACATCCCATAATTTCCCCTCCCACCAATTGAGTGAGAGATTTGCCCTCATCTTCGTCTCCCTCCTCCCACCTCCAGCTGCCCCTGGGCAGGGCTAAATGGTTTAGGGAGCCGGACATGTTATGACCTGGTCAGAGGAGAAGCGCCGGCCCACAATGGCAGCCTGACTGGCTGGGGCTGAGCTTGAGCTTGTTGTACCTGGCTGGACACAAAAGGACCTGGAGCAGCATGGGTGGGCTACTAAAATAAACATCAAAGGAGTGGAGGGGATGCGTAGCGGACCCTTTTGTTGCCTGGAAATAGAGGGCTCCCCTGGGGGGTGTCGGTGCTAAATGAGATGGTCTGTGTCAGGCATGCTTCCTGGTGAAATATTTTTGATAAATAAATCACAGGACCTTCGATGCGTTAACCGCTTAGCGACCAACAGGACACGAGATAATCAAAACTTTTTATTTTTTTTTACCCCTGTCTCTATCCCTCTTTTTCTGCCACTGGAAGCCGCCGTGTCATTTGAATAATGGCTTGCGGTGTCTGCTTCCTCCATAAAGCATCATACACATTCCGACTGTGTTCCACCTATTGTTTGCCGAGCTCGCTCCCCTGAAAATAACAAATCCATTCTGATGTGTGTCTCTGCCGTGTCAAAACAGAGCCCTGATAATGACATGAACCTAAACCTCTGGAGGTGTCTCTAGGGCTCCGGTGCTCTTCCAGCTATTAGGATTTGTTTGCTTGTTTGTTTTCTGTGTGTAGGGTCCCCATGGATGTGTCTAATTGCTCGATGTGATTGTGTAATATATTCACAGTCAAGGAGACTAGACGGGGTATAATGTGTGCATGTCTGTGTGTGTGTGTGTGTGTGTGTGTGTGTGTGTGTGTGTGTGTGTGTGTGTGTGTGTCGAGTTCCTCTGTGAGCAGTGTCTCATTTGTACCTTGTGTTCTAATAAATGTTAAACTGTCAAATAATGTGTTGTGCCACACAACGCACCACAGACCTTGTGCAAAAGAAGTAACGCTCTACAAACCCTCAGCAACAATAAGAAAAAGCCACTCAATGAGATTTGTGTACTACCGTATGACTGTTTCCACATATGTTGAATGTTCGTGCATCTGCATGTGTGCACTCTACCGACTAAAACTGCTTTGCTAGCAAACGATCATGAGCGTGAGATTGTGTGTGAGTGTCTGCGTACGCGTGCGTGCACTCAAGCGGTTGAGATGGTGGCGGTGTAGGGAGGGCTTCTGGGGAAGAGATGATTATGCCCATCTGTGGTGGATGCCAGGTGTGTGCTCCCCACCCCCACCTCTTCCCTTCCCGTTCCTCCCCTTCATCCCGGTGACGCTCCACTCCACTCATCACCTTCCATCAGCGCACTCCAGCTGCCAGCCACCATGCTAACTAGTACCAAGGGGTGCTAGCGTGCCTACACAGATCGCACTTACTGGTGAAACCGGAGCAACTCTGCAGTCTATAAAAGTGCAACTGGATGAGATGCTGTCCAACAGAGCCTGACACCTGCTGCGGTCATGGAATTCCTCTTGGCATGGCTGCCCTGCGAAAACTCATAAAAGCAAGCCAAAGACTCTAGTGCACTGATACTGACTTTGTTTTTCAGATTTTGTTGCTGTCGATTGCTTGTTGCTTTCTGCTCAATTTAGATTCTCCTCAGTCTGCAGTTTCTGTGTTTGGTCACAAGGGTGATTTCTGTGATGATTTCACTGGCATGCATGTGAGAGCTGCTTGATTTGCGGCAGCACCCTGTTTCTGTGAGACTGTCACCCATATAGACACACTCACATTCACACCATGGGGCCACCACACACAGAGAGGACACGCCTCGTAAAACATCCCGCGACGGGCTAGATTGATCCCCTGGTGAAAATGGGCAATATTCCTACTGCATCGATATCAATAAAGCGTCTCAGGCTGGAGGCTGTGCAGGCCTCCTTTTTGATTTCCCTTCTGTGGTGGGTAGAGGGAGGAAAAAATCCATAGACAATTGATGGTGTCTGGAAGAAAGGCTCTATTGGAGTATATCAAATCAGGGTATCGAAGAGAGGAAAGTTTGCCCTGTAAATTAGTCTGTTTGCTCCAAGTTCAGTGATAAAGACAATGGAGTATGAATGTCCTTTTTTGGCTATACCAAATGGTGAATGGTGTGCATTCATACTCTTACCGTCAGGCACGGGATGTTAATATATGGAGCAAACTAAGGGTTTTCTCAAGTATCAAAATATTTTCTTTTGTGTTCTACAGAACAAGTAAAGTCATTTCATGTTTGAAACAATGGTGAGGGTGAGTAAATGGGTGAACTATTCCTTTAAGTTAATTTACATGCAGAGTTACTGCAGTGGGTTTTTGAGCAGTCAAGCTATAATTATACATCACACAATGTGTAATCGAATATCTGAAAGATTAAATACTTCTTGTGTATCACCTGTCTTTTAGAGCAAGTGCACATCACCAAGGCACCAACTGTTGTATGATTAATGTGTATGCATGTTGGACGAAGCTGAGCTACAGTCATATTACATATTGTAGTCAGTGTATGTATTTTATTCATACTAAAGAATTTACATAACATTTAAAAATTAATTATTGCTTTAGTCTGGCTGAAATCTTAACTTTTAAAGTGCATGTAAAAGCATATACTGATTGATGACCATTGATGGTTTTTTTTTTTTTTTTTGTGAGCAAACCTATTTCTGTTATCTCTCTTTTTCTGTTTGCTGGGTTAGTGGTGTGGAGGGATGGTGCTCTTCACAGAATGCTTTGCAGATGAAATCAGGCCAATCAGCAGCATAATGAGAGGTGTAATATGTCCCCTGAGAGAGAAGGAAGGAGAATGGGGGTTTATCATATTGCCAGAGCCTCTATAATCTCCGTTATACTCTATAATCTCTCCATAGATATATACACTCACACATAGTGTCATACCCAATCAATATCTTCTAATTTTCATACACTTTTACCTTTCTGCATTATTCTTAATTTCTTTCCCTTTTCAATCTGTGTTGTTCCTGTTCTGCTATCAAGTGCATCTACTGTATAAGCAGACAATCCTCACGGTAATTATTCAATAGCAGTGAAAGCACACAGTCTAATTGTAGTCTTGTCCTAATTACTCATGGCTTTGTTTTCTAGGAATGCATTTCAAAGGCACATCAAACACTTTGAGCTGGGTGAAAGTAATATAGCTGGGAACAAATGTAGACCTACTTTAGAGCATGTAAATAAATTCATTATTGGTGTATGATAACAAGAAATGGAAAACAAAATAGTACCAGAAAATGATTATTATATCTTGTATTGCATGTATTTTATATATATATATATATATATATATATATATATATATATATATATATATATATATATATATATATATATATATATATACATACTTCAGTCCAACCAGATTAGAAGACATCCCTCACTGACAAGAATAAGAATTCAGTATCAGCAGAATTAAACATTTCCAGCTTTAAAATGGAAATGATGCATTGGAGTCCAAAAAAGCCGACCCCTGGATTAATACACATGCAGTTTTACGCTATTCATGACACATTTTGATTTGTTCAGGACTGCATGTACAGTACATGTGTGTTCTATGTGTTCCGACAAGGAAAATGCTGTACACATTAAGTTAATGAATACATTAATTGGAGGTGATTCTCTGCTGCAAATGAGGTGATTTTATCATTCGGTATGTTTCCATTTGTTTGACCACCGGTAAACTTCTCCTGACCACCCACATGCATGATAAACAGGTTTTGAATTCTGAATCATTACAAATGTGTGGGACAATCTTACAAATAATAGAATATGTCAGACACTGAAACCTTGAGATGCAGTTGAGATGCAAAAAAAAAAAAAAAAAACGAAAGAAAGGTAATGTTGTAAACAAACACTGTCTCCACCAATAATATTTTGACATTTCTATGCATGATGCCACATTTTTAGACATTTCTAGGAAAAACACCAAAGTACTTCAGCGGCTGCCTTTCATTTTTTAAAACCACATAATGTCTGAAGCAACTTAATTGGATTGGGGTAGGCTGTCTATTTCTAGTTTCTCTCTCTTAGTCTTGTTATTTTCTACATTCCCTCAGGAATGTGGCATCCACAACATTCACTTTTGTCTGGTGTCTGTCAAAGAATAAACATCAGATATGAAATTGGAAAGAAAAAGTGCATTCCATCACTGGAAGGATGTACTTAGCTCTTATCAGATATTTGCATCTAAATTGGAGTCTTGCTCTGCCTTTGAAAAGAGCACCATATTGAGCACACACACGCAATGTTTCGACTGGAACATAACACATTGTTAAATGTCCAGTCACAAATGGTTGTTAGCTTTATCCTGACCGCTCATTCTCTAAGAGTATAATGTCCTTTAGCAAGACTTTTGTGATGACATTCATGGCCCACAAAGTGACCCCTGCAGGATTTTGAATTTGCAATTTAATCATCCATTCTGCCATTCTTCTTTCAATTCTGTTCTGTAACCCACCCACAGATAACTGCACTAGAAACTTTAGTGCATGACAGACCTTTTAAGCTTGTTTCTTTTTTTTTTCTTCTTCATAGATTTATGCATATGTCTTATTATTATCTTGAAATAGCTTTATCTTATAATTACTATTCAAATGATGACATTTAAAACACCAGCATAAGCAGCATTTAGAGATTTCACTGTTGTATAATGAAGACTTCTCTGAAAAAAATATACAATAGTTTTACCATGAAACTTCAAGTACTGTGTTAACACATCTGTACTGTATAAGTAAGTACTGTAGTTTCCCAAAAAATTCATGAACAGGCAAAGTGGATTTGTTTTGAAAGCAGATGCCAAATCCATCCTAACACTTTGGCTACAGACAAATGAAAACACTGTCAATTCAACTGTAAAATTATTTTATTCAGTGTAATTTAAATGGAAGCAAATGTCATGGTTCAAGTGGACAGAATGGCATATTTGGCAGGACCTCTGCACTTCCCCTGATGGAGAACTTCATTAGAATTCTATCCTTTGCATACGTGTGTGTGTGTGTGTGTGTGTGTGTGTGTAGTGTGTACTGTATATATGTGTGTGTCTGGTCTTCCTGGTCCAGTCCTTCTTCAGATTGATTCCATCAGCGCTGCCTCTAATCCACTTACTTAATGAAATACATAATTAACATATTATAATTGCAGTAAAGATGGTTTTGACAGAAATCATTTCCCGTATCTAATACCATAGTAATTTAATCTGTTCCCCACTCCCTAACACGACCCCTCCTGATTAAGTTTTGTCCCTTCATTTTTCAATGCACAAAGAGCATGAGTCAGTGTTTGTGTGTGTGTGTGTGTGTGTGGATGTGTACTCTCTCCTCTGCCTAGTTTGTCATGATTATTATTCTCTATTGTCCCTGTCTTTTATTGATTGACAGGGCTGTGGTGTGCAGATTGGTCATGTGACCTGGCAGATGGCGGAGAGGAATGAGTGAGCAGTTTCCCTGCTTGTGTGGTCTCTAGCTTCTTCTCTTGATACGTTTCATAAACAGAGTATTACAGCAAGAGAAAAGACAGCTAACAAATGAGAGAGAGAGAGAGAGAGAGAGAGAGAGAGGGAGGCTTAGGCTTGTAAGAAAAAAGCGTGACTTTTGTTATTCCTGTGCATTTTTCCCATTTTATAATGATACTTAGGATTGTAATAATAACAACAACAATAAAACAACGATAATAAACAATAATAATACTAACGATACGAATAATACTAATAATAATACTCTGTGTGATAATTGTAATTTAATGATTAATAATTATGATTTTGGTCTCACTTTTTGGCTCACTTGGATAGAGACAGTATTTGGGGTTGATGCTATTATTATTATTATTATTATTATTATTATTATTATTATTATTATTATTAGTGGCAGCAGCAGCAACAACAACAATAATACTACAATTATTGTTATTGTTGTTGCTGCTGCTGTTAACAGTAATAACAATACTAATAACATCAACAATACTAAAACTCCTACTACTACTTCCATTTGGAATAGAAATAGTATTTGGGGGTTGATATTATTATTATTATTATTATCATTATTATTAAAACATTGACAACATTGACAGCATTGGTGTATAATTCACACCACTGTTATATGCTATAGTGTATTTGTATTGGAGCAGCTGCTGTGGTGTATTGTAGGGATGCCAGAGTTCAGGCAGAGAATAGGCTTAAATCTTAAAGCACAGATAGAGTAACAATGAGTGATTATTGCTCTAAAGGGCCACAGGCTCCAGGGATGTCTGTAATGCCATTACCTACTAAATCTATCCTGGCCAATAGGCAACTGACCCCACACTGCCCCTAGGTCACAGCGAGTTCAGGAGGTGGAAGAGTCAAGGCATGAGGTAACACACTCATAACACCAAACCTCCAGTTCTTTCTCCCATAAACACATACAACACAAACACACCCCTCACATACTTCACCGGCTTCAGACATCAGCATCAGCATAAGGTCCCTCCAGCAACCTGAGACGCATGATGAAATGTTGGCCTGTTGATCAAAAGGCCTGTTCTCATCTCCTCTTCATTGCACGTTTGACGGAGACTGAATGCAGTCAATAATGACATTAATCTAATCCAGTAAGGCACCAGACATGCATTAGTTACTCTTATGGAGATGCAGAACAAAATCATGGGACTGATAGATGGAGGGGTGGATCCGGCTCCATGCATGTGCGCCCGCTGAAACCAAAGACTTTGCTGAAGAAAGCGGGGGGTGGGCGGAGAGTAAGTGAATGTGTGCATTTTGGTGAAAGAAATAGAGCAAGAGGTGGAGGGACACAGAGGGACACATAGAGAGATAGAGAGAGAAAGAGAAAGAGAGAACGTGTGAGAGAAAAAGCAAGAGAGATTGTGTTGAGTAATGAGCACTGTGCTCCCAGAACAATCACGCTCTCCATTTTGTAATGTATTTTCACCTGATGTATTGTCTCTGTTAAGGGAGGCCTTGTAATAAGACCATTTGGGCCCCTCATTTGTGCACATTAAAGGCAAATATCTTACAGTGCCCTTAAAAGAGCCTGGAGGCCTGGAGAAACAGCAGTCCTGATGTGCATTTGGAGCAGGTGATGTAAGGAGAACAGTCCTGATTATCTGGTAAAAAAAACAAGAGCACATTCACCAGAGGTCTCCGTTTCTCCTTCATCTATCCTATACAGTCCATCTTGACTTATTTTTAGCAGGTGTGTAATTTCTGACTGCAGACTTATGAGCTGATAATCAAAGCTCTGTGATTATTACAGTATATGCTGTTCTCTCTGACGTCTATATCAGAAATGAGACAGGAATAAATCCTGGGAGATTTGCTGTGTCGTCTCTTCACTGACAGCCACATACTCCTCTTTTGATTACACACGTGCGTGCGATTGGACTGAATTGAATTTGTGTTTGTGTGTGTAAATAGGCCATCCGGGCACTTGAGGGATATGACAAGATGAAGAGGCTTCCAGAAGCATCAGTAGATGCAGCATTGAAAATGATTTTAATCAAACTCACACCACTTATCAGAGCCAGCAGATGGAGGAACCAGATTCTCTTCCCTTAAGCTAAAGATGGCCGCCTGAGAAAAAGATGTGTTCTGGCAAAACTTTCCTGTATGGCCATGCTCGCTTTTGGCTGAAAATATAATTTTGCAACAAAAAATCTGTTTAAATTGAACTTAGAGTAAAAAGAAAAAAACAGCATGCATTAAATGAGTTTAATTATAAATAATAATATAATATAATATAATATAATATAATATAATATAATATAATATAATATAATATAATATAATATAATATAATATAATATATATTAAATAACACCCAACACACTCACAATAATAAAGTTATTATTTGTGTAATCAGTTTTAATGTTTTACTATGTGGTGTATTTATTTAGTTTTGTTTTAATATTATTATTTTTTAATATAATTTATTGTCTTGAATTTGTTTTTCTTGTTTTGTAGTCCTTTTGGTATGAGAAAAGCGCATCATGATTAAAATGTATTATTATTATTATTATTATTATTATTATTATAAGATGCTTAAATCGCAAGATGTTCTAAAAAATGGCTTCTGGCTTGTCATAAAATTTTGACTATCATTCTTTTTTATCATTCAAAGTTTTTATTTGTTTATTTTTGCAAAATATCTTGTGATTTTGTTATCTCATACATTACCAATGTTGTAAAGTATCAATATATCAATATATAAATATCAATATAATAATAATAATAATAATAATAATAATAATAATAATAAGTGTGTGTGTGTGTGTGTGTGTCTCTGTGTGTGTGTGTGTGTGTGTGTGTGTGTGTGTGTGTGTGTGTGTGTGTGTGTGTGTGTGTGTGTGTGTGTGTGTGTGTGTGTGTGTGTGTGTTGCTCGCTGACGTACTACTGTGCATATTGTGGGCGATCTGAACGTATTGTAACTGATATAAAAACAACACAACAACCTACGGGTTCCTTTTCATGCGTGAGTCACTCTGATTCACTCGCTGTGCCACACGCACACATACAAACATATTTACATAGCACCTCCTATGTCAGGGTCACACAGTGTCTTTCTCAGAGACAGGACGACATGTGTGAGGGCGAGCAGGATAAGGACGCACTGAATGGCAAGCGTACACAAATACCACCACATCAACTGCCAATATGTTTGGAGGCCTTGGTAACAGCATGTGGTCTCTGGGGAGAACTGCAGCAGTTCAGGAGAATATCAGACGGAAAACAATTTCTGGTGCCAATAATGCAGCACAGATGAAAAATGTTTTAATATTTGCCGCTGCTTTATGGCAGCCACTGTGACAGTGATGGAGTCAATGTCAGCTTTTTCCTTTTAAATGTCATGCTCTGTCTCTGTTCACTCCATGTGTGTGTGAAAGAATGTTTGTGTGGCACGTGTGGATGTGTGTTATTTTTACGTGTACAGTGTGTGTGTGTGAACGAGAGATATCCTGGCAGCTGGCAGAGTTCACTCTTCTTCTCTCCATTGATCACACAGGGCTTTTTTCACCATCATTCAGTAAAAGCACACATGCCCAGTTCCCAAATCCACAAATGTCTTGATGTCAGTAATAAACGATTTATCCCCCCAAACGCCCTCATCACCTCCAGTCTCTCACACACATACACACATTTCTCAGTCATAAAGAAACTTCTCTTCACTGTCAAAAAAAACAAAAACAAAAAAAAACAGAGTGGCTTTGCAGTATTATATATTTTTAATTAGTTTTATATGTGACAACGATGAAAGGAATTAATTAGGAAACAGAGCACGGTTAATTATGTATGCTATAAACTGCACATATATAATAACTACAGTATCTAAGTAACCATATCATGTTTCAATCATTGCATCACACACAAAAGGCCTTCCGTGTATAAACTTGTGACCTAATTCACATTTAAATGATGCATTAAAAAAGCTTTGACCCCTTCCTGAACTGTGACTCCACCCAGTCCTACATGACCCAGACATGCACCCAGTCCGCGGGAGAAGGAGTGAATTAGTTTTCTATTGTCATTCAACCCACAGCGCAGCAGACTAAAGAGCAGCAGTCATCTCCTAATGACAGGCGGCCTGGGGAGCAGTCAGCGGTGCTACACTAAAACCACAAGGTCACTCAGAGATCAGAGACAAACTGATTTGAGTTCACTTTCAGCATTCACATGACACTTATCGCCAGGGGTACAAAATTCTTATAGAGCAATGGTTCTGTAATATTCTGCAGTACAGAAAATGATATGTTGAAATGAATCAAGCACATAATGTTTCAGTTTTATTTTTTTTATTTTTTTTTTTTGCATAAATTCTAATCTTCAAATAGACAGATTAAATAAGTAACACTTTATAGTGTGAACAATGAAAATCAGGAGATTATTTATTTTTTCTTTGTTTTTGGCCAGAACCCCAAAAACATCTATCAAGTATGATATAGTGCATGCTTTGTTAACAAATAATAGTATTATGATTAATGATTATAATTTATGACAACAGTTTTAAAGAGAAAATATTTCTGAAACCATACTGAAATGAAACAAAATTAACATTTCAACAAAGTTTACCTCTGCTCCATAAAAAAGTAAATGTACTAAGTTTTCTTTACAGCTGTTAAAAATAGTTATATTCATTAATCGTCATACTATCATGTGTTATAAAATATTCATCAAACTATCATGCAACATGCCATTCAATATTGTACATACTGTATTTATTAACAGAGAGAGAGAGAGAGAGAGAGAGAGAGAGAGAGAGAGAGAGAGAGAGAGAGAGAGAGAGAGAGAGAGAGAGAGAGAGAGTTAGGGTAAGTTTTTTTTCTTTTACTTTTAAAACTCTTTTAATCAAACAGCTAGTTTAAAAACAATCTTTACGTTTCAACAAATTAAACCATAACTCTCCAAACTCATCTCTCACCACAAGAGCATTTTTCACATTCCACCTCACATCAAAAAAGAGTATATTATTTATTAATTTACAGCATTTATGGGATTTTAAAATAGCCAACTTTGCCTGTCCCATTAGAACGTTATCAGTTGTACACTGTGCTTTCCATTCTTTCTTATACTTATAAACATAAAACCAAGCTTGGTGAATATTTGATCCAATAATTAAAAAAAAAAAAAAAAAAATTCATCTTAATCAGAAACAAAATCATGTCCACTTCTCTACTTTTTGAAACAATTGCATTACAGAGGAACATATTAAAGAAAATATAAAGAGAAAACAAGAAGCTAATTTTGAAATTTCTAATATTCATATACACATATGGAATCTCTGAAACCCCAAACACATACATACATACATAAACAAACAAACACATACAGTACATACGTACATATACACACACATCCAATCAACCAACCAACCCACGAGGTTTAAAAATTTGTGCAAATTTTTTTTTTTTTTTTTTTTTTTTTATAGATCCTTTGTGTTTTCATATAGTTTTATGAAGCCTTTATGTTTATGAAAAGCATTGTCATATGTTGGTGAATTTTCCAGGTTCAGGCTGAAGCAGATTAGATGATGAAGTTTGATCACATATACTTCAATAATGTCAGGCAAATTAAAACATTTTCATAATGACAAAGACCCTTGTGGTAATTATTAATAACTGTTACATTTGATTGTCTCCTGATATTTAAAGGGCAATCAATCATGAAACATATTTGTCACACTTTACCCGATTTCCCACATTTGCTGAACTCACCCTAATAACTTTCATTAGCAAGTCGTTAGCAAACATGATGTTATTCCTATGAGATTATAGTAGGTCATGTACATTCAAATATGAATACATACTTAATGAAAATGTATGCATAAACTTTCATCACATTCATAGATATTTTAATATATATATATTTTTTATAACACATGCATTGTTTTTATTTTTATTACTAATATTTCTGCTAATATGTGTTTTTGTTATTAAAGAAAGTTATTATAAAGTGTTAATATTACTGAAATTATTGTTCAATTATTCCTTTATGACTTCAGCACTATTACATTATGGTCTATCTAAAAAGGTGGACCTTCAAAAATGACTAAAAGAAAATTGTTGTTTTTCTAAACTTCAGCTCTGTCTTCACCCTTTTCTTCTGAGCCCAATTAAGAGCCTTAATCAGCTAACGACTTTGCCGCGGCCCGTTAGAGGGGAATTAAGCAGGTAGAAATGATAGGGTGAGGAGGAAGGCAAAATGCTGAGGAGACCGTTTGTGCATCTCTTGTGTAAAATTAAAACAGAAAGAAAAAGCGATTAAAAGAGAACAAGCTGGAGCAGAATGAGGGCTAGCACTCTTTGGAGGCGCTAATTTAGCCAATCACACACACATGCACCGTCGGAAATTAATATGGTGCGCCTCCTCAAAGTGGCAATATTAAAACTGACCTGTTTATCAGAGCAAGAGAACTTCTAGGAAGAACAAATACATACATACATACATACATACATGCATACATATATGCATAAAAAACAAATGTAGGTTGAAATTAGGAAACCAATGTTCCATTGGGAGGTTTGCCCTGTATTGGTGCTTGTTTGCTTTTGAGACTGTTTAAATTTTGATGATGCATAACTTTCCCCTCCCGAACATATGATCTCAGTTACAGTTGATTAGAAACTTCTCCTGAGCTCAACTCAAGGGCTTTAACCAAAAAGGAGAAATTTTCTTTTATCTTGAATGTAAATCTCATGTGCAGTTAAAAGTAATAATATCATAATCACCACTGCATAAACAACACAAAAAACTGACAGTAATTAACACATAAATAAATACACTTAAATATAAGAAAAAAACAAACACAATACATTCTAGTCTAATCTCCACACACTGACACAAATAAGAAAGTGGTCAACATACACAGCTATGTTAATGAATGTGAATGAATGAATCATCCATCAATCAACTGACAAATCACAAAATGAGAGAGAGAGAGAGAGAGAGAGAGAGAGAGAGAGAGAGAGAGAGAGAGAGAGAACAATTCTGTGACTTCTGTGGTATCAAAACGGCAATTACAGACAAAAAGACTTGTGTAAACTAAGCACAATATTAACAGCTGACACCCTTTTTTAATGCATTGTTACCTTATATTTAAAACAAAGACATCTTTATATAGCCAAGTTAAGGGGCTGAAAATATTGTTGTATTGTGTGTCAATACGCAGTGCTACACAAAAACTATGCTCTAACCCATAGAATTTATTTAACAATTTTACTACATTATTTATAACATTATTACATATATACATTAATTTCAAGACATTGTATCTGCAATTATAATTTCTGTGCATGTGTGCCGCCTCAGTACAGCATTAAACGGTCTGTGTAAAAGCACCTCAAGATATCTGAGGGCATTATTTAGAACCTAACTGATATTTCATGGGAATTGTATTAGTTGTCATCTTTCTGGGTGTGCGGTTTTATATTTCGTTGAATTCTGTTATGCTCACAACCCTGTTATGAAGACTTTAATGCATTGATGACGAGTGTAACTAACCCATTTTCTTCCCTCTCAGGCTCGTCTTTCTTTCGTATTTGTGAGCAGGAGGAGGCAGGGGGCTGTTGGAGTTTGCTGAGAGTAGCTTTAACTTTTGCCAGAGGCTTTAGCAGCCATAAAAACGGGCCCGGGTTAAAGCAGCGGCTGGCTAATCTCTTCATATCTGGTGAGGCCCATTCTACTCGACGCCATGGGGTGCCATACTCTCATTCTCATACTCTGTATTTCACTTCACCTTTTTTTCACTTCTCCATTTCTTGGCCTCTCTTGAATCTCTCTCTCTCTTTCGTCTATTGGATGGCTCTCAAAATAAAAATCAGGCTCATCTTCTGGTGATTGCATGGAGGAGGAAGAGAGAAGAGGGTGTGATGCTAGCACTCTGTGCTTTCCCTTCTTCTCTGCCTTTCTCTCTCTAGGCCTCAAGCAGTCAGCATCTGGTAGCCTCCGAAAGGGGCGAGCGTGTGTGTGGCGCCGCAAGCTCAGGACACGCACTGTCAGCGTTTGAACGACAATAAAGACGCACAGCCTCACACACGCACACACACTAGCTAGCTAGCGGTGTAGCGCTGTCTGAGTGATGGCTAAAGAGACAGCTGGTGTGTACTCAGCCAAAGTTCCTCAGCCAAACATAAGCTTGTCCGACCTTCAGAGGTCTGGCAGAGGAGCCTGCGTTCTGGGCATTCTTTACTGACAACTTGCAAAGACAGGCTCTAGCACTCACCTATGCTATAATAACTCAAACCATTACTCTCCCTGGATCTATCATGTCCTGATGAGGTTTATGGCAACTTTGTTTATTTCTCTGGATATGTTTGTATGTTTGTCATCTCATTCTCCGTCTCAGTTCATCAAGTTTCGACAGCACGAAGGAGACGGGTAGGCTATGAGTGTAAATCAGCGAGTGTGTGTGGGTGTGTGTTTGTGAATATGTGTGTTCTTTCATGTCAAAGCAGGTATGAGGTTGTGAATGTGTATGTGTGCTCATGTCCAGGTGTGTGTGTGTATGAGACATTGCAAATGCTGTGAAGGGCTGAGTGTTTTCTGACGCCTGTCGGACTGGGCCTGTCACAGTGGAACAGGAAGGTGTCATCAGCCCAGGCCTCAGAGCCGAGCCCGTCAGCCAGCTGGACCTGAACACCCTGATGAGCTGACAGCCGGCACAGCACAGGCCTATCTCAGGCCTCCCAGAGAAAGAAAGCACCTGCAACCAGCCATCTACCTGTCTGTCTGACTGACTATGAGATACACTTGATACAATGTACATCCACAACTAACTGCGGTCTTCTCTGAGTTTTCCGGGTGTCTGTAAGTGTGTATGTCTCGGCTTCTACCTCTTCTTAGTCTTAACTTCTGAGTTCCAAGGTGCACCTAAACCACAAAATGTCATTTTTACCAATATGTCAAAATAAATGAATAATATGCACAAACAAAAAAGTATTTGGATGTTCGAACTGTACAAACACAATTCGATTAGGCAACAAAATATAAATCCAAGTTCCATATGCAAACAAATAATGGGCTCTTTCCAAAACTGACTTCAGTATCTTTTCTTCACAATTTTGCTAAAACAGCTACTGTAGTTCCAAAGTCAGTTTAGTAGAAGGCTGTTTTTAGCTTTGATGACTGAAATTGTTACAGTACATTACAGATGTTCAAGCCCATTGAGATCACACATGCACAACAATTTCTGTACTACAAGCCAGCAAAGTCAAAACTGAAGATTCAAAAATGCTTTATGGCACCGTCGCGTTAAATTATCAAACAAGACGCTTTCTCTCGCCGCAGCCGCGTTCCCTTGGGTCTTTGTTAAAACTGACATTACCTACAACGCTCAGCATTGCTGCCTCTGCTCGCCTGTATTACACTCATTTTCTGGGTGGCAATAAATATTAGAATAAACTGTGCCTAAGCGAGGCTGGTCAGGGCCTCTGTTCCCTGTCTGTTCCGGTTGCCACGGCAGCTGAGTGACAGACAAGCCTAGGGGGGCTGGATTAGATGAGGTGACAGAGGGTAAGAAACCAAAGGCCTCTTTTTTTCCTCTTCACCCTTTTTTCCTTCTTTTTTTTCACTCCTCAAGTAAATTTAGCCTGAGGAAGGATGAACATCTTAAAGCTGAGAGAGGAGGAGAAAGGCCCTCTGTGATTGTTGACGCCTGCCAATAAATCATATTTTTCATTATCGCACACATGACAAGGAGCAGTGACAACATGTTTTGCCCCCACCTAAGAGACTCCTTCCAGTCGGTTCATTGGAGAGCGCTCTGTCAGCCACAGTCAGGCAGAAGAGAACTGACACCATATAAGAATACCACTATATTATCACACCCTCTTGACCTACTCGGCCACACAAACACACCAAAGACACGTGCTAAACAAACTCTTACAAGTGACATCACATGTAGTAGTATGGTAGTACAATAACTGGACGCAAGAGACCTTTTGAACTAAGTGCATCCTGGGAGGGGCACTGCAGGACACTGGCATACTGGGTAGTCGCTATGCTTCATGACCAGTGAGGGAACATGCATTTCACATTTATCCCCATATGTGTATTGATTATGTGACAGCAGCTATTTGTTTTCTCTGAGGAATTTCATTACTAACCATGATATTGGCTGAACCCAAGGAAATGTGGTTTTAAACTATAAGCTAGCAGCAAATATGATCTCAGCTGCACAAGCTTTACATCAGAGTTTGCTGCTCCCGCAAGCTGGGGTTCAACATCTACATCGACCAGAATGTGAATTTTATGTAAGTCGTTCTGTGTAGATTCAATAACTCTTGTAAAAGCCCATTGGCTTGCCATTTTATCTATTACACTGGGGAAAATAAGGTATATTTGCCGCAAGTTCAAAACCACAACATGGAGAAACACTGGGCTGTTGAATATCATCCAGGTATCTGTCATGAGCCACATGTGTTTGTGTTTTTGTTCAGTTTTACATTACCTCCTTCAGAATAGCTTATCGTGTGGTCCGTGTGCAGTTATGTCATGTCAAAGAAATGTCTTCTCAAATGAAGACATGTCCTCATGTAGACGTCTTTGTAAAGGACAAAATCACTAATCGGGGAGAAGATTTCAAACAGAACTTGATGAAATATTCCATTAATCTAAAGCCCTGTCCACACAAATGCGGTTATTTTTAAAACCGCAGCTCTTTCTATGCGGTTTGGCTGTTCTTCCACACGCAAACACAGCACCAGGTCACTGAAACCAAATATTTTTGAAAATGCCTGCCAGGGTGAAGATTTTCCAAAACTCTGGTTGCAGTGTTATCGTGTAGACAGCGAAACTGGAGTTTTTGGCTTGTGACATCGGAGCCTTCACTGTTATCTGCGCCTACTGGAAACATTTCCAGGCTTCTGATTGGCCAACATGGCTTTACAGTTGAGATTCTATTACCACCTATCGCCACCTGGTTTGGCATGCTCTTGACAGCGCATCATAGCATGCGTTTGGGTTTTCATGTATATATATATATATATATATATATATATATATTTTTTTTTTTTTAATGGAAGAAGGAAAAACTCATGTGTGCTGTAAGTGTCTACTTCTCACCACAGCAATCTAATATCTTCTGCAATGTAGCCACTAAAACTTAATTAATCAAGCAACGTTCAAACCACAGACATCATTGCATGTTTTCTTATATACATTTATCATTGTGGCTTATTCTGTTTCACACTTAAATCCATATAAATAACTGTCTGAGCCCTTTTGGACCGATGAGCTGCCACTATCAATAAACACTCCCTCAAAGCTCTCTGTGACAACTTGCTTAAGTTCCATCAAGTTTTTGCTGCAGTTCTATAATGTACAAAATATGGTTGTGAATAATAATAATAATAATAATAATAATAATAATAATGCATTAACATATGTAATCATAAATGCTGAAATGAATCCCCAATTTAATGCTTAATCAACAAAGTATATTAAGAAAAACAACTTTGTTTTTATTTAACATTCATTGACAACCATTACAGAATAAGAACCATTTAATAACAACTTTTAATTTAAATACTAATTACTTTCATTATGTTCATTATAATACTATAAATGTCACTTTTAGTTAAGCCTTTATTTAGTATTAAATGTTAAATGTTAAAATTTCCAGATGGTGTTTCTCCTCTAATCTCAAAACATTTCAACGTCTCCAAAAACAATTTCATATTAATAAAGGAAGAAGGCATGTTGCATTTATTATGTCAGTATTTGTGCTGTAATTGAATTTTCTGTGTTCCATTTTAAATGCTTAAAGATGCTAAAAAATACACAGCTTTCATATCATAGCAGCTGTGTTCAGTGTTATTCTCACTCTGCTGTTGACACAATGTTCTCACACTAGATCACCTTCCTGGATTTCCCCCAGATGGCATAGTACTTCAGCCCTGCACCCCATACCATAGACACCCATCCTCTTATTACCTTCGCCCGAACCATACAGAAATCCATGTTTTGTTTTGTTTTTGTGCTCAGAACCACAGGAAGTGATAGCTACAGGTGCTGTGATTTACGAGTGCTTAGCTCACAAATTTTTGCCAACCCAAGCAGGAGGCATGCATGTTTTGTTGTTGAAGGCGGTTCTAGTGCTGTACACCTGGACACTTTGTACATGACACTTTTCTTACAGTGCCTTTGCCCTCCTAGCACTAATTTATGGACAAATTCAGCCATCCTGAGATGATCACTGACTACAGTAGTGGCACACACACACTATATGCTATGATATACGCTAAGAAGCATTTGCACAACAGCACGAGTAGAGGTTTGTGTATTAATGTTTCATTAATGTCACCTGGATAAGGTTGCTTTGATTAAGGAGCAAATGTATGACAAATAAATACTACATCTAAAAGTTTTATGTTTTCAGTTTTAGAGAAATTAAAATAATAAATAATATTAAATTAAATAATGAAATAAAATAACAATGTCCACTGTAGGTAAGATTTTAATATTATTGTATTTTTTATATTAATATGAAAAAGCATAACAAATACTACTTTACGACATTTAAATAATGTACCAGTATTATTTTCTTAACATATATTGTAATTACATCTTTTGTATTGAATTAGAAACAAATGCAAACTAGAATAATTGTCACTTATGGTCTCTTTTGGACTCCAGATACTTTTTTTTCCTTCTCTATCTCTCTTTTAAATACTTTGTCAGCTGTCATGTCCACTTGCACACATAAGGGTCTAGTTTTTAGTAGTTTAATAAATTAGTGTAAATTGTGTGCTATCGCTTCATTTCATCTGTCCTGTAGGGGGCGACAAGCTTTCTTTGGTGAGTCACATTTATTTCATCCAAAAAACAAACAACAACAAAAATATATATATATATATATAAATAAAAAAAATAAAATAAAACAGTTTTATATATCTGTGGAGTCAAGCATTATTGACTTATTATTGAAAGTCTGTTAAGAAAGAAGGCCATGTCAGTGCAATAAATTGTGAGTGTTTTTGATCAGCACTTGAGAAGCTTAAGCAGATAAGACATGTTTTAGCAGACTTGGAAGGAGTCCAGCAGTCATAGATGAGACAGAGGGAGAAACAAAGAACAAGTTAGACAGAGAGAGATGGAGAGAAGTGAGAGCGAGACATAATTTTCCAAAACAGAACTTAAAATCATCTCTAACATATGCCCTGAGTGAGGCAAAAGAGGGTGCATTAAAAATGTGTTTTTGTCTGTGATTGTCATTGCAGAAGGGTCATATGATGCTATTTCAAGTTTACCTTTCTCTTTGGAGTGTTACAAGCTGTTCGTGCATAGATAAGATCCCTGAAGTTGCAAAGACTAAAGTCTCAAACCCAAAGAGATATTCTTTATAAAAGTTAAGACTCGTCCACGCCCTCCTAAAACGCTTATTTTAAACACACCCCCACATGTCTATGTCACTGTGTGGGATGATTTGCATAACACCCAGGGGCGTGTCTACATGGTGGCCAGGAGTGGCACTGCCCCTTCCCTGAAATTTGGCTGGCCACCCCAGGTGCCCCCACTACCAGATGTCTTGCCATAGGCTTGTTTTTAGTAAATTTCTAACTGCATCTGGCAGTGAAGGATCTTGGCAGTTGCAGCTGCCTAGGGCCGCTTTCTTCTCCTCTTTATACTTAATTTTAGGCGGTTTCTATAGCGTGATCTTAATGACAATGTCGAGAGAGCATTATGTGATCCATGTAATGCGCGAGGACGAATCTCTCCACTCGCAAGCGGATTTCCTTCACTCACACAAAACTGGACATGCACTTTTAAATATATATTGTTCTTTTATGAATCGGCTCTGCTGTCACGTAATATCTACGTGTACGCTCAAACGTCCTTGCACCACTGAAAACCAGAGGAGCTTTTTTTTTCTAATTCAGGTGAAGAGTAGGCATTCTCTAGTTATTTATTTTATTAATACTTATTTTAGTTAAGTGCTTAAATTGTAAATATGCATTTATCAAATTATTTTACTTAATATATTTGTATTTTGTTTTTGTATATAGTTATACAATAAAAGCATATCAACCAGGTTCCAGAAATAATCACTGAAGGTGCTTCTGAAATTAGCGAGGGTGTTCTAGTCTTAATGCACATTTTCACATATTTTGTCCCGTCTATTGCTATGGTTATCACCATGCCAAACACTGCTACTTCGAGAGAGAATCCTGCATAAATATGCAGATGTTATTCCTGAAACTTTGCAACGTGTGTGGCCGAAAAACATAGTTCTACAAAATCCCAGACTGGCCCCAGATTTAAAATGCTCTAGACACGCCCCTGATAACACGCCTAAATGTTTACGGAAAGAAAGAGGGCGTAACTCTTATTCTTGCTGTAGTATTGTTGCTGCTGCCACCGCCGCCAAGTCATGGAGATGCTGTGGGTTTCATTGTGAAAGCGAAACTACTTTGGCCTTCCAAAAGAGGACACAACTAGAAATCAGTGGTTAAGTTGTATTTACAAGACTGCTCCATAACAGTTCAACCCAAATATTCGAGTGTGTGCAGCACATTTAATGGAGGACTGTTTCCTGGGAGAGTAGCCTACAATGCTGGCTGTGGCACATAGGCTGTTTCTATAAAGTGGGGCAATTCCAACTTTGCAAGGACAGTCTGGCATTTCTGACTCACAGTCTGTAAGTACGTCTTCATATTTAAAGAATTTGCCACTGACTATTCAAATGCGAGTTTTGAGCAGTGTAGAATAGTGTTTGGTGTTTGTCCTTTCTCAGATCACAAATACAGACATGGTTTTATGTTTACGCAGCGCGATATGCAACGAACTGCGTAAAAAGACAGCATAAGTCATTATAATCAATAATTATGTCCCCACTGGATGCAACAGATGGCTAATTTGTAATGGGTTTTATTGGTTTTGTCTCATCGTGCCGGGACATGGCATCACAGTATAGTAAGGGGCGTAACATTTCCGTCACACGCTTGAGGCATTCGGCCAATCACAACTCACTGGATAGCTGGCCAAACAGAGCACACATCGATTTTCAGAATGTTGAGCTTTGTAAAAATCGACATGTTGCAGAAAGGCAGGGCATAGAGGAGCAACAATAATGTACAGTATGTGGAAAATAATTTTTAACCTTAAACCACATGAACACATTGCATTACACCAAATACACAAAATTATTTTCTTTTTAGCAACATCATATGACCCCTTTAAAAGGGCACAAGAGAGGCAGCTAATTTTGCAAAATGGACTGGATAACCTTTTAGGATCAGCAGATTATGGCCTGATTAATCAGCCATGATTAGCATTCTAGAAGATCTGTGTAATCAGCCCTGTCATGACTTTTTTAGAAATTGCATTTATTTATTTATTTTGTCATATTTTGATAAAACATTATGCCAGGTTGTCATGCTGACAGGAGCGCTATCACTATTCATTAAAACTTAAAAAAATGGGAAGAAAAAAGAGGAATCAGTCTCTTGGCCTGTCACAGGTTCCTTTAATGGACTGTTTTGATGTTCGGGATGTGCAGAGTAATAGCTGATCTGCTATGGTGGAGTATGGTCCACGGTGACGGTACAGGTCCCTCTCAGGAGTTGAGCGGCTCTGGAAATATGGACGTCGAGAAAGAATGTGGCAGATGGCTGACAAGGCATTTTTACCCATAACGCCCCTGTAAAACTTTAACTCCCGAGATTTAGTGCTAGCGCTCTGCACTTAGCAAGCTGCAGCCAGGGTCATTTTTTTTTCAAAAGTCCCAAACTGATGGTTCTGCAAGGTTTGCATAAACATGCTTTATTGATTGCATCGTTAAAAGATTCAAAGGGTCAGTATCATTTAGCTAAAGACAGTTTTAGAGGACAAATAAAAGCTAAAAATTGGCAAACGTTTGGGTGAGGAGTATTGATTTTTTTTGTTTTTGTTTTTTTTTGTTGTGGGGGCGAGGAATAAGTAATTAAATTATTCATTATGTTATAATTATGATTGATGCAGGCATTAGAGAGTCATTTCAGAAAAGAAAAAAATAAAATAATGTTTTAAAATAATATATTTGGTGCAAGCAAGTAAATAACTTATAGACCTTTAGTCGACTCCAAAACAGTGCTTAAAAAGACACTTTAAGGGTATAAATAAAGAAGCCCAAAATCGCTTGAACTGAGATATCGTTTGACATGTTCATTCTCCTCATGACAGCCTCGGCATGAACTAACAGCCGGCTTTGTCTTCATTGTAGCAAGTTTATGAAAACATTTCACTTCCACAGTCATTTGTTTTTGACTATGCAAAACAAGCTCCCTGATAGGATGTGTCATCCTAATTGGGCCCATGATGGCAGTAGGCCGGGAATTATGGGAAGGGGATGATGTGGAGACGAGCTGAGCGGAGAAAGGCATGTGCCGAGAGAGTCATCCCTCTTACTACGCCAGACGCCAGCCGAGTCTGAGGGGCACACAAGGGGGGCTTATGAGAGTGTGCCGTGGGGGGTATGAGGGGGCATTATGAAGCACAGGTGACAGAGTCTCACATCTGCAGCTGCCAGCATTTGGGTTGGCTTGTTTGCTGTAGTTTGAATGGATAGGGGGTGGGGTTGCTGAGTCCGTGGAGAGTTGGTGAGCGGGTAAAAGGGAATTTTGTTTATAGTGCACAGTTGCTTGTGTCACTTCTAGGAACCCGTAAAAGCAAAAAGGAAGAACAGTTTAAAATGAGTTAAGAAAACATGAAGCTCACGTTGTCTTTCTCACTCTCTCTAATGCCACTGTGTGATTTAAATTCAAAGTCACAAGAAGTTTAGAAGTATATTTATATGAATATTTAAAAGTATACAACAGTTGGTTCCAGCCCTCGAATGTGATTTAAACTGTGTTCCAAGAGTGCTGATAAAGAGTGTGTCTGTGAATTAGTTTTTAGAGATTTTTCAGTGACTCTTTTTTTACTAGTTAAATTATTATGACAGTAGATTTTCATTCAGAACTTACTTATTTTTAAAAAGTACCTATTCATAGAGTATGCAATTTCAGATGCAGCCAAGTATTTGGGCGAGTCATCGAATCATTCACACAACTGATTCATTCAAACATAAATCAGTCAGGAATTAAGTGATTATGAGAGAGTCACTGAATAATTCACTTAACTGATTTATTCAACACACTGATTTATTCAGTAATAAAACAAGTTACTGTATTTATGAGTGAGTCATCAAATCATTCACTCCACTGATTCATTCAAAATACTGATTCAGAAACAATATACCACTTTTGCAAGATGATTGAGGAGTGCAACAGTACGGACAATTTTATCCCCCATCACTTGATCTAATATTGTGGACGCATCTCCAATATTATCACTAGACAATTAGGTAACATTAAAAAAAAAACAAAAAATCAGTAGTTTATCCACTGACCTACAGAATCTCAGCAACAATTGTCACAGATGTAAGGATGATGTTATCAAATAAAATGTCATATTTAATGTCAAAATATATCAAATTAGTTCATTTGAGCACTACACTGGGTCGGCGAGCATGATTTTACCAAGTAAAACATGTCCCTGGATCAACATCTTTGTTGATTCTGGAACAACATTCCATTCAACCAATCAGAATTGAGATATAACTTTTCAGGAAATATCTGTTTTAGGCTTACAATCAGGGTTAGGTGCTTCTACACCCTTGTTAATCAGCTATCATTTCCCACTGAATTTAGGAATAAATTATGGGTAGGATTAGGCTTAGGGGTAGGGATTGGGTTAAGTCTATATTTTTGGACAATAATGTTGATCCAGGATCATCAAAAGATGTTGATCCAGGAACATGTCTTACTTGGCAAAATCATGGTGACCATACTGGGTCATCAGGAATTGTTGTTCCCTAACATCAGAGTTTTATGTTGACAAGCAGATATTTAATGTGCTAGTGAAATTTACAGTTTCAAACTGTAATGTTACTGTTTGTTTGTTATTGTACACATTTGTTCAGAAATATGCAAATACTACTAAAACCCTAATAAATTCCTGCTTAAATATAAAACAACAGTAGTTACTGTAATAATAACATTGAGATGAAATGTACATATTCCTGACAGTTTTTGAGAAATTTTAATTTATTAGTAAACTCACCATTGGTATTCACTATCACCCAGCTTAGCTTCCACCCAACATTTCCTGCTCTTAGTTTTATTATCATCATCTCAGTAGGACATTGGTCCAGTGTAGGCACGTACCTGACATCTACACCCAGGAGCAGCACCATCCGTTAAGCATGACGACATAGAAAAATGAGGCAACTGTGCACGGGCCTGAGAGAACCACTGAGGTGGACACTGGCGGGACTAGCTCCGTTTATCTTCCAACATTAACATGATGGAAAATATGAATACTTGAATCTTATCGCAGGTGTTCTTTATAACAACATTCATCATAAGACGTATTATGTTTTTATCAAGTCGGGAGGGGGGGAGAGATGGGAAACCACTGATTCCATTTCCACTCTGGTCAGCGCAGGATCCTGCTTGCCTCTATTATCCTGATTTCAAGTGAAATAGAAAAAAAAGAAGGAAAAAAAAGTGTAGGGAAAAGATTATAAATCCTGCTGAGGCTTTCCCCCCACTCTTTGTTGCCAACTCTGTCTTGAAATTAACTCAGGATCTGCGGGCCCAGGGCTTTAATAACAGAAAATAATAAAACAGAGATCGGCAGGATCCGTTACATTTATATATTAAAGGCTAGAGACGGTGTGATGTACTGGCCGATAAATGTAAGGAAATCGTTCAAGTCTTTCTCTTTTAATAATTCTGTCAGCCTTGCAAACCATCTGACCATTGTGCTATTAAAGTCATTTTTTAGGTAAAACTGAAGAAATATCATCAGTCATTATTATCTTTTAATGCATCTTTTTCTGCTCTTTTACTTTCTTCCTTTGACTCAGAACCCAGAACCAAACACATACCTACTCGTGTTGCAGAAATCCATTAAAACAGAGAGCAGGATAATGCAAAGTTTGCCACTGAACAGTGGGAAAGAGATTCGATGATGGCTGCCTGTTTTACTGAGTCTGTGGGGAATTTACAGATGGTGGATCTGTATCATTAATTCACTGTGCCTGGAACTCAGCTGAACTGATTCATTGTCTCTGTGGCACAAGTGAGTTTATTCATAGTTTTAAAATGTCTTTAGTCAGAATATGGCTGTCCACTGAAATCTGTATTAATACATCAGATTGCTACGTAGCTGTCACACCCCATTGGACTTTTGTTGTGTTTTCATCCCTCATGTGTTCATTGACCCAGTTTATGTCTCTTTTTCAGTACTTACTTCCTTATTTGGTCATGTTCCTGTTCTCGTCTAGTCATCATTAGTTAACCTCCATTCACCTGTGTCTAGTTTATCACCCTCATTATCCTGTATATATTATTTGGCCTCTTGTTGTTCTTCTTGGTCTGGTATTGTTGATGTTACCCTGTGTGTTAGACCCTCTTTTTCGTGTGGGGGTTACCATTAAAAGGATTTGTGATAATCTTTGTCGTGCCTTCGTCTCCCTAACAACAGTCATGTGACAGTAACACATCCAAGTATTTTTTTTTATGTCTTTTTGATTCATGGTACAAAAGAGACACTTGTCCTTTTTCACTGTCGATCAGGCCATGGCAGCTTGGATACCATCAAAATCACAGCTCTTGTCAGAAATAATTTGCTAAACATGTCTGTGTCTTAACACCTTCTGAAAACCTACTACAATATTTTTTTGTGTGTGTGTGGTGGAGGAGACTCTGAAAGGCTAACACTGTAAGAAATTAGGTGAATATCCACTTTCAGCCAATTTACTTGGTTAATTTGATAAACATTATTGTTTAAAAACATTAGGGTCAGGAAGAGTTTTTTTTTTTAAGTATTTATTCACAAGAAGTTACTATTTTATGTAGCAAGGATACATTCAATTGATCAAAAGTGATACATTTACACATTACTACTACTAAGAATAAATGTTTCTTGAACATCAAGTCAGCATATTAGAATGATTTCTGAATGATCATGTAATGGATTCTGAATGTTCAGTTTTGCCATCGCAGTAAGAAATTCCACTTTAACATTTTTTTTTCAAATGGAACATAGTTATTTTTAAATCAAACCATCAAACGATTAAGAAAAAAAAAATGTTTGGGTAGATCCTTATTTACTTCCACGTGTGTGTTTCTATGATTTTTTATTTTAACTGTTAGTCCATTTTTTTTTTATTTAAAAGAAACGAAACCAAGTTTTACAATCATTTCTAGCCTCGTATATATAATCATGACTTGTACTGCAACATGTACCATCAAAATACTGTGCCACTAAAAAAAAAAAAAAAAAAAAAAAAAACATCGTCCATGTAAATTTTCTGACCCAACATTCTATATGTACCATTATAATTCATACTTTAAACAACAACAAAGTAAGGTAAGTCATTCTCACAAAAGAAATGATTTAGCTTACTTGGCTAAACCTGCATTTCAAACAAAAGTGAATGAAACACACCAAGTTAAGCTCATATTGTATCCCCCTCGGTTTAATTGTGCTAGCTAAATACATGGGACTTAATCAAGCTTAAAAATAACAAACAAACAAATAAAAGAAGTCCTCAGAGAACTCATTAAAGGCCTTGTCAAACTCCAAGAGACTACATAATTACTAACCAAAATAAAAAAGCAAAGCTCTTTTGTTTTATTCCCTTCTTCTTTATGATTACTGCTGAACTAAGGTCAATGAAAGCCAAAGTTTCACTTGTTTGAACAATTTTATTGAGTAATGGAAACTATGGCATGTATGATCCTCCCACTTGAAAGAGAATATATTTTCTTTTCGAAAAGACTCAAAAGTATGTATATGTCTTAAATAGAATATTAACAACCACTTATGTTGATGCTCTAGTTCTCACTGTGAGGAAAAAGAAAGGAAAATTACATTTGCTGACTTCTCTCATTAAAGCAGAAATCTAGTCCTGCTGACAGCGAAGGGAAAAGAGTTAAACAATTTCTATAAATAAATCTTTTTTTTTTTTCTTTCATTTTAATTACTGGATCAACGGCGCCTCAGATGAATGGTCATCCCATCAATCTCCAATTAAAGTCATGCATTGCAGATTTAGCTCGAGGTGGCTGATTGAAAAATAAGGGAATGATATTTCTATTAGAGACTGTTTTATTAATAACATGTCAGGGCTCTAAAACACCAATCCAACAGAGTGTCAGTCAAAAGGAAAAGATAGACAATCTATACGTCAGGGATTGCATATGCCTTTTCTCCTTTTTTTTCTCTTCCTTAGATGAGGAAATTTTTTGTGCAGATGTCAAGTTTTTTTTTTTTTTTTTTAACTATCAGGTCTGGAGAGACTTGTAATTATGCACTAAACTCAACAAACAAGTGGCAAGCATAAACACTTACAGCTCCAAACTTTAAGAAATGTGAAATACAATGGTTTTAAAATCAATTTAGAAGTCTATAACCATACTTTTGTACATTTTAAGGAGGGTTACCATCTAGAAACATTTCTTTGTCACTCTCTTTTGTTTCTCTCTTTAGTGATCCTTCCTTTGGGAACTATAATGAATATAAATTAATTTAAATGAATAAAGTATACTAATTCATAACTGTTTTAATAAATGTAATCATTTTAATAATAAAAATAATAAACAAGTGAATAAATATTTAATAAAATGAATAAAAGTTTAGACATCATACATCTACATTTTTAAACTCCCAAAAATCCATGTACACTTAAGCCAAGAACAATGAGGTATTTTGTGGATGCGATTGCATCAGCCCGAGGAAAGTTTTAGAACTTTTCCCACTTTACAGTGTTATTTCTCTGTCCCTTTTTTAATCTTTAATGCTTTCTCTTCTGAAGAGATAAAGAGTCAGGGAGCTCATGCTATGCTCTTGACCCCAATGCTACATGTTTGTTGTGTTGGGTAATTCTTCTTCCTTCCCTCCCAAGATGAGCCCTCCGGTTTATTTTTAAGTCATCAATTACTCAAACTTCAGCCCAACTATCTCTCCCCTACCATCTGGGTTCCATACCATGGTCTTAAATGCAGCCCGGATAATGACAACCTTCTCCCGACTGTTAATTTACGAGGCTGGGGAGTCGTATTTCATGTGTTATCATGCCTCTCCATTTGATCTTGCGTATCTTTTTCCCCCTGCATCTGTGCACCCGTATGCATAAATCTCTTCGTCTCACACCTTGTCACCAGGCCAAAAGATGCTCAAGGCACAAAGAACCCTGAATTAGTTCTTTTAAACTAAAAAAGAGACGGGGTAGAACAAAGAACAAAGAGGTAGAAGGGGGAAAAAAGCACAGAACGGCAAACTGGCCGCAGGTATTAAAAGCCGATTCAGATGTGACAAAACTTGGCAGGCGATCTGATGAATAAGTTTCTACCTCTGCTAATCTCTCTCTCTCTCTCTCACACACACACACACACACACACACACACACACACACACACACACACACACACAATAAATAAATTAATAAAATAAAATAAATAAATAAATATGTTTTTGAAAAAAATTTAAGTAAAACAAATAAATAAAATAAATAAATAAAATAATCACAGTTTAGGCTTTATTTGAAAACATGTATTGACTGGATCTGCACACTTAACAATCCTTTAATGGAGTTCAAATCTACCTTGCTTATGAGTTTTATATTTTACACGGTTTATGTAATTTCTCTGCGGCTTAGTTTTATTTTTATGCTTCCAACTAAATGTAAAAAACAATGTTCTGCTCCAGTTTGGAAGATTTGCTACTTTTGTTTATCTCAACGGTCTTTGCTAAGTCTTTCTTTGGTGCTACACTTTCCATAGTCTATTTTCATCTTCATTGTAGTGTTATTTTCACCCCTAATGAAATCACACGCAAATCGCCCAAAGTGCTGACGGAGGCTGCGGGCGTTAAAAGCCAATCCTCCGCGGGCCTCGTTTAGAAAGCAACCATTTTATTTATTGTGCTTCTCATCTCATCTCCTCCTCCTTCTCTTCTCTTCTGGACTCCTTAGAGAGATCTCTGAAATGTCCCTGCACTTCTTAAAGCTCACTGGCCACAACAAACTAAGAGGGCTTACCCTAAGCCAGGCAGAAAATAAAAATAAAATAATGAAAATATTCAACACCCACATGCATATGCTTACACAGTCTCGTAAAGTTCTTTGTATCTTTCTTTGAATGACGCGACCCATATTTCCTCTCTGAAATGACACTTTAATTAAGCAAATTAGTCTAGTGAGGGTAGAGGAACCGTCAAGAGCTTGATAAGGCTGTGGAGATAAACCCTTATTGAGAGTGTTTATCAAAGACGCCGGGATCTAAACCTTTAATAGGTAATACCAAGATAAGTAAGCCTTTGTGATGTTACTAGTGCAGGGATATTTTCAGAGGGGCTTATGGAAGAAGGTTAAAGAAAGGGATGAAATGTTGCTAGAAGTAGTCAGTGCTTAAGAAAAATAGCGGACGATCTTAGCTCTTTTATGTGAGGGACTTAGATTTCGGGAAGCAAGAGTAAAAAAATACAACACATGCTGTTATGACTTCCTCAATGGGAGGGGTTGTTTTATAAGACTATTAGCAATTTTCATGGATAGCTTTTGGGGAAACATTTAGAGGTGAGTATTGTAGTAGTATTACCTGTCAGAGATTTCTTTAATAGGAGACTAAAACTTTTCACTTTGATTTTTAATACACATTCCCAGGTTTCTCAGACAAGGCTTAAGCCTAGTCCCAGACTAAAATGTAAATCTGAGCTGTTTCAAAAAAAAAAAAAAAAAAAATTGTACTGATTGATCTTAAAATATGTCAGTGCCCTTGTTTTGTCCAAGATGCACACCACTTATGTTTTGTTTGTTTTTTTTTTTGTTTCCCTAAGGCATGTTTATAGAAATTACTTAAATGTCCTAATTGAACTATGGCCTAATCCTGGTTTAGTCTAAACCCTGTCTGTGAACCAGGCCATTGTGATGCTATTTTTAGTCACGTATACCTTAAACTATGATGAATTGCATGAACACTGACACTGAGGAAAATATTTGGTATTCAAGATCTCATACGGTTCAGATATGTGAAAAATGAAATGGCCTCACGTGATATTTCTTTATGTAACATGTTAAAAATGTTTTGGGCGATCAGACTAGTATACACATTTCCAGCAAATAATTAGTTTGATGTACATTTTTCATTTATTTAAATCTGTCATCAAGTCCCATACTTCATAATAAATAGGCAAACCCTTTTCATCTCCCACATTATTTTACCGGAGTTACAGGACAAAACCTGCTGGATGGATGATATAGTTAAGGACATCCACACCAATGACTCCAAGACAAGCAAAGATGCAGTGATGTAATGTTTATGGTATTGCTGTAAACAAATATACATGAGATATAACCCACCATCCTGTCATCTACCTTGTAATTGCCTCCTTACTTGCTCTCTCTTTTTTCTCTCCCTCACTATCTCTCATACCCTCTTTCTCTGATCTACATGTGGCTTAGGTTATGCAAGCATGTTATACTGCGGTGGGAGACATTGTCGTTACTGTTACTGTAGGACCAGTAAAGGAATGAATGAAAGATAGACAGAGAGAAAGAGACAGAAAAAAGCTGTTCAGCGGTGAGGAGGAGGTGCAGCATTGTGCTACAGCAGCACCCAGGCCTGTCTCTGCAGAAAGTCATAAAAACCTTACAGGCACCCAGCTGGGCGACCATGTAGGAGAGCCACAGATCACTTCCTTTTACATACTTCAGCACTCATGTTTCTCTGCAGGAGGAGGCCTCTGCTTTCCCAGAATTCCTGTGCAGGGTTCAGGGACCACCGTGGTGTGTGTGCGGTCTGCGCATAGTTACAGCTAATAATGTGTTTCTGAGAGAGAGCAGGGTGTATGCTGTACAGTGCGTCCTCTAACTGTCTCTCGAGGTAATGCTCAACAGCTGTAGAGTTAGTGTTTTATTTAAAAAACATCAGAAACACAAATCCTATCTTTTTGTGTGTGTGAACTATTAGAAATGATCTGAAATAAAATGTACTTAACATGAAAACTATTACTTTCTACACACACCAGATGTCTGGTGTCTTAAAATGTGATTCTGGCCTGTCTCAGCTCTTGACCTCCTTAAGTTTATCAAGCAATCTTAATTCCATCTGAAAGGATTTAATCTACAGTAAAATCCTTAAAACAGCGTCACTTTCTATGAATAGGATATACAATTAGGCCTGAATAAAATACTATTTTAAATTGTAATCCTAAAGAACATTCTTAAACTTTAGAAAATGTTGATCAAGATATTTTATTATATATTACTTAGCATTTTGTGAGAACCTTGATTTATGTGATCAGGCAAAATTAAAAGAAAAACAAACAAACAAACAATATATACTGTGTATATATATATATATATATATATATATATATATATATATATATATATATATATATATATAAATAAAGGCACTTTGAATAATACATATTATTATTATTATTATTATTATTAATAATAATAATAATAATAATAATAATTACAGATGTTTTGGCAATCATAATCTACTGAATATTCAATTTAAACATAGTAAAAACTATGCTTAACTGCCAAAATAACAATATTTGCTTGATTGTCAAAAACATCTGTAATTTATTATTATTATTATTATTATTATTATTATTATTATTATTATTATTATTATTATTATTATTTATTCAAAGTGCCTTTTTGAATAAGACTCTCTTAAAATATTCTAGTCGTTACATATGTGGAGTACTACAGTCTTCACAATGCAGACCTTAACATTCAGCTATGATTTCTTATTTCGCATTTACTGAAATTAAATGAAAGAAATGAGCTTATCATCATTGTAGATGAGCCCAGGATGCACAGAGTGGAGAGAAAGAGAACTCTCTTTATCAATATCGGTCTAAAACTCTGTTAGATCTCAGCCTGTTACTTACCTGAAGCTGCCACTTCTCCTTAGCATAAGCAAGCGTGAAATGTTTACTTGAACACATTTCGGTGGGAAAGCGTGGAATAGAAGATGGCACAAGCTGCATTGGAAGTATAGGTATGTGACAGATATATAACACAGAGAGAGAAGGAATGGGGGTAGAAAAACAGGGAGAGAGAGAGGGGAGGAAGAAGAGAGAAGGCTGACATTTGTAATTGTGGCAATGCTCAGCTGAGGTATATCTTTTCTGAGGAGGATAAATCCAACGTGATGTGCCCGTTCTTTTGCCTTCAAAGCACTGACATCGGCATGCAGTTCACGTCATGGGACAGACACATTACCTGTCAAACACTTCTTTCATCTTCTGACTTCAAAGGGACAGATTGATTAGTCTAAATGGCCATTACCAAACATCCACCACTACAGCATGAAGCAGCAAGCGTGACAAAGAGGAATACAAAATCGACGGCTGCCGAATATGATTGAGAAAGCGGTAGAGAGAGGGGGATGAAGACGGAAAGAGTGCTGCAACAAAAGAACAAATACATGCTTTCTGTCTAATTTGCAGAGGGGCATGCTCTTTTCTCCTGTAATCCGCTGAGATTAGCAGCAGATTATAAACGTTCTTCACTGTATCACTAGCTTTCCAGTATAAAGAGCTTTTTGTTGCTGCTGTCATCTCTTCAGAACGTGAGGTGTGTTTTGCACACTACGAAAATGATTAGATTGTGTTGATATACAGGATTTATGCTGACAATAGCCTATTAATTGTTACTAGTAATCTAGGTGGTTAGGGGTTCGATCAGTAATATTATACTTGTTGTGGTGGCCAATATTGCATTAATATTTGACTTTAACTAACACCTAGTGCATCTAGATGTATTTGGATGGTCATGTGATCTCAATATGGCGGACCCCAGTTTCATACTCCAAGTACTTCAGATTCCAGCAGAATTTATTTGGCCACCCTTAAAATTATCTACAGTATTAAATTATCAAACTCCTTTTTGCCTTGTATGTAAAATATGTTATTAATAGTGGGGATTACTGAATGCACCTTAAATGTTATGCTACATATTTAATAAAATTTATAAATAAACATTTCTATAGCATGGCAGGAAGTCAAGTGAAATTTCTTCATATAATGAAAACAAACATTTAACCCTGCTATTCGAGTTATCAATAAATATTTTTCTTCAATTATTGGAAAATATAAATGTAATCCATTTACATTTATTATTATGCAGAATAACCTTTTTTTTTTTACATCACGACAAGCAAATAAAAAAGCATTTTTTTTTTTTTTTTTCAAATATTGAATACAAATATTTATCAGGCTCAAACACTGAACCATGTTATTTGAATTATCAATAAATATTTTTCTTACATTTTTGGCAGATATACATCTAAATTCACACACATTTATATGAATAGCATAACCATTTCTACAGCACAACAGGAAAACAAGTAAAGAATTTCAGTCAATTACTACAAAAATTGAATTGAAATATCTATACAAATACTTGTATTCAACAAGTATTAAACATGTCTCCCTGCTACTTGAGTTATAATTAGATTCTTTTTTTTTCCAGTTTATGACAAATAAATTATCAATAACTGCAAATTATCTAGTCTGTAATGAGTGTTTAATTGTATACATTTTCTCTTTTATGTATTGTTTATTACAAGAAAGTAAATCACATACATCAGAGTTATAATTTTACAATTTAATTTTAATTTATTACTTGTAAACAATAGGTTGGATTTCTTTCTTTTACATTTTATTTGTTATAATTGCTAATATTTTGCTTTGTTCATGCAACTAGACAAGTAGTGAGGTTAGCAAACAAACAAACGATGAAATCAAAAGGCTCATTATTCCTCAAAAAGTCACACAAGTCTCAAAAAGCTGTTGAAAGGCACTTGTTAATCCTTGTTTTGTGTCTCTGATGATTGTTTCATAAAGAGCAACAGAGGATGATATTAATTAATTTACCATTATTCTTAGCATTACCATGCTAATGGGTTCACTGCCTAGTCAAAACATTTCCCCAGCTTATCCTTGCTCAACATATGGCTACACACGCACTCCCACCCACACACACATTCACACAAAATCACAGCAATGAAAAATGAAATCAAAAGCTATGCCCTCGTAAACGTGGAATAAAGCCCCCGTTTCCTTGAAGACGGCATGTGCGTCTTGCTGGAGACAGATGGTGGTGTTGCTGGATTTATTTTACCTCTCTTCTCCCCTCACACTGAGGCCGGGGACACTAAAAAGCCCATAAAACTCAAAGATGAGCGGATAGAGCTAATAATATAATCATTGGAAACACCTGCAAAAGGCGCAGATGGGCCATCTCAGCCTGCCTGTCCATCAGCGGTGCGAGGGTCCGCCTCCCCATATGGAACGGAGGGGTCCGCACATACACAGTCTCTCACTCAGTTTCATCTGTATCTCTCTAACTCATTCACTCTCTCTTTGGCTTTTTTTTCCACCCAAGAGAAGAGCATATGCAGGCTTTTTATAGCACAGGGCTGGGCTGCCGGGTGTCACAGTCAATCCTGTCCCTCCGCAGAATTGGTGTGCCGTTCTGTGAGGAGGTTGTGAGCAACGCGATGCCAAGGATGTGTCACCCGTACACTTCTTTAGATGCACACACACACACACACACACACACACACACACACACACACACACACACACACACACACACACACACACACACACACACATATCCCAGACACACTCTTCCTCACGCTTTGTCTCTCTAACTGTATTTCGAATGCCCTGTGAGTAGCACATTCTCTTTATATTGAAGGCATCATTCTAATAGGCAGGTCACGAAGATAGGACATTGGAAGGTGCTGATAGGAGTCGAGCATCGATGAGTATGTCAGTGTAATGGCTTTACAGCTGATAATGACTAAAGACACTCTTTCTGAGGGGGGGGAATCTGATCCCAAATCAGGGGTTCGGGGGAACTCCTCTTTCCTCTGATCTCCGACTGAATTTCATTAATCTTGACAATAAGAGATACTGCTTTCTGACAGCCTTTAGTCTACAAGCCCTTTACAATCGGTCCGAGACTGACTTGCGCAGGTTCTTCTGCTTCAGAGTGTCTGATTTATATCTTTAGTTAATCATCTTTTAGAAAGCAACCAACAGTATGTTTTTTTCCTCCAGTGTATCTATACATTCACACATGTCTCTTTCCCTTTTCGCGCTATGAAGCAGCCTTCCTTTGAAGATATTAGAAGAAAGTGAACACAACTCAACGGCGTCATCAATTTTACTGCGCAGCAATATTTTGTTTAAAGAGTCGAAAGAGAGGAGACACTACTGGCTGTTGCTGTCATGATGTTATAACTTTGCAGAGCTCTCTTAAAGTGTCTGACACTGAGAAGCTCTTTAAAGGAAGGATTGGTCTATTTACTCTTCTTGCTGCTACTGCCTCTTGGCTCTGTTTAAAGAGGAGTGCTGGTCCCTCACAAATTATTCAGTCATATAGGTCAATGATGTGATAATCATCCTTTTTAATTAAAAAATACATTACAAATGCAATACATGAACATAACAGCAAGTCTTCTAAGGTGAGCATGTTTTTTATCTTCTGAATTGAAATTCATTTTGTCTGTCCAATCAGTCATCATGCAGAAACATGCAGAGAAAAAGCATATGTTGGTATTGTAGAGGATACCTGCAAACCCCTGTGACTTTGTGTCTCTTAAAATATCTCTGAAAAAAAAAAAAAAACAATGATATAGGAACAATTTTCACTCAGCAATTAAAAAGAATTGGCAAGGAATGCATTGAATTAATCATGGAATTTTGAAGTAGAAAATTATAATAGTATTTTATTGTAAAACAATCCAATAATCTTTGTTTTCTAAACAACTTTGAATAATACATTTTTACAGTGTAATTTGACCCTACATAGTAAAATTAGTTTGCATTTTAAAATGTTATGCAATTCCCCAAAAACTTAATGATAAAGATATTTGTTGAAGTATTTAAAAATACATTTAAAAACATTTTTGAATGACTCACCAAAGTAGATTTTTCCTGAAAATCTTTATAAGGTTTTCTATTTATAAAATATTCATTGTATCCATCCAATTTTAGTCATCATGCACAAACACACACACACACACACACACACACACACACACACACACACACACACACACACACACACACACACACACACACACACACACACACACACAAACAATAACAATAACAACAACAACATGAGTTCATCTTGTACAGAGGACACCTGAAGACCCTCATGACTTCATGTCTAGCCAAGTTTCTTAAAATATGATTTATTTATTATTATTTTATTTTTGGTATTATTTATTTATTTATTTATTTATTTATTTATTTATTTATTTATATTTGTGGATACTCATCATTGATCCATATGATATTTTACATGCCAAAAGGTAAGATTACAAAAGGTGCACATACTAAAATTGCTATTTGTTAAGCATCAGTATCATTGATGTTTGCAGAAAGGTCCATCATGTTATGATAAGCCCTTCCCCCTGCTCAGATGGGCAAGATACAGTGGCACATCAGTCCTTTACAACGCAGTGGGTGGCACACACCCACACACTAGCACATCTTCATATAAACTCACTTGCTGTTGTCTCTGTGCGAGGCATGCGGGAGTTGATTAGTACCTGCTTGCAGGTTTGATTTGGATGTTATTTTTTCTGTTTTGACAAGGGGAATTTGAGGATATGATGTGACTTGGCCCTGTCATTCACGGCTGGCTGACAGGTGTACTTGTCAAGGACAGGCCTGTCTCTGCCCATTAAGTGACACGTAAATCCTGGGAGGGTGGAGAACAGCTATTTCAGAGGGCTTGGGCTTGACATAAATCCAGTGTGGAAAAGCTTCCATCTCATGCCTTCCTACCCGTCAAAAATACAGATCCACTCTTAGGCCTGTTTAAAAAAATGCCCAATCTACCCACACACACACACACTTCACAGTAGACTCACAATCTTGCAATTATACAGGACAGTAATAATAATAATAATAATAATAATAATAATACAACTATTTGAACATATTTAAAATGTAATTTATTACTCTGATGGCAAAGCAGAATTTTCAGCAGCCATTATTCCAGTCTTCAGTGTCAAATGAACCTTCAGAAATGATTATAATTGAATCCATCTATCTGACTCCAAACTTTTCAGTGGTAATGTATGTATATACCCACCAAACACTCAGCAATATGTGCATTAAGGATTAATACATGTATGCTAATTGAAATTAATTTTATTTCATACTTTATTATTTTGTCAGTATTGATAGTGATATTTAAAGCTGATAAAACAAATAAATATTTTAAATAAACACATACTTAAAGCATCTATGTGTCAGGTTCAACAATTCAGGACTTTTGCTTTTTTTCTGCATAAAATCCTTGGAATTTTCAGCTGGAATATCAAGTGCCATGTTAATAAACGTCTCTAGGTTACGTATGTAACCCTAGTTCCTCGAGGGAACGAGACGCTGCGTCGAACGCTTTGGGGAACGCGTCTAGCGTGAGCGACTCTGAATATCGTGTGAAATCAGTCCAATGGAAGAGCGTGACGTCACGGGCGGGGTGACGTAAGCGACCAGGAAGCTATAAAAGCACATGTCGCGCAGCTGGCATCAGCTTCGATTACCAGCAAGCGCCGGCAGGGGTGCCGGGGGGTATGGCTCCGAGAAGCAGCGTCTCTTTCCTCGAGGAACTAGGGTTACATACGTAACCCAGAGACGTTCTTCTTCAGGAACTTGAGCTGCGTCGAACGCTTTGGGGAACGAGTACCAATGCTGCCAGACTACCAAACCCCTGCCTAGTGTGTATCCGAAGAGCACAGCTTAGGACGAGAGGACGGATGCGCCTGGAGTGACCGGCATGTCTAAGCCGTAAAATCTTACAAATGTAAAGGGCGTGGACCACCCCGCAGCGTTGCAGATGTCCAGCATGGATACACCTGCCAAAAAGGCCTTGGAGGCCGCCATACCCCGTGTGGAGTGAGCCTTGGCTCCCAACAGCGGGGGACGACCAGAGGACTCATAGGTGGCGTTGATAGCCTCGACTATCCAACGGCTAATAGACTTCTTAGAAGCAGGAGAACCCCTCTTGGGGGGACCATAGCATACAAGCAATTGGTCTGTTTTTTCTCCACAGGGCAGCTCTGTGGACGTATGCGTCCAGTGCTCGAACTGGACACATACAATTTAGCTTCTCTTGGTCGGGCTCCCGAAAGGGAGGAGGACAGAAAGCCTGCAGCACTACAGGTTGTGGTGTGACAGAGGGGACCTTAGGAACATATCCCGCTCGAGGGTATATGAACGCTTTGGTCATGCCAGGTGCAAAGTCCAGATATGTAGGGGCCACTGAGAGGGCCTGCAAATCTACTACTCTCCTCAGAGAGGTAATGGCCAACAGAAAGGCGGTTTTGAGTGTCAGATGTCTGTCTGAAATATCTTGAATAGGCTCAAATGGAGGTCTGCACAAGGCCTCTAGCACCACAACCAAGTCCCACGGGGGAATACGGGACCGTACTGGAGGTCTCAGCCTCAGCGCACCGCTGAGGAAACGTGTAACTAATGGGTGTCTTCCCAAAGACTGACCATCGAGAAGGGCGTGGTAGGCCGCAATGGCCGCCACGTAGATCTTCAACGTGGAGTGGGTCAACCCTGCAGAGAACCTGGCCTGTAGGAACCCCAGAACTGTACCAACTGGGCAGTTTACTGGGTCTAGCTGGCGGTCTCTGCACCATGAGGTGAAGAGTTTCCACCTCAGGGCGTACAGTTTCCTCGTTGAGGGAGCTCTGGATTGGAGGAGGGTCTCAACAACCTCAGTTGAGAGACCGGATGCTATGAACTGCGCCCCCTCAGGGGCCACACCCACAGCTTCCACAGCTTCCACAGCTCCGGGCGAGGGTGAATTATCGTGCCCTGCGCCTGTGAGAGTAGGTCCGCCCTGATCGGTATCTCCCAAGGAGAGCCGTCGAGGAGCGAGACCAGATCTGCGAACCATACTCGGCCCGGCCAGAACGGGGCTACTAACAATAGACGGACCCCGTCCCGGCGTACTCTCGCCAGAACTCCCGGGAGCAGAGCAATAGGGGGAAATGCGTACAGACGAAGCCTCGGCCAGGTCTGTACCATAGTGTCCAGTCCCAGGGGAGCTGGATGAACTAGAGAGAACCAAAGGGGACATTGTGCTGTCTCCTGAGTTGCAAAGAGGTCTACTTGAGCTCTGCCAAAAATTCTCCATATCTGCTCCACCACCTCGGGGTGAAGCTTCCATTCCCCGGGCCTCGGCCCCTGCCTCGACAGTATGTCTGCTCCCACATTCAGTTTCCCAGGAATATATACTGCTCTGAGTGAGAGTAGTTTGCCCTGGGACCACACAAGAATCTGGTGCGCCAGCTTGTACAAGGGGCGCGAACGCAGACCTCCCTGGTGGTTGATGTAAGAGACCACCGATGTGTTGTCGGTGCGCACCAACACATGGTGATCCCTTAGGTCTGGGAGGAAGTGCTTCAGTGCACGATAAACTGCTAGCATTTCTAGACAATTGATATGCCATGTCAGATGGCGACCGCTCCACAGACCGCGGGCAGGGTGGCCACTCATGACCGCACCCCAACCAGTGAGGGAAGCATCCGTCGCTAGTGTTACACGGCGACAAGGAGCTCCTAGCACTGGGCCCTGATTCAAGAACCAAGGTTTCTTCCCCATTACTAAGGCACAGAGGCATCGTCGCGTGACCTTGATAGTTCGAAGTGGATTCCCCCTCGGGGAAAATCCCTTGGTCTTGAGCCACCACTGTAGGGGTCTCATGTACAGCAGGCCAAAAGGTATCACGTTGGACGCAGCTGCCATCAGACCCAACAATCTCTGAAATTGGTTTGACAGTGAGTGACTGGCCTTCTTTGACTCTCTCGACTGAGATGAGGATCGACTCGATACAAGCAGGGGACAATCGTGCCTGCATCGCGGTCGAATCCCATACTACGCCTAGATAGGTGGTTCTCTGAACTGGAGAAAGTACACTCTTCTTGGTGTTCAGTCTCAAACCCAACTCCCCCATATGTGCGAGAACGACATCTCGATGCCGAGCCGCAACCTGCTCTGACTGAGCTAAAATCAACCAATCGTCGATGTAGTTGAGAATGGGGATGCCCCTGCATGCGCAGGGGGACCAGAGCCGCATCTACACATTTCGTGAACGTGCGGGGTGAGAGTGCAAGGCCAAAGGGAAGTACTCGATATTGGTAAGCTTCGCCCCCAAAAGCAAACCTCAGAAACTTCCTGTGTTGTGGAAGGATGGATATGTGGAAGTATGCATCTTTGAGATCTATTGTGACAAACCAGTCCTCGGACCTGATCTGCGCTACAACATGCTTGATCGTGAGCATCTTGAACTTCAGTCTCATAACTGATCGATTTAAGACCCGCAGGTCTATGATCGGACGCAACCCCCCATCCTTCTTTGGAACTATGAAATACCGGCTGTAAAATCCGGATTCCCTGTCTTGAGGAGGGACAACCACCTCGATGGCCTCCTTCTCTAATAGGGCTTTCACTTCTTGTTCCATAACCAGACCCTGCTCGGGGCCGACTATCGTCGGAGTAACCCCGTTGAACATCGGCGGTGCAGAGCCGAACTGAATACAGTAGCCTTTCTCTACCGTGTGCAGGACCCATTGAGATACATTTGGCAGTAGTTTCCACGCTGGCAAATAATCTACTAAGGGAATCAGTCTCTCGAGACTGACCTCTGGTTGTAAGAGCCCCCGCAGGGGTGGCGAGCGTCTCAGCCCCGCTACGCAGCACGGGCGGAAGATACTTAGAATGATGCTCGCTGGGGACCGCTGCGCCCTGGAACACTAGCAGGGTTGGCAGACCGGCCCCCAGAGGGCGCTGAGGCGAGACGGGCACCGTGTAATGCGGTGTGCACCGCTCTACCCCAGCAGAGGCTGCCCTCTGATGCCCTGGCTCTCTGGCGTCAGGGCTTCTTGGCCGAGGCCTTCTTAGCATCAATGACTGCCCTCAAATCTTGTTTGGGCCTCGAAGACCTCGGCCGAGAGCGTCGCTGAGGCTCTCGTTCCCTTTGCGGGGGAGCACGAGAGGCGACGCTCTGCTTTTGAGCCTCTCGGTATGTGGAGCTAGGGTGCGGCTGGGGCATCTCCCGCCCAGATGCCCCGAGGGAGCGACAAGGGAAGAATTTATGGAACGCCGCCGCCTGTTTGCGAGCCTCCTGAAACCTGTCAACGACAGTGTTGACTGCGTCGCCGAACAGGCCAGAAGGCTGGATCGGGGCGTCCATAAGGCAGACCTTGTCCCGCTCTTTCATTTCAGACAGGGTCAGCCATAAATGCCTCTCCGCGGCCACCATAGCTGCCATGGACCGCCCAATCGCTCAGGCGGTCTCCTTGGTGGCGCGGAGGGAGAGATCAGCGGTCCTTCTGAGCTCAGTGATGTCATCGGACTTGATCTCCTCTCCCTCATCAAGCTCCTTCAGCAGGTCAGCCTGGTACGCCTGTAACACCGCCATGGTGTGCAGACACGCACCAGCCTGACCTGCTGCCGCATACCCTTTGCCCACCAGAGCCGACGTTGTTCTGAGCGGCTTGGAGGGCAATGCCGGGGCCTTCAGAGATGATGCAGTACCGGGGGACAGATAGCTCGCGAGCGTCTGTTCCACCCGGGGCATCGCTCTGTAGCCGCGCTCTGTAATCCCCACTACATTGCCGTAGTAATCTGAAGAGGGGATATACAGGCGGGCTGAGAATGGCCTCTTCCACGATCTAGCGATCTCTTCATGTAGATCGGGAAAGAATGGAAGGCCCCGGCAAGGAGGTGGCTGACTCGCCCGCAGAAAGCGTTCATCGAGCTTGCTTTTCTGCGGTTCGGTGTTTTCTCGGCGGGCCAGTCAAGACTCAACTTGGCCACCGCACGAGTCACCACCTCCAAGAGCTCCTCATACCTAGGCGAGTCGGGGGGGTGGCGAATCCCTATCGACAGACTCCACATCGACCTCCTCGGAGGAAGAGAGGCGGAGTGTCGATCCCTCTCCCTGGGTGGAAGGAACCGCAGAGCGTGCTTCCGACTCCAGAGATTGGGCGCCGGATCTGGCAGAAGTGGAAGGAGATAGGGACTCGCCCGTCTCCATTCCCTCTGTCAGATCCACTTTCGAACCCCACGAGTGCAGCTGCCGCTCTGCCTCGGCAGAAGCGGGGCCAGCACCGCGGGGAACGCTGGCGAAGGCTCCCTCCTCAAAGAGAGCCCTCTGGGAACGAAGCAGCCGCACCGACATCCTCTCACAATGCGGACAGTCGGCCCCCTCGAGAGCCGACTCGGCGTGCTTCGAACCCAGGCAGACCACGCACAGACTGTGTGTATCCCCGCTCGTAATGTAGCGCGGGCATGGAGGGACACACAGTCTGAAACGCGATCCGGATTCGCCCTTAGAATGCTTAGATTTCGCCTTACACTTGGACATTGCTTGGAGCTCTACTGAACAGACAACAGTAAATAAGACTCACAAGACAAAATGACATGCACACACAGAGCGCTTGCTGAAGACGCGAAGCTGATGCCAGCTGCGCGGCATGTGCTTTTATAGCTTCCTGGTCGCTTACGTCACCCCGCCCGTGACGTCACGCTCTTCCATTGGACTGATTTCACACGATATTCAGAGTCGCTCACGCTAGACACGTTCCCCAAAGCGTTCGACGCAGCTCGAGTTCTTGAAGAGGAAGCTGGGTTACTGTGTTGGGTTTGCAAATAAATAAATAAATAAAAGGTGTGAAAGAACTGTGACTTTCCCCATCACATTGGAGAACTGTGACACCAGCTGATGATGAGATGCCATACATCTTTTGATATACAGTGATATTCTGGTGTTATCAAGCATTACTTCAATACAGCTGGCTGAAACAGTACTTTTTGTCTCAACTAAGAAAGGGGGAAACAATGGATTTGCCTTTGCAGATTCATTATTGAGCAATGACTTTTTCATGATATTTTTTCAATTAGTTAAAGGTATTTTTCCTTAAAAACATATCACTAAATTATAATAGTATACAGTCTTGCCTGCATCACACCCTTTGATGTTCTGCTATACGTTATACCTATAATGAGGTTTCAGTTTGTCTTCATCTCAAAATAGTTTTTGCAGGATTTATATGGTGTACGGAAACCATTTACCTACTGTAAAACGACTCGGTTACATATGTAAGGAGGAATCTATGGTAGAAGTAGCATAGGCAGCATATTCTAAAAAACAAGAAACCATGTGTTACAGTTGTTCCCTTTTCAGTTGGTCACTCTCAACGTCATGTCGGTGACTGATGAATTAGGATCTCGCTTCGAGAGACCAATCTACTTTGAGTGTAAACTAAACGAGCCAATGCACATTGTCATGCAATTATTGCATCCAGCTGCAGCTGATCACCATAGCTGCCATGGACCGCCCAATCGCTCGGGCGGTCTCCTTGGTGGCGCGGAGGGAGAGATCAGCGGTCCTTCTGAGCTCAGTGATGTCATCGGACTTGATCTCCTCTCCCTCATCAAGCTCCTTCAGCAGGTCAGCCTGGTACGCCTGTAACACCGCCATGGTGTGCAGACACGCACCAGCCTGACCTGCTGCCGCATACCCTTTGCCCACCAGAGCCGACATTGTTCTGAGCGGCTTGGAGGGCAATGCCGGGGCCTTCAGAGACGATGCAGTACCGGGGGACAGATAGCTCACGAGCGTCTGTTCCACCCGGGGCATCGCTCTGTAGCCGCGCTCTGTAATCCCCACTACATTGCCGTAGTAATCTGAAGAGGGGATATACAGGCGGGCTGAGAATGGCCTCTTCCACGATCTAGCGATCTCTTCATGTAGATCGGGAAAGAATGGAAGGCCCCGGCAAGGAGGTGGCTGACTCGCCCGCAGAAAGCGTTCATCGAGCTTGCTTTTCTGCGGTTCGGTTGTTTTCTCGGCGGGCCAGTCAAGACTCAACTTGGCCATCGCACGAGTCACCACCTCCAAGAGCTCCTCATACCTAGGCGAGTGGGGTGGCGAATCCCTATTGACAGACTCCACATCGACCTCCTCGGAGGAAGAGAGGCGGAGTGTCGATCCCTCTCCCTGGGTGGAAGGAACCGCAGAGCGTGCTTCCGACTCCAGAGATTGGGCGCCGGATCTGGCAGAAGTGGAAGGAGATAGGGACTCGCCCGTCTCCATTCCCTCTGTCAGATCCACTTGCGAACCCCACGAGTGCAGCTGCCGCTCTGCCTCGGCAGAAGCGGGGCCAGCACCGCGGGGAACGCTGGCGAAGGCTCCCTCCTCAAAGAGAGCCCTCTGGGGAACGAAGCAGCCGCACCGACATCCTCTCACAATGCGGACAGTCGGCCCCCTCGAGAGCCGACTCGGCGTGCTTCGAACCCAGGCAGACCACGCACAGACTGTGTGTATCCCCGCTCGTAATGTAGCGCGGGCAGGGAGGGACACACAGTCTGAAACGCGATCCGGATTCGCCCTTAGAATGTTTAGATTTCGCCTTGCACTTGGACATTGCTTGGAGCTCTACTGGACAGACAACAGTAAATAAGACTCACAAGACAGAATGACATGCACACACACAGAGCGCTTGCTGAAGACGCGAAGCTGATGCCAGCTGCGCGGCATGTGCTTTTATAGCTTCCTGGTCGCTTACGTCACCCCGCCCGTGACGTCACGCTCTTCCATTGGACTGATTTCACACGATATTCAGAGTCGCTCACGCTAGACGCGTTCTCCAAAGCGTTCGACGCAGCTCGAGTTCCTGAAGAGGAAGCTGGGTTACTGTGTTGGGTTTGCAAATAAATAAATAAATAAAAGGTGTGAAAGAACTGTGACTTTCCCCATCACATTGGAGAACTGTGACACCAGCTGATGATGAGATGCCATACATCTTTTGATATACAGTGATATTCTGGTGTTATCAAGCATTACTTCAATACAGCTGGCTGAAACAGTACTTTTTGTCTCAACTAAGAAAGGGGGAAACAATGGATTTGCCTTTGCAGATTCATTATTGAGCAATGACTTAACTGCTAAAATAGACAAAAACATATATCAAAGATCAAATTTATGAATCTTGTGGAAATTTGCCTTATGGGAAAGACTGGTTTAGGTACATCTCCATAAACTTGATAAGACCAATAAAGAGGAAAAATATCATGCAATTGTTCATGATATTTTTTCAATTAGTTAAAGGTATTTTTCCTTAAAAACATATCACTAAATTATAATAGTATACAGTCTTGCCTGCATCACACCCTTTGATGTTCTGCTATACGTTATACCTATAATGAGGTTTCAGTTTGTCTTCATCTCAAAATAGTTTTTGCAGGATTTATATGGTGTACGGAAACCATTTACCTACTGTAAAACAACTCGGTTACATATGTAAGGAGGAATCTATGGTAGAAGTAGCATAGGCAGCATATTCTAAAAAACAAGAAACCATGTGTTACAGTTGTTCCCTTTCAGTTGGTCACTCTCAACGTCATGTCGGTGACTGATGAATTAGGATCTCGCTTCGAGAGACCAATCTACTTTGAGTGTAAACTAAACGAGCAAATGCACATTGTCATGCAATTATTGCATCCAGCTGCAGCTGATCACAGCGTGAGCATAAAAAGGCAGCAGGTGCAATGCATACCAGGTTTTCGATGAGGATCCGAGCCGGTGACCTGGCCGCTCAGTGGTGTTGCAGCAGCTGTGGTGATGGGACGTCTCCATTCCCTCCTTCAGGGAACGAGGGTTACATACGTAGCTGAGACGTTCCTGTTCGGTCAGTCACTCTCGACGTCACGTTGGTGCACCAACGAATTGGGATCATCTACCAAAGCGCCATGAATGCTGCCCCTTCCAGTGCCCTGTGAGAGCCACCTGCACCCCTTTTTGGTGTAGGCTGAGGCTTGCAACAAGAAGACCATTCACCCTTGTCGTAACACTACCCACTCAGTGAGATTGGATAACACTAGGAAAACATACCCATTCCACTTGGAACAGGGACGCTGCGGAAGCCCCATCCTTCCCTTTCGGAAGCAAATACGCAAATGAACATCCATTTAGGTGCATATGGAAAATTGGAGGTAATTGTAACCCTCTTGGAAATGGCAGGAGTCTGCCGGGAAAACACAAGCTCTGAGGCTATACCGTGGACTTTACACATATCTTATGTCTCACATATGGAACCCAGCCTACTACCGGTTCTAAAGGATTCATCGGGAGAAGGCCTGGCGCCGGACATTCTGCCATGTCTGGCTGCCGAGGGGATGGAGGAGCTCGACAGGGTCTACAGTATGGACACCCAGGAGCAGTTATAGCAACCCGACACTAACCGGGCCTCTCAGTGCCATTACCTGTTTGAGGTGAGAACACAGGAGGATACCGGCTCCACACAAAGACTATAGAATCTAGCGAATGTGTGTTTTGAATTTGAACTCCGCCAAGTTAATTCTTTGTCTGTTTTTTTTTTTTATCTTAAAATCAATTTTATACACAATCATTTTCGTTTCTATAATGTGTGAATATATCGTATTCTACAACAAAAACAGTCAGAGTGCCTTATCACTAGTTTTATTTTGATTTCTCGAGTCTGCCATTAGCTTATAGCACATTAGCATCACCAGCGGGGGTGCTGTTAATCTCGCGTACATTGCTAATACTCTATTCACACACATTACCATTGTTTTACTCACTGTTACTTGCTTTAATGGCAGATGTATATCTACCTTTGAGTGCTGGAGGTTGTGGAGAAGCAGATTCTCGACCTGGAGGAAAGGCAGCCACGCTGGAAACCTCCCGGGTGAACACTCACAAGTCCGGGGAAAGTATACTGCTCGCTGCTAACAGTCCCACCACCTCTACTCCGTGTGATTCTCTGCACAGGCCCGGTGCACCTAGTACGCAATCTTTCCAGATGTCCTTCACTCCACCGCCGGGACACCACGGACCCTGGGTGCATCCTCAACGGTGGACGTGAGCCAGGCCCTGGCCGACGACCTCTCCCCCTCCACTGCTTCGCTCCCCTCCGCAAGATGGAATGCGACGCTGTTATCATCGGAGACTCCTTCATCTGGCACGTCCGTGCTACGTTAGCTGTAGGTAAAGTACACACTCATTGTTTCCCTGGTGCTCATGTTCTCGATGTTTCTGCGCAGATACCCGCGATCCTTAAAGGCGACGAGAGCCCCGGATCGGTCATGCTTCACACCGGGGTTAACGACACCACGCTGCGGCAGACGGAGACACTAAAGAGGGACTTCAGGAGCCTGATTGGTACGGTGCGCAGCACATTGCCCGCAGTGACGATCATCGTGTCAGGACCGCTTCCCACATACTGACGAGGACATGAAAGGTTCAGTAGGCTTTTTGCTTTAAATGAATGGTTATTGTCATGGTGTAAAGCAGATAAACTGCTCTTTGAATCTTTTCTGGGAGCATCCTAGGCCTGCACCCCAGCAGAGTCAGAGCAGAACTCCTGTCCCTGACAACATCTCCAGGATGCTCTACTTTGTGTCCTATGATCTTATATTATATTTCCAGTGTGTAGCACAACTGATGGTGTGGTTGCTGGGCTCTGCTAGGTCATGATCTGAGCATTGTGGTGCTAGGCTGCACTGCATGAGCTGTTGCTTGTCCATAACTGCTATGATGGCTTTTGTTCTACCCGCTTAAATGATAGAAGTACTTGCACTGTCCAGTCTATTAAGACTGTGTCTGCTCCCCAAATAATGAGGTCAAAATATAAATTTAATGCAGGATCTGATTGTGATTAAACCAGAAAAAATTAAAATAAATGAACAAAAACAATTTTTAAAGTTTGCATAAACATTAGATCACTCACACCCAAAGCAGTTATTGTAAATGAAATGATCACAGATAATACTTTTGATGTTCTCTGCTTGACTGAAACCTGGCTAAAACCAAATGATTATATTGGTCTAAATGAGTCCACTCCACCAAACTACTGTTATAAGAATGAGCCACGTCAGACTGGTCGTGGGGGAGGTGTTGCAACAATATATAGTGGCATTTTCAATGTTACCCAGAAAAGAGGATACAGGTTTAACTCATTTGAAATGCTTCTGCTTAATGTTACACTGTCAGATATATGCAAAATAAATCTACTGTATCTCTTGCTCTGGCTACTGTGTATAGACCACCAGGGCCGTATATTTCTATTCCTAAAAGAATTTGCAGATTTTCTCTCAGACCTATTGGTTACCGTTGATAAAGTGCTAATTGTCAGAGATTTTAACATTCACGTTGATAATACAAATGATGCATTAGGACTTGTATTACTGACCTAATAAACTTTTTTTGGAGTCAAGCAAAATGTCACCAGGCCCACTCATCATTTTAATCATATGCGAGATTTAGTTATATCGCATGGAATCGATCTGATATAGATATCATACCTCAAAGTGATGATGCTACTGACCATTTCCTTGTATCATGCATTCTGCGTATTACTGATATTAACCTTTTCAGTGGTGAGTTTAAAATATTCTAGCGGTCCCCCCAGAGTGAGTTTTTTTAAGGCGACCGTTATTTTAGAACATTCCCCTTACTGTTTCCATGGCGCCGTGTCAGGCTTGTCATGTGACACACCGCATCTACTGTACAATAACACTGTATGACAGATGGAACACTTTTATTTTGTTTTTCCTTTTTTTATTTAAAATATTCACAAACTTGCATACCATGTCATGAACTGATATTCCGATTCATAAATATGTGTAAATTAATGTGTTTTGTCATTTAAAAACCTTTCTAAATGATCTTGATCGTCATCTGTAATGTGAGATGGGCGCCGTCATGTTTGTTTGCGCTGCAGTGCAGAGAGTCCTGTCAGTTGGATTTACAGCACGTGAATTCATCAATCTGGGGGAACCGAGGAGGATTTAACCTTCTGGCCGCCCTAAGGAACCTGATGACCAGGTCATGCTTACCTACCAACTTCTCTTCCACAGGGTCATGGTTGGCTGATATCACAGCGACATAGACTTTCAAGGTGGAGGGAGGCAGCCTTTGCTCCAGCTCTTTTTGCAAAAAGGAAAACACGTCCCTGATCGGGCATCTCCGGGGGTGTTCTCTGAAGGGCCCGGTGCAAGACACGCAGGTCCAAGATTGGTCATAAACCCACCGCCTTTCTTGTATACAATGAAAGTCAGGGTCATAACCCATTGCCTTTCTTGGGTACTATGAAGGGTCATAACCGCATTCTTCACCAGTAGGACTGCGATCTCCACACGCAAGACAGTAGCATCGGCTGCCTTCACTGTAGTGAAACAGATGCCGCTGAACTTGGGAGGACGCCTGGTGAACTGAATCACATAGCAGAGGCAGGTGGTCAGCAGAAGCCAGCGAGACAGGCTGGGTAGTGCTGGCCAGGCACCCAGAAACCGTGCAAGCGGGACCAATGGAACCACTGCCGTACCCGAGAAAAAAGAGAAAATCGAGAAAATCACTCTCCACTCTCAGATTCTCCACCCGGCCCTCCTCCAGGGGAGGGACAGGTGCTTTAACCATCTCCACGGCATCGCTTGCTGGAGGCAGCTGCGGATGTGGCACGGGAGCAGGGACGGACACAGGGGGCCGCCCTCAGCGATGAGCAGGCTGGGGCGCAGCAGCTGGCGGACGGGTGGATTCAACAGCTGCCCGCTAGGGCAGGGTGTAATGAACTGCCTCAGTCTGCATCTGTGCAGCCGAGAGATGCTGGGCCAAGCTCTCGACCGTGTCACCGAAGAGGCCGGTCTGGGACACAGGAGCATTAACGAACCGAACTTTGTTGGCGTCCCTCATATCAACAAGACACAGCCAAAGATGGCACTCCTGGACCACAAGGGTGGACCAAGAGAACTTGTGATGACTTTAATCACTCGGAGCGCAAGGTCAGTGGCGGTTCGGAGCTCTTTCAGAACTTCCGGATCATGACCACTCTCGTGCAGGTTCTTCAGTGCCTTGGCCTGGTGCACCTGCAGTAACGCTGTAGCCTGTAAGGGGGAGGCAGCTTCTCCACAGGCCGTATAAGCGTCTCCAGCCAGATGAGTACCTATAGACCCAGGAGGGGAGGCACAGTATGCTCTGCTGGGTGGAGGCGATATAAGGACACAACTGCTTCGCAACCGACCGCTCCACCAGGGGTCCCCCATATACCCCCTCGTTTCAACACCGTTGAGGGTGGTGAGGGAGGAAGAACCATCAGGCTGGTTTCCGGCAGTAAAAGGTGTCGTCCACAACCTGGTAAGCTCCTCATGCACTTCCGGGAAGAAAGGCACTGGGGTGTGACACTGAGAACCAATCATCCAACCTCGAAGGCTCAGGACACGTTGGAGATTTCCACTTGAGCCCTACCTTCTTGGTGGCCCGGGAAAGCATAGCTGGCAGAGGCAACAGAGCTCTGCCCCCCTGGAGGAAATGAAGCCTGGCCCGCAGCTCTAAGATGGTCATCTTCCCGCAATGGGAACATGACTCATCCGCAAACGCCACCTCAGCGTGTTTAATGCCCAGACATGTGAGGCAGCGATCGTGACCATCACACGGCGCCAGGTAACGACCGCATCCAGAAACGCACAGATGAAACGGCATCTTTAAAAAGACGGTCCGTGAAGCTCTTTTAGGAAAATTGCTCTTTCAGGGAAATGCTATTTTAGTGCTGAGGTGCACAGGTAAAATGGCCGCTTGCAGCACAACCGGGGGTAGTGCAACCTGAAGTGCGCAACCCACTCGACACAGGAACAACCACCGCTGAAGTGCTGTGCTGGCAACACCAGAAGCTTCCAAGAGCACGCTGAACTTGTAGCTCACTGAAGATACTGGATGGAGTAGAACGATATTGTCGCTTGGCTCCAAAGCAAAAAATGGTATGCATTGCACCTGCTGCCTTTTTGTACTCACACTGTGATCAGCTGCAGCTGGATGCAATAATTGCATGTCAATGTGCATTAGCTCATTTAGTTTACACTCAAAGTAGATTGGTCTCTCGAAGCAAGATCCCAATTTGTTGGTCACCGATGTGATGTTGAGAGTGACCGACTGAAAGGGAAAAATTTTTTTGTTTTTTTAGAATATATACTTATAGTTAATATGCAGATGTTAATCAAGCTGTTGTGACTGAAACCATTGTTGCAAAATATTTAAGTCTGAGGCAGAATTATACAATATGCCTGCCCAAATTATAGCACACAAGGGTGAAAATAACACAAGCTTACTTGTATAAAATAACACATAACTTGACTTTCTGGGAAACAATATATTAAACCTGACTTCTATTTAAAGTTTCATTTCAAAAGTTTGGTAAATATTGTTACCCACCTAGCTCTAATATGAAAAAAAATTACTCTTGTGACAATTTAAATGTTTCATTGTAATCAGACCGAAAGGCAGCCATCATAATGTTTAAAATTAGACTTTAATATTTCAGCGCATCAGAAGGCTGGTTCTTATTAAAGATGTGGGCTTTTTCTAAAAGCCTAAATGTCATCAGGAGGAATGTATGAAGATACTGTTTGCTGAACTCTTCCACCTCTGTGCAGACGGCGATTATAAATTTGTCATATTGGCTGAATCATTTAGATATTAAAATTCATAAGAAATGTGTGTATTTAAATGGATCAATTTCAATGAATGCATAACACCAATAATTATTACATATTTCTTAACATAAATTAACATTTATTTACTTATTCACTCACTCACTTAACCTATATGTTATTACCTACTGTACACTCCACTCCAGAACTTTAAATCAAGGCACTTCTAAAATCATCTTCTATTCACCTCTGAGTTTGTTTCCTTATCTGGCAGATTACATATTGTATACTATGAATATTGTTGGTTCTATGACCAATTGTATATGTTCCTATCAGGGTTGTTACTCTCACAAATCTGTATTTTCTGCAAAATTTTTTTTTTTATTTTATTTTTTTTTTATAAATTTAGAAAAAGGACACTTGGAGACTCCAAAAGTACACTAAAGAACCAAATGATATAATGAGTCCTTATAATTGATAAAATTATGCACACCAAAGCAAAGAAAAAAAAAAATACAGGGAAAAAAAATCTGATTTGTATAGTATATTATAGTATAGTATAGTAGTGTGCAGAGCAATAGCAAAGAGTTGGTTACATTCTAGACAAGTCAAGTTGCGATACTGAACAGGGTCACATGGAGATGCCATTGCCAACCACCTTGAGCTGACTGCATATACCTGCTAAAGTATATGGATCCATTCAGAATGACTAAACACAGCAACATACACATAACAAATCAAAACATTATCCTGAATGTGTGAGGAAACAATGTGAATGTAGGGAAATGTGTCTGTTCATAAATACAATGTACAATCAGTGCCTCAAGAGCCCTATCAATACATCAGACTCACACGTGCTTACTGTATGACTCATGTATGCCATTACAATTGTCTTTACCTTGATTGCATTCTTCGTCCATCAAAACGTTACTAGCAAGATGCTGGTTTTCCAGCTGAGAAACGTAGTTCGCATATCACCTGACCATACAGAGGTGGGATGTTTTGATATTCCGTTCAGTCTGTGTTTCATACAGCATTACATGTGAGGGCTCGGGCTCTTCAGAGACAACCCAACACACATACATCACGGAGATGTCTATTTAGTGTCTGCATTTACATATTTTTTAGAGTGTTTGCTCATCTGCAATAGTCTATAGGATGTTTTCTATCAGATGTCAAATATACATTTACAAGATGTCTATGATTTAAAATGTTTGTAAAACTGATGTCTGAAAGATGTCCATCAGATGTTTGTACACAGAAGATGCTTTCCAGGTGAAGCTATCTTTAACAGACATCTTGCAGACATACGTGTCCTATCTGGGTATCCACAGAGTTTGACATAGCTTGTGTGCGAAACACACTGGAATTAATACTTCACTAAAAATGCAACGTGAGTCTCTATTCTCTCTGCCATCTTTGATGTTATCAGCCTGGTTTTCTTTACATTAGTGCTGTTTTGGACTGATTGTTTGAATGCATTTGCTTACTGCAGTGGTTCCCAAATCTGGTCCTGGAGAACCCTCAACACTGCACGCTTTTGGTGTCTCTCTTATCTGACACACACATTTGAGGTCTTGGAGCAGGGTTCCTCAAATCTTGCCCTGTAGTTGTCAATGCACTGCAGAGTTTAGCTCCAACCCTGATCATACCCACCTACCTGTGATTTCTTTATGATCCTGAAGACATTGATTAGCATGTTCAGGTGTGTTTGATTAGGGTTAGAGCTAAACTCTGCAGGAAAGTGGATCTTGTGGGCTAGATTTGAGGATCCCTGTCTTAAGGGGCGGTCACACTGCACTTTTCGTTCCATTGACTTCCATTCATACGCATGCGAATGCGTCAGACCGGAAACGCAAGCTCATGCAAAAAATTTCGCATTTCGCTGCGTTCCAAAGTTCAAGTTTGGTGAACTCTGACCTGCGAATTTCGCATCACGTGAAGACGTGGGACCAGTAGAATATCAATACGTCACTGCGTGACCTCTCTGTACAGAAATTCAAAAATTAAGGAAGCGCTAATTTTTTAATCTATTTTATATAATACATCTTTAAAGATTATAAAAAAAAAAAAAAGCTGCATGGTTCGCAGTGTCAATGGAAACAGGAACAGATGGTACATTTAAATGAGGACACATTTTATAATTTTTTATTGCTTAGTGTGTATGTATTTTATATATATAGAGAGAGAGACAGACAGAGAGTAAAACATAATAAAATGCTTTCGACGCTGTCACAAAAGGCACAGTACAAGCACATTAATCCATGTTGTGATAACTGAGGGGAGACCGTTAACCTGCTCCCGCCCATATTCGCAGCGGTGTCCGAAAAAATTTTGCACGTTCAAAGTCTAGTGTGATCGCCCCTTTAAGCTGCATTCCAGTCCGTTTTCTTATGCCCTTCACTCGCAAACTTCCCTCCGTCTCGTTTACGCGGATGTACATCATTAATTACATTGCATGAGTGCCCACTTCTGGTGGAACTCTTGCGATTGGCTGAACTGGAACATCCTAAGCCCTTGATCACTTTAGAATCAGCTATTCAGTTGGTTTATTGTTTACATTTTCTCCCTTACAAATTTGTTTGGTGCAGCATTCTATAGGTATATAGGTATGCTTGGGCTGTAATAAATGTAAAAAAAAAAACATTTATATATTATAGCGTTGTTTGGGGTGGGGATAAATTAAATGCGATCTGCAATGATGTCACAATCGTGTTGCATTGTGGTCTGTGGAGTGGCCTGAAGTGTACAAATGAAGTAGACTAGAGGGGAGTAGAGGAAATAGAAGTATATGAAGTAGAGGGTCTGTCTATATAAACTTCCCTCGTCATCCTCACGAAGTGGAGCGCACTTCAAAATGGCTGCAGGGATTCCCCCGAGGGGAAGTGCTTAGGAAAGTTTGCGAGTGCGTGTCTAAAACTAAGGCCCTGTCCCAAATGGCGCACTTCATGTGGACTTTCGGTCTCGTGACTTAGATTGCACGTGCTCGCCGAGTCTGTAGGCCATCCCATTCAGCATTTTAACACTCTGAAGTGTGCTCAGCAGCACCCCCTTTGTGCCCTTGAAGCGGTCTTCCACGAAGCCCGCATAGATGCAGGCTCCACACACTTTAACTACCCAGGAATCCTTGCGAAATGCCAATCAGACAACGGATGGGAGGAGATTTCGCTGAAGAGCAATTGATGACATGGCTGAGAAGAAAATATTTAAGTGCAGGTATCATTACGGTTTTTATGGCCTAGGTGTACTTTTTACCAGTTGTTACCTACAGTTTATACATACATTATGGTCATCGACCAGTGGTTGATATTTCAAACATAATAATAGCGCATTGAATAATACGATTGCATTATGATTCATTAAATAAATAGAACCGAATGTCAGGTCTTTACTGAGTCATATGTAAACCTAGTATTTATATTTAAACCTGTAAATTCATCTGAAACTCACGCATATGTTTATTATGCGTTAAAATTGTAATCTTAGTTCAAATATTCCCCGAACCTGCAGCTCCTGTCAAAAAACAAACAGAGCATTATTTCCGGCGTGACGATCGAGTCTGTCCCAAAAATACCTCTCAATGCACCCTCGTGGACTCGCGCCTAGGGCCCTATAGGTCTGCACTACATGACGTCACCGAAGTGTGGACTCTGAGGAAGTCCACAAGTCCAGAGTGTGCCATTTGGGACAGGGCCTAGAGTGGAATGCAGCTTTGGAGTCTTCACTAATGAGCTGATGAGTTGAATCAGGTGTGTTTGAATAGGGAGACATCTAAAATGTGCAGTGTTGGGGGTTCTCCAGGACCAGGATTGGGAACCACTGGCTTACTGGACCATTGGACTGAAAACTTTCCCAGGATTTAACAGCTTAAAAAGATCTGATAACAAACAGAGAAGCAAAATTGGGATAAAGGGTTAGAATATAAATTGTGCTTCAGTAATTTATTTGCATTATTTGTGTTAAATTATTTTAATGTGTTAAAGATTGTCAAATTAATTGCATGCCTTAACATTGACAGCCCTGGTTCCAACATTGTATGTCTTGTTCAATAAGAGTGTCTGCAGAATGAATAAATGTAAATAAATAAATAAATAAATAAATAGAATAAAGTCAGTATTTTTTTTTTTTTTTTTTTTGTAACTCGGGGTGTATAAATTATGCACTTCTAAATATTTAAATTACATAGTATTACTCTAACTAATATGCTTCTGTTTTATCAAATGTGCTTTCAAACATCAAAAAATATTAACCCCTGATTTTAGTGCCTTGCCTGCAATGTGTCCATCTCTCTGATGTTACCTGAACCCTACACCACTACTCCTAGAGTTAAATAAATAAATAATAAAAAGTAAAAATAAGCTGCTAGTGGCTATTCATTGATACAGACACAAGATTAATGGCAAGTGCCTGTCAAAATACAATTTAGAGTTGTTAAACAGAAAGACTGAATATGCTTTCTGGGGATTTTCATATATTTCAGCACCATTCATTGTATTCTAATGCACATTCTAATGCTCAATGCATTTTAATACACACACACACACAAACACACACACACACACACACACACACACACACACACACACACAAACACACACACACACACACACAGTCTTCCAGAGACCACATCCCCTGCCCACTCCCCAGGGACTAGTCTATTGCTTTTGGTTTATCACGGTCGACCGTGCAGTTGGCCATATTAATTAGAAATCCTCAGACATGCATTTGAAGTGTCCTGCTTAGGCCCAGATCACCAATAACAGCATTTATTGTTTTCTAATCAGGGGCCCTTTGGCTGCCCCAATCACTCAGTAAATAATGGAGATGTCAATACTCTCAGGCCCGTGACTCACCCAAACCTCTGCTGTGCCGCTCAACATAAAAAGCCCTCATTAATCACTCTGTACCTCTGAAAAGAGTTAAAACTGTCAGTCGGTGAAAACCTGTCTTCCTCCACTACTTCTCCACCATCCACATCACCCCAACCACCAATCTTGCTAACCCTTTTCCTCATCAGCGGTCAAGCAGTTTAACTCTTCCACCGTAACAAGGGCACCTGAATTGATTAGCGCACTCAGAGGCAGGTCCCACTGCTGGAATTACTCCACTAATTCTCAGTGAGTTTTTTTTTTTTTTTTTTTTTTTTTTTTTTCACCCAAGCCCAATCAACATTGTATTGTATACACAAGCCCAGTGTGGGGTTGCTGTAAGCCTTTGATTTTTACAGGCCAGACAGATTATAAGTGTTCACTTACTAAATAAAGCAAGAAAACATTACTTATACTTTGATTTGTATGGGGTCCAAGATACTATATCCAAGATATACTGCATATCATCAGCATATCATCATTCTCCTCAGTGACATTGATTCCATTTTACTTCTCATCATTTTGTAAATGTAAAGAGGTATTAGTTCATTAGGGCTTGTAACTGCCAGAATTTACTGAGTTCCTCAAGAATTCTGGTCTTTACATCACCATGTGGTTGTAACATGAAATTGCAATTTACTTGCTAAAGAAATATTTTTGTCATTTGATAATCTGAAGTGGACCCATAGTTTTGTCTGTGATCACTATATCAGGACAGATCTTGTCTAATGGCATCAGTTAGAGACTTGATACACCATCATTGATAGTAAGAAGAAGAAGAAGGAGAAGAAGAAAAAAGCAAATAGCATAGCAGCTGGACCTCCATTTCTTTCTTTGCAAATCAAACCCGAAAGTTCTGAATCAAATTCAGGTTACTGTAGGGTTCTTTTAGTTTTATGCACTGGCATTTCATTTATTTTAAAAACACAACAATTACACATTTTCCGCAAAGTGCTTTTAAAATGTGAGGTCACATTATTACTCAAGTGTTTTCAATCAACAGAGGACGGCACTTGCAACTGCAAGGTCATGGGTTGGCTTTCCAGGGAACACGTCCCAATAAAATATCTTGAATGCAATGTAATACACTTTGCATGAAGCATCTGCCAAATACATAAATAAAAATGTACTCCCATATGTACAAGGTTAGTTAAAGACAAGTCTTTACAGTGGAATCCCCCGGCATTACATGATGGCTGGAAGATCTGCTTTCAGTCTAGCCTTGATTTCCCCTGATGAGGTCATGCCTTACTAGTATTTATACACGATATTGTGCAGTTTTAATGCCCTTTTATCTAAACAAAAATCGAAATGTTGGAGCAGTGCAGCTGTATTGCAATACATTATTTATTTAACTTCAAACGACAGAGAGAGTTGTTTTTTGACTGTGACAGAACAGATATTTGAAAACTCACTCGACATGAGGCTTGATTGGAGGAGGCTCAAAGGCTGCCACCAGCGAACAAGTGCCCTAAATCTCCTTGATGGGGTACATATTCTTTGCCCATATTTCTGTCATGTAGAAGGTAGAATGATGTTGGCTGCATTCTGCCTGTGACCCAGCATTAGGTGGACTGTTGGGACCGCTTCAGGTTCAGTCTTGTGACTTATGGTTTGTCTCGGTAGTGAAATGCCAGTTTGAGCCCCTCCAAACGTTCCCCTTAATTACGCTGTGCACCACATGAAAGTTACTGTTACTGTACAGGAAGTGATTCAACATTTGCCCCTGTCAAACATCTCCCATCTCCTTCTGCATGTCTCTAATGAGATTTAGGGTTTTGCATAAAATGTTGTTTTAGATTGGTTTTCTCTCCATTTGGCAAGGCCTTTGAAAGAAAAAAAATAAAATAAAATGACTGACTCTGTCGGCAACCTGTCTAATCTAAGCCTGTAATTAGTTATTGCTCCACATCATGAACTCATTAGATATCTGCCTACGGGACATCAGCAGAGCTCTGCATCGCTGCTTTACTTTACTATTGTTTCAGACCAAGAAAGGCCCTTAAATCATAATTGTCACTTTTACGAAATAACATAAATTAGTAACAAAAAAATCATTTTGTGTTTTTCAAACCGCATTCAGACATATGAGTCATTACTCGAGAATAGTTCCTGAAATGTTTTTTTTTTTTTTTTTTTTTTTTTTTTTTATCATGTGTGTACTGTAGTTGTCATACAGTTTCTAAACAGTTTATGACAGGCTCATGTATTTGCAGTTCAGCATTGATGTACAACATGGCCTCTCAAATCATAGCTCAGACTGATAATGGAGTGCATCCTCAGTGGGACTGTCCTCTCTCGGGCTCAATTTGAACTGAATTTGAATCAGGGCTGGGTTTGTCTTAAAGCAGACCTTTAGCAGACACTCCCCCACATCTCCCTGTTGCCTATTTATAAATTTTTCTTCTCCACAGATAAAGATCTCAGCTATCTCTACCACCTCCCCCAGCGTGTTTCTGCAGTTGTAACATGCTTTGCAACAATCTACACTACACGCATACCAAGAAGACGCATGTGCCAGCTGTGCACTGATGTCTAATGGCATCAGGAAGCTGAAAAAAAGTAATTTCCTATCCCTCTAGTCCACCATCCCACCAGCCCTCCCTGATGATGAAAACACAGACAGCTGAAGCAGAAAGCCATTTCTCAAGTTAAATGCCATGTGGTGTTATGTAGTGTGGTATTCATTCTGAAATTAAATGCTCTTGCCCTGAAAGCTGTCACACAACAAAGGAGCATAAGAGGCTGGGGTTCACCCAGCGTAGCCACAACATCGCTTAGACGCTGGACGCTCGTTTTATGACTCATTCCATTCCATGCAGTGTTTAGCTGGATGGGTGCCTGTGGCGTTATGATCACTGCAGGATCACCATGTTCAACTGGTTTCATGTCTAATTTAATATTCTTTGGCTGCTAAAAAGTCTCAGTTATTTTATTTATGTCCTGACTTTCTTTTAAGGAGCAGACTTTGTAATTCAGTGCCATCCAAAAGTTTAAAATCACCCTAGGTGTCGTGTAGTAGCCCTAGGCTACATCGGCATAAATCCTTATATTTTGTGATGACTTTACATTGAGAAGGGACAACATAAAACTATGTAAAGGCTGGATAAACACATTGATTAACTATGAACTTAATATGAACTTGGGACTATAAAATCCCAAGATCATTTTTCATCTTATGTCACATGTTTCCTGCAGTGATTTTCAGTGGTATAGTTTACAGTGGTGCAAACCGACCACTGTAGTTCACAAATAAATAAATAAATAAATAAATAAATAAATAAATAAAAATACATAAAACCCAATAGTTTTACTGAATCAGTCAAAACATAATGCATACATTTATTTAATTATAGAACAGTTTTATACAATTTATTCAATTTAAAGTTTACTTTAGTCATCCACAGAGTAGTTGTTGGTTGTTTTAAATAGATAGTAGTAACTGAACTGCATAGTGTGAGCCTTGTTGTTAATTCTTAAAAATTCATATTTTTGTAATTTTGTATGATTAGCAGCAGCTGAGATTTTTTTTTCTTCTATATGTAAGCATATTGGTTGTTAAAATTGAAATATGCCCAAATTAATCAGAATCAAATTAAAATGAAATAAAATCAGACGTAACCTGAAAGCTTATGGTTTAGAAAAGAATCAAATAAGGCAATCTGTAATGATTCCCAGCCCTAACAAACAATAGAATATAAAATAATGATTAATGAATTCCGAACAATTGACTATCATTAATGCTAATAGTGTCTATTTGAAGGGCACTGTTTTTGTTTGTCTTCTGTAAAAAAGGTAAACACATATTTTACCATACACAGTATGAAAAAAAAAATAATAAATAAATTGTACCTTTAGTGGTACAGCAATTTTGGCACTGGGGTAATGTATCCCCATAAAAGGATACATTACCTTGTACCTTATCTATGACTAAAAATTAGCATATTCATACCTTGGAGTAATATATAGACTTAGAAGTACAAAGAAGTCTACCCCAAAGATATTGCCCCAGTGACAAGTTGTATGATTTTTGCACTTTTTTTTTTTTTCAGAGTTTATTGAACTTCTGTTAAATGATGGTAGTTTGTGATGGTGATTAACAGAATCCTTCTGCAACTTTGTGTTTAATGGAGCTATTCAATGAAATAAAAAAACGTACCTTTAGAGAAGGCCCAGACCTCTTCAGCCTTCACAAGGGACCCTTCACCTTAGTCGGGATACTTTGGTGACCCCGTCCCATCTAAGGCAACTGCTGGCCCTGTTCATAGCTTCGATCGATGGAGGCTTTCAGTGGGCCCTGCCATCCATTCTCTCTTTGTTAATGATAGCCATAATTTACAGGACTGCATATATATGATATATATATATTATATATATATTATATATATATATATATATATATATATATATATATATATAATTATATAATATATAATTTTCATCCCTGAGCTGTAACCTTTCTGTCTCCCAGCCGACAGCTCGGGTGGGGGAAGGTGTCAATTAATGACATTTAGAAATATTCATATCACTCTCAATAACCCTGAGATTTTTACAGGGACCAGTAGGTGGGGGACATGCACTCAAACAGAGGAACTTTCATGAGGTAAGACAGGATCCGTGGCAAGCCATTAATGTCACTCGCTACACTTGCAATCATTTCAAACCTGGGTCAGCATTAAATCTAACCTGATCACCATGATTGTCTTTTGGGATGATATAGCCCTCATCACATCAGTGCCCAGCCCTCTTTTGATCAAGGAGCTGTAGGCAAGAACAATGTCTTTGAAAGGTCATAAAGTTTGACCAAATCTGTATAAAAAAGTCTGTTTTGAGAATATCGGCTCCCAAAATGGCTCCTTAGTTATGTTTTTATTAGGTCCTTACTCCTTAATGAGGCAGGTCTTGTCACTGAGATTGAGAGAAGTTGATGCATATGATGATACAGGAAACTGTATAACTCCATGTCTGCAAAGTTTGTTTGTTGTTCTTCAATGGCCTTGGCCTAAAGAAATGGATCCACCCAAAAAAATTCTGTCATCATTTACTCACCCTCAAGTTGCTACAAACTTGCATGTGTTGTATTTCAGCTGTCTAATTAATGAAAGTTAATGGGTCCAAGACTATTTAAGCTCTGAGAAGGACATAAAATCAATTCATATGATATGACTGTTATATCCTTCCCTCAAAGCAAAAGATATTGCTTGCTATCTACTTACAGCTGGCACACAAGGTTGTTCTTCCCTTTTCTTGACTGTAAAGTTTGTAAAATATGACTGAGCTACAAAACGCAATCAGTGAGCTGATCGTAATATCTAACGGCACATATATTCCATTGTTCCTTCAAATGACAGGGCCTCTCAGGCTACACTGTCATGCCGGCATCCCTGAGGATCTGAAACATGGAGCAATCTTGCACGGATCAGCCACACATTACTAGGCAATCATCTTGTTCACATACGAGTACAATGACATGGAGTCTGGCAATACGTTTCCCCCCTTTCCCCCCCAAGCCTCCTGGTCAATCTCGACCACAATCTCTATTCCCACTCAAATGCTCGATCTGTTCCATATCAGTGGCACTGGGCCTGTGGTTGAATATCAACCCCATTCAAATCGAGGGGGTAAAATAGCTAAGGGGGGTGACATAACCTTTCGTGTAGTAAAACCCGGTCCGCATCGTATACAAAATAAGTTGAAACCCTTGACCCTGTCTCACCCGCATACGGCTGTAAGTACAGACCTGACATTTTGATTCAGCTCCTGGGCCCTTTTCTCACTTGTTATTTTTCTATTTCAATAATCCATGACGGGCAGCGGAAACAGAGAAGGGAGATGGAGGGGAAGGCGTGAATGATTAAGACTGTCAAGATCAAATAATGTCCTTCGAAAGCAGCCCATAAATCTGCTTTTGTGACATTTGCAAACCTGACACACCACGAACAGTTTCGCTACCCTCAAATGTTTCACATGTTTTATTTAATTTGTTTATTTATCACTATTTGTTCATCTGGTTTGGCCCATCTCGCAGGGCAGAAAGAAAAATGTGGACCTTCGCGTTAGTCGCTAAAAAATCAGACCATATTATGATAATGCCAGGCGTTGTCAGTGGTGAGGAAGATTCTGAGATTTGAAAATCAATGCGCTCCAGTTGCCCAATGTGCTGTGTAGTGAGTCACATACTAAGAGTGCGAGTAGTTTTAGACTGACAGCTATCGATAAGGTTGGCTTGTCTGGGGTATTGCCACCACACCATAACTGTGTCCTAAGGAAGGAGAGTACTCATTTTCACATTGACTGGGTTCGGTTCAGTCGATGGTCATCGCCTTCTTTAGTCGCTATAATATCAGTTTTAACCTGCCTTCATTCCTGTTCCTTTTCAGCCCCCTCTCCATCTTTAACAGCCCCGTTTTAATCATTGCCCCATGCGGGCTTACTGTCTTTTCCTGGAATTTAACCCCATCAACTGCATTTGCATATTGCTAATATGGGACATTTCCAATTGAGAGTGTCACTGATAGCCTGCATGTTTTTCATGGCTATTATCCAGCACCAATACACCGATAAGAAGGAGGAGGTAATTCTTGACCTAAGACTTCACTGGTTTCATCTCCACAACATTTTTCATTGCCTATGACCTGTATTCATGATTCTGGTTTCCTGTTGGTGCTCACATACATGCATAATTTAACAGTTATAATGAAAATCACATTCCTTGGAAAGTGGCAGGGTAGGCAGTCGGCTTAATGTTGATGACATGGCGAGAATAGGGCTTTTAAAAATAAGACAGAAAACCAAACAGGTTCAAGTCTCGAAATGTAATAAGGCTTTTATAGCTAACATCCAAAAGTGTGCAGCAAAACCTTTGTGATAAGAGGCTTTAGTAGTGGAAAAATGTGGTTGTTTGCGGAGAATTTAAAATGAAGACTTGAGGCCATGCCAAATCACCTGGCTCCTCCTCTTCCTTCCACCTCGCCTTCCTTCCCCTCCCTCTCGCTTGCATCTTCACCTCTTTAATGCCACTGGGTTGTGAATAAACAGCTGCCCATCAGTGTGAACTATAATAGCGGGGGGCTGATTTGGGGTGTTGAGCAGTGTCATTCATTGGCATTTTAATTCTACGGCAAACTAAAAAAAAGAAAAAAGAACTTCCCTCTGCAGTCTTTTCACAGTGTCAATAGTCCTCCCAAAGTCAGCCATTCCACACTGGACCGATGTATTTGAAATGTCTGGGGACAAAGTGAACATTCTGTGTGGCCTAGACCGTTCCATGGACCATACAGTAGAGGTGCCACACATTGAAAGTTAAAGGCATCATTGGCATCCCTCCAAACACTGTTGTTAAAGGAGAAAACTCACTGTAACACATTTTAAAGATTTCACAGAGGGCCTGTCTCATCAAGAAGGACAGAACAAAATGGCACCTAGATTGAAAAAGTTTGCTACCTTCTGGTATTTTGAACAGCACACAGCTGTCAAAGAGATACTGACATTCTTGACTCTATCTCTTAAAGCCACTCGATTACAAGATCTCTACTTCAGATTTGTTTGGAGGATTTTTTGCTGCTTCATCGTTGTCTCTGAATTCCGTTCTCAACTCATAATGTGAACACAGTCAGTGGCACACACATGAGGAAGATCTTTTGATTAATGTGAATCATTGATAATTCTGCTTAATATCAGTTATCATAATCATGCATTAATCATATCAACCTATTGACAGCATTAATGCTCCTCCAAACGTGATCACACAGCCATAAGCAGATAGTAGAAATTGTGGACAATATTTTATTCAGGGCCACCAATAAAAAATGGTCTTTGGTGGCGATACCTTGTTTTCTAAGGAGGAGAGAAAGGGATTAATAACTCTGTTTTAAACTCAAAGAAAATACTCTGTTCGGTTATATCCCTCTTGCCCCATTGTCTTGTTGTAATAAGGGTGCCCCAATTTAATATTATGAATACTTACTCTTTGCTTTTTTTTTGTTGTTGGTCGGAAAAAGTAATAACAAGGCCCACAAAATTATGTTTTGGTAATTAAGACCCAAAATGCAATCAATATTAATAGACTGAAACAGTCAAAGCAAGCATAACTAATTATTTGAGCATGTTAACAGTGTTTAATGTTTAGCAGTGCTGAATTATTTAGTGGGGTTTATGCCATTTTGGTTTGGTTGAAATGTGGAAATGATAAGTTAGGTGAAGATAAGTGCATGGTCTCTTTTGAAAAGGAAAGAAAACAAAGTCAAGCAAGTTTACGATGGCGCCCACCTATAAATTGCAATATTCTCAGGTTTCAGGGGTTTCACGGTAATTGTTTGTGTAGATGCAAATGCGTATGTGCATATGCATTTTTTTTTGGAAGGTGTTTGCATGTGTGTGACAAAGCATGTTCACACATGGGTACCTTGGGGGTATATCAGGGAGGCAGATTTGACACCACTGCTTTGTTGTGGGGCATTGGGGCGGATAGCGAGGGACGGCGGGGGTAAGGAAAGTGACAGCAAACAATTTATTTTGTTACATCCTTGAATTGTCACCTGATGCGCTTACAATTGGAAGCCCTGTCAAAAAACAGCTGCATACTAGGCATCTGAGTGCGTGAGGGAGGGGAGAGTGCCCGGAAGGGGGCGTGAAGGCTGCAGCAGATGATAATAGCAAACTCTTACTCGGCCTTACAACTCCAAAACACCACCTTTTAACCTATAAACTATCGTTTTCCTCTTTCTTGTCGTTTTTTTTTTCTCAACATGGCTCTGTATTGCACTAAAACAAACACCACAAAAAAGTTGCTTTATTTTAACTACATCTAGAGGGCCCAAATCACGTGACCTTCAATTGACTAAATGCTTTAACTATCTTTTGGATATCTGCTTACTTTCTGGGTATTATTATATCTATATAGATTATATATATAATTATCATATATATAATCTATATATATATATTTATATTCTATATAGTTATCTATCTAAATATATCTCCTGGACATTTCGTTCGGAATTAATCGAAGCTTGATCCCCAAACTTTTGCTGTAAATTAAAATATCAAGATATACTGTGAATATAATATACCTTTCTCAGGTCCTGCTTCATTACACATTCCATTTTTCTGCCAATAGGAACAATATAAGCAAACTTCCAAGAATACTTTAATGTGCGAAACGCTTGATTTTAACAATCACCATTGCTGCTCATGCGTAAAAAATAAGCATGTGCTATTATGAGTAAAAGTGGAACATTATGTTTCATTTTGAGAAGCGCATACTCAATTCTTTTTACACTGTTCAGTCCTAATTTCTCCACTTTCAGATATTAAACAGAAAGAATCCTAAAGAGATATTTTATGAACGTGTAAATATCCCGCTGGGTACAAGCAGAACAGCAATCCACCACACTGGTTAGCATACTGCTCTTTTACCTGCTGCTAAGCACCTTTCCAAATGATTTGTAAGCATCAAGATTGCCCCAGGGTAGCGGTAGTAGTTACATTCGCAGCCTGCATACTCTCTGCAAAATACAAAGTATAAAAAAAAAAAAAACGAACAGAAAAAGATAAAAAAGTGATCAGAACAAAAAAAAACAGCAAAAAAAAAGCACATTCTTGGAATCCTTATCCACACCAAATGGATAGTAGAATTACTACGTTTCCCTTCAAAATACACTATACTCTGTCTTGCTGTACAACCCTTAAGAGATCATCTGAAATAACTGCGTAATGCAGGTAGTGCAGTGCACATGACAAATAGACTGGACCACAAGCGAGCCTTAGGACTTCAAAATGAATAAATCTCCAAGCTCTGCGGGAGCGCTTGAAACGGCATGTGATTGCAAGATCTGCTCAGCCAACCCAGTCCATATACAACTTTGAGTACATTCTGCTTGGGCTCTGAAATCAATCCCTCAATGATCCACAATTGCATTAAGCGTGTACACGGTTGCATCATATCTCACTGCGTGTGTACTCACAGCCCTTGTTGCTCTCCATCATCGGAGACGCTCCACTCTGACCTAGGCAGCTGTGGTGGACAAGATTCCCTCTTGCTACACGCCAGCGGAATACCGATTCACTAAGCCTCACTTTTGACATCTTCGACTACCCAAATACAAACAGCACCCAGACTGTCCTAACTGTTACACATGATATACCCTATTAGCCTACAATAACAGACCCTTTAAAAACCCCTTACTGATGGCATTCATAAGAGAACTGTATAGGTGGATGAGATTGCGTTCCACCCGACCCTCCCACTCTACCAACCGGTCTCCACCCCAACTCCTTCATCTTGATTCCGCGTATGATTTCTGGGCTGCATTCCTGGCACCAGTGGGGGAGGTTGACAGTTGCTGATTTATATTGCTGCTATATTTTTGTCCCTCTCCGACAAAGGTCATAAGGGAAGTAGAGCCTCTCCAATGTTGTTCACCGCTCCACTCTTTTTTGGTTGTCCTCCATCACACCCCTCCCATTCCTCTCCTCCTTAGTGATGGTCCCCAGGATCTCATCGCGTTTTCCGAATCGAACCTTACTGAGTTATCCATGCCTTAATAGCGGTAGCACCCCATAACTTCCGCACATTCGTCCTTCTATCATTCCATCACTAATCATCAGCGTAAAATGAAACTATTTGATTTGTGGTAGATGTCATAATGGAATGTTATGATTGTTGCCATTTATATATGAAGCCCCACTGTGCAAGTAATGGAAGCCTTCTCAGTCCACAAAGGGTATAGGTGCCCTGTGGAACACACTGGGGGTATTTCGGGTTGACTGGTGGGCCGTCGGGCCGGCGGCAGCCAGCTAGTTTATGTCCACAAATAAAACACTGGCTGTACGGTGTACTAGTCTCTAGTTTCGACGGAGTGCCGTTGAAATCCCAGACTTTAGAAGGATAAACCCATCACTAAGTTGGACTTACACACTTAGTACAACACCAAAAAAAATACTAATGACACAAGACAGCCATTCACCTTGCGATAATAGGGGGTCACAATAAGAGGAGATGGACAAACGCATTGGGACGGAGATAGTAAGGAAAAACTATTCGAATAATAGGTACTATATACATGCATTTTGTGGTTTTGTCTGAGGTCATTAGCGATTTCACTTTAATTGATTTGTTTAGTTTTTGAAGACGTTATCAAAAAGAAATGAATAACATGGACGCTAAATCATGATATGATAATGTCAGCGAAGATAATAGCAATAAAATGTACTTGATAAATTACCTTTGGTTCCCATTCTGTAGAGGCAAAAACAGACACAAACCAATAAAATTGTCGCTTAACTGTACATACATAAATAGTTTAAAAATGGTAAATTTTTAGTAATTATTTTTATAAACTATATAGGCGTATTTCTCTTCGGATGAGAATCCATCATTCAACAATCCATCTACACTTTTTTTTTTTTCTTGTATGTGCGTTTTTAAAAGTCATTGAAACACCTTATTTGTTGCCATAAGAGACATTCACTTCAAGGTAGATCAAGGTAGTAAAAGCTGGAGTTCAGGTGCATGTAGCTGTATGCAGTAAATTAAAAATAACTGTCATAATAATCCAGTTATGTTGTTTAGGAATCATGCGTTGCTGTATGTATCTATGATATAGATTTCAGCTCGGTTTTTTCTTACATATGAGAGGTAACATTAGGCGTCTTACTGTCAATCACAACCTTTGGGAAGAAACGTATAGGTGGCTGCCTGCAAAAAACGTCTATTCTTTAAAGAACGAAAAAGACCAGAGATATCTCAGCTATACCAACTCTTATGTAATGACAGTTGATAGATATGATACTGAGATAGCACCTATCAACTGTATTTACACTAGCAAAAGAAGAGCAGTTTACCCCCAGTAACAATGTTGAGGACGTTGATGCTGTATGCATACTGGGTGCAGGTGTTTAGATTTCTCCCTTTCCCGCTCAGTTCTAGAGGTAGTAACAGGACACGGACATTGTAACTGTGTTTTTGTTGGGGACCGGGCCGCTTCCAGAGCAACGATTCAGAGGGTACTTGTTGAAAATTCCGATGATTTAGGGGAATTTATGCTACTTTTCAGTGACAGCTTGTTTATTCTTAGCTCTGACATGTGCATGTTGAATCATTCTGACAGGAGCTGTGCATGCTTTAAGAAAGTGAACATTTTCTCCGATAGGCCTTCTTTTACGAGGCCAGCTCACCGTTTGCAGTTGTATTTACAGGCGTATATGCTCTGGGATGTGTCTTTACTCTCAAGGGTGATTTAAACACATTACCAGTCATACTCTCAGCCATACAGTAAACTTAGTTCAACTCTACCTCTCATCTTACGTCTTGTTTCTTCTCAGCGAGCTTTCTTTCGTTATGTTATTATTGCCAATGCCTTTCCAAAACCACATCGCGGCAAAACAGTAGATTATGATTACAAGCAGTATACCCAAACCGCGACCTTTTGTCTGTCAACATTGCGTGTCTACAAGTCGATGGTGAGCCTGGGGGGGCGGTACGACATCTGGTTGGGGCGGGTGTATGAGACCAAAAAGTTATATCAATTTATATAATTTATTAGTTATATATTTATAATCTATTATATGCAAACTGTGAAACAATTATTATTCAAACAATTATTTAATAATGGTGTGTTATCAAAACTGTTTAAGATGTTTATCTGCGAAAAAAATAATACAGGGTAATTTTTTGGATCTTTGCCCCTTGGGAGTAAAAACAAAAGGTGGGCTCTTACTGAAAAATGGCAAATCAGTCATTCTATCGTTCATTCAAGCTTCCAGATAGATGTCATAAACTTTGCATGATGTATTTGTTTTTTGGTTTTTGTGTTTTTCACCAGAGCACCACATGAGGCTTCTCCTCACGGCCATTTATACCAGTTTTTTTTTTTTTTTTTTTTTTTGGATTAGTCCTTCCTGCAGGAAGTCTTCACTGTTTTGTAAGGTTGTTCAGGTTTTGAGGGGACAATATGGGTTGAAATTTGTATTGTGTCGATTGTGTGAGAACGGATGCGTTCATACAAGGATTATGGTGCAAGATGGGCCAACATTGGGAAGTTTGTGAATTGTTGACGTGTTGATATATTCATATAATGAGGTTTGTGCCCTACAAGTTATGGGAAGTTGTACCGGATTTTGGCAAATGTGTAGTCAACTATGTAAAATAGCCCAGTGGGATTTTATTTTTTTTTTATGAAAGAATTAACAAATATGGGATTTATCAAATAGGGAGGAAAAATATATAAACAGGATAAAAGTAAGTGGCAAGAGTAGAATAGTAAAATACGCGCGCACGAATCATGGGAAAAAAAAGGGGAGGCGGCGGCTGACCAGGTCTCTCCGGAAGGTAATACCAGCGGTTATGAACAGGCGGCCTGCATAGTGGAAGTAGCGGGATACGAACAATAATGAGGAAAATATAATCCTGTGGCTAATTAAAACGGCAGCCTCTTTGACACCAAGACGGAAACAAGGAGGTGGTATGCACGGGGCATGAATGGAGAAGCGCGGCGACCCCCACGAAGCGCGTGTCATATGAGCGGAGTGTCGCTTTCAGTCGGGGTCAAGCGGCAGTATTTCCATATTTCTCCAGCGTTGCCCCCCCCCCCCCCTCAGTAGGAAAAAGAACGAGGGAGTCACAGTTCGTTGTGTCCGACCTGGACCCACAAGCTGGCATGTTTGACGAGCAGCCCGCTTAGAATATGAAACTATGATTAATTTGTGACATGAGACGTGGTTCTTCCCATAAGAGTAGACTTGACAAAAAAAACTTGGACTTCCGGGGCCCTTGGGCTTCAGTAATTCCCATTATTTGAAACCCACTAATTGTGCACTACACGTAAAGAGGCCAAAAAAATAAGGATGTGATGACGTACTTCTGATGCGCTTAATCATTCATCGATTTTTTTTCCTCTCTGTGGTGGGGGGCAAGAAGCGTCCAAAGCACAGGCTAAACAAGAGTCTATGGCAGCGTGATGTTGTATTTAATTGAGGACCAAATTTTTATCTTGAGGGTAACTTTTTTTTTTTTGCTCCCCATGAGGAAAAACGGACTGCTTATAAACTCATATGGATTGAAGTGGTCTGTGGAAAATCTAAAATAGGCAGAAAATGTTGTGGAGGGGTCGGGTGTAGGGGTAGGGCTTAGGGCTAGAACAGAAGTTAAATACAAGATATACATTTGTACAATAAAACCTTATGTTATTGATGTCCTACCATAAAGAATGGTCACTTCAAACCTGTGGTGGCGTAGTGCTGGGTACTCAGGCCGCCGGGCGTAACGCAGTAACCCCCCGTTGTATGTAGTGCTGTGTGGTTGTCTGTTCTAGAAGGGCACTGACAATTGTCTCGGATCAAGTATCTGACCACAGCCTTTGATAATCGAAGGACGCTACGTGGGGATCGTAGTCTCGGTCACTTTGCCATAAGCATAGACGATAACACCCACCAATATACAACACAAGATTTTGTGAGCGGGATGCGATGACCTGGTGTGTGCACACTCCACATGAATCATGTTTGTTACACATAGACATGAGTGCACCAAGTAAATGGTGCGCGCTGTGTTTGTCTGTTCCCTACTCCCAATTGACTTGATTTCAGACAATAATAAATCGGACAATCTTGGGAAAAACGGGCTCTAACAGAATCCGAATTTTGTTCAAGAACCACCCTAATTTTTATGAATTTACGCCCTTTTACTGCATTGTACGCCAAAAACCCGATAGTTGGTGTCTAGATGCCTTGGCAGAAACATTTGCTAACGGAAACTTAATTTGTCAAAACAAAAAAAAAAAAAGATTATGTTGGTTCGCACACACCCAATCTTTTCATAACCCCCTGAAGAACCTGCAAACATTCCTCTTTTTTGCCCACGGTGGATACGAGACGACCATAATCAAAAATCCCTCATCCAGCTGCTTCAGGAAGAGTCAGGACTTGTCCTGTTGACTGCATGTAAGATAGACCAATGTTATTTAGATACTCTCAATAGCCAATCAACAAAGACACTTGGCGTTGCCATGGGCGCATGGAGCTGGTGGTTGTTATGGAACTAAGTCTGCAAGCTTGATAAAACATACTCTCTCATGCTGTGCTGTAAGTGGTACAGTCCTTAGCCTCTACTTTCTTAAATAAATTCGTGCCTGTTGACAAGCGACTTCTGACAATCCTTGAAACCAGCTAGCAATCGTTCCAATCGCTATCAGAATTACTGGATGATCACAAAAGACCCAAATGTCCTTCGGTTTAAGTGTTGCTGAAATGCGCTACTTGGATGGTGCTGCGTAGCAAGAGAAGATTACAATCCTCAAAACAATTGTTTGCATTCACAGACCCAGAGAAACATAACTGACTCGTGTGGTGGATATAATTATAACTATATATCTATATATACGGTATTATCTTATCCTACTATATATATATATATAATATCTATAAAGATATGGAGTAGATATATATAATGCTTGAAAGTACAGTTAGAAAATGTAGATGGCAACATAAGCAGTTACCATTACGATTTCATACATCGTTGACTAAGTTTAGTAAAAATAATCTATAAGATTTAGTAGGCGACAAAGTGTACCACAGGTTTTATCGTCATCTTATCAAGCATTTAGATTGTGTGCTGTATATCGTTACCTATACGGTCGATATTCGCAGTCGCATTTTCACAATACAAGTGCATGTCTCTGGATAGAATCGAAAATGTATTGTTTACAGCACATGCTTAAAAAGTATATGCACTTAGAAGTATTGTTATTAATATCTTTTTTTTTTATTTATTTGAGGCGATTAAATGTAGCAAACTATATATTGTCAACATATATAATTTTGGAGACCAAATACTTACTATTAACTAACTTATTCACTATGACTTTTGCTTATTTAATAGTTAGTAATCGGGCAGTAGTGTTACACGGTTTTAGGTATGGAGGGTTAGGGTTAAGGGATATAAAATATGGGTCATTGCAGAAGTAAGACATTCAAACAAAATTCTTTTTAGGGTACTAACAAACAGCCAATATGCTACTCAATATGCATGTACTAAAAGAAACTTGTAATAGTAACGGAAAACTAAATTGATGTTTTAGATTTATCATGGTTTTGATAAATAGATTTTTACATGTTTAAGGCATATTTAGGGCAATGGACAATACACGTATGATACTTCATATCTGCGCGACTTGTACCCAGTCATTCGACCGGCGTGGAAAAAATGGGTGAGAGGTCATACAGTACATGTAACTGCCAAAAGAGAAAACAAAAAGATCGCAAGCCAAACAGACAAAAAAAAGTATTGCATAAGGGTTGCTGATTAGTACCATTATGTAAAACAACTTCTAGCATAATTCACATAATAAAACAAAGCAACATGCTGGCACTAGCTGCATTCCTTTCACGAAAGAAAATGAGAATGACCATGCGACACAACACGATAATTGGATTCACCCCATAAAAATCACATATCGTGACGTTGCATTATGACCCCTAACACATAAATTAACTACATAGTACTCGATTAAATCAAGGAATCTAATAATGAATCAACATATCAAATTATGCTAATTGCCAAAAAAGCATATAAAAACATAGTACTTATTCCATACAGTAGATGTGTGAGTATTAACCTAAGGCGTAACAGTTACAATCATCGTGTGTATCAGCCGAAATATATTACCAGAAGTGTAATTAACCGCTGTATTCAGTATTACATAATATGATATCAGGGAGACATACAATCAACGTTTCTTTTCAGAGACAAGCGCACATGAATGTCTGGTGATTATATGATCTGAAGGGACAACAAATGAGAGCTGTGATCCAATAGTGGGATCCAGATGCACACTGCTAAATGAGGACGGCATGAGTCGGCCAAATTGTCCAGCATGATGTGGGGAGGGAAGTCCCAGTCGTCCATTTATGTCCCTCTGCGGGGACCAGAGCTGTGAGAGACAGTTCCCCGTGGTACAGCAGAACAGAAATGATGGCTTCAAATAGGGCTCAACTGTTGTTGGAATGTTGCCTTGTAACTATTTCTCTGTAGTTTCCTCTACTCCACCCTTTGCTCCCTTGTCTCTGGCTTTTGTCTGTCAGCATTGTGCATCTGCAATGGCTTATATTCACAATGCACCTTCTCGTGACATCTTTATTAAGATTTAGCCTGTGACAGGTCTCTTTGAAGATTTTTTGGTGATTTGGTTTCATGATATCTACAAGTTCTGTTTGTTTTGTGGCACAGAGGCAAGGAGTAGGACATTCTCTCCTGAGAGGAATAGCGCACGTATGTGGCGATTGTTGACAAGCGAGCAAGCTGCAGGCCAGGAGGGTGAAAGAAGGGGGGCACAGTCTGTGTGCGTTCCTGACCAGACTGGTCAACCTGAGAAGCAACTCATTGGAAAGCATATATCTCGTTAGAACCAGACTCCTAGGGGAAGAAAAGAGAAGAGAGGAAAAGAAAGGTAAGAAGAGGAGCGGAAAAGGGCGTAGTTCTGTAGTCGGAGTAAAGTGATGCAAAAGAAGTAGATTTCCTTGCCCCTAGTACCGACCGTGGAGGATGCGTGGCAGGCTCTCGTTCAGGGGAGCGAGGCGGGCAATCAGTAGGTGGGGTCTCGGGACAGTGGTGGTGGGCGGTCAGGTGCAAGGCATGCGGTGTTTAACCCCTTTAAAACCATCGACGGCGGGTAGGGTAGAGACCTGCAGCGTGAGAGGCGCGTTTGGCTCGCCGTTGGTGTGGTGATAAGAAGAGGATCCTACACCACTGAGAAGAACGTCCTAGGAGCATTTAGAAGAAGTCAGAATACGGAGCCGTAGCTCGGATCATACTTAAGAATCACACACGCTAGTAAATCACAACACACGAGGGACCAGAGCAGGTCTGGCATAGAGAAAACAAACTGGATGTGCTCCCTAGGAAGCATCCTCTTTTTGGCGAGGATTTGTTATGCTCAACGCAGGGCACCAAATCTTATGGATAGTTTGTCGCTCAGCGAACCGAGTAAAGAAATAAGAGCACCAAGATCACAGTCACACGAAAGAACAAAGAATGCATCTTAGTATCTTGATAATGTAAACCACCGCGTAAACAAGATAGGGCCGGTTTAACAAGCCTTCAATATCGTTCACATAGTCTTGGTAGCGTTCCATTTTGCAGGCGTTTATGTAAATTTGTTAATAACCCAAAATAATTTATAATCAAGTTTATATACGTGTCATAAAAAAAATAATTTAAATATTTAGACCTGAAGCGGTTAACAAAAAAGACTTAACACAAAAATGTTTATCATATCATCTGACAAATAGCGTAGATGCAACGCGTCTCCAGAAATAGAAATCGTGTAGCACAGGCCATCTGCAGATGAAGATTTAGGGTGGAGTGCTTACCTCATATAGTAGGAGATGGATGATGCCGTCGGATGCATGAGCCGCCTAATGTCACCCGCTGATTAGACAGTGATGTTGTGAACGTGAATCAAATGGTAATGGGAGGGGGGTCGAATGGATTCGATGTGTCAAATAACTAACATACATACAAACGGTTTGCTTCACAAGCATTTCACGAAGATAAAACTGTCACGATTAAACGTCAAAGAGTCATTTACAAAGCCTATCAGAAACCGCGGATGCCATCAGATATGCCCAAACAGAAACATGGCCTCATAATTAGATCGTATTTTCACAGTTTTTATATTCACAGATGTGTTTACTATTCTCATATTGGTGTCTTTTGATTAATTTTACAGCCACAGCTTTTGATTTATTCATCCTAAATGGTTGCCAAATTCTATGAAATTTTACAATGATGGTATATAGTTAAATTCCCATTTTTATGATTGGATTCTGTGTTTTGTTCCTACTGGGTTTTTCACATTGCAAGAATTACAGCGGTCCTACAATTCAGCATGCAGACCTATTCTACACGTTTGCATACTCACCATACTTACCTGTTGAGCATATAGGTGCGCAGTTCAATTGAAAAGTTGAAACAGCATTGTATCCATGGTAATACTCCTTTAGAGGAAACACGTTCTGCGGAATCTATGTAACGTTAAAGCTGGAATCCTAATATAACTAAGAGATAAGAATTAGTGTACCCACTATTTACCCAAACAGTAAGTTACACGCACGACTTTTGAACCTCTCGTCAAAAATAAATTGTGTTCTTCTTTTAAAATATGAGCGTTTGTTTTGATAAGGAGGAAAGTGGTTTCTGTGTAGAATCGTGATGATTAACACCTTGGCCGGAAGTAGTTTTTCATTCAGCCCGACCAACACCAGCTGCAATGAAAATAAGCGTTGAGGGAACGTCTTGGACGCAAAAGGGTTGAGAGATAAAATACTAGGCTGCTATTAAAAAAGCCAGATGAATGCCACTATGTCGCCATAATTCACCTTCCACTTCTACATCAAGAAACTAAATCTCACGCTCAGAATGAGACACACCATAGTCTCATTTTCGGTCTGCCGCCAACGCTCTTTTGAGCAGACCAGGCTCCGTAATTCAAGAAGTATTGCTGTTTCCTGCTTCTTCTCTCATTCGGACCCCTCTCCACCCCTGCGGCCACGCCACTCTTAAGATGTTGAAAACGCTGCGTGGTCTTCACCTCTACTTTCCAAGCAGCAATCAGCTTCATATTTATGTGTATATTAACAGCAATAGATGTGTACCTCACACAATCATTCTAAGCATTTTTGTTTTTATTCCGAAGCATCATGAATGTAAATGTAAAAAAGCACGCCAAGCATGGGCGCGTGCGGACACTAAAGGGGGTGCCAGCCAGAGTCAGTGGTACAGTATTGATATCAAACAAAATTACGCACACAATGATTGGCAAACTGCGCAAATTTCCACCACCCACGTGATGATGATTTAACACAATCAATGGGTTCTTAGAAGTCATAGATTGACTCATTCTGGTTGCATTCTGAAATTAAAGGACACTTCTGACTGGTTTTGCCATTGCGCAAATTCAAGTCAATGGCTCGTAACAGCAATGTGGTGTGTGTGATGTGGTCGTGATGTGGTGGTCAGATCTGTGTTCTGTTATGATGTGTGTGTGTGTGTGTGTTGTGTGGTGTTGGTTGCATGTGTGCTGACTAAAGGTACAAATCTGGCATTAAAAATGGGCATAATTTCGTTGCCACTCGGCCACTATAACATCATTGATTAAGCTCTCAAGAAAGCAAAATAATTTTGTGAGTACACATCAATTCAGCCGCCAGCAGCTCCCTGCCCTAGCAATGCGATGTGACCCAAAAAAAATGCTATGATTTCTTAAATATTTTATAAAGATAAAGAACATTTGCTATCATGGACAAACCTCAAATAAGATTTTCGTGCGCATGGTAATGGTGTTATGACAATTAATGCTTGTTTGTGCCTAACATTGCATGCCGTGCTTGGTTATTGTTGTTGTGGCTAAATTATTGTGCTGTACAAGCAAGTACAGGAACTTGGCTCACATGCCATATATATATATATGCCCAATACGCGTCGCCTGTGAAGCTTATCTTTAATAGACATAACCGGTTATCTGCATCCAAAGGCATGTATAATAACCCCTATAGCTAGACTATTATACAGGTGGCAGTTGGGGAAGGTGGAGGAACTCTGAAAAAGTGTCACTTGCGAACGCCTGCACTCTAGTTGCGTGCTAACCAGCTATTTAAATGTAAAGCAAGCCAAGCTCATTGGTTATATTATATGGTGTGGTGTTTTTGTGTGTGTGTGTGTGGAAAGGGTGAGTTTTAAGAGCCAAGTAACATCAACTTCATAATTCCGATCGTTATCAATTTTTCATGTTTTTAACTAAGACTGAACATACTGTATCGTTGTTTTGTAGATGTTGAAAGCCAGACACAAGACTGAACTTCATTCTTTGAAGACAATGATGCGAGTTATTATTAGAAAATAAGTGTGTTCTCGGTTTGTTTCTTGGTCCGCTTACTTCACATTTTCCATTTTTTAAATGCTAAACAATCGAGTATTGTATGCTTATACCATTGAGTGCTCGCCTTTGGCATTGCCCAGAACTCAAACTAGCTTTGGAGTTTAAGCGACACAGGAGCTGCTTGTGTCCCGAGTAGGAGGCGATTTGTCTAAGCTCTTTTTGGAAGAGAGGGCAAAAAGACGTTTAAGGCAATGCGTGGAAATTTATTAAATACCATTTTTTCTCATTTTTTTTTTTTTTTTTTTTTTTTTTTTTTAACTGAGGAACCTAAAAGAATGTTTGTTTTTTAGGCTGTTGGTGTTTTTGGTTTTTTTGTAGATGTTGAAAGCCACGAGACAGAGAGAAGCATCCTTTCTTTTGCAGATAGCTATGTAAGTTATTTTTAGAAAATATTTTTCTGTGTTGATCTCCTGCCTGTGTTACTCTGCACATTTTGACGTGCGAAACCAACAGTACTTATTACGCTGCTCATAGTTCATGAAAGCCATTGATGTCTGTCTTTTATTTTCATTGCCAGAACTCAAACCAACTTTGGAGTTGTCTGATTTGGAGAGTCATCATTTCTTGGTCTTCCTTTCTTAAAGGAATCACATGTGTCACACCAAAAAAAATAAATCATTTTACTTGCCCTCATTGTCATTTTCCAACCTATACAGATTTTGTCCGGCCTTCTATAACACAAATGAATATATTTTACATTTTACATTTCTCATAATTTTTTTGTCTAATCCAATGAGAGTCTAGACTAATGCAGTATTTTCAAGCCTCATAAATACAGAGTTTATTGTAGGAAGTAAGAATCCATTCTGATATTTATATGGAAAATGAATAAATCTTAAATTATATGATAGTGGACATGTCTGTTCAAAATAAAATATTATTGGTCTCCCAGACAAGCAATGGAGGACAAAAAATTAAGAGAATGTATTAAATATAATTTATTTGTGTTCTCCAAAAATTAGCAGAGTTTGTATGGGTCTGGAACACATGGGGGTCGAGAGTACACAACTTATGACCATTTTTATTTGTTTTGGTGAACTAACCCCTTTGAAGAGCAGCCCTCCAACGTACATGGCAATTTTGTGAGATATGTGAATACGATCATGTCTGTTTTATAAAAAATGTTTCCCGTAAAGAAATAGCTGTTTCTGAAAGAAATATATTATCAAACAATATACAAATTCCCCACACCGCAGTGAAAACACACTAAGTGCTGGCCTTATAGCATCGTCTGGAGCGCTGTGGTAGACAGAACATTAAACAAGCACCAACAAAGTGTTTAATTATAAAACAGACGTATTTTTTGCCTATCCTTACTGATGTGAATACACCTATATCTGAAAATGGATAGCGGTTAATTCATATAAATGTTTTCCCTCACTTTTTTTTTGTATCTTTTTTTTCCTTTTTTTTTTTTCTTATCTTTTTTTTTTCAAATGTTTTGTTTTTTTTTTTTTCTTCACCCCCCCTTCTCTTTTAGTAAGGACGCACTGATGAAGACTCATGTGTGACACTAGGACGGGGATCAGAACGTGCCTGGTTAAAGAAGCGAATGTGTCTTTTCCATTTCCCTCCGTTGTTTCCTCCCCCCCTAAAACCTGAATGCAAAAACAGTGTGTCTTTACAGAAGGAGAGTACGCTGGCGGCCCCAACTGGATTGATTTTATGAATATGTCACAAATGTGTCTGCTTGATCGGGCTATCCTTCACATTCTTCTCTTCTGAACTCTCTGTCAGACCTAACATCATTTATGCTTACAGAGAATTCCTCATGAAAATATGACATTGATGCATGATCTGTATTCAACAGACTATGGAACAGACACGTAATGTATAATTTTGTAAAATCAAAATGTTAAATCTTGTTCTGTGTTGTTTAGTAGCCATGGGAGTTTTACACTCTGTCTTCATAGACTGCTCACATTCTTTCACACGCATGCGGCGTTACATGTTATAATATCAGTGTTATGCGTTGTGGGTTATTTTGTGTGTACTGTCATTCCATAATGTTTGTACAGACTTAACTAATTGTACAAATTTGTAAAATGTTGTTTTTTGTATATTTTTTCTACATAGATAAAATTTACCAAAAAAAATCAAATTTGATCTTAAAAGTACTTTTTTTTAGTTATTTTATATTCACAAATGCCTCAATGATTTATTATAACTCTTTAGCTATTAATGCCATACTTTGCTGCATTTCCTTCTCACATTCATGTTACTTTGGACTGTTTCTCGGGTGTAAAGAGATATTTTACTTTTTGATAGTTATTATTTGTGTGTAAAGTGATTTTAAATGAACAAGATTTGTAGTTTAATGCCTAGCTCGATTTGGGGTTCTTTTAGCCTAGATGGTAGTAATTTTAAACCATAAAAAATCAACCTAGCATGCTGGGTTTACACCTTTAATAACCCAACTTGTTGGGTTAAAAATAACCAAGCTGGGGTTTGTGACCCTTAAGACGAAATTTGACCCAAGTAGCTGGGTTTGCCAAAATAACCCAAATTGGGTTATTTTCAACACAACGGAAAAGCATTTTTTTAGAGTGTATGTCTGAATTCACAATATTTATAAAACAGTAGGCAAAAATGTACCTGGATAACCTACTACTTCGGCCAAGATTCTGAAATTCACAGCCAACAGACACATTACTGTCCACAGACCATGGCAGAGGAGTTGTGACTTGCAGGGAAATGACACAAATCACTTTATAGCTCACATGACACTGACAACATATAGAGGTTGTTGAATAAGTAGAAAGGCAGCGTGAAATGACAGCTAAAGGCCATTCTAAACAAAGGAAAAGGTGCAAACTCTACCCGAAAAGTTAGGTTAAGAAAGGTACAAATCTTATGTGAAATGTTCTGTCTCTTTCATTTCTCTCACATTGTCTGTAATGGGAAAAGTGGAGAGGAATGGTTCAGACTATAATATACTTTTAAGGTAGAAGAGTTTGCTTAGAAAAAAGTATGACTGTATAATAATAATAATAATTATAATCAATAATAATACATTTCACACCTTTTATAATGCATAATGTACAGTATATACAATGAAAGTGGATAAATAAACCACGTTTTAAATATTACAACATGTGTGTATCACCACTCATTGGTTGTTTTAATTATCCTATTACTGTAGAACCGTTTTTTTTTTTTTTTTTTTTTAAGAATACTAGAGTAAAAATATATATAAAGAAACTAATTATTTTATCACAGAAATTACTCAATTTACTCAGTTTATGTTGTTTTACCTGCTGAACAATGTTGACTTCTAAAAGATAGACAGATAGATTTCCACAAAGAATACAGTGCAAGCGAATTACAAAATGTTTGCATATTTATATTACTATTATTTAATTATAATATATATTACTTTTTAACAAAAGTTACATTATTTTTGGTACACATGACTGAGTGATTCAATCACTATAATAAAAATATTTGGATGGAACATAGCTAAGATAAAAGAATGTTTTTCTCTGAACATTTTTTTAAACTTCCTGGTCCTCTGGTTAGATGTGAACTGGAGACTACTGGAGCATGCCCTGTGATTGGCCCACTATTGATGGGGTCAGAGTCCATAAGTGGTCTCCATCATGAACCAGCCCCATCCTCTCCCTCCACCCACCCCCTTCATATTTTTTGGAATGTGTGTGTGTGTGTGTGTGTGTGTGTGTGTGTGTGTGTGTGTGTGTGTATGGGGGGTAGAATCGTGTTGCATTATTCCAAATAAATAGATTATGATCCACAAATAAATGTTAAGCAATTAACAAAAACCAAACACACAATAAATAGAATGAGAAAAAAAAAAAACTTAGTTTAACAAACAAAATTGAAAAAAACAGAGAGAGATTTGCAAATACTAAATATATTCACAAATATATTTTTATACTACAAACACAACTTTGCCTTGCATTTATTTGTGAATGAGCGTAGTCCTGTGTTTGTAGATCGCTGACAATATTTAGATAGCTCGCTGTTCACTTTGTGATCAGCTGGATTTTGAGACAATTCTAGCGTCAAGACGCACACCAATCCACAAATGTAGGGTACTACACCCACTGTGCTATTCAAGCTCAAATTAGATAACAGTCCCCACAACTTTTGCTGACCATCAATAGCCCGTTCTCACTATAAAACCAAATTAAGTTTTGCTTTACAATCGGGGCTGGACAGATTCATTTGCACCCCTGTATTGAAGGTTTCTTTATATTTACACATCCAGACTCGCGTGAAATGAGGGATAAACTCAGTATTAGACACAATTTATGAGCATTCACAGGATTCCTGAAACATCATCAGTAAGACCCTCACGCTTTGTCCAAAGCAAATATAAATCTACTGCGATGTAGTCTACTCTGGACCCACTGAAGGACCAAATGGTTCGCAACATTTTGTTTTGGATGCGCTCAGTTTCAGTTACAGCGCATTGCGACAGCGAGCAGTCGGGATGTGAGAAGGAGACATGGCGTCAGACATGACCTGGCTGATGTTTAGCCTTTTAAAGCCACAATCGCGGTATACAAATATAGGTCATATAACACGTATAATACAATTATGGGTCAAAATGACCGTCCGTAGTACTTGCTCACTCTCACTTGAGCGTTGTAGTAGGTTCAAGAGTTGTTGCAAGTCGACAATGTAAAGCACAAACAACTATCATCTTTCTGGTGCTGGTGTAAGTAACTTTACCAAACAAAGCTGAGGTAATTTGTCTGATGCATATGAAATATGTTTGCATGTCAAGTGTTTTGACAATGGAATATAGTGTTTTACATCATATCCATTTATTCACAACACACCGTGGCCACCCATTTCAACAGAAATAAAGCGGACAAGACCAATTCTCAATCCACACCGCTTTATAATAAAGCATACAGACAAGCAGAATAGCCAAGAATATGAACGAAGCGATCGTAAATTGGACTTATAAGCATATCCCTCATAGAACCGACAAACGCTTAATTAAATGGCCTAGACAGTGGTATAAAAAGGCCGAGATTCGCGATCCAGGTTAATTAATAAATTATACATGATAAAACAGGTAAGCCCAGAATAACATAAGCATTTTCCTCCCATAAAAAAAAAAAAACCACTGCTTTAATGAAGTATGGTGATAAAAGAAGACCAAATATGCTAGAGAAATCTTAAAAATATATTTCTGTGTACATGCGAGCCGATAAGCCCGAGATGAGCTAAATTGCATGATAAGCGTTTTCTTCCTCAAGAAAAACTGGGACATGGAACACGTAGGGGGATGAAAACCACATGACAACCCCGGGGAAACGGAACCGCATCTGACATTATTTCCCCCTCCCAGAGGCGCGTCCAGGAGGCTGGGTGCTTCTGGAGGCCTCTCAGACAGGCAATGGACGGCGTGCCTTCTAGAGAGGTACCCGTTCGAAGCACGGAGCCGGAACCCCACCCTATAAAAGGCCCCCCCCCCCAAATGGGGCCAGATCAGGCGTTCCGGGGGGCCATGGGCGGGTAGGGAACTTACTTGGGGGAGAACATAAAGCGGATCCTGGGGCTTTGGGAGACCATGGTGGATCAGACAGCTCAGGGAGGCCATGGCAGATCAGGGAACTCAGGGAGCCATGGCGGGGTAGTGGGGAACTCAGGAGAGGCCATAGTGGATCAGACAGTTCACAGGGAGGGCCATGGCATAGCAGGTAGCTCGGGAGGCCATGGGGCGGAGCACGCCTCCAAAGATTAAGCGTGACCCAGCCCCTGCCCCCGGCCTTCGGCCTCTACTGGCTGGAGGCCCTACTACCCCCCCTTTCCAAAAAAATATACTTGGGGAAGATACGTGCTCTCCTGAGGCCCTATGTGGGTCAGACACAGTAAACATGGAAGTCCTCTGTGGGCCTATAAACTCAGGAGACCAGGGAGCCCTCTGTGTGGGGCTACAAACTCAGGGACAGGAGGCCCTTGCCCGGCTAATTCGGGGTTTGGAGCCGAACACACTGTGAGGCGAGAGTTCCGTGGCTGAGGCTTGACACTGGAGTTATAGACCTTGGAGTGATTGTTGATGATCAGCTAACTTTATCCAGACCACATTGCTAAAACTGTCCCTGGTCCTGCAGATTTGCTTTATTCAACATTAAGAAGATAAGGCTTTTCTTTCAGAACATGCTGTAACAACTCCTTATTCAAGCTCCTTGTTTCTGTCCCATGCTGGACTATTGCTACACATCTCTTGGCAGGTCTTCCCAGCCAGTTCTATCAAACCTTTACAATTAATCCCAGAATCACGGCAGCAAGATTAATTTTAATGACCGAAAGCAGATACCGATCACACCCTCTGTTTATCAATTTTTGCACTGTCTACCAATAGGCTGCTCAAAATAAGAGGTGCAAAGCATTGATGTTTGCCTACAAAACCACCACTGGCTCTGCACACCCTTTACCTAAATTCATTTACTTCGCACTTATGTGCCCTCTAGAAGCTTGCGTTCTGCAAGTGAGCGTTTGCTTGATTGTGCCTGTCCCAAAGAAGCACAAAGTCACTTTTAACGGACTTTTAAATTAAATGTTTCTCCTCCTGGTGGAATGACACTGCCCTACTCAATCCGGAGCAAGCTCTGGAGTCCTTAGCCATCTTTAAGAAACGGCTTAAAACACATATATTCCATCTTTATTTGACCCTCTAACTTTAGCACTCTCTATTCTTATTCTATTCTTAAAAAAAAAAAAAAACTTCTAGCAAGCTTTCTAATCTTTTTTGTATTCTATCTATTTTCTTTCTTTCATGTATTATACAATTAACTAAAAAAAAAGACTACTCTAACACTAGCTTGCTCTATTCTTTTTCTATTCTATCTGTTTTCGCCTGTATCTTTTCATTTATATTTTATAAGAGCGCTATTGTCAATGACAGCGCCTTGCTGTTTCACCATCGTGCTCTGAGCACTTAAGCTAACTGAGAAGTGTTATAGCACTTGTATATCATTGCTCTTTTGTTGATTTGTGATTTAGCTTCCATTGTCCTCATTTGTAAAGTCACTTTGTATAAAAGCATCTGCTAAATGACTAAATGTAAATGTAAATGTTTTCTGGCAGTTGATAATGGATGAATTGAATAAGCTAATTTATTTATTTCCTAAAACTATACACTGTACTGTTAATCCACTTACATGAACTAAAATGGGCTGAGAAACTATTCCAAACCGTTTTTATCTTTCATTGTAGACACATTTTTTGATAAAATAAATAAATAAATAAATAATAAATAAATAAATAAATAAATAAAATAAATTGTACTGTGGTTTAAGTGTAAGAAATAACCCTCTAATGGGAGCTGCTGATGAGAGATATAGGAAACACAGGTGATCTGAAACCTTATTAAAATAACTTAAAATGCATTTTCATGCATTCCACCTATATCATCATGCATCTTTAAAACCTAAAAAGAAGTAAATTCCTTTTTCTTAAGGAATTATTCTTTCTCTTTCTGCATTTCACCTCTGCTGTAGTTTATTTCTAATAAATCTGACATTAGCTATAATATATATTGCTGGCTCTGTGACAAACTGTTTATGTTCCTATATTCTTAAATGCTGATGACAGTGCAGCAGAGTTGGAAGCGGACCCCTTGTTGAAGGACCTCCAGGCACTATGAACCATCTGACTAGTGATATATATATATATATATATATATATATATATATATATATATATATATATATATATATATATCAAATAAATATCAAATATTTGGTCTTACAAAGAAGACCATCCTGTTTTACTTTCTTTTAATTTGAGGACACTATCACTAGAGGCAAAACATAATTCAAAATGAGACACCGGTGATAATAAAAAAACAGTGCTTTGGAATCCAAATTACGACCAGTAAGACATAACCGGAGTACTGTGACTGTACTTCACTCTCAGAAGTGAAGTGTTCTGTTATGGTCATCTACTATGCCAGATCAGATGGTGAAGGTAGAATTATAAAGTAAGATTTTCTAAACTTTAAATGTAGAAATGTGTTTGTTCAAGTAGACTTTGTTGCTTGTGGAAACCTCACACAAGCCTGAAAGGTGCTTAAAACTTAAAATCTTATTTGCTACTCTTGAGAAAAGCTTTATTTTCACCAAAGACTAGAAATTTCAGTCCGGCCAGAATTTTCTTACTTTTGCTTGCCTTCCTACTAAAGGATCAAAATGAGCATTGTGAATGTAAAAGCTTCACATTACATTTTAACAACCATTGTTAATATTTAGAGTATATTTCGCGCTGTATCGTCGTGAAGACAGAAAATTGAGAGATGTTGTGACAACCTGGACAGAAGTCAGCTCTAGAATCCACCCTCAACACCAGACTTCTCACTCCGACAAGGACATTTGTTAGTTGATAAATGTACTCTTTATATTAATATTGTCAATTTATATTGTCTTTTTGTTTTAAGTTACATTGTCTGGAGATTTTTCAGGATCCAAATTTTTGTTTTGTATTTATGTTTATTATGAACGGGGCCATTATAATCTCGATAATAGAAACACATTTACATGTGTGGAGATTTCATTTTATTTACATAGTTACACGATAAACAAGGGGATATATTCCTATGAAACATGTTTAAGTTTATTTAGACTGAGTGAATATTTTGATGTCTTTGCAGCCAAAAATATATTTGGCATTTATAGGCAGAAATCTAATATGTTTTACATGTACAGTAGAAATGTAATATGTTAAATATTAGAAATTAATATATGGACATATATTGCAAAATTAATATATATTTTACATAGTCTGATATCTAGAAATGTATTTACATATAAAAGTAATAAATATATGTAAATATTTAAAAGATAAAAATATATTTGCATATATTTTTAATATATGTGAAAAATATTAAAAAGTGGCCAAAATCAAATATTTAAAAAACATTTTAATATATATTTCAAAATATATTTTACATATATTGTATAAAACATATATTTTATTCTATTTGCAATTTAAGATAAAATATATATGTGGATGATACTATTGATATGAGTACTGTGCTAGATCTCCGTATAGAGGCATTAAAAGAAGTGAGGGATGCAAAACTGGTACTTAATTCTAAAAAGAAAGACAAAATTTAGGTTATTTACTCATTCTGGCAATGCACAAGATTTGCCTCCGAATTATTACTCTATATG